>NC_137290.1:22400000-23650000 GCF_054371585.1 Giraffa tippelskirchi
CAAGCTCTGCTTGGAGAACTAAGATCTCAAAATAAAAAAAAAAAGGAACTATTTTATTCAGCTTTCCTCATAACTCTGTTGGTAAAGAATCTGCCTGCAATGCAGGAGACCCCAGTTCCTGGGTTGGGAAGATCCCCCGGAGAAAGGGATAGGCTACCTTATCCAGGATTCTTGGGCTTCCCTGGTGGCTCAGCTCGTAAGGAAACTGCCTGCCATGCAGAAGACCTGGGTTTGGTCCCTGGGTCAGGAAATCCCCTGGAGAAGAGAAAGGACACCCCCTCTAGTATTCCGGCCTGCAGAATTCCATGAACAATATAGCCTAAGGGGTCACAAAGAGTTCGATATGACTGAGCGAATCCACTTCACTTCACTTCAGTTTATAAAGCGGCATCTCTGTCAGCTCTACCTCTTCGTGGCTCACTAAGGGAGGGCGGCCTTAGACCAGCAGTTCTTGAAGAAGAAGGAGTGACTGTGACAAATTCTAGGGGTGTTGTTTTTGACTGTTGTCATGATATGGGGGGCCACTACACATGGGGGCAGGTGCCTGCTTCATGGCATACACGTTAGACGTGAATGATTCTCAAATGTCCTGCCAGATATTTAGGTAAGTCCAAACCCATTCATAATACCCCGAGTGGAGGCCCTTATCTGCACTTTGTCCCATAAGTTTAATAAAAGATTTCCAGGGCTGCAATTATGGTGCAAACTGGAGAAGTCAATATTTTGTTTTATTCAGAGCCTAACCATGGGTTGCTTTGCAGTTTGTGGCAATCACATGATGGCCACAGTACCTCGATGGCTTTGTGAATGGCCGAGACTGCACACTTGTGTCCTCCTGCATTTGCCAGGCTGAATCCTCAGTGAGGGCACATTTGGGTGCAAGTGTGAGTGCTCAAACATTTACCTACGGGAGCATGCATTGTTGTGAGTATAAATACATGTGTGTGCTCAGTTGTTTTCAACTCTTCGTGATGCTATAGACCCCAGGCTCTTTTGTCCTGGGATTCTCCAGGCAAGAATACTGGAGTGGGTTGCCATGGCCTCCTTCAGGGGACCTTCCTGACCCAGGGATCAAACCTGTGTCTCTTATGTCTGCTACATAAGGTCTGCCTAAGTAGACCTTATGTCTACTGCATAAGGTGGAATCTTTACCACTACCGCCACCTGAGGAACTGAATCCTTGAATATAAATGACCTACTCTTAGTTCTTTAAAAAAAAAAAAAAATGTGGACCATTTTTAAGCTCTGTATTTAATTTGTTATCATCACTTCTTTTATGTTTATGATAACATAAACACTTGTTTTATGTTTTGGTCTTGAGACACGTGGGATCTTAGCTCCATGTGGATAGAAGCTGCACCCGCTGCATTGGAAGGTCAAGTCTTAAGCACTGGACCACCAGGCAGTTCACTCCCTATTTCACTTTGTGTTACTGGATGTTGATCTCCAGGACAGTTTTTTTTTTTTTTTTTCATTTCCTGGGACAGAACATTTTGGTTTTAAGATGGTTTTATTATCCATCAGTATTTCATTTCAGGATAGTAAATGATCATTTCAAAACATCTGCTACACCACCCTAGGAAACCCCCTTTAATGTGAGAAGGCAAGTGAATAGCAGTGACAGCTCTATGGACTTCTCTGTCATTCTCCAGCTAAGAATGAGAGGGCAGGTAGTGGGGTGTCCACGACCAGGAGCCTAAGCAGGTCCTCAATCTAACTGATAGAAGCAAAGTTTCTTTTGATCACTCTCACATGCTCAGGGTAGAGTTTCTTCTCAATTAGATCTGTACTTGGAAAACGGGCTCTAGACTCCCCCTCCTACCCCAGCAGAGGGCTTCACATAGGCTCACCTGAGACCAGCTCTCGACCCGGTACACCAGTTCTGGAACCATGTGGTAATTCATCAGGTTCGCACCACTGATTTGTTCAGACCCTGGTATATCACCCTTATCAGTCAGTTCACTCTCTTAGTCATGTCTGATTCTCTGTGACCCCATGGAATGCAGTACGCCCTTCCGTACACTTCCCTGTCCATCACCAACTCCCAGAGTTTGCTGAAACGCCTGTCCATTGAGTCAGTGACGCCATCTCACCAGCTCATCCTCTGTCGTCCCCTTCTCCTCCTGCCTTCAATCTTTCCCAGCATCAGAGTCCTTTCCAATCAGTCACTACTTCCCATCACGTGGCCTAGGTATTGGAGCTTCAGCATCAGTCCTTCCAATGAATATTCCAAATGGATTACCTTTAAAATGGACTGGTTGGATCACATTGCAGTCCAAGGGAGTCTCAACAGTCTTCTCCAGCAACACAGTTCAAAAGCATCAATTGTTCGGTGCTCAGCTTTTCTCATGGTCATCCTTATAGCTATTATTAATATTGTCTCCTCCAAACTGAATATATGCCATGCCATATCATGTAGCATGCAGAATCTCAGTTCCCCAAGCAGGCGTCAAACCTGTGCCCCTGCATTGGGGTCCCTGAACCACCAGTGTTAAGGACAGACAGGTAACAAAATTCCTCTATATCAATTCACTGTTAAAGTTAAAGAAATCTTCTTTAAAAAGAAGTGCTTGGACAAAAAGTTGAAGTGCCTCTGAAGGCCCCAGGCACCTCCATGACCCAACCATCCCCACCCCACCCCTTGCCTTTTGCTTGGTGCATCCTTGAGGGCACTCCGGCTCTCCACAGGAAGCTCCAGCCTTTGGACTTTTGAACTCCTTGCTTCCTCTCGGGAAATTCCGTCCTTCTTATGCTCACTGGACTTACTTCCTCTCCTCCCACCTGTGTCCTGCTGTCACCTCGAAACCAGGCCGGCCTTGATCACCACCTACCCTCCCATCCTGACCACCCCTAGACACTCCTCTGTTCTCCATTCTCCACTTTATTTTTCTCCAAAGATCTGGTGGTCAGTTGACACACTTGTTACACTTAGGTGCTGACTGCTTGTAGCCAGGCTATGAGCTTGGTGAAGAATGAGACGGCCTGTGTGTTCTGCTCACTGCCCATGCACAGTGACTGTGCATGAGAGGCCAGCACACAGTAGGTGCTCAGCTAATGGAACTTACATTCCACATGGAGGGTCGTTGATGAAACCATGTGTCACAAAGGTAACTGTTTCTTGACAAGAGAGGAGGAGAAATATTGGGAGCTGGTGGAGGGAATTGCGGGCAGGCCTGGCTGAGCTGGAGGGTGGGAGTGCGAGCTGGGAGGGAATGCTTCCTCTAGAGTGAGCCGGAGCTGGAAAAGCGTGAGTCCAAAGAGCTGGGCAAGGGGAGGAGCCTTCCAGGAGGCTGGAACGGTATATGTATTTTTATCCCCATTTCACCGACTTAGAAACTAAGGCTTGGGGAGTAAGAAAGTGGCAGCATTGGGACTAGAAATGGGTTTTATCCAGTCAGAGGCCCGAAGTTCTTCCTGGGACTTTACTCTTTCTGAGAACGGGGTCAAGTTGTAGATGGCACATTTTATTATCCGCCTACTCAAATTGTATTCCCTTTACCAGCCAGTAGCTGCTTAAAGTCATGATAATCAAAAACATCCCCATGTGCCTCCTGGGGGAGAAGCAACCTCACCTGTAAAGAGTCAAAGACTTAGAGAACTCCAGAAATAGTGATCAAGGGTCATTGGTGAATCAACCCTGCCTCCAGCACCTTCCAGGTTTCTTGTACAATATGATAAACCAATCCTCTCCTGACACTGAAGCTGGTGGCTTTCGTAACTTGTCCACACATTAGAATCCCCCAGGGAACTCAGTAAGTCCCAATGCCAAGCAGCAGCTAGGCCAAAAAAGCAGAACGGTAAATTCGTCAGGGGATCCCAATAGGAGTCACGCTTGAGAACCAATGTTTTCACGAATCACCTGGGAGTCTTGTTAAAGACACAGATCTGACCCAGATGCCTTGGGAGGGGCTTGGAGTCCACATTTCTAACAAGCTCCCAGGAGATGAACTCGTGTGGCTGCTCCAGGGACCACAGTCTGAGTAGTCAGGGCGAAGCCCGAGGTCCTCAACTTCCAACAAGCATCAGAATCACCTGGAGGTCCAGTTAAGATTCAGAGGGCCAAATCCCACCCCAGAGCTGTCAATCTGACAGGTTTGAGATGGGGACCAAAGAATCTGCATTTCCAAGACCCTGCATGTGACCCTGATGCTGCTGGTCCAAGGACCACATGTGGAGCACCACGGTGGGGCTGGAGGCATAATCATGGACGGGCAACACAAGTCATCTCTCCGTCAGCTTCCCCAGACCCAAAGTGGGGATGATGAGATCCTCTCCCAGAGGGTGTCATGAGGGCAACACTGAGTGAGCTAGGATTTGTAAGCCTCTTGGAAGCTGGCACCGAGCAGGTGGGATATGAATGATAGCATCCATTCTTAATGAATTTCCCTTGGTCCTGGGGTGCTCCTGGAGCCCAGGCAGACAGACCCTTCAACCACCATGGATGGCCCTCTCCCTGGCCCACTCACTGCCGACACTGTTTCTGTAGGCATTGTATATCTCCTTCACCCAATGGTCGCAGAAGGCCAGCTTTCCGATCCAGTCCACAGCATAGTGCACACTGGAACCTAGGCACAAGCTGGCTCCCGGGGCGGAACTGTGGAAGCCATCAGTGGAGAAGTTGCAAGTGCTGGGGAGACGGAAGAGGGCAGGGGGATGGAGAAGAGACAGTGTCACTGCGGGGAGCTGGGAGCTTTTTACCAGGAGACCCATGGGTGGGCTTAGGGCTGTGTTTCACTCTGTCCCCGAGTGCGTGAGAGTACTGTGAGTATCTGTCTTCTGGGAGAAGCAGGATCAGAGCTTCCATTAACTGCCCAAACAACAGTGGCTCCCTGTGCTCATGCCCAGTCAGCCTCCATTCTCTTTTCTTCCGGTATCAAAGAACATCTTTGGTTTTTTGAGGGGCAGTCATCCAGTCCCCTGCATGCACTGAGTGACCAAGCCAAAGAAAATCCCTCTATCTCCCACTTTGGGCTTTGGGGCATGAACACAATTACAAAATGTGGTGGGCGTTAGTTCATCCCAAGAGTAGGGTGCAGAAGAAAATACCAGTGGGCTCTTGATATTTTGATCCCCAAATTTGCATGTTTCACATGCCTTGAAAGGCCTGGCTGCTAACCCTTTCTTCCTATTTTGTGAGCATCTCCGTATCTTTCTATAGGCATTCCTCATGTTAATTTTATCTTTTCAATTAGGCGGAGTCAGACTTCTCTGCTGGCCCAGTGGTTGGGAATCCAGTTGGCAATGCAGGGGGACACAGGTTCAATCCCTGGCCCCAGGAGATTTCACATGCTATAGAGTAGTTAAGCCCCCAGGCCACAACTACTGACAACATATTCTAGAGCCTTTGCTCCACAACAGGAGAAGCTACCTCAATGAGAAGACTGCACTCTGCAATGAGGAGTAGCTCCTGCTTGCCCTAACTATAGAAAGCCTGTTCACAGTGTTGAGGCAAAAAAGAAAAAAAAAGTAATAATAATAATAACAATAATAATAATCAGGCAGAGTCAATTGCATACGTACAGAGTACTTTGCATACAGTACCCTCCTTCAGCATGAAGCATGCCCTGGGAACACATCCGAGTGTCATGGGAAGTTAATGACAGGAGTGGCAGCTGAGAGCCAGAAAGGGAGTTGTGGGAAATTTGTCACTGATAGCAGCTAGAGTATGAAAATGAAAATCCCAGCTCTCACGGAACACCGGTGATTTTCTTTCCCTCCACCAGAAGCCTGGTATAGGTCTGCAAAATCACTGGACATCCCAAGGCAATGTGTAGACCAAAAACTTCAAAAAAACTTTTCAGAGAGTAAAAGCCTGGGTGGGGAGCAGTCAGCATGGTACACCAGGGCCTCTTAATGGGTGGATTTGGCTGACACTTTTCTTTTTCTCTTATTTTGCTGTTTCTGGATTTTCTGTGATGAGTTTAAGGGTAGAGATATGATGTACTAGGAATGAAAAAAATGCTTGGGAATTGTACCTAAGGTATTCCCAGATTAATGCCAGTGCTGCCACAGAGAAAACGAATTTGGAAATGGGAAGCACAGGGTCATTCTCTCCTGTGCTTTAGGCTCAGCTTGAATATCAAACCGGAGACAACAAAATCCCTGCAGGATCCACAGAGATGCCTTGAGTGATACCTCAACTTCGAAAGCAAATTTCACCACTGGGGCAGGCAGACCAGAAGAACGCTGACTTAATCTGAAAGGGCTCAGTGGCAGACTCTAGCGTTCTCTCCAGGAGAGGCTGGAAAGACAATCACAGAGATACCAACAGGCTGACAGAAGCTGTTCTTCAGATATCTTCAAATTCTTGCCAATATGCCCAGTAAACATACACTCAAGCACATACACTTTCACTTTAGTCGTTTTTCACAGACATTTGTGAGTGTGTACAAGATTGGAAGCAAGAAAGTGATAATGTCAGGAAGTGGTGTTTTGGAGATGGTGGGAATAGGGGTGATCACAGTCTCTGCTCTGCTCTTTACCGAATTACTCAGATTTAAAAAGATGAGGAATTCCCTGGTAATCCAGTGGTTAGGATTCCGTGCGTTCCCTGCTGAGGGTGTGGGTTCATTCTCTGGTCAGGGTACAGGGAGCCCATAAGCTCTGTAGCATGACAAAAAAAAAAAGAATAATCAAACAAAAATCATGTGCATTTAACTTGATAGACCACTAGCTTGATATCATGGTATTGAACATCCTAACTTCTGAGATCTTGAGAAGATCACCAAAAAATGTTTTCTGCATGAAGATAAGTTGTGGCTGTTCTAATAACTTGCCGGTATGACTCTGTTCCCAGAGCTGACCGCCTGTGTCTCCCAGAGACACTTGGGTTAACACGCCCACTGCTGTTCTGTGTGCAGACTCTCCTCCCCACCATCCATGCACCACAAGGGAGCCTCCACAGTGGATCTGATGTAGTGGATGCTGGCCAGGAAGCCCTGCCTATGCTGGGACCATCTTCCTTGAGTACTAGAAAGTGAAATTATGAAATCCTTCTTCTTCTCCACGAGAGATACCAGTGGGTTTATTACACAGAGGTGTTGCTGTCACTTTTTTCTCATCCTCTCCCTTGGGTGGCAGTAATCTGGGGCTAAAGAGAAAGAAAATACCGCCAACTACTGAAAGGGAGCAGACAACATCTAATCAGAAAGACAGAGAGCCATTTAGTGAGGATTACTCACTGTGCTTGTCACTTTTTGAGCACATTCTTAACTTTATGAGGAAGGGGTTATGTGACTTTATCCCATCAGGGCTTCTCTTTTCCAGAACCTATGAGTTTTCTTTTCACCTGAGAATTTTGATTTATTGGATGTTTTGAAAAATATAAGGTTACTTCTCATTAGAGTGACCACCACTATGACTAACGTAAAATGGAAATCATCACCTAGCTTCTTGTATATAGACAACTACAAGGCCTCTTACTCTTTTTTTTTTCACTTTTCACTCATTATTTTATCAAGTATAGGGAATTTTATGTTTTTGTATCCGTTGATACAGTAAGGGAAAGTTTTTGGATATTTCATGATGCTTTATAAAAATATTAAAACCCTTTTTCCTGAAATTTAATATTTTCCATTTTGAAATAGTATTTAAAACCATGGATATGACTAACCTAATGAGTGAGATTTGACTAGAATTTTTTGCACATGTTGTAAAAATTCATACTTTTTATGAAAGTCAGTGGATTTTGATAAATTACAATACAAGGACCATGTCCCTAGGAAGATACATTATAAGACGCCATGTTCCTAAGTTTTGAAATGCAAATGTCGTTACTAAGGACAATCCTATTCCCGAAGAACGTATGCTCCTTGCCACATGCTCCTCCTTCTCTACTGTCAAAGTTCTCATCTTGCTACATGACTTTGTTTTTTTTTTGTTTATAATTTCTTTCAACCTCTTTTCTGTGGATTTTTTTTTTAAGAGGCTGTGGAAGAGTAGCTTCAGATCATTTCCCATCCAGTGGTCTGAGCACTGAAGTCTCTGGTAGGGAGCCGCTGGGCAGGCATAGACGATATCTGTGTGCCTCTAGACCACAAGATATTAAGAAGAGGTAGCAAGAATACCCAGAAAAACTGTACAAAAAGATGTTCACGATGCGGATAATCACAATGGTGTGATCACTCTCCTAGAACCAGACATTCTGGAATATGATTTCAAGTGGGCTTTACAAAGATATACTAGGAACAAAGCTAGTGGAGGTGCTGGAATTCTAGTAGAGCTATTTTGAAATCCTGAAAGAAGATGCTATGAACGTGCTGAACTCAATATGCCAACAAATCAGGAGAACTCCGCAGTGGCCACAGGATTGGAAAAGTTCAGTTTTCATTCCAATCCCAAAGAAAGGCAGTTGCAAAGAATGCTCAAACTACCGCACAATTGCACTCATCTCCCACACGAGTAAATTAATGCTCAAAATTATCCAAGCCATGCTCCAGCAATATGTGAACCATGAACTTCCAGATGTTCAAGCTGGTTTTACAAAAGGCAGAGGAATAGCATAGTCGAAGCTATGGTTTTTCCAGTAGTCATGTATGGATGTCAGAGCTGGAGTAGTAAGAAAGTTGAGAACCAAAAGAATTCATGCTGTGAAACTGTGGTATTGGAGAAGACTCTCGAGAATCCCTTGGACTGCAAGGAGATTCAACCAGTTCACCCTAAAAGACATCAGTCCTGAATATTCATTGGAAGGACTGATGCTGAGCTGAAACTCCAATAGTTTGGCCATCTGACATGAAGGACTGACTGATTCGAAAGACCCTGATGCTGGGAAAGATCGAAGGTGGGAGGAGAAGGGGACAACAGAAGACGAGTTGGTTGGATGGCATCACCAACTCAATGGACACGAGTTTGAGTAAACTGCGGGGTGTTAATGATGGACAGGGAGGCCTGACTTGAAGCAGTCCATTGGCTCGCAAAGAAATGGACACAACTACGCCACTGAACAGACTGACTGAACTCAAAATCAAAGAAAGGGATTCTAGGAAATGTAGAACTAGCCTAGACAAATTAACACAGCAGAGCACAGACCACTTGACTTACTAAACCCTTCCGCTTTACTTAGTAGGATGAATTGAGCTTTGAAAAGCTGACCTGACTGATAAAGAGACTGTGGACAAGTCTGCAGGGAGGAGACTTTTTAGTCAATGCTTTAATTGTCCATCTTACAAATCTGCACTAGAAACAGTCAGAATCTCATTTTTGCCACCTCCTTTGCAGTCAGAATGTAACCATGTGATATAGGCTCAATCAATTAGATGTACCTAGATGGTACCCAGGCTCAGCCAATCAAATACATCCAGATGGCACCTAAGACTCAATTACTACAGCCACATGGAATGCAGGCTTAACCAATGGATACACCTACAGGTGAAAGCAATGCAAGTGGATTCTGATGCATGGAATTCAATCTAGCAGAGGTGCAAGAGACATAAGCCATCTCACTAGTGACAGCCGCTGTGTCTGAAGCCAGTGGTAGTGACAGTTCAGTTCAGTTCAGTCACTCAGTCGAGTCCGACTCTCTGCGACCCCATGAACTGCAGCATGCCAGGCCTCCCTGTCCATCACCAACTCCCAAAGTCCACCCAAACCCATGTCCATTGAGTTGACGATGCCAACCCACCTTCTTATCCTCTGCCATGCCCTTCTTCTCCTGCACTCAATCTTTCCCAACGTCAGGGTCTTTTCCAATGAGTGACAGAAGATCCTGCAATTAATTTCTGTATTGTCATGGCTGCCTCTCCAGCCTTCCCTCCCAGAAATCTGTGTCACTTAATATTCTTAATAAGTTTCTTTCCTGCTCAAAGTTACCTTTAATGGATTTTATTCTTTTCAAGTAGAAAGCTGACACCCCTCTAACTTCATTTAACCATCAAGCCTCTTTGCAAAACTAGACTAAGTAAGGAACAATGTCCAACCCCATGGGCAGTGGAGTCAGGGAGAGGCATTTTGTCAAATTATTATAGTGCCACAGACTCTGGGCCAGTGTCCCTCTGAGGGGGTCACTGACCTGGGTTGTGAGTCGGGTAGACCCATTTGAATCCAGGCTGTGGTGCTGACTGACCTGTTGTGTGACATGGAGCATATCACTTTCCTCATCTTGACAGTGGACTATGATTAGTACTTGCCTCCTCGGGTTGTCATGGAGACCAAAAGATTCCTGTACGGAGCAATCTCTCAACCACACAGCTCAGCACGTGGGATACACCCACACCAGTGATGCTAGAAGGAATGAGAGTCACCTTTCTTTTGCTGGATTAAAAAAAAATCAGTAATGATAGAGGTGGTGTCCTCATGTAGTCCAAGATGAAGATGGTCTGTGAACACTGCAGTTTAGAAAACAGTTACATGTTTTTCGTTTTGAATTTTTTAGTTTTCTTTCTTTTTTTAATTTATTTATTTTAATTGGAGGCTAATTAGTCTACAATATTGTAGTGGTTTTGCCACACATTGACATAAATCAGCCACGGTTGTGCATGTGTTTCCCATCCTGAACCCCTCACCCGTCCAATCCTATCCCTCTGGGTCACCCCAGTGCCACATCCCTGAACACTCTATCTCATGCATCGGACTTGGACTGGAGGTCTGTTTCATATATGGAAATATACATGTTTCAACACTATTCTCCGAATCCACCCCACACTTGCCTTCTCTCACAGAGTCCAAAAGACTGTTCTATACATCTGTGTCTCTTTTCCTGTCTTGCATATAGGGTTATTATTACCATCTTTCTGAAGCCCATATATATATATATACATATGGCATAGATATGTGTGTGTGTGTGTGTGTGTGTGTGTGTGTGTGTGTGTGTGTGTTATTGGTGCTTTTCTTTCTGGCTTACTTCACTCTGTATAATAGGGTCCAGTTTCATCCACCTCGTTAACACTGATTCAAATGCATTCTTTTGGATATATGAGTAATATTCCATTGTGTGTATATACCACAGCTTTCTTATCCATTCTTCTGCTGATGGACATCTGGGTTGCTTCCGTGTCCTGGCTATTATAAACAGTGCTGCGATGAACATTGGGGCACATGTGTCTCTTTCAGTTCTGGTTCCCTTGGGGCTTACGTCCAGGAGTAGGACTGCTGTTACATATGGCTGTTCCATTTCCAGTTTTTTTTTTAAGGAATCTCCACACTGTTCTCCATAGTAGCTCTACTAGTTTGTATTCCCAACAACAGTGTAAGAGGGTTCCCTTTTCTCCACACCCTCTCCAGGATTTATTGTTTGTAGACGTTTGGATAGCAGCCTTTCTGCCTGGTGTGAGATGGTACCTCATTATGGTTTTGATTTGCATTTCCCTGATAATGAGTGATTTGAGCATCTTTTCATGTGTTTGTTAGCCATCTGTATGTCTTCTTTGGAGAAATGTCTGTTTAGTTCTTTAGCCCATTTTTTGAATGGTTCGCTTATTTTTCTGGAATTGAGCTGCAGGCGTTGCTTGTATAGTTTTGAGATTTATTCATTGTCAGTTGCTTCGTTTGCTATTATTTTCGCCCATTGTGAAAGCCATCTTTTTCCCTTGCTTAGAGTTTCCTTCTTTGTGCAAAAGCTTTTAAGTTTAATGAGGTCCCATTTGTGTATTTTTGCTTCTATTTCCATTACTCTGGGATATGGGTCATAGAGGATCCTGCTGTGATTTCTGTCAGAAAGTATTTTGCCTGTGTTTTCCTCTAGGAGTTTTATAGTTTGTGGTCTTACGTTTAGATCTTTAATCTATTTTGAATTTATTTTTGAGTACGGTGTTAGAAAGTGTTCTAGTTTCATTATTTTACAAGTGGTTGACCAGTTTTCCCGGCATGCTTGTTAAAGAGATTGTCTTGTGTTCATTGTACATTCTTGCCTCCTCTGTCAAAGATAAAGTATCCATAGGTGCGTGGATTTATCTCTGGGCTTGCTATTTTGATTCATTTATCTATATATCTTTTTTGTGTGTGTGCCAGGACCACGCTGTCTCGATGACTGTAGCTTTGTAGTATAGCCTGAAAGCAGGCAGGTCATTTCCTCCAGGTCCATTCTTCTTTCTCAAGATTGCTTTGACTATTAGAGGTTTTTTGTAATTCCATACAAATTGTGAAATTATTTCTTCTAGTTCCCTGAAAAATACCGTCGGTAGCTTGATAGGGATTGCATTGAATCTATAGTTTGCTTTGGGTAGTATACCTATTCTCAGTATATTGATTCTTTCAATGCATGTACATGGTCTATTTCTCCATCTATTTGTGTCCAGTTTGATTTCTTTCACCAGTGTTTTCTAGTTTTCTATATGCAGGACTTTTGTTTCTCTAGGTAAATATAGTCCTCACTATTTTATTCTTTTCGGTGCAATGGTGAATGGAATTGTTTCTTTAATATTTCTTTCAGTTTTCTCCTTGTTAGTATACAGGAATGCAAGGGATTTCTGCGTGTTCATTTTGTATCCTGCAACTTTACTATATTCGTTGATTAGCTCTAGTAATTTTCTGGTGGAGTGTCTCGGGTTTCCTATGTAGAGGATCATGGCATCTGCAAACGGTGAGAGTTTTACTTTTTCTTTTCCAATCCGGATTCCTTGTATTTGTTTTTCTGCTCTGATCCCTCTTGGCCAAAACTTCCAAAACTATGTTGAATAGTAGTGGTGAGAGTGCACATCCTTATCTTGATCCTGACTTTAGGGGCAATGCTTTCAATTTTTCATCATTGAGGATAATGTTTGCTGTGCGTTTGGCATATATAGCTTTAATTATGTTTAGGTATGTTCTTTCTATGACTGCTTTCTGGAGTGTTTTGATGATAAATGGATGTTGAATTTCGTTCAAGACTTTCTCTGCAGCTATTGTGATAACCATATGTTTTTTTATCTTTCAATTTGCTAATGTGGTGTATTATGTTGATTGATTTGTAGATATTGAAGAACCCTTGTATCCCTGGGATAAAGCCCACTTGGTCATGATATATGATCGTTTTAATATGCTGTTGGATTCTGCTTGCTAGAATTTTGTTAAGGATTTTGCATCTATGTTCATCAGTGATATTGGCCTGTAGTTATCTCTTTTTTTGTGGCATCTTTGTCTGGTGTTGGTAGTAGGGTAATGGTGGCTTCATAGAATGAGTTTGGAAGTCTGCATTCCTCTGCAACTGGAAGAGTTTGAGTACTATAGATATTAGCTCTTCTCTCAATTTTTGGTATAATCCAGCTGTGAAGCCGTCTGGTCCTGGGCTTCTGTTTGCTGGAAGATTACTGATTACACTTTCCATTTCCGTGGTTGTGGTGGGTCTGTAAAGATTTTCTGTTTCTTCCTGACTCCGTTTTCGAAAGTTGTACTTTTCTAAGAATTTGTCCACTTCTTCCAAGTTGTCCATTTTATTGGCATATAGTTACTGATAGTAGTCTCTTATAATCATTTGTATTTCTGTGTTGTCTGTTGTGATCTCTCCATTTTCATTTTTAATTTGTTGATTAGATTCTTCTCCCTTTGCCTCTTGATGAGTCCGGCTAATGGTTTGTCAATTTTATTTATCTTCTCAAAGAATCAGCTTTTAGCTTTGTTGATTTTTGCTCTAGTCTTTTTTGTTGCTTTTACACTTATTTGTGCCCTATTTTATGATTTCTTTGCTTCTATTAACCCTGGGGTTCTTCATTTCTTACTTTTCTAGTTGCTTTAGGCAGAGGGTTAGGTTATTTGTTTAACTTTTTTCTTGTTTCTTGAGGTAAGGCTGTTTTGCTCTGAACCTTCGCCTTAGCAGTGATTTTACAATGCCCCATAGGTTTTGGCTTGTTGTGTTTTCATTTTCAATTGCTTCTATGCGTATTTTGATGTCTTTTTGATTTCCTCTGTGATTTGTTGGTTATTTACCAGCGTGACATTCAGCCTCCATATGTTTGAATTTTTAACAGTTTTTCTCCTGCAGTTGACATCTAGTCTTACTGCATTGTGATCAGAAAATATGCCTGGAATGATTTCAAGGTTTTTTGAATTTATCAAGGCTGGACTTATGGCCAAGGATGTGATCTCTTCTGGAGAAGTTTCAATGTGTACTTGAGAAAAAATGTGAAATTCATTGTTCGGTGTAAAATTAGTATAGATATCAATTATGTTTCTCTGTTCTAATGTATCATTTAAAGTTTGTGTTTCCTTGTTGATTTTCTGTTTACTTGATCCATCCATAGGTGTGAGTGTGGTATTACAATCTTCCACTATTATTGTGTGATTGTTAATCTTCCCTTTCATGCTTGTTAGTATTTTCCTTACATATTGCTGTTCTCTTATGTTGGGTGTTTATGTATTTTTAATCATTACATTTTCTTCTCGGTTTGATGTTTTGATCATTATATAGTGTATTTCTTTGTCTGTTCCACAGGCTTTATTTTAAAGTGCATTTTATATGATATGAGTATTGCTACCCCTGCTTTCTTCTGTTTCCCCCCCCCAACCCTTCACTTTCAGTCTGTATGTGTCCCTTGTTTTGAGGTGGGCCTTTTGTAGACAACATAAGTAGCGGTCTTGTTTTTGTATCCGTTCAGCTAGTCTCTGTCTTTTGATTGCGGCATTCGACCCATTTACATGTAAGGTAATTATTGACAGGTATGACCCTGTTGCCATTTGCTTTACTATTTTCGGTTCAGGTTTATGCAACCTTTCTGTTTTTCCTGCCTAGAGAAGATCTTTAGTATTTGTTGAAGAGCTAGTTTGGTGGTGCTGAATTCTCTCCGCTTTTACTTGTCTGTAAAGCTTTTGATTTCTCCTTCATATTTGAATGTGATCCTTGCAGGGTACAGTAATCTGGGTTGAAAGTTTTTCTCTTTCATCACTTGAAGCATGTCCTGCAATTCCCTTCTGGTCTGAAGAGTTTCTGTTGAAAGATCAGCTGTTATTCTTATGAGAATCCTTTTGTGTGTAATGTGTTGATTTTCCCTGGCTGCTTTTAATATTTGTTCTTTGTGTTTGATCTTTGTTAATTTGATTAATATGTGTCTTGGGGTGTTTCACTTTATATTTATCCAGCCTGGGTGTTTCTGGGTTTCTTGCATGTGGGTGACTATTTCCTCTCCCTTTTTAGGGAATTTTTCAACTATTATCTCCTCAAGTATTTTCTCATGGCATTTCTTTTTCTCTTCTCCTTCTGGGACTCCTCTGATTCAAATGTTGGGGTCTTTAACATTGTCCCAGAGGTTTCTGAGGTTGTTCTCTATTCTTTTAATTCTTTTTTTTTTCTATTTTCCTCTCTGCTTCATTTATTTCTACCATTCAATTCTACCTCAGTTATCCTATCTTTTGCCTCTGTTATTCTACTTTTCTTTCCCTCCAGAGAGTTTTTGATCTCATATATTCCATTATCCATTATTGATTGGCCCTTTTTTTTTTTTCCATCTAGGTCCCTGTTCAATGATTCACCATCATCTCAATCCTTGTCTGCAGGCTATTTATCTGTAACTCCATTTTGTCTTCCAGATTTTGGATCTTTTTTAACCTCCTTATTCTGAATTCTTTTTCCAGAAGACTCTCTATCTCCTCCTATTTTGCTTGGTTTGGTGCACATTTATCATGTTCCTTTCCTGCTGATTTACATGTTTAAACCCCAACCTTGACTAACACACATAAAAAATGATGAAAAGGACAAATTTTGTTACATCTCATTTACCATATTTAAAAAAAATGTGAAATACCCAAAGCAATTATACACTTTAAATGCTATCTCAATAAATCCTTTTTAAAATGTCAACCAACCTGGCTTCCCAGTTCCTTCTGATCATAATTTAGCCCCCATACCCCTTGATTTCTTTTCATTCTCTGATCTCATCAGCTCCATCTCCAATGCTGAATCCCTCATTCTGGCCCCCTCAACTTTCTCCTATTCTGAGAAGATCCAGAAGCCCCCTGAGGATTTTTTATTTGCTCTCCCTTCTACCTTGGGTGTTCTTCCAATAAAGGTACAGGCTCTGAGATCTAGCTGCCCAGCAGAATCACCTGAAGAACTTAAGAATGCCCCAACCCCACCTGAGAGAGTCAGATATCGTTACTTGGGGAAAGAGGGTGGCACCTGAACATTTATTGTTGTTTTAATACTTGCCAGGCACTTCTAACATTCAGCCGGCACTACTAAATCACTGCTGAAGACATCGTGCTCAGTTCCCACATAAAGGTTTCAGTTCAAAGGCCAGTTCTACAGGAGGCCATCCCCAATCACACCAACTACTTCCCTTCCATATGCTACATATTTGATTCTGTCCTACCTAAGATTCTATCATATACAGATCTGCTTCCCAGTGAGAATGTCAGATGGATGAAGGCAGAGCCTGTGTCCTCAGTGCTTGGTTCCCCACAGATGCTCAGCACACAACTGTTTCATGAATGACCCTCCACCGGTGCCCTCCTGGGTCCAGCTTCCGCTCTAAGGGCTGCAGTTCTCCATGACGACCATTAGGTGGCGATAGTGCCTGGCTGCATTAAAGGGCATCTCTAGACCCACCAATGGAGAAGGCAATGGCAACCCAATCCAGTGCTCTTGTCTGGAAGATCCCATGGATGGAGGAGCCTGGTAGGCTGCAGTCCATGGAGTCGTGAAGAGTCAGACACGACTGGGCAACTTCATTTTCACTTTTCGCCTTCATGAATTGGAGAAGGAAATGGCAACCCACTTCAGTGTTCTTGTCTGGAGATTTCCAGGGACAGGGGAGCCTGGTGGGCTGCCATGGATGGGGTCCCACAGACTCGGGCACAACTGAAGGGACTTAGCAGCAGCAGGAGACCTACCAGGCCAACTGTGCAGGTCGGGGCAGTGGTAGAAGGGGGTACGTGGTGGGGCCCATCTTGCCCTGTGCTTAGCCATTGCTCAGAGAAAGGAGAAAGGACCACGGCAGACAGTTGTTGGCCTCCCTCTCCTCCTCATTTCTAGACTCTGAGCCACTGAGCCCTGAAAACAGCCCACTCAGACTAAAGTCAGAGGCAGAAGGTCCTGCTTCCCTGTCTGGAACCTCCAAGTCCTGGCCAGTCCCTGAGCCCTGGATGTAACCTCCTGAGATGAATTCCATAGGTCCCTCACCTAGCTGATGACTTGCACACAAGGCTGGTCTGCTGGCCATGGCTGGTATCAGCAGACAACCTGAATATCCATCAACTGGGAGTTGTGACACACACTGCCACCTTCCACGTGGCAGGCTCCCATACCCCGACAGAAGAATAAGGAAGCTCTTGTAAGGTCTTCTCTAAACCAGTTCCATTCCATTCCTTTCACAACACCAGCCAGGGATGGCTTGAGGGGCCAAACATGCCCTGCTTTTGTCTAGCCATGGAGCTGAGGAGTGTTCCCATGTTTAATGATGGAAAAAAAAAATACTTATGTGACCCATGAAGATGAAATGACCAGGATGTGCCTGGGCAGAGTCAAGGTCACACGTTGCCCACAGAGCTCCTTGTAGCTCAGGTTGCCATCTTGGCTACTGAAAGACAAATTCATTCCCTGCCAGTGTTCTTCTGAGACTGACCCCAGATTTCCCTTCTGTCTCCATCTCTGTCAGTAAATTCTCTCGAACTGAACTTCCCAGGAAAGCTGCAAGTGGGGACATTTATTTATAATGTGGAGAGAAACCTTCCCGACCTCATGTGACCCCGTCTCCGTCTTTGGCCCAAACCTGATACATCCATCCTGACCAAATGGAAAACTGTCAGTTCGAGGAAGAGCAAGGCATATTTTTCCCAAAACAGCTTAATTTAAAAAAGGTGAAGATTCTGAAAAAATTAGGGGGTGGGGAGAACCCATAAGAACATACCTCGTGAATCTACTGGTTCAGTCACAAAGAAACACCCTCATCAGAGAAGATATTTAAGTTTCATACAAATGTTATACTAAGAAATTGTGAAAAAAATACTTCCGTATGCGAAAAGCAATTATGCTTCACAAAGAAGGCTAGGTTTTTGTTTCTTTTGACAACTGCAATTGACAAATGTTCTTTCTTGTTTTCCTCTAGTACCCTCTTTTTTATTTCTTTTTATTATGAGTAACTAGCTGGAAACTATACAGTTCACATCCTCTTATCAATAATGAAGAGAAAGGAAACAAGATTAAAGTGTACAACAAAATGTACTGAAATGGTATCGTACAATTAATTTTTATCCTATACATACATCACCTTTTTGCTTTGTTCAATGCTTCTTGAACATACGTACAAAATGGTACTATAGCATACAGAGTGTAACGGCAGAGTGGTGTCCTGCTTCCCCTCAAACTGCTTTTGTTTCATATTGACATATAAACCTAAAATTCCATCGTATAAATATTACATACATGCTTCATCTCAGGCTCAAATGTCCTCCGAGTGTGTCTCGCCTTTGACTTTTCACTTCTATGAAGCATGGCCATCTCTTACCAAGAAGGTGTGAGTGTCTTTAAAGGAACCACAAAGCAAAGAAAATCTCTGTTTTGGAGCTTCGGACTTGAATGCTTTCTACGGTCTTCTCTTCTGCAAACTGCGGTGAGCGGGGTTGTTTCTAGTTAATCATCTGTAAACAAAGATATGGGTTTTTCCTTTTTTTTCTTTTGTCCCTTTTATTGGAGTAGAGTCATCATGGAAATCACATCAGATTAATGAGCACATCTATGTGCTCTTCTGGTCCAGAGAGCTTCCCTTTTAAAACATGGTAACATAGCACTTGAAATGGGCCAGTGGGTGCATGTGACGTGTCCATAGCAGCACTAAACTCCGTGCTGGAAATTCCTGATCCCAATGTGCTGTGTACAGACATAAAATGGAAACAGCTCACAGGGTGTCACAGAGAAGGAGCTGTGCACCATAAAGCAACCCCTGTCCCCTCTCTGTACCCCTGTGTCAGACTGGCTGGGTGACCATCCTTTCTCCAGCATCCAAACATTCTTTTTGTTGTTGTGTGGGTCTTTTGTTTTGTTTTGTTTTGTTTTGTTTTGCTTTTCTCTTTCTCTCTCTCTCTCTCTCTCTCTCTCTCTCTCTTTTAAAGAAGTTAAAGTTAGTACAAGTGTGAAAAGGGGAAGGTACTCTAGGCTTGATGACAGTCACAAATTGTATATTATTTACATCTAAAGCAAAGATTTCATGTGGGTGGAACATTCCACAGTGAAGGGTAATGCCAGACATGATATAATGTGCCCTGCCCTCCATGCCAGTTGCAGAGGCCAAGTCAGAGGGTGGCAGTCCTCCTGTCTCATGTTTCTTTGCCATTTCTGGTTTCCCTGGTGTCTGGATTTTTTCCCTCTATGGAGTGGGTGGTGTGTGTCCTAGCATGTCCCTAGGCACAGAAGGTGTCCAGGTGGGACTCTTTCAGGATGAGGCTCCTTGAACTGGTACCAGTGTTCTGCTCAGAGCGGGCTGAGCCTCGCTTCTCCTCACTGCCGCTCCAGTAAGTGGATTTACTGCTCTGGGAACGGTCTGGGAGGGGGAAAGCCAAGGGGAAAGGGAGATTTAGCTTTCCTGCCCATCCCTGGCCATTCCTGCCCACCCCCTTCTACTTGATCTGCACCTGCTTCCCCAGGAAGCCACCTTCCCCTCCCAACTCTCCAACACACAGGGGGGAAATCCTGCCACTGTTTACTGATCTGGATTTTTGGGTCTTTAAGGATTTAACAAGAGCTGGTTGAAAAGACAGAAGGGCTTTGTGCTCAGAAAAAATAAAGATGAGGGGGGAAACGTATTAACGTATCGAGAAAGGGGTTTCTTATGCAGTAATTGGGACCAGGCACTCTTACTGCATGTGTAGACACAAAGAACCCCAAGCCCTTGTTATATTTAAACTTGGGCACCAAGAAAGGCACTGAGATTTGGTGTTCAGTCTACTTAATCCTGTTAACGGAGTTTCTTTCATCACTGTATAGACAACTTGAAAGCAGACTTATACCTCAACCAGCCAAAGGAAAAAGAGTGAAGACCAGAATGGTTAAGCCCACCTGGGCTTAACGGTTAAGCCCAACTGGCTCCGAGTATGGACAAGCTAATGGATCAACAGAGGATGAAAGAACCACAGTAAGGGCTAAGGGAGTTTCAAGGACACGTGCACCATAAGGAGCTACATTGTGGATGAGTAAGACGTGAGGACACTGAAGAAAGAGCCAAATGAGGTGTCTGTCCAGCGGGGAGACACCCAGCCTGCAGGCTCAGTGGGATGGCCGACTCTGAGAGACCCACCAGCACATCACTGAGATCTCATCATATATTAGATCGTTTACCAAGTTCAGACAGATTGGGACAAAACTTTTTTTTTTTTTTAACTTCTTGAGGTGGGATGATAATATATGAACACAAGAGGTCGACTATCAAGCTTAGAGACAGAATCAGAGTGGGGGAGCAAGGGACCAGATCATCACCTAGAAGGGTAAGTACTCTTATCATCGCCTAGTGATAGGCAGAATGTGTGTGGTTCTGAGCTCTGGTTCGAGAAGAGAAGCAGCAAAGACAGTGATAAGGATCTCCCAAGTCACATATTCACTCAGGAGAGAACACATTCTCGTCACTTGTATCTATGACCCAAAGGGAGCGCTATTGTGGTGGGCAGAGCTGGGTTCCAGGGTGGAGCTATCTTAGGGTTCTTGAGTCCAAATCCACCCCTTCTTAGACATTCTTCCCTACTCGTGACACCTACATTGTTAGTCCTCTGGAAAGTCGGTGATTGAGCTGGTCATCACGACACGGAAACTCTGACAACAATGTACTCAAGTCACATCGAATCTCCCCAGCTCTGACAAAGATGTACTCAAGTCACATCGAATCTCCCCAGCTCTGCTGAAGGCAGAGAACAGCTAGGCAGCGGGGCTTAGCTTACTTAGCACAGGAGCCACATCCCAGAGCCAGGCCACCTGAGTAAGTGCAGAGCCTGACCTCTCCCATGGACAGGACAGGGCACGCTGGCTGATTCAGCCAATCACTGCAGAGGAAATGGGTGTTACTTCAGCACTCACCATGAGAATAGCAAGGATGAAGCCCCTTCAAGAAGCCAGATCGGGAATTCCCTGGCAGTTCAGTGGTTAGGACCTCGTGCTTTCACTGCCAAGGGTACAGGTTCAATCTCTGCTTGGGGAACTAAGATCTCATGAGCTGGTTAGCATGGTCAAAAAATAAATAAATAAATAAAATAAAATAAAAGCAGGAGAGAGAGAGAAGCCAGACCATCCATCCTCTCTCTCTCATATCCTCCTGCTGTTTCCAATGGCCATCAGGAGCACAGTGAGGAAGAAACCAGGCAAAGCCAAGACCCATCACTCAGAAACATACATGCTCACAAAGAAAACACACACACACACACATTCACTCAGGAGACGAGCACACTGCCTGCTGGGAAAAGATCCCCATTGGCTGTCATGAAGTTGGTTCATACTTCCACTTCTGCACTGGGTAGTTTGTGTGAGGCTGGTGCTCTGTGATGTTTGGGGGCAGAGGCAGGTGGTTTGTCACACATGTTGCTAACTGAAGATACAGCAAGGCAACGTCAGAGACTGGCAGAGAGCTAGAGTCTGGAAGAGAGCTCAAGTCCGTACAAACCCACCAGCTCTCTATCCTGCTGCCCAACAGGCTACTGATCTTAGAACTGGAGAGCTTCTGAGTCAGTGTTGCCATTTTCCAAATTGAGGCAGTCATAGAAGACTAAGGCTTTTACAAATGTATATTAAACCATGAACTAAGATCACTGGACGCTGAACGAGATTACAGGTGGAAATAAGGCATACCATGATGTAAAAGCCATAAATTCCCAGAAGTTTGAAAGCAAATTTCCTTCAGAACCACTCTGCCAAGAGCTTAGTTCATCCAGGGAAACTGTAGGCGCTGGCTCCACCACACTTAGGTGGCAAGGCTCCATCAAAGGAACCTAGATTATTTAGGCTAAGTATAACCATGAATCTACTGCCAAGGCTGATGAGAGATCAGGAAAGAGAGTGTGATGGAGGTGCCTGGAGTGACAAGGGTTGAGGAAGGAGCCACAGGTGAGATTTTACTGGACCATACCTCAGCCATGATGGTAGGACTCAGACACATACTTATTTGAAATGGAAGAGCCCAAAATGTGCGCCATGAAGTGTCTCAAGAAAACAACCCTTATGGCAAAGAATTTGGCAGGGAAATGGTTGAAGATATGCGAGTGGTGAGCGGGGAGAAAAAACACCCAGGGAAAAGTAAGGCTATACAGAGATGGAAATGTAATCACAGTGCACTAGTTGACTCTGAGACCAACAGCACGACCATAATGATGGACACACAGATGGTCATCTGGCAACGTTTATGACTCAGCCAACAGCCGGAACTGAGGTGGGCCATCTGCAGTTATAGAATAGAATGCACAAGATCTCTCCACCTTGGTGATGGGAACTCAGAGCAGGAAAATGGAAAAGTCTGAAAATGACAGTGGAGGAGAGGTGAGGGAATAAATGTGCACCAAGAGAGGGGTCCAGAGACAGTTTCCTCCAGCTGGGAGAACAAGGACTAAGGAATAAGTGTTGTACTGGAGCAAGGAAGCCTATAGAGCACGTCAAACAGTGACAGAGTGGTCTTGGAGAGAGGGGAGAAGAGAGGTGATAAGTGACCCCAATTCTCATCTTCAAAAGTCTCAAGTCAACACACAACGTCTAGATAAAGTCAAGAAACAGCAATATGAGGAAATAAGTTATCTATAAATAAGTACAGGATGCAAAAAATAGCCATGAAGACTGGGGCAAGGAATTGTTTTTCCCTGTGTGATTTTACTTTCTCTGACTACACACATCCCGTCGTATCAGGGATGGTACAGGGGATTCATCCCACGACCCACCATGGACAACAGATTGCATGGAAACTTAATCTCATGGCCAGCCCTCCATATCCACATCCACAGACTCAACCAGCTACAGATTGTGTAGAAATTCATTCATTACAGGAACATAATTCCGCTCAGATTTGGACTGCATAATCCAAACCCATGTTGTTCAAGGGTCAACTCGATATGCATGCATCACTTTAAAATCTTAAGATGAAGAGACAAGTGAACAGGAGAGTGATATGGACACCCAAAGGAAGTTCCTAACTCCTGTTTAACCTTTCTTTCTCTCAACTAGACCCTCATCTTAACCAGCCGGGTTCCAGAGGTTGATAAAGAGCACAGGAACCTCCATGTTTGTAACGCTCAGCTTTCCTCCAGCTTCCACCCACACTGTCAGCAAGCAGTGAGCACATACAGAAGTCGTCAGGCATATGAGGAATGAGAAAATGAGCTGGTCTGCCTGCTTTGACACAAGCCTTCAGCCAGAAGGCTGTGGAGTGCAAACAGGGGGAAATGAACAGGCTTGAGCTCACAGTCCTGATCAGGCATCCAGGAACCTCCAGCTCAGCTCACACTCTAGAATAATCATGAAACACTCCCTAATAAATGCTGACAATTGAGGCTCCTTCCCTCTGTCCCCTCTAGTCATCAGGCTCCCTGAGATGTTCTTCTCCTACTCCAGCCTCTGCACCAACTCACCAGCATCTCTAGACCCTTACCTCTTCTCTCCACCCTCCCTTTTCATCCCCTCACACACTAGGGTGCTTCAGGTCGGGTGGTCAACCAATGATGGTCCACAGGCAAAATCCAGCCCAATGCCTGCTTTCCCAAGTGCAAGTTCACTGCAGCACAGGAACGTCTCTTTATGTGCCATCTCTGGCTGCTTTCATCTGACAACAGCAGTTCTGATAAAAACTGGTGGTCCACCAACCCCTAGGCCAGGAAACACCTCATTCACCTCACAACTGCCAGATGCTGTATCTCCCAACCACGTTTGTACATGCAAGCCTCCTTGTCACACCAGATTCTGTACCCCACAGCATCACCAATCCTCCTCTTCCCATGTGGATGACACCACTGTGCTGCTCCAAATCCCCAACAGGGCTCCCTGCCTGCAGCAGTGTTTTCCCAACTTGAACGCTTCCACCGACCAACCACCTCCACGGCTTTGACACATCCAAAGTCCCCCTACTTATGGCTCAGCTAATGTTTCTAAACTCACTTTCCACTTAAGTCAAACAAAAACTCTTCTATCAACACCAAAAGCAGGAAGTCAGAATACCTGCCCTACACAGATGGCAACTCTACAAATCAACATAATGAAAACCCAACTGTAGCAGAAAACTCGAGGTGGGTGCTGTGCTGCTGTTGAAGTCTCAAGTCTCCTCTGCCATTGTTAAAAAGAGAAGCTAGAAGAAGGGATGAGGAAGACACCTCAGCTCCAAACTCAACGTGTCCTCCAGATGCAGTCACAAGACCCGAGTGAGAGTGAGAAGGGAATTGACAGGCGGTTCAGTCATACTTCCATGCCTATTCATCTTCATGTTCCCCCGAAAATCAGCTCATGCCACTCTCTCATCATGTCTCCTGGATCTAAACCCCGCTTCCAGTGCCACTGGGAAACCTCCAGCCACTCTAACAAGATACATCATTTCTGCTCTAAGTACTCAATATGCAGAAACTAACTAACAAACAAAAGTTTGGTTTTCAGCTGAAGACAATAATCTGGGAGAGAGAAAGACCCTGGAGCTGAAGGACCCTGAAAGAAGCAGAACTGTTCTCACTGAGGATGAACCATTTTAGAATGCCCTAAAACTTACTTGAGAGGTTGCAGGGGAAAGCCTAAAGAACACAGCTCAAACTCCACAGAAGAGAACTAGAAAAGTTAGTGCCAGATAATCTACCCAAAACAGCCTGCCAGGTTATTCCTCGATAAGAAATATTTCTACAGAAAGATCACTTCCGTAGAAATGCTTTTCTCCTCTGAAGGCCTCCACGGAATGTGGATGCTGGGAACTCAGGGACAAGTTCACACAGTTTAATTTACTATGGTCATTTCTGAGGGCAGAAGAACTGTCCAAACAAAATGTATCTTCTGCCCCACCTCAGTTCAGCAATAGAAACTCTCTCTGTCTTTGATTCAGAACTGAAAAAAACCAAACAAAACACAGCAAAAAAAAAAAAAAAAAACTAACACAAATAAGGTAAATTCTCAACTTGGAGAAATGCCTCAAAGCTGCTTGCTAAGCCATCCTTCACCTCTACTGACCAGCCCAGGGTTCCCTCAAAGATCCCTAAGGAACCACAGTTTGCAAACCACTTCCCTGAACCCTTCAGACTCCTCTGGAGGAGATGGCTTCCCTGCCCCTGCGAACATGAGAGTACATACAACCATCAGGGGGCCATGTACCAGAGTCTAGCTTGGAGCATAAGAGAAAGGAGAGGGTATTTCCTTGGACCCAGAGAGGTCAAGGATCTAGAAACACAGAAAAAGACAGATGGAGCCAAGGCACTGTTTTAAACAGGGCCTCCCCAGTACCCCGCCCCAGGGAAGCCCGGGGATCCATAGGGGTGCTCATCATGGCCCCGACAACACCTTAACGCCCTCTGCCTGGCATGCTCAGGGAGGGAAGGCCAGGCCAGTCAGTGTGGCCTAAGCCCTGTGCCCTTTTCTGCTCCATCTCCCTGGACACAGAACTAGGGAGGCCCCTTACTCAATGCTAGAGCCTCAGCTTCAAGAACACTGTTTGTCAACTCCCCCCTCTCTGACCTATTCTACTCTCTGGATTTCTATCCTATCCCCAAAGGATGTACAGCCATCCCCTAGTACCCAAGGTGGAATGGTTCCAGGACCCCCCAAGGATACTAAAATCCAAGGACGTGCAAGTTCCTTATATAAAATGGCCTAGAAGGATGAATACAACTGTGCCTTTGTATCCAACGGTTCCACATTCATGTATTCAACCAAACAGAGATGGAATTTTGGTTGTTTGCATGTACACATGAGAAATCCATGGATAGACAAGGCTACCTATATACTAAATCATATTATATCAATTCACTTTTACTCCACAGTAACCTCTTCCTAGGCAATGATATCAATAAAGTCAAAGAGGTTTGACTTCTGGGATGAATTGATGTTTTTCCCTGATACACACGAATTAAAATCATAATGACTACAAATGTAAAAAATGACCAATGTGTCCTGTAAAATAACATCTGCATGCAATCAATATGGCACCCCCTGGGAAAATCAGAAATTTGATGTCTGTGTCCAATATGGCAATCACCAGCCACCCATGGCTATTGTATCTACATTCATTATCATTAAATTAACCTGAAATCCAGGTTTTGGTCACACTAGCCCCAGTTCAAGAGTTCATTGTTCAAGTGCCATATGAGGCTGGTCGCAGGTTTTCACAATGGGCAGAGGGGATGTAGAACATTCCCATCATCACAGGAGGTTCTACTAGACAACACTTGCCCTCTACATGCAGCCTGAAGACAGACAACTTCCCACATCATGGGAATCACCATGGTATTGGGAGGGGGCTGCTCTGAGATTCTGTTTGGCCCTAGGTGTGTGCAATGGATACTCACCGAGCCACTGTCCTTGCATTTCTCAGCTGGCGTCCCCTTCGCTTTCAAGGCGCTGGTTTACAGTGGGGCTGCCTGAGTTTCGGAGGAAGCGCCCTGGGATAACTTATTTAGTGTTTCCGTGTTCACATCGGGGTCTACTTCCTGCTCAGGGGTGGTAGTTGAGTGCAGAGGGGGACAGAAGTCACATATACGCCGAGCATAGTAGTTCCCAGGACTGCGGGGAACCCTGCTCTGTGCAAACCACCATGTGTTAAGACATGCCAACCAGCTCCACCCAGGTTACAGTGTGGTCCCTGAATAGCTGGATCGAAGCCTTCCCAGACACAGGAATTCCAGACTGTGTTTGAAGATATGTTCATTTTTAAGAGTGAGAGAGAAGAGTGAAATGGTTGACTGAAAGCTCAACGTTCAGAAAATTAAGATCACGGCAACTGGTCCCATCACTTCATAGGAAATGGATGGGGAAACAGTGTCAGACTTTTTTTGTGTGTGTGGAGCTCCAAAATTACTGAAGATGGTGATTGCAGCCATGAAATTAAAAGACACTTATTCCTTGGAAGGAAATTTAGGACCAACCTAGATAGCATATTAAAAAGCAGAGACATTACTTTGCCAACCAAAGTCCATCTAGTCAAGGCTATGGTTTTTCCAGTAGTCATGAATGAATGGGAGAGTTGGACTGTGAAGAAACCTGAGCCCCGAAGAATTGATGCTTTAGAACTGTAGTGCTGGAGAAGACTCTTGAGAGTCCCTTGGACTGCAAGGAGATCCAACCAGTCCATCCTAAAAATCAGCCCTGGGTGTTCAATGAAATTATTGATGTTGTAGCTGAAACTCCAATTCTTTGGCCACCTGATACTAACGGTTGACTCACCAGAAAAGACCCTAACGCTGGAATAACTGGGAGCAGGAGGAGAAGGGGACAACAGGAGATGAGGATGGCATCACCACCATCCAGCAGAGTTTGGGTAAACTCTGGGAGTTGCTGAACGACAGGGAGGCCTGGTGTGGTGCCATTCTAGGGGTCGCAAAGAGTGGGACATGACAGATTGACTGAACTGAAAGTCGCTCATTCGTGTCTGACTCTCTGCGACCCCATGAATTGCAGCACGCCAGGCCTCCCTGTCCATCACCAACTCCCGGAGTCCACCCAAACCCATGTTTATCGAGTAGGTGATGCCATACAACCATCTCATCCTCTGTCGTCCCCTTCTCCTCCCGCCCGCAATCCTACCCAGCATTAGAGTCTTTTCCAATGAGTCAACCCTTCGTATGAGGTGGCCAAAGTATTGGAGTTTCAGCTACAACATCAGACCTTCCAATGAACACCCAGGATTCATCTCTTTTAGGATGGATTGATTGGATCTCCTTGCAGTCCAAGGGACTCTCAAGAGTCTTCTCCAACACCACAGTTCAAAAGCGTCAATTCTGTGGCACTCAGCTTTCTTCACCGTCCAACTCTCACATCCATACATGACCACTGCAAAAACCATAGCCTTGATTAGACGGACTTTTGTTGGCAAAGTAATGTCTCTGCTTTTAAATATGCTATCTAGGTTGACCATAACCTTCCTTCCAAAGAGTAAGTGTCTTTTAATTTCATGGCTGCAGTCACCATCAGTTTTATTAAATCATTCTGGAGATATAAGCATGTTCGTGAAGCAAATAGTACGACTGTTCCAATTTCATAATTTCCTATTTTAGACGAGTGTGCACCCCCATGCACTTGCTATCACCCTGTTACAGCATAGTTGAAAGGTTTTCACAGACCACATGGACCACAAATCCTAAAACGTTTATTCTCTAGACCTTCTTAAAAAAAGCTTACAAACCCCTGCCTATGCGTCTCAAACTTGGGTCATTTATCTACCACCCTTGAAAAATTTAGCAATCCACTGACACATTTCCTTGTCACATTATTTATGTTATTTGTGTTTAAATATATTCTTTGAAGTGGAGACTTCTTCTAAACACAGAACTCTAGTATTGGCCATAAATGAGCACTAAGTATAAAATATTACTAATACATATTATTAATCAAGTCTTACTAGGTGGTGTCTCCAGCTAGAGTTTCTTGGCCTGGGATCTGCTTGCTGTGTTTTGGAAAGAGATTTAAAAGGCAGATTAGTTCCAAAGCAGCACTTTGTCCTTCACATAAGCACTAGTGATTGTTATAGCCTTGAGTCCAAGATGGGCTCCATGGTGGGGGCTGTCTAGTATATTGTACATTGTGCATTGCAGAATGGGGTAGAAGATGTGTTTGATTTGTGTGTGTGTGTGTGTGTGTCTGCTTAGTCACTCACATTTCTGACGCTTTGCAACCCCATGAAATGTAGCCTGCCAGACTCCTCTGTCTGCGGCCTTCTCCAGGCAAGAATACTGGAGTGTGTTGCCATTTCGTTCTTCAAGGGATGTTCTCGACCCAGGGATCAAATCCAGGTCTCCTGCATTGCAGGCAGTTTCTTTACCACCTTAGCTACCAGGGATGACCACATTGCTTGGGGCAGAGACAAATATTGCCCCAAGCAGGGAACCACAGCAAACCACATGAAGCTAAAGTCATCTGGGCTGTCATTACAAGCTCCATTCACACAAGTGAATGCATCCAAGTAAACTGGACTGTGGAGACAATGGTCCCTGGAGACTTGGCTATGTGTCTGCCTGCTACTCTCGTGTATGTAGGAGTCATATGTGGTGAGTGAACGTGGCAAGCGCCCTGTGATCCAGGAGGAGCCAAGGACCCATCCACCCCAGTCGGGTCCAGGGGACACTCTTAGTCCCACCTGACTGGGTGCAAGACTTCATGTGCTCGGGCCAGTGGGCCTTCTGGCAGGGGTAGTCAGAGTAGCTGGTATTCCACAGCAGTAGAAAACATCCTCCTTCTTGCAGTTGGTACAATACAGCTTCCTCTTGGTCTCGGCCACTGCCTGCTGCTTCTCCAGCTCCAGTTGCTTCTTCACCTCAGCAATGAGCTGGTCCTGCTCCTGTTCTAGGCTCTGCCGCATCTCTGCCTTTTTCAACTCTGCCAGAGGAGGGGAGGGGAGAGGATATTGACTTCATCGCCCATCCCAAGCCATGGGTTCATTCACACCAGGTCAGAAGGTGAATCCTAACAGGTGTGAAACCTTGGGTCGGGGATGCCCTGGTCATATGAGCCCGTGCAGAGAATCACCCAGCTTCCCTGAGCTCCAATGTCTTCATCTGTAAAATGGGCATCCACCACGCTGACCACGAATGTAAGCATGATCATGAACGTCAGGTCCTGAGGATACTGAAAATGGGGCCCTGCGGTGATTCTGTAGGAAGTACTCACATAAAACCTCTGAAAAATGTCCACTCAATTCACTTTGAAATTTATCATTTGAATAAGTTTTTTCTCTATCAAATACAGAGTACCTATGATCTGTAGGCACTGTTGTAAACACTTTATAAATGTGAACTCTTTTAATCCTTACTCCAACCTTAAGGAGTGTATACTCCTATAATACCCATTTCACAGATGAGGAAACTGAGGCACACAGCTAAGATGAGCAGAGCTGGGGCTACAACTTGGATATATTTCTTTTCTGATGTGTTTAGTGGCAGCAGATCTAATCTTCCAGACAGGGCATCAGGACTGATCATTGGGCTGACAGGACAATGATCAAACTGCTCAGGCTACTGAGATTTCTCTCAGTTTTACAACAGGTCAGAGCTCACAAGCAGGAGAAGCTACCACAGTTGTTGTCATGAATTTGTTGCTGATGTTGGTATTTGGAAGAGAGGAAAACGGGTTTCTGCCAGCTCCTGCTTCATACCTGGTTTCTCCAGGTTAGACTCCCTAAGATGCCGTGTTCTCCCTAAGATTGGTAAGGCGGCCTGGACTACTTTTGACTGAGTGCACATTTGGGCCTAACTCTAGACATGCCAAGAAGTTCCTATCCAAACCTTTGTCAGTGGAGGCCAGGTCAGCAGCACTTACCCAAGTTGTATTTCATGTCCAAGAGCTCCTTTTGGTGCAGCCACTGGATATCCCCCCCCATGCAGTTATATATTTATTTCTCATTCAAATTCTCCATTATTATATTTTTTATTTTTTTTAAATATAAATTTATTTATTTTATTTGGAGGCTAATAACTTTCCAATATTGTAGTGGTTTTGACATACATAGAGATGAATCTGCCACGGGTGTACATGTGTTCCTCATCCTGAACCCACCCCACACCTCACTTCCCATCCCATCCCTCTGGGTCATCCCAGTGCACCCGCCCCGAGCACCCTGTCTCATGCATCAAAAATGGACTGGTGATTCATTTTGCATGCGATGATATACATGTTTCAATTCCATTCTCCCAAATCATCCCACACTTTCCCTCTCCCAAAGAGTCTAAAATACTGTTCTATACCTTTGTGTCTCTTTCCCTGTCTGTCTCGCATTTAGGGTTATCATTACCATCTTTCTGAATCATATATATATATATATATATATATATGTATGTATATATGCATTAGTATGCTGTATTTGTGTTTTTATTTCTGGCTTACTTTACTCTGTATAATAGGCTCCAGTTTCATCCACCTCATTAGACCTGATTTAAATGTTTTTTTTTGTTGTTGTTGTTTTTTAATAAATTTATTTATTTTAGTTGGGGGCTAATTACTTTACAATATTGTAATAGTTTTTGCCGTACGTTGACATGAATCAGCCATGGGTTTACATGTGTTCCCCTTCCTGGACCCCCCACCCACCTCCCTCCCCATCCCATCCCTCTTGGTCATCCCATTGCCCCGGCCCTGAGCCCTTGTCTCATGCATCGAACATGGAAGGGTGTTCTGTTTCACATATGATAATATACATGTTTCAATGCTATTCTCCCAGAACGTCCCACCCTCACCTTCTCCCTCAGAGGCCATACAATTGTTCTATGCATCTGTGTCTTTTATTCTGTCTTGCATATAGGGTTATCGTTACCATCTTTCAAATTCCATATATATGCGTTAGTATACTGTATTGTTGTTTTTCTTTCTGGCTTACTTCACTCTGTATAATGGGCTCCAGTTTCATCCATCTCAGTAGAACCGATTCAAATGTATTTTTTTTAATGGCCGAGTAATATTCCATTGTGTATATGTACCACAGCTTCCTTATCCATTCGTCTGCTGATGGACATCTAGGTTGTTTCCATATCCTGGATATTGTAAACAGAGCTGCGATGAACATTGGGGTACACGTGTCTCTTTCAATTCTGGTTTCCTCGGTGTATATGCCCAGCAGTGGGATTGCTGGGTCATATGGCAGTTCTATTCCCAGTTTTTTAAGGAATCTCCACACTGTTCTCCATAGTGGCTGTACTAGTTTGCATTCCCACCAACAGTGTAAGAGGGTTCCCTTTTCTCCACACCCTCTCCAGCATTTATTGCTTGTAGACTTTTGGATAGCAGCCATTCTGACTGGTGTGAAATGATACCTCATTGTGGTCTTGATTTGCATTTCTCTAATAGTGAGTGATGTTGAGCATCTTTTCATGTGTTTGTTAGCCATCTGTATGTCTTCTTTGGAGAAATGTCTGTTTAGTTCTTTGGCCCATTTTTTGATTGGGTCGTTTACTTTTCTGGAATTCAGCTGCAGAAGTTGCTTGTATATTTTTGAGATTAATTGTTTGTCTGTTGCTTCATTTGCTATTATTTTCTCCCATTCTGAAGGCTGTCTTTTCACCTTGCTTATAGTTTCCTTTGTTGTGCAAAAGCTTTTCATTTTAATTAGGTCCCATTTGTTTATTTTTGCTTTTATTTCCAATATTCTGGGAGGTGGTTCATGGAGGATCCTGCTGTGATTTATGTCGGAGAGTGTTTTGCCTATGTTTTCCTCTAGGAGTTTTATAGTTTCTGGTCTTACGTTTAGATCTTTAATCCATTTTGAGTTTATTTTTGTGTACGGTGTTAGGAAGTGTTCTAGTTTCATTCTTTTACAAGTGTTTGACCAGTTTTCCCAGCACCACTTGTTAAAGAGATTGTCTTTTCTCCATTGTATATTCTTGCCTACTTTGTCGAAGATAAGGTGTCCATATGTGCGTGGGTTTATCTCTGGGCTTTCTATTTTGTTCCATTGATCTATATTTCTATCTTTGTGCCAGTACCATACTGTCTTGATGACTGTGGCTTTGTAGTAGAGCCTGAAGTCAGGCAGGTTGATTCCTCCAGTTCCATTAAGCAAACATTATCCTCAATGGTGAAAAATTGAAAGCATTTCCCGTAAAGTCAGGAACAAGGCAAGGATGCCCACTTTCACCACTACTATTAAACATAGTTTTGGAAGTTTTGGCCACAGCAATCAGAGCAGAAAAAGAAATAAAAGGAATACAGATAGGAAAAGAAGAAGTAAAACTCTCACTGTTTGCAGATGACATGATCCTCTACACAGAAAACCCTAAAGACTCTACTAGAAAATTACTAGAGTTAATCAATGAATATAGTAAATTTGCAGGATATAAAATTAACACACAGAAATCCTTTGCATTCCTATACTCCAATAATGAGAAAACAGAAAGAGAAATTAAGGAAACAATAACATTCACCATTGCAACAAAAAGAATAAAATACTTAGGAATATATCTACCTAAAGAAACAAAAGACTTATATATATAGAAAACTATAAAACAGTGATGAAAGAAATCAAAGAGGACACAAACAGATGGAGAAATATACCGTGGTCATGGATTGGAAGAATTAATACAGTGAAAATGAGTATACTACCCAAAGCAATCTATAGATTCAATGCAATCCCTATCAAGCTACCAATGGTATTGTTCACAGAACTAGAACAAATCATCTCACAATTTGTATGGAAATATAAGAAACCTCGAATAGCCAAAGCAATCTTGAGGTAAATGTATTCTTTTTAATGCCTGAGTAATATTCCATTGTGTATATGTACCACTGCTTTCCTATCCATTTGTCTACTCATTGACATCTAGATTGCTTCCATATCCTGGCTATTATGAACAGGGCTGCAATGAACACTGGGGTATACATGTGTCTTTCAATTCTGGTTTCCCCTTTGTATCTCAATCCTCAGCCTGTGGATCTGTATGGAGACAGAAAGACTTATAAAGTGCATCTGGGCGTTTGTTGTCAATAGGGCTTGGAAGCTCCAGCTATCACGATAGGGTTAATGTCATGTGTTGAGTCAAAGAGCGGGAAGCCTGGTCTCTGCTCGCCTCCCCCAGATGGTTGTCAGTTGGTTAATTCAAATTCATGAGAAATTCTGCTTAAACAAACAAACAAACAAATAAAAAACAAATACCAGTGGTCCATCTTTTCTAAGAGATGCTCCAGTAAAAGCCATTTAAAGTCAAAAAGACCAGATTTTCAAAATAAATAGTACAGTGAGTGACCTACTTATGAACAGGTTCCATTCCTAGAGCATGTTCCTAAGTCCAATTTCTTTGTAGAAATCCAACAAAGTTAGCCTAAGCAACCAACTAACACAATCAGCTAGATAGTACAATACCAGGTATATCACTGCTGCTTTTATGCTTTCTTATGGACATCCTGGGCTTGAAATAAAGATACTGTAATACTGCACTCTGTACAGTAAAGCACACAAAGCACAACGACTTGTAGAGGATGTGTGCGGGTGACAATATACGCCAGGGAGGTGAACTAACTTACAGGATTAAACATGCAAACATTCACGTCTTTCAAAATTCCCAACTTGAAGGTTCACACATAAGACACTTCAGTTCCATTCAGCCCCTCAGTCATGTCCAGCGCTCTGCGACTCCGTGAACTGCAGCACGCCAGTCCTCCCTGTCCGTCACCAACTCCCGAAGTCCACCCAAACCCATGTTCTTTGAGTCGGTGATGCCATCCAACCATCTCATCCTCTGCCGTCCCCTTCTTCTCCTGCCTTCAATCCTTCCCAGCACCAGGGTCTTTGCAAACGAGTCAGCTCTTTGCATCCAGTGGCCAAAGTATTGGACTTTCAGCTTCAGCATCAGTCCTTCCAATGTACGCCCAGGACTGATCTCTTTAGCATGGGCTGGTCGGATCTCCTGCAGTCCAAGGGCCTCTTAAGCGTCTTCTCCAACACTACAGCTCAAAAGCTTAAATTCTTCTGTTCTCAGCCCTCTGGTTATCCCAATTCTCACATCCACACACGCCCACTGAAGAAACCATAGCCTTAACTAGACTGACCTCTGTTGACAAAGTGATGTCTCTGTTTTTTAATATGCTGTCAAGCTTGGTCATAACTTTCCTTTCAAGGTGCTGGGAAAGCTGGTCAATCACTTGTAAAAGAATGGAACTAGAACACTTCCTAACACCATACACAAAAATAAACTCAAAAAGGAGTAAGCATCTTTTAATTTCATGTCTGCAAACAGCATCTGCAGTGATTTTGGAGCCCAGAAAATTTAAGTCAGCCACTGTTTCCACTCTTTCCCCATCCATTTGCCAAGAAGTGATGCGAGCAGATGGCATGATCTTAGTTTTCTGAATGTTGAGCTTTAAGCCAACTTACAGAAAAATACATATGCATACGTGAATTAGAAAAAGACCTTATGGTTAACAATACCTCTGAGAAAGGGTGGAGAATGAAATATGAATTCAATCAAGACTGTAGATTTTTGTGTGTCTAGGCATCCATTTCACTTCGTTCTAAGAAGACATGTATGCACTGTTTGTAAAATGAGAAAAGAAAAGTAAAACAGCAAGCTGCAAATTAATTTTTAAAAATAATGCCAAATGGAACGTGTCAGACCTCTAGGATAGAGTGGCCAGGCAACCAAGGGGAAGTAAACAAATAAAACAAGGACTATTTTTCTCCTGTCCATGAGGCAAAAATAGAGCTGGTGCCATGGAGTGCAGAGTAGGGAGGCTCGGTACATTTCACAGCCTGTCTGTTCTGATATGTCGTCCTCTTGGAAGACTGAGGCTGCTGCTGCTAGCTTTGCTGCTGCTTCTGCTGGTGCTGCATCTTCTGCATGTGCCTCTTTTGGGAGGACGTTTGAAACTTACTTGATGAGTTCCACACAACCTGCTGCATGGCCAGGGCAGTCTCCTTTGGTAAAACTGGCCTCTGCTTTTTCACTGGGTTTCTCATGCTGCTGCTGCTGGTGGTGGTGGTGGTGGTTGCTGGGCCGTGACTGTGCAGACGGTGCCGTTGGCGGCCGTGACCCCAGCCGTGGAAGTTTGGGAGGATGAGTGGGTGAGGACCAGCATTTCGGGGGGAGACTGGCTGCCCATTGTTGTGGATGTTGGAGCTTCACCTACGACGGAAGCCAACACATGAAAAAACAACACAGAAAGTAGATGGGACTCAGGCTGACCTGCAGGGTCTCCAGGTCAGTGAGTTCTAGATGACCATCCCAGGCTGTCATGCCAAGGGCCTCCCCATGAATGGGCATATTCTTGCTTTATATGCTTAGGCCACTTCTTCAGCATGTGCAACTTCAAATATCAGACTCCTTGGGTTACTCAAATGTGGGCTTGCTCACATTTGAGAAACTTGTCAAGGCCTCTGAGGGACTGAGGCCAACATGACCCACCCCTTGGCCTGGAGTTGCCCACCTGTTAGTCGATGACCCACTGGCTGAACAGAATCGCTGCAAGTACCTTGTTTCACAGTTAGAGTTCAGTAAGCACTTTGAGAAAGACTTAGCCAAAGTCCGTCTGGTCATTAACAGGAATCCTTTGCTTGGACAGGAAACCTACAGAGCATGTACCCCAAGGAACCAGACAGCCTCCCAGTGGCCAAAGCACTGAATACCAATGAACCACCCAGAATGAAGAGTGTTCCCTTTCATCTCTTCTAATTCCTTCCCGAAGAGTCTCAGTGTGGTCCTGGCAGTCTTGACACCTACCACTCAAGGGAACTCCACACCAAGGACAGAACCATCCCCAGCACAATGGTATTTATGGAGACTTTAGAAGCCTTGCTTTCGTTTTGACTGTAGTTCTCCATTTTGCATCTTTTATGCACAGCACAAAATACTGTTTTCCCTACTGTGTGCTAGTTAAGTTTCAGTTCCAAATTGAGTTCATTTTTTTTTAAACAGCTGCTGCATCAGATAAAAAATATATACTAGGGCAATAAGTGAACAAGCAGGTTTTGGGAATGACAAAAATAATGACTACGAGTGGCTGAGTTTGAAAAATGCTGCCTTTTGGAGTGCATCTACTGGGAGAAAATGAGCTGTGAGAGTGGAGGGCAGGATTTCAACAGACAGCAGGGAAAATTTGGAAGAGAACAGTTTTAGCCAAGACATGCCCAGGAATAGGCAGAATTTTGGAGGGTGAGGTCAAGCAGTGTGAAGGGCTGGCCCGGGGGTGACCACAGGAGTGTTCATCTGTAAGCGAAGGGGTCCATTACGACTGCAGGGGCCCCAGGCACTGGACAGATGAACATCCATCCCCAGAGAGGATTCCCTCGGGTTCACACAAAAAAACACGGATGCAAGTCAGCATCCTTGGTCTCAGACGATGTGCCTGGACATAAAACTAGGTTTAATAAGGACTGAAAGTGAGTTCGCTCCGTCGTGTCCAACTCTTTTGCAACCTCATGGACTGTAGCCCTCCAGGCTCCTCTGTCCATGGGATTTCCCAGGCAAGAATACTGGAGTGGGTTGTTATTTCTTTCCCCAGGGTATCTAACCAACCCAGGGAAAGAAACCTGGGCCTCCAGGATTGCATGCAGATTCTTTATTATCTGAGTCACCAAGCAAGCCCTTAATGACAACACCTTTTTTGGGGGGCTCAGCATGCTTCCACTGCATGACTCCATGCCTGTCATTTTTAGATTTCTGTCACCCAGAAAAGACGTGAGTTCTTGATTATTCTAGGGGAAATTTTCAGTTAACTGTTGTTCTAGGAAAACCAAGGAGTGTGAAAGGAGAAGAGTGCTGACAGGCTGACTTTTCCACCCGAGGGGGGAGGGGGTCTTGGTGGTTACACAACTGACTGGCCCTCTTGCTCCTCCGGGGAAGAATTCAGCCCAAGTCCTGGGCCAGAACACAGGGTGGGACTGAGAGAAGATCTCTACCTAGAGTGAGGTTGCCCCCACCCGTTCCCAGGACAACCTTTCAGATATCGGTCACAGCCTCTGCCCCTTCCCCTTGCAGGGGCAGAAGTGGCTTTGAGCTTGCCCCTTTTAAAAGGCAGAGATCCCACAGGCAAGGCTTCTAACTTGCAAAAGCAACGTTAGTGCCTCTCTTTTCTGCCATGTGGTTAAGAAACATACTGTCCTTGTGGATAAGCTAGTCTGATACCTTCTTGGGCAAAGGGCAACCACAAAAAGGCCCTTTCTCTCTCTCATCTTGCAAAAGCAAACAACTGGCTTTGTAGAGTGGTAACTTCTCTGAAAGAGTCCCATTCGGGCTCTTTTTCAAATTAAAATAACAAACAAACAAACAACAACAACAAAGCAGGAGTATGCAATCTGAAAACTTTCCAGGCTTGACACACTTTGGGGGAGTTTTCATTTAGTCACTAAAACGCTTTAATTTCTAAAGGATATGGAAGGTTTACTGGGACGGTGGGGAGGAAGAGGAAAGGCCATGGAAAATTCCATTTGTCCTAAAAATTTTGGAGTATATACTCACCTGCAGTCTCAAAAAGAAGTGACTTTCTTAAAAGTCAACACTCCAAAGGTGACCCCACCCAACTAGCCTACTTATATCAGACTTAGGTTACTGTCTTGTACATTAAAAAAGGACTTTTTCAGAGAAGGCTGGAAACGACTGATATGACACATATCATAAGTGGAGTCAAGGTCCTGAAGCGAGCTCCATTAGCCTCTGCTCTGGCATCTCTAGCTAGAAAAGCCATCTTTCGATCTGAGGATTCAGTTTCTCTGTATAAGCTGCACTTCTAACTGAAGATCACTTGGAGGTCACCAAGCACTCTTCAAAGCACCAGTCACTTAATAAACACATAAGTGAAATCACACCTTTTAAAAGATGCTCAACTGCAGAGTCTGACATGAAGCCAATTCTTCAAAACCGAAATCATCCTCAGGTGGCTCTGGATTTCAACTTCTGTGAAGTTCCTCTAACTGACCTATTGTTTCAGAATCATCCTCTACATAAAATTCCCACCACGTTCAGAGGATCCTAGAGAAACTTCCTTCCGACACCAGTGAGAGGAACAGCTCAGCTTCATTTTATCACCTGGAGTGCCTTGTATTTGGGGGGGGGGCATGAGCTCTTTTAAAGCACTCATATGTTTTTTCCCTTTTCATTTCAACTGCAGGAAGCTCAGGGCCAAAAGGGAAGAGTGACTCTGCTAATTCTGAAGGCTGACATAGTTATTTCTGTATGTAAAATTTCCCTACATCTCTCACTATTTCATGTTCATTTTTCTCGGTGTCTTGATTTCCATTTTATCAGTATATCTGAAATCCTTTCTGGAAGCAGTGAAAAAATCCACAACTAAACAAACAGTCGACTTCAGAAAGAAAGGAATAGTTTAAATCTATCACTCATAGGAACACTGCCATCTGGGACCCAACAATTCCACAAACTTCATGGAAAAAATGCTACTCCTGTTGCAGCATTCTGCAGCATCAGAAGTGGTCCCTCAAACCGCAGTCCACACAGAATTGGATGTTTCAGATGCCACTCATAATTTTAAGGGATGAGGTGGTGATCCATCCTTCCTGACCGACTCAACTGCTCTCTATCATCCTACCCTGCATCACTGAGAGATATTCCATCCTCTTTCAATGAATTCCAGGAACTGAGGTTCAGCAACAGTTCACAATGATACAAACACAGAGGAAAAAAGCTCAAAACCCATCCCCCCTCCTGCTTTAAGCAGTGAGACTAAGAAAACCCCAGGGCACACACAACTGAGAAGATGGGTCCTATCAGAAGCTGCCCGTTGTCTGTTTTGTCACTAAGTCGTGTCCAGCTCTTTTGTGATCCCATGGACTATATAGACCACCAGACTCCTCTGTCCATGTAATTCTCCAGGGAAGACTACTGGAGTAGGTTGTCACTGCCTTCTGGGGATTTTCCCAATCCAAGCATCAAATTTTCGTCTCCTGCATTGGCAAGCAGATTCTTTACCACTGAGCTACATAATTAAAACTGGCTATCCGTGTATGTAACTCACAAAGTACAAGAGGTTTTATGGCTACAATCTCCAACTTGTTCTTAGGCCATGTTTCTCCTGGGCTCTTAATTAATTCTTATCTTTCTTGGGCATATCAACAGCCACTTGCCAAGCCAGCGGAGAAATTCACTGACTGCTTCACCAATGGGCCAAATATCTTTTAAATCATTCCTATGTTCCACTGGTATGGATCTAACAGAAGCAGAAGATATTAAGAAGAGGTGGCAAGAATACACAGAAGAACTGTACAAAAAAGATCTTCACGACCCAGATAATCATGATGGTGTGATCACTCACCTAGAGCCAGACATCCTGGAATGTGAAATCAAGTGGGCCTTAGAAAGCATCACTATGAACAAAGCTATTGGAGGTGATGGAATTTCAGTTGAGCTATTTCAAATCCTCAAAGGTGATGCTGTGAAAGCGCTGCACTCGATATGCCAGAAAATTTGGAAAACTCAGCAGTGGCCACAGGACTGGAGGAGGTGAGTTTTCGTTTCAATCCCAAAGAAAGGCAATGACAAATAATGCTCAAACTACCGCACAATTGCACTCATCTCACAGGCTAGTAATATAATGCTCAAAATTCTCCAAGCCAGGCTTCAGCAATACGTGAACTGTGAACTTCCAGATGTTCAAGCTGGTTTTAGAAAAGGCAGTGGAACCAGAGATCAAATTGCCAATATCTGCTGGATCATCGAAAAAAGCAAGAGAGTTCCAGAAAAACATCTATTTCTGCTTTATTGACTATGTCAAAGCCTCTGACTGTGTGGATCTCAATAAAGTGTGCAAAATTCTGAAAGAGATGGGAATACCAGACCATCTGACCTGTCTCTTGAGAAACCTGTATGCAGGTCAGGAAGCAACAGTTAGAACTGGACATGGAACAACAGACTGGTTCCAAATAGGAAAAGGAGTACGTCAAGGCTGTATATTGTCCCCCTGCTTATTTAACTTCTCTGCAGAGTACATCATGAGAAACGCTGGGCTGGAAGAAACACAAGCTGGAATCAAGATTGCTGGGAGAAATATCAATAAACTCAGATATGTGGATGACACCACCCTTATGGCAGAAAGGAAAGAAGAACTAAAGAGCCTCTTGATGAATTTGAAAGAGGACAGTGAAAAAGTTTGCTTAAGGCTCAACGTTCAGAAAACTAAGATCATGGCATCTGGTCCCATCACTTCATGGGAAATTAATGGGGAAACAGTGGAAAGAGTGTCAGACTTTATTTTTTGGGCTCCAAAATCACTGCTGCTGCTGATTGCAGCCATGAAATTAAAAGATGCTTACTCCTTGGAAGGAAGGTTATGGCCAACCTAGATAGCATATTTTAAAGCAGAGACATTACTTTGCCAACAAAAGTCCGTCTAGTCAAGGCTATAGTTTTTCCAGTGGTCGTGTATGGATGTGAGTGTTGGACGGTGAAGAAAGCTGAGCGCTGAAGAATTGATGCTTTTGAACAATGGTCTTGGAAAAGACTCTTGAGAGTCCCTTGGACTACAGGAGATCCAATCAATCCATCCTAAAAGAGATCAATCCTGGGTGTTCATTGGAAGGTCTGATGTTGTAGCTGAAACTCCAATACTTGGCCACCTCATGCGAAGTGTTGACTCATTGGAAAAGACCCTAATGCTCGGTAGGATTGGGGGCGGGAGGAGAAGGGGACGACAGAGGGTGAGATGAGTGGATGGCATAACCGATTCGATGGACATGGGTTTGGGTAGACTCCGGGAGTTAGTGATGGACAGAGAGGCCTGGCGTGCTGCAATTCATGGGGTCACAAAGAGTCAGACACGAATGAGCAACTGAACTGGACTGATGTTCCACTGTAGGGTCTACCAACATGTCTGGGGTGTCTCAAGTTTGAAAGAAGCCACTGGTGGTTCAGTCCCTAACAGCAGTAAAGGGAGAACTGCTAAGACTCAGGCAACAGTTCACAACTAGGTGAGATTTAGCTTTGTCAAGACACTTTTGAAGTCCTCCACTGGGTAGATGCTACTGACAGCCAGTTGGTAAAGACCAGGGATACTGCTAAACATCCTTCAATAAACAGAACAAAGAACTGTCCAGCATAAAATGTCAATAGCGCCAAGGCTGAGAGGCCTTGGGCCCATGTCAGCTAAATGCAAATATGGCAGAAAACAGGCTCTGGTGCGCATCATACAATGCCCCTTGGATTTCTACAGACCTGAAGAAGAACTCAGCAGTCTGGTGCCGCTCACCCGGAAAACCTTATACTCTAGTAAGAAAATGTATTTTGAGATGCCTGGGCAGTGTGAGGGGAGGTAAGGGAGAATAAACTCATCAAGGTCTTTGAACTGAACGCTTTTCTCCATTTCAGCCCTGTCCAACGTCTTAGCATTGATAACCACTTGAGGCATGTAAGTGAACATATTCGAAAGGAAACTGCTTAGGTTCAAAATGACCTGACTGCTGGAAGCACCTATTACTTTCTAAGAGACTTCTTCTCCTGTGCTCAAAATCAACCACATTGGGTATCAAGAAGGTTAAAGGTAGGCAGGCCCAGCTCAAGTCCTTGTCCTGCTCAGTAACTAGCTAGGTGACTTGGAGATACCCCAAGCTTTGTTGTGCACACTTCATGGTGTCTGAGGGTGACATGACATATGATAGTATAAATGGCAATGTGGCATTCTAAAACCAAATCAAGAAAGCAGAAACTGATACAGTCACTTACCCTCCTGCTTGGGAGATGTTTCTTTGGGTTCCTTCCTAGGTTTTCGACTCTCCAGTGCAGAAAGGTCTTCTCTTAAATCTGTGACCAATCCGCTCTCTGAATCAGAATCCAGGCCCAAATGCACTCTTGGGGAGTCAGTCTCACCTTTTCCCTTCAGCTTATCCTTTGTGGGATGAGGAAAGAATTTTGCTTTGTCTGAAAAGTCCTTCTCAAGCTGGGGGCTCATCTTCTCCTTGACTGATCTTGGCTTTCTCACTGGCTGGTGACATGCTTTCAGCTCCTCTTCTATCTCTACTGGGTTTGCCAATTTGGACTTTCTCCTTTTATTTTTTTTTTTTTGAAAGCAGATGGCTCTTTTCCCATCTGAGACAACTCTGTGTCTTCAGCAACTTCTGGCTCATTCTTGGACCTCTGCTCCTCATCACTGATAGGGTCACTTTCGCTACTATCTGACTTTTCTGTATTCCTGGAATCGCTGGGCTTGACAGTCATATAAACACCTTCTGAGATTTCATTTATGCCTACATTAAAAAAAAGAAAGAAAGAAAACAGGATGTAGCATGCTCACAGAAAAAGGAGCAGGACCAGAAAACCACAAATATTTAACATGCTCAATGCTGAAATTTAAAAAAAAAAAAAATCGCATTGCCTCACACTGGCCTGGTGGCATTAGCAGTAGACTTAAGTTGCAGGTGAATACAAGTGACAAATGGAACTTGCCTGGAGAGTGTTTCAGTTACTGACATTCAAAAATGACATCGGACCAAACCACGTGCATTTCTAATTTATACAGAGCTCAATCTTGGCAGCATAGGTAAGTACTGGGAAACATAGAATGGGAGGGATGGAAGGGAACACTACACCGGATTTGTTAAAACTGATCAATTTTCAGTTCAGTTGAGTTCAGTCGCTCAGTCTCGTCTGACTCTTTGCGACCACATTAACAGCAGCACTCAAGGCCTCCCTGTCCACCACCATCTCCCGGAGTGCACCTAAACTCATGTCCATTGAGTCGGTGATGCCATCAAACCATCTCATTCTCTGTTGTCCCCTTCTCCTCCTGCCCTCAATCTTTCCCAGCATCAGGGTCTTTTCTAATGAGTCAGCTCTTCGCATCAGGTGGCCAAATATTGGAGTTTCAGCTACAACATCAGTCCTTCCAATGAACACTCAGGACTGATCTCCTTTAGCATGGACTGTTTGGATCTCCTTGCAGCCCAAGGGACTCTCAAGAGTCTTCTCCAACACCACAGTTCAAAAGCATCAATTCTTCAGCTCTCAGCTTTCTTTATAGTTCAACTCTAGCATTCACACATGACAACTGCAAAAGCCATAACCTTGACTAGACAGACCCTTGTTGACAAAGTAATGTCTCTGTTTTTAATATGCTGTCTAGCTTCATCATAACTTTCCTTCCAAGGAGTAAGTGTCTTTTAATGACATGGCTGCAATCAGCATCTGCAGTGATTTTGGAGCCCAGAAATATAAAGTCAGCCACTGTTTCCTCATTTATTTGCCATGAAGTGATGTGACTGGATGTCATGATCTTAGTTTTCTGAATGTTGAACTTTAAGCCAACATTTTCACTCTCCTCTTTCACTTTCATCAAGAGGCTTTTTAGTTCTTCTTCACTTTCTGGCATAAGGGTGGGGTCATCTGCCTGTCTGAGGTTATTGATATTTCTCACAGCCATCTTGATTCCAGCTTGTGCTTCTATTTTACAGATTAGAAATAAAAGAGGGCCTGAGAAATCCCTTGTCCTGGGACACAAAGAAAACCAAGACAGAGAGGCGAGGCTAGAGACATGGATTCTTGAGTCAACAGTTGGGCTCTTCCCACATATTTCCAAAGCGTTAAGTCTTTTACTCTTTCTGTCCATGACTCAAAGAAATAAGCCAAGCTTTAAAGCAGGGATTGCAAACTCACAGTGCAAGAGCCACGTGGGGCAAGCAGACGTGTTATTTAGGAAGCAATGATTTGACCTAATGCTTTCCAATCTTTCGTTATTTGTCGCTTTTAACTTAGAATGTGCGGCCAATTCAGAAACCCGGAAGTTTCACACAGAAATTAAGATTTTAGGCTTGCCTGAAAGAGCAGAAGACCTGGCCATTCTCAGTCACAGGGCTTCAAGCCTGGCTGGGGCTGAGAACTACTGTCCCATTTCGGTTGGGGGAGCACTGTCTCCAGGTCACCCAGCTGCCCAGCCCCCATCTTGCTCCCTGCCCTGGAGCAGAGTCAACCATCATTGTGCTTCTACTTTTTTTCTACTTGTAACTGAGTCCAGAGGAAAGGCACCCATTTCCATGTCTCAAGGAAAAGGAAAAACGATAAAACAACAGGAGTTTGCTACATATACAAGCAAAAATTGGCAAAAGTCTATTTCTAACAATAATTTCATTTAACCTGTTTGTATTTCCTACTCCCAATAGTGAGCGTCATCCATCTGTAGGTAAATAATCCGTTACCCTACAAGCTTGAAAAGAGGAAATCCCCATCAACTCTGTATTGTCTTCATTCTAGAGCAATGGTTACCATGAGTGGGATCACGGAAGAGAAAATCGTAAAAGGGCAAGAGCCACAAACAGCCCAGCAGGATCAGGAGTGAACTATATCCACCTTCTCCAGGGCTCAAAGGGAAAGAATCAAAAAATCCAATCTGGTTTGATTTCTGGATCTCAGGGCTGGTGCAGTTGGTAACTAATGTTCGGACCCAAGAATGACAAGCATGACCACATTTGCTTGGATACTGGAGCCCAAAGGAGGTGAATTCAGATCCTGCTCCTCTGCTTCTATTAGTTGTGTGACCCTGAACGGGTGGACTACCTCTCTGAGCCTCAGTTTCTTCCCCTGGACAATGGGTTTGATAACATTATCAACCTTCCAGGACAATCTTTGCACAGTGCCGGGGGGATAGGAAGTCCTCCGTAACTCCTTATTGACAATAACAAATCGAGGAGCTAGACTAGCTGCCTGGAAGAACCCAAGAAAGATATGGACTGCATAGTTCCTCCACGTCACTCAATGTCCTAACCAAATGGGCAATCCAGCAAGGAGTGCTTTGGTTAGACAGCCTAGGTGACATCCAACGACAGCTCCTTTCTCACCCAAAGGTCCAGAGCACCCAGTGACAAAGAAATCTGAAGATTCCTTTAAAAACTGTAAATAGAATGGCCACACGACCCAGCAATCCCATTGCTGGACTTACACACCGAGGAAACCAGAACCGAAAGCGACTCGTGTACCCCAATGTTCATCGCAGCCGTGTTTACAATAACTAGCACATGGAAGCAACCTAGATGTCCATCGGCAGATGAATGGAGACGAAGGCTCTGACCCATACGCACAATGGAATTTTACTCAGCCATTAAAAAGAATGCATTGGAATCAGTTCTAATGAGGTGGATGAAACTGGAGCCTATTATACAGAGCAAAGTAAGCCAGAAAGATAAAACACCAATACAGTAAATTAACACATATATATATATGGATCTTAGAAAGATGGTAATGATGACCCTATATGTGAGACAGCAAAAGAGACACAGATGTAAAGAAGAGACTGCTGGACTCGGCCGGAAAAGGCGAGGGTGGGATGATTTGAGAGAATAGCATTGAAACATGTATAGTGTGTGAAATAGATCACCAGTCCAGGTTTGATGCGTGAGACAAGGCACTCAGGGCTGGTGCACTGGGATGAATGACTCTGAGGGATGGGATGGGGAGGGAGATGGGAGGGTCGGGATGGGGAACGCATGTACACCCAGGGCTGCATCATGTGAATGTATGGCAAAAGCCACTACACTATTGTAAAGTAATTAGCCTCCAATTGCTATAAATTTTAAAAAAGAGGTAAAAAATAAAAAGAAAGATTAGAAAATATTTTAACTAAGTGATAATAAAAACACAGCGTATCAGAATTCATGAGATGCATGTCTAGAAGTGTTCACAATTTTAAATGCTTCTATTAAAAATGAATAAAAGCCTAAGGCAATGGAAAAAAGAAAAAACAAAAACAAAAACCTCCCTCAAAGCGTTCAGCAAAGGCTATGTATAGGAAAGGTGAGGGATAGGTGTGATTAGCTCTTGCAAATTTCTTGCTGTCAGATCTTATGTTCTTGAAGTAAGGTGGTGGTCAGCTAACTGTGTTCCTGTAATCCTTGAGGGAAGCAAATATTATTCCCTATTCCCTATTTCCTGAAAAGATAGGTCCCAAGCTTGACGTTCACCCTCCATGGTCCTGGTTGGGGGGGAGGGGTCCCTGTGCAGGCTGGTTTTTCTAGTCATGGAGCATTCATCTAGCACCCACTCTTGTTACTTCCAGCAGTGCTCAGTCCTAGGTAGAAGAGGTAATTCTCAGTTCTCTGTGCCCTCCTCTTACCAAGGCCCCCATACACTGCCCAGCCACCTTCAATGAGGGAGCCAGGTACCCAGCATGTAGCTGACCCTCAGCCTCCTCAGTCTACCCAGTTGGAGAGCTGGGTCCTGTACACTGTGACCCATGCAGATTGCCACAACCATTCGGTCATGGAGGTGGGGATGGAACACGTTGGCCATTGCTTTCAAACCTGGTCCAGACCAGTCAGTGGCTTCAGCAAGGGCTCTGGGACTCTGCAAGACACAGCCTGTTCCCAAGCTCCACAGTTCATTCCCCATCCCAAGGCCCAAGGGCCTAGAGGGCTCTATGGGAAGGCTGTAATATATCTCACTACACTCTGCTCAGAGGCTTTCTGTTGGTGGTATTGGGGTTTGTAACGCCACTGAAGGTCTTGGGCTGAGGTCTGCAGCACCGTTTTCCACCCTGCCTCTATTACAGTATCTTCCTTGATGAGCTTATTCAACCTGGGACTAAAAGTTGGTAACTTGGACCATCACGGACCATTTCCAGTAGCCCAAGAACCACATTCTACTCTGTTTCTATAATGAAGGGATTTCAACTTCACAATGTCATGTGATGTAAAAGATTTCTTCTTCCTCTAACTGAAATATTTAACTTAGAATAATGTCTCAATGGATATATATTGCAAACGAGGCTACCATTTATTTATTCACTGCTGGAATTATACTTGATGTGTAAGGTGATTGAAACAATTATCATTGGGGTATAGTTGCATTACAATGATGCTTTAGTTTCTGAGTACGTATGTCCAAGTGAATCCATTTTAGGTGTACACATATCCCCTCGTTTTTGGATTTCCTTCCCATTTAGGTCACCACAGAGCAGAGTCGAGTCCCCTTGTTCTTTCACTTTTCTCATACTGTAACATTTTGGTAAATGTTAACTGGAGGTTAATTACTATACAATATCGTGATGGTTTCTGCCATGCATCGACATTAAGAAGCCGTAAGTATATCGGGGTCCCACCCATCCTGGAGCCTCTCCCACATCCCCTCCTATGCTATTTTTCTGGGTTGTTCCAGAGCACTGCTTTGCATTCCCTGCTTCGTGCCAAGGAAAATCTGAAAGATGATTTTTCTGTATGAAATATGTAATTTTCTTTATCTCACATGTGAGAACATGGGTGCAGATTTTTCTACGTGAAATAGGAAATATGTACTTCATGTTTGAAAATCTACTTGTATAATTTTTTCATCATATATGGAATCTTGTCTGTTTCACATGTGGATATCTGTGCACACTTTTTCCTACATGAATGGGGAATTCCAGATAGTTCAGATATGAAAAGTTGAGCATATGCTTTCCTGTCTGACCTCTGAAGTTGTATCCATTTCCTATGTAAAAATCTCAATGAAATTTTACTGACATGAAGTATGCAATTAAGATATGGGAACCAACAGGAAATTGGAATTCTATTTCATAAAAGAAATTCTGGGCACCACTGTTTCTTCATGAAATACTTAATTCTTTGTATTTCTTACATAGAAAACAATGACTGTCCACCATGAAATAGGGAGATCTCTGTATTAACTGCATCAAAATCTAGGCACTAATTTTCCTTCATGAAACTTGAACTTCTCTATATTTCACATCTGATAATCAGAATGAACATTTCCCTACGAGAAATAAGGAAATCTCTGCATTTCATGTAAACCATTGGTTCTTCAGTCTCTGAAACACCTGTTTGCATTTGTGTCCCTGTGTTTTACATGTGTGTGTGTACACATATGTGCTTGTGTCACCTGTTCCTGTGTGTGTGTGTATGTGTGTGTGGCCTAATGTAGGTGCTCAGTGTGAAACACCAGACATCCTAGGAGGCAGAGTGTGAGCATTGCATCTATCCAGGCACTTAACGTGAGTGTGCCCACGTTAGCTATGTGGCCGAGAGGAAGAGAGTAAGCGATGGTCAGGAGGAGCACTTTACTCCACTTGAAACACTTGCAGGAGGAGCTCTGCTTCTCTGGGAATTGCATCCGCAGGAGCACATCCTTAGCCGCTGGGGTGCCTGCTTTAAGCCGTGGGCCAGGGGAAAGGCCAAGAGCTGACAGACAGCAGGCCAGGGGCTCCAGGGTGGTTTGGCTTGGGGCTGCATTGTGGGGCCCAAAGAGCGAGCCAAGGAAAGTGTGCTGCTTCATCCTCAGAGTATGGCTGCATTCCTGACACTGCTCAAGCCTAAGGCACACGGTTAGGGACGGACTCTGCAGGCAGTGAACTTTGGTGAGGTCAGCGGTAACAGCGCCTCCCCCGCCGATCCCCACCCCCCACCACACCCACCCACGCTCTGCCCGTGGCTTGCCGTTTAGATCCAAGGTGAGCACCTGTGTCCCTGACGTACCCACGAAACTTGTGTCACCTGTGTGAACCCCTGAGCACACAGAGTCGCCCGCTTCCCCAGTGGCAATTTCAAGCTTGACGGTGGCTGCAGTGTCACCTACAGATTCCTTGCCTTCAACTCCAGCTGGCCTGGCTTGCCCAGTCGCTGGTCTGGCACATCTATACTGTTGGTCAGGCAAACGGCTTGTGTGGACCGGCGCACTGTGCACTGAGCCAAGTTGGGCCCCTGCATGCCCAGAATTCCAAGGGGTGTGTCTGTCCCGTGAATGAACGCCTTTTGACTCCATTTGATTGGTCCTGTGATGAGGTCTGGAGGTCAGGGTATAGAGTTCAGCTCCTTCCCGCCACCATATTACCCGTGCGTGGTGGCACACGGTTCTGCGCATGCCTGTCTCCCTTTCCCTGCTCATTGGCTGTGGGCAAGTAACCAGTTGGTTGTGCCACGTAGACTGCGGCTGGTTGGTGGGCTTTGCTGGCCGCCAGCTGTGCTCTCACGTCCAGCTTCTTTGTGGCTCTGGGCTACGGCCAGAACACCATGGAGACTGAGACGGGGCCAGAGGAAGGCGGCAGCACCCCGGGATCCTGGGTCTTAGTTGTGAGCCCGGGTCTTCTCGAGGGAGGGACCCTGGGGCCTACCAGCGCGGTGGGGGCGGCAGAGGCAATGCAGGCCGCAGGTAGTGCACCAGGCGAAGAGGCCGCCCTCTTCTGGGTGGAGGCGGTAGAGAAAGGTGCAGCCCTGGAGGAGGGAGAGTTGGCGGGATTCGGGCAGGAGTTCCAGCTGCTGGTGTTAGACATCATGGAGGAGGTGGAGGTGGTGGCCTACGAGGAGCAGGAGCAGGTGTCCTCGCAGGAGCAGGGCCAGGAACATCCAAGCCCCAGAGCCCCCAGGGATCAGCCCGCACTGGAGGCCCTGACGGCCCTGCAGCTGGAGCTGGATTTCGTGAATAAGAAAGCCCAAAGGGCCCGCGCTCGCCTGAAACACAAGAACTGCCAGAGGCGGAAGCTGCGTCTAGAACACAGAAGTGCCATCATCGAGGGAATCCGTGGATTCTGGGTCGAAGTTGTATCCCTTGGTGTGGTGCTTGTGAATTTTTTTTTTTTTTCAATCTGGGTAATTGCAGAAGCAGTTTAGAGATCTGGCAGTTCTGGTACAAAATGTATTTTTTTGGATGCTGAGTATTGGTTACCGTTCTGTGTATCTGTTCCCGATATAAGGTGTGATGTCCTTGCTGTTCTGGGTAGCACAAATTGCTACTTGGGCTTTATTTGCAGAGGTCCCAATCAGAATTGTCATTAGCACCAGGGACTCTTCAGAGAAAAGGCTTGTCTGGGATCCAGGTCTTCTCTGAAAAGCTGCGTGAATTTGGCGGTGAGGTTGGGATGTGTAAATGCTCATGCTGCTTGTACGTAGGAGTGCCTGTTTTCCAGAAGTAAGCTAAGTTTTAGGAGGCTGAGATGGAGCTTAGGGCCTTTCCTGTTAGGAACAGAACCTGCTCTGGTAGTGCATTTATAGGCACAGCCTTGGGGCTTGTCATGCCTTCATACAGTCTGCGTTAACAGAAATGTGACGAGTTAACTCGTCGCAAGATGAAGTCAGACAGCGCCATTCTACACTTTAGGCTAGATTTGTCCTTCCAGCACTTTTTTCCTCTAGCATCTAGAGGCTCCTTGACCTAAAGCAGTTTATGAACCACCCTCAGATGTCAGCTATGATGGCTGACCAAGATGAAGACATACTTCACTTCATGACCAACTTAAAGGTCAGGCAGGGGACACTGATAATTGTGGGGGGAAGGTGACTGCGGAGGGGAGAGGACATGATTTACCCCTGAAAACAGGAAAGGACAGCTCTTCTGTAAAGGGGTTTCACACCCATCCACCCCTACCCTACTCCCCACACTTTCCTGGCAGGTGGAGGAACTCAGGCATCCCTCTCATCACTGCAAGATCACATTGTCCTTCTGGAAGAATAGGTATTTCCAGAATGAAGTGACTGTTAAGGATTATCTCATTAATGTCACTGGTAAGAGGCAGCTCCTTGGATTTGGTGGGTGGGGGCAGAAAAGTGTAGGTTGAATTGGAAAGTGATTTAGGTCTTTCTCCCATACTCCTTTTCCTGCAGGATATCGAGCATCTCATTCCACCCTAATTCACTGGAACCAGGGATTTGAACGCAAGGCATACAGCCGCAGGCACCATGACAGCAGCGTTAACTTCTTCAACTGGCCCTTTGACCACAATTTCACAGGATCTGACCGGATTGCTGAGGTAGGGTCCCACGCGGCCACTGGGCCAGAACTGGTGATGTATGTTGGAATTCTTGGCGGTGTACAGGAGGGCTCAGGGTCTGGCCAGCCCCGTGCTGACCTAGCTCATTGCCCTGACAGTTCATCATAAAGGATCTCTGCCCCAATCCCATGTGGTACTATATGAGGAGGAAGGCTCTGACACGAGAGGTACTGGGAGGACGAGAGGCGAGGAGCCCAGGGATTGGGCACTGGCATAAGTGTTTTCCAGAAACTTGGGTCACTTATTTCACTTGTGGAGAAAGTGAGACTCTGTGGAATGCAGAGTAACACCATGGAATGAGGGAATCAGCAAGAGACAGCAGAAGTAGAGAACTGTAGTGAAAAACAGGTTCTAAGTAGAGAAGCTTGAGGTAGATGAAGTGTCCTGGTCAGGGCAATGTCACTCCAATTTATATCTGGCTCAGCTGCACATCTCTGAACTGGCATTCCATGGCCAACAAGGCAACCCTCAGGCTCCTCTTAAATTGGGGCCCACCTACTATTGAAATCCTCTTTCTACAACGGTCTGTGAGTCTCCTTTCTGCTAGGCTGTTCCCCACTGACCATCATTTGATTCCATTTTGATCATCACACTTGTTTCTATTTTTGTTTTCTTTTACATTTTCCCCACATGCCACTCGCATTCTGAGAATACTGACCACTGTGTAGGATTATGGAGAATAGTCTTTTAACTTATTTATTTTACCTGGAGGATGATTACTTTACAAAACCATGATGGTTTTTTTCATACATTGGCCAACACGAATCACCCATAGATATACACGTGTCTCCCCAAATGCTGAACCCAACCCCCACTGCCTTCCCCTACCTGTCTTTCTGGGTTGTCCCACAACATGACTTTGGTTGCCTTGCTTCACGCATCAAATTTGCGCTGGTCGTCTATTTTGCATAAGGTAATGTAAATGTTTGAGGGCTATTTTCTCAAATTAACCCAGACTCACATTCCACCACGGAGTCCAAATTCTGTTCTTTATATGTCTGTGTCTTATTTGCTGTTCTGCATGTTCGATGTCCGGTACCACCTACGTGGTCCTAAACTCCATATATTTGTACTAACGTGCAGTATTTGCTTTTTCTCTTTCTGACTTTCTTCACACTCTTAATAGGCTCCATATTCATTCCAACTCATTAGGACTGAGTTCAAGGCATTCCTTTTTAGAGCTGAGAAACATACCATTGTGTATATGTACCCCAACTCCCTTAACCCTTCATCTGCCGATGGCCATATAGGTTGCTTGCATATCCTAGCTCTTGTAAATAGTTGTACAGTGAAGATTGGGGTGCGTGGTTTAAAAACCTGTATGCAGATCAGGAAGCAACAGTTCGAACTGGACATGGAAAAACAGACTGGTTCCAAATAGGAAAAGGAGTACATCAAGGCTCTACGTTGTCACCCTGCCTGTTTAACTCTCTATGCAAAGTACATCATGAGAAACGCTAGGCTGGAAGAAACACAAGCTAGAATCAAGTTTGCCAGGAGAAATATCAATAACCTCAGATATGCAGATGACACCACCCTTATGGCAGAAAGTGAAGAAGAACTAAAGAGCCTCTTGATGAAAGTGAAAGAGGAGAGTGAAAAAGTTGGCTTAAAGCTCAACGTTCAGAAAACTAAGATCATGGCATCTGGTCCCATCACTTCATGGGAAATAGATGGGGAAACATTGGAAACGGTGTCTGACTTTATTTTGGGGGGGTCCAAAATCACTGCTGATGATGATTGCAGCCGTGAAATTAAAAGACACTTACTCCTTGGAAGGAAGGTTATGGCCAACCTAGATAGCATATTTAAAAGCAGAGACATTACTTTGCCAACAAAAGTCCGTCTAGTCAAGGCTATGGTTTTTTCAATGGTCATGTATGGATGTGAGAGGTGGACGGTGAAGAAAGCTGAGCGCCGAAGAATTGATGCTTTTGAACTGTGGTGTTGGAGAAGACTCTTGAGAGTCCATTGGACTGCAAGGAGATGCCATCAGTCCATCCTAAAGGAAATCAATCCTGGGTGTTCATTGGAAGGATTGATGTTGAAGCTGAAACTCCAATACTTTGGTCACTTCATGCAAAGTGTTGACTCATTGGAAAAGACCCTAATGCTGAGTAGGATTGGCGGGAGGAGGACAAGGGGACTACCGAGGATGAGATGGTTGGATGGCATCACTGACTCGATGGACATAGGTTTGGGTAGACTCCTGGAGTTGGTGATGGACAGAGAGGCCTGGAGTGCTGCAATTCATGGGGTCACAAAGAGTCAGACACGACTGTCCGACTGAACTGAACTGAACCGAACTGAGAGAGGAAATGTAAAAGTTCACAGACTCTCTCTCCTGGAAACTGACTTGAAAGGTTAAAGCTGTCTTTAGTGTTGTTCCGGGAGGCTAGGTTGACATATATGTATCTGTTTCTCTGTCCGTTTTGAAAGGAAACCCCCGATTTTGAGAAACTTATGTTGGAGTGTCCCCCTTTACCTAAAATAGAAAACCTAAGAAGGTGCTTCACATGAAGATCAATGGCCAACTAGTCCTCTCTGACATGAAAGTAATGAAGAGTGGTCTGCTGGTGAAACAGATCGAGAGGGAGAAACCAGTAAACATGAAATAATTCTGAAGGATAAATAGAAAGCATCAACCATAGGTGTCTGTGTATTGTTCGGCCAGGTCCTCAGGACAGATACTTCAACTCCATGTAGGATTCTCACTTTAACGCGTGGGAATTACCAGACCATGGAGAGTTATAGAGGGGGTTAAGTCATATGTTGGGGTTGTGTCAGGGGACAAGTTCTTCCTGTGGGGTGGGGTTGGGGAGGAAGGAGAAGGAAGAGGAGGGGCCATTAACTGTGGGTCTGGCAACTTGACAAGGGAAATGTGGATGTTCATGGAAAGGGTCTGGTGAACAAGAGCCAGAGATCGAAATAGTGGGACACAACTTTGTTGGAAGGTGGTGCCCCAGGTATCGTCACTGTTGGATATCATCAGGCATTTTAAGAGTACAGGACAAGGAAAAAGCCTTAACATTCAACTCACTATGAACCACATAGCCTCCTTGTGTATATGACTGCACAGTTCACCCTTTCTCAGAGTCAGCTTCCCAGGCCTAGGGTTCCAGGTAACATCTTAGGGGATGGGGGCATAAAGTATATGGAGGGGCTGTGGCCCAGAGCAAAAGCGAGGGGGTGGGAAGGCAGTAAGGATATTAATTTCTGGCAAAAGTGACCAGGGGAAAAGATAAATAACCAGGAAACAGACAAACAAAAACAGATCCCATCATGTATGTTTGAGCTCATGTGAACTCTGTTCTTTTTTCCAAGAACTCAATTTAGGTACAAAGTCTGCAGGGGCAGAAGTCAGGGGAATGGGGATGTTAAACAGGCAAAGTCCAGCCTACGCAGCCGTGCACTCTGTGTCGCATGATGGCTCAGTGCTTAATATGCTTTTTTCCAGGAAGGCTTAAGCTCTGTGCCCAAGGCCCTCTGTCAGGCCTAGGTGCAGAAATAACATTTTTCCACAAACCCTCTGGTGACAGGGTCTATTCCTTGCTGAATGGCTCAGCACCGGCTGTATAAAACCACAAGTGGCCTTCTTCTGGGCTTTGTCGCTACTCTGTGGGCCAAGGGCCAATGGGAACACCTGGAGAATACAGAGCTTACGGAGGGACTGGTCGAACTTAGGGTGGCCCTTTCCAGGTAGATGGCTGCTTTCCGGAATCACGTCCACCTCTGGATTGGGCAAAGGACAGACTGGCACAAAGGGAGTAGGGAGAGGTCAACGTTTGTCCTCTCACCCCAGATACAATGGCTCCAACGTGGGCATTCCTGTGGGTGATATTTCTGTCTCACATGGAGTTCTCACTCCAAAAATTGTCTCCCGACAGCAGCATCTCTTTGGAGGGCAAAGGGTAAAGGATGAACGTCAAAGTTCATGGGTTTATGGATGCCCCCTTCAAGGTGCACTGAATGAGATCTCCTGCTCAGGGCCAACTTTTGCATTTGAATATCTTCACCCTAGTATGCCCCTTCTACAGAGGAGCATCTACAGTTCCAGAAGGCAAGGCTTGTCCTTCTCTGGGTGCTTTCTGTACAAGCAGCGCAGCAAACAATGGAAACATGTCTTCTTACTTTCTTAATCTGTAATCTTCAAAGGATCCTGGGGGCTCCGGCAGGCTGGTACCTGTCTTTCTCAGCGCCAGTTCAAAACAAAACAACACAAAGCAGAAACTATGCTGTAATAAGTCTGCTGTGGGTGTGGGATGGTGTATTGGTGCATGTTTTGGGGGACCTTAGACTGGGCTCATTCTAGGGGCTGCATGGTAGTTATCCACATTCAGAAGTTTTAGTAAGGCATTTCAAAGAAGTTAAAGACAAGAAACGTTAAGGACAGGGTTCCCCAACACCTACTATCTCCTGTCTTCAGTATCAGTGCTTCAGTACCAGGGGTAGCTTTAGCTCTAACCTGTCGTGGAGTGAAGAGTGCAGAGATAGTCATGGATCGGTTAGTAAACCTGAACTATGCATGGTTGACTTGATGGTCATTCTCTGGAAACTTGCCATGACATGTGTCCCCATGTCTTTCGGGCTTTCACTTGGGCCCTAAGGTCTAGGCGCTATTAGATTTGACTGCACACTTGGACGTGTTGTGTAAGGTTTTCTTCCATTGAATATCAACGCGTGTGAGACTTGGCAGATTACTGATAATTTCTTGAGCATTCTGGCTCAATCACCCTGAGCTGCATTTGTTTTCTGTTCCCTGGATATGTTCATGTTTTCCTCTGTTTAGAATGAAGATTGGGTGTCTCTGTTGTGCCTGCCCATGAATGTGAGTTGATGTTTCTTCCCGTGGGTCTGCCTATGACTCCTGTCTTCTTTGATGTGGCACCGATGCCTGTGCCATTATACACAGCTCTGCTGCAATAGCTATGTCAGTTCTTGCATGGCCCTATTCAACATACATGAATTGTGTTGCTCGTATTCACTTTTGTTTTTTAAGTTTGTGTGTCTTTGTCAGATTGTGTGTGAATTGGATGATTTCTTTCATTCCTGGATCAAATGTTTCCAACCTCTTGAATTGTGACTTTTTTTTTTTTTAAGAGATACACGATATTTGTGAACAGCAAGAAATGCTTTATCGCAGGAATAGTTAACAGTGACCCACGTTTGGAAACAGCAATACCCACATATTTACAGAAATGCCCGTTGGGCAAGAATATCACTCGTTGAAATGAGAATATGAATCAGGATCACAAAAGGCAAAGATGTTGCAGGAATGCATCTGTCAGAAAATTTTTCGTCTGTCAGGAGAGATTTGGGGTTGATTGTTAAGTGTTCTATAAACACTGCTGCAGAAAAGGAGGACATTGACTATTACCACTTCTTGCAGTGATCGTTAATCGGACATTACCCATGCAGAATTTCTTCATGATTTTAAGTGAAGCATCACTCAGGCAGTAAGAGTTGGGGCTTGCCTTTCTGTGAATAGGAATTTGTTAAAGAATTCTTGTCCTCGGTGACCTTCTATAGCCTGGGGAAAGGGGCTTGCATGATCAAGTACAAGTTCAAAGCCCCTTGCTATTTCTGTGCTTTTTCTGGAAGGAAAGCACAGGGAATGGAATGATGCCAATGTGATTGGCACTGTGAACCAGTCTGTGGTGATGGGAGTAGAGATCAGAGGCACACGTCACTCAACCGTCCACAGTGAGGACTTCCAGCCCTGCCAAACTCTTTGAATGTCAGTCCCCCTCATGAGAAAATCCCATTCACCTTCCAGGATTATCATAGAAGTAGAATAGGATGCTGATTTGATCAACTAGTGAGGGAAAAAAATAATAATAACTGGGCCAAAAAAAGAGGGGTGCTTACCAAAGTCCATTACACTGGACAAGTAAGCAATTAGTTGCACATCTGTGCAAGTTTCTTTTCAGGATTGTTTGTGTGTGTATGTGGGTAGGTGGGTGGGTGAGCATGCAGACACATGTGCGCTGACACAAATGTGTGTGTGAGCTGTCTGAACTGGTCTGGCTGGGGGATGGAAGAATGTACACTGAAAACGCGAAAGAGCTTGTGTAAGATGTAAAGATCATAGGGCAGCAGAAGCACTGACGCCATGGAAAAAAGCCCAGGGATCTCACCGACAGACCAAGCTAGAAGTGTAAACAGGCGTGTAAGTGTAAACATGGATCGCTGAGCAGAAAGGAGAGGCAAGAACAAAGCACCTGGGTGCAGTCAGGGAGGATGCGAAGGAGCAGAGAAATGGAGTGGGCCAGATTCCCAGGCACAGAAGAGGGGCTATGCACAGCCCCTAGGACACCCAGCTACAAAGGGTTTTCTGTCCTTCTCAAGTGCAGGACCATTCTATCCTCGACATGACCAGGCATCTGAGCACAGCTTGCCCTTTTCTGTAAGGTTTGGGAGACTGGTGGCACTGTAGCATAAGCACCTGCTACATGCAGTTTGTCAGTTTGAAACATCACTCCTTAAAAGGGTGTCTTGGGTTGATCCTCTCACCCCTCCCAGTCCCACAGGCCTGGGCTGATGGTGTAGGCTGGGCTGTGTTCTCACGGGGAGGCTGGATGAGAACAGAACCACTTTGAAAGGGCCTCTGTACAATAAATGGACAGACTTCAATTCCTCTGGCAATGGAGAGCCGTGGCCCTTGGTGGGGCGCTATCCTTAGCATCTCTGTATAAATTTCTCTCAACAGAGAGAATTCCATGTCTGTATCACATTTAGACACGAGGGCAAAAGTGTTCTATGTGAAGCATGGAAGTTGGTATTTCACATCTGAATACATGCATGTAGATTTCCTGAATGAAATACAGAATTCGCTGCATTTCGCCTGGGAATATCTCACCACAAACTTTCCAAATTGAGAATGGAATTCCCTATATTTTACAGTATGAAAATGTATGCACATATTAAAACATAATGTGACACACATGAGAAGCAAACTACTAAACGATGGAAAAGATAAAAGATATACTCGCTCTATATATCCTAGCAAATCAGCTCATGACAAAGTTTCCAAAATAATGAGTAGTCCTCAAATAAGACCTGATGAAAACCTTTGTCACACTTTGTCCTAAATTCACCTGGTAACTAGGAGAGCTCTCAGTGTCTGTTAACTTGCTTCACACACAAGAAAAAAACTGCTCATCCTTTTATGAGTGTATGTGGTTTTGAAGTGAGACATTATCTCAAGAGATTCTGTTAACCTCCATAGACTTAAGAGATAAGGTGTTACTGTAACTAAATACCCCTGTACCCAACAACCTTGGGCCAAGCAATATCGAAACATTAAAGTTTAAAGCAGAGTATGTTTTACTGCAGAGCCATGCAAGAAGTGTGGCTTATGCCTTTAAAAACCTCAATCTACCTAAAGAGAAAAAAGAGCTACATATAGAAAAGTATAAAGCACTGATGAAAGAAATCAAACAGTACACAAATAGATGGATAAATATACCGTGTTCATGGATCAGAAGAATCAATATAGTGAAAACGAGTATACCACCCAAAGCAATCTATAGATTCAATGTAATCCCTATCAAGCTACCAGCGGTATTTTTCAGAGAACTAGAAAAAATAATTTCACAATTTGTATGGAAATACAAAAAACCTCGAATAGCCAAAGAAATCTTGAGAATGAAGAATGGAATAGGAGGAATCAACCTGCCTGACTTCAGGCTATGCCACAAAGTTACAGTCATCAAGATAGTATGGTACTGGCATGGAGACAGAAACATAGATCAATGGAACGCAATAGCAAGCCCAGAGATAAATTCATGCACCTATGGACACCTTATCTGTGACAAAGGAGGAAAGAATATAAAATGGAGAAAAGACAATTTCCTTAATACGTGGAGCTGGGAAACCTGGTCAACCACTTGGTAAAGAATGAAACTAGAACACTTTCTAACACCGTACACAAAAATAAACTCAAAATGGATTGAAGATCTGAATGTAAGACCACAAACTATAAAACTATAAGAGTCCTAGAGGAAAACATAGGCAAAACACTATCCGACACAATTCACAGCAGGATCCTCTATGACCCACCTCCAAGAATAATGGAAATAAAAGCAAAAATAAACAAATGGGACCTAATGAAACTTAAAAGCTTTTGCACAACAAAGGAGACTAGAAGCAAGGGGGAAAAGCCTGCCTTCAGAATGGGAGAAACTAATAGCAAACGAACCAACTGACAAAGAATTAATATCAAAAGTATGCAAGCAACACCTGCAGCTCAAGTCCAGAAAAATAAGCGAACCAATCAAAAATTGGGCCAAAGAACTAAACAGACATTTCTCCAAAGAAGACATACAGATGGCTAACAAACACATGAAAAGATGCTCAACATCACTCATTATCAGAGAAATGCAAATCAAAACCTCAACGAGGTAGCATCTCACACTGGTCAGAATGCCTGCCATCCAATAATCTACAAACGATAAATGCTGGAGAGGGTACGGAGAAAAAGGAACCCTCTTACACTCTCAGTGGGAATGCAAACTAGTACAGCCACTATGGAGAACAGTGTGGAGGTTCTGCCATATAACACAGTGAACCCACTGATGGGCATATACACCGAGGAAGCCAGAACTGAAAGAGACATGCTGCTGCTGCTGCTGCTAAGTCGTTTCAGTCGTGTCCGACTCTGTGCGACCCCATAGACGGCAGCCCACCAGGCTCCGCCGTCCCTGGGATTCTCCAGGCAAGAATACTGGAGTGGGCTGCCATTTCCTTCTCCAATGCATGAAAGGGAAAAGTGAAAGTGAAGTCGCTCAGTCGTGTCCGACTCTTAGCGACACCATGGACTGTAGCCTACCACGCTCCTCCGTCCAGGGGATTTTCCAGGCAAGAGTACTGGGGTAGGGTGCCATTGCCTTCTCCGGAAAGAGACATGTGTACCCCAATATTCATCGAAGCCCTGTTTATAATAGCCAGGACACAGAAGCAACCCAAATGGCCATCAGCAGACGAATGGATAAGAAATCTGTGATACATATACACAATGGAATATTACTCAGCCATTAAAATGAATGCATTTGAATCCCTTCTAACGAGGTGGATTAAACCGGAGCCTATTATACAGAGTGAAGTAAATCAGAAAGCAAAACACCAATACAGTATACTAACACATATATATGGAATTTAGAAAGATGCTAGCGATAACCCTATGTGCAGGACAGCAAAACAGACACAGATGTATAGAACAGATTTTTGGACTCTGTGGGAGATTGCAAGGGTGGAATGATTTGGGAGAATGACCTTGAAACATGTATATTATCATATGTCAACCCAGATCATATGCCATATCATGTCATATGCCAGGCCAGATTTAATGCATGAGACAAGGTGCTCGGGGCTGGTGCACTGGGAGGACCCAGAAGGATGGCATGGGGAGGGAGGAGTGAAGGGGCCTCAGGATGGGGAACACATGTGCACCCGTGGCGGATACATGTCAATGTATTCAGAAACCACTTAGATATTGTAAAGTAATTAGCGCCCAATTAAAATAAATAAATTTATATTAAAAAAATAAAAGTTACCTGAAAATAAACTACTTACATTTTCGTCAAAAAGAAAAAAAAAAAAGAATGCTCTTGAACTAACAAGTCTTGGGAACTGAACTTCATGCCATTCTGCCCCTTCAGTTTGGACTAGGCATCAGGTTTTTTTTTTTTGTTTGTTTGTTTTTTGACTACTGAAAAGATGGAGTAGATTTCCTTCCAGTCTTTACATCTACTTAGACATAATCTTTCACAATTTTTTAATGAAACAATGCATCTATTTCTGTTAAAATGTTTATTGTGAGCAAAAACCAACCAAACAAACAACAAAAAAGAAATTGGTGCCCAGATTTTCACATGAGAAACAGAGATAATGCCATCATTCATGCAGGAAAATCTGCAGCCTGATTTTCAGATGTGAAATATAAATAAGTCCCTATTTTATGTAATGAAAACTGTGCTGTGATGTAGATGTTGGAAAATTTGTGAAATTCATATTTAATATAGGAAAATGGATGCCCAGATTTTCTGATGTGAAATACACAGAATTTCAAAACTTCTTGTAGTGATACAGACATGCAGATATTCATAAATAAAATACAGAGAATTTCATATATTATGCTGAAAAAAAAATGGCTTCCAGAGTCTCATATGTGACATATACAGAGGTGCATTTTTCATATGGGAAAATCAAAACCTAGAAATACAAATGTCACTCCAGTTATTTATGCAATTCATGTAGAAATATTGGCACCCAGATTCTCATGTGTGAAATATAGATTATTCCATATATCATGCAAGGCAGCCTTCACGCAGATTTTCAGAAGTGAAATCCAGAGAATTCCAAACTTCAATAGGGAAATCTGTGGCCAGATTTTCATATATGAAATATAGTTGATTCTATATTTGACTGCCTGGCCCAGATATCAATTTCTGAATCACGGAAAATTGCATATTTTATATGTCAAAATCTGACACAAATATTCACATGTGAATAACTGACATTTTGTATCTCACATGAGAAAATATGTCCCCAGATTTTCCAATGCAAAATATACAGAATTCCATATTTCATACTGAAGAGCTTCATGCAAGTTTTCTTGGGTGAAATACAGAGAGTTTCACACCTCAAGCATGAAAACCACTTTATATATGAAATAGAAATTTCTACATTTCTTTAGGAAAATCGATGCAAAGTGTTTCAATTGTTAAATATACAGTATTTTGTAGTGCATGAAGCAAAGCCAATATCCGCTGGATCATCGAAAAAGCAAGAGAGTTCCAGAAAAACATCTATTTCTGCTTTATTGACTATGCCAAAGCCTTTGACTGTGTGGATCACAATAAACTGTGCAAAATTCTGAAAGAGATGGGAATACCAGACCATCTGACCTGTCTCTTGAGAAACCTGTATGCAGGTCAGGAAGCAACAGTTAGAACTGGACATGGAACAACAGACTGGTTCCAAATAGGAAAAGGAGTACATCAAGGCTGTATATTGTCTCCCTGCTTATTTAACTTCTCTGCAGAGTACATCATGAGAAACGCTGGGCTGGAAGAAACACAAGCTGGAATCAAGATTGCCGGGAGAAATATCAATAACCTCAGATATGCAGATGACACCACCCTTATGGCAGAAAGTGAAGAAGAACTAAAGAGCCTTTTGATGAAGGTGAAAGAGGAGAGTGAAAAAGTTGGTTTAAAGCTCAATGTTCAGAAAACTAAGATCATGGCATCTGGTCCCATCACTCCATGGGAAATAGATGGGGAAACAGTGGAAACAGTGTCAGACTTTACTTTTTTTGGCTCCAGAATCACTGCTGATGGTGACTGCAGCCATGAAATTAAAAGACGCTTTCTACTTGGAAGGAAGGTTATGGCCAACCTAGATAGCATGTTTAAAAGCAGAGACATTACTTTGCCAACAAAAGTCCGTCTAGTCAAGGCTATGGTTTTTCCAGTGGTCATGTATGGATGTTACAGTTGGACGGTGAAGAAAGCTGAGCACCACAGAATTGATGCTTTTGAACTTTGGTGTTGGAGAAGACTCTTGAGAGTTTCTTGGACTGCAAGGAAATCCAATCAATCCATCCTAAAAGAGATCAATCCTGGGTGTTCATTGGAAGGTCTGATGTTGAAGCTGAAGCTCCAATACTTTGGCAACCTCATGCGAAGGGTTGACTCATTGGAAAAGACCCTAATGCTGGGTAGGATTGGGGGCGGAAGGAGAAGATGACGACAGAGGATGAGATGGTTGGATGGCATCACCGACTCGATGAAAATGGGTTTGGGTAGACTCCGGGAGTTGGTGATGGACAGAGAGGCCTGGCGTGCTGCAATTCATGGGGTCGCAGAGAGGTGGACACGACTGAGCGACTGAACTGTACTGAACTGAAGCGAAGCAAAGTCAGCACACAGGTTTTCAGATGAGAAATATGAAAAATTCCATATTTCATGTTACAAAACGTGATCTTATTTATTGCCAATTCTATGTGAAATACAAGAATTTCATATTTCAGGGGAAAATGCTCTGTGCCTCGAGTTTCAAATGCAAAAGTAGAGATATCCATATTTCCTGTAGGAAAATCAGTGCCTAGATTGTCATTCATGAAATATAAAGAACTGAATATCTCATGTAGAAAAATCGTGACCCAGATTTTCCTAAATGAGATATAAAAAGTTCATTATCTCATGGATTAGGTCTCTGCCAAGATTTTTTTTTTTACGTGAAATATAAAAGTCTATCCAACAAATGCAGATGCTGAAGAAGCTGAAATAATCAGTTCTCATGAAAACTTACAAGACCTTGTGGAACTAACATCAAATGAAAGAGATCCTTATCATCATCAGTTCAGGTCAGTTCAGTCGCTCAGTCGTGTCCGACTCTCTGCGACCCCATGAACTGCAGCACGCCAGGCCTCTCTGTTCATCACCAACTGCAGGAGTCTACCCAAACCCATGTTCATCGAGTCGGTGATACCATCCAACCATCTCATCCTCTGTCGTCCCCTTCTCCTCCCGCCCCCAATCCTACCCAGCATTAGGGTCTTTTCCAATGAGTCAACCCTTTGCATGAGGTGGCCAAAGTATTGGAGTTTCAGCTACAACATCAGACCTTCCAATGAACACCCAGGATTGATGTCTTTTAGGATGGATTGATTGGATCTCCTTGCAGTCCAAGGGACTCTCAAGAGTCTTCTCCAACACCACAGTTCAAAAGCATCAATTCTGCGGTGCTCAGCTTTCTTCACTGTCCAACTCTCACATCCATACATGACCACTGGAAAAACCATAGCCTTGACTAGACGGACTTTTGTTGGCAAAGTAATGTCTCTGCTTTTAAACATGCTATCTAGGTTGGCCATAACCTTCCTTCCAAGGAGTACGCGTCTTTTAATTTCATGGCTGCAGTCACCATCAGCAGTGATTCTGGAGCCAAAAAAAGTAAAGTCTGACACTGTTTCCACTGTTTCCCCATCTATTTCCCATGAAGTGATGGGACCAGATGCCATGATCTTAGTTTTCTGAACATTGAGCTTTAAACCAACTTTTTCACTCTCCTCCTTCACCTTCATCAAGAGGCTCTTTAGTTCTTCTTCACTTTCTGCCATAAAGGTGGTGTCATCTGCATACCTGAGGTTATTGATATTTCTCCCGGCAATCTTGATTCCAGCTTGTGTTTCCTCCAGCCCAGCGTTTCTCATGATGTACTCTGCATAGAAGTTAAATAAACAGGGGGACAATATACAGCCTTGACATACTCCTTTTCCTATTTGGAACCAGTCTGTTGTTCCATGTCCAGTTCTAACTGTTGCTTCCTGACCTGCATACAGGTTTCTCAAGAGACAGGTCAGATGGTCTGGTATTCCCATCTCTTTCAGAATTTTGCACAGTTTATTGTGATCCACACAGTCAAAGGCTTTGGCATAGTCAATAAAGCAGAAATAGATGTTTTTCTGGAACTCTCTTGCTTTTTCGATGATCCAGCGAATATTGGCAATTTGATCTCTGGTTCCTCTGCCTTTTCTAAAACCAGCTTGAACATCTGGAAGTTCACAGTTCACGTATTGCTGAAGCCTGGCTTGGAGAATTTTGAGCATTACTTTACTAGCATGTGAGATGAGTGCAATTGTGCGGTAGTTTTAGCATTCTTTGGCATTGCCTTATCATCGTAGGGGGTTGGAATTCAAAAGTAGGAAGTCAAGAGGTACCTGGAGAGACAGGCAAGTTTGACCTTGGAGTAAAAAGTGAAGCAAGGCACGGACTAATCAAATTCTGTCAAGAAATGCACTGGTCATAGCAATCATCTTTTACAACAACAGAAGAGACGGCCTTACAGAAGTATGTCACCAAATGGTTTCTGCTGATATCAGATTGATTATATTCTTGGTAGCAATCAAGGAGGAGAAGCTGCATACGATCAGCAAAAACAAGACCTGTGGATCGTCATCAGATCATCATCTTCTCATGGCAAAATGCAGGCTTAAACTAAATGGAGAGGAGTTGGGGTGGGTGCAGAGGGCAGAACGACTAGGTCAGCAAGGTACAATTTAAATGAAATCCCCTCTCAATATGCAGTGTAGATAACAAATAGTTTCAAGGGTTTAGATCTAGTAAACAGTGTCTAAAGTACTGTGGAAGGAGGCCCAAAATATTGTACAAGGAGCAAACCATCCCAACGAAAACTAAAAGCATGAAGGCACAGTGACTGTCTGAGGAGGGTTTCCAAGTTGCTGTGGAAAGGAGAGAAGCAAAAAGCATGCGGACAACGCAAAGGTACCCCAACTAAGTGCAGAGTTCCAGAGAATAACAAGGGGAGACAAGCAGGACTTCTTCAATAAACAATGCAAAGAAATAGAAGAAAACAATAGAAAGGAAAGACTAGAGATCTCTTCAAGAAAATTGGAGGTATCAAAAGGACATTTCATCCAAAGATGAGCATGATAAAGGACAGAAACAGTAAAGACCGAAACTAAGTAGAAGAGATCAAGATGAGATGGAAGAATATACAGAAGTGTAGAAAAACAGGCCTAAACGACTCAGATAAGCATGATGTTGTGACCATTCACCCAGAGCCAGCCATTCAGGAGTGTGAAATCAAGTGAGGTGATGGAGTTCCAGCAGAGCTACTTAAAGTTCTAAAAGACAATGCTATCAAGGTGCTGCACTCAGATCAGTTCAGTTGAGGTCAGTCGCTCAGTCGTGTCTGACTCTTTGTGACGCCATGAATCACAGTATACCAGGCCTCCCTGTCCATCACCGACTCCCGGAGTTCACCCAAACCTATGTTCATCGAGTCGGTGATGCCATCCAACCATCTCATCTTCTGTCATCCCCTTCTCCTTCTGCCCCCAATCCTTCCCAGCATTAGGGTATTTTGCAATGAATCAACTCTTCACATGAGGTGGCCTAAGTACTGGAGTTTCAGCTTGAACATCAGTCCTTCCAATGAACACCCAGGACTGATCTCCTTTAGGATGAACTGGTTGGATCTCCTTGCAGTCCAAGGGACTCTCAAGAGTCTTCTCCAACACCACAGTTCAAAAGTACCAATTCTTCCGTGCTCAGCTTTCTTCACCGTCCAGCTCTCACATCGATATATGACCACTGGAAAAACCATAGCCTTGACTAGACGGGCCTTTGTTGGCAAAGTAATGTCTCTGCTTCTAAATATGGTATCTAAGTTGATCATAACCTTCCATCCAATGAGCAAGTGTCTTTTAATTTCATGGCTGCTATCACCATCAGCAGTGATTTTGGAGCCCCCAAAATTAAAGTCTTTCACTGTTTCCCCATCTATTTCCCATGAAATGATGGGGGCAGATGTATGATCTTAGTTTGCTGAACGTTGAGCTTTAAGCCAACTTTTTCACTCTCCTCTTTCACTTTCATCAAGAGGTTCTTTAGTTCTTCTTCACTTTCTGCCATAAGGTGGTGTCATCTGCATATCTGAGATTATTGCTAGTTCTCGCGGCAATCTTGATTCCAGCCTGAGTTTCTTCCAGCCCAGCGTTTCTCATGATGTACTCTGCATATAAGTTAAATAAGCAGGGTGACAATATACAGCCTTGACGTTCTCCTTTTCCTTTTTGGAAGCAGTCAGTTGTTCCATGTCCAGTTCTAACTGTTGCTTCCTAACCTGCATACAGGTTTCTCAAGAGACAGTTCAGATGGTCTGGTATTCCCATCTCTTTCAGAATTTTCCACAGTTTATTGTGATCCACACAGTCAAAAGCTTTGACCTAGTCAATAAAGCAGAAATAGATGTTTTTTCTGAAACTGTCTAGCGTTTTCGATGATCCAGCGGATGTTGGCAATTTGATCTCTGGTTCCTCTGCCTTTTCTAAAACCAACATGAGCATCTGGAAGTTCACAGTTCACGTATTGCTGAGGTCTGGCTTAGAGAATTTTGAGCATTACTTTACTAGTGTGTGCGGTGAGTGCAATTGTACGGTTTTTGAGCATTCATTGGCATTGCATTTCTGTGACATGGGAATGAAACGGACCTTTTCCCGTCCTGTGGCCACTGCTAAATTTTCCAGATTTGCTGCCATATCGAGTGCAGCACTTTCACAGCATCATCTCTGATGATTTAAAATAGCTCAACTGGAATTCCATCACCTCCACTAGCTTTGTTCATAGTGATGCTTTTACTTTATTTTTTTTTTCTTTTATTTTAGTTGGGGGCTAATTACTTTACAATATTGCAGTAGTTTTTGCCATTCATTGACATGAATCAGCCATGCGTTTACATGTGTTCCCCTTCCTGGACCCCCCTCCCACCTCCCTCTCCATCCCATCCCTCTGGGTCATCCCATTGCCCCAACCCTGAGCATTTGTCTCATGCATTGAACAGGGAATGGTGTTCTGCTTCACATATGATAATAACCATGTTTCAATGCTATTCTCCCAGAACGTCCCATCCTCACCTTCTCCCTCAAAGTCCGTAAGACTATTGTATGCATCTGTCTCTCTTATTCTGTCTCACATATAGGGTTATCGTTACCATCTTTCATATTCCATATATATGCGTTAGTATACTGTATTGGTGTTTTTCTTTCATACTGATGTTTTTAAGGCCCACTTGACTTCACATTCCAGGATATCTGGCTGTAGTGAATGATTGCACCTTTCTGATCACCTGGGACGTGAACATCTTTTTTTTACAGTTTTTCTGTGTATTCTTGCCACCTCTTCTTAATATCTTCTGCTTCTCTCAGGTCCATACCATTTCTGTTTTTTATCGAGCCCATCTTTGCATGAAATGTTCCCTTGATATCTCTAATTTTCTTGAAGAGATCGCTAATCTTTCCCACTCTGATGTTTCCTCTGTTTCTTTGCATTGATCACTGAGGAAGGCTTTCTTATATCACTTTGCTCTTGTTTGGAACTCTGCATTCAGATGGGAATATCTTTCCTTTTCTCCTTTGCTTTTTTCTTCTCTTCTTTCCCAGCTATTTTTCAAGCCTCCTCAGAAAGCTATTTTGCTTTTGTGCACTTCTTTTCAATGGGGATCGTCTTGATCCCTGTCTCCTTTACAGTGTCGCAAACGTCTGTCCATAGTTCATCAGGCACTCTGTCTATCAGATCTAGTCCCTTAAATCTATATGTCACTCCCACTGTTTAATTATAAGGGATTTGATTTAAGTCATGCATGAATGGTCTAGTGGTTTTCCCTACTTTCTTCAATTTAAGTCTGAAGTTGGCAATAAGGAGTTCATGATCTGAGCCACAGTCTGTTCCCAGTCTTTATTTTTTTGCTGAATGTATAGAGCTCCTCCATCTTGGCTGCAAAGAATATATTCAATCTGATTTCGATGTTGACCATCTGGTGATCTCCATGGGTAGAGTCTTCTCTTGTGTTGTTGGAGGAGGGTGTTTGCTATGACCAGTGCTGAACTCGAGATGTCAGCAAATCTCGAAAACCTAACAACTGCCACAGGCCTGGAAAACGTCAATCCTTTTCCCAGTTCCCAAGAAGGGTAGGACTGAAGAACGTTCAAACCACCACACAATTGTGTTTGTCTCCCATGCTAAAAATGTATGCTCAAAATCCTTCATGCTAGGCTTCAGCATTACATGAGCTGAGAAATTCCAGATCTTCGGGTAGCTTTAGAAACAGCAGAGGAGCCAGAGCTCAAGTTGTCACCATTTGCTGGATGAGAGAAATAGCAAATTAATTCCAGAAAAACCTCTACCTCTTTTTCACTGACGACTCTATACAGTCTTTGATTGTATGGATCATAACAAATTGTGAGAAACCCTTAAAGAGATGGGAATACAGGACCATCTTTTACCAGGATCCTGAGAGACCTGTAGGCAGATCAAGAACCAAGCGTTAGAACCACATATGGAAAAACTGACTGCTTCAGGATTGAGAAAGGATGAAAAGGCTGTTGATTGTCACCTTGTTTATTTAACTTAAGCACATAGCACATCATGAGAAATGCCAGGCTGGATGAGTTGCACGTGGAATCATGATTGCTGGGAGAAATGTCAACCACCTACGATATGCGTATGAATACCACTCTAATGATAGAAAACAAAGAGGGACTAAAGAATCTCTTGATGGGGGTGAAGGAGGACAGTGCAAATGCAGGCATAAAACTCAGTATAAAAACGCAGCTCACAATATCCGTTTCCATCACTTCATGGCAAATAGAAAGGGGAAACGGGAAAGCTGTGCCAGATTTCCTCTTCCTGGGCTCTAAAATCTCTGCATATGGTGACTGCAGCCATGAAATCAGAAAACCAATTCTTATTGGCAGGAAAGCTCTGACACACCTAGACAGTGTGTAAAAAAGCAAAGCTATCACGTTGTTGACAAAGGTCCATAGAGTCGAGGCTACGGTCTTTCTGGTAGTCACTTATGGTTGTCTGAGATGGACCACAGTGGAGGCAGAGCGCCAAAGAACTGATGCTTTTTGAACTGTGGGGCTGGAGAAGACTCTTGTGAATCCCTTGGACAGCAAGGAGACCAAACCAGTCAATCTTCAAGGAAATCAACCCTAAATACTCATTGGAAGGACCACTGCTGAAGCTGAAGCTCTAAAACTTTGTCCACCTGATGCGAAGAGCCAACTCACTGGAAAAGACCCTGATGCTGGGAAAGACTGAGGTCAGAATGCAAAGCCAGAAACAAGGATGAGATGGTTGGATGGCATCATCGATGCAATGAATATGAACCTGGGCACACTCCGGCAGATAGTGGAGGACAGGGAGACCTGGTGTGCTGCCACCCACAGCTTCGTAAAGTGTCAGACACGACGTGGCCACTGAACAACGATGTGGAAGTGTCCTAATTTCATTCTTTTACCTTTAGCTGTCAAGATTTTCCAGCATCACTTATGAAAGAGATTATCTTTGCTCCATTGCATATTTCTGCCTCCTTTGTCATAGATTAGGGGACCCATTTGGGCATGAGATTATCTCCTGGTTTTCTGTTGTGTTCCATTTCTCTACATTCCTGTTTCTGTGTTAGTTCCATACCACACTGATTACTGCAGCTTTGTAGTATAGACTGAAATCAGGGAGTCTGAATCCTCCAGCTCTTGTTTTTCTCTCTCAAGGCAACATGGTTCTTCAAGGTCTTCTGTATTTCCATACAAGTTGTATAACTTTTTTGTTCTACTATCTGTGAAAAATGCCATTGGTAATTTCGTAGGAATGGCAGTGAATCTGCAAACTGCATTTTGTAGTGTAGCCATTTTCGCAATATTTTTTCTTCCAGTACATGAGAATGGTGTATCTCACTATCTCTTTATATCACCGTTGTTTCATCCATGCCTTATTTTTTTCTGTGCACCAGTTTGTTCCCAGCCTAGGTAGGTTTGTTCCCAGAAATTTTTCTCTTCTTGGTTCCATGGTGAATGGGATTGCTTCCTTCGTTTCTATTTTTTTTTAATTTTTTGTTGTTATTTTATAGGAAAGCAAGAGTGTTCTGTGTGTTATCTTTGTATCCATCCAATACCCTAACGTCCTGGATTAGTTCTAGTCATTTCCTGGTGGTATCTTTGGATTCTCTGGGCATAGTATCATGCCACGTGCAAACAATGACAGTTTCACCTCTTCTTTCCCAGTTCGTTTGAAAATTGTTTTCTTCTTCTCCTCTGATTGCTCTCACTTGGATTCCAGAGACTATGCTGAGTAACAATGGTGAGAGTGGGCATCTTTATCTTATTCATAACATTAGGGGACATGCTCTCAGGTTTTTACCATTGGGAATCTTGTGTGCAGTGGATTTATTCAATGTGGTGGCCTTTATTAGGTTGAAAAAGATTCCCTGTGATCCCACTGCCTGTACAGGTTTTTGCATACACCCATCATGAATGGGTGTTGAATGTTGTCAAAAGTGTTTTCTGCATCTGTATCCTAAAGAGTTTCAAGGCCTCTTCTTGGAAAACTTAGTTATCTTTCAGTGTTCTTTCTTCCTTTCACCCCCTGATGCAAAGAGCTGACTCAGTAGAAAATGCCCCGATGCTGGGATAGATTGAAGGTGAAAGGAGAAGTGGTCAGCAGATGATGAAATGGCTAGATAACATCACCAACCCTATGGACATGAATCTGAACAAATTCTGGGAAATAGGGAAGGGAAGTCTGGCAGACTAGAGTCCATGGGGTTCCAAAGAGTTGGGTATGACTTACTGACTGAATAACAACACAAATTCTCTCCTTCTGTGATTGACACTACTATTCATTCTTGATTACTTCCTTTTCTAATGCACTTCACCCTATCCATACCTCAGTTTTGTTAATTTTACCCCTTATCATGCTTTAGATTCAGCTACATACCACTGTCTTTATTGCCACTCACCTGGCAGAACATGGGCAGATTTCTCAACTGCAGATGACTCAGTGGACGGCAATCCATTCTCTAGCATCCACGTATGTTCCTCGGACACTGTCTACCTTGCTACAGAGAAAATTGTCACTCACCAGCTAAGCCATGTGATGGCAAGCAAGATCTTGAGAAGAGCCTATGAGGACTCTGGATTCTACCTTATTCTCAATCTTCATGTTGTTCCTTTATTCTTCAATCACACTGACCTTTCAATCTGTTCTCTTTTCTTCTTAGCCTCACCATCTGTGCCTATGCCATTCTACTGCTCCCCTTGATTTCTCTTGTTTGTTAATGCCTATGAGATCTTATTTTAACTTCCTCTTGAAGCTTTTTCTGACTTTACAGATTGTTATTAGGCTACTATGGTAGATTGACCTGTTCAATGCAATTTGATAGATTGTCTTCTCTGACTGGAATAGACGATCATCTCCCAAGTCTATTTCACTTGGGATTTTATTTGATTCTCTTCTGGAATAGAGATCTGTATTTGAAACATACAACCTAAATAATGGAATCAATAAGAAACATGTTTAAACTAACTAATCTTGATAAACTCTGGACTCGAAGACAGATTATTAAGATTCTATCCCTCGAAAAAATGAAGTATATTGTTTATAAGTTAAAATCACCAACTGTGGGTGTCCATCTCAAGATCAGCTAAAGAAATATCATCAGCTTCTAAGAAAACCATATCTTTCCATGACTTATGTGGCCAAGGAACGTCAAAAAGGGGGGAAAAAAACGAAAAAACAAACAAACAAACAAAGTAATCTCACAGGTCTGTACAAAGGATAGTAAATAGCAGCAGACAGTGGCATTTCACCGTAAGAGAAATTGAGACTAGAGTATAAATATTTTTCCCTTTCCTTTTCTTGCCGAATGGTAGTTACTATTCTGTGGTGGGAATGTTTTCCATCAGATTACCTAAAAGCAGAGGCCATGTTTGTTACTCAGATGACTCAATGGTGAGGGTTTTCCAGGAGAAATGGAATAAGAGAAGCAGGATATAGCAGAGGGGAAACAAAATCTAATGTCAAGCAGAGACCAAGTTGCACCAAGCTTTATCTCATTTTGTATTAAGACATCTGCTTCCATGACACTCAGTCCAAATCTCACCCATAGATGTGAGAATTTCACCGCTTGGATGAGGAGGCTTTCCTGTGACCAAAGGCAACTTTCCAGAAAAGGGAACCTTTCACAAACATTAGTGGCCAGGATTTATGGTGTTGAGGGTTGCCTAGTGAAAGAGACCTGAGTTCAGTTCAGTTCAGTCGCTCAGTCGTGTCCGACTCTTTGCGACTCCATGAATTGCAGCACGCCAGGCCTCTCTGCCCATCACCAACTCCCAGAGTCTACCCAAACCCATGTTCATCGAGTCGGTTATACGATCCAACCATCTCATCCTCTGTCGTCCCCTTCTCCTCCCGCCCCCAATCCTACCCAGCATTAGGGTCTTTTCCAATGAGTCAACCCTTCGCATGTGGTGGCCAAAGTATTGGAGTTCCAGCTTCAACATCAGACCTTCCAATGAACACCCAGGATTGATGTCTTTTAGGATGGATTGATTGGATCTCCTTGCAGTCCAAGGGACTCTCAAGAGTCTTCTCCAACACCACAGTTCAAAAGCATCAATTCTGCGGTGCTCAGCTTTCTTCACCGTCCAACTCTCACATCCATACATGACCACTGGAAAAACCATAGCCTTGACTAGACGGACTTTTGTTGGCAAAGTAATGTCTCTGCTTTTAAATATGCCATCTAGGTTGGCCATAACCTTCCTTGCAATGAGTAAGCGTCTTTTAGTTTCATGACTGCAATCACCATCAGCAGTGATTTTGGAGACCCCCAAAATAAAGTCTGACACTGTTTCCACTGTTTCCCCATCTATTTCCCATGAAGTGATGGGACCAGATGCCATGATCTTACTTTTTTGAATGTTGAGCTTTAAGCCAACTTTTTCACTCTTCTCTTTCACTTTCATCAAGAGGCTCTTTAGTTCTTCTTCACTTTCTGCCATAAGGGTGGTGTCATCTGCATATCTGAGGTTGTTGATATTTCTCCTGGCAATCTTGATTCCAGCTTGTGTTTCTTCCAGCCCAGCGTTTCTCATGATGTACTCTGCATAGAAGTTAAATAAGCAGGGTGACTATATACAGCCTTGACGTACTCCTTTTCCTATTTGGAACCAGTCTGTTGTTCCATGTCCAGTTCTAACTGTTGCTTCCTGACCTGCATACAGGTTTCTCAAGAGACAGGCTTTGGCATAGTCAATAAAGCAGAAGTAGATGTTTTTCTGGAACTCTCTCGCTGTTTCGATGATCCAGTGGATATTGGCTGGATATAGGTATATCCAGGTCTAGTCCCTTAAATCTATTTGTCACTTCCACTGTATACTCATAAGGGATTTGATCTAGGTCATACATGAATGGGCTAGTGGTTTTCCCTACTTTTTTCAAATTAACTCTGAATTTGGCAATAAGCAGTTCATGAGCTGAGCCACAGTTTTCCCCCAATCTTGTTTTTGCTGACTGTATAGAGCTTCTCCATCTGTGGCTGCAAAGAATATAATCAATCTGATTTTGGTGTTGACCATCTGGTGATGTCCACGTGTAGAGTCTTCTCTTGTGTTGTTGGAATAGGGTGTTTGCTATTACCAGTGCATTCTCGTGGCAAAACTCTATTAGCCTTTGCCCTGCTTCATTCTATACTCCAAGGCCAAACTTGCCTGTTACACCAGTGTTTCTTGACTTCCTACTTTTGCATTCCAGTCCCCTATAATGAAAAAGACATCTTTTTTGAGTGTTAGTTCTCGAAGGCCTTGTAGGTCTTCACAGATTCAACTTCAGCTTCTTCGGCGTTACTGGTCGGGACGTAGACTTGGATTACCATGATATTGAATGATTTGCCTTGGAAACGAACATAGATCATTCTATCGTTTTTGAGATTGCATCCAAGTACTGCATTTTGGACTCTTTTGTTGACCATGGTGTCTACTCCATTTCTTCTAAGGGATTCTTGCCCACAGTAGTAGATATAATGGTCATCTGAGTTAAATTCACCCATTCCACTCCATCTTAGTTGGCTGATTCCTAGAATGTCGACGTTCACTATTGCCATCTCCTGTTTGACCACTTCCAATTTGCCTTGATTCACGGACCTAACATTCCAGGTTCCTATGCAGTATTGCTCTTTACAGCATCGGACTTTGTGTTTATCACCAGTCACATCCACAGTTGGATATCGTTTTTGCTTTGGCTCCATCCCATCATTCTTTCTGGAGTTATTTCTCCACTGATCTCCATTAGCATATTGGGCACCTACTGACCTGGGGAGTTCATCTTTCAGTGTCCTATCTTTTTGCCTTTTCATACTGTTCATGGGGTTCTCAAGGCAAGGATACTGAAGTGGTTTGCCATGCCCTTCTCCAGTGGACCACTTCCTGTCAGGTGTAGGTATAGTCTGATATAGGTATAGGTATAGTCTGGTGCGTTCTACCCAGCAGGCCACACTGCCTCTCGTTTTTACCACTGGTCTTCCTACTTATTGTATGTCTGAAACAGAGGCTATCTCTGACCCTTGGACCACTAAAATTTGCCACGAAGAAGCCCCACACACCGATTATAGGAGTTGGAAAGTGTCAGTTGCTCAATGGTGTCCGATCTTGGCGACCCCACGGACCGGACCCCACCAGGCTCTTCTGTCCGTAGAATTTTCCAGCCAAGAATACTGGAATGGGTAGACAGTTCCTTTGCCAGGGGATCTTGACAAATTGAACCTCGGTCTCCCACGTTGCAGGCAGATATCTTACTGTCTGAGCCGTGCACATCAAGGACAATGAGAATACCAGGTATTTCACTGACTAGCCACCATACTCAAAGTCCAAGGTCCAGGGTCCAATTGCCCTATTGAATGGTTCCTTTAATGGTTGCTACTAGTAATCCATGCTCTAAAGTCAAAGTGAAAGTTGCTCAGGCATGTCAGAGTCTTTGCGACTCCATGGACTCAGCAGCCCGTGGAATCTTCTGGGCCAGAATACTGGTGTGGGTAGCCTATCCCTTCTCCAGCAGATCTTCCTGATCCAGGAATCGAACCGGAGTCTCCTGCATTGCAGGCGGACTCTTTACCAACTGAGCTATCAGAGAAGCCCAATCCGGGCAGTAAGGTCAACCTCTAAACTGTATGTCCTATTATGTGATGTGCACAGAATCAGATATGTACGAGTAAGAAGGCTTCTAAGGAGCAAAATAATCAAGTGGTTGCTATTGAAAATATCTATATATGAAAGAGTTTAGAAGTTCCAGGGAAATGTCTTGATTATGAAGCTTGCAGGGAAAGGAAAAAAAAAAAAAAAGAAGACAGAGCTTTGCAGGCCCACATTCATTCCATAATTCAGCTCCAACAGCTTAAATAGTATCTATTGCATACACTGTTCTCTGAGGCAGAAAAGGTTAAAGCTTAGAGTTTGGCAACTGGCAATCTGATCCAATTGCTAATCTAATCCACAGACCGGGAGCTGACTGTGACTCAGATCATGAACTCTATTATACTCTTTGCAGCCAAAGATGGAGAAACTTCATAGAGTCAGCACACAAAAGATTGGAAGCTCTCTATGGCTCAGATCATGAACTCCTTATTACCAAATTCAGACTTAAATTGAAGAAAGTGGGGAACACCACTAGACCATTCAGGTATGACATAAATCAAATCTCTTATGATTATGCAGTGGGAGTAAGACACAAACTGAAGGGATTAGATCTGATAGAAAGAGTGTCTGATGAACTATGGACGAAGATTCATGACACTGTACAGGAGACATGGATCAAGACCATCCCAACAAGAAAAAAAAATACAAAAAAGGAAAATGGCTGCCTAACGAGACCTTACAAAGAGCTGTGAAAAGAAGAGAAGTGAAAAGCAAAGGAGAAAAGGAAATATATACCTATTTGAATGCACAATTCCAAAGAATAGCAAGGAGAGTTAAGAAAGCCTTCCTCAGTGATCAGTGCAAAGAAATAGAGGAAAACAATAGAATGGGAAGACTTGAGATTTCTTCAAAAAGTTAGAGATACCAAGGGAACATTTCATGCAAAAATGGACTTGAAAAAGAACCAAAATGGTATGTACCTTACAGAAGCAAAATACATTAATTAGTGGCGACAAGAATACACAGAACTGTACAAAAAACCTTCATGACCAAGATAATCACCATGGTGTGATCACTCACCTAGAGACATGCATCCTGGAATGTGAAGCCAAGCGGGCCTTAGGAAGAAGCACTACGTATAAAGCTAGTGGTAATTATGGAATTCCATTTTTAAATCCTAAAAGATGATGCTGTGAAAGTTCTACACTCAATATGTCAGCAAATTTGGAAAACTCAGAGGTGCCCACAAGACTGCAAAGTGTCAGTTTTCATTCCAATCCCAAGGAAAGGCAATGCAAAAGAATATTCCTTGCTTGGACCTACAATAAACACCACACTACACTTGCTTTCACCACAGCTCACAGTCAGTTGTTTGACTTTACTGCACACAAGCAAGCTCACCCAAGTTTTTTTGGTAAAAGTATTGACTTCTAAGAGTGTGTGTACCAAAGAGTGATACAATAATTTTATTTCAAGAACCAAGTAGACTTATTGATGTAATTTGTTTGTGTAAAATTTCTTGAGGAATGAAATTTTGCGAGTTTCATGTTTGTGGTTTCTATTTAAGTAAGCAGCCTATATTTTCAGTACAGTTCAGTCACTCAGTCATGTCCGACTCTTTGCAACCCCATGAACTGCAGCACGCCAGGCCTCTCTGTCCATCACCAACTCCAGGAGTCTACCCAAACCCATGTTCATTGAGTCGGTGATGCCATTCAACCATCTCATCCTCTGTCATCCCCTTCTCCTTCCGCCCCCAATCCTATCCAGCATTAGGGTCTTTTCCAATGAGTCAACACTTCGCATGAGGTGGCCAAAGTATTGAAGCTTCAGCTTCAACATCAGACCTTCCAATGAACACCCAGGATTGATCTCTTTTTGGATGGATTGATTGGATCTCCTTGCAGTCCAAGGGAATCTCAAGAGTCTTCTCCAATGCCACAGATCAAAAGCATCAATTCTGTGGTGCTCAGCTTTCTCCACCGTCCAAGTCTCACATCCATACATGACCACTGGAAAAACCATAGCCTTGACTAGATGGGCTTTTGTTGGCCAAGTAATGTCTCTGGTTTTAAATATGCTATCTAGGTTGGCCATAACCTTCCTTCCAAGGAGTAAGCATCTTTTAATTTCATGGCTGCAGTCACCATCAGCAGTGATTCTGGAGCCCCAAAAAGTACAGTCTGACACTGTTTCCACTGTTTCCCCGTCTATTTCCCATAGAGTGATGGGACCAGATGCCATGATCTTAGCTTTCTGAACGTTGAGCTTTAAGCCAATTTTTTCACTCTCCTCCTTCACCTTCATCAAGAGGCTCTTTAGTTCTTCTTCACTTTCTGCCATAAGGTTGATGTCATTCGCATATCTGAGGTTATTGATATTTCTCCCGGCAATCTTGATTCTAGCTTGTGTTTCTTCCAGCCCAGCGTTTCTCATGATGTACTCTGCATATAAGTTAAATAAGCAGGGTGACAATATACAGCCTTGATGTACTTCTTTTCCTATTTGGAACCAGTCTGTTATTCCATGTCTAGTTCCAACTGTTGCTTCCTAACCTGCATACAGGTTTCTCAAGAGACAGGTCAGATGGTCTGGTATTCCCATCACTTTCAGAATTTTCCACAGTTTATTGTGATCTACACAGTCAAAGGCTTTGACATAGTCAATAAAGCAGAAATAGATGTTTTCCTGGAACTCTCTTGCTTTTTCAATGATCCAGCAGATACTGGCAATTTGATCTCTGGTTCCTCTGCCTTTTCTAAAACCAGCTTGAACATCTGGAATTTCATGGTTCACGTATTGCTGTAGCCTGGCTTGGAGAATTTTGAGCATTACTTTACTAGCATATGAGATGAGTGCAATTTTGCGGTAGTTTGAGCATTCTTTGGCATTTCCTTTCTTTGGGATTGGAACAAAAACTGACCTTTTCCAGTCCTGTAGCCACTGCTGAGTTTCCCAAATTTTCTGGCATATTGAGTGCAGTACTTTCACAGCATCACCTTTGACGATTTGAAATAGCTCAACTGGAATTCCATCACCTCCACTAGCTTTGTTCATAGTGATGCTTTCTAAGGCCCACTTGACTTCACATTCCAGGATGTCTGGCTCTAGGTGAGTAATCACACCATTGTGATCTTCTGGGTCGTGAAGATCTTTTTTGTACAGTTCTTCTGTGTATTCTTGCCACTTCTTCTTAATATCTTCTGCTTCTGTTAGGTCCATACCATTTCTGTCCTTTATTGAGCCTATCTTTGCACGAAATTTTCCCTTGGTATCTCTAATTTTCTTGAAGAGGTCTCTAGTCTTTCCCGATCTATTGTTTTCCTCCATTTCTTTGCACTGATCGCCGAGGAAGGCTTTCTTATCTCTCCTTGCTATTCTTTGTAACTCTGCCTTGAGATGGGAATATCTTTCCATTTCTCCTTTGCTTTTCGCTTCTCTTCTCTTCCCAGATATCTGTAAGGCCTCCTCAGGCAGCCATTTTGCTTTTTCGCATTTCTTTTCCATGGGGATTTTCTTGATCCCTGTCTCCTGTACAATGTCACGAACCTCTGTCCATAGTTCATCAGGCACTCTGTCTATGAGGTCTAGTCCCTTAAATCTATTTGTCACTTCCACTGTATACTCATAAGGGATTTGATCTAGGTCATACCTGAATGGTCTAGTGGTTTTCCCTACTTTCTTCAATTTAAGTCTGAATTTTGCAATAAGCAGTTCATGATCTGAGCCACAGTCTGCTCCTGGTCTTGATTTTGCTGACTGTATACAGCTTCTCCATCTTTGGCTGCAAAGAATATAGTCAATCTGATTTCTGTTGCGGCTGTGATGGCTCGGCGCAGAAGCGAGGCAGCTGCGACGGCTCAGAGCAGAAGCATGGCCGAGAGGAGCTAGGCCGGGCCAGGGGCCGGGAGCTGGGGTCGGCGGCCGAGAGGGGCTAGGCCGGGCTGGGGCCAAGGGGCCAGAGGTGGCGGCCGAGAGGGCCTAGCCAGGGCCAGGAGCCTGGGGCGGCGGCCTACAGGGCCTAGGCTGGGCCGGGGGCTGGCGGCGGCGTCCTTCAGGGCCTACGCCTGGCCAGGGGCTGGGGGCCAGGGCGGCGGCCGAGAGGGGCTAGGCCGGGCCGGGGTCCGGGGTCCAGGGGTGGTGGCCAAGAGGGGCTAGACTGGGCCGGGGGACGGGTACCAGGGGTGGCAGCCGACAGGGGCTAGGCAAGGCCTGGAGCCGGGGGCGGCGGCCGAGAGGGCCTAGGCCGGGCCAGGGCTCGGGGGCCGGGGGGGCGGCAGCCGAGAGGGGCTAGGCCGGGCTGGGAGCCGAATCCGGCGGCCGACAGGGGATAAGCTGGGCCTGGGGCCGGGGGCGGCGGCCGACAGGGCCTAGGCCAGGGCGGGGGCTGGGGCTGGCGGCGGCGGTGGAGGCAAGAGGAATTACCCAAGGCCCAAGGTAAGAGAAATCCAAGTAAGACCGTAAGTGTTGCGAGAGGGCATCAGAGGGCAGACACACTAAAACTAAAACTACAGAAAACTAGCTAATCTGATCACACGGACCACAGCCTTGTCTATCTCAATGAAACTAAGCCATGCCGTGTGGGGCCACCCAAGATGGATGGGTTATGGTGTAGAGGTCTGACAGATTGTGGTCCACTGGAGAAGGGCATGGCAAACCACTTCAGTATTCTTGCCTTGAGAACCCCATGAACAGTATGAAAAAAGAAAAAGAAAAACACTTAGAAGTAGAATTTGTTATACAAGTAGAATTTGTTATACAAAAGGAGACAATATAACTGATACTACAAAAACAACAAATTATCAGAAGAGACTACAACAAACAATTATAAGTCAATAAAGTTTAGAATCTGAAATCCATGGACAAACTCTCAGAATTTCAAATAAGAAGAAATAGAAAATATTAGCACAGCTATTAGAAACACTAATATTGAAAGTGTGATGGAAAAATTTTCCAGTAAACACAATTAAAGCCATATGGCTTTCCAGGGAAATTTTATGAACCATTGAGAGAACTGCTAACATTTAAGCTTCTGAAACTCTTCCACAATTCTAAAGTAGAAGGAAAACCCAGAAACTCATCCTACAAGGTCACCATCACCCTGATACCGACAGCAAGATAACACAGAAAAGGAAAGTTAGAGACCAATATCACATAGATGAACAGAGTCAAACATCATTAACAAAATGCGACCAAAAAAATCCATCAATCCCTTAAAAGGATCGAACACCATTATTAAGTGGGGTTTATCCAAAATATGCAAACATTCTTCAGTAGCTGCATATCAATATATATTAAAGGATTAAAACTACATGATCATCTCAACAGATGTTGTAAAACCTTTGACATGATTTAACAAGTGTTTGTGATAGAAACTCCCGAAACTGACCATAGCAAAAACTACCTCTACTTAACAAAGGCACACAGATCAAAACTACAGTGAAGTATCACCTCATACCATTCTAAATGCCCATCGATAAAAACAAATCCACAATAGGGGGCTTCCCTGCTAGTCCAGTGGCTAAGACATCATAATCACAATGCAGGTGTCCCAGATTTGGTCCCTTGTCATGGAACTAGATTCCACATGCAGCAAATGACATTTGTCACAACCAAATAAAGAAGTAAATATATGTATATGTATATATATGTATGTGTGTGTGTGTATAATTGTGTAATAATATATAAAGGAGATGGTATAGAGAATAGGGAATCCTCCTGCCCTCCTGCACTATTGTTAGGAATGTAAATGAATGCTGCCCCGTTGCCTAACATTATGGGAGTTATTTAGATAACCAAGAATAAAACTACTATATAACCCAACAATCCCACTATTTGGTATAAACTCAAAGGAAACTATAATTGAAAAAGATATGTACTCCAGTAACCATTGTAATGCCATTTATAATAGCCAATAAAGGGAAGCAACCTTAGTGCCCATGGAACGAAAAATGGATAAAGAAGCTATGTTACATATATAGGACGAAAAATTACCCATAAAAAGAAACAAAATTGGATTATTTGTAGAGTTACAAATGAATCTAGAGCCTATGATGCAGTGAAATAATTCAGAAACAGAAGGACCAATATTGAATATGAAATCTCTAAAACAGGTACTGAAGAATCCGTTTGGAGGGTAGAAAGAGATGCAGTCATACAAAACAGACTTGTGAACACAGAGTGGGATGGAGAGAATGGAATGATTTGAACAAATTGCACTGACAGATGTAAAATACCAAATATGTAGTAGGTAGCTAATGATAGCTAATGTAGTAGATAGCACTTCCTGCTCAGTGCTATGAAGTGCTTTAGTGGAGTGTGTTGTGGGCTAGGGGAGCAGACCCCTGAGGGATATGGGAGGACTGTTCAAAAGGGAGACTCAGCTATATTCACGAATAACTGATTTATTTTGCTGTGCAGCAGAAATAAACACAGCATTGTATATTTATTATACTACAAATTTTAACCATTTTCTTTCAAGTGAAGATAGAAAATCAGTCCTCGGCCAACTTGTGCAAGTGACAAGAAAAGCATCACAGTGTGTGTCATGGAAAATGTGTAACTGGGACTGCCTTAGTATGTATAGACAAAGAAAAAAACAAACAAACAGAAACTTAAAATACAGAGCTAAGTTACCCAGAATAAATTCAGGCTCTACACTTAGGTGTCCCTTCACTTCACCCTTGTCATTGTTTCTAAAAGTAAAGAAAATGTTTTTTAAAATAATGTAAACATGTATGGTTATATGTTTTCCTAAACTTATGTCACAAATTTATGAAAACATAAATTCCCTCAGGTTTTAATAAGTAGTAGCAAGCCTTTGAGTTTCAGAACATTGCTAGGTAGGAATTAGTAAACATAGGCTAAAGCTGAGATGCTGCACAAGAATTTCCTTTTTTTTAAATTTTTTTTGCAATTCTAGAATGTGTGCTAATGACTGAGAAAACTGCATAGCCTAAAAGTGACTATGTTTTCTTCATCAGGACTTTCTTTTTTTTTTTTTTTCTGTTGGTACATATTTTATTGCTTCATTTATTTTTGTTGCTGAGCAATATTTCATCCCATAGATGATACCACATTTTATTTATACATTCATCAGTTGATGAACATTTGGATTGTTCCCACTTTTTAGCTATTATGACTAATACTGCTATGATCCTCCTCTTGAGGACATATGTTTTCATTAACCTTGTATATATTCCTAGGAGTGGAATTGCTGGATTATGTGGTAACTCAATATTTGGACTTTTGAGTAACTGCAAGTCTATTTTTTTTAGAGGCTGCATCAATTTCCAATTTCTCCACATCCTCATCAACACTTTTTATTGTCATATATATCGTATCTCCATCATAATGAGCATGAAATGGTATTTCATTGTGGCTTTGAGTTGCATTTCTCTGATGACTAATGATGTCAGAGCATCTTTTCATGAGCTTGTTGGACAACTGTACATCTTCTTTGGAGAAATGTCTGTCTAGATTCTTTGCCCATTTTAAATTGGGTGTTTGTCTTTTTTTATTATTGAGTTGTAAGAGTTCTTAATCATATTCTAGACTTTCATCCTAAGAAGGTTTTAATCACGTGGAGCAACTTCTTAAGTAATGCGAAAAGACTGCTCTGAAGAAGGATCAGAGGAGCCAGGTTTTACAGAAGTTTTGGTACAATGATCAGGTATGGAGATTGTGCAAATATTATGGTTAACGAAATAAAATCAGAACACATCAAGTGAATGGATTGAGATATTTTCTACCTATGGGAAGATGCAAGAATCTGGGCCCCTTGAAATAATTCCTTTGTTAAGCACCTTAACTATGCTGGGAAAGATTGAGGGAAGGATGAGAAGGGAGCGATAGAGGGTGAGATGGCTGCAAAGCATCACTAACTCAAAAGTCATGGGTTTGAGTAAACTGGTGATTTGAAAGGCAAGGGAACCCAGGGTTCTTGCTGTACATGGAGTCACAAAGAGTCAGACAAGACTGAGTGGCTGAACAACATCAAAAAATTGGTATTGGCAGTGCTTGAGGGGCTTTGTCATTATACATGGGATGATAAGTGAGACTGAGGATAATTAGAAAGAACACAACTCTTGTCGGTTTCCTTGTTTCCTTCCCTCAAAACATACTTCTCACAATGTTTTTTGAGACCTTTGCAGAGAAGGAGAACTCCCGAGGTGTCATGTGGCATCCTGAGATGGAAACCTTACCCTATATGCCACTTGGATCTACAACCTTGGTCTTAGGCAGAAGCAGGCATTGTCTCTAAATATGTGTTAGAGCTGCCCATTTTTTTTTGTACGTTTATTTATTTTAGCTGGGGGCTAATTACTTTACAATATTGTAGTAGTTTTTGCCATACATTGACATGAATCAGCCATGGGTTTACATATGTTCCCCTTCCTGGACCCCCCTCCTCCCCATCCCATCCCTCTGGGTCATCCCATTGCCCCAGTCCTGAGCATTTGTCTCATGCATGGAACATGGAATGGTGTTCTGTTTGACATATGATAATATACATGTTTCAATGTTATTCTCTCAGAACGTCCCACCCTCACCTTCTCCCTCAGAGTCCATAAGACTGTTCTATGCATCTGTGTCTCTAATTCTGTCTCGCATATAGTGTTATCATTATCATCTTTCAAATTCCATATATATGCATTAGTATACTGTATTGGCGTTTTTCTTTCTGGCTTATGTGTTAACAGTCATGATATGTGATCTTAAGGAAAGGGTGAGAGGTAAACAAACTTATAGCTTCTCAATCAATCTCTGTAATCCTGGGAGAAGCATCTTTGACTTGTGCATCCTAGTCACCCTTAGGAATGCTTGCAAGGGATTACATTACTGAGCATGGATGTAGGCAGGAAGCTGGATCCATTTTGACTTTACCACTTGCCTTTTCTGTGAACAGACCATTCCTCTTCTCTTAATGTCACAGTTTTTTCTTCAGATGAAGGTTGAGCATTGTGTGTGTGAATGCATGTGAAATCCCCAACTGGTGAGTGTGCAGCCTCCTATAGGAAGGTAGTATCCTATTACAGGAAGGCCCGGTTGAAACTCCAGGCCTCTACATGGCCTTCTTTGCTACTGCCATATTAGAGGCTGGGTGTTTTGTTACTGCCAGACATAATAGATACTTAAGGTCCCACTCATCTTTTGCTGGGCTGATTGGGAGAGTTTCAAAGTTTTTAATTATGTTTGGATGGAGTAGCTTGGGTATTATTGAAATGTTTTCAACCTTTGATGCATCCGTTTATCTTGCACTTTGAAAAGAAAAAGAAGACTTTTGAATGAGCATTTAAATTTGTACCTGTTTATACTTTTGAATGAATTATTTCTTCAGCAGAAATTTCTAACATAAAAGACCAAAAGAGAGCTCAGACATATACTCACAAACACATTCTTAACCTGATGTACACACACACGCACAGTCACAATCTTATATGCTTAAACACAATTACAAAAAGAAAAGAAAACCCAAGGACTCACTGAAGGACACCTATGAACTTCCCAGAGTTTCTCTGATACGTCTCTAGGCTTAGTTTTGGAAATTATTTTGTACTTGAATGATTTCTCTCTAGCGACTTTTTAAATCAGAATGTTTTAAAAGATATAACTTTGTTGTGCATTCCATGGGATCTTGAAATGTTTTGCATGTAAGACTATTCTGTGATTTGCTAAAATGAAAATAATTTGTAGTGTAACAATACTGAAGTCATATTGACCTATTTAGGTCCTGCTGTTACACATTTGCTTGTTACATTGTAAACATCCAATTTTATCCTCTGATCATCTCCCATCAGTTTTTCTACTTCTTGTCTCATCTTCTGTGTTTAATTCCCTTAAATTTTGTTCTCACTTTTACTATTTTAGGCACCAATTATAAAATAAATAAGTAAAGGAAAGAAAATTGAACTCTTGTACAATATTTCCCTAATGTATTGAGCTATTTTCTCTATCAGCTTTTGAGAATTAAAGGTACTGATATGTTAAAGCCATATGGGAATTGATCAACAAGGTAATGTATCATGTAACCAGGCTTCCCGTGGTAGGGCAATTGAGGGACAATTTAATAATATGTTTTCAGGAGGGAACAAAAACAGTAGCTTTTCCACACGATATAGTGAATGGCCTTATGCCTTTTCCCAGTTACCACAGAGCACTAAGGGAATTAATCCTGTTCTTTTTGAGAAGGACCTGCCACACAAAGCAGAACAGGAAAGAAGATAAAAGGGAGTGAGAAGGAATAATCAGTAAATGACAATGAAATAGAAGACGTGATTGCTTTAAGGTGCTATTTCTCAAAGCATGCAAATTTGACTACAAAGTAAGATGCCTGAAATTGAAAACAAGACCATTGGATTTTGGGCTTGAAATGACAACGAAGGACACCAATTTCAATAACTCTTATAATGGCTACAAAATGCTTACCTCTCTAAAGCATAGTATTCTCAGCCAAATTCAATGAAAACTTTCAGTGAAAGAAGAAGAGTGTGCTGTGTGGACACCTCCCTTATCTACACAAATATTCCACAGCTGTCACTGTCCATTAGCCCCAAACATGAGAACGGTGAACTTTAACTTGGTGTTGTCCTGTATGGGTTACCATACCAGAACAGGGCCATGACTTAACATTGCCACCACCGGCTAAAGGAATGGCCACAAAGTGGAGATTGCCAAGATCCCGAGGTAGTGTTCATGAGAGTCTGCATAGTCCAAAGGCAGACACTCTGCTCATCGTATTTCGTTGTGAACTATATGAAGGATCAGTCATTGATTTTGATCCCTCCTTACTCCATTACTCTTATAGATGATTTAAATGAATGATTCTTTTTTGTTTGTTTGTTTGTTTTTTCATAAGTATCTCTATAACTACTACTGAGTTTTAGGGAACTGCGGCCTGAAACAACATGCTCAGTATGGGTTCTTAGAGACTGTAAACTTCATAAGAGCAGCAATCATTGTATAATTTGAATTCCCACATTTGACATTCATGTAAATATAATATATATATTTCTCAACTGGGAAAATTTTCTCAGTAAGTAGGAAAGGCCAATTATGATAATAGTGCAGGTTGTAGGCTGTTGTAGAGTAATGTATATAGCATTGGATTGGTGATTACTTTTCATTATTGATAATTCAGTAAGTACTTACAAAATGTCATTTGCAGGGTCTACGTTTTAGCTGATGTGAAAGATACATAAAGAAAAGGGGGTAGACCCAAAACACATTGAAGCCCTGATATCTGTGCTCACCTTGGTAGGAGGGCGAACAGAGGTTCCTTCCAATGTCAAGAAAGAGTTGAGGCAAAATTGTGAGAAGGGGCTTAGCACATCTGAAAGCAGTGTGTGTGATTGTAGCTCCAGAAGCAAGGTGTAACAAAAAGATAATGAAACTACTACGGAAAACAAATATCTTGTCCTCAAAGAACTTAACCATCCTGAGATGCTGCAATCACCACAGGAATTTATTTTGTCGTGAGGGAACAGATAAACAAAATATAAATATTCATCAGGAAATATAGGGTGGAATCACCGTGGCAGGAAATAAAAGTATGCTTTAAGGAGAGCAGAGCTAAAATGACACTATACAATACCACTTGTAAAATATCTATCTTGTGCTGAGCATTGTCCAGTCACTGATTATGTCCTGTAATGTTTGGTATCACAGTGACGGTATAACGGTTATCCTAATTTTGGACATGCTACAATATCTATATTTTCAAGTATGAAATGAATTTCTATAATGAAGACACTCTCCTGTCTAATGTCTTAAGACTCTGCTGCTGCTAAGCCGTTTGACTTGTGTCCAACTCTGTGCAACCCTATGGACAGCAGCCCACCGGGAGCCGTTTTGCAGGGAATTCTCCAAGGGCAAGAATACTGGAGCGGGGCACCATTTTCTTCTCCATCTTAAGACCCTCAGTTCAGTTCAGTCACTCACTCGTGTCCGACTCTCTGTGACCCCATGATTTGGAGCACGCCAGGCTTCTCTGTCCATCACCAACTCCCGGAGGCTACCCAAACCCATGTTCATCGAGTCGGTGATGCCATCCAAACATCTCATCCTCTGTCGTCCCCTTCTCCTCCTGCCCCCAATCCTACCCAGCCTTAGGGTCTTTTCCAATGAGTCAACCCTTTGCATGAGGTGGCCAAAGTATTGGAGTTTCAGCTTCAACATCAGACCTTCCAATGAACACCCAGGATTGATGTCTTTTAGGATGGATTGTTTGGATCTCCTTGCAGTCCAAGGGACTCTCAAGAGTCTTCTCCAACACCACAGTTCAAAAGCATCAATTCTGCGGTGCTCAGGTTTCTTCACCGTCCAACTCTCACATCCATACATGACCACTGGAAAAACCATAGCCTTGACTAGACGGACTTTTGTTGGCAAAGTAATGTCTCTGCTTTTAAACATGCTATCTAGGTTGGCCATAACCTTCCTTCCAAGGAGTAAGCGTCTTTTAATTTCATGGCTGCAGTCACCATCAGCAGTGATTCTGGAGCCAAAAAAAGTAAAGTCTGACACTGTTTCCACTGTTTCCCCATCTATTTCCCATGAAGTGATGGGACCAGATGCCATGATCTTAGTTTTCTGAACGTTGAGATTTAAGCCAACTTTTTCACTCTCCTCCTTCATCTAGAGGCTCTTTAGTTCTTCTTCACTTTCTGCCATAAGGGTGGTGTCATCCGCATATCTGAGGTTATTGATATTTCTCCCGGCAATCTTGATTCCAGCTTGTGTTTCCTCCAGCCCAGCGTTTCTCATGATGTACTCTGAATATAAGTTAAATAAGCAGGGATACAATATACAGCTTTGACCTACTCCTTTTCCTATTTGGAACCAGTCTGTTGTTCCATGTCCAGTTCTAACTGTTGCTTCCTGACCTGCATACAGGTTTCTCAAGAGACAGGTCAGATGGTCTGGTATTCCCATCTCGTTCAGGATATACCACAGTTTATTGTGATCTACACAGTCAAAGGCTTTGGCATAGTCAATAAAGCAGAAATAGATGTTTTTCTGGAACTCTCTTACTTTTTCGATGATCTAGCGGATATTGGCAATTTGATCTCTGGTTCCTCTGCCTTTTCTAAAACCAGCTTGAACATCTGGAATTTCACGGTTCACGTATTGCTGAAGCCTGGCTTGGAGAATTTTGAGCATTACTTTACTAGCATGTGAGATGAGTGCAATTGTGCGGTCGTTTGAGCATGCTTTGGCATTGCCTTTCTTTGGGATTGGAACAAAAACTGACCTTTTCCAGTCCTGTAGCCACTGCTGAGTTTTCCAAATTTGCTGGCATATCGAGTGCAGCACTTTCACAGCATCACCTTTGATGATTTGAAATAGCTCAACTGGAATTCCATCACCTCCACTAGCTTTGTTCGTAGTGATGCTTTCTAAGGCCCACTTGACTTCACATTGCAGGATGTCTGGCTCTAGGTGAGTGATCACACCATCGTGATTATCTGGGTCATGAAGATCTTTTTTGTGCAGTTCTTCTGTGTATTATTGCCACCTCTTCTTAATATCTTCTGCTTCTGTTAGGTCCATACCATTTCTGTCGTTTATCGAGTCTATCTTTGCATGAAATGTTCCTTTGGTATCTCTAATTTCCTTGAAGAGGTCTCTAGTCTTTCCCAATCTATTTTTTTCCTCTATTTGTTTGCACTGATCGCTGAGGAAGGCTTTCTTAGCTCTCCTTGTTATTCTTTGGAACTCTGCATTCACATGAGAATATCTTTCCTTTTCTCCTTTGCTTTTCGCTTCTCTTCTCTTCCCAGCTATCTATAAGGCCTCCTCAGACAGCCATTTTGCTTTTTTTGCATTTCATTTCCATGGGGATTTTCTTGATCCCTGTCTCCTATACAATGTCCTGAACCTGTGCCGTAGTTCTTCAGGCACTCTGTCTATCAGGCCTAGTCCCTTAAATCTATTTGTCACTTCCACTGTATACTCATAAGGGATTTGATCTAGGTCATACCTGAATGGTCTAGTGGTTTTCCCTACTTTCTTTAATTTAAGTCTGAAGTTGGCAATAAGCAGTTCATGATCTGAGCCACAGTCTGCTCCCGGTCTTGTTTTTGCTGACTGTATAGAGCTTCTCCATCTTTGGGTGCAAAGAATATAATCAATCTGATTTCGGTGTTGACCATCTGGTGATGTCCACGTGGAGAGTCTTCTCTTGTGTTGTTGGAATAGGGTGTTTGCTATTACCAGTGCGTTCTCGTTGCAAAACTCTATTAGCCTTTGCCCTGCTTCATTCTGTACTCCAAGGCCAAACTTGCCTGTTTCGCCAGGTGTTTCTTGACTTCCTAGTTTTGCATTCCAGTCCCCTATAATGAAAAGGACATCTTTTTTGAGTGTTAGTTCTAGAAGGTCTTGTTAAGACCCTACCTACACCTTATAGAATATCATGTAAATGTGAATGCACTAAGGTATGTACTGTGTATGTGCACTTTTTAATTTTATTTGTATGTCTTCCTTCACCCGTACCATTCTCATTTAGACACCCATTCATTTCAGCAGGGATGATTTCCCAAATCACTTTACATCCATTACCTCTTTTCCCTTTGTTCTCATTTTCTTGCTTAGAAACAATAGGCTAGGTGCCATTTACCTAGGATGCCTAACGGATGTTTTCTTGAACTGAAGAGTTTATAAAAGAGTGCAGAAAAATAGCCAGACATTGAAATAAAGCCTTAATTTACTCTTCATTGTTTCAAAATAGAAAACAAAACTGTGCAGAGGAACGTGTAACTTTATTGTTCAAATACAAGAATTGTAGGTATTTGTTGACATCTCCCAACGTAAATTTTAATCTTCATTAGGTTCCATAAGCTGATACTTATTTGATAGGTCAGTTTTAATTAGCATGGTTTTCACATAAGGAATATAATTGATGAATTGACTTGAAAGAGCGGAGGTGGGTGTATAAGCGATCATTGGCACTGGGGACCTTGAGTTGCCTCTCTGTTGCTGGTTAGGAAAAGGACTGTCATGGGCTGACATATCGCTATACCTGCCTGGAAATGTAGAAGGCTCCACCATCAGTCCAAAAGAACTGCTCCGAAATGGAGATAGAATGTGGTTCTGAGAAGTAGAGGTAGCGGTAGTAGCAAAGTCCTCAATGTGGCCATTTACTTGAGTGTAGGTGCTATGGGAGTGCCAATAAAAACGCTCAACTGGTTTAAAAGAGCAGGTTGATCTACCACATTCTGTTCTGTTTGTCTAACTGATATTGATGATGGAGAAGATAAGTCACCCGGAGAAAGGGCGCTTGTTTTAGGGACTATCTGGCTGGTATATGTCTTTTGTGTGAAAGGCACACTTAAACTTGTGGAAGCTGAAAATGGACTCTCTCCACTAGTTTCAGGATGAAAACCAGAGTTACGATCATCTATGTTAACCCTTGCTTTTACATGCTTCTTCTTGTAATCTCGAACTAATGAAGATTTTGGAAACACATTGTTAATCCCAACTCTTCTTTTCATTCTTCCTAAAATTTGGGAATAACCTCTTTTGAAATTTGGATTATGGTAGACCTGTACCTAAAATCAAAGGATACAATTATTTCATTTTTTATACACCAAGGTACCCTTGAAAAGCAAAGCTAAACTATAAAAATGTATTCCTTTAATGATACCAATTAAAGAGCATCAAATAAAACGTCTCCATTAGTAGTTTTAACACCTTACATGTTAGAAACAGGTATGCTCCTCAGTTAAAAAAATATGTTGTTATATATACAGTAAATACCACTTAAAGTAACTTGAGGACAAGTATCCGGTTTCAAGTTGCTAGGAGAGTATGTTAAATATCAAATATTTTAACCTCCAGCTGTTCTCAACTTCAAAAAATAAAATGTTTTCAACAATTTTCTATCTCAATTTTAAATTCAGTTTTAGCTATATATGTGAACATGCTTTGTAAGTCACATGAATTAATCTTACATATTACCAATAAGTGGAAATTTTGGAATACCTTGCTCAAAACAGAGACATTGCTTTCTTCTTCCAGAAACTCAGGTAGTGAAGCAGATCTTTGATAAGTTTGTCGCTTTTTACTAAACCCATAAAGGTTAAGCTGGCGAACTAAACTTTTCATACTATCAGTTTTAAATATCCTGAAAGGGACCTTTCTTTCCAAGACTGCTTTCTTAAAGATTTCTTCATTGATCACTATAGAAGTGCCACTCTCATCCCACCAAACAGATTCAAACTGTTCACTTTCAAGTATAGTCCAGAGTTTTTGTGGAAAAGTTAGTGAAAGAAAATCATTCAACTCATTTGTTTCAGAGACAGAAAATATGTAGCATGGCCTTTTTATCCCAACTTCCTCAGACAAAGCCTGAAAAGCATATTCTTCAATCATAGATCTCAAAACTGAGTCCCCAGTTAGTGTGTAATCACACAAAGAAGATCTAATGGAGGTTTTGGAACCAGTTGATTCATCTTTAAGAGGCACATCTTGAATTTCTGAAGGAATATGTGCCATCTCAGAGAAATCTTTTTTCAGATACTTTCCTCATTTGTCTGATTTTACACACTCCAACTTCAAATGCTGCTTGGCTGGCATACAGAGATAAACTCTCTAGACCATCAACATGGTTCTCAAGGTCAAAAAGCTGCGACATCACAAAGTCACTGGTCTCCTAGCAACTGAAGGGTAGCTCTGACATCATAAAGTCACTGGTCTTCTCACAATTGAAGGGCAATGTTCAACCAGTGTTTACTTCTACATCAACTTAAAATAAAGGTTGCTTACATAAATAGTAACCAAAAACATGAAACCTGTAAAATGTCATTCCTAAAGTATTTTTACACAGAAAAATCACATCAATAAATCTACTTAGTTCCTGAAATAAAAGTGATTGATCACCCTTCTATACACATTCTTAACATTCAGACTGTTACCAAACCAAACATGGGTCTGCTCACTTTGATGCAATAATGTCAATCAACTGACTGTGGGGTTCAGTGAAAGCAAGTGTACTGTTTTTTGTATGACCTTGAAGAGAAGTGTTTATATTACTGCGAGTAAAATAGGAACTTAAATTAAGAGTAATTTTACTCTTATTTTTTTCAAAATAGAAATTGGCAATATGAAGATGAATATGTAACTTTATTCTTCAAATAAGAGAATTGTAGGAATTTGTTGACATCTCCCAGCATTAATTTTACACTTCAATATCCTCTATAATCTGACACCTATTTGGTAGATGAGTTGTCTTAGGACAGTTTTCAAATAATGAAGATGGTTGATGAGTGGATCTTGAAAGAGAAGCAGCAGATGTATCAGGGATCTTTGGCACTGGGAAAAATAAATTGTCTGACTATTGTAGTTTAGGAAAAGGATGGTCATGGGCTGACATATTACCATACAAACCTGTAAAGGTAGAAGGCTAGATCCTCAGCCCAAACTAACTGTTCTGTAATGGAGATATGTTATGGTACAGAGAAATAGAAGTAGACATAGCTGGAAAATTTTCACTGGAGACATTTGATTTAGTGTAGTGGCTATGTGTAGTCCCGTGACAAATGATCAACCTAGATTGTTGGATGGGGAGGGAGATGGGAGGGTATTCCCAAAGGGAAGGGATATATGTGCCTGTATGTTTGATTTATTTTGAATTCTGACAGAATACAGAAAAATTCTGTAAAATTATTCTTCAATTAAAACAACAACAACAACTAAAGCAGCACCAGATTGCTGTATCACAATATGCTTCTGTGTCCTAACTGATATTTATGATGGAGAAGAGAAATCACTTCAAGTTCGGGCACTTGTATCAGGAGCTCTCTGGATGGTAGAAGGCTTTCATAGGAATGGCACACTTAAACTTGTTCAGGCTGAAAATATACACTGTCCTCTAGTTTCAGGATGAAAGTCAGAGTTTTGATCATCCACATTACCCCTTGCTTTAACATGCTTCTTATAATCTCAGACTAATGAAGATAATGTAGAGACATTTTTATTCCCAACTCTTCTTTTCATTCTTACTAAATTTGAGGATTACCTCATTCAAAATTTCGATTATGATAGAATGCAACTAACATCAAAGGAAAACATTTATCTAGTAAATTTTTAAACACAGGTAAATCAGAAAAACTAAGAAAAATCGATTCCTTTAATCATAAGAAGTTAATAGCATCAAATAACCCCCTGTATTAGTATTTTTAAAAACTTACATAACAGTAAAAATTATTCTCCTCAAGTAAAATATGTTACAAATCTCCAGTAAATACAACTTTAAATGGCTTCATACTTGTGTCTTGTTCGAAGTTTTTCTGTCTCTCTCTCTTTTTTTTTTTTGTGTGAAAATGTAATTTCAAGCCTGTTTATTAAGCTGGCAAAACAATTGCCACACCCAAGAGAGTAAATGAACTATTTGGTATAAGTTTCAGGCTGAACAATTTCGGTCCTCTTGCTCAAGGCTATGCCATTACCTTGCTCATCTTCTGTTATTCTTTCTATAATAAGAGCTGGATTTCGAATATCTGATGAGACCTGCAGCCATAAAATTGCGACTGTAAAGTGTTTAAAGATATTGTTCTAAGAAAGCAGCTGCTATCTTTACATTGGATAAAATTTTAAAAATTAAAGTTCCAGTAGCAAAGGAACATATCTGAACAATATTCCTAGTGGTCAACTACTTAAATTTGGGATACAGCTACTACCTTTTTTTAGAAAAATATATTACCCTTGAATGGGTAAAATAGATGCAAAATGCACAGTGCATAGGTCATAATCAGGCTACTCTAAATAGCCTAACAATGAAAGTCAATGTTGTATACATCAGAATATCTTCCCCATACCTCAATAGGTAAAATTTTATTTCATCACTAACTTTTTGTTCCAAATATTACAATAGAAAGCATGGATGAATCAGATTTCTGTCCCTTCATACCATGGTGGTTCAGCTGCCTGCCCCCTCTCCATGTCATATCTTCTTGGTATTGTCATCCTTTGCATTTGCCTAGTTTCCATATTAGGGGGGGGAAAAAGAAAAACCCGATATCTTGAACAGTCTTAAGACATTACGTTAATGTCAAAGTATTTCACAGGTTGGGTATTTTATCAACATTTCACCAAGTTTTCACAGAATCATAGTAAACACGATTTCAGTAGGAAAATTAAAATCATCAGTATTACATAAAATGAGTAGCTATTGTGTTAGAAAACATGTAGAGAGTAATTTCTTATCTTAAACACTGAGGGAAAACAAAGTTACAAGAAAACAATAGTTGTCACTAATTATACAGAAACATTTGCTAAACAGTACATTTGAATAGTCAGTATTACAAGAAATAAGATCATGGCGTCTGTTCCCACTAGTTCAAGGCAAATAAAACGGGAACATGCAGAAAAAAATGAGAGATTTCACTTTCTGTGGCTCTAAATTCATTGCAAATGGTGACGACAACCTTAAAATTACAAGACAGTTGCTTCTTGACAGAAAAGCTGTGACAAATTTAGAATTTTTTAAAAAAAACTAAGACATGATTTGGCCAGTAGAGGCCAATAGAGTCACAACCACTGTCTTTCCAAAGACATGTACAGGTGTGAGAACACCAAAGTATTGTTTATTTTCAACTACTCTGCTGTGGTGGCCTAGTGAGAGTTCCTTGGACTGCAGGAAGATCAATCCAGTGAGTCTTAAGTTGATCAGCACTGAAGATTCATTGAAAGGTCTGATGCTGAAAATAAAGCTCCAAACCTTGTCCATCTGAGGCAAAGAGCTGATGCATTAGAATAGACACTGATCTTTAGAAAATGTTGAAAGCAGGAGGAGCAATAGGTAAGAAAGGATGAGACATTTGGAGAGCATCAGCGATTCATAGGACGTGATCTTGGGAAGTCTATGGGAGATGGTGAGGGACAGAGACGCCTGATGTGTTACAGTCCAAGGGGACACAAAGAGTCAAAGATGACTTAGTGGCTGAAGAACAGCAACACTTCAGTTAATAAAATGGCACTTGCATATTGAAGTTTGATTCCAAAATATCAGAGGAATAGGAGACAAAGACCACTCTCTCCCCAATGAGTTCATCTAAAGATCAACTACACATGGAAGAACTTTCAGAAAACAAATTGTGAACACGGTTGACTGGCCCAAGATACCGAGAAAGTCAAACATGTCTTTTCAAAAGGAGGTAGACAAAATAAAAGAGGTATAAAAAGAGACAAAGTATTTAGGGGCTGAGGCTGGTCTTGGAGAGGATGTTGTAAAAGAGTAGTAAACCCTCTGAGAACAGTGACAGTGGAGAACTCTGGGATCACATAGAGCAACATAATCAAGGGAAAGAAAAACAAAAACACATGTCCTTAAGTGAAACTACCAGCAGAGAAGAAGCTCAGATGCTCCTGTCCACTGTCATTGAGGTGGACCTGGGAGGGATATCTGGGCTGTATCATCTTCCCTATGGTAAAGACCCAGCTTTAATGCTCTGAGGACAATCTGACAGAGGTGAGGTGATGTAGCAACCTAAACCATGGATATACTAGAGACAAAAATGCAAAAAGGGGCCGTTCTTGAGAGAAGTCTCGAAGGCCACATAGAGAAAACTGACACACTCACAGCACAAATATTACACATTACAGATATCAAAGGTGTGTAGCATACTTAACATTTATGGCCCTTTTCTCCACGGAGGCAGAGAGGAATGTTTGGACCAGTGAGAAAAGAAAGCAAGATGCTGCTGTTGTATTAGCCTCTGAGAAAACATCTCCCTCCAAGATCTGAGCAGGCTACCAGTTGCTAATCATGTCTTCATGCATTCATGTACAGTTTACATAGGAGAGAAGGGTCAGAGCCTGAGTTCAGCACCCCTCCAGAGACACACACTCTTGCAATTTGTCCTGATGGCAAAGCCAATAATAAAGAAAAGTTACATGTCTCTAAATCAGTTTAGTTCAGCTCAGTCACTCACTCATGTATGACTTTTGCAACTGCATGAGTCGCAGCATGCCAGGCCTTTCTGTCCAACACCAACCATGATTCAAAATCATGTCCTTCTAGTCAGTGATACCATCTAGCCATCTCATCCTCTGTCTTCCCCTTCTTCTCATGCCCTCAATCCTTCCCAGCATCAGGGTCTTTTCCAGTGAGTCAACTATTCGCATGAGGTTGCCAAACTATTGGAGATTCTGCTTCAACATCAGTTCTTCCAAAGAATATCCAGCACTGATCTCCTTTAGGATGGACTGATTGGACCTTCTTGCCATCCAAGGGACTCTCAAGAGTCTTCTCCAACACCACAGTTCAAAAGCAATTCTTCAGCGCTGAGGCTTCTTCACCGTCCAACTCTCACATCCATACATGACCACTGGAAAAACCATAGCCTTGACTAGACGGACCTTTGTTGGCAAAGTAATATCTCTGCTTTTCAATATGCTATCTAGTTTGGTTACAATCTTCCTTCCACGAAGTAAGCCTCTTCTAATTTCATGGCTGGATTCACCATAGCAGTGATTTTGGAGCCCAAAATGATAACGTCTGACACAGTTTGCACGGTTTCCCCATATATTTCCCGTGAAGTGATGGGACCAGATATCATGATCTTAGTTTTCTGATTGTTGAGCTTTAAGCCAACTTTTTCACTCTCTTCTTTCACTTTCGTCCAGAGGCTCTTTCGTTCTTCTTTGCTTTCTTCCATAATAAAAGTTGCATGTCTCTAAATCAGTTCCGTTAAGCTCAGTCCCTCAGTCGTGTCTGACTTTTGCAACCATTTGAATTGCAGCACGCCAGGCCTTCCTGTCCATCACCAACTTCTGGAGCTTATCCAAACTCATCTCCTTCGAGTCAGTGAAACCATCCAGCCATCGCATCCTCTGTCGTCCCCTTCTCCTCCTGTACCCCAATCCTTCCCAGCATCAGGGTCTTTTCCAATGAGGCAAATCTTCTCATGAGGTCACCAAACTATTGCAGAATCAGCTTCAACATCAGTCCTTCCAATGAACACCCAGGACTGATGGCCTTTAGGATGGACTGGTTGGACCTTCTTGCAGTCCAAGGGACTCTCAAGAGTCTTCTCCAACACCACAGTTCCAAAAGCATCAATTCTTGAGTGCTCAGCGTTCTTCACTTTCCAACTCTCACATCCATACATGACTACTGGAAAAACCATAGCCCAGACTAGACGGACTTTGTTGGCAAAACGATGTCTCTGCTTTTTAATATTCTATCTTGATTGGTCATAACTTTCCTTCCAAGGAGTAAGGGTCTTTTAATTGCATGGCTGCTAAATAGCCTGGAGTTAAAACTCCCCGTAATGTCCTCTAAACCATTCAATGAAAAACAAAGAACTGTCTCACCTGAAAGAAACATAGACATTAAGGCTGTTATACCCAGCTCCAAGTGGGTCTAGCCTCTGGCCGATCTCCAGAATTCCTTGCTCCAGCCATTTAAGAGATGTCTACTCAAAACAACCTTGGAGAAGAACAGGCCCCCTTAAGAGAGTAGCTTTCCACATATATGCCTATATATACTTACTCTTTTCTTGGATTAGTGCAGCAGCTCATTTATCTTACTGCTGCCCCTTTTTGCCTCATTAAAGGTGACCTGTTCCTATGAAGTGCCAGTCTCATTATTTTTCTGAACCTCACCTTCTCTAACTCCCTTACCCTAAAAACAAACCGAGTGGCTGGGACATGATAGATACTTAAGATGCATGGCCTATATTGGACAGTGCCTTGCCTGCCACCCAATTGCCTGAGAAACTTGGACCTGGGAGGGAAAGAAAGCACATAGTTGAATGTGGTCAGTGCCCTTGCACACCACCCGAGAACTTGAGTGGCTTAGACTTGGGACATGCGTGAAACAGAGGGCCCACTTTGGACAGTGACCTCGCGGATCACCTGGGAACCTGAGCAAGGTGGACCCAGAAAGTACATGTCACATTAGTCAATAGCAAGCCCACTTTGGTGGCCCATCCACCTTAAGCACCCCACATAACCCAGTGGTATTTGTTTTCAGTGTCCTCCCCGTCTCCACCAGCACCACCACTGCACCGCTGAGCAAGTGAGGTCGAATAACAGCCTTCTGTCCCCTCGTGTGATGGTGCAAACTACTGCTGCTGCTTCTGCTAAGTCGCTTCAGTGTTGTCCAACTCTGTGTGACTCCATAGACAGCAGCCCATCAGGTTCCCCCGCCTCTGGGTTTCTCCAGGCAAGAACACAGGAGTGGGTTGCCATTTCCTTCTCCAGGTGCAAACTAGTCATAAGTAAATTAGTCATGAAAGACAGCTGCAAACTGAAGAAGTAAGAATAATCAAAGAAGGGCGAAGTACCCCAAAAGTTACAGGTGCAACAAATGGAAGCACTGAAGTTAATGCAGAAACTGTGTAATCCAGAGACAACAATAGCTTTTGACAACAAGTAGAAGGAGGACAAAGAGGCTATCTGACACTGGTCTGACACAACAAAGCTCAGAGCAACTTTAGAGAAATTGTTAGACTATTCTCTATTATTTTCATGTTTTGTTGTTGTTGTTGCTCTTTATCATTCCCTTTACTTTCATTTCTATACACTACATTATAATTTTGAGAATGACTTTGGCTTCCATCTTTCTTCCAGTATTTATAGTAGTTTAAATTCTATTCTAGGTACTTAATCTTTGCTTTTTGATTTTTTTAAATCAATGATTATACCTTTAGGAATTTGATCTTTAGAACTGATTTCCATTTACGGATTTAATTCCTGAGTTGACTGTACTCTTCCATTTTTACTCTCCCTTTTCTCCTCTTAGAAATCTTTATCTCCCTCCTCAACTTGTTCTGCTCTGTATAATTCTATGAATCCCTTTGACTGTTTTTGGCTATGGAGAACTGCTTCACCATCAACCTTGGGTTTTATCTTCTGTTCTGTGGATGCAGAATTCTTGATGCTACTGTAACTCAGGGACCAAAACCCAGAGGCCACGAGGTCAATTCCAGATCTTTAGATCATTTTTGAACCTCTGACATCAGTGAACATTAAACGAGAAATGCATCCAAAAGTTCCCACGCCTACATGGAAATCAAGCCCTAAGCTGAAGCCAGTAATTTCAGTGCACGACAACCCACAGGTATTCTTCAGCAAAGCTGAAACACAAAAATAAATATTACAAAAGGTGCTGCATGAAGCCATATCAAAGTCACAGACACCACAAAGCACATTATAGGACAATTGATTGCACTTCAGAGAGAAGTGATCAAGCTCCACCTGACAGACCACAGGAACAAGATCCCCCAAGAATTAAACCTTGACAACTTACAGGTCCAATCCCACCCACAAAGATCAGCTGCCACAGCAAAGTGGAGTCATAGCCCTCCAGCCTGCAGAAAGGGGACCCAAACCACAGGATCTAAACAAAATGAAATGGGAGAGAGATATGCAGCCGGTGAAGGAACATGATAAAAACCCACCAAAATAAACAAAGGAAGAGGAGATAGGAAGTCTTCCTGAAAAGGAGCTCAGAATAATGATAGTAAAGATGACCAAAAGCTTGAACGCTAAATGGAGTCACCAGTAATTAGAACTGGGGGCCCACACTGAGAAGAAATAAACATATTTACCATGGATCTATAACGAATAAAGAAAAGTCAAGCAGTAATGGTCAGTGCAAAAATGGAGATTAACAACACCCTGGAAGGAACCAACAGTAGAATAACTGAGAGAGAGAAAGAACTATTAAGCTGGAGGTAGAAAAGAGGAAATAAACGAAACACAGTGTGGTGTGCAAAAAAAAAAAAAAAGAAAGAAAAGGAAACAGGAAAAGCTCTGTGCATTCTGTGAAAATATTAAATCCTACGATGAGAATTGTAGGTCTCCAAATGGAGAAGACTAAAAAAAAAAGAAAAAAAAAGGGGGGAGAGGTTGCTCCATGAGAAAATTCTTGAAGAGATAAAAGTAAAGAACCTTCATTAAATGGAGAAAGAAATAGCTCCCTCAGTCCCAACACACCAGAGAGTCCCACATAGGATGAATCCAAACTGAAACACCCCACAACAAATATTTTAATTAAACACAGAAGATTTAAACACACACACACAAACAAAAGCAAACATCAAGTACCACGAGAAGAAAGACATAAATATTATACATTTGGATCCCCATAAGGATAGCTGCTGATCTTTCAGTAGAAATTCTTTTGTCCAATAGAGGATGGTAGCACATTCTCAAAATGATGAATGAGCCAAATATAAAACCAACAAGGATCTCATTCAGATATGAAGGAGAAATTGAATGATTTAATCCAAAACTGCACACATTCATTAACATGAATTTGCTAAACTGTTAAGGATGCTGTTAAATTGGGGCCCTGGGTTCATATGTCATCAGATTTGGAAATCTCAAGTACAGCCATGAGATTGGAAAAGGTCAGTTTTTATTCCAACACCAAAGAAGGGTAAAGCTAGAGTGTTCAAACAAGCATGCACTCTTGCTCCTTTCACATGCTAGCTAGGTAATACTCAAAATTTGTAGGCAGTACATAAACCACAAAATCCCACATGTGAAAGCTAAATTTGGAAACAATAGATGAGCCAGAGAACAATTTGGGAACATTCATTGGCTTCTAGAGGAAACAACGGGATTTCAGAAAAGCATTTACTTCTGCTTCAGTGATTCCACCAAAGACATTAGCTGAGTGTGTCACAGTAAACTGTGGACAGTTTGAAAGAGACAGGAGTCACAGACAATCTTACCTCTCACCTGAGAAACGTGAACTTAGGTCAAGATGGAAGAATTGGAAAAAGACATGGAACAATTGACTAGTTTAAACCTGGGAAAAGATAGTGACAGAACTGATGATTATCACTCTGCTTATGTGAAATATATGCAGACTATACTATTCAAAATGCCGGGCTGGATGAATAATAAGCTGAAATCAAGGTTTCTGCGATAAGCTTTAACAACCTTACATATTCAGATGGGAACACTGTAGGAAGAGAAAGTGAAGAGGAACTAAAGAGTGTCTTGATGAGGATAAATGAGGAAAGTGAAAAACTTTGCTGAAAACTCAACATTCAAAAAGCCAAAACCAGGGAATCTGGTCCCATCACTACTTGGCAAATAGAAGAGAAAAACGTGGAATCAGTGACAGACTTAATTTTGGGGGCTCCAAAAATCACAGTGAATGGAGACTGCAGTCATCAAATTAACAGATACTTGCTTCTTGGAGGAAAAGCAATGAAAAACCTAGACTTTTTTTTGTTAAAAAGTGGTGCTGGGAAAACTGGTCAACCACTTGTAAAAGAATGAAACTAGAACACTTCCTAACGCCGTACACAAAAATAAACTCAAAATGGATTAAAGATCTAAACGTAAGACCAGAAACTATAAAACTCCTAGAGGAAAACATAGGCAAAACACTCTCCGACGTAAATCACAGCAGGATCCTCCATGAACCACCTCCCAGAATATTGGAAATAAAAGCAAAAATAAACAAATGGGACCTAATTAAAATGGAAAGCTTTTGCACAACAAAGGAAACTATAAGCAAGGTGAAAAGACAGCCTTCAGAATGGGAGAAAATAATAGCAAACGAAGCAACAGACAAACAATTAATCTCCAAAATATACAAGCAACTTCTGCAGCTGAATTCCAGAAAAATAAACGACCCAATCAAAAAATGGGCCAAAGAACTAAACAGACATTTCTCCAAAGAAGACATACAGATGGCTAACAAACACATGAAAAGATGCTCAACATCACTCATTATTAGAGAAATGCAAATCAAAACCACAATGAGGTATCATTTCACACCAGTCAGAATGGCTGCTATCCAAAAGTCTACAAGCAATAAATGCTGGAGAGGGTGTGGAGAAAAGGGAACCCTCTTACACTGTTGGTGGGAAAGCAAACTAGTACAGCCACTATGGAGAACAGTGTGGAGATTCCTTAAAAAACTGGGACTAGAACTGCCATATGATCCAGCAATCCCACTGCTGGGCATATACACCGAGGAAACCAGAATTGAAAGAGACGCGTGTACCCCAATGTTCATCGCAGCACTGTTTACAATAGCCAGGACATGGAAGCAACCTAGATGTCCATCAGCAGACGAATGGATAAGGAAGCTGTGGTACATATACACAATGGAATATTACTCAGCCATTAAAAAAATACATTTGAATCGGTTCTACTGAGATGGATGAAACTGGAGCCCATTATACTGAGTGAAGTAAGCCAGAAAGAAAAACAACAATACAGTATACTAATGCATATATATGGAATTTGAAAGATGGTAACGATAACCCTATATGCGAGACAGAATAAGAGACACAGATGCATGGAACAATTGTATGGACTCTGAGGGAGAAGGTGAGGGTGGGACGTTCTGGGAGAATAGCATTGAAACATGTATATTATCATATGTGAAACAGAACACCATTCCATGTTCGATGCATGTGACAAGGGCTCAGGGCCGGGGCAATGGGATGATCCAGAAGGATGGGATGGGGAGGGAGGTGGGTGGGGGGTCCAGGAAGGGGAACACATGTAAACCCATGGCTGATTCATGTCAATGTATGGCAAAAACTATTACAATATTGTAAAGTAATTAGCCCCCAACTAAAATAAATAAATTTATATAAAAAAAAAAAAAGACATATAGGAATAGAGCAAAGGTGTAATGTGTCAAGATATGTGAGGATGTAGCCAGGTTTCCCTAGGTTGGATGATTGAGGCATAATTTGATAATATGTGCCAATTTGATATTATTCAGGAGTGCATAGAAGCAGAGGCTTGTCAACTTGAGATATCTTGATGCCAATATCCATGCCTTTTTTTTTAATAAATTTATTTATTTTAGTTGGGAGCTAATTACTTTGCAATATTGTAGTAATTTTTGCCATACATTGACATGGATCAGCCATGGGTTTACATGTGTTCCCCATCCTGAACCCCCCTCCCACCTCCCTCCCCATACCATCCCTCTGGGTCATCCCATTGCCCCATCCCTGAGCATTTGTCTCATGCATCGAACATGGAATGGTGTTCTGTTTCACATATGACAATATACATGATTCAATGCTATTGTTCCAGAACTTCCCACCCTCACCTTCTTCCTCAGAGTCCATAAGACTGTTCTATGCATCTGTGTCTCTTATTTTGTCTCGCATATAGGGTTATCATTACCATCTTTCAAATTCCATAAATATGCATTAGTATACTGTATTGGTGTTTTTCTTTCTGGCTTACTATCCATACCTTTTATTAGCTATCCCAAAGGACTATAGAGATTAATCCTGTTATCTTTCGGAAGGACCTTTCACTCAAGGTAGAATATGAAAAGAAGCTGAAAGGGAGTCAGAAGGAATAGTCTGTAGAAGGCAATTAAATCGAAGATGCAATCACGTTTATGTAGATTCTGCTCAAAGCATGCACTTTTGCCTACATATCACGATGCCTGAAATCTAAACTGAGGCTATTTTACTTAGTGCTTGAAATGATAATTAAGGACACCAATTTCAGTGACTCAGATTTGCTGCAAAATGCTTAATTCTCTAATGCATAATATTCTGACCTGCATTTTAAAGACAATTTTCAGTGCAAGAAGAAGAATGTGCTCCTGTGAACAACTCCCTTATCTACGCAAAGATTCCCCAGACCTCACTGTGCATTAGCTGTAAGAATGAGAATGATGACCTTAACTTGGTGTTGCCCTATGTGGAGTAGCAAACAAACATACGGACATGACTCGATGTTGCCACCACTGCCTAAGGGAATGGCTACAAGTGAGATCGCCCACAGTTCTAAATAGAGTTCATAAGAGTCTGGGTAGCACAGGCCAGCAAGCAGATACTCTGCTCAGAGTATTTCATTGCACAATATATTAAGCAGCAGCCATTGATTTTGGGCCACGCTTTCTCCATGATTTTGCTAGATGATTAAACTGAATGCTAACATTTTGTTTTATATTTATGTATAATTCCTATTGAATTTTATGGAAGTGCAGGCTGAAGCAACATGCTTAGAATGAGTTCTAATAGACTGTAAATTTCTTGAGAAGATACAATCATTCTATAATTTGAATTATCTCATTTGCCTTGCACATAAATATAATACATATTTGATAAAGCAAAAAATTCTCAGTCAATTATAAGGGTCATTTATAGCAATACTGGAGGATATGGGATGTTGTTGAGTAATGAATATATCTTTTGATTGGTTATTACACTTCTTTACTGCTAACCCAGAAAGTACTTAAAATACTTCATTTGGCAGGCACTATATGTTTGCTGATGTGCAAGATACATAAGGAAATGTGTGTAAATACATAGAAGGCCTGATATCTGTGCTTACTTTGGTAGGTAGGCTAACAGGTGCCTTCCAACTGCAAGAAAAGGTTGAAGCAAAGTGGTGAGAAAGGGCTTAACATGACTGGAAGTAGTTTGCCTTCTGCAGCTACGGAAGGACAGTGAAAGAGGCATTTAATGAAGCTACTAAAGCAAGCAGATATTAGGTCTTCCAAGAATATCTGAACCAAGCTGAAGTGTTGCATTCCACAGAAGGATGTAAGTCTGTCTTTGCAGGAACAGGCAAGAAACATCAAAATATACATTTGGAAAAATAATGTGAAATCCTGTTGGTAGGAAATAAACATATGCATCAAAGACAGAAGAGCAAAAGTGACCGTTTATAATACCATTTGTAAAATATCTATTTTGTGCTATGTTACAATTTTTCACTCTGTCATCTTCTCTCTGATATTATCATCCTGATCACGATTACTGAGCAGGCTACACCACATATATTTTCAAGTGTGAAACATACTTTTTAATGGAGAAACCTCATGTCTAACTTTTTTCTTTTAAGTGAGAGACTAGGATGCAGCTGAGACAGCAGTAAGATACATACTGTGCATTTGCTTTTTCTCAGATAGATTTGTATCTCTGCTTTCTCCCATACCATCCTAATTTTGATATCCATTCAGATCAGCCTGAGTGATTTCAAAAGTCACTTTATCCATGACTTCTTTGCCTTTTGCTTTCATTTCCTTTTTTTTTTCAAACAATTGATTATATATAATTTACATAGGATGCTTATCAAAAAGTTCCTGGAAGTAAAGTGTTTATATTAAAATGCAGTCCAATAGCCAGATATTGAAGGAAAGTGTAATTTTACTCTTATTAAAAAAAAACTAAGATGAGCATATATCTTATTGTTGAAATAAGAGATGTAAGAATTTATTAACGTGTACCAGCATTAATTTCACTCTTCATTACCCTGCATAATCTGACACTTGTTTGTTAGATCATTGTAATTTGCATAATTTTCATATAAGAAAGACAGTTGATGAGTTAACCTTGAAAGAGAGGCAGCAGATGTATCGGCGATCATTGGCGCTGGGAACCATGAATTTCCTGTATGTTCCAGCTTAGAGAAAGGACCATAATGTGCTGACATATCTCTGTACCTAACTGGAAAGTTAGACATCTCAATCATTAGTCCACAATAACTGCTCTGTCATGGAGATAAGATGTGGTACTGTGACATAGAGGTAGTCATAGTAGCAAACTTCTCAATATGATCATTTGTTTGATGTAGCTGTTATGTGAGTGTTGATAGAAAAATGTTCAAGTGATTGAAAACCATAGGTTGATCTATCACAGTTTGCTCTGGTGGCCTAACTGATATTGATGATGGAGAAGAAAAATCCCTTTGATTTGGGGCACGTGTATTACCAATCATCTGGCTAGTAGAAGGTTTTAGTATGAAAGGTACACTTAAACTTGTTGAGGCTGAAAATACACTCCTCTAGTTTCAGAAGGAAAAGCAGAGGAAAACTAGATTGTGACAATCCACATTGTCCCTTGCTTTAACATGCTTCTTCTTGTCATCATTTATTATAATGAAGATAGTGGAGAGATATTTTTAATTCCAGTTTATTGTTTTCATTCTTACAAAAAGCTGAGGATAGCCTCGTTTAAAATTCAGATTATGATAAAACTGTTTCTAAATCCCAAGAAGAAAATTAGTGAGTTTATAAAGCACGGTAAAATGAAAAAGCATAGCTCAAATATAAAACCGATTCATTTAAGCATACAAAGTTATTAGCAACTAAACACCTCCATTAGCAGTTTTAAATACATACATATTCGAATTTATTGTGTTCCACAAGTAAAAATATATTGTATAGTAACAGTAAATAACACTTTCAGTGGCTCCAGGATTTCTTTCCAGTTGAAACTTGCTAGGAAATTTTTGAAATTGCAAATGTTTCAACCAATTCTTTCTGCATAAATGCATCTAAGGATCATTGGCACATGGAACAACTTCCATAGAACAACTTGTTAACTCTGTTGCCTGGCCCTTCAACTCAGTTCAGTTCAGTTCATTTCAGTTGCTCAGTCGTGTCCGACTCTTTGCGACTGCATGAACCACAGCATGCCAGGCCTCCCTGTCCATCAACAACTCCCAGAATTTACCCAAACTCATGTCTATTGAGTCAGTGATGCCATCCAGCCATTTCGTCCTCTGTCGTCCCCTTCTCCTCTTGCCCACAATCCTTCCCAGCATTAGGATCTTTTCTAATAAGTCAGTTCTTTGCAAGAAAGTATTGGAGTTTCAGCTTCAGCATCAGTCCTTCCAATGAACACCCAGGGCTGATCTCCTTTAGCATGGACTGGTTAGTTCTCCTTGCAGTCCAAGGGACTTTCAAGAGTCTTCTCCAAGAACATAGTTTAAAAACATCAAGTCTCCGGTGCTCAGCTTACTTCACAGTCCAGCTCTCACATCCATACGTGACTACTGGAAAAACCATAGCATTGACTGAATGGACTTTGTTAGCAAAGTAATTTCCCTGATTTTTATTTTATTTTATTTTTTAAAATTAGTTTATTTATCTATTTTTTAACTTTTCAATATTGTATTTGTTTTGCCTTACATTGACATGTATCCACCATGGATGTACATGTGTTCCCCTTCCAGAATCCCCCTCCCGCCTCCCTCACCATCCCATCCCTCTGCGTCATCCTGGTGCACCAGTCCCTTGTACTCTGTAATATGCTATCTAGGTTGGTCATAACTTTCCTTCCAAGGAGTAAATGACTTTTAATTTCATGGCTCCAACCACAATCTGTAGTAATTTTGGAGCCCAAAAATACAATGTTTGACACTGTTTCCACTGTTTCTCCATCTATTTGCCATGAACTGATAGAACCAGTTGCCATGATCTTAGTTTTTCTGAATGTTGAGCTTTAAGCCAACTTTTTAACTCTTCTCTCTCACTTTCATCTAGAGGCACTTTAAGTCTTCTTCACTTTCTGCCATAATGGTGGTGTCATCTACGTATCTGTTGTTATTGATAATTCTCCCAGCAGTCTTGTTTCCAGCTTGTGCTTCGTGAGAGCCCAGCGTTTCTAATGATGTACTCTGCATGTAAGTTTTATAAGTAGGGCCAATATACAGCCTTGAATTTTTCCTTTCCCTATTTGGAACCAGTCTGTTGTTCCATGTCCAGTTCTAACTGCTGCTTCCTGACCTACATACAGGTTTCTCAAGAGCCAGGTCAGGTGGTCTGGTATGCCCATCTCTTTTAGACATTTCAACAGCTTACTGTGACCCATACAGTCAAAGGCTTTGGCATAGTCAATAACGCAGAAATAGATGGGTTTTTTGTGTGTTTGTTTCTGGAACTCTCTTGCGTTTTTTGATGATCCACCGGATATGTTGGTAATTTGATCTCTGGTTCCTCTGCCTTTTCTAAAACCAGCTTGAACATCTGGAAGTTTATGGTTCATGTATTGCTGAAGCCTGGCTTGGAGAATTTTGAACATTACTTTACTAGCATGTGAGATGAGTGCAATTGTGCGGTAGATTGTGCAGTCTTTGGCACTGCCTTTCCTTGGGATTGGAAGAAAATTGACCTTTTCCAGCCCTGTGGCTGCTGCTGAGTTTTCCAAATTTGCAGGCATATTGAGTGCAGCACTTTCACAGTATCATCTTTCAGGATTTGAAATAGCCCAACTGGAATTTCACCACCTAGATGTCCAGAAAGGCAAACAAATTTCTTCAAGAGGTGGAAGGACAAACTATAAGAAACATAAACAGAGATAAATTACTCTGGGGATGGATTCCCATTTTGTAGAGGGAATCGTAAAGGAGGAGAAGCTTGCACACAATAGGAAACCCTCTCACATCGATGTCAATGGGGAGCTTGTGAGCGCAGAGGGCAGCCTACCTGGGGAGAACAAAACAAAAACAAAAACACAGACTATATCCTTAAATGCAATTATCCACAAAGAAGTGACTCAGAAACTCCTGTACACGATCATTTAATGGGTCTTAAAAGGTAGGCCCAGACCATATCATCTACCCCACGGTAAAGGCCAGCCTTTAATGTCTTGAGGACAATTTGACAGAGCAAAGGTGGTATAGCAACCTAAACTGTGGGGAAACTAGAGATAAAAATTATGGGGAAAAAAAAAAAAAAACTTTCTTCCAAAAAGGCTGTAAGGCCACATAGTGAATGCTGTCATGCTCACAAAACAAGCATTTACACACTGGAAAATACACAAGGAGACCACATCAGCCACCTTTTACGACCTTTTTGCCAGGGAGGCAGAGTGCAATGTGTGTGACAGCAAGAGGCAGAAGCCAAGGCGCTGCTCATATCTCAGCCACAGAGACGACATCTCCCACCAAGCTCTGAATAGGCTGCCGATTGTTCACCGTGTCTTCCTGGGTTCATGGACAGTTCACATTGGCCAGCAGCCTCACAGCCTGAGATCGGCTCCATTCTGGAGACAAGTGGCACACCTGCAACCGTGCCCTTTTGGCACAGCTAGCAAAGAGAGTGCCTGGGACCATACAGGTGAGTAAGATGCATAGCCCATCTGGGACAGTGCCTTGCTCACCACCCACTCACTTGATCCTCACGGACCTTGCCAGGGGACAAAGCACATAGACAATCAAAATCAGTTGCCTTGCAGAAAACCTGAGAAACTGAGTTGCTTAGACCTGGAAAGTGTATGAAATGCAGGGCTCGTTTGGTTCAGTGGACCTGTGGAACAGCCAGGTACCTGAACAGAGTGGATCAAGAAACTACATGACACCTTTGGAAATGGTAAGCCCACAGTGGTCCATCCATTCAAAAATCCACAGATATCTCAGTGGTAATTGTTTTCAATGTTCCCATTCTCACCACCAAACCACTGAGCATGTGAGCTTGAATGGGGGTCGCTGCTCCCTCACCTCAGGGTGGAAAATCAACACAGAATTGACTTGCAAACAAAGGAAGTGAAATTAAATGAAGAAGGGTAAAATACCCCAGAAGTAACATGTGCAACAGATTAAAACTCAGCAGCTAATATGGAGATTGTTCAGTTGAGGGTCAATCGTAGCCATTCATGACAAGTAGAATCTGGAACAAGTGACTATCTGACACTGAACTGCATCACATAACAAACAACTCAAAGGAAGTACCTAGACCTCTCTTTAAATTATGCTTATTATCATTTTTAAGTTTGTTTTCATTATTATTTCCTTAACTTTCATTTCTATATTTTGTCCACGTTATGCAAAGGGCTGACTCATTTGAAAAGACCCTGATGCTGGGAAAGATTGAAGGTGAGAGGAGAAGGGTACGAAGGGGAGGAGATGATTTGATGGCATCACCGACTCAATGGACATGAGTTTGAGTACTCTCCAGGAACTGGTGAGACACAGCAAGGCCTAGTATACTGCAGTCCATGCGGTTGCAAATGACTGAATAACTGAAGTGAAGTGAAATGAATGATTGCCTTTCTAATAATAATAATAATAATACTAAGCAAACCTATTTATTAAAATATTTCATATATATACATTTCATATATAGTAAGGTAGAAAACAACTGTGATCTGGGAGTCTACTCTCTTTCTAAGCTCTTAATTTGTTTTTAAATTTGCTATCAATGATATAACCTTAGGAATCTAACCTTTAGGATCTGTTTTAATTTATGTTTTTTAATCCCGAGTTGACTGCTGTATCCCACTTTGATTCTCCATTTTCTTCTCCCAGACACCTCTATATCTCCGCTCTGTGTATTTCTGTGAATCCTATTTTTTACTTCTGACTATGGAGAGTTGCTTCACCATTAACCTTGATTTTTATTTTCAGTTTTGTATGCACACAGAATTCTTGATGATACTGTAATCAATTCAGTTGCTCAGTCATGCCCAACTCTTTGCCCACAAATCCTTCCCAGGATAAGGGTCTTTTCAATTGATTCAGCTCTTTGCATCAGGTGGCCGAAGTCTTGGAGTTTCAGCTTCCACATCAGTCCTTCCAATGAACACTCAGGAGTGATTGGCTTTAGGATGGACTGGCTGGATCTCTTTGCAATCCAAGGGACTCTCAAGAGTCTTCTCCAACAACACAGATCAAAAGAATCAATTCTTTGATAAATACGGGGAGCCCAGCTCCTCATTTACCCAGAGACTTCATTCTTTGTCATCCTAATCTCAAGCTCACATTAGAAAGAAAGGGAAAATAGGAACTTCCTTGGTACCTGCAGGTACAGACATTAACACTCCATATTCCAAATGCAGGGAGCCCAGGTTTGATCTCTAGTCAGGGAACTAGATTCCACATGCCACAACTAAGGGTTCACATGCCACCAAGGAAGGTCAAAGATCCTGCGTCTCACAAATAAGACCCTGCCTAGCCAAATAAATATTTATAGAATGGGAAAATAGAAGACAGACAGATACTCCAGGTGGTGTGCTGTATCTCCTTTTGGCTCCTTGCATCTATCTGAGGAATAGGGACTGATTAGTCTTGCACATGAACGTGCATCTTATTGCTCAGGTAGGGTGCCAACTCCTCCTCACACTGACTGTGGGCAAAGGCCTCTACTTAATGACTCAGGTCCAAAGTTCCCACCTGTCCCTACCACCAACTCAACCCCCATGTCTGCTGTGGGTCTTTGTTTGACCAAGCTGGCCCAGATTCCCAAGGATCCATGAGCTTGCATTTCTTGAATTCCTTCCCCTCTTCCTCTGCTGTCACCTCTAGTGACCCCCAAACCATAGCAAGGGGACAAAATGGTGGAAGCAGCAAAGTCCCAGAAAACAGTGAGAGACTATGCAGACAGGAAACATTGTCTTTCACCCTGACATCACCTCCGATAGACCCGAATGCTCTTGGGCTCTGATAAGGGGTGCCAAGTTCCTCTGACTGATCCCTGAAAGCAGGTCAGAAAGGATGTGGGATCCCTCAAGGATCACTCAGGAACAAAGATGAGCCACCTCTGAGTTAGTTCCACTGGCTCTGAGCTCACTGCTGACTTCTCCCATCTCTTTGCTATCCCTACCCAGAACGTCACCTCCATCCACCAACCTGGTACAAAGACCAAGGTACAGACTGAGTGCTGGAATGCAGGGCTCCTCCAAAGCCTTCATTCTCCCCCTTAACATGACCCTTGCATGTTGCCCTGCACCCAAGAAGCCGGGGGGGAGTGATGCTCATAATTCCACACACCAGAGACTTACCATTTTAAGGGGCCACAGGCAGTCACCCCAAATCCCCACCCAACCCACTTACTCATAGGAGACTGGAGGCCCAAATTGCTCTAACTTCATTTTTCACCATAATGAGGCAAGATTAGGAAGGGCCTTGTCCCAAGGACACACTTGGGGTCGACCACCAGGGAGAATCCAAAAGTGAGCTTTCAAAGTAAACTGGGACAGCAATCTTGTCATTAAAGAAATAGCTCTAAAAATTCTCACGCGAGTGTGCACGTGTGCATTCATGTGCTTGTCTGTTGTGTGTGTACCTGCTGATCTGGGGCCCTTCAGAGAGACTCTCAGGGCCAGGACTGAAGATGCTTGCAAGGAGAATGGCTGAATGTGCAGCTACTTTAGAAGGGGAAGAATGTGCATTCAATTTTACTGGAGAGGCCTCTTACAAACTGAACAGACAGCATGAAAGAGGGATAAATGAACGACTGAGTGACTGAACTGAACTGAACTGATGATGATAAGGATCTCTTTCATTTGATGTTAGTTCCACAAGGTCTTGTAAGTTTTCATGAGAACTGATTATTTCAGCTTCTTCAGCCTCTGCATTTGTGGGATAGACTTTTATATTTCACGTAAAAAAAAAAAATCTTGGCAGAGACCTAATCCATGAGATAATGAACTTTTTATATCTCATTTAGGAAAATCTGGGTCACGATTTTTCTACATGAGATATTCAGTTCTTTATATTTCATGAATGACAATCTAGGCACTGATTTTCCTACAGGAAATATGGATTTCTCTACTTTCGCATTTGAAACTCGAGGCACAGAGCACTTTCCCCTGAAATATGAAATTCTTGTATTTCACATAGAATTGGCAATAAATAAGATCACGTTTTGTAACATGAAATATGCAATTTTTCATATTTCTCATCTGAAAACCTGTGTGCTGACATTGCTTCGCTTCAGTTCAGTTCATTTCAGTGGCTCAGTCGTGTCCGACTCTCTGCGACCCCACGAATTGCAGCACGCCAGGCCTCTCTGTCCATCACCAACTCTCGGAGTCTACCCAAACACATTTTCATCAAGTCGGTGATGCCATCCAACCATCTCATCCTCTGTCGTCCACTTCTCCTTCTGCGCCCAATCCTACCCAGCATTAGGGTCTTTTCCAATGAGTCAACCCTTCGCATGAGGTGGCCAAAGTATTGGAGCTTCAGCTTCAACATCAGACCTTCCAATGAACACCCAGGATTGATCTCTTTTAGGATGGATTGATTGGATCTCCTTGCAGTCCAAGAAACTCTCAAGAGTCTTCTCCAACACCACAGTTCAAAAGCATCAGTTCTGCGGTGCTCAGCTTTCTTCACCGTCCAACTCTCACATCCATACATGACCACTGGAAAAACCATAGTCTTGACTAGATGGACATTTGTTGGCAAAGTAATGTCTCTGCTTTTAAACATGCTATCTAGGTTGGCCATAACCTTCCTTCCAAGGAGTAAGCGTCTTTTAATTTCATGGCTGCAGTCACCATCAGCAGTGATTCTGGAGCCAAAAAAAGTAAAGTCTGACACTGTTTCCCCATCTATTTCCCATGGAGTGATGGGAGCAAATGCCATGATCTTAGTTTTCTGAACTTTGAGCTTTAAACCAACTTTTTCACTCTCCTCTTTCACCTTCATCAAAAGGCTCTTTAGTTCTTCTTCACTTTCTGCCATAAGGGTGGTGTCATCTGCATATCTGAGGTTATTGATATTTCTCCCGGCAATCTTGATTCCAGCTTGTGTTTCTTCCAGCCCAGCGTTTCTCATGATGTACTCTGCAGAGAAGTTAAATAAGCAGGGGGACAATATACAGCCTTGACGTACTCCTTTTCCTATTTGGAACCAGTCTGTTGTTCCATGTCCAGTTCTAACTGTTGCTTCCTGACCTGCATACAGGTTTCTCAAGAGACAGGTCAGATGGTCTGGTATTCCCATCTCTTTCAGAATGTTGCACAGTTTATTGTGATCCACACAGTCAAAGGCTTTGGCATAGTCAATAAAGCAGAAATAGATGTTTTTCTGGAACTCTCTTGCTTTTTCGATGATCCAGTGGATATTGGCTTTGCTTCATGAGCTACAAAATACTGTATATTTAACAATTGAAACACTTGGCATCGATTTTCCTAAAGAAATGTAGAAATTTCTATTTCATATATGAAGTGGTTTTCATGCTTGAGGTGTGAAACTCTCTGTATTTCACCCAAGAAAACTTGCATGAAGCTCTTCAGTATGAAATATGGAATTCTGTATATTTTGCATTGGAAAATCTGGGGACATATTTTCTCATGTGAGATACAAAATGTCAGTTATTCACATGTGAATATTTGTGTCAGATTTTGACATATAAAATATGCAATTTTCCGTGATTCAGAAATTGATATCTGGGCCAGGCAGTCAAATATAGAATCAACTATATTTCATATATGAAAATCTGGCCACAGATTTCCCTATTGAAGTTTGGAATTCTCTGGATTTCACTTCTGAAAATCTGCGTGAAGGCTGCCTTGCATGATATATGGAATAATCTATATTTCACACATGAGAATCTGGGTGCCAATATTTCTACATGAATTGCATAAATAACTAGAGTGACATTTGTATTTCTAGGTTTTGATTTTCCCATATGAAAAATGCACCTCTGTATATGTCACATATGAGACTCTGGAAGCCATTTTTTTTTCAGCGTAATATATGAAATTCTCTGTATTTTATTTATGAATATCTGCATGTCTGTATTACTACAAGAAGTTTTGAAATTCTGTGTATTTCACATCAGAAAATCTGGGCATCCATTTTCCTATATTAAATATGAATTTCACAAATTTTCCAACATCTACATCACAGCACAGTTTTCATTACATAAAATAGGGACTTATTTATATTTCACATCTGAAAATCAGGGTGCAGATTTTCCTGCATGAATGATGGCATTATCTCTGTTTCTCACGTGAAAATCTGGGCACCAATTTCTTTTTTGTTGTTTGTTTGGTTGGTTTTTGCTCACAATAAACATTTTAACAGAAATAGATGCATTGTTTCATTAAAAAAATGTGAAAGATTATGTCTAAGTAGATGTAAAGACTGGAAGGAAATCTACTCCATCTTTTCAGTAGTCAAAAAACAAACAAACAAAGAAACAAACAAAAAAAACCTGATGCCTAGTCCAAACTGAAGCGGCAGAATGGCACGAAGTTCAGTTCCCAAGACTTGTTAGTTCTAGGGCATTCTTTTTTTTTTTTCTTTTTGACGAAAATGTAAGTAGTTTATTTTCAGGTAACTTTTATTTTTTTAATATAAATTTATTTATTTTAATTGGGCGCTAATTACTTTACAATATCTAAGTGGTTTCTGAATACATTGACATGAATCTGCCACGGGTGCACATGTGTTCCCCATCCTGAGGCCCCTTCACTCCTCCCTCCCCATCCCATCCTTCTGGGTCCTCCCAGTGCACCAGCCCCGAGCACCTTGTCTCATGCATCAAATCTGGCCTGGCATATGATATGATATGGCATATGATCTGGGTTGACATATGATAATATACATGTTTCAAGGTCATTCTCCCAAATCATTCCACCCTTGCAATCTCCCACAGAGTCCAATAATCTGTTCTATACATCTGTGTCTGTTTTGCTGTCCTGCATATAGGGTTATCGCTAGCATCTTTCTAAATTCCATATATATGTGTTAGTATACTGTATTGGTGTTTTGCTTTCTGATTTACTTCACTCTGTATAATAGGCTCCGGTTTAATCCACCTCGTTAGAAGGGATTCAAATGCATTCATTTTAATGGCTGAGTAATATTCCATTGTGTATATGTATCACAGATTTCTTATCCATTCGTCTGCTGATGGCCATTTGGGTTGCTTCTGTGTCCTGGCTATTATAAACAGGGCTTCGATGAATATTGGGGTACACATGTCTCTTTCCGGAGAAGGCAATGGCACCCTACCCCAGTACTCTTGCCTGGAAAATCCCCTGGACGGAGGAGCGTGGTAGGCTACAGTCCATGGTGTCGCTAAGAGTCGGACACGACTGAGCGACTTCACTTTCACTTTTCCCTTTCATGCATTGGAGAAGGAAATGGCAGCCCACTCCAGTATTCTTGCCTGGAGAATCCCAGGGACGGCGGAGCCTGGTGGGCTGCCGTCTATGGGGTCGCACAGAGTCGGACACGACTGAAACGACTTAGCAGCAGCAGCAGCAGCATGTCTCTTTCAGTTCTGGCTTCCTCGGTGTATATGCCCATCAGTGGGTTCACTGTGTTATATGGCAGAACCTCCACACTGTTCTCCATAGTGGCTGTACTAGTTTGCATTCCCACTGAGAGTGTAAGAGGGTTCCTTTTTCTCCGTACCCTCTCCAGCATTTATCGTTTGTAGATTATTGGATGGCAGGCATTCTGACCAGTGTGAGATGCTACCTCGTTGAGGTTTTGATTTGCATTTCTCTGATAATGAGTGATGTTGAGCATCTTTTCATGTGTTTGTTAGCCATCTGTATGTCTTCTTTGGAGAAATGTCTGTTTAGTTCTTTGGCCCAATTTTTGATTGGTTCGCTTATTTTTCTGGACTTGAGCTGCAGGTGTTGCTTGCATACTTTTGATATTAATTCTTTGTCAGTTGGTTCGTTTGCTATTAGTTTCTCCCATTCTGAAGGCAGGCTTTTCCCCCTTGCTTCTAGTCTCCTTTGTTGTGCAAAAGCTTTTAAGTTTCATTAGGTCCCATTTGTTTATTTTTGCTTTTATTTCCATTATTCTTGGAGGTGGGTCATAGAGGATCCTGCTGTGAATTGTGTCGGATAGTGTTTTGCCTATGTTTTCCTCTAGGACTCTTATAGTTTTATAGTTTGTGGTCTTACATTCAGATCTTCAATCCATTTTGAGTTTATTTTTGTGTACGGTGTTAGAAAGTGTTCTAGTTTCATTCTTTACCAAGTGGTTGACCAGGTTTCCCAGCTCCACGTATTAAGGAAATTGTCTTTTCTCCATTTTATATTCTTTCCTCCTTTGTCACAGATAAGGTGTCCATAGGTGCATGAATTTATCTCTGGGCTTGCTATTGCGTTCCATTGATCTATGTTTCTGTCTCCATGCCAGTACCATACTATCTTGATGACTGTAACTTTGTGGCATAGCCTGAAGTCAGGCAGGTTGATTCCTCCTATTCCATTCTTCATTCTCAAGATTTCTTTGGCTATTCGAGGTTTTTTGTATTTCCATACAAATTGTGAAATTATTTTTTCTAGTTCTCTGAAAAATACCGCTGGTAGCTTGATAGGGATTACATTGAATCTATAGATTGCTTTGGGTGGTATACTCGTTTTCACTATATTGATTCTTCTGATCCATGAACACGGTATATTTATCCATCTATTTGTGTACTGTTTGATTTCTTTCATCAGTGCTTTATACTTTTCTATATGTAGCTCTTTTTTCTCTTTAGGTAGATTGAGGTTTTTAAAGGCATAAGCCACACTTCTTGCATGGCTCTGCAGTAAAACATACTCTGCTTTAAACTTTAATGTTTCGATATTGCTTGGCCCAAGGTTGTTGGGTACAGGGGTATTTAGTTACAGTAACACCTTATCTCTTAAGTCTATGGAGGTTAACAGAATCTCTTGAGATAATGTCTCACTTCAAAACCACATACACTCATAAAAGGATGAGCAGTTTTTTTCTTGTGTGTGAAGCAAGTTAACAGACACTGAGAGCTCTCCTAGTTACCAGGTGAATTTAGGACAAAGTGTGACAAAGGTTTTCATCAGGTCTTATTTGAGGACTACTCATTATTTTGGAAACTTTGTCATGAGCTGATTTGCTAGGATATATAGAGCGAGTATATCTTTTATCTTTTCCATCGTTTAGTAGTTTGCTTCTCATGTGTGTCACATTATGTTTTAATATGTGCATACATTTTCATACTGTAAAATATAGGGAATTCCATTCTCAATTTGGAAAGTTTGTGGTGAGATATTCCCAGGCGAAATGCAGCGAATTCTGTATTTCATTCAGGAAATCTACATGCATGTATTCAGATGTGAAATACCAACTTCCATGCTTCACATAGAACACTTTTGCCCTCGTGTCTAAATGTGATACAGACATGGAATTCTCTCTGTTGAGAGAAATTTATACAGAGATGCTAAGGATAGCGCCCCACCAAGGGCCACGGCTCTCCATTGCCAGAGGAATTGAAGTCTGTCCATTTATTGTACAGAGGCCCTTTCAAAGTGGTTCTGTTCTCATCCAGCCTCCCCGTGAGAACACAGCCCAGCCTACACCATCAGCCCAGGCCTGTGGGACTGGGAGGGGTGAGAGGATCAACCCAAGACACCCTTTTAAGGAGTGATGTTTCAAACTGACAAACTGCATGTAGCAGGTGCTTATGCTACAGTGCCACCAGTCTCCCAAACCTTACAGAAAAGGGCAAGCTGTGCTCAGATGCCTGGTCATGTCGAGGATAGAATGGTCCTGCACTTGAGAAGGACAGAAAACCCTTTGTAGCTGGGTGTCCTAGGGGCTGTGCATAGCCCCTCTTCTGTGCCTGGGAATCTGGCCCACTCCATTTCTCTGCTCCTTCGCATCCTCCCTGACTGCACCCAGGTGCTTTGTTCTTGCCTCTCCTTTCTGCTCAGCGATCCATGTTTACACTTACACGCCTGTTTACACTTCTAGCTTGGTCTGTCGGTGAGATCCCTGGGCTTTTTTCCATGGCGTCAGTGCTTCTGCTGCCCTATGATCTTTACATCTTACACAAGCTCTTTCGCGTTTTCAGTGTACATTCTTCCATCCCCCAGCCAGACCAGTTCAGACAGCTCACACACACATTTGTGTCAGTGCACATGTGTCTGCATGCTCACCCACCCACCTACCCACATACACACACAAACAATCCTGAAAAGAAACTTGCACAGATGTGCAACTAATTGCTTACTTGTCCAGTGTAATGGACTTTGGTAAGCACCCCTCTTTTTTTGGCCCAGTTATTATTATTTTTTTCCCTCACTAGTTGATCAAATCAGCATCCTATTCTACTTCTATGATAATCCTGGAAGGTGAATGGGATTTTCTCATGAGGGGGACTGACATTCAAAGAGTTTGGCAGGGCTGGAAGTCCTCACTGTGGACGGTTGAGTGACGTGTGCCTCTGATCTCTACTCCCATCACCACAGACTGGTTCACAGTGCCAATCACATTGGCATCATTCCATTCCCTGTGCTTTCCTTCCAGAAAAAGCACAGAAATAGCAAGGGGCTTTGAACTTGTACTTGATCATGCAAGCCCCTTTCCCCAGGCTATAGAAGGTCACCGAGGACAAGAATTCTTTAACAAATTCCTATTCACAGAAAGGCAAGCCCCAACTCTTACTGCCTGAGTGATGCTTCACTTAAAATCATGAAGAAATTCTGCATGGGTAATGTCCGATTAACGATCACTGCAAGAAGTGGTAATAGTCAATGTCCTCCTTTTCTGCAGCAGTGTTTATAGAACACTTAACAATCAACCCCAAATCTCTCCTGACAGACGAAAAATTTTCTGACAGATGCATTCCTGCAACATCTTTGCCTTTTGTGATCCTGATTCATATTCTCATTTCAACGAGTGATATTCTTGCCCAACGGGCATTTCTGTAAATATGTGGGTATTGCTGTTTCCAAACGTGGGTCACTGTTAACTATTCCTGCGATAAAGCATTTCTTGCTGTTCACAAATATCGTGTATCTCTTAAAAAAAAAAAAGTCACAATTCAAGAGGTTGGAAACATTTGATCCAGGAATGAAAGAAATCATCCAATTCACACACAATCTGACAAAGACACACAAACTTAAAAAACAAAAGTGAATACGAGCAACACAATTCATGTATGTTGAATAGGGCCATGCAAGAACTGACATAGCTATTGCAGCAGAGCTGTGTATAATGGCACAGGCATCGGTGCCACATCAAAGAAGACAGGAGTCATAGGCAGACCCACGGGAAGAAACATCAACTCACATTCATGGGCAGGCACAACAGAGACACCCAATCTTCATTCTAAACAGAGGAAAACATGAACATATCCAGGGAACAGAAAACAAATGCAGCTCAGGGTGATTGAGCCAGAATGCTCAAGAAATTATCAGTAATCTGCCAAGTCTCACACGCGTTGATATTCAGTGGAAGAAAACCTTACACAACACGTCCAAGTGTGCAGTCAAATCTGATAGCGCCTAGACCTTAGGGCCCAAGTGAAAGCCCGAAAGACATGGGGACACATGTCATGGCAAGTTTCCAGAGAATGACCATCAAGTCAACCATGCATAGTTCAGGTTTACTAACCGATCCATGACTATCTCTGCACTCTTCACTCCACGACAGGTTAGAGCTAAAGCTACCCCTGGTACTGAAGCACTGATACTGAAGACAGGAGATAGTAGGTGTTGGGGAACCCTGTCCTTAACATTTCTTGTCTTTAACTTCTTTGAAATGCCTTACTAAAACTTCTGAATGTGGATAACTACCATGCAGCCCCTAGAATGAGCCCAGTCTAAGGTCCCCCAAAACATGCACCAATACACCATCCCACACCCACAGCAGACTTATTACAGCATAGTTTCTGCTTTGTGTTGTTTTGTTTTGAACTGGCGCTGAGAAAGACAGGTACCAGCCTGCCGGAGCCCCCAGGATCCTTTGAAGATTACAGATTAAGAAAGTAAGAAGACATGTTTCCATTGTTTGCTGCGCTGCTTGTACAGAAAGCACCCAGAGAAGGACAAGCCTTGCCTTCTGGAACTGTAGATGCTCCTCTGTAGAAGGGGCATACTAGGGTGAAGATATTCAAATGCAAAAGTTGGCCCTGAGCAGGAGATCTCATTCAGTGCACCTTGAAGGGGGCATCCATAAACCCATGAACTTTGACGTTCATCCTTTACCCTTTGCCCTCCAAAGAGATGCTGCTGTCGGGAGACAATTTTTGGAGTGAGAACTCCATGTGAGACAGAAATATCACCCACAGGAATGCCCACGTTGGAGCCATTGTATCTGGGGTGAGAGGACAAACGTTGACCTCTCCCTACTCCCTTTGTGCCAGTCTGTCCTTTGCCCAATCCAGAGGTGGACGTGATTCCGGAAAGCAGCCATCTACCTGGAAAGGGCCACCCTAAGTTCGACCAGTCCCTCCGTAAGCTCTGTATTCTCCAGGTGTTCCCATTGGCCCTTGGCCCACAGAGTAGCGACAAAGCCCAGAAGAAGGCCACTTGTGGTTTTATACAGCCGGTGCTGAGCCATTCAGCAAGGAATAGACCCTGTCACCAGAGGGTTTGTGGAAAAATGTTATTTCTGCACCTAGGCCTGACAGAGGGCCTTGGGCACAGAGCTTAAGCCTTCCTGGAAAAAAGCATATTAAGCACTGAGCCATCATGCGACACAGAGTGCACGGCTGCGTAGGCTGGACTTTGCCTGTTTAACATCCCCATTCCCCTGACTTCTGCCCCTGCAGACTTTGTACCTAAATTGAGTTCTTGGAAAAAAGAACAGAGTTCACATGAGCTCAAACATACATGATGGGATCTGTTTTTGTTTGTCTGTTTCCTGGTTATTTATCTTTTCCCCTGGTCACTTTTGCCAGAAATTAATATCCTTACTGCCTTCCCACCCCCTCGCTTTTGCTCTGGGCCACAGCCCCTCCATATACTTTATGCCCCCATCCCCTAAGATGTTACCTGGAACCCTAGGCCTGGGAAGCTGACTCTGAGAAAGGGTGAACTGTGCAGTCATATACACAAGGAGGCTATGTGGTTCATAGTGAGTTGAATGTTAAGGCTTTTTCCTTGTCCTGTACTCTTAAAATGCCTGATGATATCCAACAGTGACGATACCTGGGGCACCACCTTCCAACAAAGTTGTGTCCCACTATTTCGATCTCTGGCTCTTGTTCACCAGACCCTTTCCATGAACATCCACATTTCCCTTGTCAAGTTGCCAGACCCACAGTTAATGGCCCCTCCTCTTCCTTCTCCTTCCTCCCCAACCCCACCCCACAGGAAGAACTTGTCCCCTGACACAACCCCAACATATGACTTAACCCCCTCTATAACTCTCCATGGTCTGGTAATTCCCACGCGTTAAAGTGAGAATCCTACATGGAGTTGAAGTATCTGTCCTGAGGACCTGGCCGAACAATACACAGACACCTATGGTTGATGCTTTCTATTTATCCTTCAGAATTATTTCATGTTTACTGGTTTCTCCCTCTCGATCTGTTTCACCAGCAGACCACTCTTCATTACTTTCATGTCAGAGAGGACTAGTTGGCCATTGATCTTCATGTGAAGCACCTTCTTAGGTTTTCTATTTTAGGTAAAGGGGGACACTCCAACATAAGTTTCTCAAAATCGGGGGTTTCCTTTCAAAACGGACAGAGAAACAGATACATATATGTCAACCTAGCCTCCCGGAACAACACTAAAGACAGCTTTAACCTTTCAAGTCAGTTTCCAGGAGAGAGAGTCTGTGAACTTTTACATTTCCTCTCTCAGTTCGGTTCAGTTCAGTTCAGTCGGACAGTCGTGTCTGACTCTTTGTGACCCCATGAATTGCAGCACTCCAGGCCTCTCTGTCCATCACCAACTCCAGGAGTCTACCCAAACCTATGTCCATCGAGTCAGTGATGCCATCCAACCATCTCATCCTCGGTAGTCCCCTTGTCCTCCTCCCGCCAATCCTACTCAGCATTAGGGTCTTTTCCAATGAGTCAACACTTTGCATGAAGTGACCAAAGTATTGGAGTTTCAGCTTCAACATCAATCCTTCCAATGAACACCCAGGATTGATTTCCTTTAGGATGGACTGATGGCATCTCCTTGCAGTCCAATGGACTCTCAAGAGTCTTCTCCAACACCACAGTTCAAAAGCATCAATTCTTCGGCGCTCAGCTTTCTTCACCGTCCACCTCTCACATCCATACATGACCATTGAAAAAACCATAGCCTTGACTAGACGGACTTTTGTTGGCAAAGTAATGTCTCTGCTTTTAAATATGCTATCTAGGTTGGCCATAACCTTCCTTCCAAGGAGTAAGTGTCTTTTAATTTCACGGCTGCAATCATCATCAGCAGTGATTTTGGACCCCCCCAAAATAAAGTCAGACACCGTTTCCAATGTTTCCCCATCTATTTCCCATGAAGTGATGGGACCAGATGCCATGATCTTAGTTTTCTGAACGTTGAGCTTTAAGCCAACTTTTTCACTCTCCTCTTTCACTTTCATCAAGAGGCTCTTTAGTTCTTCTTCACTTTCTGCCATAAGGGTGGTGTCATCTGCATATCTGAGGTTATTGATATTTCTCCTGGCAAACTTGATTCTAGCTTGTGTTTCTTCCAGCCTAGCGTTTCTCATGATGTACTTTGCATAGAGAGTTAAACAGGCAGGGTGACAACGTAGAGCCTTGATGTACTCCTTTTCCTATTTGGAACCAGTCTGTTTTTCCATGTCCAGTTCGAACTGTTGCTTCCTGATCTGCATACAGGTTTTTAAACCACGCACCCCAATCTTCACTGTACAACTATTTACAAGAGCTAGGATATGCAAGCAACCTATATGGCCATCGGCAGATGAAGGGTTAAGGGAGTTGGGGTACATATACACAATGGTATGTTTCTCAGCTCTAAAAAGGAATGCCTTGAACTCAGTCCTAATGAGTTGGAATGAATATGGAGCCTATTAAGAGTGTGAAGAAAGTCAGAAAGAGAAAAAGCAAATACTGCACGTTAGTACAAATATATGGAGTTTAGGACCACGTAGGTGGTACCGGACATCGAACATGCAGAACAGCAAATAAGACACAGACATATAAAGAACAGAATTTGGACTCCGTGGTGGAATGTGAGTCTGGGTTAATTTGAGAAAATAGCCCTCAAACATTTACATTACCTTATGCAAAATAGACGACCAGCGCAAATTTGATGCGTGAAGCAAGGCAACCAAAGTCATGTTGTGGGACAACCCAGAAAGACAGGTAGGGGAAGGCAGTGGGGGTTGGGTTCAGCATTTGGGGAGACACGTGTATATCTATGGGTGATTCGTGTTGGCCAATGTATGAAAAAAACCATCATGGTTTTGTAAAGTAATCATCCTCCAGGTAAAATAAATAAGTTAAAAGACTATTCTCCATAATCCTACACAGTGGTCAGTATTCTCAGAATGCGAGTGGCATGTGGGGAAAATGTAAAAGAAAACAAAAATAGAAACAAGTGTGATGATCAAAATGGAATCAAATGATGGTCAGTGGGGAACAGCCTAGCAGAAAGGAGACTCACAGACCGTTGTAGAAAGAGGATTTCAATAGTAGGTGGGCCCCAATTTAAGAGGAGCCTGAGGGTTGCCTTGTTGGCCATGGAATGCCAGTTCAGAGATGTGCAGCTGAGCCAGATATAAATTGGAGTGACATTGCCCTGACCAGGACACTTCATCTACCTCAAGCTTCTCTACTTAGAACCTGTTTTTCACTACAGTTCTCTACTTCTGCTGTCTCTTGCTGATTCCCTCATTCCATGGTGTTACTCTGCATTCCACAGAGTCTCACTTTCTCCACAAGTGAAATAAGTGACCCAAGTTTCTGGAAAACACTTATGCCAGTGCCCAATCCCTGGGCTCCTCGCCTCTCGTCCTCCCAGTACCTCTCGTGTCAGAGCCTTCCTCCTCATATAGTACCACATGGGATTGGGGCAGAGATCCTTTATGATGAACTGTCAGGGCAATGAGCTAGGTCAGCACGGGGCTGGCCAGACCCTGAGCCCTCCTGTACACCGCCAAGAATTCCAACATACATCACCAGTTCTGGCCCAGTGGCCGCGTGGGACCCTACCTCAGCAATCCGGTCAGATCCTGTGAAATTGTGGTCAAAGGGCCAGTTGAAGAAGTTAACGCTGCTGTCATGGTGCCTGCGGCTGTATGCCTTGCGTTCAAATCCCTGGTTCCAGTGAATTAGGGTGGAATGAGATGCTCGATATCCTGCAGGAAAAGGAGTATGGGAGAAAGACCTAAATCACTTTCCAATTCAACCTACACTTTTCTGCCCCCACCCACCAAATCCAAGGAGCTGCCTCTTACCAGTGACATTAATGAGATAATCCTTAACAGTCACTTCATTCTGGAAATACCTATTCTTCCAGAAGGACAATGTGATCTTGCAGTGATGAGAGGGATGCCTGAGTTCCTCCACCTGCCAGGAAAGTGTGGGGAGTAGGGTAGGGGTGGATGGGTGTGAAACCCCTTTACAGAAGAGCTGTCCTTTCCTGTTTTCAGGGGTAAATCATGTCCTCTCCCCTCCGCAGTCACCTTCCCCCCACAATTATCAGTGTCCCCTGCCTGACCTTTAAGTTGGTCATGAAGTGAAGTATGTCTTCATCTTGGTCAGCCATCATAGCTGACATCTGAGGGTGGTTCATAAACTGCTTTAGGTCAAGGAGCCTCTAGATGCTAGAGGAAAAAAGTGCTGGAAGGACAAATCTAGCCTAAAGTGTAGAATGGCGCTGTCTGACTTCATCTTGCGAGTTAACTCGTCACATTTCTGTTAACGCAGACTGTATGAAGGCATGACAAGCCCCAAGGCTGTGCCTATAAATGCACTACCAGAGCAGGTTCTGTTCCTAACAGGAAAGGCCCTAAGCTCCATCTCAGCCTCCTAAAACTTAGCTTACTTCTGGAAAACAGGCACTCCTACGTACAAGCAGCATGAGCATTTACACATCCCAACCTCACCGCCAAATTCACGCAGCTTTTCAGAGAAGACCTGGATCCCAGACAAGCCTTTTCTCTGAAGAGTCCCTGGTGCTAATGACAATTCTGATTGGGACCTCTGCAAATAAAGCCCAAGTAGCAATTTGTGCTACCCAGAACAGCAAGGACATCACACCTTATATCGGGAACAGATACACAGAACGGTAACCAATACTCAGCATCCAAAAAATACATTTTGTACCAGAACTGCCAGATCTCTAAACTGCTTCTGCAATTACCCAGATTGAAAAAAAAAAAAAATTCACAAGCACCACACCAAGGGATACAACTTCGACCCAGAATCCACGGATTCCCTCGATGATGGCACTTCTGTGTTCTAGACGCAGCTTCCGCCTCTGGCAGTTCTTGTGTTTCAGGCGAGCGCGGGCCCTTTGGGCTTTCTTATTCACGAAATCCAGCTCCAGCTGCAGGGCTGTCAGGGCCTCCAGTGCGGGCTGATCCCTGGGGGCTCTGGGGCTTGGATGTTCCTGGCCCTGCTCCTGCGAGGACACCTGCTCCTGCTCCTCGTAGGCCACCACCTCCACCTCCTCCATGATGTCTAACACCAGCAGCTGGAACTCCTGCCCGAATCCCGCCAACTCTCCCTCCTCCAGGGCTGCACCTTTCTCTACCGCCTCCACCCAGAAGAGGGCGGCCTCTTCGCCTGGTGCACTACCTGCGGCCTGCATTGCCTCTGCCGCCCCCACCGCGCTGGTAGGCCCCAGGGTCCCTCCCTCGAGAAGACCCGGGCTCACAACTAAGACCCAGGATCCCGGGGTGCTGCCGCCTTCCTCTGGCCCCGTCTCAGTCTCCATGGTGTTCTGGCCGTAGCCCAGAGCCACAAAGAAGCTGGACGTGAGAGCACAGCTGGCGGCCAGCAAAGCCCACCAACCAGCCGCAGTCTACGTGGCACAACCAACTGGTTACTTGCCCACAGCCAATGAGCAGGGAAAGGGAGACAGGCATGCGCAGAACCGTGTGCCACCACGCACGGGTAATATGGTGGCGGGAAGGAGCTGAACTCTATACCCTGACCTCCAGACCTCATCACAGGACCAATCAAATGGAGTCAAAAGGCGTTCATTCACGGGACAGACACACCCCTTGGAATTCTGGGCATGCAGGGGCCCAACTTGGCTCAGTGCACAGTGCGCCGGTCCACACAAGCCGTTTGCCTGACCAACAGTATAGATGTGCCAGACCAGCGACTGGGCAAGCCAGGCCAGCTGGAGTCGAAGGCAAGGAATCTGTAGGTGACACTGCAGCCACCGTCAAGCTTGAAATTGCCACTGGGGAAGCGGGCGACTCTGTGTGCTCAGGGGTTCACACAGGTGACACAAGTTTCGTGGGTACGTCAGGGACACAGGTGCTCACCTTGGATCTAAACGGCAAGCCACGGGCAGAGCGTGGGTGGGTGTGGTGGGGGGTGGGGATCGGCGGGGGAGGCGCTGTTACCGCTGACCTCACCAAAGTTCACCGCCTGCAGAGTCCGTCCCTAACCGTGTGCCTTAGGCTTGAGCAGTGTCAGGAATGCAGCCATACTCTGAGGATGAAGCAGCACACTTTCCTTGGCTCGCTCTTTGGGCCCCACAATGCAGCCCCAAGCCAAACCACCCTGGAGCCCCTGGTCTGCTGTCTGTCAGCTCTTGGCCTTTCCCCTGGCCCACGGCTTAAAGCAGGCACCCCAGCGGCTAAGGATGTGCTCCTGCGGATGCAATTCCCAGAGAAGCAGAGCTCCTCCTGCAAGTGTTTCAAGTGGAGTAAAGTGCTCCTCCTGACCATCGCTTACTCTCTTCCTCTCGGCCACATAGCTAACGTGGGCACACTCACGTTAAGTGCCTGGATAGATGCAATGCTCACACTCTGCCTCCTAGGATGTCTGGTGTTTCACACTGAGCACCTACATTAGGCCACACACACATACACACACACACAGGAACAGGTGACACAAGCACATATGTGTACACACACACATGTAACACACAGGGACACAAATGCAAACAGGTGTTTCAGAGACTGAAGAACCAATGGTTTACATGAAATGCAGAGATTTCCTTATTTCTCATAGGGAAATGTTCATTCTGATTATCAGATGTGAAATATAGAGAAGTTCAAGTTTCATGAAGGAAAATTAGTGCCTAGATTTTGATGCAGTTAATACAGAGATCTCCCTATTTCATGGTGGACAGTCATTGTTTTCTATGTAAGAAATACAAAGAATTAAGTATTTCATGAAGAAACAGTGGTGCCCAGAATTTCTTTTATGAAATAGAATTCCAATTTCCTGTTGGTTCCCATATCTTAATTGCATACTTCATGTCAGTAAAATTTCATTGAGATTTTTACATAGGAAATGGATACAACTTCAGAGGTCAGACAGGAAAGCATATGCTCAACTTTTCATATCTGAACTATCTGGAATTCCCCATTCATGTAGGAAAAAGTGTGCACAGATATCCACATGTGAAACAGACAAGATTCCATATATGATGAAAAAATTATACAAGTAGATTTTCAAACATGAAGTACATATATCCTATTTCACGTAGAAAAATCTGCACCCATGTTCTCACATGTGAGATAAAGAAAATTACATATTTCATACAGAAAAATCATCTTTCAGATTTTCCTTGGCACGAAGCAGGGAATGCAAAGCAGTGCTCTGGAACAACCCAGAAAAATAGCATAGGAGGGGATGTGGGAGAGGCTCCAGGATGGGTGGGACCCCGATATACTTACGGCTTCTTAATGTCGATGCATGGCAGAAACCATCACGATATTGTATAGTAATTAACCTCCAGTTAACATTTACCAAAATGTTACAGTATGAGAAAAGTGAAAGAACAAGGGGACTCGACTCTGCTCTGTGGTGACCTAAATGGGAAGGAAATCCAAAAACGAGGGGATATGTGTACACCTAAAATGGATTCACTTGGACATACGTACTCAGAAACTAAAGCATCATTGTAATGCAACTATACCCCAATGATAATTGTTTCAATCACCTTACACATCAAGTATAATTCCAGCAGTGAATAAATAAATGGTAGCCTCGTTTGCAATATATATCCATTGAGACATTATTCTAAGTTAAATATTTCAGTTAGAGGAAGAAGAAATCTTTTACATCACATGACATTGTGAAGTTGAAATCCCTTCATTATAGAAACAGAGTAGAATGTGGTTCTTGGGCTACTGGAAATGGTCCGTGATGGTCCAAGTTACCAACTTTTAGTCCCAGGTTGAATAAGCTCATCAAGGAAGATACTGTAATAGAGGCAGGGTGGAAAACGGTGCTGCAGACCTCAGCCCAAGACCTTCAGTGGCGTTACAAACCCCAATACCACCAACAGAAAGCCTCTGAGCAGAGTGTAGTGAGATATATTACAGCCTTCCCATAGAGCCCTCTAGGCCCTTGGGCCTTGGGATGGGGAATGAACTGTGGAGCTTGGGAACAGGCTGTGTCTTGCAGAGTCCCAGAGCCCTTGCTGAAGCCACTGACTGGTCTGGACCAGGTTTGAAAGCAATGGCCAACGTGTTCCATCCCCACCTCCATGACCGAATGGTTGTGGCAATGTGCATGGGTCACAGTCTACAGGACCCAGCTCTCCAACTGGGTAGACTGAGGAGGCTGAGGGTCAGCTACATGCTGGGTACCTGGCTCCCTCATTGAAGGTGGCTGGGCAGTGTATGGGGGCCTTGGTAAGAGGAGGGCACAGAGAACTGAGAATTACCTCTTCCACCTAGGACTGAGCACTGCTGGAAGTAACAAGAGTGGGTGCTAGATGAATGCTCCATGACTAGAAAAACCAGCCTGCACAGGGACCCCTCCCCCCCAACCAGGACCATGGAGGGTGAACGTCAAGCTTGGGACCTATCTTTTCAGGAAATAGGGAATAGGGAATAATATTTGCTTCCCTCAAGGATTACAGGAACACAGTTAGCTGACCACCACCTTACTTCAAGAACATAAGATCTGACAGCAAGAAATTTGCAAGAGCTAATCACACCTATCCCTCACCTTTCCTATACATAGCCTTTGCTGAACGCTTTGAGGGAGGTTTTTGTTTTTGTTTTTTCTCTTTTCCATTGCCTTAGGCTTTTATTCATTTTTAATAGAAGCATTTAAAATTGTGAACACTTCTAGACATGCATCTCATGAATTCTGATACGCTGTGTTTTTATTATCACTTAGTTAAAATATTTTCTAATCTTTCTTTTTATTTTTTACCTCTTTTTTAAAATTTATAGCAATTGGAGGCTAATTACTTTACAATAGTGTAGTGGCTTTTGCCATACATTCACATGATGCAGCCCTGGGTGTACATGCGTTCCCCATCCCGACCCTCCCATCTCCCTCCCTATCCCATCCCTCAGAGTCATTCATCCCAGTGCACCAGCCCTGAGCACCTTGTCTCACGCATCAAACCTGGACTGGTGATCTATTTCACATACTATACATGTTTCAATGCTATTCTCGCAAATCATCCCACCCTCGCCTTTTCCGGCCGAGTCCAGCAGTCTCTTCTTTACATCTGTGTCTCTTTTGCTGTCTCACATATAGGGTCATCATTACCATCTTTCTAAGTTCCATATATATATGCGTTAATTTACTCTATTGGTGTTTTATCTTTCTGGCTTACTTCGGTCTGTATAATAGGCTCCAGTTTCATCCACCTCATTAGAACTGATTCCAATGCATTCTTTTTAATGGCTGAGTAAAATTCCATTGTGCGTATGGGTCAGAGCCTTCATCTCCATTCATCTGCCGATGGACATCTAGGTTGCTTCCATGTGCTAGTTATTGTAAACACGGCTGCGATGAACATTGGGGTACACGAGTCGCTTTCGGTTCTGGTTTCCTCGGTGTGTAAGTCCAGCAATGGGATTGCTGGGTCGTGTGGCCATTCTATTTACAGTTTTTAAAGGAATCTTCAGATTTCTTTGTCACTGGGTGCTCTGGACCTTTGGGTGAGAAAGGAGCTGTCGTTGGATGTCACCTAGGCTGTCTAACCAAAGCACTCCTTGCTGGATTGCCCATTTGGTTAGGACATTGAGTGACGTGGATGAACTATGCAGTCCATATCTTTCTTGGGTTCTTCCAGGCAGCTAGTCTAGCTCCTCGATTTGTTATTGTCAATAAGGAGTTACGGAGGACTTCCTATCCCCCCGGCACTGTGCAAAGATTGTCCTGGAAGGTTGATAATGTTATCAAACCCATTGTCCAGGGGAAGAAACTGAGGCTCAGAGAGGTAGTCCACCCGTTCAGGGTCACACAACTAATAGAAGCAGAGGAGCAGGATCTGAATTCACCTCCTTTGGGCTCCAGTATCCAAGCAAATGTGGTCATGCTTGTCATTCTTGGGTCCGAACATTAGTTACCAACTGCACCAGCCCTGAGATCCAGAAATCAAACCAGATTGGATTTTTTGATTCTTTCCCTTTGAGCCCTGGAGGAGGTGGATATAGTTCACTCCTGATCCTGCTGGGCTGTTTGTGGCTCTTGCCCTTTTACGATTTTCTCTTCCGTGATCCCACTCATGGTAACCATTGCTCTAGAATGAAGACAATACAGAGTTGATGGGGATTTCCTCTTTTCAAGCTTGTAGGGTAACGGATTATTTACCTACAGATGGATGACGCTCACTATTGGGAGTAGGAAATACAAACAGGTTAAATGAAATTATTGTTAGAAATAGACTTTTGCCAATTTTTGCTTGTATATGTAGCAAACTCCTGTTGTTTTATCGTTTTTCCTTTTCCTTGAGACATGGAAATGGGTGCCTTTCCTCTGGACTCAGTTACAAGTAGAAAAAAAGTAGAAGCACAATGATGGTTGACTCTGCTCCAGGGCAGGGAGCAAGATGGGGGCTGGGCAGCTGGGTGACCTGGAGACAGTGCTCCCCCAACCGAAATGGGACAGTAGTTCTCAGCCCCAGCCAGGCTTGAAGCCCTGTGACCGAGAATGGCCAGGTCTTCTGCTCTTTCAGGCAAGCCTAAAATCTTAATTTCTGTGTGAAACTTCCGGGTTTCTGAATTGGCTGCACATTCTAAGTTAAAAGCGACAAATAACGAAAGATTGGAAAGCATTGGGTCAAATCATTGCTTCCTAAATAACACGTCTGCTTGTCCCACGTGGCTCTTGCACTGTGAGTTTGCAATCCCTGCTTTAAAGCTTGGCTTATTTCTTTGAGTCATGGACAGAAAGAGTAAAAGACTTAACGCTTTGGGAATATGTGGGAAGAGCCCAAGTGTTGACTCAAGAATCCATGTCTCTAGCCTCGCCTCTCTGTCTTGGTTTTCTTTGTGTCCCAGGACAAGGGATTTCTCAGGCCCTCTTTTATTTCTAATCTGTAAAATAGAAGCACAAGCTGGAATCAAGATGGCTGTGAGAAATATCAATAACCTCAGACAGGCAGATGACCCCACCCTTATGCCAGAAAGTGAAGAAGAACTAAAAAGCCTCTTGATGAAAGTGAAAGAGGAGAGTGAAAATGTTGGCTTAAAGTTCAACATTCAGAAAATTAAGATCATGACATCCAGTCACATCACTTCATGGCAAATAAATGAGGAAACAGTGGCTGACTTTATATTTCTGGGCTCCAAAATCACTGCAGATGCTGATTGCAGCCATGTCATTAAAAGACACTTACTCCTTGGAAGGAAAGTTATGATGAAGCTAGACAGCATATTAAAAACAGAGACATTACTTTGTCAACAAGGGTCTGTCTAGTCAAGGTTATGGCTTTTGCAGTTGTCATGTGTGAATGCTAGAGTTGAACTATAAAGAAAGCTGAGAGCTGAAGAATTGATGCTTTTGAACTGTGGTGTTGGAGAAGACTCTTGAGAGTCCCTTGGGCTGCAAGGAGATCCAAACAGTCCATGCTAAAGGAGATCAGTCCTGAGTGTTCGTTGGAAGGACTGATGTTGTAGCTGAAACTCCAATATTTTGGCCACCTGATGCGAAGAGCTGACTCATTAGAAAAGACCCTGATGCTGGGAAAGATTGAGGGCAGGAGGAGAAGGGGACAACAGAGAATGAGATGGTTTGATGGCATCACCGACTCAATGGACATGAGTTTAGGTGCCGTCCGGGGGATGGTGGTGGACAGGGAGGCCTTGAGTGCTGCTGTTAATGTGGTTGCAAAGAGTCAGACGAGACTGAGCGACTGAACTCAACTGAACTGAAAATTGATCAGTTTTAACAAATCCTGTGTAGTGTTCCCTTCCATCCCTCCCATTCTATGCTTCCCAGTACTTACCTATGCTGCCAAGATTGAGCTCTGTATAAATTAGAAATGCACGTGGTTTGGTCCGATGTCATTTTTGAATGTCAGTAACTGAAACACTCTCCAGGCAAGTTCCATTTGTCACTTGTATTCACCTGCAACTTAAGTCTACTGCTAACACCACCAGGCCAGTGTGAGGCAATGTGATTTTTTTTTTTTTAATTTCAGCATTGAGCATGTTAAATATTTGTGGTTTTCTGGTCCTGTTCCTTTTTCTGTGAGCATGCTACATCCTGTTTTCTTTCTTTCTTTTTTTTAATGTAGGCATAAATGAAATCTCAGAAGATGTTTATATGACTGTCAAGCCCAGCGATTCCAGGAATACAGAGAAGTCAGATAGTAGCGAAAGTGACCCTATCAGTGATGAGGAGCAGAGGTCCAAGAATGAGCCAGAAGTTGCTGAAGACACAGAGTTGTCTCAGATGGGAAAAGAGCCATCTGTTTTCAAAAAAAAAAAAAAGAAAAGAAGAAAGTCCAAATTGGCAAACCCAGTAGAGATAGAAGAGGAGCTGAAAGCATGTCACCAGCCAGTGAGAAAGCCAAGATCAGTCAAGGAGAAGATGAGCCCCCAGCTTGAGAAGGACTTTTCAGACAAAGCAAAATTCTTTCCTCATCCCACAAAGGATAAGCTGAAGGGAAAAGGTGAGACTGACTCCCCAAGAGTGCATTTGGGCCTGGATTCTGATTCAGAGAGCGGATTGGTCACAGATTTAAGAGAAGACCTTTCTGCACTGGAGAGTCGAAAACCTAGGAAGGAACCCAAAGAAACATCTCCCAAGCAGGAGGGTAAGTGACTGTATCAGTTTCTGCTTTCTTGATTTGGTTTTAGAATGCCACATTGCCATTTATACTATCACATGTCATGTCACCCTCAGACATCATGAAGTATGCACAACAAAGCTTGGGGTATCTCCAAGTCACCTAGCTAGTTACTGAGCAGGACAAGGACTTGAGCTGGGCCTGCCTACCTTTAACCTTCTTGATACCCAATGTGGTTGATTTTGAGCACAGGAGAAGTCTCTTAGAAAGTAATAGGTGCTTCCAGCAGTCAGGTCATTTTGAACCTAAGCAGTTTCCTTTCCAATATATTCACTTACATGCCTCAAGTGGTTATCAATGCTAAGACGTTGGACAGGGCTGAAATGGAGAAAAGCATTCAGTTCGAAGACCTTGATGAGTTTATTCTCCCTTACCTCCCCTCACACTGCCCAGGCATCTCAAAATACATTTTCTTACTAGAGTATAAGGTTTTCCGGGTGAGCGGCACCAGACTGCTGAGTTCTTCTTCAGGTCTGTAGAAATCCAAGGGGCATTGTATGATGCGCACCAGAGCCTGTTTTCTGCCATATTTGCATTTAGCTGACATGGGCCCAAGGCCTCTCAACCTTGGCGCTATTGACATTTTATGCTGGACAGTTCTTTGTCCTGTTTATTGAAGGATGTTTAGCAGTATCCCTGGTCTTTACCAACTGGCTGTCAGTAGCATCTACCCAGTGGAGGATTTTAAAAGTGTCTTGACAAAGCTAAATCTCACCTAGTTGTGAACTGCTGCCTGAGTCTTAGCAGTTCTCCCTTTACTGCTGTTAGGGACTGAACCAGCAGTGGCTTCTTTCAAACTTGAGACACCCCAGGCATGTTGGTAGACCCTACAGTGGAACATCAGTCCAGTTCAGTTCAGTTGCTCATTCGTGTCTAACTGTTTGTGACCCCATGAATTGCAGCACGCCAGGCCTCTCTGTCCATCACTAACTCCCGGAGTCTACCCAAACCCATGTCCATCAAATCGGTTATGCCATCCATCCATCTCACCCTCTGTCGTCCCCTTCTCCTCCCGCCCCCAATCCTACCCAGCATTAGGGTCTTTTCCAATGAGTCAACACTTCGCATGAGGTGGCCAAAGTATTGGAGTTTCAGCTACAACATCAGACCTTCCAATGAACACCGAGGATTCATCTCTTTTAGGATGGATTGATTGGATCTCCTGTAGTCCAAGGGACTCTCAAGAGTCTTTTCCAACACCATAGTTCAAAAGCATCAATTCTTCGGCGCTCAGCTTTCTTCACCGTCCAACACTCACATCCATACATGACCACTGGAAAAACCATAGCCTTCACTAGACGGACTTTTCTTGGCAAAGTAATGTCTCTGCTTTTAAATATGCTATCTAGGTTGGCCATAACCTTCCTTCCAAGGAGTAAGCATCTTTTAATTTCATGGCTGCAATCACCAGCAGCAGTGATTTTGGAGCCCAAAAAATAAAGTCTGACACTCTTTCCAGTGTTTCCCCATTAATTTCCCATGAAGTGATGGGACCAGATGCCATGATCTTAGTTTTCTGAACGTTGAGCCTTAAGCAAACTTTTTCACTGTCCTCTTTCAAATTCATCAAGAGGCTCTTTAGTTCTTCTTTACTTTCTGCCATAAGGGTGGTGTCATCCACATATCTGAGTTTACTGATATTTCTCCCAGCAATCTTGATTCCAGCTTGTGTTTTTTCCAGCCCAGCGTTTCTCATGATGTACTCTGCAGAGAAGTTAAATAAGCAGGGGGACAATATACAGCCTTGACGTACTCCTTTTCCTATTTGGAACCAGTCTGTTGTTCCATGTCCAGTTCTAACCGTTGCTTCCTGACCTGCATACAGGTTTCTCAAGAGACAGGTCAGATGGTCTAGTATTCCCATCTCTTTCAGAATTTTCCACAGTTTATTGTGATCCACACAGTCAGAGGCTTTGGCATAGTCAATAAAGCAGAAATAGATGTTTTTCTGTAACTCTCTTGCTTTTTCGATGATCCAGCGGATATTGGCAATTTGATCTCTGGTTCCTCTGCCTTTTCTAGAACCAGCTTGAACATCTGGAAGTTCACAGTTCATGTATTGCTGAAGCCTGGTTTGGGAATTTTGAGCATTATATTGCTAGCCTGTGAGATGAGTGCAATTGTGCGGTAGTTTGAGCATTATTTGCCATTGCCTTTCTTTGGGATTGAAACGAAAACTGACCTCCTCCAGTCCTGTGGCCACTGCTGAGTTTTCCAAATTTTCTGGCATATCGAGTGCAGCGCTTTCACAGCATCACCTTTGAGGATTTGAAATAACTCAACTGAAATTCCGTCACCTCCAATAGCTTTGTTCATAGTGATGCTTTCTAAGGCCCACTTGATTTCACATTCCAGGATGTCTGGCTCTAGGTGAGTGATCACACCATCATGATTATCTGGGTCGTGAAGATCTTTTTTGTACAGTTCTTCTGTGTATTCTTGCCACCTCTTCTTAATATCTTCTGCTTCTGTTAGATCCATACCAGTGGAACATAGGAATGATTTAAAAGATATTTGGCCCGTTGGTGAAGCAGTCAGTGAATTTCTCTGCTGGCTTGGAAAGTGGCTGTTGATATGCCCGAGAAAGATAAGAATTAATTAAGAGCCCAGGAGAAACATGGCCTAAGAACAAGTTGGAGATTGTAGCCATAAAACCTCTTGTACTTTGTGAGTTACATACACAGATAGCCAGTTTTAATTATGTAGCTCAGTGGTAAAGAATCTGCTTGCCAATGCAGGAGACGCAAATTTGATCCTTGGATTGGGAAGATCCCCAGAAGGCAATGACAACCTACTCCAGTAGTCTTCCCTGGAGAATTACATGGACAGAGGAGTCTGGTGGTCTATATAGTCCATGGGATCACAAAAGAGCTGGACACGACTTAGTGACAAAACAGACAATGGGCAGCTTCTGATAGGACCCATCTTCTCAGTTGTGTGTGCCCTGGGGTATTCTTAGTCTCACTGCTTAAAGCAGGAGGGGGGATGGGTTTTGAGCTTTTATCCTCTGTGTTTGTATCATTGTGAACTGTTGCTGAACCTCAGTTCCTGGAATTCATTGAAAGAGGATGGAATATCTCTCAGTGATGCAGGGTAGGATGATAGACAGCAGTTGAGTCGGTAAGGAAGGATGGATCACCACCTCATCCCTTAAAATTATGAGGGCATCTGAAACATCCAATTCTGTGTGGACTGCGGTTTGAGGGACCACTTCTGATGCTGCAGAGAGTAACAGGAGTAGCATTTTCTCCATGAAGTTTGTGGAATTGTTGGGTCCCAGATGGCACTGTTCCTATGAGTGATAGATTTAAACTATTCCTTTCTTTCTGAAGTCGACTGTTTGTTTAGTTGTGGATTTTTTCACTGCTTCCAGAAAGGATTTCAGATATACTGATAAAATGGAAATCAAGACACCGAGAAAAATGAACATGAAATAGTGAGAGATGTAGGGAAATTTTACATACAGAAATAACTATGTCAGCCTTCAGAATTAGCAAACTCACTCTTCCCTTTTGGCCCTGAGCTTCCTGCAGTTGAAATAAAAAGGGAAAAAACATATGAGTGCTTTAAAAGAGCTCATGCCCCCCCCAAATACAAGGCACTCCAGGTGATAAAATGAAGCTGAGCTGTTCCTCTCACTGGTGTCGGAAGGAAGTTTCTCTAGGATCCTCTGAACGTGGTGGGAATTTTATGTAGAGGATGATTCTGAAACAATAGGTCAGTTAGAGGAACTTCACAGAAGTTGAAATCCAGAGCCACCTGAGGATGATTTCGGTCTTGAAGAATTGGCTTCCTGTCAGACTCTGCAGTTGAGCATCTTTTCAAAGGTGTGATTTCACTTATGTGTTTATTAAGTGACTGGTGCTTTGAAGAGTGCTTGGTGACCTCCAAGTGATCTTCAGTTAGAAGTGCAGCTTATACAGAGAAACTGAATCCTCAGATCGAAAGATGGCTTTTCTAGCTAGAGATGCCAGAGCAGAGGCTAATGGAGCTCGCTTCAGGACCTTGACTCCACTTACATGTGTCATATCAGTCGTTTCCAGCCTTCTCTGAAAAAGTCCTTTTTTAATGTACAAGACAGTAAGCTAAGTCTGATATAAGTAGGCTAGTTGGGTGGGGTCGCCTTTGGAGTGTTGACTTTTAAGAAAGTCACTTCTTTTTGAGACTGCAGGTGAGTATATACTCCAAAATTTTTAGGACAAATGGAATTTTCCATGGCCTTTCCTCTTCCTCCCCACCATCCCAGTAAACCTTCCATATCCTTTAGAAATTAAAGCGTTTTAGTGACTAAATGAAAACTCCCCCAAAGTGTGTCAAGCCTGGAAAGTTTTGATTGCATACTCCTGCTTTGTTGTTGTTGTTTGTTTGTTTGTTATTTTAATTTGAAAAAGAGCCCGAATGGGACTCTTCCAGAGAAGTTACCACTCTACAAAGCCAGTTGTTTGCTTTTGCAAGATGAGAGAGAGAAAGGGCCTTTTTGTGGTTGCCCTTTGCCCAAGAAGGTATCAGACTAGCTTATCCACAAGGACAGTATATTTCTTAACCACATGGCAGAAAAGAGAGGCACTAACGTTGCTTTTGCAAGTTAGAAGCCTTGCCTGTGGGATCTCTGCCTTTTAAAAGGGGCAAGCTCAAAGCCACTTCTGCCCCTGCAAGGGGAAGTGGTAGAGGCTGTGACCGATATCTGAAAGGTTGTCCTGGGAACGGGTGGGGGCAACCTCACTCTAGGTAGAAATCTTCTCTCAGTCCCACCCTGTGTTCTGGCCCAGGACTTGGGCTGAATTCTTCCCTGGAGGAGCAAGAGGGCCAGTCAGTTGTGTAACCACCAAGACCCCCTCCCCCCTCGGGTGGAAAAGTCAGCCTGTCAGCACTCTTCTCCTTTCACACTCCTTGGTTTTCCTAGAACAACAGTTAACTGAAAATTTCCCCTAGAATAATCAAGAACTCACGTCTTTTCTGGGTGACAGAAATCTAAAAATGACAGGCATGGAGTCATGCAGTGGAAGCATGCTGAGCCCCCCAAAAAAGGTGTTGTCATTAAGGGCTTGCTTGGTGACTCAGATAATAAAGAATCTGCATGCAATCCTGGAGGCCCAGGTATCTTTCCCTGGGTTGGTTAGATACCCTGGGGAAAGAAATAACAACCCACTCCAGTATTCTTGCCTGGGAAATCCCATGGACAGAGGAGCCTGGAGGGCTACAGTCCATGAGGTTGCAAAAGAGTTGGAAACGACGGAGCGAACTCACTTTCAGTCCTTATTAAACCTAGTTTTATGTCCAGGCACATCGTCTGAGACCAAGGATGCTGACTTGCATCCGTGTTTTTATGTGTGAGCCCGAGGGAATCCTCTCTGGGGATGGATGTTCATCTGTCCAATGCCTGGGGCCCCTGCAGTCATAACGGACCCCTTCGCTTACAGATGAACACTCCTGTGGTCACCCCCGGGCCAGCCCTTCTCACTGCCTGACCTCACCCTCCAAAATTCTGCCTATTCCTGGGCATGTCTTGGCTAAAACTGTTCTCTTCCAAATTTTCCCTGCTGTCTGTTGAAATCCTGCCCTCCACTCTCATAGCTCATTTTCTCCCAGTAGATGCACTCCAAAAGGCAGCATTTTTCAAACTCAGCCACTCGTAGTCATTATTTTTGTCATTCCCAAAACCTGCTTGTTCACTTATTGCCCTAGTATATATTTTTTATCTGAAGCAGCAGCTGTTTAAAAAAAATGAACTCAATTTGGAACTTAAACTTAACTAGCACACAGTAGGGAAAACAGTATTTTGTGCTGTGCATAAAAGATGCAAAATGGAGAACTACAGTCAAAACGAAAGCAAGGCTTCTAAAGTCTCCATAAATACCATTGTGCTGGGGATGGTTCTGTCCTTGGTGTGGAGTTCCCTTGAGTGGTAGGTGTCAAGACTGCCAGGACCACACTGAGACTCTTCGGGAAGGAATTAGAAGAGATGAAAGGGAACACTCTTCATTCTGGGTGGTTCATTGGTATTCAGTGCTTTGGCCACTGGGAGGCTGTCTGGTTCCTTGTGGTACAGGCTTTGTAGGTTTCCTGTCCAAGCAAAGGATTCCTGTTAATGACCAGAGGGACTTTGGCTAAGTCTTTCTCAAAGTGCTTACTGAACTCTAACTGTGAAACAAGGTACTTGCAGCGATTCTGTTCAGCCAGTGGGTCATCGACTAACAGGTGGGCAACTCCAGGCCAAGGGGTGGGTCATGTTGGCCTCAGTCCCTCAGAGGCCTTGACAAGTTTCTCAAATGTGAGCAAGCCCACATTTGAGTAACCCAAGGAGTCTGATATTTGAAGTTGCACATGCTGAAGAAGTGGCCTAAGCATATAAAGCAAGAATATGCCCATTCATGGGGAGGCCCTTGGCATGACAGCCTGGGATGGTCACCTAGAACTCACTGACCTGGAGACCCTGCAGGTCAGCCTGAGTCCCGTCTACTTTCTGTTTTGTTTCTTCATGTGTTGGCTTCCGTCGTAGGTGAAGCTCCATCATCCACAACAGTGGGCAGCCAGTATCCCCCCGAAATGCTGGTCCTCACCCACTCATCCTCCCAAACTTCCACGGCTGGGGTCACGCCCACCAACGGCACCGTCTGCACAGTCACGGCCCAGCAACCACCACCACCACCACCACCAGCAGCAGCAGCATGAGAAACCCAGTGAAAAAGCAGAGGCCAGTTTTACCAAAGGAGACTGCCCTGGCCATGCAGCAGGTTGTGTGGAACTCATCAAGTAAGTTTCAAACGTCCTCCCAAAAGAGGCACGTGCAGAAGATGCAGCACCAGCAGAAGCAGCAGCAAAGCTAGCAGCAGCAGCCTCAGTCTTCCAAGAGGACGACATATCAGAACAGACAGGCTGTGAAATGTACCGAGCCTCCCTACTCTGCACTCCATGGCACCAGCTCTTTTTTTGCCACATGGACAGGAGAAAAATAGTCCTTGTTTTATTTGTTTACTTCCCCTTGGTTGCCTGGCCACTGTATCCTAGAGGTCTGACACGTTCCATTTGGCATTATTTTTAAAAATTAATTTGCAGCTTGCTGTTTTACTTTTCTTTTTTCTTTTCTCATTTTACAAACAGTGCATACATGTCTTCTTAGAACGAAGTGAAATGGATGCCTAGACACACAAAAATCTACAGTCTTGATTGAATTCATATTTCATTCTCCACCCTTTCTCAGAGGTATTGTTAACCATAAGATATTTTTCTAATTCACGTATGCATATGTATTTTTCTGTAAGTTGGCTTAAAGCTCAACATTCAGAAAACTAAGATCATGCCATCTGCTGGCATCACTTCTTGGCAAATGGATGGGGAAAGAGTGGAAACAGTGGCTGACTTAAATTTTCTGGGCTCCAAAATCACTGCAGATGCTGTTTGCAGACATGAAATTAAAAGATGCCTACTCCTTTTTGAGTTTATTTTTGTGTATGGTGTTAGGAAGTGTTCTAGTTTCATTCTTTTACAAGTGGTTGACCAGCTTTCCCAGCACCTTGAAAGGAAAGTTATGACCAAGCTTGACAGCATATTAAAAAACAGAGACATCACTTTGTCAACAGAGGTCAGTCTAGTTAAGGCTATGGTTTCTTCAGTGGGCATGTGTGGATGTGAGAATTGGGATAACAAGAGGGCTGAGAACAGAAGAATTTAAGCTTTTGAGCTGTAGTGTTGGAGAAGACACTTAAGAGGCCCTTGGACTGCAGGAGATCCGACCAGCCCATGCTAAAGAGATCAGTCCTGGGCGTACATTGGAAGGACTGATGCTGAAGCTGAAAGTCCAATACTTTGGCCACTGGATGCAAAGAGCTGACTCATTTGCAAAGACCCTGGTGCTGGGAAGGATTGAAGGCAGGAGAAGAAGGGGACGGCAGAGGATGAGATGGTTGGATGGCATCACCGACTCAAAGAACATGGGTTTGGGTGGACTTCGGGAGTTGGTGATGGACAGGGAGGACTGGCGTGCTGCAGTTCACGGAGTCGCAGAGCGCTGGACATGACTGAGGGGCTGAATGGAACTGAAGTGTCTTATGTGTGAACCTTCAAGTTGGGAATTTTGAAAGACGTGAATGTTTGCATGTTTAATCCTGTAAGTTAGTTCACCTCCCTGGCGTACATTGTCACCCGCACACATCCTCTACAAGTCGTTGTGCTTTGTGTGCTTTACTGTACAGAGTGCAGTATTACAGTATCTTTATTTCAAGCCCAGGATGTCCATAAGAAAGCATAAAAGCAGCAGTGATGTACCTGGTATTGTACTATCTAGCTGATTGTGTTAGTTGGTTGCTTAGGCTAACTTTGTTGGACTTCTACAAAGAAATTGGACTTAGGAACATGCTCTAGGAATGGAACCTGTTCATAAGTAGGTCACTCACTGTACTATTTACTTTGAAAATCTGGTCTTTTTGACTTTAAATGGCTTTTACTGGAACATCTCTTAGAAAAGATGGACCACTGGTATTTGTTTTTTATTTGTTTGTTTGTTTTTTTAAGCAGAATTTCTCATGAATTTGAATTAACCAACTGACAACCATCTGGGGGAGGCGAGCAGAGGCCAGGCTTCCCGCTCTTTGACTCAACACATGACATTAACCCTATCGTGATAACTGGAGCTTCCAAGCCCTATTGACAGCAAACGCCCAGATGCACTTTATAAGTTTTTCTGTCTCCATACAGATCCACAGGCTGAGGATTGAGATACAAAGGGGAAACCAGAATTAAAAGAGACGCGTATACCCCAGTGTTCATTGCAGCCCTGTTCATAATAGCCAGGATATGGAAGCAATCTAGATGTCAATGAGTAGACAAATGGATAGGAAAGCTGTGGTACATATACACAATGGAATATTACTCAGCCATTAAAAAGAATACATTTACCTCAAGATTGCTTTGGCTATTCGAGGTTTCTTATATTTCCATACAAGTTGTGAGATGATTTGTTCTAGTTCTGTGAACAATACCATTGGTAGCTTGATAGGGATTGCATTGAATCTATAGATTGCTTTGGGTAGTATACTCATTTTCACTATATTAATTCTTCCAATCCATGACCACGGTATATTTCTCCATCTGTTTGTGTCCTCTTTGATTTCTTTCATCAGTGTTTTATAGTTTTCTATATATATAAGTCTTTTGTTTCTTTAGGTAGATATATTCCTAAGTATTTTATTCTTTTTGTTGCAATGGTGAATGGTATTGTTTCCTTAATTTCTCTTTCTGTTTTCTCATTATTGGAGTATAGGAATGCAAAGGATTTCTGTGTGTTAATTTTATATCCTGCAACTTTACTATATTCATTGATTAACTCTAGTAATTTTCTTGTTCCTGACTTTAGGGGAAATGCTTTCAATTTTTCACCATTGAGGATAATGTTTGCTTAATGGAACTGGAGGAATCAACCTGCCTGACTTCAGGCTCTACTACAAAGCCACAGTCATCAAGACAGTATGGTACTGGCACAAAGATAGAAATATAGATCAATGGAACAAAATAGAAAGCCCAGAGAAAAACCCACGCACATATGGACACCTTATCTTCGATAAAGGAGGCAAGAATATACAATGGAGAAAAGACAATCTCTTTAACAAGTGGTGCTTGGAAAACTGGTCAACCACTTGTAAAAGAATGAAACTAGAACACTTCCTAACACCGTACACAAAAATAAACTCACAATGGATTAAAGATCTAAACGTAAGACCAGAAACTATAAAACTCCTAGAGGAAAACATAGGCAAAACACTCTCCGACATAAATCACAGCAGGATCCTGCATGAACCACCTCCCAGAATATTGGAAATAAAAGCAAAAATAAACAAATTGGACCTAATTAAAATGAAAAGCTTTTGCACAACAAAGGAAACTATAAGCAAGGTGAAAAGACAGCCTTCAGAATGGGAGAAAATAATAGCAAACGAAGCAACAGACAAACAATTAATCTCCAAAATATACAAGCAACTTCTGCAGTTGAATTCCAGAAAAGTAAACGACCCAATCAAAAAATGGGCCAAAGAACTAAACAGACATTTCTCCAAAGAAGACATACAGATGGCTAACAAACACATGAAAAGATGCTCAACATTACTCATTATTAGAGAAATGCAAATCAAAACCACAATGAGGTATCATTTCACACCAGTCAGAATGGCTGCTATCCAAAAGTCTACAAGCAATAAATGCTGGAGAGGGTGTGGAGAAAAGGGAACCCTCTTACACTGTTGGTGGGAAAGCAAACTAGTACAGCCACTATGGAGAACAGTGTGGAGATTCCTTAAAAAACTGGGAATAGAACTGCCATATGACCCAGCAATCCCACTGCTGGGCATATACACCGAGGAAACCAGAATTGAAAGAGACGCATGTACCCCAATGTTCATCGCAGCACTGTTTACAATAGCCAGGACATGGAAGCAACCTAGATGTCCATCAGCAGACAAATGGATAAGGAAGCTGTGGTACATATACACAATGGAATATTACTCAGCCATTAAAAAAAATACATTTGAATCGGTTCTACTGAGATGGATGAAACTGCAGCCCATTATACAGAGTGAAGTAAGCCAGAAAGAAAAACAACAATACAGTATACTAATGCATATATATGGAATTTGAAAGATGGTAATGATAACCCTATATGCGAGACAGAATAAGAGACACAGATGCATAGAACAATTTTATGGACTCTGAGGGAGAAGGTGAGGGTGGGACGTTCTGGGAGAATAGCTTTGAAACATGTATATTATCATATGTGAAACAGAACACCATTCCATGTTCGATGCAGGAGACAAGGGCTCAGGGCCGGGGCAATGGGATGACCCAGAGGGATGGGATGGGGAGGGAGGTGGGTGGGGGTCCAGGAAGGGGAACACATGTAAACCCATGGCTGATTCATGTCAATGTATGGCAAAAACTATTACAATATTGTAAAGTAATTAGCCCCCAACTAAAATAAATAAATTTATAAAACAACAACAACAACAAAAAAAACATTTAAATCAGGTCTAATGAGGTGGATGAAACTGGAGCCTATTATACAGAGTAAAGTAAGCCAGAAATAAAAACACAAATACAGCATACTAATGCATATATACATACATATATATATATATATATATATATATATATATATATGATTCAGAAAGATGGTAATGATAACCTTAAATGCGAGACAGACAGGGAAAGAGACACAAAGGTATAGAACAGTATTTTAGACTCTTTGGGAGAGGGAAAGTGTGGGATGATTTGGGAGAATGGAATTGAAACATGTATATCATCGCATGCAAAATGAATCACCAGTCCATTTTTGATGCATGAGACAGGGTGCTCGGGGCTGGTGCACTGTGATGACCCAGAGGGATGGGATGGGAAGTGAGGTGTGGGGTGGGTTCAGGATGAGGAACACATGTACACCCGTGGCAGATTCATATCTATGTATGTCAAAACCACTACAATATTGGAAAGTTATTAGCCTCCAAATAAAATAAATAAATATATATTTAAAAAAATTAAAAAATATAATAATGGAGAATTTGAATGAGGAGTAAGTATATAACTGCATGGGGAGGGATATCCAGTGGCTGCAGCAAAAGGAGCTCTTGGACATGAAATACAACTTGGGTAAGTGCTGCTGACCTGGCCTCCACTGACAAAGGTTTGGATAGGAACTTCTTGGCATGTCTAGAGTTAGGCCCAAATGTGCACTCAGTCAAAAGTAGTCCAGGCCGCCTTACCAATCTTAGGGAGAACACGGCATCTTAGGGAGTCTAACCTGGAGAAACCAGGTATGAAGCAGGAGCTGGCAGAAACCCGTTTTCCTCTCTTCCAAATACCAACATCAGCAACAAATTCATGACAACAACTGTGGTAGCTTTTCCTGCTTGTGAGCTCTGACCTGTTGTAAAACTGAGAGAAATCTCAGTAGCCTGAGCAGTTTGATCATTGTCCTGTCAGCCCAATGATCAGTCCTGATGCCCTGTCTGGAAGATTAGATCTGCTGCCACTAAACACATCAGAAAAGAAATATATCCAAGTTGTAGCCCCAGCTCTGCTCATCTTAGCTGTGTGCCTCAGTTTCCTCATCTGTGAAATGGGTATTATAGGAGTATACACCTCCTTAAGGTTGGAGTAAGGATTAAAAGAGTTCACATTTATAAAGTGTTTACAACAGTGCCTACAGATCATAGGTACTCTGTATTTGATAGAGAAAAAGCTTATACAAATGATAAATTTCAAAGTGAATTGAGTGGACATTTTTCAGAGGTTTTATGTGAGTACTTCCTACAGAATCACTGCAGGGCCCCATTTTCAGTATCCTCAGGACCTGACGTTCATGATCATGCTTACATTCGTGGTCAGCGTGGTGGATGCCCATTTTACAGATGAAGACATTGGAGCTCAGGGAAGCTGGGTGATTCTCTGCACGGGCTCATATGACCAGGGCATCCCCGACCCAAGGTTTCACACCTGTTAGGATTCACCTTCTGACCTGGTGTGAATGAACCCATGGCTTGGGATGGGCGATGAAGTCAGTATCCTCTCCCCTCCCCTCCTCTGGCAGAGTTGAAAAAGGCAGAGATGTGGCAGAGCCTAGAACAGGAGCAGGACCAGCTCATTGCTGAGGTGAAGAAGCAACTGGAGCTGGAGAAGCAGCAGGCAGTGGCCGAGACCAAGAGGAAGCTGTGTTGTACCAACTGCAAGAAGGAGGATGTTTTCTACTACTGTGGAATACCAGCTACTCTGACTACCCCTGCCAGAAGGCCCACTGGCCCGAGCACATGAAGTCTTGCACCCAGTCAGGTGGGACTAAGAGTGTCCCCTGGACCCGACTGTGGTGGACGGGTCCTTGGCTCTTCCTGGATCACAGGACGCTTGCCACGTTCACTCACCACATATGACTCCTACATACACGAGAGTAGCAGGCAGACACATAGCCAAGTCTCCAGGCACCATTGTCTCCACCCTCCAGTTTACTTGGATGCATTCACTTGTGTGAATGGAGCTTGTAATGACAGCCCAGATGACTTTAGCTTCATGTGGTTTGCTGTGGTTCCCTGCTTGGGGCAATATTTGTCTCTGCCCCAAGCAATGTGGTCATCCCTGGTAGCTAAGGTGGTAAAGAAACTGCCTGCAATGCAGGAGACCTGGATTTGATCCCTGGGTCGAGAACATCCCTTGAAGAACGAAATGGCAACACACTCCAGGATTCTTGCCTGGAGAAGGCCGCAGACAGAGGAGTCTGGCAGGCTACATTTCATGGGGTTGCAAAGCGTCGGAAATGTGAGTGACTAAGCAGACACACACACACACACACACACAAATCAAACACATCTTCTACCCCATTCTGCAATGCACAATGTACAATATACTAGACAGCCCCCACCATGGAGCCCATCTTGGACTCAAGGCTATAACAATCACTAGTGCTTATGTGAAGGACAAAGTGCTGCTTTGGAACTAATCTGCCTTTTAAATCTCTTTCCAAAACACAGCAAGCAGATCCCAGGCCAAGAAACTCTAGCTTGAGACACCACCTAGTAAGACTTGATTAATAATATGTATTAGTAATATTTTATACTTAGTGCTCATTTATGGCCAATACTAGAGTTCTGTGTTTAGAAGAAGTCTCCACTTCAAAGAATATATTTAAACACAAATAACATAAATAATGTGACAAGGAAATGTGTCAGTGGATTGCTAAATTTTTCAAGGGTGGTAGATAAATGACCCAAGTTTGAGAAGCATAGGCAGGGGTTCGTAAGCTTTTTTTAAGAAGGTCTAGAGAATAAACGTTTTAGGATTTGTGGTCCATGTGGTCTGTGAAAACCTTTCAACTATGCTGTAACAGGGTGATAGCAAGTGCATGGGGGTGCACACTCGTCTAAAATAGGAAATTATGAAATTGGAACAGTCGTACTATTTGCTTCACAAACATGCTTATATCTCCAGAATGATTTAATAAAACTGATGGTGACTGCAGCCATGAAATTAAAAGACACTTACTCTTTGGAAGGAAGGTTATGGTCAACCTAGATAGCATATTTAAAAGCAGAGACATTACTTTGCCAACAAAAGTCCGTCTAATCAAGGCTATGGTTTTTGCAGTGGTCATGTATGGATGTGAGAGTTGGACGGTGAAGAAAGCTGAGTGCCACAGAATTGATGCTTTTGAACTGTGGTGTTGGAGAAGACTCTTGAGAGTCCCTTGGACTGCAAGGAGATCCAATCAATCCATCCTAAAAGAGATGAATCCCGGGTGTTCATTGGAAGGTCTGATGTTGTAGCTGAAACTCCAATACTTTGGCCACCTCATGCGAAGGGTTGACTCATTGGAAAAGACTCTAATGCTGGGTAGGATTGGGGGAGGGAGGAGAAGAGGACGACAGAGGATGAGATGGTTGTATGGCATCACCTACTCGATAAACATGGGTTTGGGTGGACTGCGGGAGTTGGTGATGGACAGGGAGGCCTGGCGTGCTGCAATTCATGGGGTCGCAGAGAGTCAGACACGAATGAGCGTCTTTCAGTTCAGTCAATCTGTCATGTCCCGCTCTTTGCGACACCTAGAATGGCACTACCCCAGGCCTCCCTGTCGTTCAGCAACTCCCAGAGTTTACCCAAACTCTGCTGGATGGTGGTGATGCCATCCAGCCACCTCATCTCCTGTTGTCCCCTTCTCCTCCTGCTCCCAGTTATTCCAGCGTTAGGGTCTTTTCTGGTGAGTCAACCATTAGTATCAGGTGGCCAAAGAATTGGAGTTTCAGCTACAACAACAATAATTTCATTGAACACCCAGGGCTGATTTTTAGGATGGACTGGTTGGATCTCCTTGCAGTCCAAGGGACTGTCAAGAGCCTTCTCCAGCACTACAGTTCTAAAGCATCAATTCTTCAGGGCTCAGGTTTCTTCACAGTCCAACTCTCCCATTCATTCATGACTACTGGAAAAACCATAGCCTTGACTAGATGGACTTTGGTTGGCAAAGTAATGTCTCTGCTTTTTAATATGCTATCTAGGTTGGTCCTAAATTTCCTTCCAAGGAATAAGTGCCTTTTAATTTCACGGCTGCAATCACCATCTTCAGTAATTTTGGAGCTCCACAAAAAAAAAGTCTGACACTGTTTCCCCATCCATTTCCTATGAAGTGATGGGACCAGTTGCTGTGATCTTAATTTTCTGAACGTCGATCTTTCAGTCAACCATTTCACTCTTCTCTCTCACTCTTAAAAATGAACATATCTTCAAACACAGTCTGGAATTCCTGTGTCTGGGAAGGCTTCGATCCAGCTATTCAGGGACCACACTGTAACCTGGGTGGAGCTGGTTGGCATGTCTTAACACATGGTGGTTTGCACAGAGCAGGGTTCCCCGCAGTCCTGGGAACTACTATGCTCGGCGTATATATGACTTCTCTCCCCCTCTACACTCAACTACCACCCCTCAGCAGGAAGTAGAGCCCGATGTGAACACGGAAACACTAAATAAGTTATCGCAGGGCACTTCCTCCGAAACTCAGGCAGCCCCCCTGTAAACCAGCGCCTTGAAAGCGAAGGGGACGCCAGCTGAGAAATGCAAGGACAGTGGCTCGGAGAGTATCCATTGCACACACCTAGGGCCAAACAGAATCTCAGAGCAGCCCCCTCCCAATACCATGGTGATTCCTGTGATGTGGGAAGTTGTCTGTCTTCAGGCTGCATGTAGAGGGCAAGTGTTGTCTAGTAGAACCTTCTGTGATGATGGGAATGTTCTACATCCCCTCTGCCCATTGTGAAAACCTGCGACCAGCCTCATATGGCACTTGAACAATGAACTCTTGAACTGGGGCTAGTGTGACCAAAACCTGGATTTCAGGTTAATTTAATGATAATGAATGTAGATACAATAGCCATGGGTGGCTGGTGATTGCCATATTGGACACAGACATCAAATTTCTGATTTTCCCAGGGGGTGCCATATTGATTGCATGCAGATGTTATTTTACAGGACACATTGGTCATTTTTGACATTTGTAGTCATTATGATTTTAATTTGTGTGTATCAGGGAAAAACATCAATTCATCCCAAAGTCAAACCTCTTTGACTTTATTGATATCATTTCCTAGGAAGAGGTTACTGAGGAGTAAAAGTGAATTGATATAATATGATTTAGTATATAGGTAGCCTTGTCTATCCATGGATTTCTCATGTGTACATGCAAACAACCAAAATTCCATCTCTGGTTGAATACATGAATGTGGAACCGTTGGATACAAAGGCACAGTTGTATTCATCCTTCTAGGCCATTTTATATAAGGAACTTGCACGTCCTTGGATTTTAGTATCCTTGGGGGGTCCTGGAACCATTCCACCTTGGGTACTAGGGGATGGCTCTACATCCTTTGGGGATAGGATAGAAATCCAGAGAGTAGAATAGGTCAGAGAGGGGGGAGTTGACAAACAGTGTTCTTGAAGCTGAGGCTCTAGCATTGAGTAAGGGGCCTCCCTAGTTCTGTGTCCAGGGAGATGGAGCAGAAAAGGGCACAGGGCTTAGGCCACACTGACTGGCCTGGCCTTCCCTCCCTGAGCATGCCAGGCAGAGGGTGTTAAGGTGTTGTCGGGGCCATGATGAGCACCCCTATGGATCCCCGGGCTTCCCTGGGGCGGGGTACTGGGGAGGCCCTGTTTAAAACAGTGCCTTGGCTCCATCTGTCTTTTTCTGTGTTTCTAGATCCTTGACCTCTCTGGGTCCAAGGAAATACCCTCTCCTTTCTCTTATGCTCCAAGCTAGACTCTGGTACATGGCCCCCTGATGGTTGTATGTACTCTCATGTTCCGCAGGGGCAGGGGAGCCATCTCCTCCAGGGGAGTCTGAAGGGTTCAGGGAAGTGGTTTGCAAACTGTGGTTCCTTAGGTATCTTTGAGGGAACCCTGTGCTGGTCAGTAGAGGTGAAGGATGGCTTAGCAAGCAGCTTTGAGGCATTTCTCCAAGTTGAGAATTTACCTTATTTGTGTTAGTTTTTTTTTTTTTTTTTTGCTGTGTTTTGATTTGTTTTTTTCAGTTCTGAATCAAAGACAGAGAGAGTTCCTCTTGCTGAACTGAGGTGGGGCAGAAGATACATTTGGTTTGGACAGTTCTTCTGCCCTCAGAAATGACCATAGTAAATTAAACTGTGTGAACTTGTCCCTGAGGTCCCAGCATCCACATTCCGTGGAGGCCTTCAGAGGAGAAAAGCATTTCTACGGAAGTGATCTTTCTGTAGAAATATTTCTTATCGAGGAATAACCTGGCAGGCTGTTTTGGGTAGATTATCTGACACTAACTTTTCTAGTTCTCTTCTGTGGAGTTTGAGCTGTGTTCTTTAGGCTTTCCCCTGCAACCTCTCAAGTAAGTTTTAGGGCATTCTAAAATGGTTCATCCTCAGTGAGAACAGTTCTGCTTCTTTCAGGGTCCTTCAGCTCCAGGGTCTTTCTCTCTCCCAGATTATTGTCTTCAGCTGAAAACCAAATTTTTGTTTGTTAGTTAGTTTCTGCATATTGAGTACTTAGAGCAAGAAATGATGTATCTTGTTAGAGTGGCTGGAGGTTTCCCAGTGGCACTGGAAGCGGGGTTTAGATCCAGGAGACATGATGAGAGAGTGGCATGAGCTGATTTTCGGGGGAATATGAAGATGAATAGGCATGGAAGTATGACTGAACCGCCTGTCAATTCCCTTCTCACTCTCACTCGGGTCTTGTGACTGCATCTGGAGGACACGTTGAGTTTGGAGCTGAGGTGTCTTCCTCATCCCTTCTTCTAGCTTCTCTTTTTAACAATGGCAGAGGAGACTTGAGACTTCAACAGCAGCACAGCACCCACCTCGAGTTTTCTGCTACAGTTGGGTTTTCGTTATGTTGATTTGTAGAGTTGCCGTCTGTGTAGGGCAGATATTCTGATTTCCTGCTTTTGGTGTTGATAGAAGAGTTTTTGTTTGACTTAAGTGGAAAGTGAGTTTAGAAACATTAGCTGAGCCATAAGTAGGGGGACTTTGGATGTGTCAAAGCCGTGGAGGTGGTTGGTCGGTGGAAGGGTTCAAGTTGGGAAAACACTGCTGCAGGCAGGGAGCCCTGTTGGGGATTTGGAGCAGCACAGTGGTGTCATCCACATGGGAAGAGGAGGATTGGTGATGCTGTGGGGTACAGAATCTGGTGTGACAAGGAGGCTTGCATGTACAAACGTGGTTGGGAGATACAGCATCTGGCAGTTGTGAGGTGAATGAGGTGTTTCCTGGCCTAGGGGTTGGTGGACCACCAGTTTTTATCAGAACTGCTGTTGTCAGATGAAAGCAGCCAGAGATGGCACATAAAGAGACGTTCCTGTGCTGCAGTGAACTTGCACTTGGGAAAGCAGGCATTGGGCTGGATTTTGCCTGTGGACCATCATTGGTTGACCACCCGACCTGAAGCACCCTAGTGTGTGAGGGGATGAAAAGGGAGGGTGGAGAGAAGAGGTAAGGGTCTAGAGATGCTGGTGAGTTGGTGCAGAGGCTGGAGTAGGAGAACATCTCAGGGAGCCTGATGACTAGAGGGGACAGAGGGAAGGAGCCTCAATTGTCAGCATTTATTAGGGAGTGTTTCAGGATTATTCTAGAGTGTGAGCTGAGCTGGAGGTTCCTGGATGCCTGATCAGGACTGTGAGCTCACGCCTGTTCATTTCCCCCTGTTTGCACTCCACAGCCTTCTGGCTGAAGGCTTGTGTCAAAGCAGGCAGACCAGCTCATTTTCTCATTCCTCATATGCCTGACGACTTCTGTATGTGCTCACTGCTTGCTGACAGTGTGGGTGGAAGCTGGAGGAAAGCTGAGCGTTACACACATGGAGGTTCCTGTGCTCTTTATCAACCTCTGGAACCCGGCTGGTTAAGATGAGGGTCTAGTTGAGAGAAAGAAAGGTTAAACAGGAGTTAGGAACTTCCTTTGGGTGTCCATACCACTCTCCTGTTCACTTGTCTCTTCATCTTAAGATTTTAAAGTGATGCATGCATATCGAGTTGACCCTTGAACAACATGGGTTTGGATTATGCAGTCCAAATCTGAGCGGAATTATGTTCCTGTAATGAATGAATTTCTACACAATCTGTAGCTGGTTGAATCTGTGGATGTGGATATGGAGGGCTGGCCATGAGATTAAGTTTCCATGCAATCTGGTGTCCATGGTGGGTCGTGGGATGAATCCCCTGTACCATCCCTGATACGACGGGATGTGTGTAGTCAGAGAAAGTAAAATCACACAGGGAAAAACAATTCCTTGCCCCAGTCTTCATGGCTATTTTTTGCATCCTGTACTTATTTATAGATAACTTATTTCCTCATATTGCTGTTTCTTGACTTTATCTAGACGTTGTGTGTTGACTTGTGACTTTTGAAGATGAGAATTGGGGTCACTTATCACCTCTCTTCTCCCCTCTCTCCAAGACCACTCTGTCACTGTTTGACGTGCTCTATAGGCTTCCTTGCTCCAGTACAACACTTATTCCTTAGTCCTTGTTCTCCCAGCTGGAGGAAACTGTCTCTGGACCCCTCTCTTGGTGCACATTTATTCCCTCACCTCTCCTCCACTGTCATTTTCAGACTTTTCCATTTTCCTGCTCTGAGTTCCCATCACCAAGGTGGAGAGATCTTGTGCATTCTATTCTATAACTGCAGATGGCCCACCTCAGTTCCGGCTGTTGGCTGAGTCATAAACGTTGCCAGATGACCATCTGTGTGTCCATCATTATGGTCATGCTGTTGGTCTCAGAGTCAACTAGTGCACTGTGATTACATTTCCATCTCTGTATAGCCTTACTTTTCCCTGGGTGTTTTTTCTCCCCACTCACCACTCGCATATCTTCAACCATTTCCCTGCCAAATTCTTTGCCATAAGGGTTGTTTTCTTGAGACACTTCATGGCGCACATTTTGGGCTCTTCCATTTCAAATAAGTATGTGTCTGAGTCCTACCATCATGGCTGAGGTACGGTCCAGTAAAATCTCACCTGTGGCTCCTTCCTCAACCCTTGTCACTCCAGGCACCTCCATCACACTCTCTTTCCTGATCTCTCATTAGCCTTGGCAGTAGATTCATGGTTATACTTAGCCTAAATAATCTAGGTTCCTTTGATGGAGCCTTGCCACCTAAGTGTGGTGGAGCCAGCGCCTACAGTTTCCCTGGATGAACTAAGCTCTTGGCAGAGTGGTTCTGAAGGAAATTTGCTTTCAAACTTCTGGGAATTTATGGCTTTTACATCATGGTATGCCTTATTTCCACCTGTAATCTCGTTCAGCATCCAGTGATCTTAGTTCATGGTTTAATATACATTTGTAAAAGCCTTAGTCTTCTATGACTGCCTCAATTTGGAAAATGGCAACACTGACTCAGAAGCTCTCCAGTTCTAAGATCAGTAGCCTGTTGGACAGCAGGATAGAGAGCTGGTGGGTTTGTACGGACTTGAGCTCTCTTCCAGACTCTAGCTCTCTGCCAGTCTCTGACGTTGCCTTGCTGTATCTTCAGTTAGCAACAGGTGTGACAAACCACCTGCCTCTGCCCCCAAACATCACAGAGCACCAGCCTCACACAAACTACCCAGTGCAGAAGTGGAAGTATGAACCAACTTCATGACAGCCAATGGGGATCTTTTCCCAGCAGGCAGTGTGCTCGTCTCCTGAGTGAATGTGTGTGTGTGTTTTCTTTGTGAGCATGTATGTTTCTGAGTGATGGGTCTTGGCTTTGCCTGGTTTCTTCCTCACTGTGCTCCTGATGGCCATTGGAAACAGCAGGAGGATATGAGAGAGAGAGGATGGATGGTCTGGCTTCTCTCTCTCTCCTGCTTTTATTTTATTTTATTTATTTATTTATTTTTTGACCATGCTAACCAGCTCATGAGATCTTAGTTCCCCAAGCAGAGATTGAACCTGTACCCTTGGCAGTGAAAGCACGAGGTCCTAACCACTGAACTGCCAGGGAATTCCCGATCTGGCTTCTTGAAGGGGCTTCATCCTTGCTATTCTCATGGTGAGTGCTGAAGTAACACCCATTTCCTCTGCAGTGATTGGCTGAATGAGCCAGCGTGCCCTGTGCTGTCCATGGGAGAGGTCAGGCTCTGCACTTACTCAGGTGGCCTGGCTCTGGGATGTGGCTCCTGTGCTAAGTAAGCTAAGCCCCGCTGCCTAGCTGTTCTCTGCCTTCAGCAGAGCTGGGGAGATTCGATGTGACTTGAGTACATCTTTGTCAGAGCTGGGGAGATTCGATGTGACTTGAGTACATTGTTGTCAGAGTTTCCGTGTCATGATGACCAGCTCAATCACCGACTTTCCAGAGGACTAACAATGTAGGTGTCACGAGTAGGGAAGAATGTCTAAGAAGGGGTGGATTTGGACTCAAGAACCCTAAGATAGCTCCACCCTGGAACCCAGCTCTGCCCACCACAATAGCGCTCCCTTTGGGTCATAGATACAAGTGACGAGAATGTGTTCTCTCCTGAGTGAATATGTAACTTGGGAGATCCTTATCACTGTCTTTGCTGCTTCTCTTCTCGAACCAGAGCTCAGAACCATACACATTCTGCCTATCACTAGGTGACGATAAGAGTACTTACCCTTCTATGTGATGATCTGGTCCCTTGCTCCCCCACTCTGATTCTGTCTCTAAGCTTGATAGTCGACCTCTTGTGTTCATATATTATCATCCCACCTCAAGAAGTTAAAAAAAAAAAAGTTTTGTCCCAATCTGTCTGAACTTGGTAAACGATCTAATATATGATGAGATCTCAGTGATGTGCTGGTGGGTCTCTCAGAGTCGGCCATCCCACTGAGCCTGCAGGCTGGGTGTCTCCCCGCTGGACAGACACCTCATTTGGCTCTTCCTTCAGTGTCCTCACGTCTTACTCATCCACGATGTAGCTCCTTATGGTGCACGTGTCCTTGAAACTCCCTTAGCCCTTACTGTGGTTCTTTCATCCTCTGTTGACCCATTAGCTTGTCCATAGTCGGAGCCAGTTGGGCTTAACCGTTAAGCCCAGGTGGGCTTAACCATTCTGGTCTTCACTCTTTTTCCTTTGGCTGGTTGAGGTATAAGTCTGCTTTCAAGTTGTCTATACAGTGATGAAAGAAACTCCGTTAACAGGATTAAGTAGACTGAACACCAAATCTCACTGCCTTTCTTGGTGCCCAAGGTTAAATATGACAAGAGCTTGGGGTCCTTTGTGTCTACACATGCAGTAAGAGTGCCTGGTCCCAATTACTGCATAAGAAACCCCTTTCTCGATACGTTAGTACGTTTCCCCCCTCATCTTTATTTTTTCTGAGCACAAAGCCCTTCTGTTTTTCCAACCAGCTCTTGTTAAATCCTTAAAGACCCAAAAATCCAGATCAGTAAACAGTGGCAGGATTTCCCCCCTGTGTGTTGGAGAGTTGGGAGGGGAAGGTGGCTTCCTGGGAAAGCAGGTGCAGATCAAGTAGAAGGGGGTGGGCAGGAATGGCCAGGGATGGGCAGGAAAGCTAAATCTCCCTTTTCCCTTGGCTTTCCCCCTCCCAGACCATTCCCAGAGCAGTAAATCCACTTGCTGGAGCGGCAGTGAGGAGAAGCGAGGCTCAGCCCACTCTGAGCAGAACACTGGTACCAGTTCAAGGAGCCTCATCCTGAAAGAGTCCCACCTGGACACCTTCTGTGCCTAGGGACATGCTAGGACACACACCACCCACTCCATAGAGGGAAAAAATCCAGACACCAGGGAAACCAGAAATGGCAAAGAAACATGAGACAGGAGGACTGCCACCCTCTGACTTGGCCTCTGCAAATGGCATGGAGGGCAGGGCACATTATATCATGTCTGGCATTACCCTTCACTGTGGAATGTTCCACCCACATGAAATCTTTGCTTTAGATGTAAATAATATACAATTTGTGACTGTCATCAAGCCTAGAGTACCTTCCCCTTTTCACACTTGTACTAACTTTAACTTCTTTAAAAGAGAGAGAGAGAGAGAGAGAGAGAGAGAGAGAGAGAGAGAGAGAGAGAGAGAGAGAGAGAAAAGCAAAACAAAACAAAACAAAAGACACACACAACAACAAAAAGAATGTCTGGATGCTGGAGAAAGGATGGTCACCCAGCCAGTCTGACACAGGGGTACAGAGAGGGGACAGGGGTTGCTTTACGGTGCACAGCTCCTTCTCTGTGACACCCTGTGAGCTGTTTCCATTTTATGTCTGTACACAGCACATTGGGATCAGGAATTTCCAGCACGGAGTTTAGTGCTGCTATGGACACATCACATGCACCCACTGGCCCATTTCAAGTGCTATGTTACCATGTTTTAAAAGGGAAGCTCTCTGGACCAGAAGAGCACATAGATGTGCTCATTAATCTGATGTGATTTCCATGATGACTCTACTCCAATAAAAGGGACAAAAGAAAAAAAGGAAAAAGCCATATCTTTGTTTACAGATGATTAACTAGAAACAACCCCGCTCACCGCAGTTTGCAGAAGAGAAGACCGTAGAAAGCATTCAAGTCCGAAGCTCCAAAACAGAGATTTTCTTTGCTTTGTGGTTCCTTTAAAGACACTCACACCTTCTTGGTAAGAGATGGCCATGCTTCATAGAAGTGAAAAGTCAAAGGCGAGACACACTCGGAGGACATTTGAGCCTGAGATGAAGCATGTATGTAATATTTATACGATGGAATTTTAGGTTTATATGTCAATATGAAACAAAAGCAGTTTGAGGGGAAGCAGGACACCACTCTGCCGTTACACTCTGTATGCTATAGTACCATTTTGTATGTATGTTCAAGAAGCATTGAACAAAGCAAAAAGGTGATGTATGTATAGGATAAAAATTAATTGTACAGTATCATTTCAGTACATTTTGTTGTACACTTTAATCTTGTTTCCTTTCTCTTCATTATTGATAAGAGGATGTGAACTGTATAGTTTCCAGCTAGTTACTCATAATAAAAAGAAATAAAAAAAGAGGGTACTAGAGGAAAACAAGAAAGAACATTTGTCAATTGCAGTTGTCAAAAGAAAGAAAAACCTAGCCTTCTTTGTGAAGCATAATTGCTTTTCGCATACGGAAGTATTTTTTTCACAATTTCTTTGTATAACATTTGTATGAAACTTAAATATCTTCTCTGATGAGGGTGTTTCTTTGTGACTGAACCAGTAGATTCACGAGGTATGTTCTTATGGGTTCTCCCCACCCCCTAATTTTTTCAGAATCTTCACCTTTTTTAAATGAAGCTGTTTTGGAAAAAATATGCCTTGCTCTTCCTCGAACTGACAGTTTTCCATTTGGTCAGGATGGATGTATCAGGTTTGGGCCAAAGACGGAGACGGGGTCACATGAGGTCAGGAAGGTTTCTCTCCACATTATAAATAAATGTCCCCACTTGCAGCTTTCCTGAGAAGTTCAGTTCTAGAGAATTTACTGACAGAGATGGAGACAGAAGGGAAATCTGGGGTCAGTCTCAGAAGAACACTGGCAGGGAATGAATTTGTCTTTCAGTAGCCAAGATGGCAACCTGAGCTACAAGGAGCTCTGCGGGCAACGTGTGACCTTGACTCTGCCCAGGCACATCCTGGTCATTTCATCTTCATGGGTCACATAAGTATTTTTTTTCCCATCATTTAAACTTGGGAACACTCCTCAGCTCCATGGCTAGACAAAAGCAGGGCATGTTTGGCCCCTCAAGCCAACCCTGGCTGGTGTTGTGAAAGGAATGGAATGGAACTGGTTTAGAGAAGACCTTACAAGAGCTTCCTTATTCTTCTCTCGGGGTATGGGAGCCTGCCACGTGGCAGGTGGCAGTGTGTGTCACAACTCCCAGTTGATGGATATTCAGGTTGTCTGCTGATACCAGCCATGGCCAGCAGACCAGCCTTGTGTGCAAGTCATCAGCTAGGTGAGGGACCTATGGAATTCATCTCAGGAGGTTACATCCGGGGCTCCGGGACTGGCCAGGACTTGGAGGTTCCAGACAGGGAAGCAGGACCTTCTGCCTCTGACTTTAGTCTGAGTGGGCTGTTTTCAGGGCTCAGTGGCTCAGAGTCTAGAAATGAGGAGGAGAGGGAGGCCACCAACTGTCTGCCGTGGTCCTTTCTCCTTTCTCTGAGCAATGGCTTAGCACAGGGCAAGATGGGCCCCACCACGTACCCCCTTCTACCACTGCCCCGACCTGCACAGTTGGCCTGGTAGGTCTCCTGCTGCTGCTAAGTCCCTTCAGTTGTGCCCGAGTCTGTGGGACCCCATCGATGGCAGCCCACCAGGCTCCCCTGTCCCTGGAAATCTCCAGACAAGAACACTGAAGTGGGTTGCCATTTCCTTCTCCAATGCATGAAAGCGAAAAGTGAAAATGAAGTTGCCCAGTCGTGTCTGACTCTTCACGACTCCATGGATTGCAGCCTACCAGGCTCCTCCATCCATGGGATCTTCCAGACAAGAGTACTGGATTGGGTTGCCATTGCCTTCTCCATTGGTGGGTCTAGAGATGACCTTTAATGCAGCCAGGCACTATCGCCACCTAATGGTCGTCATGGAGAACTGCAGCCCTTAGAGCGGAAGCTAGACCCAGGAGGGCACCGGTGGAGGGTCATTCATGAAACAGTTGTGTGCTGAGCATCTGTGGGGAACCAAGCACTGAGGACACAGGCTCTGCCTTCATCCATCTGACATTCTCACTGGGAAGCAGATCTGTACATGATAGAATCTTAGGTGGGACATAATCAAATATGTAGCATATGGAAGGGAAGTAGTTGGTGTGATTGGGGACGGCCTCTTGTAGAACTGGCCTTTGAACTGAAACCTTTATGTGGGAACTGAGCACGATGTCTTCAGCAGTGATTTAGTAGTGCCGGCTGAATGTTAGAAGTGCCTGGCAAGTATTAAAACAACAATAAATGTTCAGGTGCCACCCTCTTTCCCCCAAGCAACGATATCTGACTCTCTCAGGTGGGGTTGGGGCATTCACAAGTTCTTCAGGTGATTCTGCTGGGCAGCTAGATCTCAGAGCCTGTACCTTTATTGGAAGAACACCCAGGGTAGAAGCGAGAGCAACTAAAAAAACCTGAGGGGGCTTCTGGATCTTCTCAGAGTAGGAGAAAGATGAGGGGGCCAGAATGAGGGATTCAGCATTGGAGATGGAGCTGATGAGATCAGAGAATGAAAAGAAATCAAGGGGTATGGGGACTGAATTATGATCAGAAGGAACTGGGAAGCCAGGTTGGTTGACATTTTAAAAAGGATTTATTGAGATAGCATTTAAAGTGTATAATTGCTTTGGGTATTTCACATTTTTTTTTTTAATATGGTAAATGAGATGTAACAAAATTTGTCCTTTTCATCATTTTTTAAGTGTGTTAGTCAAGGTTGGGGTTTAAACTTGTAAATCAGCAGGAAAGGAACATGATAAATGTGCACCAAACCAAGCAAAAGAGGAGGAGATAGAGAGTCTTCCAGAAAAAGAATTCAGAATAAGGAGGTTAAAAAAGATCCAAAATCTGGAAGACAAAATGGAGTTACAGATAAATAGCCTGCAGACAAGGATTGAGATGATGGTGAATCATTGAACAGGGACCTACATGGAAAAAAAAAAGAGCCAATCAATAATGGATAATGGAATATACGAGATCAAAAACTCTCTGGAGGGAAAGAAAAGTAGAATAACAGAGGCAGAAGATAGGATAACTGAGGTAGAATTGAATGGTAGAAATAAATGAAGCAGAGAGGAAAATAGAAAAAAAAAGAATTAAAAGAATAGAGAACAACCTCAGAAACCTCTGGGACAATGTTAAAGGCCCCAACATTTGAATCAGAGGAGTCCCAGAAGGAGAAGAGAAAAAGAAATGCCATGAGAAAATACTTGAGAAGATAATAGTTGAAAAATTCCCTAAAAAGGGAAAGGAAATAGTCACCCACATGCAAGAAACCCAGAAAGTCCCAGGCTGGATAAACATAAAGTGAAACACCCCAAGACACATATTAATCAAATTAACAAAGATCAAACACAAAGAACAAATATTAAAAGCAGCCAGGGAAAAACAACACATTACACACAAAAGGATTCTCATAAGAATAACAGCTGATCTTTCAACAGAAACTCTTCAGGCCAGAAGGGAATTGCAGGACATGCTTCCAGTGATGAAAGAGAAAAACTTTCAACCCAGATTACTGTACCCTGCAAGGATCATAGTCAAATATGAAGGAGAAATCAAAAGCTTTACAGACAAGTAAAAGTGGAGAGAATTCAGCACCACCAAACTAGCTCTTCAACAAATACTAAAGATCTTTTCTAGGCAGGAAAAACAGAAAGGTTGCATAAACCTGAACCTAAAATAGTAAAGCAAATGGCAACAGGATCATACCTGTCAATAATTACCTTACATGTAAATGGGTTGAATGCCGCAATCAAAAGACAGAGACTAGCTGAATGGATACAAAAACAAGACCGCTACTTATGTTGTCTACAAAAGGCCCACCTCAAAACAAGGGACACATACAGACTGAAAGTGAAGGGTTGGGGGGAAAAAAAAACAGAAGAAAGCAGGGGTAGCAATACTCATATCATATAAAATACACTTTAAAATAAAGCCTGTGGAAGAGACAAAGAAGTACACTATATAATGATCAAAACATCAAACCGAGAAGAAAATGTAATGATTAAAAATACATAAACACCCAACATAAGAGAACAGCAATATGTAAGGAAAATGCTAACAAGCATGAAAGGGAAGATTAACAATCACACAATAATAGTGGAAGATTTTAATACCACACTCACACCTATGGATGGATCAAGTAAACAGAAAATCAACAAGGAAACACAAACTTTAAATGATACATTAGAACAGAGAAACCTAATTGATATCTATACTAAATTTACACCGAACAATGAATTTCACATTTTTTCTCAAGTACACATGGAAACTTCTCCAGAAGAGATCACATCCTTGGCCATAAGTCCAGCCTTGATAAATTCAAAAAACCTTGAAATCTTTCCAGGAATATTTTCTGATCACAGTGCAGTAAGACTAGATGTCAACTGCAGGAGAAAAACTGTTAAAAATTCAAACATATGGAGGCTGAATGTCACGCTGGTAAATAACCAACAAATCACAGAGGAAATCAAAAAGACATCAAAATACGCATAGAAGCAATTGAAAATGAAAACACAACAAGCCAAAACCTATGCGGCATTGTAAAATCACTGCTAAGGCGAAGGTTCAGAGCAAAACAGCCTTGCCTCAAGAAACAAGAAAAAAGTTAAACAAATACCCTAAACCTCTGCCTAAAGCAACTAGAAAAGTAAGAAATGAAGAACCCCAGGGTTAATAGAAGCAAAGAAATCATAAAATAGGGCACAAATAAATGTAAAAGAAACAAAAAAGACTAGAGCAAAAATCAACAAAGCTAAAAGCTGATTCTTTGAAAAGATAAATAAAATTGACAAACCATTAGCCGGACTCATCAAGAGGCAAAGGGAGAAGAATCTAATCAACAAATTAAAAATGAAAATGGAGAGATCACAACAGACAACACAGAAATACAAATGATTATAAGAGACTACTATCAGTAACTATATGCCAATAAAATGGACAACTTGGAAGAAGTGGACAAATTCTTAGAAAAGTACAACTTTCGAAAACGGAGTCAGGAAGAAACAGAAAATCTTTACAGACCCACCACAACCACGGAAATGGAAAGTGTAATCAGTAATCTTCCAGCAAACAGAAGCCCAGGACCAGACGGCTTCACAGCTGGATTATACCAAAAATTGAGAGAAGAGCTAATATCTATAGTACTCAAACTCTTCCAGTTGCAGAGGAATGCAGACTTCCAAACTCATTCTATGAAGCCACCATTACCCTACTACCAACACCAGACAAAGATGCCACAAAAAAAGAGATAACTACAGGCCAATATCACTGATGAACCTAGATGCAAAATCCTTAACAAAATTCTAGCAAGCAGAATCCAACAGCATATTAAAACGATCATCTATCATGACCAAGTGGGCTTTATCCCAGGGATACAAGGGTTCTTCAATATCTACAAATCAATCAACATAATACACCACATTAGCAAATTGAAAGATAAAAAAAAACATATGGTTATCACAATAGCTGCAGAGAAAGTCTTGAACGAAATTCAACATCCATTTATCATCAAAACACTCCAGAAAGCAGGCATAGAAAGAACATACCTAAACATAATTAAAGCTATATATGGCAAACCCACAGCAAACATTATCCTCAATGATGAAAAATTGAAAGCATTGCCCCGAAAGTCAGGATCAAGATAAGGATGGCACTCTCACCACTACTATTCAACATAGTTTTGGAAGTTTTGGCCAAGAGGGATCAGAGCAGAAAAACAAATACAAGGAATCCGGATTGGAAAAGAAAAAGTAAAACTCTCACCGTTTGCAGATGCCATGATCCTCTACATAGAAAACCCGAAACACTCCACCAGAAAATTACTAGAGCTAATCAACGAATATAGTAAAGTTGCAGGACACAAAATGAACACGCAGAAATCCCTTGCATTCCTGTACACTAACAAGGAGAAAACTGAAAGAAATATTAAAGAAACAATTCCATTCACCATTGCACCGAAAAGAATAAAATAGTGAGGACTATATTTACCTAGAGAAACAAAAGTCCTGCATATAGAAAACTAGAAAACACTGGTGAAAGAAATCAAACTGGACACAAAGAGATGGAGAAATAGACCATGTACATGCATTGAAAGAATCAATATACTGAAAATAGGTATACTACCCAAAGCAAACTATAGATTCAATGCAATCCCTATCAAGCTACCGACGGTATTTTTCAGGGAACTAGAAGAAATAATTTCACAATTTGTATGGAATTACAAAAAACCTCTAATAGTCAAAGCAATCTTGAGAAAGAAGAATGGACCTGGAGGAAATGCCCTGCCTGATTTCAGGCTATACTACAAAGCTACAGTCATTGAGACAGTGTGGTCCTGGCACACACACAAAAAAGATATATAGATAAATGAATCAAAATAGCAAGCCCAGAGATAAATCCACGCACCTATGGATACTTTATCTTTGACAGAGGAGGCAAGAATGTACAATGAACACAAGACAATCTCTTTAACAAGCATGCCGGGAAAACTGGTCAACCACTTGTAAAAGAATGAAACTAGAACACTTTCTAACACCGTACTCAAAAATAAATTCAAAATAGATTAAAGATCTAAACGTAAGACCACAAACTATAAAACTCCTAGAGGAAAACACAGGCAAAATACTTTCTGACAGAAATCACAGCAGGATCCTCTATGACCCATATCCCAGAGTAATGGAAATAGAAGCAAAAATACACAAATGGGACCTCATTAAACTTAAAAGCTTTTGCACAAAGAAGGAAACTCTAAGCAAGGGAAAAAGATGGCTTTCACAATGGGCGAAAATAATAGCAAACGAAGCAACTGACAATGAATAAATCTCAAAACTATACAAGCAACGCCTGCAGCTCAATTCCAGAAAAATAAGCGAGCCATTCAAAAAATGGGCTAAAGAACTAAACAGACATTTCTCCAAAGAAGACATACAGATGGCTAACAAACACATGAAAAGATGCTCAAATCACTCATTATCAGGGAAATGCAAATCAAAACCATAATGAGGTACCATCTCACACCAGGCAGAAAGGCTGCTATCCAAACGTCTACAAACAATAAATCCTGGAGAGGGTGTGGAGAAAAGGGAACCCTCTTACACTGTTGTTGGGAATACAAACTAGTAGAGCTACTATGGAGAACAGTGTGGAGATTCCTTAAAAAAAAAACTGGAAATGGAACAGCCATATGTAACAGCAGTCCTACTCCTGGACGTAAGCCCCAAGGGAACCAGAACTGAAAGAGACACATGTGCCCCAATGTTCATCGCAGCACTGTTTATAATAGCCAGGACACGGAAGCAACCCAGATGTCCATCAGCAGAAGAATGGATAAGAAAGCTGTGGTACATATACACAATGGAATATTACTCATATATCCAAAAGAATGCATTTGAATCAGTGTTAACGAGGTGGATGAAACTGGACCCTATTATACAGAGTGAAGTAAGCCAGAAAGAAAAGCACCAATAACACACACACACACACACACACATACCTATGCCATAGGTATATATATATATATATATGGGCTTCAGAAAGATGGTAATGATAACCCTATATGCAAGACAGGAAAAGAGACACAGATGTATAGAACAGTCTTTTGGACTCTGTGAGAGAAGGCAAGTGTGGGGTGGATTCGGAGAATAGTGTTGAAACATGTATATTTCCATATATGAAACAGACCTCCAGTCCAAGTCCGATGCATGAGATAGAGTGTTCAGGGCTGTGGCACTGGGGTGACCCAGAGGGATAGGATTGGACGGGTGAGGGGTTCCGGATGGGAAACACATGCACAACCGTGGCTGATTCATGTCAATGTGTGGCAAAACCACTACAATATTGTAGACTAATTAGCCTCCAATTAAAATAAATAAATTAAAAAAAGAAAGAAAACTAAAAAATTCAAAACGAAAAACATGTAACTGTTTTCTAAACTGCAGTGTTCACAGACCATCTTCATCTTGGACTACATGAGGACACCACCTCTATTATTACTGATTTTTTTAATCCAGCAAAAGAAAGGTGACTCTCATTCCTTCTAGCATCACTGGTGTGGGTGTATCCCACGTGCTGAGCTGTGTGGTTGAGAGATTGCTCCGTACAGGAATCTTTTGGTCTCCATGACAACCCGAGGAGGCAAGTACTAATCATAGTCCACTGTCAAGATGAGGAAAGTGATATGCTCCATGTCACACAACAGGTCAGTCAGCACCACAGCCTGGATTCAAATGGGTCTACCCGACTCACAACCCAGGTCAGTGACCCCCTCAGAGGGACACTGGCCCAGAGTCTGTGGCACTATAATAATTTGACAAAATGCCTCTCCCTGACTCCACTGCCCATGGGGTTGGACATTGTTCCTTACTTAGTCTAGTTTTGCAAAGAGGCTTGATGGTTAAATGAAGTTAGAGGGGTGTCAGCTTTCTACTTGAAAAGAATAAAATCCATTACAGGTAACTTTGAGCAGGAAAGAAACTTATTAAGAATATTAAGTGACACAGATTTCTGGGAGGGAAGGCTGGAGAGGCAGCCATGACAATATAGAAATTAATTGCAGGATCTTCTGTCACTCATTGGAAAAGACCCTGACGTTGGGAAAGATTGAGGGCAGGAGAAGAAGGGCATGGCAGAGGATAAGAAGGTGGGTTGGCATCGTCAACTCAATGGACATGGGTTTGGGTGGACTTTGGGAGTTGGTGATGGACAGGGAGGCCTGGCATGCTGCAGTTCATGGGGTCGCAGAGAGTCGGACTCGACTGAGTGACTGAACTGAACTGAACTGTCACTACCACTGGCTTCAGACACAGCGGCTGTCACTAGTGAGATGGCTTATGTCTCTTGCACCTCTGCTAGATTGAATTCTATGCATCAGAATCCACTTGCATTGCTTTCACCTGTAGGTGTATCCATTGGTTAAGCCTGCATTCCATGTGGCTGTAGTAATTGAGTCTTAGGTGCCATCTGGATGTATTTGATTGGCTGAGCCTGGGTACCATCTAGGTGCATCTAATTGATTGAGCCTATATCACATGGTTACATTCTGACTGCAAAGGAGGTGGCAAAAATGAGATTCTGACTGTTTCTAGTGCAGATTTGTAAGATGGACAATTAAAGCATTGACTAAAAAGTCTCCTCCCTGCAGACTTGTCCACAGTCTCTTTATCAGTCAGGTCAGCTTTTCAAAGCTCAATTCATCCTACTAAGTAAAGCGGAAAGGTTTAGTAAGTCAAGTGGTCTGTGTTCTGCTGTGTTAATTTGTCTAGGCTAGTTCTACATTTCCTAGAATCCCTTTCTTTGATTTTGAGTTCAGTCAGTCTGTTCAGTGGCGTAGTTGTGTCCATTTCTTTGCGAGCCAATGGACTGCTTCAAGTCAGGCCTCCCTGTCCATCATCAACACCGCGCAGTTCACTCAAACTCGTGTCCATTGAATTGGTGATGCCATTCAACCAACTCGTCTTCTGTTGTCCCCTTCTCCTCCCACCTTCGATCTTTCCCAGCATCAGGGTCTTTCGAATCAGTCAGTCCTTCATGTCAGATGGCCAAACTATTGGAGTTTCAGCTCAGCATCAGTCCTTCCAATGAATATTCAGGACTGATGTCTTTTAGGGTGAACTGGTTGAATCTCCTTGCAGTCCAAGGGATTCTCGAGAGTCTTCTCCAATACCACAGTTTCACAGCATGAATTCTTTTGGTTCTCAACTTTCTTACTACTCCAGCTCTGACATCCATACATGACTACTGGAAAAACCATAGCTTCGACTATGCTATTCCTCTGCCATTTGTAAAACCAGCTTGAACATCTGGAAGTTGATGGCTCACATATTGCTGGAGCATGGCTTGGATAATTTTGAGCATTAATTTACTCGTGTGGGAGAGGAGTGCAATTGTGCGGTAGTTTGAGCATTCTTTGCAACTGCCTTTCTTCGGGATTGGAATGAAAACTGAACTTTTCCAATCCTGTGGCCACTGCGGAGTTCTCCTGATTTGTTGGCATATTGAGTTCAGCACGTTCATAGCATCATCTTTCAGGATTTCAAAATAGCTCTACTGGAATTCCAGCACCTCCACTAGCTTTGTTCCTAGTAATGCTTTGTAAGGCCCACTTGAATTCATATTCCAGAATGTCTGGTTCTAGGAGAGTGATCACACCATTGTGATTATCTGCATCGTGAACATCTTTGTGTACAGTTTTTCTGTGTATTCTTGCCACCTCTTCTTAATATCTTGTGGTCTAGAGGCACACAGATATCGTCTATGCCTGCCCAGCGGCTCCCTACCAGAGACTTCAGTGCTCAGACCACTGGATGGGAAATGATCTGAAGCTACTCTTCCACAGCCTCTTAAAAAAAAAAAAAATCCACAGAAAAGAGGTTGAAAGAAATTAAAAAAAAAAAAAAAGTCATGTAGCAAGATGAGAACCTTGACAGTAGAGAAGGAGGAGCATGTTGCAAAAAGCATAGGTTCTTGGGGAATAGGATTGTCCTTAGTAACGACATTTGCATTTCAAAACTTAGGAACATGGCGTCTTATATTGTATCTTCCTAGGGACATGGTCCTTGTATTGTAATTTATCAAAATCCACTGACTTTCATAAAAAGTATGAATTTTTACAACATATGCAAAAAATTCTAGTCAAATCTCACTCATTAGGTTAGTCATATCCATGGTTTTAAATACTATTTCAAAACGGAAAGTATTAAATTTCAGGAAAAAGGGTTTTAATATTTTTATAAAGCATCATGAAATATCCAAAAACTTTCCCTTACTGTATCAACGGATACAAAAACATAAAATTCCCTTTACTTGATAAAATAATGAGTTAAAAGTGAAAAAAAAAAAGAGTAAGAGGCCTTGTAGTTGTCTATATACAAGAAGCTAGGTGATGATTTCCATTTTACGTTAGTCATAGTGGTGGTCACTCTAATGAGAAGTAACCTTATATTTTTCAAAACATCCAATAAATCAAAATTCTCAGGTGAAAAGAAAACTCATAGGTTCTGGAAAAGAGAAGCCCTGATGGGATAAAGTCACATAACCCCTTCCTTATAAAGTTAAGAATGTGCTCAAAAAGTGACAAGCACAGTGAGTAATCCTCACTAAATGGCTCTCTGTCTTTCTGATTAGATGTTGTCTGCTCCCTTTCAGTAGTTGGCGGTATTTTCTTTCTCTTTAGCCCCAGATTACTGCCACCCAAGGGAGGGGATGAGAAAAAAGTGACAGCAACACCTCTGTGTAATAAACCCACTGGTATCTTTCGTGGAGAAGAAGAAGGATTTCATAATTTCACTTTCTAGTACTCAAGGAAGATGGTCCCAGCATAGGCAGGGCTTCCTGGCCAGCATCCACTACATCAGATCCACTGTGGAGGCTCCCTTGTGGTGCATGGATGGTGGGGAGGAGAGTCTGCACACAGAACAGCAGTGGGCGTGTTAACCCAAGTGTCTCTGGGAGACACAGGCGGTCAGCTCTGGGAACAGAGTCATACCGGCAAGTTATTAGAACAGCCACAACTTATCTTCATGCAGAAAACATTTTTTGGTGATCTTCTCAAGATCTCAGAAGTTAGGATGTTCAATACCATGATATCAAGCTAGTGGTCTATCAAGTTAATTGCACACGATTTTTGTTTGATTATTCTTTTTTTTTTTTGTCATTCTACAGAGCTTATGGGCTCCCTGTACCCTGACCAGAGAATGAACCCACACCCTCAGCAGGGAACGCACAGAATCCTAACCACTGGATTACCAGGGAATTCCTCATCTTTTTAAATCTGAGTAATTCGGTAAAGAGCAGAGCAGAGACTGTGATCACCCCTATTCCCACCATCTCCAAAACACCACTTCCTGACATTATCACTTACTTGCTTCTAATCTTGTACACACTCACAAATGTCTGTGAAAAATGACTAAAGTGAAAGTGTATGTGCTTGAGTGTATGTTTACTGGGCATATTGGCAAGAATTTGAAGATATCTGAAGAACAGCTTCTGTCAGCCCGTTGATATCTCTGTGATTGTCTTTCCAGCCTCTCCTGGAGAGAACGCTAGAGTCTGCCACTGAGCCCTTTCAGATTAAGTCAGCGTTCTTCTGGTCTGCCTGCCCCAGTGGTGAAATTTGCTTTCAAAGTTGAGGTATCACTCAAGGCATCTCTGTGGATCCTGCAGGGATTTTGTTGTCTCCGGTTTGATATTCAAGCTGAGCCTAAAGCACAGGAGAGAATGATCCTGTGCTTCCCATTTCCAAATTCGTTTTCTCTGTGGCAGCACTGGCATTAATCTGGGAATACCTTAGGTACAATTCCCAAGCATTTTTTTCATTCCTAGTACATCATATCTGTACCCTTAAACTCATCACAGAAAATCCAGAAACAGCAAAATAAGAGAAAAAGAAAAGTGTCAGCCAAATCCACCCATTAAGAGGCCCTGGTGTACCATGCTGACTGCTCCCCACTCAGGCTTTTACTCTCTGAAAAGTTTTTTTGAAGTTTTTGGTCTACACATTGCCTTGGGATGTCCAGTGATTTTGCAGACCTATAACAGGCTTCTGGTGGAGGGAAAGAAAATCACCGGTGTTCCGTGAGAGCTGGGATTTTCATTTTCATACTCTAGCTGCTATCGGTGACAAATTTCCCACAACTCCCTTTCTGGCTCTCAGCTGCCACTCCTGTCATTAACTTCCCATGACACTCGGATGTGTTCCCAGGGCATGCTTCATGCTGAAGGAGGGTACTGTATGCAAAGTACTCTGTACGTATGCAATTGACTCTGACTGATTATTATTATTGTTATTATTATTATTACTTTTTTGCCTCAACACTGTGAACAGGCTTTCTATAGTTAGGGCAAGCAGGAGCTACTCCTCATTGCAGAGTGCAGTCTTCTCATTGAGGTAGCTTCTCCTGTTGCGGAGCAAAGGCTCTAGAATATGTTGTCAGTAGTTGTGGCCTGGGGGCTTAACTACTCTATAGCATGTGAAATCTCCTGGGGCCAGGGATTGAACCTGTGTCCCCCTGCATTGCCAACTGGATTCCCAACCACTGGGCCAGCAGAGAAGTCTGACTCCGCCTAATTGAAAAGATAAAATTAACATGAGGAATGCCTATAGAAAGATACGGAGATGCTCACAAAATAGGAAGAAAGGGTTAGCAGCCAGGCCTTTCAAGGCATGTGAAACAAGCAAATTTGGGGATCAAAATATCAAGAGCCCACTGGTATTTTCTTCTGCACCCTACTCTTGGGATGAACTAAGGCCAACCACATTTTGTAATTGTGTCCGTGCCCCAAAGCCCAAAGTGGGAGATAGAGGGATTTTCTTTGGCTTGGTCACTCAGTGCATGCAGGGGACTGGATGACTGCCCCTCAAAAAACCAAAGATGCTCTTTGATACTGGAAGAAAAGAGAATGGAGGCTGACTGGGCATGAGCACAGGGAGCCACTGTTGTTTGGGCAGTTAATGGAAGCTCTGATCCTGCTTCTCCCAGAAGACAGATACTCACAGTACTCTCACACACTCGGGGACAGAGTGAAACACAGCCCTAAGCCCACCCATGGGTCTCCTGGTAAAAAGCTCCCAGCTCCCCACAGTGACACTGTCTCTTCTCCATCCCCCTGCCCTCTTCCATCACCCCAGCACTTGCAACTTCTCCACTGATGGCTTCCACAGTTCCGCCCCGGGAGCCAGCTTGTGCCTAGGTTCCAGTGTGCACTATGCTGTGGACTGGATCAGAAAGCTGGCCTTCTGCGACCATTGGGTGCAGGAGATATACAATGCCTACAGAAACAGTGTCGGCAGTGAGTGAGCCAGGGAGAGGGCCATCCATGGTGGTTGAAGGGTCTGTCTGCCTGGGCTCCAGGAGCACCCCAGGACCAAGGGAAATTCATTAAGAATGGATGCTATCATTCATATCCCACCTGCTCGGTGCCAGCTTCCAAGAGGCTTACAAATCCTAGCTCACTCAGTGTTGCCCTCATGACACCCTCTGGGAGAGGATCTCATCATCCCCACTTTGGGTCTGGGGAAGCTGACGGAGAGATGACTTGTGTTGCCCGTCCATGATTATGCCTCCAGCCCCACCGTGGTGCTCCACATGTGGTCCTTGGACCAGCAGCATCAGGGTCACATGCAGGGTCTTGGAAATGCAGATTCTTTGGTCCCCATCTCAAACCTGTCAGATTGACAGCTCTGGGGTGGGATTTGGCCCTCTGAATCTTAACTGGACCTCCAGGTGATTCTGATGCTTGTTGGAAGTTGAGGACCTCGGGCTTCGCCCTGACTACTCAGACTGTGGTCGCTGGAGCAGCCACACGAGTTCATCTCCTGGGAGCTTGTTAGAAATGTGGACTCCAAGCCCCTCCCAAGGCATCTGGGTCAGATCTGTGTCTTTAACAAGAATCCCAGGTGATTCGGGAAAACATTGGTTCTCAAGCGTGACTCCTATTGGGATCCCCTGACGAATTTACCGTTCTGCATTTTTGGCCTAGCTGCTGCTTGGCATTGGGACTTACTGAGTTCCCTGCGGGATTCTAATGTGTGGACAAGTTACGAAAGCCACCAGCTTCAGTGTCAGGAGAGGATTGGTTTATCATATTGTACAAGAAACCTGGAAGGTGCTGGAGGCAGGGTTGATTCACCAATGACCCTTGATCACTATTTCTGGAGTTCTCTAAGTCTTTGACTCTTTACAGGTGAGGCTGCTTCTCCCCCAGGAGGCACATGGGGATGTTTTTGATTATCATGATGACTCTAAGCAGCTACTGGCTGGTAAAGGGAATACAATTTGAGTAGGCGGATAATAAAATCTGCCATCTACACTTTGACCCCGTTCTCAGAAAGAGTAAAGTCCCAGGAAGAACTTCGGGCCTCTGACTGGATAAAACCCATTTCTAGTCCCAATGCTGCCACTTTCTTACTCCCCAAGCCTTAGTTTCTAAGTCGGTGAAATGGGGATAAAAATAAATATACCGTTCCAGCCTCCTGGAAGGCTCCTCCCCTTGCCCAGCTCTTTGGACTCATCCTTTTCCAGCTCCGGCTCACTCTAGAGGAAGCATTCCCTCCCAGCTCGCACTCCCACCCTCCAGCTCAGCCAGGCCTGCCTGCAATTCCCTCCACCAGCTCCCAATATTTCTCCTCCTCTCTTGTCAAGAAACATTTACCTTTGTGACACATGGTTTCATCAACGACCCTCCATGTGGAATGTAAGTTCCATTAGCTGAGCACCTACTGTGTGCTGGCCTCTCATGCACAGTCACTGTGCATGGGCAGTGAGCAGAACACACAGGCCGTCTCATTCTTCACTAAGCTCACAGCCTGGCTACAAGCAGTCAGCACCTAAGTGTAACAAGTGTGTCAATTGACCACCAGATCTTTGGAGAAAAATAAAGTGGAGAATGGAGAACAGAGGAGTGTCTAGGGGTGGTCAGGATGGGAGGGTAGGTGGTGATCAAGGCCGGCCTGGTTTCGAGTTGACAGCAGGACACAGGTGGGAGGAGAGGAAGTAAGCCCAGTGAGCATAAGAAGGACGGAATTTCCCGAGAGGAAGCAAGGAGTTCAAAGGTCCAAAGGCTGGAGCTTCCTGTGGAGAGCCAGAGTGTCCTCAAGGATGCACCAAGCAAAAGGCAAGGGGTGGGGTGGGGATGGTGGGGTCATGGAGGTGCCTGGGGCCTTCAGAGGCACTTCAACTTTTTGTCCAAGCACTTCTTTTTAAAGAAGATTTCTTTAACTTTAACAGTGAATTGATATAGAGGAATTTTGTTACCTGTCTGTCCTTAACACTGGTGGTTCAGGGACCCCAATGCAGGGGCACAGGTTTGACACCTGCTTGGGCAACTGAGATTCTGCATGCCACATGATATGGCATGGCATATATTCAGTTTGGAGGAGACAATATTAATAATAGCTATAAGGATGACCATGAGAAAAGCTGAGCACCGAACAATTGATGCTTTTGAACTGTGTTGCTGGAGAAGACTGTTGAGACTCCCTTGGACTGCAATGTGATCCAACCAGTCCATTTTAAAGGTAATCCATTTGGAATATTCATTGGAAGGACTGATGCTGAAGCTCCAATACCTAGGCCACGTGATGGGAAGTAGTGACTGATTGGAAAGGACTCTGATGCTGGGAACGATTGAAGGCAGGAGGAGAAGGGGACGACAGAGGATGAGCTGGTGGGATGGCGTCACTGACTCAATGGACAGGCGTTTCAGCAAACTCTGGGAGTTGATGATGGACAGGGAAGTGTACGGAAGGGCGTACTGCATTCCATGGGGTCGCAGAGAATCAGACATGACTAAGAGAGTGAACTGACTGATAAGGGTGATATACCAGGGTCTGAACAAATCAGTGGTGCGAACCTAATGAATTACCACATGGTTCCAGAATGGGTGTACAGGGTCGAGAGCTGGTCTCAGGTGAGCCTATGTGAAGCCCTCTGCTGGGGTAGGAGGGGGAGTCTAGAGCCACTTTTCCAAGTACAGATCTAATTGAGAAGAAACTCTACCCTGAGCATGTGAGAGTGATCAAAAGAAACTTTGCTTCTATCAGTTAGATTGAGGACCTGCTTAGGCTCCTGGTCGTGGACACCCCACTACCTGCCCTCTCATTCTTACTTGGAGAATGAAAGAGAAGTCCATAGAGCTGTCACTGCTATTCACTTGCCTTCTCACCTTAAAGGGGGTTTCCTAGGGTGGTGTAGCAGATGTTTTGAAATGATCATTTACTATCCTGAAATGAAATACTGATGGATAATAAAACCATCTTAAAACCAAAATGTTCTGTCCCAGGAAATTAAAAAAAAAAAAAAACAAACTGTCCTGGAGATCAACATCCAGTAACACAAAGTGAAATAGGGAGTGAACTGCCTGGTGGTCCAGTGCATAAGACTTGACCTTCCAACGCAGCGGGTGCAGCTTCTATCCACATGGAGCTAAGATCCCACGTGTCTCAAGACCAAAATATAAAACAAGTGTTTATGTTATCATAAACATAAAGGAAGTGATGATAACAAATTAAATACAGAGCTTAAAAATGGTCCACATAATTTTTTTTTTTTAAAGAACTAAGAGTAGGTCATTTATACTCAAGGATTCAGTTCCTCAGGTGGCGGTAGTGGTAAAGATTCCCCCATATGCAGTAGACATAAGGTCTACTTAGGCAGACCTTATGTAGCAGACATAAGAGACACAGGTTTGATCCCTGGGTCAGGAAGGTCCCCTGAAGGAGGCCATGGCAACCCACTCCAGTATTCTTGCCTGGAGAATCCCAGGACAAAAGAGCCTGGGGTCTATAGCATCACGAAGTGTTGAACACAACTGAGCACACACATGTATTTATACTCACAACAATGCATGCTCCCGTAGGTAAATGTTTGAGCACTCACACTTGCACCCAAATGTGCCCTCACTGAGGATTCAGCCTGGCAAATGCAGGAGGACACAAGTGTGCAGTCTCGGCCATTCACAAAGCCATCGAGGTACTGTGGCCATCATGTGATTGCCACAAACTGCAAAGCAACCCATGGTTAGGCTCTGAATAAAACAAAATATTGACTTCTCCAGTTTGCACCATAATTGCAGCCCTGGAAATCTTTTATTAAACTTATGGGACAAAGTGCAGATAAGGGCCTCCACTCGGGGTATTATGAATGGGTTTGGACTTACCTAAATATCTGGCAGGACATTTGAGAATCATTCACGTCTAACGTGTATGCCATGAAGCAGGCACCTGCCCCCATGTGTAGTGGCCCCCCATATCATGACAACAGTCAAAAACAACACCCCTAGAATTTGTCACAGTCACTCCTTCTTCTTCAAGAACTGCTGGTCTAAGGCCGCCCTCCCTTAGTGAGCCACGAAGAGGTAGAGCTGACAGAGATGCCGCTTTATAAACTGAAGTGAAGTGAAGTGGATTCGCTCAGTCATATCGAACTCTTTGTGACCCCTTAGGCTATATTGTTCATGGAATTCTGCAGGCCGGAATACTAGAGGGGGTGTCCTTTCTCTTCTCCAGGGGATTTCCTGACCCAGGGACCAAACCCAGGTCTTCTGCATGGCAGGCAGTTTCCTTACGAGCTGAGCCACCAGGGAAGCCCAAGAATCCTGGATAAGGTAGCCTATCCCTTTCTCCGGGGGATCTTCCCAACCCAGGAACTGGGGTCTCCTGCATTGCAGGCAGATTCTTTACCAACAGAGTTATGAGGAAAGCTGAATAAAATAGTTCCTTTTTTTTTTTTTTTGAGATCTTAGTTCTCCAAGCAGAGCTTGAACCCATGCCCCCTGCAGTGAAAGCACAGAGTATGAACCACTGGACACCCAGGGAAGTCCTGGAGGTGCCTCTTTCAATTCTGTGTCCCAGGTCTCTCCCTCGCTTCACCCTACAGCCACCTGCCTCTCACAGAAACAGGTGACAAGGAGAGCGCATTTTGCCCTGAATCCCTGCTCTGCCATTGTTAGCTGTGTGGCCTTCAGCCAGTGGCAACCCTCTCTGAACTGCCTTTTTCTCTGTCACACCTACTGAGAACAGATGCCAAGGGGGCCAGCAGAGGACCTGTGCAGAGTTAGCCCTCAGGAACCCAAAGAGGGTGTCATTAATACTCCCTGGGCCTGTGGGGGTGGGGGAGAAAGCTAAATCCATCTGCAGAAACTCAGAGGAGGGTCTCTCTCCAGGGGAGTCAGCAGAGAAAGAAAACAGGAACCTGACTTTGCACATAACAAAGGGGAAAGACAGAATGAGCAAAGAATGTAATTAAAAATAAAGCAAAGAAGAGGGGAATTCCTTGGGGGCTCAGTGGTAAAAAATCCACCTGCCAATGCAGGAATCACTGGTTCCATCCCTGATCCAGGAGAATCCCATATGCCATGGAGCAGCTGAGCTCATGCATTCCAACTACTGAGTCTGTGTTCTAGAGCACGGGAGGCTTAATTACTGAGTCCACTTGACCTGAGCCAATGCTGGACAACAACAGAAGCCACTGCAATGAGAAGCCTCAACGCCACAACTAAAGAGTAGCCCCTGCCACCTTAAGCTAGAGAAAGCCCTCATGGAAATGAAAACCAACACATGCAAAGATAAATACATTTTTAAAATATGGCAAAGAAGTGATACAAGAAAACAAGGGAAGTCTGACAAATAGAAGACACAAAGTAAACTGATATCCAAAAAAGCCTAATTTCATCACAATAAATGGGAATAAGGCAAAGTTTCAACGCAAGAGATTTTCTGACAGTTTCTTTTTTCTTTGTTTGTTTAAAGCTGGCTAAATATGAAAGATTCCTAATATATACAACCGTTGAAAAATACACAATAAGAATATATATATATATATATATATATATATATATATATATATATATTGACAATGAAAGCCAATGCAGCTGTACTCAGTATCGTTTAGTTGCTCAATCATGTCCGACTCTTTGTGACCCCATGAATCGCAGCACGCCAGGCCTCCCTGTCCATCACCAACTTTCGGAGTTTACCGAAACACATCTCCATCGAGTCGGTCATGCCATCCAAACATCTCATCATCTGTCTTCGTCTTCTTATCCTGTCCCAAATCCTACGCAGCATTAGGGTCTTTTCCAATGAGTCAACTCTCACATGAGGAGGCCAAAGTATTGGAGTTTCACCTTCAACATCAGACCTTTCAATGAACACTCAGGACTGATTTCTTTTAGGATGGACTGGTTGGATCTCCTTGCAGTCCAAGGGACTCTCAAGAGTCTTCTCCAGCACCACTGTACAAAGGCATCAATTCTTCCGCTCTCAGCTTTCTTCACCGTCCAACTCTCAATCCATACATGACCACTGGGAAAACCATAGCCTTGACTAGACGGAACTTTGTTGGCAAAGAAATGTTTCTGCTTTTAAATATGCTATCTAAATTGGACATAAGCTTCCTTCCAAGGAGTAAGCGTCTTTTAATTTCATGGGGGCCATCACCATCAGCAGTAATATTTGAGCCCCCCCCCAAATAAAGTCTGACACTGTTTCCACTGTTTCCCCATCTATTTCCCATGAAGTGATGGGACCAGATGCCATGATCTTGATTTTCTGAATGTTGAGTTTTAAGCCAACTTTTTCACTCTCCTCTTTCACTTTCATCAAGAGCCTCTTTAGCTCTTCTTCACTTTCTGCCATAAGGGTGGTGTCATCTGCATATCTGAGGTCATTGATATTTCTCCTGGCAATCTTGATGCCAGCTTGTGTTTCTTCCAGCCCAGCGTTTCTCATGATCTACTCTGCATATAACTTAAATATACAGGGTGACAATAGGCAGCCTTGACGTACACCTTTTGCTATTTGGAACCAGTCTGTTGTTCCATGTCCAGTTCTAACTGTTGCTTCCTGACATGCATACAGGTTTCTCAAGAGACAGGCCAGATGGTCTGGTATTCCCATCTCTTTCAGAATTTTCCCCAGTTTATTACTGTCAAGCAAATGGATTTTAAGGTGAAAAAGCATTACTAAAATTTAGAAGTATAAAAGGATTCATTTGAGCTAAATTTGCAAGTACCTATACAGTCAGCAAAAACAAGACCGGGAGCAGACTGTGGCTCAGATCATGAACTGCTTATTGCCAAATTCAGACTTAAATTAAAGAAAGCAGGGAAAACCACTAGACCATTCAGGTATGACCTAGATCAAATCCCTTATGAGTATACAGTGGAAGTGACAAATAGATTTAAGGGACTAGGCCTGATAGACAGAGTGCCTGATGAACTACGGACACAGGTTCGTGACATTGTGCAGGAGACAGGGATCAAGAAAATCCCCATGGAAAAGAAACACAAAAAAGCAAAATGGCTGTTTGAGGAGGCCTTACAGATAGCTGGGAAGAGAAGAGAAGCAAAAAGCAAAGGAGAAAAGGAAGGATATTCCCATCTCAATGCAGAGTTCCAAAGAATAGCAAGGAGAGATAAGAAAGCGATCAGTGCAAAGAAATAGAGGAAAACAACAGGTTGGGAAAGACTAGAGATATCTTCAAAAAAATTAGAGATACCAAAGGAACATTTCATGCAAAGATAGGTTCGATAAAGGACAGCAATGGTATGGACCTAACAGAGGCATAAGATATTTAGAAGAGGTGGCAAGAATACAGAGAAGAACTGTACAAAAAAAGATCTTCACGACCCAGATAATCACGATGGTGTGATCACTCACCTAGAGCCAGACATCCTGGAATGTGAAATCAAGTGGGCCTTAGAAAACATAACTATAAACAAAGCTAGTGGAGGTGATGGAATTCCAGTTGAGCTATTTCAAATCCTCAAAGGTGACGCTGTGAAAGTGCTGCACTCGATATGCCAGCACATTTGGAAAACCCAGCAGTGGCCATAGGACTGGAAAAGGTCAGTTTTCGTTCCAATCCCAAAGAAAAGCAATGTCAAAGAATGCTCAAACTACAGCACAATTGCACTTATCTCACATGCTAGTAAAGAAATGCTCAAAATTCTCCAAGTCAGGCTTCAGCAATACGTGAACTGTGAACTTCCAGATGTTCAAGCTGGTTTTAGAAAAGGCAGATGAACCAGAGATCAAATTGCCAATATCCGCTGGAAAATCGAAAAAGCAAGAGAGTTCCAGAAAAACATATATTGCTGCTTTATTGACTATGCCAAAGCCTTTGACTGTGTGGATTACAATAAACTGTGGAAAATTCTGAAAGAGATGGGAGTACCAGACCATCTGATGTGTCTCTTGAGAAACCTGTATGCCGGTCAGGAAGCAACAGTTAGAACTGGACATGGAACAACAGACTGATTCCAAATAGGAAAAGGAGTACATCAAGGCTGCATATTGTCCCCCTGCTTATTTAACTTATATGCAGAGTAGATCATGAGAAATGATGGGCTGCAAGAAACACAAGCTGGAATCAAGATTTCCAGGAGAAAAATTAATAACCTCAGATATGCGGATGACACCACCCTATGGCAGAGAGTGAAGAAGAAGTAAAGAGCCTCTTGATGAAGGTGAAGGAGGAGAGTGAAAAAGTTGGCTTAAGGCTCAACGTTCAGAAAACTAAGATCATGGCATCTGGTCCCATCACTTCATGGGAAATAGATGGGGAAACAGTGGAAACAGTGTCAGACTTTATTTTTTGGGCTCCAGAATCACAGCTGATAGTGACTGAAATTAAAAGACGCTTACTCCTTGGAAGGAAGGTTATGGCCAAACTAGAAAGCATATTTAAAAGCAGAGACATTACTTGGCCAACAAAAATCCATCTAGTCAAGGCTACGGTTTTTCCACTGGTCATGTATGAATGTGAGAGTTGCACGGTGAAGAAAGCTGAGCACCACAGAATTGATGCTTTTGAACTGTGGTGTTGGAGAAGACTCTTGAGAGTCCCTTGGACTGCAAGGAGATCCAATCAATCCATCCTAAAAGAGATCAACCCTGGGTGTTCATTTGAAGGTCTGATGTTGAAGCTGAAACTCCAATACTTTTGGCACCTCATGCGAAGGGTTGACTCATTGGAAAAGACCCTAATGCTGGGTAGGGTTGGGGGCGGGAGGAGAAGGGGACCACAGAGGATGACATGGTTGGGTGGCATCACTGACTCAATGAACATGGGTTTGGGTGGACTCCAGGAGTTGGTGATGAACAGGGAGGCCTGGCGTGCTGCAATTCATGGGGTTGCAAAGAGTTGGACACGACTGAGCGACTGAACTGAACTGAATAATTAAACAAGAAGAAAAAAAAATCTGCCCTCATAACGAAAACTCACCTCAACGTCTTGTTTGTGCAAAGTCCACAGGAGCAGTGTGTCACTGAATGCAGGCTGAGGGAGTGGATGAGGTAGTCCCCAACAGGGCCAGTTTCTGTCAAATTGACTTTGTGTTGCCAGAGACGCCAGCCAGCAGCTGAAAAAATCGAGAGCTGTCTCTTTGTCTCATTAGCTGCCTATAGAGCTGGAACAGCACCAGGGAAACAGGCGCCCTCTGTCTTGATGCTCTGCCAATCCAAGTACTGTTCTTACCACACAGTCCAAGGTGGCTTCTCAGCCCTCAAGTTCTGCACTCCCCCTGCACCAGGAAAGTAAAGGGGGAGGGGAGAGGGACGGACGCTTCTTCCCTTTAAGAGCACAGCTGACACAGTTCAACATCACTGTTGCTCAAATCCCAATGGCCAGATTTGTGCATCAGAAAATCACACCTTACCACAAAAGGAGCTGGAAGATGTAGCCTTTATTCTCAGCCACTCCTGCCTAGCGAGGAAACAAACAAATACGGGAGCATTTTCTGAGAGAGAAGGGGAGAACGAATGTAGGGAGCCAGCCAGTAGGCTCCATCACAGCCAGCGGGGGGGGGGGGGGTGGCTGTAATTGCCACCCTACCTAATCCCAGGCCTTACCCATTACTCTTTATTTACGAATAAATATTTATTTATTTAATCCTCCAATCCCTCCCCTGACAAAGTGGGCACCATCCCACTTCATTTTATAAAGGACATGTTTGAGATTCAGAAAGATTAATTAATTTCTTTAAAGTCACACAGCTGGTACAGGTAAACTGCTATGTGTTTTGCTGCATACACCTGGTAGGAAGGAGGTGGACTTAGGAATATCAAACACTGTTGTTCTGCACCCCTGAGCTGGTTAGAAGAGAGTGGAGTCCACCAAAGAAAACTAGGATACAGCACCCCCATATGACAAGCTTCCCTGAAAATTCCCACCAGTGTCTCAAGCAGCAGCTTCTGCCCGCTAATGAGAAAGTCTGTGTGCCAGCAGCTCTCCCAGCCTGATGGATGGGCCTCATTAGCCCAGGCCATGGGCACCTGAGCAGTGTGAAACACGGTGACAGGACAGGGGGCTTTGGCTGTTCCGGCTGACAGTATTGTTAATATCTCCATTTTAGCAGGTTATTTGTCTCCACCTCTCCACCAGTTGCAAATCCACCTGGGTTCTGCAGCCACCAGGCCTGGCAGGGAGGCTGCTGAGATAGTCTCTTCCCCTTTGCTCATTTCCTCCAGGAAAAATAAATTACATAGTTTAAACAGGGACTGGATTGGCCATGCAGCAACCAACATCCATCTTTGCAGAGAATGAAAGACTCAGCCAGGCTGAGGGGAGGAGAGTGGGGGAGCTGAAAGGCATTAAAGAGAGGGCATCTGTTGCCCATGATGGATCACTTTTTGCTTCATTTCCAGCACTATTGTCTTTTCCAATGAGTCAACCCTTCACATTAGGTGGCCAAAGTATTGGAGTTTCAGCTTCAACATCAGTCCTTCCAATGAACACTCAGGACTGATCTCCTTTAGGATGGACTGGTTGGATCTGCTTGCAGTCCAAGGGACTCTCAAGAGTCTTCTCCAGCACCACAGTTTAAAAGCATCAAGTCTTCGGAGCTCACCTTTCTTCCCCATCCAACTCTCACGTCCTTACATGACCACTGGAGAAACCATAGCCTTGACTAGATGCACCTTTGTTGGCAAAGTAATGTCTCTGCTTTTAACTATGCTATTTAGTTTGGTCATCACCTTCCTTCCAAGGAGTAAGCTTCTTTTAATTGCATGGCTGCCATCACCATCAGCAGTGATTTTGAAGCTCCCTCACCCCCAAAGTATGACACAATTTCCGCTGTTTCCCCATTTTTCCCCATGAAGTGATGGGACCAGATGCCATGATCTTAGTTTTCTAAACTTGTAGAGCTTTAAGCCAACTTTTTCACTCTCTTCTTTCACTTTCGTCAAGAGGCTCTTTAGTTCTTCTTCACTTCCTGCCATGAGGGTTGTGTCGTATGCATATCTGAGGTTATTGATATTTCTCCCGACAATCTTGACTCCAGCTTGTGCTTCTTCCAGCTTTGACTACCTACCCTTCTATTTGCATGGCCCCAGCCTTCCCCTTCTCTGGCACTTACTTAAATGTCACCCCTCCAGAGAGGCTGTCCTGACCCAGCTATCAAAAGTGTAGAGCCCCCAGAGGCAGGAAAGGGTGTATGGTGCTCCTGGAACCAAAAGGACACTGGTATAGTTTCTACCCTGTAGGCATACAACCTCACAGTGCACGGAACTGGGGGCATTCATGTATATTCATCAAGGACTCTCTATTCACTCAGTAAAAAATTGAAGGCTGGTGACTATCTTGAGCTGGCCTTGAGTATCTTTTAGCTGTAATGAAGACGTAAACACTTGCTCACCTAACAAGATTAGACCTAGGTGTACCTTAGGTTGATTCAGTTGAGTTCAGTTCCGTTCAGTCGCTCAGTCATATCCGATTCTTTGCAACCCAATGAAGCACAGCACACCAGGCCTCCCTGCCCATCACCAACTCCCAGAGTCCACCCAAACCCAGGTACAAAGAGTCAGTGATGCCATCCACATCCATGCATGACCACTGGAAAAACCATAGCCTTGACTAGATGGTGGAGAAGGAGGTGGCACCCTACTCCAGTACTCTTGCCTGGAAAATCCCACGGATGGAGGAGCCTGGTAGGCTTCGGTCCATAGGGTTGCAAAGAGTTAGACATGGATGAGCGAACTCTTACTTTTCACTCCCATGCACTGGAGAAAGTAATGGCAATCCACTACAGTGTGCTTGCCTGCAGAATCCCAGGGACAGCAGAGGCTGGTCGGCTGCCGTCTATGGGGTCGCACAGAGCCGGGCATGCCTGATGCGACTGAGCTGCAGCAGCAGCAGACCAGACGGACGTTTGTTGACAAAGTAACATCTCTGTCTTTTAATATGCTGCCTAGGCTGCTGATAACACTCCTTCCCAGGACTAAGTGTTTTTTAATTTCATGGCTGCCATCACCATCTGCAGTGTTGTTTCAGTTGGTCCAAAAATTCATCAAGCATCCCTATCCGTCAGACCTCCTGTCCTGCCTCTTGAGAAATCTGTATACAGGTCAGGATGCAACAGTTAGAAATGGATATGGAATATCAGACTGGTTCCAAATAGGAAAAGGAGTACGTCAAGGCTTTAATTTGTCCCCCTACTTATTTAACTTGTATGCAGAGTACATCAAGAGAAACGCTGGGCTGAAGGAAGCACAAGATGGAATCAAAATTACCGGGAGAAATGTCAATAGCCTCAGATACGCAGATGACACCCCCTATATGGCAGAACCTGAAGAAGAACCTAAGAGCTTCTTGATGAAAGTGAAAGAGGAGAGTGAAACAGTTGGCTTAAAGCTCAACATTCAGAAGCCTTAGATCATGGCATCTGGTCCTATCACTTTATGGCAAACAGATGTGGAAACAGTAGAAACATTGGCTGACTTTCTTTTTCTGGACTCCAAAATCACTGAAGATGGTGACCGCAGCCATGAGATTAAAAAACGCTTACTCCTTGGAAGGAAAGTTATGACCAACCTAGACAGCATATTAAAAAGCAGTGAAGTTATTTTGCCAACAAAGTTCTGTTCAGTCAAGGCTATGGTTTTTCCAGGGGTGGTGTAAACAAGTGAGGGTTGGAGTATAAAGAGGGCCGAGCACAGAAGAATTGATGCTTTTGAACTGTGGTGTTGGAGAAGCCTCTTGAGAGTCCCTTGGTTTGCAAGGAAATCCAACCAGTCCATCCTAAAGGAGATCAGTCCTGGGTGTTCACTGGAAGGACGGATGTTGAAGCTGAAACTCCAATACTTTGGCCACCTCAGGCGAAGAGCTGATTCACTAGAAAAGACCCTGATGCTGAGAAAGATTGAGGGCGGGAGGAGAAGGGGTCGGCAGAGGATGACCTGGTTGGATGGCATTACTGACTCTATGGACATTGGCTTGGGTGGACTCCGGGAGTTGGTGATGGACAGGGAGACCTGGTGTGCTGTGGTTCACAGTGTCTTAATTCGTCATATAACACAGAGTGACTGAAGTGTATTGATGACTAAATGGTGATACGGTGAGGTGGACGGATGGATGCTTGTCTGGATGTGTGAGTGGTTGTATGGTGAGATGGAAAGTTGGATAGATGCTTAAGTGGATGAATGAGTGGCTAAATGGATGGATGAGTAATGGAATGGGTAGGTGGATAGAATGACTAATGGTTGATGGGTGATTGATAGTAATACTGCGATGGTTGGATATGTAGTTGCAAGAATGGTATAATGGTTAGATAGACAGATAGTTAAATGAAGGTAAAGAATCCCTTGAGTTAGCTGGCAAAAACACGGATCAACCTCACTGTAATCTGCTGAATTAGTTTCTTCTAATGAGTGTAAATGTTGTACTGAATGAATTGACTTCTGGCTCGAGAAGAAAGAGACTGCAGCAGAACCATCCAGGGAATCAGTCATGTGGTCCTGGATCCTCCCTGTTTTCTCATTGTTTTATAACCTAGGCACCTCGGTACACACTTTTAACCACGTGCTATCCACTCGTCCCTTCCAGCCACCATCACACCTGCTTATAGATAGAGAACAGAGTTGTAGTTGCCAAGGATGGAGGGGATAGGGATGGGCTGGGAATCTGGGGTTGGTAGATGCAAACTACTACGTTTACAGTGGATACACAACAAGGTCCTAATGGATAGCACAGGGGACAATATTCAGTATCCTGTGATAAACCGTAATGGAAAAGAATGTAAAAAAAGAATGTGTACATGTGTATAACTGAGACACTTTGCTGATTTGCAGACTGACACAGCACTGTAAATCAAGTATATTTTAACAAATTGAAAAAAAAAAACAAACCAAGAATAAAGTTCTCCTACCTTTTTTCAGCCCTACTGATAAAAGAGAAACAAAAAAAAGAAACAAATGCTTTCAAGAAAAATTCTGTTGAGAATTAACAAAGACTAAATCACTTAATAAAAAAAGAAATTGTATTTTAAAAGGCTTCCATTAGTGTCACGAATAGTAGACTCTTGAAGCTGTCCACACAGAGAGAGGTTTGGGGAGAAACAGACCTGTTCTTTATTTCTGAAATTAACTGCCTAGGTGGTCACCTACTTTTCTATTGTGATGATTGAATGTTAAAGGCTGGTGCTGACAGTCCACAGTCTGTAAATGTTTCATTCTGAATTCTGGGATGACTCAGAGCTCTCAGTGGACAAAGGCACTATCTTTCTCAATGTATAAGAGAGATAGCAATTAATGAATGTTGGATGATAGATGGATGGATGAATGGATGATGGATGGATTGGAGGGTGTTGGGTAGATGGATGGAAGGATGGATGGATGGATGGATGGATGGATGGATGGGTAGCTAAGATTCAGTGGTCCCAGGCTTCTTGCCTTCACTCTTTATCCAACAGTATCTTGCAGGCCTCTGGAATCCTCTTAGAAGTAGAGTAGCTGCACTATGCAAAACTCCCAAAGAAAAACCCTTGGCTTTCTAGAAGTGTGAGCATGACACCAGAACTTCCTGGCTAGCTCAGCAGAAGGACAGAAAATCAAAGAAGTTTTCAGGTCAAACTCCATGGATGAAGGTGTTTGTTTCACAAGGGAGTTAGAAGTCAGAGAGCTAACATGGGAATTTTTCAATGGCAAATAGCATAAGTACCATCAAAGTGGCTTTAAAAGAAATTGGCCTACTTGGCTGAAAGGTTGAGGAATGTGTGATCTCAGACCCCATGACCTCCAACACCCCAAATGCAGAATTCAAGGAGTATCTTTAAATTCTTTTAAATTCAGTCTCTTTGTCTCTATCCCTGGACACTGTTTCCTCTAACTTGACTTTATTTGTAGACAATAATCTACATGAGGTAAGAGATGTGGCAGAAATGATTAAACAAAGATTTCTATTAATTGAACATTGGTTAATTCTTAGAAGGACAAGTGCTTAGGAAAGATAGGTTAAATTTATGCTGTGAGATTAAAATGTCCTTATGGTTGAAATATTTTGAGTTTCTTCTTCCTTAGTTATTTGCAGCCCAAAGCATCCCAATATATATAACACATAATAAATAGTAGTATTATATCTCATGGACTCAGATGTCTACTTACAAAACCATTCATTCAAGTGGAGCAGATATTTTTACTACATCAGATAATAATTGAGCATCTACAATGCACTGGCAGTGTCCCAAGAACAATAGATGCATATTTGAATAAGACATGGTGCTTTCAAACAAAACAAAACAAAGTTGAGACATTTGACCACCTTAAAAAAGTTACTAAAATACATAAGTAAGGCTTCCCTGGTGCCTCAGTGGTAAAGAATCCACCTGCCAATGCAGGAAATGCCAGTTCGATATCAGGTTTGGGAAGTTACTACATGTCCAGGGGCAACTAGACCCATGCACTACAACTTACTGATCCTGTGCTCAGAGCCCAGGAGCCCCAGCTACTGAAGCCCACTTGCCCTACAGCCTGTGCTCCACAACAAGAGAAGCCACTGCAATGAGAAGCCTGTGCACCACAACTAGAGAGGAGGCCCGCATTCCCCAACTAGAGATAAGCCCTGGCAGCAATGAGACCCAGCACAGCCATAAATAGATACTATTATACAAATAAAGATATGAGACAAAAGTCAAATTGAAATTCAAATCACAGACAACAGCAAGTGTTAATCCCCCTTGATATATAAAAATCTCTTACAAATAAAGAGTAAACCAGCAACCCAAATAAAAAAAAAAAAGATCCTAGGGCATGTACACACATTTTAATATATTTGTTAAAAGTGCAACTGTTCCTTAAACTTATACAGATGTTCAAGTTCGCTCATCGTAAGAGAAATGCAAATATACTGAGATACAACTTTTCGCATCGGATTGACAAACGTTTGAATGTTTAATGACTCACAGTGCTGGTTGAGCTGTGGGGCTTCGTGCATTGCTTCTGGAAGCTGAAACTGGTACAACTCCTAAGGAGAAAAGTTGGCAATATCTATGCAATTTGTAAGTTCGACTCAGTAATTCCACTTCTGAATATCTATCGACAGATATATTTAAGTGAGCATGCATATTCTGTATAGAGTTCTTTTCTACAACACCGTCTGTAATAGCAAAGAATGAAAACAAGCCGAATATCCACCAGCAGTGGACTGATATTTATTGGCTGTGGGACTTTTTATTCGGTTGGAGTTTGGAACTTCTTCCAAATCCAGTGAGAAGACGCCTGAGAGTTTAAAGGAGGAGACGGGCATAATCCGACTTCTATTTTGAAGAATCATCCTGATCTGGGGGATGGGTACCCAAGTTTAATCATCTGTAAGAAAATATCATGAGGATAACCAATTGAGCTTGGTTCAGTACACTGTGTGTAGGGTATCACATGAGAAAATGCCTTCACGTTCCTGAGACAGCCCATAACCAGCTGTTTTTGACCAGACACCGTGCTTCCATCCTTCCCGCTGGAAACCATTCTCTCCCGACACAGATGAGGACGGACGACGTCCCCAGGTCCTGTAAAGGGCCCCTCGTGGTCCTTCCTAGCTTCTTCCGTGCCTTCCACCTTGCTTTTGATTTCTGTCACCCCAGATCTCCAAGCCCTTATAAACGGACCCATAGACAATACAGCCTGCCATTTTTACTCACAGGGATTTGGGGAAACTCCTAGGATGTGGATAGACAGACAATTCTTTCTGGGTAAAGGGAAATCTGAGTTCAGAGCGCTCCGCCATTCTGCTGCAGCGCCCACAGCACCGACGGTGGGGCCGGATCAGCACCCGTGAAGCTGTGCTCGCCAGTGACCACCAGAGGGCAGTGCGACCCCGCCATCGGCCCGAACTGCCCGCAGGGGCCACCCAAAGTTAGGCATGGAAATAGCACTGCAAGGATTCCAGAAGTATCTTCTTGGGCTGCGCCCCTGCTTTGCGGGAGTGCTTCCCTGATATTGCAGCACCTTCGAGGATCTGTTCAGGCCCCAAAGTTAAGGATTAAGTGACCTGCTGTGGTGCCTCAAGAGCCATCAGCAGCCACGACCCCGGAAGCACTTCTTGCCACACTCAGCTCGACTATAAAAGATAACTGCTCTAATGTTTAATAACACCATCGCCGTGATAGTTTAAATTGTTTGACAAAATGGTGTGTGTGTGTGGGGGGGGGGTTAATCCATAAATTCAAGATAGCAAACTATGTAGCAGTTCATTCAAGGATGACGGATAAGCCAGCTGCAACCAAATAGTGATTTTAAAACGTAACCATCAAGTATTTGGGCAACAATGTGTATTGGGGGAACTCGGACTACAGGGTGGGGGTGTCTCTTTGCCCTTATACCCTCTTCACCGCCCGACGGGTATCAGGACCGCAGAAGCCCAGCCCACCTCTCTCTCATAGCCCATGGGTTCCTATACACCACATGGTGTGGCTGAATAAGGAGCTGCACACACAAGTCTGGCTTCTACATTTATTCAACACCTGCTCTGTCCCAGGCTCCCAGCTAAGCCCTTGACTTGCATTAACTCCTTCATCGTGATCACACAGTTGCTGTCTGGAGAGGTCAGATAGCACATGGTTCAGATGTGGCCTGGGGTCAAGTCCCAGCTATTCCTTTTCCTGTTTGTGGGAACTTCACTCCCTGCACTTCAGCGTTCTCACCTGTAAAATGGGGTTGAGGTGAAAACCCACCTCACAGAAATGTTGCCAGCATTGAGCGCATTAAGACATGAACAACACTTTGTTTGAAAGCTTCCCTTTCAGTTCCTCTGCATAAGAAATGAATATTACATCAAGACCCAGTATGATATAGATACATGTGTGTGCATATTATGTGTGTAAGCTAAAATATGTTCCACAAGGCAATGCTAACCTATAATACCATGATATACCCACTTAGTTTCCATCCTGTCCTGTTTTCTATTTAAAAGATGCAAGTAACAATCTACTAAATTGACTCTAGGACCCACCGTTTAGAAAATATTGGTTTAGTAAAGGGTTCGGCAGACCATGTGGTTCTCAGAAGTCCCATTTTACAGAATGGGAAACTGAGGTCCAGAAAGTGTTGTGGCTTGCCTCTGACCCCAGCTACTGGAAGGCAGCAGAGCCCAGACTGCAACCCAGCATCTCTGATGCCTAAATTAAGGCTCTTCCACACAAGATGCAAACTGACAGCTCACAGGCCAGATCTGACCCACAGAGACATTGGCCTAATTTTCACAATAGGTTTGCAAGTTTTGTTACAATTATATAAAATGTATCATTGGAAGACATAACTCAAAATATGAATTTTCAACTTATCATTGAAAGTGGGCAATCTGGCAACACGTGGACCTATGTATGCACGTGACCAGCAGGAGCCACACCCAAACTGCCACTTCCAGCTGCTCTCCAGGTTCATTACTTTGCCACAGTCCCCACCGTGCATGGACAGAGGGTCCTGGCAAGTTTCAGTCCATGGCATCTCAAAGAGTCGGACACAACTTAGCAACTAAAAAACAACAATCACTATGCCATTTTGTGTCCCAGACACTGAGACAAACCATCAATTGCCATAGTCTGTGTTTTTTTCAGACGGGAGAAATATTTTTCAAGAAGGAAAGACAGGACTTTCCTGGTGGTCGAGTGGTTAAGAATCTGCCTGCCAGTATAGAGGACACAGGTTCGACCATTGATCTGGAAGACTTCACATGCTGTGGGACAACTAAGCCCATGAAAACTACTGAACTTGCATTCTAGAGCCCATACCCTGGAACAAGAGAAGCCACCACAAGGAGAGGCACATGCACCACAACTAGAGAAAGCTCTCTCTTGGCAACGAAGATCTGGCACAGTCCAAAATAAATATATTTTCCAAAAGAGGAAAAACAAAAGCTAAACCAAGGGACCTCCATTTCAAAACAAAAAAAGTAGATGCACAAATCTTTTCTCACATATTTAAATACAAAGAAACCACATCAATATCAACTTAACCCCAAATCTGTTTCTAGTCCCTGACTTGTTGAGCGTTTACAAACCCCATCTCAACCAATACCCTTTATCTACCGCCACCTGTTTTGCCCACCATCATGTCCCCAGCACCTGAAACTGCTCAGCCAAGAAAAAGTGCCTAATTAGAATGAACGGCTTTTATACAAAAGCTTCTCCCAATATCAGCAGGCATACAGTAATGGTGAGGAGCAGGCATTCTTTGGTCCACAGGATGGCTCAGGTCCAGCTTCTGCCATAACTAGCTGTGTGACCTGAGGTAGTTTCCTCAGTCTCTTTGGGTCTGATGCGTCCTCAGCTGCAAAATGCCTGGGATGAGGCGCTATGTACATAAGTGACCAGGAATGTGAATAACGCTGGGTAAATAAAGTTCGCTTCTCCTCCTTCATTTCATCAAGGTGAACCAAGGTGAGTACTGGTTCATATTAACGAGTCTGGTGACCAGTTAGCCTGGCCTTGGATTATCTGCAGGGCTGGGGAGGCAAAGATCTCCCACTACCATCATGGCCTGACAAGGAAACCCTGGGCCAGATGGTAACGTCAAAGATTCGATCCCCAGGCATATCTCTGTGTGAGAAATGGCTTTTCAACATGCATTCCTCTTGCTGCTCACCCTCCTGAATTGAAGAGGCTGGAGTGATGAAAATTCCATTTCCCAGACTCCCTTGCAGCCAGGGATCTGAAGCCTTTAAGGGTCCACTCATCAGCTGTGTCCATGAGACAACTGCACTTATGCAAACTTAAGAAAGGAAAAATTACTGGGGAGAGGAGTAGGGCCTCGTGATCCTGTGGCAGTGGTCCCTTGGGGCCCAGTCCTGCAGTGTGTCTTCCTGAGCCTTCCTGTGAGTCTGTAAATACTCATAACGTTATCATTCATGCCCTAGGAAATTTGAACAAAGTCACGGAGAAAGTGGAGGAGAGAGGAGCCTGAGATGCTGCAGTCCACTGGATTGCAAAGAATTGGAAAGACATACTGACTGAACAACAATCAGTCACACCCAAGAAGGGAAGCTAGATCCAGCCCATGTGTTTGGGGTATGGTACTAGTGATGAAGAAGCCACGTGCAGGAGATGCAAAAGATGTGAGTTAATCTTCTCTCTGTGTGGAGAAGATTCCCTGGAGGAGGACATGGTAACCCATTGCAGTATTTTTGCCTGGAGAATTCTATGGACAGAGGAAGCCAGAGGTGGCCTACAGTGCACAGGGCCACACAGAGTCGGACATGACTGAAGCGATTTAGGACACACACGTGCATGCACAAATTATTCTGAGAATTATTAATGAGCCTTCTATGTCAGCTGTGGGAGCAGGTTGAGAAGTGAGGTCTGAAAAGGGACTTCCGGAGCCACCAACCAGGCAAACGGAGAGGCCATAGAGTCTAGTCACCAAAGTGAGGCTGCTGAGGGCCAACAGTAGAGAAATGGAGAGGAAACCATTACCTCTGCAGCCAAGTGTCCAGTGACAGGGCGGGTGCTGATGCCCAGGAGTCAGGAGGGAGTTGTGGATGCATCCCAGACGACAGCAAGGACACGCCAGAGCCTGCAGGCATGTCTGTGCCTACTTGTCACCACATCAAAGCACAGCACCCTTGCAAGAGGAGAGACTGCTGCTCCCTTTCCACTTTCAAACCCTCTCTCAAGTTACTCTTTTGGTCAATTCTACCTCGGAACTTTTCCATACTGTCCATGGGGTTCTCAAACAAGAATACTGAAGTAGTTTGTCATTCCCTTCTCCAGTGGACCACGTCTTGTCAGAACCCCATGAACAGAAATAAAAACAGGACACTGAAGAATGAGCTCCCCAGGTCAGTAGGTGTCCAAAATGCTACTAGAGATCAGTGGAGAAATATCTTCAGAAAGAATGAAGGGAAGATGCCAAAGCAAAAACAACACCCAGTGGGGGATGAGACTGGTGATGGAAGTAAAGTCCGGTGTTGTAAACAGCAATATTGCAAAGGAACCTGGAATGTTAGGTCCCTGAATCAAGGCAAATAGGAAGTGGTCAAACAGGAGACGGCAAGAGTGACCATCGACATTTCTGGAATCGGCAAAGTAAAATGGACCTGAATGGGTGAATTTAACTCAAGTGACCATTATATCTATTACTGTGGGTAGGAATCCCTTAGAAGAAATGGAGTAGCCTTGATGGCCAACAACAGAGCCTGAAATGCAGTACTAGGATGCAATCTCCAAAAGGGCAGAACGATCTCTGTTCGTTTCCAAGCCAAACTATTCAATATCATGATAATCCAAGTCTACGCCCCAACACGTAATGCTGAAGAAGCTGAAGTTGAACGGTTCTATGAAGATCTACCCGGCTTTCTAGAGTTAACACCCCCAGAAGATGTCCTTTTCATTATAGGGGCCTGGAATGCAAAAGTAGGAAGCCAGGAAGGACCCGGAGTAACAGGCAACGTTGGCCTTATAGCACAGAATGAAGCAGGACAAAGGCTAAGCGAGTTTTGGCAAAAGATTGCACCAGTCTCAGCAGACACCCTCTTCCAGGAACACAAGAGAAGACTCTACACATGGGCATCACCAGAGGGTCAATACTGAAATCAGATTGATTATGTGCTTTGCAGCCAGAGAGGGAGAAGCTGTACAGGGTCAGCACAAACAAGACGTGGGGCTGACTGTGACTCTGATCATGAACTCCTTATTACCAATTTCAGACTTACCTTGAGGAAAGTAGGGAAAACCACTGGACCATTCAGATATGACCAAAATCAAGTCCCTGTGATTCCATTACACAGTGGAAGGGAGAAAGAGATTCAAGTGATTAGATCTCATAGAAAGAGTGCCTGAAGGACTTTGGACAGAGGTTCATGACATTGTACACGAGGCAGGGATCACGGCCATCCCCAAGGAATAGAAACGCAAAAAGGCAAAATGGTTCTCTGAGGAGGCCTTACAAACAGCTATGAAAAGATGAGAAACGGAAGGCAAAGTAGGAAAGGACAGATATACTCATTTGAATGCAGAGATCCAAAGAAAAGCGAGGAGAGGTAAGAAAGCTTTCCTCAGCGATCAATGCAAAGAAATAGTGGAAAACAATAGAATGGGAAAGACGAGAGTTCTCGTTGAGAAAATTCGAGTGACCAACTTTACACGCAGGAACTTTTCATGCAAAGAAGGGCACAATAAAGGGCAGAAATGGCATGGACCTAACAGAAGCAGAGGATATGAAGAAGAGGTGGCAAGAATACACAACATAATACAGAAAGGATCTTCAGGACCCAGATAAACATGATGATCTGATCACTCCCCTAGACCCAGACATCCTGGAATGTGAAGTCAAGTGGGCCTTCGGAAGCATCACGACAAACAAAGCTAGTGGAGGTGATGGAATTCTAGTCGAATTATTTCCAATCCTAAAAGATGATGCTGTGAAAGTGCTGCACTCAGTAGGCCAGCAAATCTTTCCACAGGACTGAAAAAGATGAGTTTTCAATCCCAAAGGAGGGCTATAGCAAATAATGCTCATCTACTGCACAATTGCACTCATCTCACATGCTAACAACTTAATGTTCAAAATTGTCCAAGCCAGGCTTCAACAGATTGTGAGCCATGAACTTCCAGATGTTAAGCTGGATTTAGAAAAGGCAGAGGAACAAGAGATCAAATTTCAAACCTCCACTGGACCAACGAAAAGCAAGCGAGTTCCAGGAAAACATCTATTTCTGCTTTGTTGACTATGCCAAAGCCTTTGTGAGCATCGCAACAAACGGTGGAAAATTCTTCAAGACATGAGAATACCAGACCACCTGATATGCCTCCTGAGACATCTGTAGGCAGGTCAAGAAGCAGCAGTTACAGCTGGACATGGAAAAACAGACTGGCTCCATATCAAGAAGGAGTACATCAAGGCTATATATTGTCACCCTGCTTATTGATCTTATATGCAGAGTACCTCATGAGACACGCTGTGCTGGAGGAAACACAAAGTGGAATCAAGATTGCCGGGAGAAATATCAATAACCTCAGATATGCCGATGACAGCACCCTTATGGCAGAAAGCATGAACAAAAGAGCCTATTGATGCAAGTGACAGAGGACATTGAAAAACTTGGCTTAAAACTGAACATTCAGAAAACTAAGATTATGGTATCTGGTCCCATCCCTTCTTGACAAATAGAAGAGGAAACAGTGACAAATAATATGTTGGTCTCCAAAATCAATACAGATGGTGATGGTAGCCACGAAATTAAGAGATGCTTGCTCCCTGGAATAAAAGGTATGAGCAGGCTAGACAGCTTATTAAAAAGCAGAGGCATTACTTTGTCAAAAAAAAAAAAAAAAAAAAAGGTCCCTCTAGTCAGTTCAGTTCAGGTCAGTTTAGTCGCTCAATCATGTCCGACTGTTTGTGACCCCATGAATCACAGCATGCCAGGCCTCCCTGTCCATTGCCAACTCCTGGAGCTCACCCAAACCCACGTCCATCGAGTCGGTGATGCCATCCAATCATCTCATCCTCAGTCGTCCCCTTCTCCTCCTGCCCGCTATCGTTCTCAATATCAGGGTCTTTCCCAATGAGTACACACTTCACACGAGGTGGCCAACGTATTGGAGTTTCAGCTTCAACCTCAGTCCTTCTAATGTACACCCAGAACTGATCTCCTTTAGGATGGACTGGTTGGATCTCCTTGCAGTCCAAGGGACTCTCAAGAGTCTTCTCCAACACCACAATTCAAAAGCATCAATTCTTTGGTGCTCAGCTTTCTTCACAGTCCAACTCTCACATCCATACATGACCACTGGAAAAACCATAGCCTTGTCTAGACGGACCTTTTTTCGCAAAGTAATGTCTCTGCCTTTTGATATTGTGGCTAGGCTGGTCATAACTTTCCCTCTAAGGAGTAAGCGTCTTTCAATTTCAGGGTGAGAGTCACCATCTTCAGTGATTCTGGAGCCCCCCAAAATAAAGTCTGACACTGTTTCCACTGTTTCCCCATCGATTTGCCATGAGGTGATGGGACCAGATGCCATGACCTTAGTTTTCTGAATGCTGAACTTTAAGCCAACTTTTTCACTCTCCTCTTTCACTTTCATCAAGAGGTGTTTTAATTCCTCTTCACTTTCTGCCATATGGGTGGTGTTATCTGCATCCCTGAGGTTATTGATATTTCTCCCAGCAATCATGACTGCAGCTTGTGCGTCTTCCAGCCCAGGGTTTCTCATGATGTACTCTGTATATAAGTTAAATAAGCAGGGGGACAATATACAGCCTCGACGTACTTCTTTTCGTATTTGGAACCAGTCTGTTTTTCCATGTCCAGTTCTAACTGTTGTTCCTGAGCTGCATACAGATTTCTCAAGAGAAAGGTCAAGTGGTCTGGTAATCCAATCTGTTTCAGAATTTTCCACAGTTTATTGTGATCCACACAGTCAAAGGGTTTGGCATAGTCAATAAAGAAGAAATAAATGTTGTTCTGGAATTTTCTTGCTTTTTTGATGATTCAGCGGACGTTGGCAATTCCATCTCATTCAGGTTTGTTCTCAATCAAATCCTTTATGATTACACAACATAAATGAGAAATAGATTAAAGGGACTAGATCTGATAGACAGAGTGCCTGATGATCTATGGACGGAAGTTCGTGACTGAAGGCCATCCCCATGGAAATGCAATGCAAAAAAAGGAAAATGGCTGTCTGAGGAGGCCTTACAAATAACTATGAAAAGAAGAGAAGTGAAAAACAAAGGACAGAATGAAAGTAATTCCCATTTGAATTAGAGCTCGAAAGAATAGCAAGGAGAGATAAGAAAGCCTTCCTCAGCGATCAATGCAAAGAAATAGAGGAAAACAACAGAATGGGAAAGATTAGAGATCTCTTCAAGAAAACTAGAGTTACCAGGGGAACACTTCATGAGCAGATGGGCTCGATAACGGACAGAAATGATAGGGACCTAGCAGAAGCAGAAGCTATTAATAAGAGGTCGCAAGAATACACAGAACTGTATATATCTATATCCATATATCTATATCTTCAAGACGCAGATAAGCACAGTGGTACGGTCACTCACCTAGAGCCAGACATCCTGGAATATGAAGTCAAGTGGGCCTTACAGAGCATCACTAGGAACAAAGCTAGTGGAGGTGCTGGAATTCCAGTTGAGCTATTTTGAAATCCTGAAGGATGATGCTGTGAACGTGCTACACTCAATACGCCAAAAATTTTGGAGAACTCCGCAGAGGCCACAGGACTGGAAAAGGTCAGTTTTCATTCCAATCCCAAAGAAAGGCAGTGCCAAAGAATGCTCAAACTACCGCACAATTGCACTCATCTCCCACGCTAGTAAATCAAGGCTCAAAATTCTCCAAGCCATGCTCCAGCAATATGTGAACTGTGAACTTCCGGATGGTGAAGCTGGTTTTAGAATAGGCAGAGGAACCGTCCAGTCGAAGCTATGGTTTTTCCAGTAGTCATGTATGGATGTCAGAGCTGGAGTAGAAAGAAAGTTGAGCACCAAAGAATTGATGCTTTGAAACTGTGATGTTGGTGAAGACCCTCGAGAGTCCTTTGGACTGCAAGGAGATCTAACCAGTCCACCCTAAACGACATCAGTCCTGCATGTTCATTGGAAGGAATGATGCTGAAGCTGTAACTCCAATAATTTGGCCACCTGATGCGAAGGACTGACTGATTAGAAAGACCACCCTTATGGCAGAAAGTGAAGAAGAACAAAAGAGCCTCTTGATGAAAGTGAAAGAGGAGAGTGAAAAAGTTGGCTTAAAGCTGAACGTTCAGAAAACTAAGATCATGGCATGTGGTCCCATCACTTCATGGGAAATAGATGGGGAAACAGTGCAAAGAGTGTCAGACTTTATTTTGCGGGGCCCCAAAAGCACTGTTGATGGTGACTGCAGCCATGAAATGAAAAGATGCTTACTGCTTGGAAGGAAGGTTATGGCCAACCTAGATAGCATATTTAAAAGCAGGGACATTACTTTGCCAACAAAAGTCCGTCTAGTCAAGGCTATGGTTTTTCCAGTCGTCATGTATGGATGTGAATTTCGGACGGTGAAAAAGCTGAGTGCCGCAGAATTGATGCTTTTGAGCTGTGGTGTTGGAGAAGACTCTTGAGTGTTCCTTGGACTGCAAGGAGATCCAGTCAATCCATTCTAAAGGAGATCAATCCTGGGTGTTCATTGGAAGGTCTGATGAGTCGGCTGAAACTGCAGTACTTTGGCCATCTCATGCGAAAAGTTGACTCATTGGAAAAGACCCTAATGCTGGGTAGGATTGAGGGCAGGAGGAGAAGGGGATGACAGAGGATGAGACGGTTGGATGGCATCACTGACTCAATGGATATGGGTTTGGGTAAACTCCGAGAGTTGGTGATGGACAGAGAGGCCTGGTGTGCTGCAATTCATGGGGTCGCAAAGACTCGGACACGATTGAAAGACTGAACTGAACTTAACTGATGTTTGGAAAGATCAAATGTGGGAGGAGAAGGGGACAACAAAGGACAGGTTGGTTGGATGGCATCACCAACTCAATGGACATGAGTTTGAGTAAACTCTGGGGCGTTGGTGATGGACTAGGAGGCCTGACTTGCAGCAATCCATGGGCTCGCAAAGACTCGGACATGACTGAAAGACTGAACTGAACTTAACTGATGCTGGGAAGGACCAAAGGTGGGAGGAGAAGGGGACAACAAAGGACAGGTTGGTTGGATGGCATCACCAACACAATGGACATGAGTTTGAGTAAACTCCGGGGTGTTGGTGATGGACAAGGAGGCCTGACTTGCAGCAGTCCATGGGCTCGCAAAGGATCGGACACAACTAAGCCACTGAACAGACTGACTGAACTCAAAATCAAAGAAAGGGATTCTGGGAAATGTAGCTCCAGACTAGGCAAATTAACACAGCGGAGCACAGAGCACTTGACTTACTAAACCCTTCTGCTTCACTTAGTAGGGGGAACTGAGCTTTGAAAAACCGACCTGACTGATAAAGAGACTTTGGACAAGTCTGCAGTGAGGAGACTTTTAGTCACTGCTTTAATTTTCCATCGTACGAATCTGCACTAGAAACAGTCTGGATGTCATTTTCCCCACCTGCCTTGCAGTCAGAACATAACCATGGGACCTAGGCTCAATCAATTAGATGCACCCAGATGGTACCCAGGCTCAGCCAATCAAATACATCCAGATGGCACTTTAGACCAATTAGGTACAGCCACATGAAATGTAGGCTTAGCCAATGGATACACTTACAGGTGAAAGCAGTGCAACTGGGTTCTGATGCATAGAATTCAATCTAGACGAGGTGGAAGGGACATAAGCCATGTCACTAGTGGCAGCCACTGTGTCTGGAGCCAGTGGTAGTGACAGTTCAGTTCAGTCACTCAGTCCAGTCCGACTCTCTGCGACCCCATGAACTGCAGCATGCCAGGCCTCCCTGTTCATCACCAACACCTGAAGTTCACCCAAACCCATGTCCATTGAGTTGGTGATGCCATCACACCATCTCATCCTCTGTCATCCCCTTCTTCTCCTGCCCTCAATCTTTCCCAGCATCAGGGTCTTCTCCAATGAGTGACAGAAGATCCTGCACTCAAACTCTATATTGTTCATGGCTGTCTCTCCAGCCATCCCTCTCAGAAATCTGAGTCACTTAATATCCTTTAATAAGTTTCTTTCCTGCTCAAAGTTACCTCTAATGAATTCTATTCTTTCCAGTAGAAAGCTGACACCCCTCTAACTTCATTTAACCATCTAGCCTCTTTCCAAAACTAGATAAAATAAGGAACAATGTCCACCCCCATGGGCAGTGGAGTCAGGGAGATGCATTTTGTCAAATTACTATGGTGCCACAGACTCTGGGCCAGTGTCACCTGTGAGGGGGTCACTGACCTGGGTTGTGAGTCGGGTAGACCCATCTGAATCCTGGCTGTGGTGCTGACTGGCCTGTTGTGTGACATTGCGCATATCACTTTCCTCATCTCGAGAACTGACTGTGCTTAGTGTTGCCTCCTGGGGATATCATAGAGACCAAAAGATTCCTCTACGGAGCAATCTCTCAACCACACAGCTCAGCATGTTGGACACACCCACACCAGTGATGATAAAAGGAAGAAGAGTGACCTTTCTTTTGCTGGATTAAAGAAAATAAATAATAATAGAGGTGGTGTCCTCATGTAGTCCAAGATGAAGATGGTCTGTGAATGCTGCAGTTTAGAAAAGTTACATGTTTTTGGTTTTATATTTTTTAGTTTTCTATTTTTTTATTATATTTATTTTAATTGGAGGCTAATTATGGTACAATATCGTAGTGGTTTTGCCATGCATTGACATGAGTCAGCCACGGGTGTACATGGGTTTCCCATCCTGAACCCCCTCACCCCAATTCCATCCCTCTGGGTCATCCCAGTGCACCAGCTCTGAGCACCCTGTCTCATGCATTGCACCTGCACTGGAGGTCTGTTTCACATATGAAAATATACAGGTTTCATATTATTCTCTGAATCCATCCCAGACTTGCCTTCTCTCACAGAGTCCAGAAGACTCTTCTATACATCTGTGTCACTTTTCCTGTCTTTCACATAGGGTTATCATCACTATCTTTCTGAATTCCATATGTGTGTGTGTGTGTGTGTGTGTGTGTGTGTGTGTGTGTGTGTGTGTTATTGGTGTTTTTCCTTCTGGCTTACATCGCTCTGTTTAATAGGGTCCAGTTTCATCCACCTCGTTAAAACTGGTTCAAATGCATTCTTTTGAATGGCTTAGTAATATTCCATTGTGTATATGTAGCACGGCTTTCTGAGCCATTCGTCTGCTGTTGTACATCTGGGTTGCTTCCGTGTCCTGGCTATTATAAACAGTGCTAGGGTGAACATTGGGGTACACGTGTCTCTTTCAATTCTGGATTCCTCGGGGTGTATGCCCAGCAGTAGGACTGCTGAGTCATATGGCAGTTCCATTTCCAGGTTTTTAAGGAATCTCCACACTGTTCTCTATAGTAGCTCTAATAGTTCACATTTCCATCAACGGTGTAAGAGGGTTCCCTTTTCTCCACACCCTCTCCAGGATTTATTGTTTGTAGACGTTTGGATAGCAGCCATTCTGACTGGTGTGAGATGGTACCACATTATGGTTTTGCTTTGCATTTCTCTGATAATGAGTGATGTTAAACATCTTTTCAAGAGTTTGTTAGCCATCTGTATGTCTTCTTTGGAGAAATGTCTGTTTAGTTCTTTGGCCCCTTTTTTGATTGGCTCGCTTATTTTTCTGGAATTGAGCTGCAGGCGTTGCTTGTATAGTTTTGAGATTAATTCATTGTCAATTGCTTCGTTTGCTATAATCTTGGCCCATTCTGAAGGCAGTCTTCTTCCCTTGCTTATAGTTTCCTTCACTGTGCAAAAGCTTTTCAGTTTATTTAGGTCCCATTGGCGTATGTTTGCTTTAATTTCCATTACTCTGGAAGGTGGGTCATAGAGGATCCTGCTGTGATTTCTGTCAGAAAGTGTTTTGCCTGTGTTTTCCTCTAGGAGTTTTCTACTTTGTGGTCTTACATTTAGATCTTTAATCCATTTTGAATTTATTTTTGTGTACGGTGCTAGAAAGTGTTCTAGTTTCCCTCTTGTACAAGTGGTTGACCAGTTTTCCCAGCACAACTTGTTAAAGAGATTGTCTTGTCTTCATTGTATATTCTTGCCTCCTCTATCAAAGATAAAGTGTCCATAGGTACGTGGCTTGGACCTCTGGGCTTGCAATTTTGATCCATTTATCTATATTTCTGTCTTTGTGCTAGAACCACGCTGTCTTGATGACTGTAGCTTTGTAGTATAGCCTGAAATCAGGCAGGGTGATTCCTCCAGGTCCATTCTTCTTTCTCAAGATTGCTTTGGCTATTCGAGGTTTTTTGTAATTCCATACAAATTGTGAAATTATTTCTTCTATTTCCCTGAAAAATACCGTTGGTGGCTTGATAGGGATTGCATTGAATCTTTAGATTGCTTTGGGTAGTATACTCATTTTCACTATATTGATTCTTTCACTCCATGAACATGGTATATTCCTCCATCTATTTGTGTCCTGTTTGACTTCTTTCACCAGTGTTTTATAGTTTTCTATATGTATATATAGGTCTTTTGTTTCTTTAGGTAGATATATTCCTCAGTATTTTATTGTTTTCATTGGAGTGGTGAATGGAATTGTTTCTTTAAGTTTTCTTTCAGTTTTCTCCTTGTTAGTGTATAGGAATGCAAGGGATTTCTGCGTGTTCATTTTGTTTCCTGCAACTTTACTATATTCATTGATTAGCTCTAGTAATTTTCTGGTGGAGTGTTTAGGATTTTCTCTGTAGAAGATCATGGCATCTGCAAACAGTGAGTGTTTTACTTCTACTTTTCCAATCCGGGTTCCTTTTATTTCTTTTTCTGCTCTGATCGCTGTGGCCAAAACTCCCAAAACTATGTTGAATAGGAGTGGTGAGAGTGGGCACCATTGTACTGATCCTTACTTTAGGGGCATTGCTTTCAATTTTTCACCATTGAGGATAATGTTTGCTGTGGGTTTGTCGTATATATCTTTTATTATGTTGAGATTTGTTCCTTCTATGCCTGCTTTCTGGAGGGTTTTGGTGATAAATGGATGTTGAATTTTGTCCAAGGGTTTCTCTGCATCTATTGAGATAATCACATGATTTTTATTTTTCAATTTGTTAATGTGGTGTATTATGTTGATTAGTTTGTGGATATTGAAGAATCCTTGCATCCCTGGGATAAAGCCCACTTGGTCATGATGTATGATCGTTTTAATATGTTGTTGGATTCTGCTTGCTAGAATTTTGTAAAGGATTTTTGCATCTATGTTCATCAGTGATATTGCCCCGTGGTTATATTTATTTATTTATTTATTTATTTTCGTGTCATCTTTGTCTGGTTTTGGTATTAGGGTGATGGTGGCCTCATAGAATGAGTTTGGAAGTTTCCCCTCCTCTGCTATTTCCTGGAAGCATTTGAGTATGATAGGTATTAGCTCTTCTCTCAATTTTTGGTAGAATCCAGCTGTGAAGCCGTCTGGTCCTGGGCTTCTGTTTGCTGGAAGATTACTGATTACCCTTTCAATTTCCGTGCTTGTGATGGGTTTGTTAGGATTTTGTTTTTCTTCCTGGTTCAGTTTTCAGAAGTTGTACTTTTCTAAGAATTTGCCCACTTCTTCCAAGTTGTCCATTTATTGGTATATAGGGGTTGATAGTAGTCTCTTATGATCCTTTGTATTTCTGTGTTGTCTGTTGTGAACTCTCCATTTTCATTTCTACTTTTGTTGATTTGGTTCTTCTCCCTTTGTTTCTTGATGAGTCCGGCTAATGGTTTGTCAATTTTATATATCTTCTCAAAGAAACAGCTTTTAGCTTTGTTGATTTTTGCTCCGGTCTCATTTGTTGCTTTTACATTTATTTCTGCTCTATTATATGATTTCTTTCCTTCTACTAAGCCTGGGGTTCTTGAATTCTTCCTTCTCTAGTTGCTTTAGGTGTAGAGTTAGGTTATTTGTTTGACTTGGTTCTTCCTTCTTGAGGTAAGCCGCTTTTGCTATGAACCTTCGCCTTTGCACTCATTCTACAGCGTCCCATAGGTTTTGGGTTGTTGCGTTTTCATTTTCATTTGTTTCTATGCATATTTTGATATCTTTTTGGATTTCCTCTGCGATTTGTTGCTTATTTAGCAGTGTGGTATTCAGCCTTCATATGTTTGAATTTTAAATAGTGTTTCTCTTGCAGTTGACATCTAGTCTCAGTGTACTGTGGTCAGAAAATATGCTTGGAATGATTTCAAGGCTTTTTGAATCTACCAAGGCCCGACTTATGGCTGAGGATGTGAACAATCCTGGAGAAGTTTCCATATGTACTTGAGAAAAAGGTGAAACCCATTGTTTGGTCAGAAATTATGCTTGGAATGATTTCAAGGTTTTTTGAATCTACCAAAGCTGGACTTATGGCCGAGGATGTGATCTGTCCTGGAGAAGTTTCCATACGTACTTGAGTAAAAGGTGAAACCCATTGTTTTGTGGTGAAATGTCGTATCGATATCAATTATGTCTAACTGGTCCATAGTATCATTTAAAGTTTGTATTTCCTTGTTAATTTTCCGTTTACTTGATCTATCCGTAGGTGTGAGTGGGGTAGTAAAGTCTTCCACTATGACTGTGTTATCGTTAATTTCCCTTTCATGCTTGTTAGCCTTTGCCTTACATATTGTGGTTCTCCTATGTTGGGTGCGTATGTATTTATAATCGTTATATCTTCTTCTCGGATTGATGTTTTGATCATTATGTAGTGTCCCTCTTTGTGTCTTTTCACAGGCTTTATTTTAAAGTCTATTTTGTCTGATATGTGTATTGCTACTCCTGATTTCTTCTGGTCTCGATTTGCTTGGAATACCTTTTTTCCAGCCCTTCACTTTCAGCCTGTATGTGCCCCTTGTTTGGAGGTGGGTCTGTTGTAGACAACATAAACAGTGGTCTTGTTTGTGTATCCTTTCAGCTAGTCTTTGCCTTTTGGTTGGGGACCTCGACCCATTTACATTTAAGGTAACTGTTGATAAGTATGATCCTGTTGCCATTTGATTTGCTGTTTGGGGTTCGAGTTTATACAACCTTTCTGTGTTTCCTGCCTAGAGAAGATCCTTTAACATTTGTTGAAGAGTGAAAAGAAGAGTTGGGAATAGATGTCTCTACAGTATCTTCATTAGTCCGAGGTAATAAGAAGAAGCATGTTAAAGCAAGGGGTGATGTGGATGATCAAAACTCTGACTTTCATCCTGAAACTTGAGGACAGAGTGTATTTTCAGCCTGCACAAGTTTAAATGTGCCATTCATACGAAAGCCTTCTACCATCCAGATAGCTGCTGAAACAAGTGCCCCAACTTGAAATGATTTCTCTTCTCCATCGTAAATATCAGTTAGACCACAGGAGCATACTGTGATACATCAATCTGCAGCTGCTTTAGGTGTTGTTGTTGTTGTTTTAATTGAAGAGAAATTGCTTTACAGAATTTTGCTGTATTCTGTCAGAATTCAAAATAAATCAACCATAGAGGCACATATATCCCCTCCCTCTGGGAGTACCCTCCCATCTCCCTCCCCATCCCACAATCTAGGTTGAGCATTTGTCATGGGATTTCACATAGCAGCTGCACTAAATCAAATGGCTCTAGTGAAAATTTTGCAGCTATGTCTACTTCTGTTTCTCCGTACCGCAACTTATGTCCATTACAGAACAGTTAGTTTGGACCGAGGGTGGAGCCTTCTACCTTTCCAGGTTGGTATGGTAATATGTCAGTCCATGACCGTCCTTTTCCTAAACTACAACAGTCAGGCAATTTAATTTTCCCAGTGCCAAAGATCCCTGATACATCTGCTGCTTCTCTTTCAAGATCCACTCATCAACCATCTTCGTTATTGGAAAACTGTCCTAATACAACTGATGTACCAAATAGGTGTTGGATTATGGAGGATACCAAAGTGTAAAATTAATGTTGGGAGATGTCAACAAATTCCTACAATTCTCTTATTTGAAGAAAAAAGTTACATATTCGTCTTCATAGGGCCAATTTCTATTTTGGAATAATTAAGAGTAAAATGAGTCTTTCTTTCCGTGCCTGACTATTTTACTCTGCATAATATAAACACTTCTGTGCAAGGTCATAAAATAAACACTACACTTGATTTCACTGAAACCCACAGTCAGTTGATTGACTTCATTGCATAGAAGTGAGCAGACCCATGTTTGGTTTGGTAACAGTCCTGAATGTTAAGAATATGTGTATAGAAGGGTGATCAATCACTTTTATTTCAGGAGCCAAGTAGACTTATTGATGTGATTTTTCTGTGTAAAAATTCTTTAGCAATGACACTTTGCAGGTTTCATGTTTTTGGTTACTGTTTATGCAAGCAGCCTTTATTTTAAGTTGATGTAGAAGTAAACACTGGTTGAACATTGCCCTTCAATTGCTAGAAGACCAGTGACTTTATGATGTCAGAGCTACTCTTCAATTGCTAGGAGACCAGTGACTTTGTGATGTCACAGCTTTTTGACTTTGAGAACCATGCTGATGGTCTTGAGAGTTTATCTCTGTACGCCAGCCAAGCAGCATTTGAAGTTGGAGTGTGTAAAGTCAGACAAATGAGAAAAGTATCTGAAGAAAGATCTCTCTGAGATGGCACACATTCCTTCAGAAATTCAAGATGTGCCTCGTAAAGATGTATCAAGTGGTTCCAAAACCTCCATTAGATCGTCTTCGTGTGATTACACACTTACTGGGGACTCAGTTTTGAGATCTATGATTGAAGAATATGCTTTTCAGGCTTTGTCTAAGGAAGCTGGGATAAAAAGGCCACACTACACATTTTCTGTCTCTGAAAGAAATGAGTGGAATGATTTTCTTTCCCTCACTTTTCCACAAAAACTCTGGACTATAGTTGAAAGTGATCAGTTTGAATCTATTTGGTGGGATGAGAGTGGCACTTCTATAGTGATCAACGAAGAACTCTTCAAGAAAGAAGTCTTGGAAAGAAAGGCCCCTTTCAGAGTATTTGAAACTGATAGTATGAAAAGTTTAGCTCACCAGCTTAACCTTTATGGGTTTACTAAAACACGACAAACTTTTCAAGGATCTGCTTCACTCCCTGACTTTCTGGAAGAAGGAAACAATGTCTCTGTTTTGAGCAAGGTAATCCAAAATTTCCACTTACTGTAAGATTAAATCAGGTGACTTAGAAAGCATGTTCACATATGTAGCAAAAACCGAATTTAAAATTGAGATAGCAAACTGTTGAACACGTTTTATTTTTTGAAGTTGAGAACAGCTGGAGGTTAAAATATTTGATACTTAATACACTCTCCTAGCAACTTGAAATCAGATACATGTCCTCAAGCTACTTTAAGTGGTATTTACTGTATATATACAACATATTTTTTAGTTGAGGAGCATACTTGTTTCTAACATGTAAGGTGTTAAAACTACTAATGGAGGTGTTGTCTTTGATTCTATTTAATTGGCATTATTAAAGGAATACATTTTTATAATTTAACTTTGCTTGTCAGTTTTACCTTAGTTTATAAAAAACTAAATAATTGTATCCTTTGATTTTAGTTACAGATCTACCATAATCCAAATTTCAAAAGAGGCTATCCCCAACTTTTAGGAAGAATGAAAAGAAGAGTTGGGATTAGCAATGTGTTTCCGAAATCTTCACTAGTTCCAGATTACGAGAAGAAGCATGTTAAAGCAAGGGTCAACATAGATGATCGTAACTCTGGTTTTCATGCTCAAACTAGTGGAGAGAGTCCATTTTCAGCTTCCACCAGTTTAAGTGTGCCTTTCCCACAAAAGACTTATACCAGCCAGATAGTCCCTAAAACAAGCGCCCTATTTCCGCGTGACTTTCCTTCCCCATCAATATCAGTTAGACAAAGAGAACAGAACGTGGTAGATCAACCTGCTGTTTTAAACCAGTTGAGCATTTTTAATTGGCACTTCCATAGCACCTACACTCAAATAAATGGCCACGTTGAGGACTTTGCTACTACCGCTACATCTACTTCTCAGAACCACATCGTATCTCCATTATGGAGCAGTTCTTTTGGACTGATGGTGGAGCCTTCTACATTTCCAGACAGGTATAGCAATATGTCAGCCCATGACAGTCCTCTTCCTAACCAGCAACAGAGAGGCAACTCAAGGTCCCCAGTGCCAACGATCGCTTATACACCCACCTCCTCTCTTTCCAGTCAATTCATCAACGATATTCCTTATGTGAAAACCATGCTAATTAAAACTGACCTATCAAATACGTATCAGCTTATGGAACCTAATGAAGATTAAAATTTACGTTGGGAGATGTCAACAAATACCCACAATTCTTGTATTTGAACAATAAAGTTACACGTTCCTCTGCACAGTTTTGTTTTCTATTTTGAAACAATGAAGAGTAAATTAAGGCTTTATTTCAATGTCTGGCTATTTCTCTGCACTCTTTTATAAACTCTTCAGTTCAAGAAAACATCCGTTAGGCATCCTAGGTAAATGGTACCTAGCCTATTGTTTCTAAGCAAGAAAATGAGAACAAAGGGAAAAGAGGTAATGGATGTAAAGTGATTTGGGAAATCATCCCTGCTGAAATGAATGGGTGTCTAAATGAGGATGGTACGGGTGAAGGAACACATACAATTAAAATCAAAACAAGTGCACCTACACAGTACGAACCTTAGTGCATTCACAGTTACATGATATTCTATTACGTATCGGTAGAGTCTTAAGATAGAGAAGGAAATGGTGCCCTGCTCCAGTATTCTTGCCTGGAGAATTCCGTGGAAAGGGGCTCCTGGTGGGCTGCTGTCCATAGGGTCGCACAGAGTTGCACACAACTGAAGTGACTTAGCAGCAGCAGAGTCTTAAGACATTAGACAGGAGATTGTCTTCATTCTAGAAATTCATTTCATACTTGAAAATATAAATATTGTAGCATGTCCAAAATTAGGAGAACCGTTATACCATCACTGTGATACCAACGATTACAGGACATAATCAGTGACTGGACCATGGCCAGCACAAGATAGGTATTTTACAAGTGGTACTGTATAGGGTCATCTTAGCTCTGCTCTCCTTAAGGCGCACCTTTATTTCCTGCCACCATGATTCCACCCTATATTTCCTAATGCATATTTAGATTTTGCTTATCTGTTCCCTCAGAGACAAAATAAATTCCTCTGGTAATTGCAGCACCTCAGGATGGTTAACAAGTTCTTTGAAGACATGATATTTGTTTTCCGTAGTAGTTTCAGTATCATTCTCTTACACCGTGCTTCTGGAGCTACAATCACACACACTGCTTTCAGATGTGCTAAGCCCCTTCTCACAACTTTGCCTCAACTCTTTCTTGGGGTTGGAGGGAACCTCTGTTCGCCCTCCTACCAAGGTGAGCACGGATGTCAGGTCTTCAATGTGTTTTGGGTCTACCCTCTTTTCTTTATGTATCTTTCACATCAGCTAAAACGTGTACTTACTGAATTATAAACAAGGAAATGTAATCACGAATCGAATGCTATATACATTACTCAACAACATCCTATAACCTGCACTATTATCATAATTGACCTTTCCTACTTACTGAGAATCTTTTCCCGGTTGATAAATATATATCTTATATGTTCATGAATGTCAAATGTGGGAATTCAAATTATAAAATGATTGCTGCTCTCATGAAGTTTACAGTCTATAACAACCCATACTAGTCATGTTGTTTCAGGCCCCAGTTCCCTAAAATTCAGTAGTAGTTATAGAGATATTTATGGAAAAAACAAACAAACAAAAAAGAATCATTCATTTTAATTCTCTAGAAAAGTCATGGAGTAAGGAGGGATCAAAATCAATGGCTGATCCTTCACATAGTTCACAATGAAATAAGATGAGCAGAGTGTCTGCCAGTTGGACCCCCCAGACTGTCATGAACACTACCTAGAAATCTTGGCAATCTCCACTTTGTGGCCATTTCTTTAGACAGTGGTGGCAATATCAAGTCATGGCCCTGTTTTGGTATGGTAACCCACATAGGACAACACCAAGTTAAGTTCACCGTTCTCATGTTTGGGGCTAATGCAGAGTGAAAGCTGTGGGCTATTTGTGTAGATAAGGGAGGTGTCCAAACAGCACACGCTTTTTCTTTCACTGAAAACTTTCATTAAATTTGGCTGAGAACACTATACTTTAGAGAGGTAAGCATTTTGCAGCAATTGTAAGAGTTATTGAAATCGGTGTCCTTAGTTATCCTTTCAAGCGCAAAGTCCAATGGTCTGGTTTTCGATTTCAGGCATCTTACTATGGAGCCAAATTTGCATGCTTTGAGAAATAGCACCTTAAAAGCAATCACATCTTCTATTTCATTGCCGTGTACTGATTATTCCTGCTCACTCCCTTTGATCTTCTTTTCCTGTTCTGCTTTGAGGGGCAGGTCCTTCTCAAAAAGAATAGGATTAATTCCCTTAGTGCTCTGTGGTAACTTGGAAAAGGCATGGATAAGGACATGCAATATATTATGTGGGAAAGCTACTGTTTTTGTTCCCTCCTGAAAACATAGTATTTAATTGTACCTCAATTGTCCTACCACGGGAAGCCTGGTTACATGATGCATTACCTTGGTGATCAATTCCCATATGGCTTTAACATATCAGTACCTTTAATTCTCAAAAGCTTATAGAGAAAGTATCTCAATACAGTAGGGAAATATTATACATGAGTTCAGTGTTCTTTCCCGTACTTATTTATTTTATAATTTGTGCCTAAAATAGTAAAAGTGAGAACAAAAATTCAAGTGAGTTAACGCAGTGAGTTAAACACAGAAGATTGAGACAAGAAGTAGAAAAATTGATGGGAGAAGATCAGAGGATGAAATTGGGTGCTTATAATGGAACAAGCAAATGTGTAACTGCAGGGCCTAAATAGCTCAATATGACTTCACTATTGTTACCCTACAAATTATTTTCATTTTAGCAAATCACAGAATAGACTTACATGCAAAGTACTTTAAGATCCCATGGAATGCACAACAAAGGTATATCTTTTAAAGCATTCTGATTTAAAATGTCGCTAGAGACATATCATTCAAGTAGAAAATGATTTCCAAAATTAAGCCTAGAGACAAGTATCAGAGAAACTTTGGGAAGTTCATAGGTGTCCTCCAGTGAGTCCTTGGGTTTTCTTTTCTTTTTGTAATTGTGTTTAAGCATACAAGATCGTGACTGTGCTTGTGTGTGTGTGCATCAGATTAAGAATGTGTTTGTGAGTGTATGTCTGGGCTCTCTTTTGGACTTTTATGTTAGAAATTTCAGCTGAAGAAACAGTTCATTCAAAAATACAGCCAGGCACAAATTAAGCTGCCCATTCAAAACTCTTCTTTCTCTTTTCAAAGTGCAAGACAAACGGATGCGTCAAAGGTTGAAAGCATTTCAATAATAACCAAGCTCCTCCGCCCAAACATAGTTAAAAACTATGGTACTCTCCCAATCAACCCAGCAAAACATGCGAGGGACCTTAGGTATCTACGTCTGGCAATAACAAAACACCCACCCTCTAATACGGCAGTACTCAAGAAGGCCATGTAGAGGCCTGGAGTTTCAACCAGGCCTTCCTGTTATAGGATACGACCTTCCTATAGGAGGCTGCACACTCACCAGTAATGAACACTCTTAGGCATCAAATGAAACTAAGGACGAAACCTGGAATTCTCTTCCCACATGGTGGAAGTCCCCTTCCCCCTTCCCAAGTGGATGTGATAGACAGTTAAAATAAAAGGAAGTTATAACATGGCTCACATTCTTCTTACATAATACCTGAAATGTCCAAGCCCCACCACACTACTAAGCAGCTGACTATACAGGTCTTCTGGTCTCAAATCTGTGTGACAATCATCACATGAGAATTTTATGAATATTTGAGATGCATTGATAGTGCGGATCTGTAAAGCTAAACGTCTTTGAGATCTGACTCAAATAGGAAAACTGTGTACTCCCTGTCTTCAGTTTTATGGGGATTTCACATGCATTCACACACTTCCACAATGCTCAACCTTCATCTGAAGACAAAAACTGTGACATTAAGAGAAGAGGAATGGTCTATTCACAGAGAAGGCCAGCGGTAAAGTCAAAATGGATGCAGTTTCCTGCCTACATCCCTGCTCAGTAATGTAACCGCTTGTAAGCATTCCTAAGGGCGACTAGGATACACAAGTCAAAGATGCTTCTCCCAGGATTACAGAGTTGGACTGAGAACTGTAAGTTTGTTTACCTCTCATCCCATTCTTAAGATCACAAACCATAACTGTTAACCCATCAGAAGATGGGCAGCTCTAGCACATATTTAGAGACAATGCCTGCTTCTGCCTAAGACCAAGGTTGTAGATCCAAGTGGCATATAGGGTACGGTTTCCATCTCAGGATACCACATGACTCCCCAGGGATTCTCCTTCTCTGGAAAGCTCTCAAGAGATGTTGTGAGAAGAATATTTTGAGGGTGGAAAACAAGGAAACCGACAAGAGTTGTGTTCTTTCTAATTGTCCTCAGTCTCACTTTTCATCCCATGTATAATGACAAAGTCTCCCAAGCACTGCCAATACCAATTTTTTGATGTTCTTCAGCCACTCAGTCTTGTCTGACTCTTTGTGACTCCATGTACAGCAAGAACCCTGGGTTCCCCTGCCTTTCAAATCACCAGTTTACTCAAACCCATGACTTTTGAGTCAGTGATGTTTTGCAGCCATCTCACCCTCTGGCATTCCCTTCTCGTCCTTCCCTCAATCTTTCCCAGCATCAGTTTCTTCCCAGTGATTTCACTCTAGGCCCTAAATGGTCAATATATTGGCTCTTCATGGTCAGCGTCAGAACTTCCGTGAATAGTCTGAGTTGAACTCCTTCATGCTTGGCTAGTTTGAACTCCATGCTCGCAACGGAACTCTCACACATCTTCTCCAGACCCACTACAGCAAAGCATCGATATTTTGGCACTTAGTTCCTGTGGTCCTGCTCACTCCTCCATACGTTACTCCTGAAAATCAACTTTGCCCTTTCGGATCTTTTTCAGTAATCACTCAGCTTATTAACATGGTGTCTAGACTGGTCGTAGCTTTTCATCCAAGTGGCAAGTGCCTTTTCGTTTCGTGGCTGAAGTCACTCCCCGCAGTGATATCAGAGGTCAAGAAAGTGAAACCTGTCACTGAGTCAATTGTATCCTATTGCTAGATCTCAAAATGTTTGGACCACATTCCATGGTCTTATTTTTAGTGTTCGTTGGTTTGTGTTTAGATTGAGTTTTAATCCAGCTTTTCCTGTCACCTCATCAGAAGGCTCTTTAGTCCCTAGTGTTTTTCAGCCATTTGTGTGTTGTCATCTTATAACTAAGGTTATTCACACTTCTCACAGTAATTCTGTTTCCAGCTTCAAATTCTTTCAGCAAGTTATTGTCCATGGTATACTCTGCACAGAAGTCAAATAAGCTGGGTGACAATATATAGCCTCGATGTATTTCCTTCCCTATTTTGTACCAGTCCGTTGTTCCTTCTCCAGTTCCAACTGTTGTTTCTTGACCTGCGTGCACCTTTCCCAGGAAACAGGTATGGTGGTCTTATATTCTTATCTCTTTAAGAATTTTCCACAGTTTGTTGTGACCCACAGAGTCTAACGGCTTCCCCTGTGATTCAGATGGTAAAGCGTCTGCCTGCAGTGGGGGAGGCCCAAGTTCGATCGCCGGGTCTGGAAGATCCCCTGGAGAAAGAAATGGTAGGTTACAGTCCATGGGGTCGCAAAGAGTCAGACACAAATGAATGACCTCACTTTCACATGCAGTCTAAGCCATTAACAGAGACAATAAAGGAGACGTAAATGACTTTATGAAACACCCTTGCTTTTTCTATGATCCAGACTCTAATTAAGGTTTACCTATTAAGATTAAATGACTAACTACACCTGCCTGCTCTCTCTCTCTCTGTTTCAAGTTGTTGCTGCTACTGCTGCTAAGTCGCTTCAGTCGTGTCCGACCCTGTGCGACCCCAGAGACGGCAGCGTACCGGGCTCCTCCGTCCCTGGGATTCTGCAGGCAAGAACACTGGAGTGGGTTTCCATTTCCTGCTCCAATACATTTAAGTGAAAATCGAAAGTGAAGTCACCCAGTTGTGTCCGACTCTTCACGACCCCATGGACTGAAGCCTACCAGGCTCCTACGCCCATGGGATTTTCCAGGCAAGAGTACTGGAGTGAGATGCCATTGCCTTCTCCATTTTTCAAGCTATCATCTACCAACTGTTACGTTCCTGGGCACTTGCCATCTTCTTGTGGGCTCTCCTGGTGGCTCAGTTGGCAAAGCAACTGCCTGCAATCTGGAGACCTGGGTTCACTCCCTGGGTCGCGAAGATCTCCTGCAGAAGGAAATGGGAACCCACACCAGTACGCTTGCCTGGAAAGTTAGTATTAAATTATGACCATGCCCATCTCTGACCTTTGACACCCACTTGAAACAGTTAAGTTTCCAGAGCAGAAATAAGGAATCTGTGCTCCGGGAAAATGTCGGGACAATTTGACAAATAGCTAGATATTTTCAGGAACGGACTTTTTGAGCCCAATATCTGTATCATCTTTTATCTGGAAAGGAACTATGTTTCCTCAAACTGATGACAATTCCTCATTAGCAGAAATTTCAGGAAAAATAACTCGGCTTATCTGCATGTTCGAAGTCAATGTTGTACCAGTTATGTGTGTATGCACGAAAGCTCCCATTAAACAGATAAATTCACATCAACTAAAGTTTGTTGCTTTACTGGCATGCATAAATGAATTACAGAGCCTGCCTAGAAAGAAAATCAGAAGTTCTGATTGGGCAGATAATAAGAAGACGTTGAGAGCAACTCTCTTCATGGGGGCATCACAAATAATACTTCTATAAAGGCAACAGTTCCCCGAGCGCATCCAATGAATATTAGCAGACGACCTTGCTCAACCTTATGGGAACAAGACATAACTGGGAAGAATGGAAGGAAGATGGGAGAAGGAGGATGAGAGGAATAGAACCCAACCTGTGTCTTGTGGTGGGAGATGGGGAAGCAGGGGATAGATTGAGGATTCAGGTAAGTCACCTCAGTAAACTTAAATTACTTTTGACTGAAAGGAAGCAAGGTGAAGAAGCTGATGAAATATAGCTTGTCTAGAGTGAGAATCAAACAGAGAATGTGTGGTGTGGTCCTACATGTCCCAAACGGCCATGCAGGTCAACCAGTGTTCATAGGGCCTGGAAGATGAAACGTGGGGTTAGAAAGCCAACCTGGGAGTGAACTGCGTTTGACTACGTAGAGATGGAGTGATGGATCTGCTATGTCAAAGTGCATAGGAAGGAATGCTTTTTGAAAAATCCCAAACTGACAGAGAAGCGGGACCTTAGGGTTCAGTCACACAGAGGAGGTAACACCATTGAATCCTCCCCCTCCCCACCCCCACCCTTTCCCACAAGCTGAGACCTACTATCAGGCAATAGAAAACAACTAGCTAGAACTAACACTCATGCTTCTGCCACCACAGGGTAGAAAACGATCCCAGTAGGGCCATAAATTTTCTGCCTGTGGTTGCAGACTCTTTGTCTATGGCATACAAAAGGGACAATAGATTTCCAATGAATGAAAATATTCAGGCTCTGGCAGCACTAAAAGCAAATAGGAGTTATCCCAGATTAGAGTCTGACCTGTCCCTACTGAAGATCCAAAGTTATTTCTGCCCTCGTTTGGGCACGCTTTCTCAAGAGGTGGAGCTGTGCTGTGGCTCGTGTTCAGGACCAGAACACTGACAGCAGGGACCCTAATAACATTCATTATACTGACCATGTTTTGCTACGCTGTGTGGCTGGTTCACTCGTTTTCTCACTTGTAGGCTTTCTCATTATTCTTGATTATTTACTGTTTTAAGATTGTTTACATCACATATTTATTTTTTTTATTTTTTAAATAAATTTATTTATTTTAGTTGGGGGCTAATTACTTTACAATATTGTAATAGTTTTTGCCATATATTGACATGAATCAGCCATGGGTTTACATGTGTTTCCCTTCCTGGAACCCCCACCCACCTCCCTCCCCATCCCATCCCTCTGGGTCATCCCATTGCCCTGGCCCTGAGCCCTTGTCTCATGCATCAAACATGGAATGGTGTTCTGTTTCACATATGATAATATACATGTTTCAATGCTATTCTCCCAGAACGTCCCACCCTCAGCTTCTCCCTCAGAGTCCATAAAATTGTTCTATGCATCTGTGTCTCTTATTCTGTCTCGCATATAGGGTTATCGTTACCATGTTTCAAATTCCATATCATTTCACACCAGTCAGAATGGCTGCTATCCAAAAGTCTACAAGCAATAAATGCTGGAGAGGGTGTGGAGAAAAGGGAACCCTCTTACACTGTTGGTGGGAATGCAAACTAGTACAGCTACTATGGAGAACAGTGTGGAGATTCCTTAAAAAACTGGGAATAGAACTGCCATATGACCCAGCAATCCCACTGCTGGGCATATACACCCAGGAAACCAGAATTGAAAGAGACGCCTGTACCCCAATGTTCATCGCAGCACTGTTTACAATAGCCAGGACATGGAAGCAACCTAGATGTCCATCAGCAGACGAATGGATAAGGAAGCTGTGGTACATATACACAATGGAATATTACTCGGCCATTAAAAAAAAAATACATTTGAATCGGTTCTACTGAGATGGATGAAACTGGAGCCCATTATACAGAGTGATGTTAGCCAGAAAGAAAAACAACAATACAGTATACTAATGCATATATTTATTTTTTGTATGTATATAACACGTACTTTGTTTTCCTGCTTTCTGTGCCTTTTGTTGATGTCGTTTCTTGTCATGTTTGTTTTAATAGGTATATATTTCTATGTTAACTGTGATTTTCTGTTGTTCTGTGGGAAAGCTCTTGTCATTTTTGTCAGATTTCTTTCTTTATTTTTTACGTGGCACTCTGCTCTAGTGTTGTTTTATGTCTTGCAAGTTATTCGCTTAGTTGTATTATTGGTTCTGTGTTCTTCCCTATTGTGATTTTTGCTTGTGTTATTTTCTTTTTTTGTTATTATTATTTTTTTCTTTGATTTTGGTTTCTTACAATTTGTCTGACTTCCTTTGTTTCCTCTGTCTAATCTTTTACTATGTGATCTTGGTTCTCTGACCAGAAGTTGGGCCTGTTCTTCTAGAGTTTCAGCACCATATCGAAGACCATAGACTACCAGAGAATTCCTGGTTCCAGCGAATATTAATTGGTGAGAGTGTCTATGAAGGCTTCCATCGCAAACTAAGAACCAATTCCACTCAAAAGGCTATATTATCCAGAGCTGATGCCTCATGCCACACAAAAAACAGAACAGAAACACAAGCCATATCATCCACAGATGGACTGCCTAAAGTCAGACTAAACCCGTACATACCTGCAAACGATACCACCGTGAGAGAGAGAAGTGTCAGCTGTGGAATATAGATGCCAGAGAATATAGTTGCCAGTCGCTCCCCCTCCAAGGACACAGAAACCACTGCACCAAACTTATCCAGTCAGGGTGCATTTGGAAGCAAGAACTGCAACCCTGCACCCTGGGAAGAAAAGACCATTAACATAGTAAGATAAACGAATGTGAAGAAAGTCAAGTACGTTGCAGGCAAAGAAACAATGTTAAAACACATGAGACATAATTAAAGAGGAAATAGGAATTGTCACTGAAAAAGAATTGAGAGGAACGATAGTAAAGATGATCAAACATCTCAGAAAATAAATGTAAATCATGCAAGAAACATTTAAGAAGGGTGTGTGAATGATAGCACAATAACTGCCATATGTGTGCTGTAGGCTCATCCATGCCTTTGTACAGCAGAAGCCAGAACAACATTGGAAAATAATTATCTTCCAAATTAAAAACGAAGTATTAAAAGAAAAACAGACTTTAAATAACACAACAGACCTGGCAATTCAACTGAAACTTAAGTAGATTTCTTCAAAAAACCAGCAGAAGGCAGTTCCTTTTCAAGGGCAAATGAAATATGTCCGGATAAATCAGAAACCGGATCACAAATCAGGCCTTGGCAAATTTAAGTTAATCAAATTTTATCAAGCTTTTTTTTTTTTTTACTGCAATATATGTTACGATTTAAATGTCAGTCATGGTGTGTGGTGGGGACAAAACAAAAAGAAGCAAACAAAAATATAAATAACAAAGACAAAACAAACAAACAAACAAACACCTGAATACATTCAGTCTCATGCATATACCTCTTCATGGCCAAGAAATACACGAAAAATCAGACAGAAAAAAAAATATATATATATATATATATTCATAGAAACAAATGACAATAAAAATGCGATTGCATAAAACCTATGAAACAGGATAAAACACTAAAAGAGTAAATATTATAATAAAGGAATGTCTCAAGTAATCAACCTAACAGTACAACTGAGACAATTAGAGAAAGAAGAAGAAACAGAAAACCCAAATTAGTTTCGGGGAAAAAAAAAGTCACTGAGACTAGAAGAGGAAAACAAAAGAAAAAATATAAACAATAGCAAAGATCAATAATGCTAAAAGGGAGCTCTTGGAGAGCATAAAGAAAATACATAAATCATGAGCCAGACTCATCAACAAAAAAAGGGAGAACACTCTAATCAATAAAGTTAGACATGAGAAAGGAGACATTATAACCGATACCACAGAAACATCAAAGGATCATAAGAGACTACAACAAACAAGTTTAAGCCAATAAAATGTAGAATCTGGAAGCCACAGACTAATTCTTCGGAACTCAAGTAAGATGAAACATAAAATATGAACACAGCATTACAAGCTCTAATATTGAAACTGTTATAAAAAATTTTCCAGTTAACAAACTCAAGGTCCAGATGGTGTCACAGATAAATTTTATGAACCATTAATTGAAATGTTAACACATACACTTCTAAAACTCTTCCAAAATACTACAGTGGTAGGAAAATGCACAAACTCATCCTACGAGTACAGCATCACCCTGATAGAAGACCCAGAGGTAACACAGAAAAGGAAAATTATAGGCCACTATCACACAGTTGAACATAGATGCAAACATCCTCAACAAAATACTCCCAAGAAGAATCCAACAGCACATTAAAAGTATCCAACAGCTTAATTAAGTGAGGTTTTCCCCAATATGCAAACATCCTCCAGGATCTGCATATCAGTCCATCAGATACACCATAACAAATTGAAGGATTAAAACCATATGATCACCTCAATAGATGCTGAAAAATCTTGGATGAAATTCAAAAATCATGTGTGATAAAAGAGACACAGATGCACGGAACAATTTTATGGACTCTGAGGGAGAAGGTGAGGGTGGGACGTTCTGGGAGAATAGCATTGAAACATGTATATTATCATATGTGAAACAGAACACCATTCCATGTTCGATGCATGTGACAAGGGCTCAGGGCCAGGGCAATGGGATGATCCAGAAGGATGGGATGGGGAGGGAGGTGGGTGGGAGGTCCAGGAAGGGGAACACATGTAAACCCATGGCTGATTCATGTCAATGTATGGCAAAAACTATTACAATATTGTAAAGTAATCAGCCCCCAACTAAAATAAATAAATTTATTAAAAAAAAAATAAAATAAAATAAAATAAAAAATAAAATAAAATAAAGTGAAAAAAGAAAACAAAACTCTCCCGAAACTGACCATAGCAAAAATTACCTCAACATAATAAAGGCACACAGATCAAAACTACAATGAAGTATCATATCACACCATCGAGCATGGTGATCATTATAAAATCGACAACAGGGTACTTGGCTAGTGGTCTAGAAGCTAAGACACCATGATCCTAAATCAAGGGTTCCATGTTTGATCCCTGGTCAGGAAATTAGATTCCACATGCAGCTATTAAACCCTGATGTAAACAAATGAAGAAGTAAATGTGTGTGTGTGTGTATGCATTCACATTCATAAATTAACAAATATGTGTTTACACTATACTATACAGTCATAATATAGATGTTACATAAAAATAATTATATTATAAATTAACAAGTATATACACAAACACACACACACACAAATATAAATCTTAAAACAATAAATGAAGGATATGATGTGGAAGAAAGGGAACCCTTCACAGCGTTGTTAGGAATGTAAATAAATACTGACATGATACCACAGAGTATGAAAGTTCTTTAGAAAACTAGCAATAAAACTACCATATGACCCCCAAATCACATTATTAGACATATACCCAAATGAAACCACCTTTGAAGAAAAAATGTGTATCCCAGTATCCATTTCAATACCATTTACAGTAGACAAGTTATGTAAGCAATCTGGGTGTCCATTTACTGAAGAATGGATAAAGAAGTTATGGCACATGCTCAGGATGGAAACTTTCTCGTGCACAAAAAGGAAAAAAAACCAATGGATTATTTCTAGAGATATGGATGGATCTAGAGCCTATTATACAGAGTGAAGTAATTCAGAAAGAAGAAGTCCAATATTGTAGATTAATGCATATATGTGGAATCTAGAAAACTGGTTCTGAAGAATCTATTTGAAGGGTGGGAAAAGAAATGCAGAGGTAAAGAACAGACTTGGACACAGAAGTGGAAGGAGATAGTGGAATGGATCGAGCAAGATGCCCAGGCATATGTATAATACCAAGTATGAAGTAGTTAGCCAGTGAGAGGCTCCTCCTCAGGACTCTGGGGTGCCCTAGGGAAGTGGATTGTGGAGTAGGAGAGGAGGCTTAAGAGCAGGTGGGAGGGCTTCTCAAAAGGGAGGCTCATGCATATATACTGATAGATGATTTACATTGTTGTACAGCAGAAAGTACCAGACATTGTAAAGCAATCACACTCCAATTTCAACTTGTTTCTTAAATTGGAAAATGGATGTCAGTCCTTGGCCAACTTGGGCAAGTAGCAAGAAATGCATCACAGTGCATAAGTCAAGTATAATGTGTACCAGTGCATATGTCAAGTAAAATCTGCACCAAAGACTGCTTTCGTATGTATAGACAAAACATAAAGCAAAAACTTAACAATTCAGAGCTAACCTAGCCAGAATAAACTCAGACTCTAGACATAAGTGTTCCTCACTTCATTTGATTGGCAATGTTTCTCAAAGGAAAGAGCGGTTACCAAATGATGTCAACAATTTATAGAAACACAAATTCCTTCATGTTTTAGTACACAATAGTAAACCTTTGACATTCAGAACTATCCTAAGTAGGAAATTATAAATGTAGTTTGAAAGTTTGAAATGCTGTACAAGGATCACTTCTTTTTTAAATCCTGGAATCTGTGTGACTGACTGGGAAAAATGCACAGCCTAAAATTTGAGAATTTTGTTTTATTCATCTAGACTTTAGTCCTGAGGAGGATTTACTCCTGAGGAGCAACTTCTCAAGTATTTCTGAAAGACCATTCTGAAGATGGAATGGAAGTGCCAGGGTGTATAAAAGTTTCACAATGATCATGGAGGCAGCATGTTCATATATTGTGGTTAATTAAAGAAAACTGGACATCTCAAGTTAATGGGTTTAGCATGATTCTACCTATGGCAAGATGCAGGAATCTGGGCTTCTTGAGATAATTTCTTCAATAGGCACTATAACTAGGGCCAGTGTCCTGTTCTTTTCTGTGTCAGAGTCACTTCTGGCAGCACAATTGGTGGCAGCTGTGGTAATTGAAGGCTTGATGATGGGCGGCCTGACTTCATCCAGAGTCCTCTCAGGGCTCACATTCAGGGATGGCTGCAATGGCTTATGACTTGATGACTGCAACATCCTTTGGTTACTGATAAGGCTGACAGCATACTTAGTTCACAGTGTGCTCTACTCTCTACACCCTCAGAAAATGTTACTGTTTGTAGTAGAGTCATATACCCCAAGACAAGCTGACTGTGGGCTTTTACCTCAACAGGACCTAACGTGGCCTTAATATAATGAGAAAAGAGTTAATACAGGTTAATGCAAGTCCCAACGAGATAGGAAAGAGAAAGGGAAATCAAAATTTCAAGAACATGGCTAGAAACTCTTCCCGATCAAGGAAGAGTAAACAGGGGAGGTTTGTGCTGCTTTCCAAACACATATGTTTATATATATAAAGATATGTGTATATATATATATCTTCACTGATGTATACGCATAGACATGTTTACGTATACTATGCATATATGCATCTCTACTCATATGTGCGTGTATATATCTATATCTATATATAGATAAATATATATGTATGTATACACGTAGTTATATATCTATGTATATCTGAATATTCTCTAGAATATTCTCAAGCATAGCTTTAATATTAAGGCATAAAACAATTAAATTTTAAATTGTACCACCTATATTCTCTGACTACCAAGACATGGAGCTAAAGCTCAAAAATGGCATACATTTTTGCAAATGTGTCATTTGTGGAATATTTTAGAAGGCATTTCTAAGGAATGGTTGAGTCAATGCCTGAGTCACAAGGGAAATTAGAAAAATAATCTGAGATAAATGAAAGAGAAACCACAACATACCAGATCATTGGATTCAGCAAAAGTTCATACCTGTAGTAAATACTTACAGTGAAATATACATTGATACCTATAACAGCAAAAGTATATACCTATACCTTAAGAATACATATATATATGTATATAGATATACATGCATATGAATATAGATATATGTATATATATATATGTGTGTGTTTGTATTTATATATGTGTATATACATAAGTATGTATGTGTATGTATGTGTGTATATATATATATATATATATATATAATATATTTATCACTAATTATTTTCCAGTTGTCACTAGTGATAAACAACCTAGCTTCTAATGCAGAAGTCATAAGAGGCACAGCTTCAATCCCTGGCTTGGGAAGATGTTCTGGAGGAAGGCATGGAAACCCACTCTTGTGTACGCACCATGAGAATCCGATGGATTGAGGGATACCCATGTGCGATAGGCTGTGCGCCGAAGAGAGTCAGACAGGAGCGTAGGAACTTAGCGCATGAATATCACTGTCACTGATTGCTAATATATATAGGACACTTCTGCCTTTCATACATTGTTATTGACATGCTCAGAAAATTAATCAGTATAAGACATCAAAAATTATCTGATTCTAAATGTTTATTTATGGTTAATGATTTCGAATTCAACCTCCATTTAATGAATCTATTCAGAATTTTCAGTTTTTAAAAATTGTTTTAATCACTCTGTTCTTTTAGCCATTCGACTGTTTCACATAACTTAAGTCTTCTCCTGGCATAAATATGTGTCCATATTACCTAACAAGTGTCTTTATTTAGTATGATTACATTGCAATGGGATCTTTTTCATTCTCATTTCAATAACTGGATCTTCTCTCATTTTGTTTGCTCAGTTTACCTAATATCTTCCAATTTTATTTATTTTGTTTTTGTTGATTTTTCTCTGTTTTTGAAATATGTATATAATTTTATTCCCATACTAGGCTTCATTGTTTTCCTCTTTCTCCTTGCTGTGAGTTTTGATTTGTCCCCCCCCAGTTTCTGTAGGAGGCAGATATTAGCTTCTTCTCAGGTTTGCAGAGCTTCCATTTTAATGTGTATATATATCTGTTGTGTCTGATGATGTGGGTACGTTGCGTTTTCACTTTCATTCACCACAGTGTATTTTCTAATTTGCCCTGTGACTTATTCTTTCAAACTTTGGTCCCTTAGGGATATGTGGTTTAATTTTCCACACAATACAATTTCCAACTTTTTTCCCATTACTGATTTCAATTTACATTTATTGGATGTCAGAAAACATATTTTGTATGATTTAAATTATTAAGGACTATTTTAAGGCTTAAGGTAAAACCTATTCTCGAAAATATTCTGGAGAATATTCTAATTGAACATGGGAGGGTTGTGTATTCTTCTGTTCTTGTTAGAAGGAATGATCTGCTCAGTGTGTTAAGTCCTCTTGGTTTATACGGTCATTTAGATTTTCTCTTCCCTCAGTGGTCTTATGTTCTTCTACTGTTATTTAGATATTTATTTTTGGACTAATCTAAATGCTCAGTTCAGTTCAGTTCAGCCACTCAGTCGTATCCAACTGTTTGCGACCCCGTGAATCACAACACGCCAGGCTTCCCTGTCTATCACCAACTCCCGGAGTTTACCCAACTCATGACCATCGAGTCAGTGATGCCATGCAGCCATCTCATCCTCTGCCATCCCCTTCTCCTCCTGCCCCCAATCCTTCCCAGTGTCAGGGACTTTTCCAATGAATCAACTCTTTGCATGAGGTGGTCAAATCATTGGAGTTTCAGCTTCAACATCTGTCCTTCTAATGAACACCTAGGATTGATCTCCTTCAGGATGAACTGATTGGATCTCCTTGTAGTCCAAGTGACTCTCAAGAGTCTTCTTCAACACCACAGTTCAAAAATATTTCAAAAAAATACTTATGGCTAGAGATCTGCAATTTTTACACTTCATGATAGCCAAAAGGCTGAGACAATATTCAAACATTTTTTAATGTTTGATTCGGGTACCTAGAACTCTTTGATGAGGTGAGCATATGCTGTATTGGATCATTAATATGAAAGGTAATATGACAAAATATATAATTAATATTGTATAATCATGTTTAATATCATTTGTCTCAAAACATTTTTAATTAAAAGACCTATGTGTCTACAATTAGTATTGCCACTAGGGCCCTTTATTGTTTATTGCTTGGATAAAATTTTCCTTGCAAACTCATTCTTAAAATGTATTCAATTCTAAGATTTGTCTCTTTCAGAGCCTATAGTTGTCATATTAAAAAAAAAATTACACCATCTTCTATTATACCACATTAATGGTTATTTGTTACTACTTTAATTAAATATATTTTAGAGTGATTTTAAGAAGTAATTCTAGAGACTTTGATTGTCATTGTTCAGTCACTATGTTGTCTCCAACTCTTTTGTGACTCCATGGACTGTAGCACAAAAGGCCTCCCTGTCTTTCACTCTCTCCCAGAGTTTGTTCAAACACATGTGGCCATTGCATTGCTGATACCGTCCAACCATCTCATCTTCTATTCCTCCCTTCTGCTCCTGTCATCAGTCTTTCCAAGCATCATGGTCTTTTCCAGTGAGTTTGCTCTTTGCATCAGTTGGCCACAATGGTGATGTTTCAGCTTCATCATTAGTCCTTCAAGTGAATACTCAGGGGTAATCTCCCTTAACATTGATTGGCTTCATCTGCTTGCAGTTCAAGGGACCCCTAAGGGTCTTCTACAGCAGTACAGTTGGGAGGCATCAATTCTTCATCTCTCAGGCTTCTTTACACTCCAGCGCTCACATCAGCACATGACTACTGGATAAACAATAGGGGTTTATGAAGTGGGGAACTTTGTTAGTTACGTGAATGTCTCTTCTTTTTAATGCAATATCTAGGTTTACATAGCTTTTCTTCCAAGAAGGAAGTGTCTTTTAATTTGATGACTGCAGTCACCATTCACAGTGATTTTAGAGCCCAGGAAAATTAAGTCTGTCACTGATTCCAGGTTTCACCCTTCTCTTTGCCAAGTAGTAATGGGACAATATGCGGTGATCTTAGTTTTTTGAATGTCGAAGTTTCAGCAAGGTATTTCACCCTCCTCATTCAAACTCAAGAGGCTGTTTACTCCCTCTTCAATTTTCTTTTTAGAGTGGTACTGTCTATATCTGAGATTGGTGAGGTTTCTGCCAGCTACCTTGATTCCAGTTTGTGATCCATCCAGCCTGATATTTTGTATAGTATTCTCTGCATATATATTTCATATAAACAGAATCTAAAGCTTAAGCACACTCCTTTCTCAGTTTTGAACTAGCCAATTGTTCCATGTCTGGTTCAAGCTCTTGTGTCTTGACCCAAGTACACATTTCTCATGTTAAGAAGGTCTGATAATAATCACAGTCCATTATGATCCACAGTCAATGGCTTTAGTGCAGTCAATGAGGCAGATGCAATTTTTTTCCTGAAATTTCCTTGCCTTCTCTAGGATCCAGTGAATGTTGGAATTTTTTTTGTCTGGTTCATCTAGCTTTTCCAAATCTAGGTTGCACATCTGCAAATTATTGGTTCATGTACTGCTGGAGGATGTTGAGTATTATGTTACTAGTACATGAAACAAGCACAATTGTATGGTAGTTTGAACATACTTTGGCATTGTCCTTTGTTATTGGAATTAAAACTGACCTATTCCACACTCATTGCCAATGATGAATTTTCCAAACCTGATGACATATGAAGTAAGTGGCCGATTTAACAGTTTCGTGGTAATGAATTCTCACAGCTTTTGGTTCAAATGTTGATTTATCCTTCATATCTGAATGTCATCCTTATTAGATTTAGGTTTGACTCTTTCATCACTTTAAGTATGTGAAACTATTTTGTCCTGGTGTGAAGAGGAAAGAGCAGCTGGTATCCTTATGTGAATCTACCTGTATGTTATTTATTTATTTTCCCTTGTGGCCTTGATGTTTACTTCTTGTGTTTCTTTTTCATAGTTTAATAAATATGCCTTGTGGATTGTTTCACGTTGAGTATATCATCTTTTAGATATTCTGGGATATTGAGACATAGAGAAATATCTTTCCCCCATCTAAGGGAGGTTTTCAAATTTTATCTCAAAAATTTCCTCAAAGCAGTTATTTTTCTTTCTTGCTTATTTGTTTTGATGTTCTCCATCCAGACAGCTCTGAATCTAATGGTGGGACATTTAACATTGTTCCAGAAGTCTCAGAGATTTCCCTCACTGCTTTCATTTTTCCCACTCTATTTCATTGATTTCTACCATTCTACCTTCCATCTAGCTAGTCCTTTCTGCTCTCTGTTCTTCTACTGTCATTCCCTGCAGAGTATTTGTTTTAATCTCTGTTTCCTTCGATTATTACTGATTGATACTTTATTTCTTCTGTATCGTTGTTAAATATTCTTAGATCTTCTCAATCCATGTGTTCAGTGTATTTACAGGCAACTCCACTTGTTTTTCTAGATTTTAGGTCATCCTTACAATTATTATTCTGATTTTTTTTTCAGGAAGAATTCCTTCTCTTTTATTTATTTATGTATTTATTTTATTTGTTTATTTTGGTTTGGTGGTGCTTTATCATGGACCTTCACCTTCTGCATATTTTTCATTCTTTCATTCTGCTTAGATTGCTGTGGTCAGGGTCCCTTTTCTGCAGGCTGGAGGGTTTTGGCTACTCGTTGTTGTGCAGTCTGCTGCTGTGTTTGGGGTTCGCCCCAGTGACTTGTCAATATTTAATGAATTGGGAAATGCGTGTCTGTGCTCTGGTGAGTGGAGCTGTATCTCCTCTCTCTGGACTGCAATGAGAGGTTCAATAATGTGTTTTGGTTCTCTTTGTGTTTGGTATGGCTTTGGACAGCCCAGTTTTTTAGAGTACTAGAATGGGTTGCCATTTCCTTCTCCAGGGGATCTTCCCCACTTGGGGATCAAACCCAGGTCTCCTGCATTGCAGGCAGATGCTTTATTCTCTGAGCCACCAGGGAAGCCCCCCAGTTTTTAATATTCATTGTTCTGTTCCTGCTTTCCTGGAGATTAGGTGTGGGATCTCTTGCATTGAACTTGCTGGCTTGTGTATTTATTTTGGTTTCCATGTAGGCATGGATACTTTTGGGTGTGTGATTGTCTCTTAATGTTCCTTGGTAACAGGCATCTGACGATGAACACAGTTCTGGAATTGATATCTTCATCTTAGCTTTCAGTTCCCTGTTACACTAACATCAAGAATTCTACATCCACACAGCACAAAAGATCAAGCCCCAAGCTTAATTGTTAAACAGCTCTTCACACCCAGAAAGAGCCAAAGGGATTCAGAGTCATGAAGAGAAGAAAAAATAGACGTGGGAGATGTAGGTGCCTAGGAGGATAAAAGGAAAAGTCAAAATAGGAGAGACAGACGACTCAGGAGTTAAATCCCTAACTGAAAATAGATTCCAAATATTAGATTCCTAACACATTTCAACAAGCAAAATTAAAAACCTATAATAGAGATTAGACTCCTCTAAATATTGTAAAACTTATGGATCCAAAATCATTTTCAAAGATAGTATATATATATAAATTTGAAAAGATACATTTTCATTTTTTAGAAAGGAGATAGTAGTTCATAGAAATGAAATAAAGTAATTCCAAAGAATAGCAAGGAGAGATAAGAAAGCCGTCCTCCGTGATCAATGCAAAGAAATAGAGGAAAACAACATATTGGGAAAAACTAGAGATGGCATCAAGAAAATTAGAGATCCCAAGGGAACATTTCATGCAAAGATGGGCTCAATAAAGGACAGAAATTGTATGGACCTAACAGAAACAGAAGATATTAAGAAGAGGTGGCAAGAATACACAGAAGAACTGTACAAAAAAGATCTTCACGACCCAGATAACCACGATGATGTGATCACTCACCTAGAGCCAGGCATCCTGGAATGTGAAGTCAAGTGGGCCTTAGAAAACATCCCTATGAACAAAGCTAGTGGAGGTGATGGAATTCCAGTTGAGCTATTTCAAATCCTGAAAGATGATGCTGTGAAAGTGCTACACTCAATATGCCAGCAAACTTGGAAAACACAGCAGTGGCCACAGGACTGGAAAAGTTCAGTTTTTGTTCCAATCCCAAAGAAAGGTAATGCCAAAGATTGCTCACACTACTGTATAGTTGCACTCATCTCACATGCTAGTAAAGTAGTGCTCAAATTCTCCAAACCAGGCTTCAGCAATATGTGAACAGTGAACTTCCAGGTGTTCAGGCTGGTTTTAGAAAAGGCAGAGGAACCAGAGATCAAATTGCCAACATGCACTGGATCATCAAAAAAGCAACAGAGTTCCAGAAAAACATCTATTTCTGCTTTATTGTCAATGCCAAAGCCTTTGACTGCGTGGAACACAATAAACTGTGGACAATTCTGAAAGAGATGGGCATACCAGACCATCTGACCTGTTTCTTGAGAAACCTGTATGCAGGTCAGGAAGCAACAGTTAGAACTGGACATGGAAGAACAGACTGGTTCCAAATAGGAAAAGGAGTACGCCAAGGCTGTATATTGTCTTCCTGCTTATTTAACTTCTCTGCAGAGTACATCATGAGAAACGCTGGGCTGGAAGAAACACAAGCTGGAATCAAGATTACTGGGAAAAATATCAATAATCCCATATATGCAGATGACACCACCCTTATAGCAGAAAGTGAAGAAGAACTAAAAAGCCTCTTCGTGACAGTGAAAGAGGAGAGAGAAAAAGGTGGCTTAAAGCTAAACGTTCAGAAAACGAAGATCATGGCATCTGGTCCAATCATTTCATGGGAAATAGATGGGGAAACAGTGAAAACAGTGTCAGACTTTATTTTGGGGGGTTTCAAAAACACTGCTGATGGTGATTGCAGCCATGAAATTAAAAGAAGCTTACTCCTTGGAAGGAAGGTTATGACCAACATGTATAGCATATTTAAAAAGGAGAGACATTACTTTGACAACAAAGGTTCATTTAGTCAAGGCTATGGTTTTACCAGTGGTCATGTAGGGATGTGAAAGTTGGATGGTGAAGAAAGCTGAGCACCGCAGAATTGATGCTTTTGAACTGTGGTGTTGGAGAAGACTCTTGAGAGTCCCTTGGACTACAAGGAGAACCAATCAATCCATCCTAAAGGAGATCAGTCCTGGGTGTTCATTGGAAGGACAGATGTTGAAGCTGAAACTCCAATACTTTGGCCACCTCATGCGAAGGGTTGACTCATTGGACAAGACCCTAATGCTGAGTAGGAGGAGAAGGGGACGACAGAGGATGAGATGGTTGGATGGCATCACTGACTCGATGGACAAGGGTTTGGGTAGAATTCGGGATTTGGAGAAGGACAGAGAGGCCTGGCCTGCTGCAATTCACGGGGTTGTAAAGAGTCGGACACGACTAGGGACTGAACTGAACTGAACTGAACTGAACTGATTGAGGTGATCATATGGTTTTAATCCTTCAATTTGTTATGGTGTATCTGATGGACTGATACGCAGATCCTGGAGGATGTTTGCATATTGGGGAAAACCTCACTTAATTAAGCTATTGGATACTTTTAATGTGCTGTTGGATTCTTCTTGGGAGTATTTTGTTGAGGATGTTTGCATCTATGTTCAACTGTGTGATAGTGGCCTATAATTTTCCTTTTCTGTGTTACCTCTGGGTCTTCTATCAGGGTGATGCTGTACTCGTAGGATGAGTTTGTGCATTTTCCTACCACTGTAGTATTTTGGAAGAGTTTTAGAAGTGTATGTGTTAACATTTCTCTTAATGGTTCATAAAATTTATCTGTGACACCATCTGGACCTTGAGTTTGTTAACTGGAAAATTTTTTGTAACGGTTTCAATATTAGAGCTTGTAATGCTTGTTAATATTTTATGTTTCATCTTACTTGAGTTCCGAAGAATTAGTCTGTGGCTTCCAGATTCTACATTTTATTGGCTTAAACTTGTTTGTTGTAGTCTCTTATGATCCTTTGATGTTTCTGTGGTATCGGTTATAATGTCTCCTTTCTCATGTCTAACTTTATTGATTAGAGTGTTCTCCCTTTTTTTGTTGATGAGTCTGGCTCATGATTTATGTATTTTCTTTATGCTCTCCAAGAGCTCCCTTTTAGCATTATTGATCTTTGCTATTGTTTATATTTTTTCTTTTGTTTTCCTGTTCTAGTCTCAGTGACTTTTTTTTTTTCCCAAAACTAATTTGGGTTTTCTGTTTCTTCTTCTTTCTCTAATTGTCTCAGTTGTACTGTTAGGTTGATTACTTGAGATATTCCTTTATTATAATATTTACTCTTTTAGTGTTTTATCCTGTTTCATAGGTTTTATGCAATCGCATTTTTATTGTCATTTGTTTCTATGAATACATATATATATATATATTTTTTTTTCTGTCTGATTTTTCGTGTATTTCTTGGCCATGAAGAGGTATATGCATGAGACTGAATGTATTCAGGTGTTTGTTTGTTTGTTTGTTTTGTCTTTGTTATTTATATTTTTGTTTGTTTCTTTTTGTTTTGTCCCCACCACACACCATGACTGACATTTAAATCGTAACATATATTGCAGTAAAAAAAAAAAAAAAAAAGCTTGATAAAATTTTGATTAACTTAAATTTGCCAAGGCCTGATTTGTGATCCGGTTTCTGATTTATCCGGACATATTTCATTTGCCCTTGAAAAGGAACTGCCTTCTGCTGGTTTTTCGAAGAAATCTACTTAAGTTTCAGTTGAATTGCCAGGTCTGTTGTGTTATTTAAAGTCTGTTTTTCTTTTAATACTTCGTTTTTAATTTGGAAGATAATTATTTTCCAATGTTGTTCTGGCTTCTGCTGTACAAAGGCATGGATGAGCCTACAGCACACATATGGCAGTTATTGTGCTATCATTCACACACCCTTCTTAAATGTTTCTTGCATGATTTACATTTATTTTCTGAGATGTTTGATCATCTTTACTATCGTTCCTCTCAATTCTTTTTCAGTGACAATTCCTATTTCCTCTTTAATTATGTCTTATGTGTTTTAACATTGTTTCTTTGCCTGCAACGTACTTGACTTTCTTCACATTTGTTTATCTTACTATGTTAATGGTCTTTTCTTCCCAGGGTGCAGGGTTGCAGTTCTTGCTTCCAAATGCACCCTGACTGGATAAGTTTGGTGCAGTGGTTTCTGTGTCCTTGGAGGGGGAGCGACTGGCAACTATATTCTCTGGCATCTATATTCCACAGCTGACACTTCTCTCTCTCACGGTGGTATCTTTTGCAGGTATGTACAGGTTTAGTCTGACTTTAGGCAGTCCATCTGTGGATGATATGGCTTGTGTTTCTGTTTTGCTTTTTTGTGTGGCATGAGGCATCAGCTCTGGATAATATAGCCTTTTGAGTGGAATTGGTTCTTAGTTTGCGATGGAAGCCTTCAGAGACACTCTCACCAATTAATACTCGCTGGAACCAGGAATTCTCTGGTACTCTATGGTCTTCGATATGGTGCTGAAACTCTAGAAGAACAGGCCCAACTTCTGGTCAGAGAACCAAGATCACATAGTAAAAGATTAGACAGAGGAAACAAAGGAAGTCAGACAAATTGTAAGAAAACAAAATCAAAGAAAAAAATAATAATAATAAAAAAAGAAAATAACACAAGCAAAAATCACAATAGGGAAGAACACAGAACCAATAATACAACTAAGCGAATAACTTGCAAGACATAAAACAACACTAGAGCAGAGTGCCACGTAAAAAATAAAGAAAGAAATCTGACAAAAATGACAAGAGCTTTCCCACAGAACATCAGAAAATCACAGTTAACATAGAAATATATACCTATTAAAACAAACATGACAAGAAACGACATCAACAAAAGGCACAGAAAGCAGGAAAACAAAGTACATGTTATATACATACAAAAAATAAATATATGCATTAGTATACTGTATTGTTGTTTTTCTTTCTGGCTTACTTCACTCTGTATAATGGGCTCCAGTTTCATCCATCTCAGTAGAACCGATTCAAATGTATTTTTTTTAATGGCTGGGAAATATTCCATTGTGTATATATACCACAGCTTCCTTATCCATTCGTCTGCTGATGGACATCTAGGTTGCTTCCATGTCCTGGCTATTGTAAACAGTGCTGAGATGAACATTGGGGTACATGCGTCTCCTTCAATTCTGGTTTCCTCGGTGTATATGCCCAGCAGTGGGATTGCTGGGTCATATGGCAGTTCTATTCCCAGTTTTTTAAGGAATCTCCACACTGTTCTCCATAGTGGCTGTACTAGTTTGCATTCCCACCAACAGTGTAAGAGGGTTCCCTTTTCTCCACACCCTCTCCAGCATTTATTGCTTGTAGACTTTTGGATAGCAGCCATTCTGACTGGTGTGAAATGATATGGAATTTGAAAGATGGTAACGATAACCCTATATGCGAGACAGAATAAGAGACACAGATGCATAGAACAATTTTATGGACTCTGAGGGAGAAGCTGAGGGTGGGACGTTCTGGGAGAATAGCATTGAAACATGTATATTATCATATGTGAAACAGAACACCATTCCATGTTTGATGCATGAGACAAGGGCTCAGGGCCAGGGCAATGGGATGACCCAGAGGGATGGGATGGGGAGGGAGGTGGGTGGGGAGTCCAGGAAGGGGAACACATGTAAACCCATGGCTGATTCATGTCAATGTATGGCAAAAACTATTACAATATTGTAAAGTAATTAGCCCCCAGCTAAAATAAATAAATTTATTAAAAAAATTAAAAAAAACAAATATGTGATGTAAACAATCTTAAAACAGTAAATAATCAAGAATAATGAGAAAGCCTACAAGTGAGAAAACGAGTGAACCAGCCACACAGCGTAGCAAAACATGGTCAGTATAATGAATGTTATTAGAGTCCCTGCTGTCAGTGTTCTGGTCCTGAACACGAGCCACAGCACAGCTCCACCTCTTGAGAAAGCGTGCCCAAACGAGGGCAGAAATAACTTTGGATCTTCAGTAGGGACAGGTCAGACTCTAATCTGGGATAACTCCTATTTGCTTTTAGTGCTGCCAGAGCCTGAATATTTTCATTCATTGGAAATCTATTGTCCCTTTTGTATGCCATAGACAAAGAGTCTGCAACCACAGGCAGAAAATTTATGGCCCTACTGGGATCGTTTTCTAGCCTGTGGTGGCAGAAGCATGAGTGTTAGTTCTAGCTAGTTGTTTTCTATTGCCTGATAGTAGGTCTCAGCTTGTGGGAAAGGGTGGGGGTGGGGAGGGGGAGGATTCAATGGTGTTACCTCCTCTGTGTGACTGAACCCTAAGGTCCCGCTTCTCTGTCAGTTTGGGATTTTTCAAAAAGCATTCCTTCCTATGCACTTTGACATCCCAGATCCATCACTCCATCTCTACGTAGTCAAACGCAGTTCACTCCCAGGTTGGCTTTCTAACCCCATGTTTCATCTTCCAGGCCCTATGAACACTGGTTGACCTGCATGGCCGTTTGGGACATGTAGGACCACACCACACATTCTCTGTTTGATTCTCACTCTAGACAAGCTATATTTCATCAGCTTCTTCACCTTGCTTCCTTTCAGTCAAAAGTAATTTAAGTTTACTGAGGTGACTTACCTGAATCCTCAATATATCCCCTGCTTCTCCATCTCCCACCACAAGACACAGGTTTGGTTCTATTCCTCTCATCCTCCTTCTCCCATCTTCCTTCCATTCTTCCCAGTTATGTCTTGTTCCCATATAGTTGAGCAAGGTCTTCTGCTAATATTCATTGGATGCGCTCGGGGAACTGTTGCCTTTATAGAAGTATTATTTGTGATGCCCCCATGAAGAGAGTTGCTCTCAACGTCTTCTTATTATCTGCCCAATCAGAACTTCTGATTTTCTTTCTAGGCAGGCTCTGTAATTCATTTATGCATGCCAGTAAAGCAACAAACTTTAGTTGATGTGAATTTATCTGTTTAATGGGAGCTTTCGTGCATACACACATAACTGGTACAACATTGACTTCGAACATGCAGATAAGCCGAGTTATTTTTCCTGAAATTTCTGCTAATGAGGAATTGTCATCAGTTTGAGGAAACATAGTTCCTTTCCAGATAAAAGATGATACAGATATTGGGCTCAAAAAGTCCGTTCCTGAAAATATCTAGCTATTTGTCAAATTGTCCCGACATTTTCCCGGAGCACAGATTCCTTATTTCTGCTCTGGAAACTTAACTGTTTCAAGTGGGTGTCAAAGGTCAGAGATGGGCATGGTCATAATTTAATACTAACTTTCCAGGCAAGCGTACTGGTGTGGGTTCCCATTTCCTTCTGCAGGAGATCTTCGTGACCCAGGGAGTGAACCCAGGTCTCCAGATTGCAGGCAGTTGCTTTGCCAACTGAGCCACCAGGAGAGCCCACAAGAAGATGGCAAGTGCCCAGGAACATAACAGTTGGTAGATGATAGCTTGAAAAATGGAGAAGGCAATGGCATCTCACTCCAGTACTCTTGCCTGGAAAATCCCATGGGCGTAGGAGCCTGGTAGGCTTCAGTCCATGGGGTCGTGAAGAGTCGGACACAACTGGGTGACTTCACTTTCGATTTTCACTTAAATGTATTGGAGCAGGAAATGGAAACCCACTCCAGTGTTCTTGCCTGCAGAATCCCAGGGACGGAGGAGCCCGGTACGCTGCCGTCTCTGGGGTCGCACAGGGTCGGACACGACTGAAGCGACTTAGCAGCAGTAGCAGCAACAACTTGAAACAGAGAGAAAGCGAGCAGGCAGGTGTAGTTAGTCATTTAATCTTAATAGGTAAACCTTAATTAGAGTCTGGATCATAGAAAAAACAAGGGTGTTTCATAACGTCATTTACATCTCCTTTATTGTCTCTGTTAATGGCTTAGACTGCATGTGAAAGTGAGGTCATTCATTTGTGTCTGACTCTTTGCGACCCCATGGACTGTAACCTACCATTTCTTTCTCCAGGGGATCTTCCAGACCCGGCGATCGAACTTGGGCCTCCCCCATTGCAGGCAGATGCTTTACCATCTGAATAACAGGGGAAGCCCTTAGACTGTGTGGGTCACAACAAACTGTGGAAAATTCTTAAAGAGATAAGAATATAAGACCACCCTACCTGTTTCCTGGGAAAGGTGCACGCAGGTCAAGTAACAACAGTTGGAACTGGAGAAGGAACAACGGACTGGTACAAAATAGGGAAGGAAATACATCGAGGCTATATATTGTCACCCAGCTTATTTGACTTCTGTGCAGAGTATACCATGGACAATAACTTGCTGAAAGAATTTGAAGCTGGAAACAGAATTACTGTGAGAAGTGTGAATAACCTTAGTTATAAGATGACAACACACAAATGGCTGAAAAACACTAGGGACTAAAGAGCCTTCTGATGAGGTGACAGGAAAAGCTGGATTAAAACTCAATCTAAACACAAACCAACGAACACTAAAAATAAGACCATGGAATGTGGCCCAAACATTTTGAGATCTAGCAATAGGATACAATTGACTCAGTGACAGGTTTCACTTTCTTGACCTCTGATATCACTGCGGGGAGTGACTTCAGCCACGAAACGAAAAGGCACTTGCCACTTGGATGAAAAGCTACGACCAGTCTAGACACCATGTTAATAAGCTGAGTGATTACTGAAAAAGATCCGAAAGGGCAAAGTTGATTTTCAGGAGTAACGTATGGAGGAGTGAGCAGGACCACAGGAACTGAGTGCCAAAATATCGATGCTTTGCAGTAGTGGGTCTGGAGAAGATGTGTGAGAGTTCCGTTGCGAGCATGGAGTTCAAACTAGCCAAGCATGAAGGAGTTCAACTCAGACTATTCACGGAAGTTCTGACGCTGACCATGAAGAGCCAATATATTGACCATCTAGGGCCTAGAGTGAAATCACTGGGAAGAAACTGATGCTGGGAAAGATTGAGGGAAGGACGAGAAGGGAATGCCAGAGGGTGAGATGGCTGCAAAGCATCACTGACTCAAAAGTCATGGGTTTGAGTAAACTGGTGATTTGAAAGGCAGGGGAACCCAGGGTTCTTGCTGTACATGGAGTCACAAAGAGTCAGACAAGACTGAGTGGCTGAAGAACATCAAAAAATTGGTATTGGCAGTGCTTGGGAGACTTTGTCATTATACATGGGATGAAAAGTGAGACTGAGGACAATTAGAAAGAACACAACTCTTGTCGGTTTCCTTGTTTTCCACCCTCAAAATATTCTTCTCACAACATCTCTTGAGAGCTTTCCAGAGAAGGAGAATCCCTGGGGAGTCATGTGGTATCCTGAGATGGAAACCGTACCCTATATGCCACTTGGATCTACAACCTTGGTCTTAGGCAGAAGCAGGCATTGTCTCTAAATATGTGCTAGAGCTGCCCATCTTCTGATGGGTTAACAGTTATGGTTTGTGATCTTAAGAATGGGATGAGAGGTAAACAAACTTACAGTTCTCAGTCCAACTCTGTAATCCTGGGAGAAGCATCTTTGACTTGTGTATCCTAGTCGCCCTTAGGAATGCTTACAAGCGGTTACATTACTGAGCAGGGATGTAGGCAGGAAACTGCATCCATTTTGACTTTACCGCTGGCCTTCTCTGTGAATAGACCATTCCTCTTCTCTTAATGTCACAGTTTTTGTCTTCAGATGAAGGTTGAGCATTGTGGAAGTGTGTGAATGCATGTGAAATCCCCATAAAACTGAAGACAGGGAGTACACAGTTTTCCTATTTGAGTCAGATCTCAAAGACGTTTAGCTTTACAGATCCGCACTATCAATGCATCTCAAATATTCATAAAATTCTCATGTGATGATTGTCACACAGATTTGAGACCAGAAGACCTGTATAGTCAGCTGCTTAGTAGTGTGGTGGGGCTTGGACATTTCAGGTATTATGTAAGAAGAATGTGAGCCATGTTATAACTTCCTTTTACTTTAACTGTCTATCACATCCACTTGGGAAGGGGAAGGGGACTTCCACCATGTGGGAAGAGAATTCCAGGTTTCGTCCTTAGTTTCATTTGATGCCTAAGAGTGTTCATTACTGGTGAGTGTGCAGCCTCCTATAGGAAGGTCGTATCCTATTACAGGAAGGCCTGGTTGAAACTGCAGGCCTCTACATGGCCTTCTTGAGTACTGCCGTATTAGAGGGTGGGTGTTTTGTTATTGCCAGACATCATAGATACCTAAGGTCCCACTCATCTTTTTCTGGGTTGATTGGGAGAGTACCATAGTTTTTAACTATATTTGGGCGGAGTACCTTGGTTATTATTGAAATGCTTTCAACCTTTGACGCATCCGTTTGTCTTGCACTTTGAAAAGAGAAAGAAGAGTTTTGAATGGGCAGTTTAATTTGTGCCTGGGTGTATTTTTGTTTTGTTTTGTTTTTTTTTTATAAATTTATTTATTTTAGTTGGGGGCTAATTACTTTACAATATTGTAATAGTTTTTGCCATACATTGACATGAATCACCCATGGGTTTACATGTGTTCCCCTTCCTGGACCCCCCACCCACCTCCCTCCCCATTCCATCCTTCTGGATCATCCCTTTGCCCCGGCCCTGAGCCCTTGTCTCATGCATCGAACATGAAATGGTGTTCTGTTTCACATATGATAATATACATGTTTCAATGCTATTCTCCCAGAACGTCCCACCCTCACCTTCTCCCTCAGAGTCCATAAAATTGTTCCAGGCATCTGTGTCTCTTATTCTGTCTCGCATATAGGGTTATCGTTACCATCTTTCATATTCCATATATATGCATTAGTATACTGTATTGTTGTTTTTCTTTCTGGCTTACTTCACTCTGTATAATGGGCTCCAGTTTCATCCATTTCAGTAGAACCGATTCAAATGTATTTTTTTTTAATGGCTGAGTAATATTCCATTGTGTATATATACCACAGCTTCCTTATCCATTCGTCTGCTGATGGACATCTAGGTTGCTTCCATGTCCTGGCTATTGTAAACAGTGCTGCGATGAACATTGGGGTACACGCGTCTCTTTCAATTCTGGTTTCCTGGGTGTATATGCCCAGCAGTGGGATTGCTGGGTCATATGGCAGTTCTATTCCCAGTTTTTAAAGGAATCTCCACACTGTTCTCCATAGTGGCTGTACTAGTTTGCATTCCCACCAACAGTGTAAGAGGGTTCCCTTTTCTCCACACCCTCTCCAGCATTTATTGCTTGTAGACTTTTGGATAGCAGCCACTCTGACTGGTGTGAAATGATACCTCATTGTGGTTTTGATTTGCATTTCTCTAATAATGAGTGATGTTGAGCATCTTTTCATGTGTTTGTTAGCCATCTGTATGTCTTCTTTGGAGAAACGTCTGTTTAGTTCTTTGGCCCATTTTTTGATTGGGTCGTTTATTTTTCTGGAATTCAGCTGCAGAAGTTGCTTGTATATTTTTGATATTAATTGTTTGTCTGTTGCTTCATTTGCTATTATTTTCTCCCATTCTGAAGGCTGTCTTTTCACCTTGTTTATAGTTTCCTTTGTTGTGCAAAAGCTTTTCATTTTAATTAGGTCCCATTTGTTTATTTTTGCTTTTATTTCCAATATTCTGGGAGGTGGGTCATGGAGGATCCTGCTGTGATTTATGTCGGAGAGTGTTTTGCCTATGTTTTCCTCTAGGAGTTTTATTGTTTCTGGTCTTATGTTGAGATCTTTAATCCATTTTGAGTTTATTTTTGTGTACGGTGTTAGGAAGTGTTCTAGTTTCATTCTTTTACAAGTGGTTGACCAGTTTTCCCAGCACCACTTGTTAAAGAGATTGTCTTTTCTCCATTGTATATTCTTGCCTCCTTTGTCAAAGATAAGGTGTCCATAAGTGCGTGGGTTTATCTCTGGGCTTTCTATTTTGTTCCATTGATCTATATTTCTATCTTTGTGCCAGTACCATGCTGTCTTGATGACTGTGGCTTTGTAGTAGAGCCTGAAGTCAGGCAGGTTGATTCCTCCAGTTCCATTCTTCTTCCTCAAGATTGCTTTGGCTATTCGAGGTTTCTTATATTTCCATACAAATTGTGAGATGATTTGTTCCAGTTCTGTGAAAAATACCATTGGTAGCTTGAATGAACTGTTTCTTCAGCTGAAATTTCTAACATAAAAGTCCAAAAGAGAGCCCAGACATACACTCACAAACACATTCTTAATCTGATGCACACACACACAAGCACAGTCACGATCTTGTATGCTTAAACACAATTACAAAAAGAAAAGAAAACCCAAGGACTCACTGGAGGACACCTATGAACTTCCCAAAGTTTCTCTGATACTTGTCTCTAGGCTTAATTTTGGAAATCATTTTCTACTTGAATGATATGTCTCTAGCGACATTTTAAATCAGAATGCTTTAAAAGATATACCTTTGTTGTGCATTCCATGGGATCTTAAAATACTTTGCATGTAAGACTATTCTGTGATTTGCTAAAATGAAAATAATTTGTAGGGTAACAATAGTGAAGTCATATTGAGCTATTTAGGCCCTGCAGTTACACATTTGCTTGTTCCATTATAAGCACCCAATTTCATCCTCTGATCTTCTCCCATCAATTTTTCTACTTCTTGTCTCAATCTTCTGTGTTTAACTCACTGTGTTAACTCACTTGAATTTTTGTTCTCACTTTTACTATTTTAGGCACAAATTATAAAATAAATAAGTACGGGAAAGAACACTGAACTCATGTATAATATTTCCCTACTGTATTGAGATACTTTCTCTATAAGCTTTTGAGAATTAAAGGTACTGATATGTTAAAGCCATATGGGAATTGATCACCAAGGTAATGCATCATGTAACCAGGCTTCCCGTGGTAGGACAATTGAGGTAAAATTTAATACTATGTTTTCAGGAGGGAACAAAAACAGTAGCTTTCCCACATAATATATTGCATGTCCTTATCCATGCCTTTTCCAAGTTACCACAGAGCACTAAGGGAATTAATCCTATTCTTTTTGAGAAGGACCTGCCCCTCAAAGCAGATCAGGAAAAGAAGATCAAAGGGAGTGAGCAGGAATAATCAGTACACGGCAATGAAATAGAAGATGTGATTGCTTTTAAGGTGCTATTTCTCAAAGCATGCAAATTTGGCTCCATAGTAAGATGCCTGAAATCGAAAACCAGACCATTGGACTTTGCGCTTGAAAGGATAACTAAGGACATCGATTTCAATAACTGTTACAATTGCTGCAAAATGCTTACCTCTCTAAAGTATAGTGTTCTCAGCCAAATTTAATGAAAGTTTTCAGTGAAAGAAAAAGCGTGTGCTGTTTGGACACCTCCCTTATCTACACAAATAGCCCACAGCTTTCACTCTGCATTAGCCCCAAACATGAGAACGGTGAACTTAACTTGGTGTTGTCCTATGTGGGTGACCATACCAAAACAGGGCCATGACTTGATATTGCTACTACTGTCTAAAGAAATGGCCACAAAGTGGAGATTGCCAAGATTTCTAGGTAGTGTTCATGACAGTCTGGGGGGTCCAACTGGCAGACACTCTGCTCATCTTATTTCATTGTGAACTATGTGAAGGATCAGCCATTGATTTTGATCCCTCCTTACTCCATGACTTTTCTAGAGAATTAAAATGAATGATTCTTTTTTGTTTGTTTGTTTTTTCCATAAATATTTCTATAACAACTACTGAAGTTTAGGGAACTGGGGCCTGAAACAACATGACTAGTATGGGTTGTTATAGACTGTAAACTTCATGAGAGCAGCAATCATTTTATAATTTGAATTCCCACATTTGACATTCATGAACATATAAGATATATATTTATCAACCGGGAAAAGATTCTCAGTAAGTAGGAAAGGTCAATTATGATAATAGTGCAGGTTATAGGATGTTGTTGAGTAATGTATATAGCATTTGATTCGTGATTACATTTCCTTATTGATAATTCAGTAAGTACACGTTTTAGCTGATGTGAAAGATACACAAAGAAAAGAGGGTAGACCCAAAACACATTGAAGACCTGATATCCGTGCTCACCTTGGTAGGAGGGCGAACAGAGGTTCCTTCCAACCCCAAGAAAGAGTTGAGGCAAAGTTGTGAGAAGGGGCTTAGCACATCTGAAAGCAGTGTGTGTGATTGTAGCTCCAGAAGCACGGTGTAAGAGAATGGTACTGAAACTACTACGGAAAACCAATATCATGTCTTCAAAGAACTTTTTAACCATCCTGAGGTGCTGCAATCACCAGAGGAATTTATTTTGTCTCTGAGGGAACAGATAAGCAAAATCTAAATATGCATTAGGAAATATAGGGTGGAATCATGGTGGCAGGAAATAAAGGTACGCCTTAAGGAGAGCAGAGCTAAAATGACCCTATACAGTACCACTTGTAAAATACCTATCTTGTGCTGGCCATGGTCCAGTCACTGATTATGTCCTGTAATCGTTGGTATCACAGTGATGGTATAACGGTTCTCCTAATTTTGGACATGCTACAATATTTATATTTTCAAGTATGAAATGAATTTCTAGAATGAAGACAATCTCCTGTCTAATGTCTTAAGACTCTGCTGCTGCTAAGTCACTTCAGTTGTGTGCAACTCTGTGCGACCCTATGGACAGCAGCCCACCAGGAGCCCCTTTCCACGGAATTCTCCAGGCAAGAATACTGGAGCGGGGCACCATTTCCTTCTCTATCTTAAGACTCTACCGATACGTAATAGAATATCATGTAACTGTGAATGCACTAAGGTTCGTACTGTGTAGGTGCACTTGTTTTGATTTTAATTGTATGTGTTCCTTCACCCGTACCATCCTCATTTAGACACCCATTCATTTCAGCAGGGATGATTTCCCAAATCACTTTACATCCATTACCTCTTTTCCCTTTGTTCTCATTTTCTTGCTTAGAAACAATAGGCTAGGTGCCATTTACCTAGGATGCCTAACGGATGTTTTCTTGAACTGAAGAGTTTATAAAAGAGTGCAGAGAAATAGCCAGACATTGAAATAAAGCCTTAATTTACTCTTCATTGTTTCAAAATAGAAAACAAAACTGTGCAGAGGAACGTGTAACTTTATTGTTCAAATACAAGAATTGTGGGTATTTGTTGACATCTCCCAACATAAATTTTAATCTTCATTAGGTTCCATAAGCTGATACTTATTTGATAGGTCAGTTTTAATTAGCATGGTTTTCACATAAGGAATATCGTTGATGAATTGACTGGAAAGAGAGGAGGTGGGTGTATAAGCGATCGTTGGCACTGGGGACCTTGAGTTGCCTCTCTGTTGCTGGTTAGGAAGAGGACTGTCATGGGCTGACATATCGCTATACCTGTCTGGAAATGTAGAAGGCTCCACCATCAGTCCAAAAGAACTGCTCCATAATGGAGATACGATGTGGTTCTGAGAAGTAGATGTAGCGGTAGTAGCAAAGTCCTCAACGTGGCCATTTACTTGAGTGTAGGTGCTATGGAAGTGCCAATTAAAAATGCTCAACTGGTTTAAAACAGCAGGTTGATCTACCACGTTCTGTTCTCTTTGTCTAACTGATATTGATGGGGAAGGAAAGTCACGCGGAAATAGGGCGCTTGTTTTAGGGACTATCTGGCTGGTATAAGTCTTTTGTGGGAAAGGCACACTTAAACTGGTGGAAGCTGAAAATGGACTCTCTCCACTAGTTTGAGCATGAAAACCAGAGTTACGATCATCTATGTTGACCCTTGCTTTAACATGCTCCTTCTCGTAATCTGGAACTAGTGAAGATTTCGGAAACACATTGCTAATCCCAACTCTTCTTTTCATTCTTCCTAAAAGTTGGGGATAGCCTCTTTTGAAATTTGGATTATGGTAGATCTGTAACTAAAATCAAAGGATACAATTATTTAGTTTTTTATAAACGAAGGTAAAACTGACAAGCAAAGTTAAACTATAAATATGTATTCCTTTAATGATGCCAATTAAATAGAATCAAAGACAACACCTCCATTAGTAGTTTTAACACTTTACATGTTAGAAACAAGTATGCTCCTCAACTAAAAAATATGTTGTATATAAACAGTAAATACCACTTAAAGTAGCTTGAGGACATGTATCTGATTTCAAGTTGCTAGGAGAGTGTATTAAGTATCAAATATTTTAACCTCCAGCTGTTCTCAACTTCAAAAAATAAAACGTGTTCAACAGTTTGCTATCTCAATTTTAAATTCGGTTTTTGCTACATATGTGAACATGCTTTCTAAGTCACATGATTTAATCTTACATATTGACAGTAAGTGGAAATTTTGGATTACCTTGCTCAAAACAGAGACATTGTTTTCTTCTTCCAGAAAGTCAGGGAGTGAAGCAGATCTTTGAAAAGTTTGTCGCTTTTTACTAAACCCATAAAGTTTAAGCTGGCTAACTACACTTTTCATACTATCAGTTTCAAATTTTCTGAAAGGGGTCTTTCTTTCCAAGACTTCTTTCTTGAAGAGTTCTTCGTTGATCACTATAGAAGTGCCACTCTCATCCCACCAAATAGATTCAAACTGATCACTTTCAACTGTAGTCCAGAGTTTTTGTTGAAAAGTGAGGGAAAGAAAATCATTCAACTCATTTCTTTCAGAGACAGAAAATGTGTAGTGTGGCCTTTTTATCCCAGCTTCCTTAGACAAAGCCTGAAAAGCATATTCTTCAATCATAGATCTCAAAACTGAGTCCCCAGTAAGTGTGTAATCACACGAAGACGATCTAATGGAGGTTTTGGAACCACTTGATGCATCTCTACGAGGCACATCTTGAATTTCTGAAGGAATGTGTGCCATCTCAGAGAGATCTTTCTTCAGATACTTTTCTCATTTGTCTGACTTTACACACTCCAACTTCAAGTGCTGCTTGGGTGGCGTACAGAGATAAACTCTCAAGACCATCAGCATGGTTCTCAAAGTCAAAAAGCTGTGACATCACAAAGTCACTGGTCTCCTAGCAATTGAAGAGTAGCTCTGACATCATAAAGTCACTGGTCTTCTAGCAATTGAAGGGCAATGTTCAGTGTTTACTTCTACATCAACTTAAAATAAAGGCTGCTTGCATAAACAGTAACCAAAAACATGAAACCTGCAAAATGTCATTGCTAAAGAATTTTTACACAGAAAAATCACATCAATAAGTCTACTTGGTTCCTGAAATAAAAGTGATTGATCACCCTTCTATACACATATTCTTAACATTCAGTACTGTTACCAAACCAAACATGGGTCTGCTCACTTCTATGCAATGAAGTCAATCAACTGACTGTGGGTTTCAGTGAAAGCAAGTGTAGTGTTTATTTTATGACCTTGCACAGAAGTGTTTATATTATGCAGAGTAAAATAGTCAGGCATGGAAAGAAAGACTCATATTACTCTTAATTATTCCAAAATAGAAATTGGCCCTATGAAGATGAATATGTAACTTTTTTCTTCAAATAAGAGAATTGTAGGAATTTGTTGACATCTCCCAACATTAATTTTACACTTTGGTATCCTCCATAATCCAACACCTATTTGGTACATCAGTTGTATTAGGACAGTTTTCCAATAACGAAGATGGTTGATGAGTGGATCTTGAAAGAGAAGCAGCAGATGTATCAGGGATCTTTGGCACTGGGAAAACTAAATTGCCTGACTGTCGTAGTTTAGGAAAAGGACGGGCATGGGCTGACATATTACCATACTAACCTGGAAAGGTAGAAGGCTCCACCCTCGGTCCAAACTAACTGTTCTGTAATGGACATAAGTTGCGGTACGGAGAAACAGAAGTAGACATAGCTGCAAAATTTTCACTAGAGCCATTTGATTTAGTGCAGCTGCTATGTGAAATCCCATGACAAATGCTCAACCTAGATTGTGGGATGGGGAGGGAGATGGGAGGGTACTCCCAGAGGGAGGGGATATATGTGCCTCTATGGTTGATTTATTTTGAATTCTGACAGAATACAGCAAAATTCTGTAAAGCAATTTCTCTTCAATTAAAACAACAACAACAACACCTAAAGCAGCTGCAGATTGATGTATCACAGTATGCTCCTGTGGTCTAACTGATATTTACGATGGAGAAGAGAAATCATTTCAAGTTGGGGCACTTGTTTCAGCAGCTATCTGGATGGTAGAAGGCTTTCGTATGAATGGCACATTTAAACTTGTGCAGGCTGAAAATACACTCTGTCCTCAAGTTTCAGGATGAAAGTCAGAGTTTTGATCATCCACATTACCCCTTGCTTTAACATGCTTCTTCTTATTACCTAGGACTAATGAAGATACTGTAGAGACATCTATTCCCAACTCTTCTTTTCACTGTACAACAAATGCTAAAGGATCTTCTCTAGGCAGGAAACACAGAAAGGTTGTATAAACTCGAACCCCAAACGGCAAATCAAATGGCAACAGGATCATACTTATCAACAGTTACCTTAAATGTAAATGGGTCGAGGGCCCCAACCAAAAGGCAAAGACTAGCTGAAAGGATACACAAACAAGACCACTGTTTATGTTGTCTACAACAGACCCACCTCCAAACAAGGGGCACATACAGACTGAAAGTGAAGGGCTGGAAAAAAAGTATTCCAAGCAAATCGAGACCAGAAAAAGCAGGAGTAGCAATACACATATCAGACAAAATAGACTTTAAAATAAAGCCTGTGAAAAGACACAAAGAGGGACACTACATAATGATCAAAACATCAATCCGAGAAGAAGATATAACGATTATAAATACATATGCACCCAACATAGGAGAACCACAATATGTAAGGCAAAGGCTAACAAGCATGAAAGGGAAATTAACGATAACACAGTCATAGTGGAAGACTTTGCTACCCCACTCACACCTATGGATAGATCAAGTAAACAGAAAATTAACAAGGAAATACAAACTTTAAATGATACTATGGACCAGTTAGACATAATTGATATCGATACGACATTTCACCACAAAACAATGGGTTTCACCTTTTACTCAAGTACGTATGGAAACTTCTCCAGGACAGATCACATCCTCGGCCATAAGTCCAGCTTTGGTATATTCAAAAAACCTTGAAATCATTCCAAGCATAATTTCTGACCAAACAGTGGGTTTCACCTTTTTCTCAAGTACATATGGAAACTTCTCCAGGACTGATCACATCCTCAGCCATAAGTCCGGCCTTGGTAGATTCAAAAAACCTTGAAATCATTCCAAGCATATTTTCTGACCACAGTACACTGAGACTAGATGTCAACTGCAAGAGAAACACTATTTAAAATTCAAACATATGAAGGCTGAACACCACACTGCTAAATAAGCAACAAATCGCAGAGGAAATCCAAAAAGATGTCAAAATATGCATAGAAACAAATGAAAATGAAAATGCAACAACCCAAAACCTATGGGACGCTGTAGAATGAGTGCAAAGGCAAAGGTTCAAAGCAAAAGTGGCTTACCTCAAGAAAGAAGAACCAAGTCAAACAAATAACCTAACTCTACACCTAAAGCAACTAGAGAAGGAAGAATTCAAGAACCCCAGGCTTAGTAGAAGGAAAGAAATCATATAATAGAGCAGAAATAAATGTAAAAGCAACAAATGAGACCGGAGCAAAAATCAACAAAGCTAAAAGCTGTTTCTTTGAGAAGATATATAAAATTGACAAACCATTAGCTGGACTCATCAAGAAACAAAGGGAGAAGAATCAAATCAACAAAATTAGAAATGAAAATGGAGAGTTCACAACAGACAACACAGAAATACAAAGGATCATAAGAGACTACTATCAACCACTATACGCCAATAAAATGGACAACTTGGAAGAAGTGGGCAAATTCTTAGAAAATCCAGAAGGATGGGAGGGGGAGGGAGGTGGGTGGGAGGTCCAGGAGGGGGAACACATGTAAACCCATGGCTGATTCATGTCAATGTATGGCAAAAACTATTGCAATGTTGTGAAGTGATTGGCCCCCAACTAAAATAAATAAATTTATTAAAAAAAAAAAAAAAAAAAAAAAGAAAAGTACCACCTCTGAAAACTGAACCAGGAAGAAAAACAAAATCCTAACAAACCCATCACAAGCACGGAAATTGACAGGGTAATCAGTAATCTTCCAGCAAACAGAAGCCCAGGACCAGACGGCTTCACAGCTGGATTCTACCAAAAATTGAGAGAAGAGCTAATACCTATCATACTCAAATGCTTCCAGGAAATTGCAGAGGAGGGGAAACTTGCAAACTCATTCTATGAGGCCACCATCACCCTAATACCAAAACCAGACAAAGATGCCACGAAAATAAATAAATAAATAAATAAATAGATATAACCACAGGGTAATATCACTGATGAACATAGATGCAAAAATCCTTTACAAAATTCTAGCAAGCAGAATCCAACAACATACTTAAACGATCATACATCATGACCAAGTGGGCTTTATCCCAGGGATGCAAGGATTCTTCAATATCCACAAACTAATCAACATAATACACCACATTAACAAATTGAAAAATAAAAATCATGTGATTATCTCAATAGATGCAGAGAAACTCTTGGACAAAATTCAACATTCATTTATCACCAAAACCCTCCAGAAAGCAGGCATAGAAGGAACAAATCTCAACATAATAAAAGATATATACGACAAACCCACAGCAAACATTATCCTCAATGGTGAAAAATTGAAAGCAATGCCCCTAAAGTAAGGATCAATACAATGGTGCCCACTCTCACCACTCCTATTCAACATAGTTTTGGGAGTTTTGGCCACAGCGATCAGAGCAGAAAAAGAAATAAAAGGAACCCGGATTGGAAAAGTAGAAGTAAAACACTCACTGTTTGCAGATGCCATGATCTTCTACAGAGAAAATCCTAAACACTCCACCAGAAAATTACTAGAGCTAATCAATGAATATAGTAAAGTTGCAGGAAACAAAATGAACACGCAGAAATCCCTTGCATTCCTATACACTAACAAGGAGAAAACTGAAAGAAAACTTAAAGAAACAATTCCACTCACCACTCCAATGAAAACAATAAAATACTGAGGAATATATCTACCTAAAGAAACAAAAGACCTATATATACATATAGAAAAGTATAAAACACTGGTGAAAGAAGTCAAAGAGGACACAAATAGATGGAGGAATATACCATGTTCATGGATTGAAAGAATCAATATAGTGAAAATGAGTATAATACCCAAAGCAATCTATAGATTCAATGCAATCCCTATCAAGCCACCAATGGTATTTTTCAGGGAAATAGAAGAAATAATTTCACAATTTGTATGGAATTACAAAAAACCTCGAATAGCCAAAGCAATCTTGAGAAAGAAGAATGGACCTGGAGGAATCACCCTGCCTGATTTCAGGCTATACTACAAAGCTACAGTCATCAAGACAGCGTGGTTCTAGCACAAAGACAGAAATATAGATAAATGGATCAAAATTGCAAGCCCAGAGGTCCAAGCCACGTACCTATGGACACTTTATCTTTGATAGAGGAGGCAAGAATATACAATGAAGACAAGACAATCTCTTTAACAAGTTGTGCTGGGAAAACTGGTCAACCACTTGTACAAGAGGGAAACTAGAACACTTTCTAGCACCATACACAAAAATAAATTCAAAATGGATTAAAGATCTAAATGTAAGACCATAAAGTAGAAAACTCCTAGAGGAAAACACAGGCAAAACACTTTCTGACAGAAATCACAGCAGGATCCTCTATGACCCACCTTCCAGAGTAATGTAAATTAAAGCAAAAATACGCCAATGGGACCTAAATAAACTGAAAAGCTTTTGCACAGTGAAGGAAACTATAAGCAAGGGAAGAAGACTGCCTTCAGAATGGGCCAAGATTATAGCAAACGAAGCAATTGACAATGAATTAATCTCAAAACTATACAAGCAACGCCTGCAGCTCAATTCCAGAAAAATAAGCGAGCCAATCAAAAAAGGGGCCAAAGAACTAAACAGACATTTCTCCAAAGAAGACATACAGATGGCTAACAAACTCTTGAAAAGATGTTTAACATCACTCATTATCAGAGAAATGCAAAGCAAAACCATAATGTGGTACCATCTCACACCAGTCAGAATGGCTGCTATCCAAACGTCTACAAACAATAAATCCTGGAGAGGGTGTGGAGAAAAGGGAACCCTCTTACACTGTTGATGGAAATGCGAACTATTAGAGCTACTATAGAGAACAGTGTGGAGATTCCTTAAAAACCTGGAAATGGAACTGCCATATGACTCAGCAGTCCTACTGCTGGGCATACACCCCGAGGAATCCAGAATTGAAAGAGACACGTGTACCCCAATGTTCACCCTAGCACTGTTTATAATAGCCAGGACACGGAAGCAACCCAGATGTACAACAGCAGACGAATGGCTAAGAAAGCCGTGGTACATATACACAATGGAATATTACTAAGCCATTCAAAAGAATGCATTTGAACCAGTTTTAACGAGGTGGATGAAACTGGACCCTATTAAACAGAGCGATGTAAGCCAGAAGGAAAAACACCAATAACACACACACACACACACACACACACACACACACACATATGGAATTCAGAAAGATAGTGATGATAACCCTATGTGAAAGACAGGAAAAGTGACACAGATGTATAGAAGAGTCTTCTGGACTCTGTGAGAGAAGGCAAGTCTGGGATGGATTCAGAGAATAACATGGAAACATGTATATTTTCATATGTGAAACAGACCTCCAGTGCAGGTGCAATGCATGAGACAGGGTGCTCAGAGCTGGTGCACTGGGATGACCCAGAGGGATGGAATTGGGGTGAGGGGGTTCAGGATGGGAAACCCATGTACACCCGTGGCTGACTCATGTCAATGCATGGCAAAACCACTACGATATTGTACCATAATTAGCCTCCAATTAAAATAAATATAATAAAAAAAATAGAAAACTAAAAAATATAAAACCAAAAACATGTAACTTTTCTAAACTGCAGCATTCACAGACCATCTTCATCTTGGACTACATGAGGACACCACCTCTATTATTATTTATTTTCTTTAATCCAGCAAAAGAAAGGTCACTCTTCTTCCTTTTATCATCACTGGTGTGGGTGTGTCCAACATGCTGAGCTGTGTGGTTGAGAGATTGCTCCGTAGAGGAATCTTTTGGTCTCTATGATATCCCCAGGAGGCAACACTAAGCACAGTCAGTTCTCGAGATGAGGAAAGTGATATGCGCAATGTCACACAACAGGCCAGTCAGCACCACAGCCAGGATTCAGATGGGTCTACCCGACTCACAACCCAGGTCAGTGACCCCCTCACAGGTGACACTGGCTCAGAGTCTGTGGCACCATAGTAATTTGACAAAATGCATCTCCCTGACTCTACTGCCCATGGGGGTGGACATTGTTCCTTATTTTATCTAGTTTTGGAAAGAGGCTAGATGGTTAAATGAAGTTAGAGGGGTGTCAGCTTTCTACTGGAAAGAATAGAATTCATTAGAGGTAACTTTGAGCAGGAAAGAAACTTATTAAAGGATATTAAGTGACTCAGATTTCTGAGAGGGATGGCTGGAGAGACAGCCATGAACAATATAGAGTTTGAGTGCAGGATCTTCTGTCACTCATTGGAGAAGACCCTGATGCTGGGAAAGATTGAGGGCAGGAGAAGAAGGGGATGACAGAGGATGAGATGGTGTGATGACATCACCAACTCAATGGACATGGGTTTGGGTGAACTTCAGGTGTTGGTGATGAACAGGGAGGCCTGGCATGCTGCAGTTCATGGGGTCGCAGAGAGTCGGACTGGACTGAGTGACTGAACTGAACTGTCACTACCACTGGCTCCAGACACAGTGGCTGTCACTAGTGACATGGCTTATGTCCCTTCCACCTCGTCTAGATTGAATTCTATGCATCAGAACCCAGTTGCACTGCTTTCACCTGTAAGTGTATCCATTGGCTAAGCCTACATTTCATGTGGCTGTACCTAATTGGTCTTAAGTGCCATCTGGATGTATTTGATTGGCTGAGCCTGGGTACCATCTGTGTGCGTCTAATTGATTGAGCCTAGGTCCCATGGTTACGTTCTGACTGCAAGGCAGGTGGGGAAAATGACATCCAGACTGTTTCTAGTGCAGATTCGTACGATGGAAAATTAAAGCAGTGACTAAAAGTCTCCTCACTGCAGACTTGTCCAAAGTCTCTTTATCAGTCAGGTCGGTTTTTCAAAGCTCAGTTCCCCCTACTAAGTGAAGCAGAAGGGTTTAGTAAGTCAAGTGCTCTGTGCTCCGCTGTGTTAATTTGCCTAGTCTGGAGCTACATTTCCCAGAATCCCTTTCTTTGATTTTGAGTTCAGTCAGTCTGTTCAGTGGCTTAGTTGTGTCCGATCCTTTGCGAGCCCATGGACTGCTGCAAGTCAGGCCTCCTTGTCCATCACCAACACCCCGGAGTTTACTCAAACTCATGTCCATTGTGTTGGTGATGCCATCCAACCAACCTGTCCTTTGTTGTCCCCTTCTCCTCCCACCTTTGGTCCTTCCCAGCGTCAGTTAAGTTCAGTTCAGTCTTTCAGTCATGTCCGAGTCTTTGCGAGCCCATGGATTGCTGCAAGTCAGGCCTCCTAGTCCATCACCAACGCCCCAGAGTTTACTCAAACTCATGTCCATTGAGTTGGTGATGCCATCCAACCAACCTGTCCTTTGTTGTCCCCTTCTCCTCCCACATTTGATCTTTCCAAACATCAGTTAAGTTCAGTTCAGTCTTTCAATCGTGTCCGAGTCTTTGCGACCCCATGAATTTCAGCACACCAGGCCTCTCTGTCCATCACCAACTCTCGGAGTTTACCCAAACCCATATCCATTGAGTCAGTGATGCCATCCAACCGTCTCATCCTCTGTCATCCCCTTCTCCTCCTGCCCTCAATCCTACCCAGCATTAGGGTCTTTTCCAATGAGTCAACTTTTCGCATGAGATGGCCAAAGTACTGCAGTTTCAGCCGACTCATCAGACCTTCCAATGAACACCCAGGATTGATCTCCTTTAGAATGGATTGACTGGATCTCCTTGCAGTCCAAGGAACACTCAAGAGTCTTCTCCAACACCACAGCTCAAAAGCATCAATTCTGCGGCACTCAGCTTTTTCACCGTCCGAAATTCACATCCATACATGACCACTGGAAAAACCATAGCCTTGACTAGACGGACTTTTGTTGGCAAAGTAATGTCCCTGCTTTTAAATATGCTATCTAGGTTGGCCATAACCTTCCTTCCAAGCAGTAAGCATCTTTTAATTTCATGGCTGCAGTCACCATCAACAGTGCTTTTGGGGCCCCCCAAAATAAAGTCTGACACTCTTTGCACTGTTTCCCCATCTATTTCCCATGAAGTGATGGGACCACATGCCATGATCTTAGTTTTCTGAACGTTCAGCTTTAAGCCAACTTTTTCACTCTCCTCTTTCACTTTCATCAAGAGGCTCTTTTGTTCTTCTTCACTTTCTGCCATAAGGGTGGTCTTTCTAATCAGTCAGTCCTTCGCATCAGGTGGCCAAATTATTGGAGTTACAGCTTCAGCATCATTCCTTCCAATGAACATGCAGGACTGATGTCGTTTAGGGTGGACTGGTTAGATCTCCTTGCAGTCCAAAGGACTCTCGAGGGTCTTCACCAACATCACAGTTTCAAAGCATCAATTCTTTGGTGCTCAACTTTCTTTCTACTCCAACTCTGACATCCATACATGACTACTGGAAAAACCATAGCTTCGACTGGACGGTTCCTCTGCCTATTCTAAAACCAGCTTCACCATCCGGAAGTTCACAGTTCACATATTGCTGGAGCATGGCTTGGAGAATTTTGAGCCTTGATTTACTAGCGTGGGAGATGAGTGCAATTGTGCGGTAGTTTGAGCATTCTTTGGCACTGCCTTTCTTTGGGATTGGAATGAAAACTGACCTTTTCCAGTCCTGTGGCCTCTGCGGAGTTCTCCAAAATTTTTGGCGTATTGAGTGTAGCACGTTCACAGCATCATCCTTCAGGATTTCAAAATAGCTCAACTGGAATTCCAGCACCTCCACTAGCTTTGTTCCTAGTGATGCTCTGTAAGGCCCACTTGACTTCATATTCCAGGATGTCTGGCTCTAGGTGAGTGACCGTACCACTGTGCTTATCTGCGTCTTGAAGATATAGATATATGGATATAGATATATACAGTTCTGTGTATTCTTGCGACCTCTTATTAATAGCTTCTGCTTCTGCTAGGTCCCTATCATTTCTGTCCGTTATCGAGCCCATCTGCTCATGAAGTGTTCCCCTGGTAACTCTAGTTTTCTTGAAGAGATCTCTAATCTTTCCCATTCTGTTGTTTTCCTCTATTTCTTTGCATTGATCGCTGAGGAAGGCTTTCTTATCTCTCCTTGCTATTCTTTCGAGCTCTAATTCAAATGGGAATTACTTTCATTCTGTCCTTTGTTTTTCACTTCTCTTCTTTTCATAGTTATTTGTAAGGCCTCCTCAGACAGCCATTTTCCTTTTTTTGCATTGCATTTCCATGGGGATGGCCTTCAGTCACGAACTTCCGTCCATAGATCATCAGGCACTCTGTCTATCAGATCTAGTCCCTTTAATCTATTTCTCATTTATGTTGTGTAATCATAAAGGATTTGATTGAGAACAAACCTGAATGAGATGGAATTGCCGACGTCCGCTGAATCATCAAAAAAGCAAGAAAATTCCAGAACAACATTTATTTCTTCTTTATTGACTATGCCAAACCCTTTGACTGTGTGGATCACAATAAACTGTGGAAAATTCTGAAACAGATTGGATTACCAGACCACTTGACCTTTCTCTTGAGAAATCCGTATGCAGCTCAGGAACAACAGTTAGAACTGGACATGGAAAAACAGACTGGTTCCAAATACGAAAAGAAGTACGTCGAGGCTGTATATTGTCCCCCTGCTTATTTAACTTATATACAGAGTACATCATGAGAAACCCTGGGCTGGAAGACGCACAAGCTGCAGTCATGATTGCTGGGAGAAATATCAATAACCTCAGGGATGCAGATAACACCACCCATATGGCAGAAAGTGAAGAGGAATTAAAACACCTCTTGATGAAAGTGAAAGAGGAGAGTGAAAAAGTTGGCTTAAAGTTCAGCATTCAGAAAACTAAGGTCATGGCATCTGGTCCCATCACCTCATGGCAAATAGATGGGGAAACAGTGGAAACGGTGTCAGACTTTATTTTGGGGGGCTCCAGAATCACTGAAGATGGTGACTCTCACCCTGAAATTGAAAGACGCTTACTCCTTAGAGGGAAAGTTATGACCAGCCTAGCCACAATATCAAAAGACAGAGACATTACTTTGCGAAAAAAGGTCCGTCTAGACAAGGCTATGGTTTTTCCAGTGGTCATGTATGGATGTGAGAGTTGGACTGTGAAGAAAGCTGAGCACCAAAGAATTGATGCTTTTGAATTGTGGTGTTGGAGAAGACTCTTGAGAGTCCCTTGGACTGCAAGGAGATCCAACCAGTCCATCCTAAAGGAGATCAGTTCTGGGTATACATTAGAAGGACTGAGGTTGAAGCTGAAACTCCAATACGTTGGCCACCTCGTGTGAAGAGTGTACTCATTGGAAAAGACCCTGATGTTGAGAACAATAGCGGGCAGGAGGAGAAGGGGACGACAGAGGATGAGATGATTGGATGGCATCACCGACTCGATGGACGTGGGTTTGGGTGAGCTCCAGGAGTTGGCAATGGACAGGGAGGCCTGGCATGCTGTGATTCATGGGGTCACAAACAGTCGGACTTGATTGAGCGACTAAACTGACCTGAACTGAACTGACTAGAGGGACCTTTTTTTTTTTTTTTTTTTTTGACAAAGTAATGCCTCTGCTTTTTAATAAGCTGTCTAGCCTGCTCATACCTTTTATTCCAGGGAGCAAGCATCTCTTAATTTCGTGGCTACCATCACCATCTGTATTGATTTTGGAGACCAACATATTATTTGTCACTGTTTCCTCTTCTATTTGTCAAGAAGGGATGGGACCAGATACCATAATCTTTGTTTTCTGAATGTTCAGTTTTAAGCCAAGTTTTTCAATCTCCTCTGTCACTTGCATCAATAGGCTCTTTTGTTCATGCTCTCTGCCATAAGTGTGCTGTCATCGGCATATCTGAGGTTATTGATATTTCTCCAGGCAATCTTGATTCCACTTTGTGTTTCCTCCAGCACAGCGTTTCTCATGAGGTACTCTGCATATAAGATCAATAAGCAGGGTGACAATATATAGCCTTGATGTACTCCTTCTTGGTATGGAGCCAGTCTGTTTTTCCATGTCCAGCTGTAACTGCTGCTTCTTGACCTGCCTACAGATGTCTCAGGAGGCATATCATGTGGTCTGGTATTCTCATGTCTTGAAGAATTTTCCACCGTTTGTTGCGATGCACACAAAGGCTTTGGCATAGTCAACAAAGCAGAAATAGATGTTTTCCTGGAACTCGCTTGCTTTTCGTTGGTCCAGTGGAGGTTTGAAATTTGATCTCTTGTTCCTCTGCCTTTTCTAAATCCAGCTTAACATCTGGAAGTTCATGGCTCACAATCTGTTGAAGCCTGGCTTGGACAATTTTGAACATTAAGTTGTTAGCATGTGAGATGAGTGCAATTGTGCAGTAGTTGAGCATTATTTGCTATAGCCCTCCTTTGGGATTGAGAACTCATCTTTTTCAGTCCTGTGGAAAGATTTGCTGGCCTACTGAGTGCAGCACTTTCACAGCATCATCTTTTAGGATTGGAAATAATTCGACTATAATTCCATCACCTCCACTAGGTTTGTTTGTCGTGATGCTTCCGAAGGCCCACTTGACTTCACATTCCAGGATGTCTGGGTCTAGGGGAGTGATCAGATCATCGTGTTTATCTGGGTCCTGAAGATCCTTTCTGTATTATGCTGTGTATTCTTGCCACCTCTTCTTCATATCCTCTGCTTCTGTTAGGTCCATGCCATTTCTGCCCTTTATTGTGCCCTTCTTTGCATGAAAAGTTCCTGCGTGTAAAGTTGGTCACTCGAATTTTCTCAACGAGAACTCTCGTCTTTCCCATTCTATTGTTTTCCACTATTTCTTTGCATTGATCGCTGAGGAAAGCTTTCTTACCTCTCCTCGCTTTTCTTTGGATCTCTGCATTCAAATGAGTATATCTGTCCTTTCCTACTTTGCCTTCCGTTTCTCATCTTTTCATAGCTGTTTGTAAGGCCTCCTCAGAGAACCATTTTGCCTTTTTGCGTTTCTATTCCTTGGGGATGGCCGTGATCCCTGCCTCGTGTACAATGTCATGAACCTCTGTCCATAGTCCTTCAGGCACTCTTTCTATGAGATCTAATCACTTGAATCTCTTTCTCCCTTCCACTGTGTAATCGAATCACAGGGACTTGATTTTGGTCATATCTGAATGGTCCAGTGGTTTTCCCTACTTTCCTCAAGGTAAGTCTGAAATTGGTAATAAGGAGTTCATGATCAGAGTCACAGTCAGCCCCACGTCTTGTTTGTGCTGACCCTGTACAGCTTCTCCCTCTCTGGCTGCAAAGCACATAATCAATCTGATTTCAGTATTGACCCTCTGGTGATGCCCATGTGTAGAGTGTTCTCTTGTGTTCCTGGAAGAGGGTGTCTGCTGAGACTGGTGCAATCTTTTGCCAAAACTCGCTTAGCCTTTGTCCTGCTTCATTCTGTGCTATAAGGCCAACGTTGCCTGTTCTCCGGGTCCTTCCTGGCTTCCTACTTTTGCATTCCAGGCCCCTATAATGAAAAAGACATCTTCTGGTGGTGTTAACTCTAGAAGGCCGGGTAGATCTTCATAGAACCGTTCAACTTCAGCTTCTTCAGCATTACGTGTTGGGGCGTAGACTTGGATTATCATGATATTGAATAGTTTGGCTTGGAAACGAACAGAGATCGTTCTGCCCTTTCGGAGATTGCATCCTAGTACTGCATTTCAGGCTCTGTTGTTGGCCATCAAGGCTACTCCATTTCTTCTAAGGGATTCCTACCCACAGTAATAGATATAATGGTCACTTGAGTTAAATTCACCCATTCAGGTCCATTTTACTTTGCCGATTCCAGAAATGTCGATGGTCACTCTTGCCGTCTCCTGTTTGACCACTTCCTATTTGCCTTGATTCAGGGACCTAACATTCCAGGTTCCTTTGCAATATTGCTGTTTACAACACCGGACTTTACTTCCATCACCAGTCTCATCCCCCACTGGGTGTTGTTTTTGCTTTGGCATCTTCCCTTCATTCTTTCTGAAGATATTTCTCCACTGATCTCTAGTAGCATTTTGGACACCTACTGACCTGGGGAGCTCATTCTTCAGTGTCCTGTTTTTATTTCTGTTCATGGGGTTCTGACAAGACGTGGTCCACTGGAGAAGGGAATGACAAACTACTTCAGTATTCTTGTTTGAGAACCCCATGGACAGTATGGAAAAGTTCCGAGGTAGAATTGACCAAAAGAGTAACTTGAGAGAGGGTTTGAAAGTAGAAAGGGAGCAGCAGTCTCTCCTCTTGCAAGGGTGCTGTGCTTTGATTTCGTGACAAGTAGGCACAGACATGCCTGCAGGCTCTGGCGTGTCCTTGCTGTCGTCTGGGATGCATCCACAACTCCCTCCTGACTCCTGGGCCTCAGCACCCGCCCTGTCACTGGACACTTGGCTGCAGAGGTAATGGTTTCCTCTCCATTTCTCTACTGTTGGCCCTCAGCAGCCTCACTTTGGTGACTAGACTCTATGGCCTCTCCGTTTGCCTGGTTGGTGGCTCCGGAAGTCCCTTTTCAGACCTCACTTCTCAACCTGCTCCCACAGCTGACATAGAAGGCTCATTAATAATTCTCAGAATAATTTGTGCATGCACGTGTGTGTCCTAAATCGCTTCAGTCATGTCCGACTCTGTGTGGCCCTGTGCACTGTAGCCCACCTCTGGCTTCCTCTGTCCATAGAATTCTCCAGGCAAAAATACTGCAATGGGTTACCATGTCCTCCTCCAGGGAATCTTCTCCACACAGAGAGAAGATTAACTCACATCTTTTGCATCTCCTGCACGTGGCTTCTTCATCACTAGTACCATACCCCAAACACATGGGCTGGATCTAGCTTCCCTTCTTGGGTGTGACTGATTGTTGTTCAGTCAGTAAGTCTTTGCAATTCTTTGCAATCCAGTGGACTGCAGCATCTCAGGCTCCTCTCTCCTCCACTTTCTCCGTGACTTTGTTCAAATTTCCTAGGGCATGAATGATAACGTTATGAGTATTTACAGACTCACAGGAAGGCTCAGGAAGACACACTGCAGGACTGGGCCCCAAGGGACCACTGCCACAGGATCACGAGGCCCTACTCCTCTCCCCAGCAATTTTTCCTTTCTTAACTTTGCATAAGTGCAGTTCTCTCATGGACACAGCTGATGAGTGGACCTTTAAAGGCTTCAGATCCCTGGCTGCAAGGGAGTCTGGGAAATGGAATTTTCATCTCTCCAGCCTCTTCAATTCAGGAGGGTGAGCAGCAAGAGGAATGCATGTTGAAAAGCCATTTCTCACACAGAGATATGCCTGGGGATCGAATCTTTGACGTTACCATCTGGCCCAGGGTTTCCTTGTCAGGCCATGATGGTAGTGGGAGATCTCTGCCTCCCCAGCCCTGCAGATAATCCAAGGCCAGGCTAACTGGTCACCAGACTCGTTAATATGAACCAGTACTCACCTTGGTTCACCTTGATGAATTGAAGGAGGAGAAGCGAACTTTATTTACCCAGCGTTATTCACATTCCTGGTCACTTATGTACATAGCGCCTCATCCCATGCATTTTGCAGCTGAGGACGCATCAGCCCCAAAGAATCTGAGGAAACTACCTCAGGTCACACAGCTAGTTATGGCAGAAGCTGGACCTGAGCCATCCTGTGGACCAAAGAATGCCTGCTCCTCACCATTACTGTATGCCTGCTGATATTGGGAGAAGCTTTTGTATAAAAGCCGTTCATTCTAATTAGGCACTTTTTCTTGGCTGAGCAGTTTCAGGTGCTGGGGACATGATGGTGGGCAAAACAGGTGGCGGTAGATAAAGGGTATTGGTTGAGATGGGGTTTGTAAACGCTCAACAAGTCAGGGACTAGAAACAGATTTGGGGTTAAGTTGATATTGATGTGGTTTCTTTGTATTTAAATATGTGAGAAAAGATTTGTGCATCTACTTTTTTTGTTTTGAAATGGAGGTCCCTTGGTTTAGCTTTTGTTTTTCCTCTTTTGGAAAATATATTTATTTTGGACTGTGCCAGATCTTCGTTGCCAAGAGAGAGCTTTCTCTAGTTGTGGTGCATGTGCCTCTCCTTGTGGTGGCTTCTCTTGTTCCAGGGTATGGGCTCTAGAATGCAAGCTCAGTAGTTTTCATGGGCTTAGTTGTCCCACAGCATGTGAAGTCTTCCTGATCAATGGTCGAACCTGTGTCCTCTATACTGGCAGGCAGATTCTTAACCACTCGACCACCAGGAAAGTCCTGTCTTTCCTTCTTGAAAAATATTTCTCCCGTCTGAAAAAAACACAGACTATGGCAATTGATGGTTTGTCTCAGTGTCTGGGACACAAAATGGCATAGTGATTGTTGTTTTTTAGTTGCTAAGTTGTGTCCGACTCTTTGAGATGCCATGGACTGAAACTTGCCAGGACCCTCTGTCCATGCACGGTGGGGACTGTGGCAAAGTAATGAACCTGGAGAGCAGCTGGAAGTGGCAGTTTGGGTGTGGCTCCTGCTGGTCACGTGCATACATAGGTCCACGTGTTGCCAGATTGCCCACTTTCAATGATAAGTTGAAAATTCATATTTTGAGTTATGTCTTCCAATGATACATTTTATATAGTTGTAACAAAACTTGCAAACCTATTGTGAAAATTAGGCCAATGTCTCTGTGGGTCAGATCTGGCCTGTGAGCTGTCAGTTTGCATCTTGTGTGGAAGAGCCTTAATTTAGGCATCAGAGATGCTGGGTTGCAGTCTGGGCTCTGCTGCCTTCCAGTAGCTGGGGTCAGAGGCAAGCCACAACAGTTTCTGGACCTCAGTTTCCCATTCTGTAAAATGGGACTTCTGAGAACCACATGGTCTGCCGAACCCTTTACTAAACCAATATTTTCTAAACGGTGGGTCCTAGAGTCAATTTAGTAGATTGTTACTTGCATCTTTTAAATAGAAAACAGGACAGGATGGAAACTAAGTGGGTATATCAGGGTATTATAGGTTAGCATTGCCTTGTGGAACATATTTTAGCTTACACACATAATATGCACACACATGTATCTATATCATACTGGGTCTTGATGTAATATTCATTTCTTATGCAGAGGAACTGAAAGGGAAGCTTTCAAACAAAGTGTTGTTCATGTCTTAATGCGCTCAATGCTGGCAACATTTCTGTGAGGTGGGTTTTCACCTCAACCCCATTTTACAGGTGAGAACGCTGAAGTGCAGGGAGTGAAGTTCCCACAAACAGGAAAAGGAATAGCTGGGACTTGACCCCAGGCCACATCTGAACCATGTGCTATCTGACCTCTCCAGACAGCAACTGTGTGATCACGATGAAGGAGTTAACGCAAGTCAAGGGCTTAGCTGGGTGCCTGGGACAGAGCAGGTGTTGAATAAATGTAGAAGCCAGACTTGTGTGTGCAGCTCCTTATTCAGCCACACCATGTGGTGTATAGGAACCCATGGGCTATGAGAGAGAGGGGGGCTGGGCTTCTGCGGTCCTGATACCCGTCGGGCGGTGAAGAGGGTATAAGGGCAAAGAGACACCCCCACCCTGTAGTCCGAGTTCCCCCAATACACATTGTTGCCCAAATACTTGATGGTTACGTTTTAAAATCACTATTTGGTTGCAGCTGGCTTATCCGTCATCCTTGAATGAACTGGTACATAGTTTGCTATCTTGAATTTATGGATTAATCATCCCCCCACACACACACACCATTTTGTCAAACAATTTAAACTATCACGGCGACGGTGTTATTAAACATTAGAGCAGTTATCTTTTATAGTGGGGCTGAGTGTGGCAAGAAGTGCTTCTGGGGTCGTGGCTGCTGATGGCTCTTGAGGCACCACAGCAGGTCACTTAATCCTTAACTTTGGGGCCTGAACAGATCCTCGAAGGTGCTGCAATATCAAGGAAGCACTCCCGCAAAGCAGGGGTGCAGCCCAAGAAGATACTTCTGGAATCCTTGCAGTGCTATTTCCATGCCTAACTTTGGGTGGCCCCTGCGGGCAGTTAGGGCCGATGGCGGGGTCGCACTGCCCTCTGGTGGTCACTGGCGAGCACAGCTTCACGGGTGCTGATCCGGCCCCATCGTCGGTGCTGTGGGCGCTGCAGCAGAATGGCGGAGCGCTCTGAACTCAGATTTCCCTTTACCCAGAAAGAATTGTCTGTCTATCCACATCCTAGGAGTTTCCCCAAATCCCTGTGAGTAAAAATGGCAGGCTGTATTGTCTATGGGTCCGTTTATAAGGGCTTGGAGATCTGGGGTGACAGAAATCAAAAGCAAGGTGGAAGGCACGGGAGAAGCTAGGAAGGACCACGAGGGGCCCTTTACGGGACCTGGGGACGTCGTCCGTCCTCATCTGCGTCGGGAGAGAATGGTTTCCAGCGGGAAGGATGGAAGCACGGTGTCTGGTCAAAAACAGCTGGTTATGGGCTGTCTCAGGAACGTGAAGGCATTTTCTCATGTGATACCCTACACACAGTGTACTGAACCAAGCTCAAGTGGTTATCATCATGATGTTTTCTTACTGATGATTAAACTTGGGTACCCATCCCCCAGATCAGGATGATTCTTCAAAATAGAAGTCGGATTATGCCCGTCTCCTCCTTTAAACTCTCTGGCGTCTTCTCACTGGATTTGGAAGAAGATCCAAACTCCAACCGAATAAAAAGTCCCACAGCCAATAAATATCAGTCCACTGCTGGTGGATATTCGGCTTGTTTTCATTCTTTGCTATTACAGACGGTGTTGTAGAAAAGAACTCTATACAGAATATGCATGCTCACTTAAATATATCTGTCGATAGATACTCAGAAGTGGAATTACTGAGTCGAACCTACAAATTGCATAGATATTGCCAACTTTTCTCCTTAGGAGTTGTACCAGTTTCAGCTTCCACAAGCAATGCACGAAGCCCCACAGCTCAACCAGCACTGTGAGTCATTAAACATTCAAACGTTTGTCAATCCGATGCGAAAAGTTGTATCTCAGTATATTTGCATTTCTCTTACGATGAGTGAACTTGAACATCTGCGTAAGTTTAAGTAACAGTTGCACTTTTAACAAATATATTAAAATGTGTGTACATGCCCTAGGATCTTTTTTTTTTTTTTATTTGGGTTGCTGGTTTACTCTTTATTTGTAAGAGATTTTTATATATCAAGGGGGATTAACACTTGCTGTTGTCTGTGATTTGAATTTCAATTTGACTTTTGTCTCTTATTTTTATTTTTATAATAGTATCTATTTATGGCTGTGCTGGGTCTCATTGCTGCCAGGGCTTATCTCTAGTTGGGGAATTCGGGCCTCCTCTCTAGTTGTGGTGCACAGGCTTCTCATTGCAGTGGCTTCTCTTGTTGTGGAGCACAGGCTGTAGGGCAAGTGGGCTTCAGTAGCTGGGGCTCCTGGGCTCTGAGCACAGGATCAGTAAGTTGTAGTGCATGGGTCTAGTTGCCCCTGGACATGTAGTAACTTCCCAAACCTGATATCGAACTGGCATTTCCTGCATTGGCAGGTGGATTCTTTACCACTGAGGCACCAGGGAAGCCTTACTTATGTATTTTAGTAACTTTTTTAAGGTGGTCAAATGTCTCAACTTTGTTTTGTTTTGTTTGAAAGCACCATGTCTTATTCAAATATGCGTCTATTGTTCTTGGGACACTGCCAGTGCATTGTAGATGCTCAATTATTATCTGATGGAGTAAAAATATCTGCTCCACTTGAATGAATGGTTTTGTAAGTAGACATCTGAGTCCATGAGATATAATACTACTATTTATTATGTGTTATATATATTGGGATGCTTTGGGCTGCAAATAACTAAGGAAGAAGAAACTCAAAATATTTCAACCATAAGGACATTTTAATCTCACAGCATAAATTTAACCTATCTTTCCTAAGCACTTGTCCTTCTAAGAATTAACCAATGTTCAATTAATAGAAATCTTTGTTTAATCATTTCTGCCACATCTTTTACCTCATGTAGATTATTGTCTACAAATGAAGCCAAGTTAGAGGAAACAGTGTCCAGGGATAGAGACAAAGAGACTGAATTTAAAACAATTTAAAGATACTCCTTGAATTCTGCATTTGGGGTGTTGGAGGTCATGGGGTCTGAGATCACACATTCCTCAACCTTTCAGCCAAGTACGCCAATTTCTTTTAAAGCCACTTTGATGGTACTTATGCTATTTGCCATTGAAAAATTCCCATGTTAGCTCTCTGACTTCTAACTCCCTTGTGAAACAAACACCTTCATCCATGGAGTTTGACCTGAAAACTTCTTTGATTTTCTGTCCTTCTGCTGAGCTAGCCAGGAAGTTCTGGTGTCATGCTCACACTTCTAGAAAGCCAAGGGTTTTTCTTTGGGAGTTTTGCATAGTGCAGCTACTCTACTTCTAAGAGGATTCCAGAGGCCTGCAAGATACTGTTGGATAAAGAGTGAAGGCAAGAAGCCTGGGACCACTGAATCTTAGCTACCCATCCATCCATCCATCCATCCATCCATCCATCCTTCCATCCATCTACCCAACACCCTCCAATCCATCCATCATCCATTCATCCATCCATCTATCATCCAACATTCATTAATTGCTATCTCTCTTATACATTGAGAAAGATAGTGCCTTTGTCCACTGAGAGCTCTGAGTCATCCCAGAATTCAGAATGAAACATTTACGGACTGTGGACTGTCAGCACCAGCCTTTAACATTCAATCATCACAATAGAAAAGTAGGTGACCACCTAGGCAGTTAATTTCAGAAATAAAGAACAGGTCTGTTTCTCCCCAAACCTCTCTCTGTGTGCACAGCTTCAAGAGTCTACTATTCGTGACACTAATGGAAGCCTTTTAAAATACAATTTCTTTTTTTATTAAGTGATTTAGTCTTTGTTAATTCTCAACAGAATTTTTCTTGAAAGCATTTGTTTCTTTTTTTTTGTTTCTCTTTTATCAGTAGGGCTGAAAAAAGGTAGGAGAACTTTATTCTTGGTTTGTTTTTTTTTTTTCAATTTGTTAAAATATACTTGATTTACAGTGCTGTGTCAGTCTGCAAATCAGCAAAGTGTCTCAGTTATACACATGTACACATTCTTTTTTTACATTCTTTTCCATTACGGTTTATCACAGGATACTGAATATTGTCCCCTGTGCTATCCATTAGGACCTTGTTGTGTATCCACTGTAAACGTAGTAGTTTGCATCTACCAACCCCAGATTCCCAGCCCATCCCTATCCCCTCCATCCTTGGCAACTACAACTCTGTTCTCTATCTGACAGCAGGTGTGATGGTGGCTGGAAGGGACGAGTGGATAGCACTTGGTTAAAAGTGGGTACCGAGGTGCCTAGGTTATCAAACAATGAGAAAACAGGGAGGATCCAGGAGCACATGACTGATTCCCTGGATGGTTCTGCTGCAGTCTCTTTCTTCTCGAGCCAGAAGTCAATTCATTCAGTACAACATTTACACTCATTAGAAGAAACTAATTCAGCAGATTACAGTGAGGTTGATCCGTGTTTTTGCCAGCTAACTCGAGGGATTCTTTACCTTCATTTAACTATCTGTCTGTCTAACCATTATACCATTCTTGCAACTACATATCCAACCATCACAGTATTACTATCAATCACCCATCAACCATTAGTCATTCTATCCACCTACCCATTCCATTACTCATCCATCCATTTAGCCACTCATTCATCCACTTAAGCATCTATCCAACTTTCCATCTCACCATACAACCACTCACACATCCAGACAAGCATCCATCCGTCCACCTCACCGTATCACCATTTAGTCATCAATACACTTCAGTCACTCTGTGTTATATGACAAATTAAGACACTGTGAACCACAGCACACCAGGTCTCCCTGTCCATTACCAACTCCCGGAGTCCACCCAAGCCAATGTCCATAGAGTCAGTAATGCCATCCAACCAGGTCATCCTCTGCCGACCCCTTCTCCTCCCGCCCTCAATCTTTCTCAGCATCAGGGTCTTTTCTAGTGAATCAGCTCTTCGCCTGAGGTGGCCAAAGTATTGGAGTTTCAGCTTCAACATCCGTCCTTCCAGTGAACACCCAGGACTGATCTCCTTTAGGATGGACTGGTTGGATTTCCTTGCAAACCAAGGGACTCTCAAGAGGCTACTCCAACACCACAGTTCAAAAGCATCAATTCTTCTGTGCTCGGCCCTCTTTATACTCCAACTCTCACTTGTTTACACCACCCCTGGAAAAACCATAGCCTTGACTGAACAGAACTTTGTTGGCAAAATAACTTCACTGCTTTTTAATATGCTGTCTAGGTTGGTCATAACTTTCCTTCCAAGGATGAAGCGTTTTTTAATCTCATGGCTGCGGTCACCATCTTCAGAGATTTTGGAGTCCAGAAAAAGAAAGTCAGCCAATGTTTCTACTGTTTCCACATCTGTTTGCCATAAAGTGATAGGACCAGATGCCATGATCTAAGGCTTCTGAATGTTGAGCTTTAAGCCAACTGTTTCACTCTCCTCTTTCACTTTCATCAAGAAGCTCTTAGGTTCTTCTTCAGGTTCTGCCATATAGGGGGTGTCATCTGCGTATCTGAGGCTATTGACATTTCTCCCGGTAATTTTGATTCCATCTTGTGCTTCCTTCTGCCCAGCGTTTCTCTTGATGTACTCTGCATACAAGTTAAATAAGTAGGGGGACAAATTAAAGCCTTGACGTACTCCTTTTCCTATTTGGAACCAGTCTGATATTCCATGTCCATTTCTAACTGTTGCTTCCTGACCTGTATACAGATTTCTCAAGAGGCAGGACAGGAGGTCTGACGGATAGGGATGCTTGATGAGTTTTTGGACCAACTGAAACAACACTGCAGATGGTGATGGCAGCCATGAAATTAAAAAACACTTAGTCCTGGGAAGGAGTGTTATCAGCAGCCTAGGCAGCATATTAAAAGACAGAGATGTTACTTTGTCAACAAACGTCCGTCTGGTCTGCTGCTGCTGCTGCTCAGTCGCATCAGGCATGCCCGGCTCTGTGCGACCCCATAGACGGCAGCCGACCAGCCTCTGCCGTCCCTGGGATTCTGCAGGCAAGCACACTGTAGTGGATTGCCATTACTTTCTCCAGTGCATGGGAGTGAAAAGTAAGAGTTCGCTCATCCGTGTCTAACTCTTTGCAACCCTATGGACCGAAGCCTACCAGGCTCCTCCATCTGTGGGATTTTCCAGGCAAGAGTACTGGAGTAGGGTGCCACCTCCTTCTCCACCATCTAGTCAAGGCTATGGTTTTTCCAGTGGTCATGCATGGATGTGGATGGCATCACTGACTCTTTGTACCTGGGTTTGGGTGGACTCTGGGAGTTGGTGATGGGCAGGGAGGCCTGGTGTGCTGTGCTTCATTGGGTTGCAAAGGATCGGATATGACTGAGCGACTGAACGGAACTGAACTCAACTGAATCAACCTAAGGTACACCTAGGTCTAATCTTGTTAGGTGAGCAAGTGTTTACGTCTTCATTACAGCTAAAAGATACTCAAGGCCAGCTCAAGATAGTCACCAGCCTTCAATTTTTTACTGAGTGAATAGAGAGTCCTTGATGAATATACATGAATGCCCCCAGTTCCGTGCACTGTGAGGTTGTATGCCTACAGGGTAGAAACTATACCAGTGTCCTTTTGGTTCCAGGAGCACCATACACCCTTTCCTGCCTCTGGGGGCTCTACACTTTTGATAGCTGGGTCAGGACAGCCTCTCTGGAGGGGTGACATTTAAGTAAGTGCCAGAGAAGGGGAAGGCTGGGGCCATGCAAATAGAAGGGTAGGTAGTCAAAGCTGGAAGAAGCACAAGCTGGAGTCAAGATTGCCGGGAGAAATATCAATAACCTCAGATATGCATACGACACAACCCTCATGGCAGGAAGTGAAGAAGAACTAAAGAGCCTCTTGACGAAAGTGAAAGAAGAGAGTGAAAAAGTTGGCTTAAAGCTCTACAAGTTTAGAAAACTAAGATCATGGCATCTGGTCCCATCACTTCATGGGGAAAAATGGGGAAACAGCGGAAATTGTGTCATACTTTGGGGGTGGGGAAGCTTCAAAATCACTGCTGATGGTGATGGCAGCCATGCAATTAAAAGAAGCTTACTCCTTGGAAGGAAGGTGATTACCAAACTAAATAGCATAGTTAAAAGCAGAGACATTACTTTGCCAACAAAGGTGCATCTAGTCAAGGCTATGGTTTCTCCAGTGGTCATGTAAGGACGTGAGAGTTGGATGGGGAAGAAAGGTGAGCTCCGAAGACTTGATGCTTTTAAACTGTGGTGCTGGAGAAGACTCTTGAGAGTCCCTTGGACTGCAAGCAGATCCAACCAGTCCATCCTAAAGGAGATCAGTCCTGAGTGTTCATTGGAAGGACTGATGTTGAAGCTGAAACTCCAATACTTTGGCCACCTAATGTGAAGGGTTGACTCATTGGAAAAGACAATCGTGCTGGAAATGAAGCAAAACGTGATCCATCATGGGCAACAGATGCCCTCTCTTTAATGCCTTTCAGCTCCCCCACTCTCCTCCCCTCAGCCTGGCTGAGCCTTTCATTCTCTGCAAAGATGGATGTTGGTGGCTGCATGGCCAATCCAGTCCCTGTTTAAACTATGTAATTTATTTTTCCTGAAGGAAATGAACAAAGGGGAAGAGACTATCTCAGCAGCCTCCCTGCCAGGCCTGGTGGCTGCAGAACCCAGGTGGATTTGCAACTGGTGGAGAGGTGGAGACAAATAACCTGCTAAAATGGAGATATTAACAATACCGTCAGCCGGAACAGCCAAAGCCCCCTGTCCTGTCACCGTGTTTCACACTGCTCAGGTGCCCATGGCCTGGGCTAATGAGGCCCATCCATCAGGCTGGGAGAGCTGCTGGCACACAGACTTTCTCATTAGCGGGCTGAAGCTGCTGCTTGAGACACTGGTGGGAATTTTCAGGGGAGCTTGTCATATGGGGGTGCTGTATCCTAGTTTTCTTTGGTGGACTCCACTCTCTTCTAACCAGCTCAGGGGTGCAGAACAACAGTGTTTGATATTCCTAAGTCCACCTCCTTCCTACCAGGTGTATGCAGCAAAACACATAGCAGTTTACCTGTACCAGCTGTGTGACTTTAAAGAAATTAATTAATCTTTCTGAATCTCAAACATGTCCTTTATAAAATGAAGTGGGATGGTGCCCACTTTGTCAGGGGAGGGATTGGAGGATTAAATAAATAAATATTTATTCGTAAATAAAGAGTAATGGGTAAGGCCTGGGATTAGGTAGGGTGGCAATTACAGCCCCCCCCACCTGCTGGCTGTGATGGAGCCTACTGGCTGGCTCCCTACATTCGTTCTCCCCTTCTCTCTCAGAAAATGCTCCCGTATTTGTTTGTTTCCTCACTAGGCAGGAGTGGCTGAGAATAAAGGCTACATCTTCCAGCTCCTTTTGTGGTAAGGTGTGATTTTCTGATGCACAAATCTGGCCATTGGGATTTGAGCAACAGCGATGTTGAACTGTGTCAGCTGTGCTCTTAAAGGGAAGAAGAGTCCGTCCCTCTCCCCTCCCCCTTTACTTTCCTGGTGCAGGGGGAGTGCAGAACTTGAGGGCTGAGAAGCCACCTTGGACTGTGTGGTAAGAACAGTACTTGGATTGGCAGAGCATCAAGACAGAGGGCGCCTGTTTCCCTGGTGCTGTTCCAGCTCTATAGGCAGCTAATGAGACAAAGAGACAGCTCTCGATTTTTTCAGCTGCTGGCTGGCATCTCTGGCAACACAAAGTCAATTTGACAGAAACTGGCCCTGTTGGGGACTACCTCATCCACTCCCTCAGCCTGCATTCAGTGACACACTGCTCCTGTGGACTTTGCACAAACAAGACGTTGAGGTGAGTTTTCGTTATGAGGGCAGATTTTTTTTTCTTCTTATTTAATTATTCAGTTCAGTTCAGTCGCTCAGTCGTGTCCAACTCTTTGCAACCCCATGAATTGCAGCACGGCAGGCCTCCCTGTTCATCACTAACTCCTGGAGTCCACCCAAACCCATGTTCATTGAGTCAGTGATGCCACCCAACCAAGTCATCCTCTGTGGTCCCCTTCTCCTCCCGCCCCCAACCCTACCCAGCATTAGGGTCTTTTCCAATGAGTCAACCCTTCCCATGAGGTGCCAAAAGTATTGGAGTTTCAGCTTCAACATCAGACCTTCAAATGAACACCCAGGGTTGATCTCTTTTAGGATGGATTGATTGGATCTCCTTGCAGTCCAAGGGACTCTCAAGAATCTTCTCCAACACCACAGTTCAAAAGCATCAATTCTGTGGTGCTCAGCTTTCTTCACCGTGCAACTCTCACATTCATACATGACCAGTGGAAAAACTATAGCCTTGACTAGATGGATTTTAGTTGGCCAAGTAATGTCTCTGCTTTTAAATATGCTTTCTAGGTTGGCCATAACCTTCCTTTCAAGGAGTAAGCATCTTTTAACTTCAGTCACCATCAGCAGTGATTCTGGAGCCCAAAAAATAAAGTCTGACACTGTTTCCACTGTTTCCCCATCTATTTCCCATGAAGTGATGGGACCAGATACCATGATCTTAGTTTTCTGAACGTTGAGCCTTAAGCCAACTTTTTCACTCTCCTCCTTCACCTTCATCAAGAGGCTCTTTAGTTCTTCTTCACTCTCTGCCATAGGGTGGTGTCATCCGCATATCTGAGGTTATTAATTTTTCTCCTGGAAAACTTGATTCCAGCTTGTGTTTCTTGCAGCCCATCATTTCTCATGATCTACTCTGCATATAAGTTAAATAAGCAGGGGGACAATATACAGCCTTGATGTACTCCTTTTCCTATTTGGAATCAGTCTGTTGTTCCATGTCCAGTTCTAACTGTTGCTTCCTGACCTGCATACAGGTTTCTCAAGAGACACGTCAGATGGTCTGGTACTCCCATCTCTTTCAGAATTTTCCACAGTTTATTGTAATCCACACAGTCAAAGGCTTTGGCATAGTCAATAAAGCAGCAATATATGTTTTTCTGGAACTCTCTTGCTTTTTCGATGATCCAGCGGATATTGGCAATTTGATCTCTGGTTCATCTGCCTTTTCTAAAACCAGCTTGAACATCTGGAATTTCACGGTTCAGGTATTGCTGAAGCCTGGCTTGGAGAATTTTGAGCATTTCTTTACTAGCATGTGAGATAAGTGCAATTGTGCTGTAGTTTGAGCATTCTTTGACATTGCCTTTCTTTGGGATTGGAACGAAAACTGACCTTTTCCAGTCCTATGGCCACTGCTGAGTTTTCCAAATGTGCTGGCATATCGAGTGCAGCACTTTCACAGCGTCACCTTTGAGGATTTGAAATAGCTCAACTGGAATTCCATCACCTCCACTAGCTTTGTTTATAGTTATGCTTTCTAAGGCCCACTTGATTTCACATTCCAGGATGTCTGGCTCTAGGTGAGTGATCACACCATCGTGATTATCTGGGTCGTGAAGATCTTTTTTTGTACAGTTCTTCTCTGTATTCTTGCCACCTCTTCTAAATATCTTATGCCTCTGTTAGGTCCATACCATTGCTGTCCTTTATCGAACCTATCTTTGCATGAAATGTTCCTTTGGTATCTCTAATATTCTTGAAGATATCTCTAGTCTTTCCCAATCTGTTGTTTTCCTCTATTTCTTTGCACTGATCGCTTTCTTATCTCTCCTTGCTATTCTTTGGAACTCTGAATTGAGATGGGAATATCCTTCCTTTTCTCCTTTGCTTTTTGCTTCTCTTCTCTTCCCAGCTATCTGTAAGGCCTCCTCAAAAAGCCGTTTTGCTTTTTTGTGTTTCTTTTCCATGGGGATTTTCTTGATCCCTGTCTCCTGCACAATATCATGAACCTGTGTCCGTAGTTCATCAGGCACTCTGTCTATCAGGCCTAGTCCCTTAAATCTATTTGTCACTTCAACTGTATACTCATAAGGGATTTGATCTAGGTCATACCTGAATGGTCTAGTGGTTTTCCCTACTTTCTTTAATTTAAGTCTGAATTTGGCAATAAGCAGTTCATGATCTGAGCCACAGTCTGCTCCCGGTCTGGTTTTTGCTAACTGTATAGGTACTTGCAAATTTAGCTCAAATGAATCCTTTTATACTTCTAAATTTTAGTAATGCTTTTTCACCTTAAAATCCATTTGCTTGACAGTAATAAACTGGAGAAAATTCTGAAAGAGATGGGAATACCAGACCATCTGGCCTGTCTCTTGAGAAACCTGTATGCATGTCAGGAAGCAACAGTTAGAACTGGACATGGAACAACAGACTGGTTCCAAATAGCAAAAGGTGTACGTCAAGGCTGCCTATTGTCACCCTGTATATTTAAGTTATATGCAGAGTAGATCATGAGAAACGCTGGGCTGGAAGAAACACAAGCTGGCATCAAGATTGCCAGGAGAAATATCAATGACCTCAGATATGCAGATGACACCACCCTTATGGCAGAAAGTGAAGAAGAGCTAAAGAGGCTCTTGATGAAAGTGAAAGAGGAGAGTGAAAAAGTTGGCTTAAAACTCAACATTCAGAAAATCAAGATCATGGCATCTGGTCCCATCACTTCATGGGAAATAGATGGGGAAACAGTGGAAACAGTGTCAGACTTTATTTGGGGGGGGGCTCAAATATTACTGCTGATGGTGATGGCCCCCATGAAATTAAAAGACGCTTACTCCTTGGAAGGAAGCTTATGTCCAATTTAGATAGCATATTTAAAAGCAGAAACATTTCTTTCCCAACAAATTTCCGTCTAGTCAAGGCTATGGTTTTCCCAGTGGTCATGTATGGATTGAGAGTTGGACGGTGAAGAAAGCTGAGAGCGGAAGAATTGATGCCTTTGTACAGTGGTGCTGGAGAAGACTCTTGAGAGTCCCTTGGACTGCAAGGAGATCCAACCAGTCCATCCTAAAAGAAATCAGTCCTGAGTGTTCATTGAAAGGTCTGATGTTGAAGGTGAAACTCCAATACTTTGGCCTCCTCATGTGAGAGTTGACTCATTGGAAAAGACCCTAATGCTGCGTAGGATTTGGGACAGGATAAGAAGACGAAGACAGATGATGAGATGTTTGGATGGCATGACCGACTCGATGGAGATGTGTTTCGGTAAACTCCGAAAGTTGGTGATGGACAGGGAGGCCTGGCGTGCTGCGATTCATGGGGTCACAAAGAGTCGGACATGATTGAGCAACTAAACGATACTGAGTACAGCTGCATTGGCTTTCATTGTCAGTATATATACATACATATTCTTATTGTGTATTTTTCAACTGTTGTATATATTAGGAATCTTTCATATTTAGCCAGCTTTAAACAAACAAAGAAAAAAGAAACTGTCAGAAAATCTCTTGCGTTGAAACTTTGCCTTATTCCCATTTATTGTGATGAAATTAGGCTTTTTTGGATATCAGTTTACTTTGTGTCTTCTATTTGTCAGACTTCCCTTGTTTTCTTGTATCACTTCTTTGCCATATTTTAAAAATGTATTTATCTTTGCATGTGTTGGTTTTCATTTCCATGAGGGCTTTCTCTAGCTTAAGGTGGCAGGGGCTACTCTTTAGTTGTGGCGTTGAGGCTTCTCATTGCAGTGGCTTCTGTTGTTGTCCAGCATTGGCTCAGGTCAAGTGGACTCAGTAATTAAGCCTCCCGTGCTCTAGAACACAGACTCAGTAGTTGGAATGCATGAGCTCAGCTGCTCCATGGCATATGGGATTCTCCTGGATCAGGGATGGAACCAGTGATTCCTGCATTGGCAGGTGGATTTTTTACCACTGAGCCCCCAAGGAATTCCCCTCTTCTTTGCTTTATTTTTAATTACATTCTTTGCTCATTCTGTCTTTCCCCTTTGTTATGTGCAAAGTCAGGTTCCTGTTTTCTTTCTCTGCTGACTCCCCTGGAGAGAGACCCTCCTCTGAGTTTCTGCAGATGGATTTAGCTTTCTCCCCCACCCCCACAGGCCCAGGGAGTATTAATGACACCCTCTTTGGGTTCCTGAGGGCTAACTCTGCACAGGTCCTCTGCTGGCCCCCTTGGCATCTGTTCTCTGTAGGTGTGACAGAGAAAAAGGCATTTCAGAGAGGGTTGCCACTGGCTGAAGGCCACACAGCTAACAATGGCAGAGCAGGGATTCAGGGCAAAATGCGCTCTCCTTGTCACCTGTTTCTGTGAGAGGCAGGTGGCTGTAGGGTGAAGCGAGGGAGAGACCTGGGACACAGAATTGAAAGAGGCACCTCCAGGACTTCCCTGGGTGTCCAGTGGTTCATACTCTGTGCTTTCACTGCAGGGGGCATGGGTTCAAGCTCTGCTTGGAGAACTAAGATCTGAAAAAAAAAAAAAAAGGAACTATTTTATTCAGCTTTCCTCATAACTCTGTTGGTAAAGAATCTGCCTGCAATGCAGGAGACCCCAGTTCCTGGGTTGGGAAGATCCCCCGGAGAAAGGGATAGGCTACCTTATCCAGGATTCTTGGGCTTCCCTGGTGGCTCAGCTCGTAAGGAAACTGCCTGCCATGCAGAAGACCTGGGTTTGGTCCCTGGGTCAGGAAATCCCCTGGAGAAGAGAAAGGACACCCCCTCTAGTATTCCGGCCTGCAGAATTCCATGAACAATATAGCCTAAGGGGTCACAAAGATTTCGATATGACTGAGCGAATCCACTTCACTTCACTTCAGTTTATAAAGCGGCATCTCTGTCAGATCTACCTCTTCGTGGCTCACTAAGGGAGGGCGGCCTTAGACCAGCAGTTCTTGAAGAAGAAGGAGTGACTGTGACAAATTCTAGGGGTGTTGTTTTTGACTGTTGTCATGATATGGGGGGCCACTACACATGGGGGCAGGTGCCTGCTTCATGGCATACACGTTAGACGTGAATGATTCTCAAATGTCCTGCCAGATATTTAGGTAAGTCCAAACCCATTCATAATAGCCCGAGTGGAGGCCCTTATCTGCACTTTGTCCCATAAGTTTAATAAAAGATTTCCAGGGCTGCAATTATGGTGCAAACTGGAGAAGTCAATATTTTGTTTTATTCAGAGCCTAACCATGGGTTGCTTTGCAGTTTGTGGCAATCACATGATGGCCACAGTACCTCGATGGCTTTGTGAATGGCCGAGACTGCACACTTGTGTCCTCCTGCATTTGCCAGGCTGAATCCTCAGTGAGGGCACATTTGGGTGCAAGTGTGAGTGCTCAAACATTTACCTACGGGAGCATGCATTGTTGTGAGTATAAATACATGTGTGTGCTCAGTTGTGTTCAACTCTTCGTGATGCTATAGACCCCAGGCTCTTTTGTCCTGGGATTCTCCAGGCAAGAATACTGGAGTGGGTTGCCATGGCCTCCTTCAGGGGACCTTCCTGACCCAGGGATCAAACCTGTGTCTCTTATGTCTGCTACATAAGGTCTGCCTAAGTAGACCTTATGTCTACTGCATAAGGTGGAATCTTTACCACTACCGCCACCTGAGGAACTGAATCCTTGAGTATAAATGACCTACTCTTAGTTCTTTAAAAAAAAAAAAATTATGTGGACCACTTTTAAGCTCTGTATTTAATTTGTTATCATCACTTCCTTTATGTTTATGATAACATAAACACTTGTTTTATGTTTTGGTCTTGAGACACGTGGGATCTTAGCTCCATGTGGATAGAAGCTGCACCCGCTGTATTGGAAGGTCAAGTCTTATGCACTGGACCACCAGGCAGTTCACTCCCTATTTCACTTTGTGTTACTGGATGTTGATCTCCAGGACAGTTTTTTTTTTTTTTTTTTAATTTCCTGGGACAGAACATTTTGGTTTTAAGATGGTTTTATTATCCATCAGTATTTCATTTCAGGATAGTAAATGATCATTTCAAAACATCTGCTACACCACCCTAGGAAACCCCCTTTAATGTGAGAAGGCAAGTGAATAGCAGTGACAGCTCTATGGACTTCTCTGTCATTCTCCAGCTAAGAATGAGAGGGCAGGTAGTGGGGTGTCCACGACCAGGAGCCTAAGCAGGTCCTCAATCTAACTGATAGAAGCAAAGTTTCTTTTGATCACTCTCACATGCTCAGGGTAGAGTTTCTTCTCAATTAGATCTGTACTTGGAAAACGGGCTCTAGACTCCCCCTCCTACCCCAGCAGAGGGCTTCACATAGGCTCACCTGAGACCAGCTCTCGACCCGGTACACCCGTTCTGGAACCATGTGGTAATTCATTAGGTTCGCACCACTGATTTGTTCAGACCCTGGTATATCACCCTTATCAGTCAGTTCACTCTTAGTCATGTCTGATTCTCTGCGACCCCATGGAATGCAGTACGCCCTTCCGTACACTTCCCTGTCCATCACCAACTCCCAGAGGTTGCTGAAACGCCTGTCCATTGAGTCAGTGACGCCATCCCACCAGCTCATCCTCTGTCGTCCCCTTCTCCTCCTGCCTTCAATCTTTCCCAGCATCAGAGTCCTTTCCAATCAGTCACTACTTCCCATAACGTGGCCTAGGTATTGGAGCTTCAGCATCAGTCCTTCCAATGAATATTCCAAATGGATTACCTTTAAAATGGACTGGTTGGATCACACTGCAGTCCAAGGGAGTCTCAACAGTCTTCTCCAGCAACACAGTTCAAAAGCATCAATTGTTCGGTGCTCAGCTTTTCTCATGGTCGTCCTTATAGCTATTATTAATATTGTCTCCTCCAATCTGAATATATGCCATGCCATATCATGTGGCATGCAGAATCTCAATTCCGCAAGCAGGCGTCAAACCTGTGCCCCTGCATTGGGGTCCCTGAACCACCAGTGTTAAGGACAAACAGGTAACAAAATTCCTCTATATCAATTCACTGTTAAAGTTAAAGAAATCTTCTTTAAAAAGAAGTGCTTGGACAAAAAGTTGAAGTGCCTCTGAAGGCCCCAGGCACCTCCATGACCCCACCATCCCCACCTCACCCCTTGCCTTTTGCTTGGTGCATCCTTGAGGGCACTCTGGCTCTCCACAGGAAGCTCCAGCCTTTGGACCTTTGAACTCCTTGCTTCCTCTCGGGAAATTCCGTCCTTCTTATGCTCACTGGGCTTACTTCCTCTCCTCCCACCTGTGTCCTGCTGTCACCTCGAAACCAGGCCGGCCTTGATCACCACCTACCCTCCCATCCTGACCACCCCTAGACACTCCTCTGTTCTCCATTCTCCACTTTATTTTTCTCCAAAGATCTGGTGGTCAATTGACACACTTGTTACACTTAGGTGCTGACTGCTTGTAGCCAGGCTGTGAGCTTGGTGAAGAATGAGACGGCCTGTGTGTTCTGCTCACTGCCCATGCACAGTGACTGTGCATGAGAGGCCAGCACACAGTAGGTGCTCAGCTAATGGAACTTACATTCCACATGGAGGGTCGTTGATGAAACCATGTGTCACAAAGGTAAATGTTTCTTGACAAGAGAGGAGGAGAAATATTGGGAGCTGGTGGAGGGAATTGCAGGCAGGCCTGGCTGAGCTGGAGGGTGGGAGTGCGAGCTGGGAGGGAATGCTTCCTCTAGAGTGAGCCGGAGCTGGAAAAGGATGAGTCCAAAGAGCTGGGCAAGGGGAGGAGCCTTCCAGGAGGCTGGAAAGGTATATGTATTTTTATCCCCATTTCACCGACTTAGAAACTAAGGCTTGGGGAGTAAGAAAGTGGCAGCATTGGGACTAGAAATGGGTTTTATCCAGTCAGAGGCCCGAAGTTCTTCCTGGGACTTTACTCTTTCTGAGAACGGGGTCAAGGTGTAGATGGCACATTTTATTATCCGCCTACTCAAATTGTATTCCCTTTACCAGCCAGTAGCTGCTTAGAGTCATCATGATAATCAAAAACATCCCCATGTGCCTCCTGGTGGAGAAGCAGCCTCACCTGTAAAGACTCAAAGACTTAGAGAACTCCAGAAATAGTGATCAAGGGTCATTGGTGAATCAACCCTGCCTCCAGCATCTTCCAGGTTTCTTGTACAATATGATAAACCAATCCTCTCCTGACACTGAAGCTGGTGGCTTTCGTAACTTGTCCACACATTAGAATCCCCCAGGGAACTCAGTAAGTCCCAATGCCAAGCAGCAGCTAGGCCAAAAAAGCAGAACGGTAAATTCGTCAGGGGATCCCAATAGGAGTCACGCTTGAGAACCAATGTTTTCCCGAATCACCTGGGAGTCTTGTTAAAGACACAGATCTGACCCAGATGCCTTGGGAGGGGCTTGGAGTCCACATTTCTAACAAGCTCCCAGGAGATGAACTCGTGTGGCTGCTCCAGGGACCACAGTCTGAGTAGTCAGGGCGAAGCCCGAGGTCCTCAACTTCCAACAAGCATCAGAATCACCTGGAGGTCCAGTTAAGATTCAGAGGGCCAAATCCCACCCCAGAGCTGTCAATCTGACAGGTTTGAGATGGGGACCAAAGAATCTGCATTTCCAAGACCCTGCATGTGACCCTGATGCTGCTGGTCCAAAGACCACATGTGGAGCACCACAGTGGGGCTGGAGGCATAATCATGGACGGGCAACACAAGTCATCTCTCCGTCAGCTTCCCCAGACCCAAAGTGGGGATGATGAGATCCTCTCCCAGAGGGTGTCATGAGGGCAACACTGAGTGAGCTAGGATTTGTAAGCCTCTTGGAAGCTGGCACCGAGCAGGTGGGATATGAATGATAGCATCCATTCTTAATGAATTTCACTTGGTCCTGGGGTGCTCCTGGAGCCCAGGCAGACAGACCCTTCAACCACCATGGATGGCCCTCTCCCTGGCCCACTCACTGCCGACACTGTTTCTGTAGGCATTGTATATCTCCTTCACCCAATGGTCGCAGAAGGCCAGCTTTCTGATCCAGTCCACAGCATAGTGCACACTGGAACCTAGGCACAAGCTGGCTCCCGGGGCGGAACTGTGGAAGCCATCAGTGGAGAAGTTGCAAGTGCTGGGGAGACGGAAGAGGGCAGGGGGATGGAGAAGAGACAGTGTCACTGTGGGGAGCTGGGAGCTTTTTACCAGGAGACCCATGGGTGGGCTTAGGGCTGTGTTTCACTCTGTCCCCGAGTGCGTGAGAGTACTGTGAGTATCTGTCTTCTGGGAGAAGCAGGATCAGAGCTTCCATTAACTGCCCAAACAACAGTGGCTCCCTGTGCTCATGCCCAGTCAGCCTCCATTCTCTTTTCTTCCAGTATCAAAGAACATCTTTGGTTTTTTGAGGGGCAGTCATCCAGTCCCCTGCATGCACTGAGTGACCAAGACAAAGAAATTCCCTCTATCTCCCACTTTGGGCTTTGGGGCACGAACACAATTACAAAATGTGGTTGGCCTTAGTTCATCCCAAGAGTAGGGTGCAGAAGAAAATACCAGTGAGCTCTTGATATTTTGATCCCCAAATTTGCTTGTTTCACATGCCTTGAAAGGCCTGGCTGCTAACCCTTTCTTCCTATTTTGTGAGCATCTCCGTATCTTTCTATAGGCATTCCTCATGTTAATTTTATCTTTTCAATTAGGCGGAGTCAGACTTCTCTGCTGGCCCAGTGGTTGGGAATCCAGTTGGCAATGCAGGGGGACACAGGTTCAATCCCTGGCTCCAGGAGATTTCACATGCTATAGAGTAGTTAAGCCCCCAGGCCACAACTACTGACAACATATTCTAGAGCCTTTGCTCCGCAACAGGAGAAGCTACCTCAATGAGAAGACTGCACTCTGCAATGAGGAGTAGCTCCTGCTTGCCCTAACTATAGAAAGCCTGTTCACAGTGTTGAGGCAAAAAAGTAATAATAATAATAACAATAATAATAATCAGGCAGAGTCAATTGCATACGTACAGAGTACTTTGCATACAGTACCCTCCTTCAGCATGAAGCATGCCCTGGGAACACATCCGAGTGTCATGGGAAGTTAATGACAGGAGTGGCAGCTGAGAGCCAGAAAGGGAGTTGTGGGAAATTTGTCACCGATAGCAGCTAGAGTATGAAAATGAAAATCCCAGCTCTCACGGAACACCGGTGATTTTCTTTCCCTCCACCAGAAGCCTGGTATAGGTCTGCAAAATCACTGGACATCCCAAGGCAATGTGTAGACCAAAAACTTCAAAAAAACTTTTCAGAGAGTAAAAGCCTGGGTGGGGAGCAGTCAGCATTGTACACCAGGGTCTCTTAATGGGTGGATTTGGCTGACACTTTTCTTTTTCTCTTATTTTGCTGTTTCTGGATTTTCTGTGATGAGTTTAAGGGTAGAGATATGATGTACTAGGAATGAAAAAAATGCTTGGGAATTGTACCTAAGGTATTCCCAGATTAATGCCAGTGCTGCCACAGAGAAAACGAATTTGGAAATGGGAAGCACAGGATCATTCTCTCCTGTGCTTTAGGCTCAGCTTGAATATCAAACCGGAGACAACAAAATCCCTGCAGGATCCACAGAGATGCCTTGAGTGACACCTCAACTTCGAAAGCAAATTTCACCACTGGGGCAGGCAGACCAGAAGAACGCTGACTTAATCTGAAAGGGCTCAGTGGCAGACTCTAGCGTTCTCTCCAGGAGAGGCTGGAAAGACAATCACAGAGATACCAACGGGCTGACAGAAGCTGTTCTTCAGATATCTTCAAATTCTTGCCAATATGCCCAGTAAACATACACTCAAGCACATACACTCACTTTAGTCATTTTTCACAGACATTTGTGAGTGTGTACAAGATTGGAACAAGAAAGTGATAATGTCAGGAAGTGGTGTTTTGGAGATGGTGGGAATAGGGGTGATCACAGTCTCTGCTCTGCTCTTTACCGAATTACTCAGATTTAAAAAGATGAGGAATTCCCTGGTAATCCAGTGGTTAGGATTCCGTCCGTTCCCTGCTGAGGGTATGGGTTCATTCTCTGGTCAGGGTACAGGGAGCCCATAAGCTCTGTAGCATGACAAAAAAAAAAAAGAATAATCAAACAAAAATCATGTGCATTTAACTTGATAGACCACTAGCTTGATATCATGGTATTGAACATCCTAACTTCTGAGATCTTGAGAAGGTCACCAAAAAATGTTTTCTGCATGAATATAAGCTGTGGCTGTTCTAACAACTTGCCGGTATGACTCTGTTCCCAGAGCTGACCGCCTGTGTCTCCCAGAGACACTTGGGTTAACACGCCCACTGCTGTTCTGTGTGCAGACTCTCCTCCCCACCATCCATGCACCACAAGGGAGCCTCCACAGTGGATCTGATGTAGTGGATGCTGGCCAGGAAGCCCTGCCTATGCTGGGACCATCTTCCTTGAGTACTAGAAAGTGAAATTATGAAATCCTTCTTCTTCTCCTCGAGAGATACCAGTGGGTTTATTACACAGAGGTGTTGCTGTCACTGTTTTCTCATCCCCTCCCTTGGGTGGCAGTAATCTGGGGCTAAAGAGAAAGAAAATACCCCCAACTACTGAAAGGGAGCAGACAACATCTAATCAGAAAGACAGAGAGCCATTTAGTGAGGATTACTCACTGTGCTTGTCACTTTTTGAGCACATTCTTAACTTTATGAGGAAGGGGTTATGTGACTTTATCCCATCAGGGCTTCTCTTTTCCAGAACCTATGAGTTTTCTTTTCACCTGAGAATTTTGATTTATTGGATGTTTTGGAAAATATAAGATTACTTCTCATTAGAGTGACCACCACTATGACTAATGTAAAATGGAAATCATCACCTAGCTTCTTGTATATAGACAACTACAAGGCCTCTTACTCTTTTTTTTTCACTTTTAACTCATTATTTTATCAAGTAAAGGGAATTTTATGTTTTTGTATCCGTTGATACAGTAAGGGAAAGTTTTTGGATATTTCATGATGCTTTATAAAAATATTAAAACCCTTTTTCCTGAAATTTAATATTTTCCGTTTTGAAATAGTATTTAAAACCATGGATATGACTAACCTAATGAGTGAGATTTGACTAGAATTTTTTGCATATGTTGTAAAAATTCATACTTTTTATGAAAGTCAGTGGATTTTGATAAATTACAATACAAGGACCATGTCCCTAGGAAGATACATTGTAAGACGCCATGTTCCTAAGTTTTGAAATGCAAATGTCGTTACTAAGGACAATCCTATTCCCCAAGAACCTATGCTTTTTGCCACATGCTCCTCCTTCTCTACTGTCAAGGTTCTCAACTTGCTACATGACTTTGTTGTTTTTTTTTTTTAATTTCTTTCAACCTGTTTTCTGTGGATTTTTTTTTTTTAAGAGGCTGTGGAAGAGTAGCTTCAGATCATTTCCCATCCAGTGGTCTGAACACTGAAGTCTCTGGTAGGGAGCCGCTGGGCAGGCATAGACGATATCTGTGTGCCTCTAGGCCACAAGATATTAAGAAGAGGTGGCAAGAATACACAGAAAAACTGTACAAAATGATGTTCACGATGCAGATAATCACAATGGTGTGATCACTCTCCTAGAACCAGACATTCTGGAATATGAATTCAAGTGGGCCTTACAAAGCATTACTAGGAACAAAGCTAGTGGAGGTGCTGGAATTCCAGTAGAGCTATTTTGAAATCCTGAAAGATGATGCTATGAACGTGCTGAACTCAATATGCCAACAAATCAGGAGAACTCCGCAGTGGCCACAGGATTGGAAAAGTTCAGTTTTCATTCCAATCCCAAAGAAAGGCAGTTGCAAAGAATGCTCAAACTACCGCACAATTGCACTCCTCTCCCACACGAGTAAATTAATGCTCAAAATTATCCAAGCCATGCTCCAGCAATACGTGAGCCATGAACTTCCAGATGTTCAAGCTGGTTTTACAAAAGGCAGAGGAATAGCATAGTCGAAGGTATGGTTTTTCCAGTAGTCATGTATGGATGTCAGAGCTGGAGTAGTAAGAAAGTTGAGAACCAAAAGAATTCATGCTGTGAAACTGTGGTATTGGAGAAGACTCTTGAGAATCCCTTGGACTGCAAGGAGATTCAACCAGTTCACCCTAAAAGACATCAGTCCTGAATATTCATTGGAAGGACTGATGCTGAGCTGAAACTCCAATAGTTTGGCCATCTGACATGAAGGACTGACTGATTCAAAAGACCCTGATGCTGGGAAAGATCAAAGGTGGGAGGAGAAGGGGACAACAGAAGACGAGTAGGTTGGATGGCATCACCAACTCAATGGACACGAGTTTGAGTAAACTGCGGGGTGTTGATGATGGACAGGGAGGCCTGACTTGAAGCAGTCCATTGGCTCGCAAAGAAATGGACACAACTACGCCACTGAACAGACTGACTGAACCCAAAATCAAAGAAAGGGATTCTAGGAAATGTAGAACTAGCCTAGACAAATTAACACAGCAGAGCACAGACCACTTGACTTACTAAACCTTTCCGCTTTACTTAGTAGGATGAATTGAGCTTTGAAAAGCTGACCTGACTGATAAAGAGACTGTGGACAAGTCTGCAGGGAGGAGACTTTTTAGTCAATGCTTTAATTGTCCATCTTACAAATCTGCACTAGAAACAGTCTGAATCTCATTTTTGCCACCTCCTTTGCAGTCAGAATGTAACCATGTGTATTGGCTCAATCAATTAGATGCACCTAGATGGTACCCAGGCTCAGCCAATCAAATACATCCAGATGGCACCTAAGACTCAATTACTACAGCCACATGGAATGCAGGCTTAACCAATGGATACACCTACAGGTGAAAGCAATGCAAGTGGATTCTGATGCATGGAATTCAATCTAGCAGAGGTGCAAGAGACATAAGCCATCTCACTAGTGACAGCCGCTGTGTCTGAAGCCAGTGGTAGTGACAGTTCAGTTCAGTTCAGTCACTCAGTCGAGTCCGACTCTCTGCGACCCCATGAACTGCAGCATGCCAGGCCTCCCTGTCCATCACCAACTCCCAAAGTCCACCCAAACCCATGTCCATTGAGTTGACGATGCCAACCCACCTTCTTATCCTCTGCCATGCCCTTCTTCTCCTGCCCTCAATCTTTCCCAACGTCAGGGTCTTTTCCAATGAGTGACAGAAGATCCTGCAATTAATTTCTATATTGTCATGGCTGCCTCTCCAGCCTTTCCTCCCAGAAATCTGTGTCACTTAATATTCTTAATAAGTTTCTTTCCTGCTCAAAGTTACCTGTAATGGATTTCATTCTTTTCAAGTAGAAAGCTGACACCCCTCTAACTTCATTTAACCATCAAGCCTCTTTGCAAAACTGGATTAAGTAAGGAACAATGTCCAACCCCATAGGCAGTGGAGTCAGGGAGAGGCATTTTGTCAAATTATTATAGTGCCACAGACTCTGGGCCAGTGTCCCTCTGAGGGGGTCACTGACCTGGGTTGTGAGTCGGGTAGACCCATTTGAATCCAGGCTGTGGTGCTGACTGACCTGTTGTGTGACATGGAGCATATCACTTTCCTCATCTTGACAGTGGACTATGATTAGTACTTGCCTCCTCGGGTTGTCATGGAGACCAAAAGATTCCTGTACGGAGCAATCTCTCAACCACACAGCTCAGCACGTGGGATACACCCACACCAGTGATGCTAGAAGGAATGAGAGTCACCTTTCTTTTGCTGGATTAAAAAAAAATAAGTAATAATAGAGGTGGTGTCCTCATGTAGTCCAAGATGAAGATGGTCTGTGAACACTGCAGTTTAGAAAACAGTTACATGTTTTTCGTTTTGAAATTTTTAGTTTTCTTTCTTTTTTAAATTAATTTATTTTAATTGGAGGCTAATTAGTCTACAATATTGTAGTGGTTTTGCCACACATTGACATGAATCAGCCACGGTTGTGCATGTGTTTCCCATCCTGAACCCCTCACCCGTCCAATCCTATCCCTCTGGGTCACCCCAGTGCCACAGCCCTGAACACTCTATCTCATGCATCGGACTTGGACTGGACGTCTGTTTCATATATGGAAATATACATGTTTCAACACTATTCTCCGAATCCACCCCACACTTGCCTTCTCTCACAGAGTCCAAAAGACTGTTCTATACATCTGTGTCTCTTTTCCTGTCTTGCATATAGGGTTATCATTACCATCTTTCTGAAGCCCATATATATATATATATACCTATGGCATAGGTATGTGTGTGTGTGTGTGTGTGTGTGTGTGTGTGTGTGTTATTGGTGCTTTTCTTTCTGGCTTACTTCACTCTGTATAATAGGGTCCAGTTTCATCCACCTCGTTAACACTGATTCAAATGCATTCTTTTGGATATATGAGTAATATTCCATTGTGTATATATACCACAGCTTTCTTATCCATTCTTCTGCTGATGGACATCTGGGTTGCTTCCGTGTCCTGGCTATTATAAACAGTGCTGCGATGAACATTGGGGCACATGTGTCTCTTTCAGTTCTGGTTCCCTTGGGGCTTACGTCCAGGAGTAGGACTGCTGTTACATATGGCTGTTCCATTTCCAGTTTTTTTTTTAAGGAATCTCCACACTGTTCTCCATAGTAGCTCTACTAGTTTGTATTCCCAACAACAGTGTAAGAGGGTTCCCTTTTCTCCACACCCTCTCCAGGATTTATTGTTTGTAGACGTTTGGATAGCAGCCTTTCTGCCTGGTGTGAGATGGTACCTCATTATGGTTTTGATTTGCATTTCCCTGATAATGAGTGATTTGAGCATTTTTTCATGTGTTTGTTAGCCATCTGTATGTCTTCTTTGGAGAAATGTCTGTTTAGTTCTTTAGCCCATTTTTTGAATGGCTCGCTTATTTTTCTGGAATTGAGCTGCAGGTGTTGCTTGTATAGTTTTGAGATTTATTCATTGTCAGTTGCTTTGTTTGCTATTATTTTCACCCATTGTGAAAGCCATCTTTTTCCCTTGCTTAGAGTTTCCTTCTTTGTGCAAAAGCTTTTAAGTTTAATGAGGTCCCATTTGTGTATTTTTGCTTCTATTTCCATTACTCTGGGATATGGGTCATAGAGGATCCTGCTGTGATTTCTGTCAGAAAGTATTTTGCCTGTGTTTTCCTCTAGGAGTTTTATAGTTTGTGGTCTTACGTTTAGATCTTTAATCTATTTTGAATTTATTTTTGAGTACGGTGTTAGAAAGTGTTCTAGTTTCATTCTTTTACAAGTGGTTGACCAGTTTTCCCGGCATGCTTGTTAAAGAGATTGTCTTGTGTTCATTGTACATTCTTGCCTCCTCTGTCAAAGATAAAGTATCCATAGGTGCGTGGATTTATCTCTGGGCTTGCTATTTTGATTCATTTATCTATATATCTTTTTTGTGTGTGTGCCAGGACCACATTGTCTCGATGACTGTAGCTTTGTAGTATAGCCTGAAATCAGGCAGGGCATTTCCTCCAGGTCCATTCTTCTTTCTCAGAATTGCTTTGACTATTAGAGGTTTTTTGTAATTCCATACAAATTGTGAAATTATTTCTTCTAGTTCCCTGAAAAATACCGTCGGTAGCTTGATAGGGATTGCATTGAATCTATAGTTTGCTTTGGGTAGTATACCTATTTTCAGTGTATTGATTCTTTCAATGCATGTACATGGTCTATTTCTCCATCTCTTTGTGTCCAGTTTGATTTCTTTCACCAGTGTTTTCTAGTTTTCTATATGCAGGACTTTTGTTTCTCTAGGTAAATATAGTCCTCACTATTTTATTCTTTTCGGTGCAATGGTGAATGGAATTGTTTCTTTAATATTTCTTTCAGTTTTCTCCTTGTTAGTGTACAGGAATGCAAGGGATTTCTGCGTGTTCATTTTGTATCCTGCAACTTTACTATATTCGTTGATTAGCTCTAGTAATTTTCTGGTGGAGTGTTTCGGGTTTTCTATGTAGAGGATCATGGCATCTGCAAACGGTGAGAGTTTTACTTTTTCTTTTCCAATCCGGATTCCTTGTATTTGTTTTTCTGCTCTGATCCCTCTCGGCCAAAACTTCCAAAACTACGTTGAATAGTAGTGGTGAGAGTGCACATCCTTATCTTGATCCTGACTTTCGGGGCAATGCTTTCAATTTTTCATCATTGAGGATAATGTTTGCTGTGCGTTTGCCATATATAGCTTTAATTATGTTTAGGTATGTTCTTTCTATGCCTGCTTTCTGGAGTGTTTTGATGATAAATGGATGTTGAATTTCGTTCAAGACTTTCTCTGCAGCTATTGTGATAACCATATGTTTTTTTTATCTTTCAATTTGCTAATGTGGTGTATTATGTTGATTGATTTGTAGATATTGAAGAACCCTTGTATGCCTGGGATAAAGCCCACTTGGTCATGATATATGATCGTTTTAATATGCTGTTGGATTCTGCTTGCTAGAATTTTGTTAAGGATTTTGCATCTATGTTCATCAGTGATATTGGCCTGTAGTTATCTTTTTGTGTGTGGCATCTTTGTCTGGTGTTGGTAGTAGGGTAATGGTGGCTTCATAGAATGAGTTTGGAAGTCTGCATTCCTCTGCAACTGGAAGAGTTTGAGTACTATAGATATTAGCTCTTCTCTCAATTTTTGGTATAATCCAGCTGTGAAGCCGTCTGGTCCTGGGCTTCTGTTTGCTGGAAGATTACTGATTACACTTTCCATTTCCGTGCTTGTGGTGGGTCTGTAAAGATTTTCTGTTTCTTCCTGACTCCGTTTTCAAAACTTGTACTTTTCTAAGAATTTGTCCACTTCTTCCAAGTTGTCCATTTTATTGGCATATAGTTACTGATAGTAGTCTCTTATAATCATTTGTATTTCTGTGTTGTCTGTTGTGATCTCTCCATTTTCATTTTTAATTTGTTGATTAGATTCTTCTCCCTTTGCCTCTTGATGAGTCCGGCTAATGGTTTGTCAATTTTATTTATCTTCTCAAAGAATCAGCTTTTAGCTTTGTTGATTTTTGCTCTAGTCTTTTTTGTTTCTTTTACATTTATTTGTGCCCTATTTTATGATTTCTTTGCTTCTATTAACCCTGGGGTTCTTCATTTCTTACTTTTCTAGTTGCTTTAGGCAGAGGGTTAGGTTATTTGTTTAACTTTTTTCTTGTTTCTTGAGGTAAGGCTGTTTTGCTCTGAACCTTCGCCTTAGCAGTGATTTTACAATGCCCCATAGGTTTTGGCTTGTTGTGTTTTCATTTTCAATTGCTTCTATGCATATTTTGATGTCTTTTTGATTTCCTCTGTGATTTGTTGGTTATTTACCAGCGTGACATTCAGCCTCCATATGTTTGAATTTTTAACAGTTTTTCTCCTGCAGTTGACATCTAGTCTTACTGCATTGTGATCAGAAAATATGCCTGGAATGATTTCAAGGTTTTTTGAATTTATCAAGGCTGGACTTATGGCCAAGGATGTGATCTCTTCTGGAGAAGTTTCCACGTGTACTTGAGAAAAAATGTGAAATTCATTGTTCGGTGTAAAATTAGTATAGATATCAATTAGGTTTCTCTGTTCTAATGTATCATTTAAAGTTTGTGTTTCCTTGTTGATTTTCTGTTTACTTGATCCATCCATAGGTGTGAGTGTGGTATTAAAATCTTCCACTATTATTGTGTGATTGTTAATCTTCCCTTTCATGCTTGTTAGCATTTTCCTTACATATTGCTGTTCTCTTATGTTGGGTGTTTATGTATTTTTAATCATTACATTTTCTTCTCGGTTTGATGTTTTGATCATTATATAGTGTACTTCTTTGTCTCTTCCACAGGCTTTATTTTAAAGTGTAATTTATATGATATGAGTATTGCTACCCCTGCTTTCTTCTGTTTTTTTTTCCCCCCAACCCTTCACTTTCAGTCTGTATGTGTCCCTTGTTTTGAGGTGGGCCTTTTGTAGACAACATAAGTAGCGGTCTTGTTTTTGTATCCATTCAGCTAGTCTCTGTCTTTTGATTGCGGAATTCAACCCATTTACATGTAAGGTAATTATTGACAGGTATGATCCTGTTGCCATTTGCTTTACTATTTTCGGTTCAGGTTTATGCAACCTTTCTGTTTTTCCTGCCTAGAGAAGATCTTTAGTATTTGTTGAAGAGCTAGTTTGGTGGTGCTGAATTCTCTCCGCTTTTACTTGTCTGTAAAGCTTTTGATTTCTCCTTCATATTTGACTATGATCCTTGCAGGGTACAGTAATCTGGGTTGAAAGTTTTTCTCTTTCATCACTGGAAGCATGTCCTGCAATTCCCTTCTGGCCTGAAGAGTTTCTGTTGAAAGATCAGCTGTTATTCTTATGAGAATCCTTTTGTGTGTAATGTGTTGTTTTTCCCTGGCTGCTTTTAATATTTGTTCTTTGTGTTTGATCTTTGTTAATTTGATTAATATGTGTCTTGGGGTGTTTCACTTTATGTTTATCTAGCCTGGGACTTTCTAGGTTTCTTGCATGTGGGTGACTATTTCCTTTCCCTTTTTAGGGAATTTTTCAACTATTATCTTCTCAAGTATTTTCTCATGGCATTTCTTTTTCTCTTCTCCTTCTGGGACTCCTCTGATTCAAATGATGGGGCCTTTAATATTGTCCCAGAGGTTTCTGAGGTTGTTCTCTATTCTTTTAATTCTTTTTTTTTTCTATTTTCCTCTCTGCTTCATTTATTTCTACCATTCAATTCTACCTCAGTTATCCTATCTTCTGCCTCTGTTATTCTACTTTTCTTTCCCTCCAGAGAGTTTTTGATCTCATATATTCCATTATCCATTATTGATTGGCTCTTTTTTTTTTTCCATGTAGGTCCCTGTTCAATGATTCACCATCATCTCAATCCTTGTCTGCAGGCTATTTATCTGTAACTCCATTTTGTCTTCCAGATTTTGGATCTTTTTTAACCTCCTTATTCTGAATTCTTTTTCTGGAAGACTCTCTATCTCCTCCTCTTTTGCTTGGTTTGGTGCACATTTATCATGTTCCTTTCCTGCTGATTTACATGTTTAAACCCCAACCTTGACTAACACACTTAAAAAATGATGAAAAGGACAAATTTTGTTACATCTCATTTACCATATTTTAAAAAAATGTGAAATACCCAAAGCAATTATACACTTTAAATGCTATCTCAATAAATCCTTTTTAAAATGTCAACCAATCTGGCTTCCCAGTTCCTTCTGATCATAATTCAGCCCCCAAAGCCCTTGATTTCTTTTCATTCTCTGATCTCATCAGCTCCATCTCCAATGCTGAATCCCTCATTCTGGCCCCCTCAACTTTCTCCTATTCTGAGAAGATCCAGAAGCCCCCTCAGGTTTTTTTAGTTGGTCTCCCTTCTACCTTGGGTGTTCTTCCAATAAAGGTACAGGCTCTGAGATCTAGCTGCCCAGCAGAATCACCTGAAGAACTTATGAATGCCCCAACCCCACCTGAGAGAGTCAGATATCATTACTTGGGGGAAAGAGGGTGGCACCTGAACATTTATTGTTGTTTTAATAATTGCCAGGCACTTCTAACATTCAGCCGGCACTACTAAATCACTGCTGAAGACATCGTGCTCAGTTCCCACATAAAGGTTTCAGTTCAAAGGCCAGTTCTACAAGAGGCCATCCCCAATCACACCAACTACTTCCCTTCCATATGCTACATATTTGATTCTGTCCTACCTAAGATTCTATCATATACAGATCTGCTTCCCAGTGAGAATGTCAGATGGATGAAGGCAGAGCCTGTGTCCTCAGTGCTTGGTTCCCCACAGATGCTCAGCACACAACTGTTTCATGAATGACCCTCCACCGGTGCCCTCCTGGGTCTAGCTTCCGCTCTAAGGGCTGCAGTTCTCCATGACGACCATTAGGTGGCGATAGTGCCTGGCTGCATTAAAGGGCATCTCTAGACCCACCAATGGAGAAGGCAATGGCAACCCAATCCAGTGCTCTTGTCTGGAAGATCCCATGGATGGAGGAGCCTGGTAGGCTGCAGTCCATGGAGTCGTGAAGAGTCAGACACGACTGGGCAACTTCATTTTCACTTTTCGCTTTCATGCATTGGAGAAGGAAATGGCAACCCACTTCAGTGTTCTTGTCTGGAGATTTCCAGGGACAGGGGAGCCTGGTGGGCTGCCATGGATGGGGTCCCACAGACTCGGGCACAACTGAAGGGACTTAGCAGCAGCAGGAGACCTACCAGGCCAACTGTGCAGGTCGGGGCAGTGGTAGAAGGGGGTAGGTGGTGGGGCCCATCCTGCCCTGTGCTTAGCTATTGCTCAGAGAAAGGAGAAAGGACCACGGCAGACAGTTGGTGGCCTCCCTCTCCTCCTCATTTCTAGACTCTGAGCCCCTGAGCCCTGAAAACAGCCCACTCAGACTAAAGTCAGAGGCAGAAGGTCCTGCTTCCCTGTCTGGAACCTCCAAGTCCTGGCCAGTCCCTGAGCCCTGGATGTAACCTCCTGAGATGAATTCCATAGGTCCCTCACCTAGCTGATGACTTGCACACAAGGCTGGTCTGCTGGCCATGGCTGGTATCAGCAGACAACCTGAATATCCATCAACTGGGAGTTGTGACACACACTGCCACCTGCCACGTGGCAGGCTCCCATACCCCGAGAGAAGAATAAGGAAGCTCTTGTAAGGTCTTCTCTAAACCAGTTCCATTCCATTCCTTTCACAACACCAGCCAGGGATGGCTTGAGGGGCCAAACATGCCCTGCTTTTGTCTAGCCATGGAGCTGAGGAGTGTTCCCATGTTTAATGATGGAAAAAAAAAAATACTTATGTGACCCATGAAGATGAAATGACCAGGATGTGCCTGGGCAGAGTCAAGGTCACACGTTGCCCACAGAGCTCCTTGTAGCTCAGGTTGCCCTCTTGGCTACTGAAAGACAAATTCATTCCCTGCCAGTGTTCTTCTGAGACTGACCCCAGATTTCCCTTCTGACTCCATCTCTGTCAGTAAATTCTCTCGAACTGAACTTCCCAGGAAAGCTGCAAGTGGGGACATTTATTTATAATGTGGAGAGAAACCTTCCTGACCTCATGTGACCCCGTCTCCGTCTTTGGCCCAAACCTGATACATCCATCCTGACCAAATGGAAAACTGTCAGTTCGAGGAAGAGCAAGGCATATTTTTTCCAAAACAGCTTCATTTAAAAAAGGTGAAGATTCTGAAAAAATTAGGGGGTGGGGAGAACCCATAAGAACATACCTCGTGAATCTACTGGTTCAGTCACAAAGAAACACCCTCATCAGAGAAGATATTTAAGTTTCATACAAATGTTATACAAAGAAATTGTGAAAAAAATACTTCCGTATGCGAAAAGCAATTATGCTTCACAAAGAAGGCTAGGTTTTTGTTTCTTTTGACAACTGCAATTGACAAATGTTCTTTCTTGTTTTCCTCTAGTACCCTCTTTTTTATTTCTTTTTATTATGAGTAACTAGCTGGAAACTATACAGTTCACATCCTCTTATCAATAATGAAGAGAAAGGAAACAAGATTAAAGTGTACAACAAAATGTACTGAAATGAAACCGTACAATTAATTTTTATCCTATACATACATCACCTTTTTGCTTTGTTCAATGCTTCTTGAACATACATACAAAATGGTACTATAGCATACAGAGTGTAACGGCAGAGTGGTGTCCTGCTTCCCCTCAAACTGCTTTTGTTTCATATTGACATATAAACCTAAAATTCCATCATATAAATATTACATACATGCTTCATCTCAGGCTCAAATGTCCTCCGAGTGTGTCTCGCCTTTGACTTTTCACTTCTATGAAGCATGGCCATCTCTTACCAAGAAGGTGTGAGTGTCTTTAAAGGAACCACAAAGCAAAGAAAATCTCTGTTTTGGAGCTTCGGACTTGAATGCTTTCTACGGTCTTCTCTTCTGCAAACTGCGGTGAGCGGGGTTGTTTCTAGTTAATCATCTGTAAACAAAGATATGGCTTTTTCCTTTTTTTCTTTTGTCCCTTTTATTGGAGTAGAGTCATCATGGAAATCACATCAGATTAATGAGCACATCTATGTGCTCTTCTGGTCCAGAGAGCTTCCCTTTTAAAACATGGTAACATAGCACTTGAAATGGGCCAGTGGGTGCATGTGATGTGTCCATAGCAGCACTAAACTCCGTGCTGGAAATTCCTGATCCCAATGTGCTGTGTACAGACATAAAATGGAAACAGCTCACAGGGTGTCACAGAGAAGGAGCTGTGCACCATAAAGCAACCCCTGTCCCCTCTCTGTACCCCTGTGTCAGACTGGCTGGGTGACCATCCTTTCTCCAGCATCCAAACATTCCTTTTGTTGTTGTGTGTGTCTTTTGTTTTGTTTTGTTTTGCTTTTCTCTCTCTCTCTCTCTCTCTCTCTCTCTCTCTCTCTTTTAAGGAAGTTAAAGTTAGTACAAGTGTGAAAAGGGAAAGCTACTCTAGGCTTGATGACAGTCACAAATTGTATATTATTTACATCTAAAGCAAAGATTTCATGTGGGTGGAACATTCCACAGTGAAGGGTAATGCCAGACATGATATAATGTGCCCTGCCCTCCATGCCAGTTGCAGAGGCCAAGTCAGAGGGTGGCAGTCCTCCTGTCTCATGTTTCTTTGCCATTTCTGGTTTCCCTGGTGTCTGGATTTTTTCCCTCTATGGAGTGGGTGGTGTGTGTCCTAGCATGTCCCTAGGCACAGAAGGTGTCCAGGTGGGACTCTTTCAGGATGAGGCTCCTTGAACTGGTACCAGTGTTCTGCTCAGAGCGGGCTGAGCCTCGCTTCTCCTCACTGCCGCTCCAGCAAGTGGATTTACTGCTCTGGGAACGGTCTGGGAGGGGGAAAGCCAAGGGGAAAGGGAGATTTAGCTTTCCTGCCCATCCATGGCCATTCCTGCCCACCCCCTTCTACTTGATCTGCACCTGCTTCCCCAGGAAGCCACCTTCCCCTCCCAACTCTCCAACACACAGGGGGGAAATCCTGCCACTGTTTACTGATCTGGATTTTTGGGTCTTTAAGGATTTAACAAGAGCTGGTTGGAAAAACAGAAGGGCTTTGTGCTCAGAAAAAATAAAGATGAGGGGGGAAACGTACTAACGTATCGAGAAAGGGGTTTCTTATGCAGTAATTGGGACCAGGCACTCTTACTGCATGTGTAGACACAAAGAACCCCAAGCTCTTGTTATATTTAACCTTGGGCACCAAGAAAGGCACTGAGATTTGGTGTTCAGTCTACTTAATCCTGTTAACGGAGTTTCTTTCATCACTGTATAGACAACTTGAAAGCAGACTTATACCCCAACCAGCCAAAGGAAAAAGAGTGAAGACCAGAATGGTTAAGCCCACCTGGGCTTAACGGTTAAGCCCAACTGGCTCCGAGTATGGACAAGCTAATGGATCAACAGAGGATGAAAGAACCACAGTAAGGGCTAAGGGAGTTTCAAGGACACGTGCACCATAAGGAGCTACATCGTGGATGAGTAAGACGTGAGGACACTGAAGGAAGAGCCAAATGAGGTGTCTGTCCAGCGGGGAGACACCCAGCCTGCAGGCTCAGTGGGATGGCCGACTCTGAGAGACCCACCAGCACATCACTGAGATCTCATCATATATTAGATCGTTTACCAAGTTCAGACAGATTGGGACAAAACTTTTTTTTTTTTTAACTTCTTGAGGTGGGATGATAATATATGAACACAAGAGGTCGACTATCAAGCTTAGAGACAGAATCAGAGTGGGGGAGCAAGGGACCAGATCATCACCTAGAAGGGTAAGTACTCTTATCATCGCCTAGTGATAGGCAGAATGTGTGTGGTTCTGAGCTCTGGTTCGAGAAGAGAAGCAGCAAAGACAGTGATAAGGATCTCCCAAGTCACATATTCACTCAGGAGAGAACACATTCTCGTCACTTGTATCTATGACCCAAAGGGAGCGCTATTGTGGTGGGCAGAGCTGGGTTCCAGGGTGGAGCTATCTTAGGGTTCTTGAGTCCAAATCCACCCCTTCTTAGACATTCTTCCCTACTCGTGACACCTACATTGTTAGTCCTATGGAAAGTCGGTGATTGAGCTGGTCATCACGACACGGAAACTCTGACAACAATGTACTCAAGTCACATTGAATCTCCCCAGCTCTGACAAAGATGTACTCAAGTCACATCGAATCTCCCCAGCTCTGCTGAAGGCAGAGAACAGCTAGGCAGCGGGGCTTAGCTTACTTAGCACAGGAGCCACATCCCAGAGCCAGGCCACCTGAGTAAGTGCAGAGCCTGACCTCTCCCATGGACAGCACAGGGCACGCTGGCTCATTCAGCCAATCACTGCAGAGGAAATGGGTGTTACTTCAGCACTCACCATGAGAATAGCAAGGATGAAGCCCCTTCAAGAAGCCAGATCGGGAATTCCCTGGCAGTTCGGTGGTTAGGACCTCGTGCTTTCACTGCCAAGGGTACAGGTTCAATCTCTGCTTGGGGAACTAAGATCTCATGAGCTGGTTAGCATGGTCAAAAAATAAATAAATAAATAAAATAAAATAAAAGCAGGAGAGAGAGAGAAGCCAGACCATCCATCCTCTCTCTCTCATATCCTCCTGCTGTTTCCAATGGCCATCAGGAGCACAGTGAGGAAGAAACCAGGCAAAGCCAAGACCCATCACTCAGAAACATACATGCTCACAAAGAAAACACACACACATTCCCTCAGGAGACGAGCACACTGCCTGCTGGGAAAAGATCCCCGTTGGCTGTCATGAAGTTGGTTCATACTTCCACTTCTGCACTGGGTAGTTTGTGTGAGGCTGGTGCTCTGTGATGTTTGGGGGCAGAGGCAGGTGGTTTGTCACACCTGTTGCTAACTGAAGATACAGCAAGGCAACGTCAGAGACTGGCAGAGAGCTAGAGTCTGGAAGAGAGCTCAAGTCCGTACAAACCCACCAGCTCTCTATCCTGCTGCCCAACAGGCTACTGATCTTAGAACTGGAGAGCTTCTGAGTCAGTGTTGCCATTTTCCAAATTGAGGCAGTCATAGAAGACTAAGGCTTTTACAAATGTATATTAAAACATGAACTAAGATCACTGGACGCTGAACGAGATTACAGGTGGAAATAAGGCATACCATGATGTAAAAGCCATAAATTCCCAGAAGTTTGAAAGCAAATTTCCTTCAGAACCACTCTGCCAAGAGCTTAGTTCATCCAGGGAAACTGTAGGCGCTGGCTCCACCACACTTAGGTGGCAAGGCTCCATCAAAGGAACCTAGATTATTTAGGCTAAGTATAACCATGAATCTACTGCCAAGGCTGATGAGAGATCAGGAAAGAGAGTGTGATGGAGGTGCATGGAGTGACAAGGGATGAGGAAGGAGCCACAGGTGAGATTTTACTGGACCATACCTCAGCCATGATGGTAGGACTCAGACACATACTTATTTGAAATGGAAGAGCCCAAAATGTGCGCCATGAAGTGTCTCAAGAAAACAACCCTTATGGCAAAGAATTTGGCAGGGAAATGGTTGAAGATATGCGAGTGGTGAGCGGGGAGAAAAAACACCCAGGGAAAAGTAAGGCTATACAGAGATGGAAATGTAATCACAGTGCACTAGTTGACTCTGAGACCAACAGCACGACCATAATGATGGACACACAGATGGTCATCTGGCAACGTTTATGACTCAGCCAACAGCCGGAACTGAGGTGGGCCATCTGCAGTTATAGAATAGAATGCACAAGATCTCTCCACCTTGGTGATGGGAACTCAGAGCAAGAAAATGGAAAAGTCTGAAAATGACAGTGGAGGAGAGGTGAGGGAATAAATGTGCACCAAGAGAGGGGTCCAGAGACAGTTTCCTCCAGCTGGGAGAACAAGGACTAAGGAATAAGTGTTGTACTGGAGCAAGGAAGCCTATAGAGCACGTCAAACAGTGACAGAGTGGTCTTGGAGAGAGGGGAGAAGAGAGGTGATAAGTGACCCCAATTCTCATCTTCAAAAGTCACAAGTCAACACACAACGTCTAGATAAAGTCAAGAAACAGCAATATGAGGAAATAAGCTATCTATAAATAAGTACAGGATGCAAAAAATAGCCATGAAGACTGGGGCAAGGAATTGTTTTTCCCTGTGTGATTTTACTTTCTCTGACTACACACATCCCGTCGTATCAGGGATGGTACAGGGGATTCATCCCACGACCCACCATGGACACCAGATTGCATGGAAACTTAATCTCATGGCCAGCCCTCCATAGCCACATCCACAGATTCAACCAGCTACAGATTGTGTAGAAATTCATTCATTACAGGAACGTAATTCCGCTCAGATTTGGACTGCATAATCCAAACCCATGTTGTTCAAGGGTCAACTCGATATGCATGCATCACTTTAAAATCTTAAGATGAAGAGACAAGTGAACAGGAGAGTGATATGGACACCCAAAGGAAGTTCCTAACTCCTGTTTAACCTTTCTTTCTCTCAACTAGACCCTCATCTTAACCAGCCTGGTTCCAGAGGTTGATAAAGAGCACAGGAACCTCCATGTTTGTAACGCTCAGCTTTCCTCCAGCTTCCACCCACACTGTCAGCAAGCAGTGAGCACATACAGAAGTCGTCAGGCATATGAGGAATGAGAAAATGAGCTGGTCTGTCTGCTTTGACACAAGCCTTCAGCCAGAAGGCTGTGGAGTGCAAAAAAAAGGGGGAAATGAACAGGCGTGAGCTCACAGTCCTGATCAGGCATCCAGGAACCTCCAGCTCAGCTCACACTCTAGAATAATCCTGAAACACTCCCTAATAAATGCTGACAATTGAGGCTCCTTCCCTCTGTCCCCTCTAGTCATCAGGCTCCCTGAGATGTTCTTCTCCTACTCCAGCCTCTGCACCAACTCACCAGCATCTCTAGACCCTTACCTCTTCTCTCCACCCTCCCTTTTCATCCCCTCACACACTAGGGTGCTTCAGGTCGGGTGGTCAACCAATGATGGTCCACAGGCAAAATCCAGCCCAATGCCTGCTTTCCCAAGTGCAAGTTCACTGCAGCACAGGAACGTCTCTTTATGTGCCATCTCTGGCTGCTTTCATCTGACAACAGCAGTTCTGATAAAAACTGGTGGTCCACCAACCCCTAGGCCAGGAAACACCTCATTCACCTCACAACTGCCAGATGCTGTATCTCCCAACCACGTTTGTACATGCAAGCCTCCTTGTCACACCAGATTCTGTACCCCACAGCATCACCAATCCTCCTCTTCCCATGTGGATGACACCACTGTGCTGCTCCAAATCCCCAACAGGGCTCCCTGCCTGCAGCAGTGTTTTCCCAACTTGAACCCTTCCACCGACCAACCACCTCCACGGCTTTGACACATCCAAAGTCCCCCTACTTATGGCTCAGCTAATGTTTCTAAACTCACTTTCCACTTAAGTCAAACAAAAACTCTTCTATCAACACCAAAAGCAGGAAATCAGAATACCTGCCCTACACAGACGGCAACTCTACAAATCAACATAATGAAAACCCAACTGTAGCAGAAAACTAGAGGTGGGTGCTGTGCTGCTGTTGAAGCCTCAAGTCTCCTCTGCCATTGTTAAAAAGAGAAGCTAGAAGAAGGGATGAGGAAGACACCTCAGCTCCAAACTCAACGTGTCCTCCAGATGCAGTCACAAGACCCGAGTGAGAGTGAGAAGGGAATTGACAGGCGGTTCAGTCATACTTCCATGCCTATTCATCTTCATATTCCCCCGAAAATCAGCTCATGCCACTCTCTCATCATGTCTCCTGGATCTAAACCCCGCTTCCAGTGCCACTGGGAAACCTCCAGCCACTCTAACAAGATACATCATTTCTTGCTCTAAGTACTCAATATGCAGAAACTAACTAACAAACAAAAGTTTGGTTTTCAGCTGAAGACAATAATCTGGGAGAGAGAAAGACCCTGGAGCTGAAGGACCCTGAAAGAAGCAGAACTGTTCTCACTGAGGATGAACCATTTTAGAATGCCCTAAAACTTACTTGAGAGGTTGCAGGGGAAAGCCTAAAGAACACAGCTCAAACTCCACAGAAGAGAACTAGAAAAGTTAGTGCCAGATAATCTACCCAAAACAGCCTGCCAGGTTATTCCTCGATAAGAAATATTTCTACAGAAAGATCACTTCCGTAGAAATGCTTTTCTCCTCTGAAGGCCTCCACGGAATGTGGATGCTGGGACCTCAGGGACAAGTTCACACAGTTTAATTTACTATGGTCATTTCTGAGGGCAGAAGAACTGTCCAAACCAAATGTATCTTCTGCCCCACCTCAGTTCAGCAATAGAAACTCTCTCTGTCTTTGATTCAGAACTGAAAAAAACAAAACAAAACACAGCAAAAAAAAAAAAAAAAAAACTAACACAAATAAGGTAAATTCTCAACTTGGAGAAATGCCTCAAAGCTGCTTGCTAAGCCATCCTTCACCTCTACTGACCAGCCCAGGGTTCCCTCAAAGATCCCTAAGGAACAACAGTTTGCAAACCACTTCCCTGAACCCTTCAGACTCCCCTGGAGGAGATGGCTCCCCTGCCCCTGCGGAACATGAGAGCACATACAACCATCAGGGGGCCATGTACCAGAGTCTAGCTTGGAGCATAAGAGAAAGGAGAGGGTATTTCCTTGGACCCAGAGATGTCAAGGATCTAGAAACACAGAAAAAGACAGATGGAGCCAAGGCACTGTTTTAAACAGGGCCTCCCCAGTACCCCGCCCCAGGGAAGCCCGGGGATCCATAGGGGTGCTCATCATGGCCCTGACAACACCTTAACTCCCTCTGCCTGGCATGCTCAGGGAGGGAAGGCCAGGCCAGTCAGTACGGCCTAAGCCCTGTGCCCTTTTCTGCTCCATCTCCCTGGACACAGAACTAGGGAGGCCCCTTACTCAATGCTAGAGCCTCAGCTTCAAGAACACTGTTTGTCAACTCCCCCCCTCTGACCTATTCTACTCTCTGGATTTCTATCCTATCCCCAAAGGATGTACAGCCATCCCCTAGTACCCAAGGTGGAATGGTTCCAGGACCCCCCAAGGATACTAAAATCCAAGGACGTGCAAGTTCCTTATATAAAATGGCCTAGAAGGATGAATACAACTGTGCCTTTGTATCCAACGGTTCCACATTCATGTATTCAACCAAACAGAGGTGGAATTTTGGTTGTTTGCATGTACACATGAGAAATCCATGGATAGAGAAGGCTACCTATATACTAAATCATATTATATCAATTCACTTTTATTCCACAATAACTTCTTCCTAGGCAATGATATCAATAAAGTAAAAGAGGTTTGACTTCTGGGATGAATTGATGTTTTTCCCTGATACACACGGATTAAAATCATAATGACTACAAATGTAAAAAATGACCAACGTGTCCTGTAAAATAACATCTGCATGCAATCAATATGGCACCCCCTGGCAAATCAGAAATTTGATGTCTGTGTCCAATATGGCAATCACCAGCCACCCATGGCTATTGTATCTACATTCATTATCATTAAATTAACCTGAAATCCAGGTTTTGGTCACACTAGCCCCAGTTCAAGTGTTCATTGTTCAAGTACCATATGAGGCTGGTCACAGGTTTTCACAATGGGCAGAGGAGATGTAGAACATTCCCATCATCACAGAAGGTTCTACTAGACAACACTTGCCCTCTACATGCAGCCTGAAGACAGACAACTTCCCACATCACGGGAATCATCATGGTATTGGGAGGGGGCTGCTCTGAGATTCTGTTTGGCCCTAGGTGTGTGCGATGAATACTCACCGAGCCACTGTCCTTGCATTTCTCAGCTGGCGTCCCCTTCACTTTCAAGGCGCTGGTTTACACGGGGGCTGCCTGAGTTTCGGAGGAAGTGCCCTGGGATAACTTTTTTAGTGTTTCCGTGTTCACATCGGGGTCTACTTCCTGCTCAGGGGTGGTAGTTGAGTGCAGAGGGGGACAGAAGTCACATATACGCCGAGCATAGTAGTTCCCAGGACTGCGGGGAACCCTGCTCTGTGCAAACCACCATGTGTTAAGACATGCCAACCAGCTCCACCCAGGTTACAGTGTGGTCCCTGAATAGCGGGATCGAAGCCTTCCCAGACACAGGAATTCCAGACTGTGTTTGAAGATATGTTCATTTTTAAGAGTGAGGGAGAAGAGTGAAATGGTTGACTGAAAGCTCAACGTTCAGAAAATTAAGATCACGGCAACTGGTCCCATCACTTCATAGGAAATGGATGGGGAAACAGTGTCAGACTTTTTTTTTTTTTTGTGGAGCTCCAAAATTACTGAAGATGGTGATTGCAGCCATGAAATTAAAAGACACTTATTCCTTGGAAGGAAATTTAGGACCAACCTAGACAGCATATTAAAAAGCAGAGACATTACTTTGCCAACCAAAGTCCATCTAGTCAAGGCTATGGTTTTTCCAGTAGTCATGAATGAATGGGAGAGTTGGACTGTGAAGAAACCTGAGCCCCGAAGAATTGATGCTTTAGAACTGTAGTGCTGCAGAAGACTCTTGAGAGTCCCTTCGACTGCAAGGAGATCCAACCAGTCCATCCTAAAAATCAGCCCTGGGTGTTCAATGAAATTATTGATGTTGTAGCTGAAACTCCAGTTCCTTGGCCACCTGATACTAACGGTTGACTCACCAGAAAAGACTCTAACGCTGGAATAACTGGGAGCAGGAGGAGAAGGGGACAACAGGAGATGAGGATGGCATCACCGCCATCCAGCAGAGTTTGGGTAAACTCTGGGAGTTGCTGAACGACAGGGAGGCCTGGTGTGGTGCCGTTCTAGGGGTCGCAAAGAGTGGGACATGACAGATTGACTGAACTGAAAGTCGCTCATTCGTGTCTGACTCTCTGCGACCCCATGAATTGCAGCACGCCAGGCCTCCCTGTCCATCACCAACTCCCGGAGTCCACCCAAACCCATGTTTATCGAGTAGGTGATGCCATACAACCATCTCATCCTCTGTCGTCCCCTTCTCTTCCCGCCCGCAATCCTACCCAGCATTAGGGTCTTTTCCAATGAGTCAACCCTTCGCATGAGGTGGCCAAAGTATTGGAGTTTCAGCTACAACATCAGACCTTCCAATGAACACCCAGGATTGATCTCTTTTAGGATGGATTGATTGGATCTCCTTGCAGTCCAAGGGACTCTCAAGAGTCTTCTCCAACACCACAGTTCAAAAGCATCAATTCTGTGGCACTCAGCTTTCTTCACCGTCCAACTCTCACATCCATACATGACCACTGCAAAAACCATAGCCTTGATTAGACGGACTTTTGTTGGCAAAGTAATGTCTCTGCTTTTAAATATGCTATCTAGGTTGACCATAACCTTCCTTCCAAAGAGTAAGTGTCTTTTAATTTCATGGCTGCAGTCACCATCAGTTTTATTAAATCATTCTGGAGATATAAGCATGTTCGTGAAGCAAATAGTACGACTGTTCCAATTTCATAATTTCCTATTTTAGACGAGTGTGCACCCCCATGCACTTGCTATCACCCTGTTACAGCATAGTTGAAAGGTTTTCACAGACCACATGGACCACAAATCCTAAAACGTTTATTCTCTAGACCTTCTTAAAAAAAGCTTACGAACCCCTGCCTAAGCGTCTCAAACTTGGGTCATTTATCTACCACCCTTGAAAAATTTAGCAATCCACTGACACATTTCCTGGTCACATTATTTATGTTATTTGTGTTTAAATATATTCTTTGAAGTGGAGACTTCTTCTAAACACAGAACTCTAGTATTGGCCATAAATGAGCACTAAGTATAAAATATTACTAATACATATTATTAATCACGTCTTACTAGGTGGTGTCGCCAGCTAGAGTTTCTTGGCCTGGGATCTGCTTGCTGTGTTTTGGAAAGAGATTTAAAAGGCAGATTAGTTCCAAAGCAGCACTTTGTCCTTCACATAAGCACTAGTGATTGTTATAGCCTTGAGTCCAAGATGGGCTCCATGGTGGGGGCTGTCTAGTATATTGTACATTGTGCATTGCAGAATGGGGTAGAAGATGTGTTTGATTTGTGTGTGTGTGTTTGTGTGTCTGCTTAGTCACTCACATTTCCGACGCTTTGCAACCCCATGAAATGTAGCCTGCCAGACTCCTCTGTCTGTGGCCTTCTCCAGGCAAGAATACTGGAGTGTGTTGCCATTTCGTTCTTCAAGGGATGTTCTCGACCCAGGGATCAAATCCAGGTCTCCTGCATTGCAGGCAGTTTCTTTACCACCTTAGCTACCAGGGATGACCACATTGCTTGGGGCAGAGACAAATATTGCCCCAAGCAGGGAACCACAGCAAACCACATGAAGCTAACGTCATCTGGGCTGTCATTACAAGCTCCATTCACACAAGTGAATGCATCCAAGTAAACTGGAGGGTGGCGACAATGGTGCCTGGAGACTTGGCTATGTGTCTGCCTGCTACTCTCGTGTATGTAGGAGTCATCTGTGGTGAGTGAGCGTGGCAAGCGCCTTGTGATCCAGGAGGAGCCAAGGACCCGTCCACCACAGTCGGGTCCAGGGGACACTCTTAGTCCCACCTGACTGGGTGCAAGACTTCATGTGCTCGGGCCAGTGGGCCTTCTGGCAGGGGTAGTCAGAGTAGCTGGTATTCCACAGCAGTAGAAAACATCCTCCTTCTTGCAGTTGGTACAACACAGCTTCCTCTTGGTCTCGGCCGCTGCCTGCTGCTTCTCCAGCTCCAGTTGCTTCTTCACCTCATCAATGAGCTGGCCCTGCTCCTGCTCTAGGCTCTGCCGCATCTCTGCCTTTTTCAACTCTGCCAGAGGAGGGGAGGGGAGAGGACACTGACTTCATCGCCCATCCCAAGCCATGGGTTCATTCACACCAGGTCAGAAGGTGAATCCTAACAGGTGTGAAACCTTGGGTCGGGGATGCCCTGGTCATATGAGCCCGTGCAGAGAATCACCCAGCTTCCCTGAGCTCCAATGTCTTCATCTGTAAAATGGGCATCCACCACGCTGACCACGAATGTAAGCATGATCATGAACGTCAGGTCCTGAGGATACTGAAAATGGGGCCCTGAGGTGACTCTGTAGGAAGTACTCACATAAAACCTCTGAAAAATGTCCACTCAATTCACTTTGAAATTTATCATTTGTATAAGCTTTTTTCTCTATCAAATACAGAGTACCTATGATCTGTAGGCACTGTTGTAAACACTTTATAAATGTGAACTCTTTTAATCCTTACTCCAACCTTAAGGAGTGTATACTCCTATAATACCCATTTCACAGATGAGGAAACTGAGGCACACAGCTAAGATGAGCAGAGCTGGGGCTACAACTTGGATATATTTCTTTTCTGATGTGTTTAGTGGCAGCAGATCTAATCTTCCAGACAGGGCATCAGGACTGATCATTGGGCTGACAGGACAATGATCAAACTGCTCAGGCTACTGAGATTTCTCTGTTTTACAACAGGTCAGAGCTCACAAGCAGGAGAAGCCACCACAGTTGTTGTCATGAATTTGTTGCTGATGTTGGTATTTGGAAGAAAGGAAAACGGGTTTCTGCCAGCTCCTGCTTCATACCTGGTTTCTCCAGGTTAGACTCCCTAAGATGCTGTGTTCTCCCTAAGATTGGTAAGGCGGTCTGGACTACTTTTGACTGAGTGCACATTTGGGCCTAACTCTAGACATGCCAAGAAGTTCCTATCCAAACCTTTGTCAGTGGAGGCCAGGTCAGCAGCACTTACCCAAGTTGTATTTCATGTCCAAGAGCTCCTTTTGGTGCAGCCACTGGATAACCCCCTCCCATGCAGTTATATATTTATTCCTCATTCAAATTCTCCATTATTATATTTTTTAATTTTTTTAAATATAAATTTATTTATTTTATTTGGAGGCTAATAACTTTCCAATATGTAGTGGTTTTGACATACATAGAGATGAATCTGCCACGGGTGTACATGTGTTCCTCATCCTGAACCCACCCCACACCTCACTTCCCATCCCATCCCTCTGGGTCATCCCAGTGCACCAGCCCCGAGCACCCTGTCTCATGCATCAAAAATGGACTGGTGATTCATTTTGCATGCGATGATATACATGTTTCAATTCCATTCTCCCAAATCATCCCACACTTTCCCTCTCCCAAAGAGTCTAAAATGCTGTTCTATACCTTTGTGTCTCTTTCCCTGTCTGTCTCGCATTTAGGGTTATCATTACCATCTTTCTGAATCATACATGTATCTATCTATCTATCTATCTATATATATATATATATGCATTAATATGCTGTATTTGTGTTTTTATTTATGGCTTACTTTACTCTGTAGAATAGGCTCCAGTTTCATCGAGCTCATTAGACCTGATTTAAATGTTTTTGTTGTTGTTGTTGTTTTTTTATAAATTTCTTTATTTTAGTTGGGGGCTAATTACTTTACAATATTGTAATAGTTTTTGCCATACATTGACATGAATCAGCCATGGGTTTACATGTGTTCCCCTTCTTGGACCCCCCACCCACCTCCCTCCCCATCCCATCCCTCTGGGTCATCCCATTGCCCCGGCCCTGAGCCCTTGTCTCATGCATCGAACATGGAATGGTGTTCTGTTTCACATATGATAATATACATGTTTCAATGCTATTCTCCCAGAACGTCCCACCCTCACCTTCTCCCTCAGAGTCCATAAAATTGTTCTATGCATCTGTGTCTCTTATTCTGTCTGGCATATAGGGTTATCGTTACCATCTTTCAAATTCCATATATATGCATTAGTATACTGTATTGTTGTTTTTCTTTCTGGCTTACTTCACTCTGTATAATGGGCTCCAGTTTCATCCATCTCAGTAGAACCGATTCAAATGTATTTTTTTAAATGGCCGAGCAATATTCCATTGTGTATATGTACCACAGCTTCCTTATCCATTCGTCTGCTGATGGACATCGAGGTTGCTTCCATGTCCTGGCTATTGTAAACAGTGCTGCGATGACCATTGGGGTACACGCGTCTCTTTCAATTCTGGTTTCCTCGGTGTATATGCCCAGCAGTGGGATTGCTGGGTCATATGGCAGTTCTATTCCCAGTTTTTTAAGGAATCTCCACACTGTTCTCCATAGTGGCTGTACTAGTTTGCATTCCCACCAACAGTGCAAGAGGGTTCCCTTTTCTCCACACCCTCTCCAGCATTTATTGCTTTTAGACTTTTGGATAGCAGCCATTCTGACTGATGTGAAATGATACCTCATTGTGGTCTTGATTTGCATTTCTCTAATAGTGAGTAATGTTGAGCATCTTTTCATGTGTTTGTTAGCCATCTGTATGTCTTCTTTGGAGAAATGTCTGTTAGTTCTTTGGCCCATTTTTTGATTGGGTCGTTTATTTTTCTGGAATTCAGCTGCAGACGTTGCTTGTATATTTTTGAGATTAATTGTTTGTCTGTTGCTTCGTTTGCTATTATTTTCTCCCATTCTGAAGGCTGTCTTTTCACCTTGCTTATAGTTTCCTTTGTTGTGCAAAAGCTTTTCATTTTAATTAGGTCCCATTTGTTTATTTTTGCTTTTATTTCCAATATTCTGGGAGGTGGTTCATGGAGGATCCTGCTGTGATTTATGTCGGAGAGTGTTTTGCCTATGTTTTCCTCTAGGAGTTTGATAGTTTCTGGTCTTACGTTTAGATCTTTAATCCATTTTGAGTTTATTTTTGTGTACGGTGTTAGGAAGTGTTCTAGTTTCATTTACAAGTGGTTGACCAGTTTTCCCAGCACCACTTGTTAAAGAGATTGTCTTTTCTCCATTGTATATTCTTGCCTCCTTTGTCGAAGATAAGGTGTCCATATGTGCGTGGGTTTATCTCTGGGCTTTCTATTTTGTTCCATTGATCTATATTTCTATCTTTGTGCCAGTACCATACTGTCGTGATGACTGTGGCTTTGTAGTAGAGCCTGAAGTCAGGCAGGTTGATTCCTCCAGTTCCATTAAGCAAACATTATCCTCAATGGTGAAAAACTGAAAGCATTTCCCCTAAAGTCAGGAACAAGGCAAGGATGCCCACTTTCACCACTCCTATTCAACATAGTTTTGGAAGTTTTGGCCACAGCAATCAGAGCAGGAAAAGAAATAAAAGGAATACAGATAGGAAAAGAAGAAGTAAAACTCTCACTGTTTGCAGATGACATGATCCTCTACATAGAAAACCCTAAAGACTCTACTAGAAAATTACTAGAGTTAATCAATGAATATAGTAAAGTTGCAGGATATAAAATTAACACACAGAAATCCTTTGCATTCCTATACTCCAATAATGAGAAAACAGAAAGAGAAATTAAGGAAACAATACCATTCACCATTGCAACAAAAAGAATAAAATACTTAGGAATATATCTACCTAAAGAAACAAAAGACTTATATATATAGAAAACTATAAAACACTGATGAAAGAAATCAAAGAGGACACAAACAGATGGAGAAATATACCATGGTCATGGATTGGAAGAATTAATATAGTGAAAATGAGTATACTACCCAAAGCAATCTATAGATTCAATGCAATCCCTATCAAGCTACCAATGGTATTGTTCACAGAACTAGAACAAATCATCTCACAATTTGTATGGAAATATAAGAAACCTCGAATAGCCAAAGCAATCTTGAGGTAAATGTATTCTTTTTAATGGCTGAGTAATATTCCATTGTGTATATGTACCACAGCTTTCCTATCCATTTGTCTACTCATTGACATCTAGATTGCTTCCATATCCTGGCTATTATGAACAGGGCTGCAACGAACACTGGGGTATACGTGTCTCTTTCAATTCTGGTTTCCCCTTTGTATCTCAATCCTCAGCCTGTGGATCTGTATGGAGACAGAAAGACTTATAAAGTGCATCTGGGCGTTTGCTGTCAATAGGGCTTGGAAGCTCCAGCTATCACGATAGGGTTAATGTCATGTGTTGAGTCAAAGAGCGGGAAGCCTGGTCTCTGCTCGCCTCCCCCAGATGGTTGTCAGTTGGTTAATTCAAATTCATGAGAAATTCTGCTTAAAAAAACAAACAAACAAATAAAAAACAAATACCAGTGGTCCATCTTTTCTAAGAGATGCTCCAGTAAAAGCCATTTAAAGTCAAAAAGACCAGATTTTCAAAATAAATAGTACAGTGAGTGACCTACTTATGAACAAGTTCCATTCCTAGAGCATGTTCCTAAGTCCAATTTCTTTGTAGAAGTCCAACAAAGTTAGCCTAAGCAACCAACTAACACAATCAGCTAGATAGTACAATACCAGGTACATCACTGCTGCTTTTATGCTTGCTTATGGACATCCTGGGCTTGAAATAAAGATACTGTAATACTGCACTCTGTACAGTAAAGCACACAAAGCACAACGACTTGTAGAGGATGTGTGCGGGTGACAATGTATGCCAGGGAGGTGAACTAACTTACAGGATTAAACATGCAAACATTCACGTCTTTCAAAATTCCCAACTTGAAGGTTCACACATAAGACACTTCAGTTCCATTCAGCCCCTCAGTCATGTCCAGCGCTCTGCGACTCCGTGAACTGCAGCACGCCAGTCCTCCCTGTCCATCACCAACTCCCGAAGTCCACCCAAACCCATGTTCTTTGAGTCGGTGATGCCATCCAACCATCTCATCCTCTGCCGTCCCCTTCTTCTCCTGCCTTCAATCCTTCCCAGCACCGGGGTCTTTGCAAATGAGTCAGCTCTTTGCATCCAGTGGCCAAAGTATTGGACTTTCAGCTTCAGCATCAGTCCTTCCAATGTACACCCAGGACTGATCTCTTTAGCATGGGCTGGTCGGATCTCCTGCAGTCCAAGGGCCACTTAAGTGTCTTCTCCAACACGACAGCTCAAAAGCTTAAATTCTTCTGTTCTCAGCCCTCTGGTTATCCCAATTCTCACATCCACACACGCCCACTGAAGAAACCATAGCCTTAACTAGACTGACCTCTGTTGACAAAGTGATGTCTCTGTTTTTTAATATGCTGTCAAGCTTGGTCATAACTTTCCTTTCAAGGTGCTGGGAAAGCTGGTCAACCACTTGTAAAAGAATGAAACTAGAACACTTCCTAACACCATACACAAAAATAAACTCAAAAAGGAGTAAGCATCTTTTAATTTCATGTCTGCAAACAGCATCTGCAGTGATTTTGGAGCCCAGAAAATTTAAGTCAGCCACTGTTTCCACTCTTTCCCCATCCATTTGCCAAGAAGTGATGCCAGCAGATGGCATGATCTTAGTTTTCTGAATGTTGAGCTTTAAGCCAACTTACAGAAAAATACATATGCATACGTGAATTAGAAAAAGACCTTATGGTTAACAATACCTCTGAGAAAGGGTGGAGAATGAAATATGCATTCAATCAAGACTGTAGATTTTTGTGTGTCTAGGCATCCATTTCACTTCGTTCTAAGAAGACATGTATGCACTGTTTGTAAAATGAGAAAAGAAAAAAGAAAAGTAAAACAGCAAGCTGCAAATTAATTTTTTAAAATAATGCCAGATGGAACGTGTCAGACCTCTAGGATACAGTGGCCAGGCAACCAAGGGGAAGTAAACAAATAAAACAAGGACTATTTTTCTCCTGTCCATGTGGCAAAAGAAGAGCTGGTGCCATGGAGTGCAGAGTAGGGAGGCTCGGTATATTTCACAGCCTGTCTGTTCTGATATGTCGTCCTCTTGGAAGACTGAGGCTGCTGCTGCTATCTTTGCTGCTGCTTCTGCTGGTGCTGCATCTTCTGCATGTGCCTCTTTTGGGAGGACGTTTGAAACTTACTTGATGAGTTCCACACAACCTGCTGCATGGCCAGGGCAGTCTCCTTTGGTAAAACTGGCCTCTGCTTTTTCACTGGGTTTCTCATGCTGCTGCTGCTGCTGCTGGTGGTGGTGGTTGCTGGGCCGTGACTGTGCAGACGGTGCCGTTGGCGGCCGTGACCCCAGCCGTGGAAGTTTGGGAGGATGAGTGGGTGAGGACCAGCATTTCGGGGGGAGACTGGCTGCCCACTGTTGTGGATGATGGAGCTTCACCTACGACGGAAGCCAACACATGAAAAAACAAAACAGAAAGTAGACGGGACTCAGGCTGACCTGCAGGGTCTCCAGGTCAGTGAGTTCTAGGTGACCATCCCAGGCTGTCATGCCAAGGGCCTCCCCATGAATGGGCATATTCTTGCTTTATATGCTTAGGCCACTTCTTCAGCATGTGCAACTTCAAATATCAGACTCCTTGGGTTACTCAAATGTGGGCTTGCTCACATTTGAGAAACTTGTCAAGGCCTCTGAGGGACTGAGGCCAACATGACCCACCCCTTGGCCTGGAGTTGCCCACCTGTTAGTCGATGACCCACTGACTGAACAGAGTCGCTGCAAGTACCTTGTTTCACAGTTAGAGTTCAGTAAGCACTTTGAGAAAGACTTAGCCAAAGTCCCTCTGGTCATTAACAGGAATCCTTTGCTTGGACAGGAAACCTACAGAGCATGTACCCCAAGGAACCAGACAGCCTCCCAGTGGCCAAAGCACTGAATACCAATGAACCACCCAGAATGAAGAGTGTTCCCTTTCATCTCTTCTAATTCCTTCCCGAAGAGTCTCAGTGTGGTCCTGGCAGTCTTGACACCTACCACTCAAGGGAACTCCACACCAAGGACAGAACCATCCCCAGCACAATGGTATTTATGGAGACTTTAGAAGCCTTGCTTTCGTTTTGACTGTAGTTCTCCATTTTGCATCTTTTATGCACAGCACAAAATACTGTTTTCCCTACTGTGTGCTAGTTAAGTTTAAGTTCCAAATTGAGTTCATTTTTTTTTAAACAGCTGCTGCTTCAGATAAAAAATATATACTAGGGCAATAAGTGAACAAGCAGGTTTTGGGAATGACAAAAATAATGACTACGAGTGGCTGAGTTTGAAAAACGCTGCCTTTTGGAGTGCATCTTCTGGGAGAAAATGAGCTATGAGAGTGGAGGGCAGGATTTCAACAGACAGCAGGGAAAATTTGGAAGAGAACAGTTTTAGCCAAGACATGCCCAGGAATAGGCAGAATTTTGGAGGGTGAGGTCAGGCAGTGAGAAGGGCTGGCCCGGGGGTGACCACAGGAGTGTTCATCTGTAAGCGAAGGGGTCCGTTACGACTGCAGGGGCCCCAGGCACTGGACAGATGAACATCCATCTCCAGAGAGGATTCCCTCGGGTTCACACAAAAAAACACGGATGCAAGTCAGCATCCTTGGTCTCAGACGATGTGCCTGGACATAAAACTAGGTTTAATAAGGACTGAAAGTGAGTTCGCTCCGTCGTGTCCAACTCTTTTGCAACCTCATGGACTGTAGCCCTCCAGGCTCCTCTGTCCATGGGATTTCCCAGGCAAGAATACTGGAGTGGGTTGTTATTTCTTTCCCCAGGGTATCTAACCAACCCAGGGAAAGAAACCTGGGCCTCCAGGATAGCATGCAGATTCTTTATTATCTGAGACACCAAGCAAGCCCTTAATGACAACACCTTTTTTGGGGGGCTCAGCATGCTTCCACTGCATGACTCCATGCCTGTCATTTTTAGATTTCTGTCACCCAGAAAAGACGTGAGTTCTTGATTATTCTAGGGGAAATTTTCAGTTAACTGTTGTTCTGGGAAAACCAAGGAGTGTGAAAGGAGAAGAGTGCTGACAGGCTGACTTTTCCACCCGAGGGGGGAGGGGGTCTTGGTGGTTACACAACTGACTGGCCCTCTTGCTCCTCCGGGGAAGAATTCAGCCCAAGTCCTGGGCCAGAACACAGGGTGGGACTGAGAGAAGATCTCTACCTAGAGTGAGGTTGCCCCCACCCGTTCCCAGGACAACCTTTCAGATATTGGTCACAGCCTCTGCCCCTTCCCCTTGCAGGGGCAGAAGTGGCTTTGAGCTTGCCCCTTTTAAAAGGCAGAGATCCCACAGGCAAGGCATCTAACTTGCAAAAGCAACGTTAGTGCCTCTCTTTTCTGCCATGTGGTTAAGAAATATACTGTCCTTGTGGATAAGCTAGTCTGATACCTTCTTGGGCAAAGGGCAACCACAAAAAGGCCCTTTCTCTCTCTCATCTTGCAAAAGCAAACAACTGGCTTTGTAGAGTGGTAACTTCTCTGAAAGAGTCCCATTCGGGCTCTTTTTCAAATTAAAATAACAAACAAACAAACAACAACAACAAAGCAGGAGTATGCAATCTGAAAACTTTCCAGGCTTGACACACTTTGGGGGAGTTTTCATTTAGTCACTAAAACGCTTTAATTTCTAAAGGATATGGAAGTTTTACTGGGACGGTGGGGAGGAAGAGGAAAGGCCATGGAAAATTCCATTTGTCCTAAAAATTTTGGAGTATATACTCACCTGCAGTCTCAAAAAGAAGTGACTTTCTTAAAAGTCAACACTCCAAAGGCGACCCCACCCAACTAGCCTACTTATATCAGACTAGGCTTACTGTCTTGTACATTAAAAAAGGACTTTTTCAGAGAAGGCTGGAAACGACTGATATGACACATGTAAGTGGAGTCAAGGTCCTGAAGCGAGCTCCATTAGCCTCTGCTCTGGCATCTCTAGCTAGAAAAGCCATCTTTCGATCTGAGGATTCAGTTTCTCTGTATAAGCTGCACTTCTAACTGAAGATCACTTGGAGGTCACCAAGCACTCTTCAAAGCACCAGTCACTTAATAAACACATAAGTGAAATCACACCTTTGAAAAGATGCTCAACTGCAGAGTCTGACATGAAGCCAATTCTTCAAGCCCGAAATCATCCTCAGGTGGCTCTGGATTTCAACTTCTGTGAAGTTCCTCTAACTGACCTATTGTTTCAGAATCATCCTCTACATAAAATTCCCACCACGTTCAGAGGATCCTAGAGAAACTTCCTTCCAACACCAGTGAGAGGAACAGCTCAGCTTCATTTTATCACCTGGAGTGCCTTGTATTTGGGGGGGGGGGATGAGCTCTTTTAAAGCACTCATATGTTTTTTCCCTTTTCATTTCAACTGCAGGAAGCTCAGGGCCAAAAGGGAAGAGTGACTTTGCTAATTCTGAAGGCTGACATAGTTATTTCTGTATGTAAAATTTCCCTACATCTCTCACTATTTCATGTTCATTTTTCTCGGTGTCTTGATTTCCATTTTATCAGTATATCTGAAATCCTTTCTGGAAGCAGTGAAAAAATCCACAACTAAACAAACAGTCGACTTCAGAAAGAAAGGAATAGTTTAAATCTATCACTCATAGGAACACTGCCATCTGGGACCCAACAATTCCACAAACTTCATGGAAAAAATGCTACTCCTGTTGCTTTCTGCAGCATCAGAAGTGGTCCCTCAAACCCCAGTCCACACAGAATTGGATGTTTCAGATGCCACTCATAATTTTAAGGGATGAGGTGGTGATCCATCCTTCCTGACCGACTCAACTGCTGTCTATCATCCTACCCTGCATCACTGAGAGATATTCCATCCTCTTTCAATGAATTCCAGGAACTGAGGTTCAGCAACAGTTCACAATGATACAAACACAGAGGATAAAAGCTCAAAATCCATCCCCCCTCCTGCTTTAAGCAGTGAGACTAAGAAAACCCCAGGGCACACACAACTGAGAAGATGGGTCCTATCAGAAGCTGCCCGTTGTCTGTTTTGTCACTAAGTCGTGTCCAGCTCTTTTGTGATCCCATGGACTATATAGACCACCAGACTCCTCTGTCCATGTAATTCTCCAGGGAACACTACTGGAGTAGGTTGTCACTGCCTTCTGGGGATTTTCCCAATCCAAGGATCAAATTTGCGTCTCCTGCTTTGGCAAGCAGATTCTTTACCACTGAGCTACATAATTAAAACTGGCTATCCGTGTATGTAACTCACAAAGTACAAGAGGTTTTATGGCTACAATCTCCAACTTGTTCTTAGGCCATGTTTCTCCTGGGCTCTTAATTAATTCTTATCTTTCTTGGGCATATCAACAGCCACTTGCCAAGCCAGCAGAGAAATTCACTGACTGCTTCACCAATGGGCCAAATATCTTTTAAATCATTCCTATGTTCCACTGGTATGGATCTAACAGAAGCAGAAGATATTAAGAAGAGGTGGCAAGAATACACAGAAGAACTGTACAAAAAAGATCTTCACGACCCAGATAATCATGATGGTGTGATCACTCACCTAGAGCCAGACATCCTGGAATGTGAAATCAAGTGGGCCTTAGAAAGCATCACTATGAACAAAGCTATTGGAGGTGATGGAATTTCAGTTGAGCTATTTCAAATCCTCAAAGGTGATGCTGTGAAAGCGCTGCACTCGATATGCCAGAAAATTTGGAAAACTCAGCAGTGGCCACAGGACTGGAGGAGGTCAGTTTTTGTTTCAATCCCAAAGAAAGGCAATGGCAAAAAATGCTCAAACTACCGCACAATTGCACTCATCTCACAGGCTAGTAATATAATGCTCAAAATTCCCAAGCCAGGCTTCAGCAATACGTGAACTGTGAACTCCCAGATGTTCAAGCTGGTTTTAGAAAAGGCAGAGGAACCAGAGATCAAATTGCCAATATCCGCTGGATCATCGAAAAACCAAGAGGGTTCCAGAAAAACATCTATTTTTGCTTTATTGACTATGCCAAAGCCTCTGACTGTGTGGATCACAATAAACTGTGGAAAATTCTTCAAGAGATGGGAATACCAGACCATCTGACCTTTCTCTTGAGAAAACCTGTATGCAGGTCAGGAAGCAACAGTTAGAACTGGACATGGAACAACAGACTGGTTCCAAATAGGAAAAGGAGTACGTCAAGGCTGTATATTGTCCCCCTGCTTATTTAACTTCTCTGCAGTGTACATCATGAGAAACGCTGGGCTGGAAGAAACACAAGCTGGAATCAAGATTGCTGGGAGAAATATCAGTAAACTCAGATATGTGGATGACACCACCCTTATGGCAGAAAGTAAAGAAGAACTAAAGAGCCTCTTGATGAATTTGAAAGAGGAGAGTGAAAAAGTTTGCTTAAGGCTCAACGTTCAGAAAACTAAGATCATGGCATCTGGTCCCATTACTTCATGGGAAATTAATGGGGAAACAGTGGAAAGAGTGTCAGACTTTATTTTTTGGGCTCCAAAATCACTGCTGCTGGTGATTGCGGCCATGAAATTAAAAGACGCTTACTCCTTGGAAGGAAGGTTATGGTCAACCTAGATAGCATATTTTAAAGCAGAGACATTACTTTGCCAACAAAAGTCCGTCTAGTCAAGGCTATGGTTTTTCCAGTGGTCATGTATGGATGTGAGTGTTGGACGGTGAAGAAAGCTGAGCGCCGAAGAATTGATGCTTTTGAACTATGGTGTTGGAAAAGACTCTTGAGAGTCCCTTGGACTACAGGAGATCCAATCAATCCATCCTAAAAGAGATGAATCCTGGGTGTTCATTGGAAGGTCGATGTTGTAGCTGAAACTCCAATACTTTGGCCACCTCATGCGAAGTGTTGACTCATTGGAAAAGACCCTAATGCTGGGTAGGATTGGGGGCGGGAGGAGAAGGGGATGACAGAGGGTCAGATGGATGGATGGCATAACCGATTCGATGGACATGGGTTTGGGTAGACTCCGGGAGTTAGTGATGGACAGAGAGGCCTGGCGTGCTGCAATTCATGGGGTCACAAACAGTCAGACACGAATGAGCAACTGAACTGAACTGGACTGATGTTCCACTGTAGGGTCTTCCAACATGCCTGGGGTGTCTCAAGTTTGAATGAAGCCACTGCTGGTTCAGTCCCTAACAGCAGTAAAGGGAGAACTGCTAAGACTCAGGCAGCAGTTCACAACTAGGTGAGATTTAGCTTTGTCAAGACACTTTTGAAGTCCTCCACTGGGTAGATGCTACTGACATCCAGTTGGTAAAGACCAGGGATACTGCTAAACATCCTTCAATAAACAGGACAAAGAACTGTCCAGCATAAAATGTCAATAGCGCCAAGGTTGAGAGGCCTTGGGCCCATGTCAGCTAAATGCAAATATGGCAGAAAACAGGCTCTGGAGCGCATCATACAATGCCCCTTGGATTTCTACAGACCTGAAGAAGAACTCAGCAGTCTGGTGCCGCTCACCCGGAAAACCTTACACTCTAGTAAGAAAATGTATTTTGAGATGCCTGGGCAGTGTGAGGGGAGGTAAGGGAGAATAAACTCATCAAGGTCTTTGAACTGAACGCTTTTCTCAATTTCAGCCCTGTCCAACGTCTTAGCATTGATAACCACTTGAGGCATGTAAGTGAACATATTGGAAAGGAAACTGCTTAGGTTCAAAATGACCTGACTGCTGGAAGCACCTATTACTTTCTAAGAGACTTCTTCTCCTGTGCTCAAAATCAACCACATTGGGTATCAAGAAGGTTAAAGGTAGGCAGGCCCAGCTCAAGTCCTTGTCCTGCTCAGTAACTAGCTAGGTGACTTGGAGATACCCCAAGCTTTGTTGTGCACACTTCATGATGTCTGAGGGTGACATGACATGTGATAGTATAAATGGCAATGTGGCATTCTAAAACCAAATCAAGAAAGCAGAAACTGATACAGTCACTTACCCTCCTGCTTGGGAGGTGTTTCTTTGGGTTCCTTCCTAGGTTTTTGACTCTCCAGTGCAGAAAGGTCTTCTCTTATATCTGTGACCAATCCACTCTCTGAATCAGAATCCAGGCCCAAATGCACTCTTGGGGAGTCAGTCTCACCTTTTCCCTTCAGCTTATCCTTTGTGGGATGAGGAAAGAATTTTGCTTTGTCTGAAAAGTCCTTCTCAAGCTGGGGGCTCATCTTCTCCTTGACTGATCTTGCCTTTCTCACTGGCTGGTGACACGCTTTCAGCTCCTCTTCTATCTCTACTGGGTTTGCCACTTTGGACTTTCTTCTTTTCTTTTCTTTTTTTTTTTTTGAAAGCAGATGGCTCTTTTCCCATCTGAGACAACTCTGTGTCTTCAGCAACTTCTGGCTCATTCTTGGACCTCTGCTCCTCATCACTGATAGGGTCACTTTCGCTACTATCTGACTTCTCTGTATTCCTGGAATCGCTGGGCTTGACAGTCATATAAACATCTTCTGAGATTTCATTTATGCCTACATTAAAAAAAAGAAAGAAAGAAAACAGGATGTAGCATGCTCACAGAAAAAGGAGCAGGACCAGAAAACCACAAATATTTAACATGCTCAATGCTGAAATTAAAAAAAAAAAAAAATCACATTGCCTCACACTGTCCTGGTGGCGTTAGCAGTAGACTTAAGTTGCAGGTGAATACAAGTGACAAATGGAACTTGCCTGGAAAGTGTTTCAGTTACTGACATTCAAAAATGACATCGGACCAAACCACGTGCATTTCTAATTTATACAGAGCTCAATCTTGGCAGCATAGGTAAGTACTGGGAAACATAGAATGGGAGGGATGGAAGGGAACACTACACAGGATTTGTTAAAACTGATCAATTTTCAGTTCAGTTGAGTTCAGTCGCTCAGTCTCGTCTGACTCTTTGCGACCACGTTAACAGCAGCACTCAAGGCCTCCCTGTCCACCACCATCTCCCGGAGTGCACCTAAACTCATGTCCATTGAGTCGGTGATGCCATCAAACCATCTCATTCTCTGTTGTCCCCTTCTCCTCTTGCCCCCAATCTTTCCCAGCATCAGGGTCTTTTCTAATGAGTCAGCTCTTCGCATCAGGTGGCCAAAATATTGGAGTTTCAGCTACAACATCAGTCCTTCCAACGAACACTCAGGACTGATCTCCTTTAGCATGGACTGTTTGGATCTCCTTGCAGCCCAAGGGACTCTCAAGAGTCTTCTCCAACACCACAGTTCAAAAGCATCAATTCTTCAGCTCTCAGCTTTCTTTATAGTTCAACTCTAGCATTCACACACGACAACTGCAAAAGCCATAACCTTGACTAGACAGACCCTTGTTGACAAAGTAATGTCTCTGTTTTTAATATGCTGTCTAGCTTCATCATAACTTTCCTTCCAAGGAGAAAGTGTCTTTTAATGACATGGCTGCAATCAGCATCTGCAGTGATTTTGGAGCCCAGAAATATAAAGTCAGCCACTGTTTCCTCATTTATTTGCCATGAAGTGACGTGACCGGATGTCATGATCTTAGTTTTCTGAATGTTGAACTTTAAGCCAACATTTTCACTCTGCTCTTTCACTTTCATCAAGAGGCTTTTTAGTTCTTCTTCACTTTCTGGCATAAGGGTGGGGTCATCTGCCTGTCTGAGGTTATTGATATTTCTCCCAGCCACCTTGATTCCAGCTTGTGCTTCTATTTTACAGATTAGAAATAAAAGAGGGCCTGAGAAATCCCTTGTCCTGGGACACAAAGAAAACCAAGACAGAGAGGCGAGGCTAGAGACATGGATTCTTGAGTCACCACTTGGGCTCTTCCCACATATTCCCAAAGCGTTAAGTCTTTTACTCTTTCTGTCCATGACTCAAAGAAATAAGCCAAGCCTTAAAGCAGGGATTGCAAACTCACAGCGCAAGAGCCACGTGGGGCAAGCAGACGTGTTATTTAGGAAGCAATGATTTGACCCAATGCTTTCCAATCTTTCGTTATTTGTTGCTTTTAACTTAGAATGTGCTGGCCAATTCAGAAACCCGGAAGTTTCACACAGAAATTAAGATTTTAGGCTTGCCTGAAAGAGCAGAAGACCTGGCCATTCTCGGTCACAGGGCTTCAAGCCTGGCTGGGGCTGAGAAGTACTGTCCCATTTCAGTTGGGGGAGCACTGTCTCCAGGTCACCCAGCTGCCCAGCCCCCATCTTGCTCCCTGCCCTGAAGCAGAGTCAACCATCATTGTGCTTCTACTCTTTTTCTACTGGTAACTGAGTCCAGAGGAAAGGCACCCATTTCCATGTCTCAAGCAAAAGGAAAAACGATAAAACAACAGGAGTTTGCTACATATACAAGCAAAAATTGGCAAAAGTCTATTTCTAACAATAATTTCATTTAACCTGTTTGTATTTCCTACTCCCAATAGTGAGCGTCATCCATCTGTAGGTAAATAATCCGTTACCCTACAAGCTTGAAAAGAGGAAATCCCCATCAACTCTGTATTGTCTTCATTCTAGAGCAATGGTTACCATGAGTGGGATCACGGAAGAGAAAATCGTAAAAGGGCAAGAGCCACAAACAGCCCAGCAGGATCAGGAGTGAACTATATCCACCTCCTCCAGGGCTCAAAGGGAAAGAATCAAAAAATCCAATCTGGTTTGATTTCTGGATCTCAGGGCTGGTGCAGTTGGTAACTAATGTTCGGACCCAAGAATGACAAGCATGACCACATTTGCTTGGATACTGGAGCCCAAAGGAGGTGAATTCAGATCCTGCTCCTCTGCTTCTATTAGTTGTGTGAGCCTGAACGGGTGAACTACCTCTCTGAGCCTCAGTTTCTTCCCCTGGACAATGGGTTTGATAACATTATCAACCTTCCAGGACAATCTTTGCACGGTGCCGGGGGGATAGGAAGTCCTCCGTAACTCCTTATTGACAATAACAAATCGAGGAGCTAGACTAGCTGCCTGGAAGAACCCAAGAAAGATATGGACTGCATAGTTCATCCACGTCACTCAATGTCCTAACCAAATGGGCAATCCAGCAAGGAGTGCTTTGGTTAGACAGCCTAGGTGACATCCAACGACAGCTCCTTTCTCACCCAAAGGTCCAGAGCACCCAGTGACAAAGAAATCTGAAGATTCCTTTAAAAACTGTAAATAGAATGGCCACACGACCCAGCAATCCCATTGCTGGACTTACACACCGAGGAAACCAGAACCGAAAGTGACTCGTGTACCCCAATGTTCATCGCAGCCGTGTTTACAATAACTAGCACATGGAAGCAACCTAGATGTCCATCGGCAGATGAATGGAGACGAAGGCTCTGACCCATACGCACAATGGAATTTTACTCAGCCATTAAAAAGAATGCATTGGAATCAGTTCTAATGAGGTGGATGAAACTGGAGCCTATTATACAGAGCGAAGTAAGCCAGAAAGATAAAACACCAATAGAGTAAATTAACGCATATATATATGGAACTTAGAAAGATGGTAATGATGACCCTATATGTGAGACAGCAAAAGAGACACAGATGTAAAGAAGAGACTGCTGGACTCGGAGGGAAAAGGTGAGGGTGGGATGATTTGCGAGAATAGCATTGAAACATGTATAGTATGTGAAATAGATCACCAGTCCAGGTTTGATGCGTGAGACAAGGTGCTCAGGGCTGGTGCACTGGGATGAATGACTCTGAGGGATGGGATGGGGAGGGAGATGGGAGGGTCGGGATGGGGAACGCATGTACACCCAGGGCTGTATCATGTGAATGTATGGCAAAAGCCACTACACTATTGTAAAGTAATTAGCCTCCAATTGCTATAAATTTTAAAAAAGAGGTAAAAAATAAAAAGAAAGATTAGAAAATATTTTAACTAAGTGATAATAAAAACACAGCGTATCAGAATTCATGAGATGCATGTCTAGAAGTGTTCACAATTTTAAATGCTTCTATTAAAAATGAATAAAAGCCTAAGGCAATGGAAAAAAGAAAAAACAAAAACAAAAACCTCCCTCAAAGCGTTCAGCAAAGGCTATGTATAGGAAAGGTGAGGGATAGGTGTGATTAGCTCTTGCAAATTTCTTGCTGTCAGATCTTATGTTCTTGAAGTAAGGTGGTGGTCAGCTAACTGTGTTCCTGTAATCCTTGAGGGAAGCAAATATTATTCCCTATTCCCTATTTCCTGAAAAGATAGGTCCCAAGCTTGACGTTCACCCTCCATGGTCCTGGTTGGGGGGGAGGGGTCCCTGTGCAGGCTGGTTTTTCTAGTCATGGAGCATTCATCTAGCACCCACTCTTGTTACTTCCAGCAGTGCTCAGTCCTAGGTGGAAGAGGTAATTCTCAGTTCTCTGTGCCCTCCTCTTACCAAGGCCCCCATACACTGCCCAGCCACCTTCAATGAGGGAGCCAGGTACCCAGCATGTAGCTGACCCTCAGCCTCCTCAGTCTACCCAGTTGGAGAGCTGGGTCCTGTAGACTGTGACCCATGCACATTGCCACAACCATTCGGTCATGGAGGTGGGGATGGAACACGTTGGCCATTGCTTTCAAACCTGGTCCAGACCAGTCAGTGGCTTCAGCAAGGGCTCTGGGACTCTGCAAGACACAGCCTGTTCCCAAGCTCCACAGTTCATTCCCCATCCCAAGGCCCAAGGGCCTAGAGGGCTCTATGGGAAGGCTGTAATATATCTCACTACACTCTGCTCAGAGGCTTTCTGTTGGTGGTATTGGGGTTTGTAACGCCACTGAAGGTCTTGGGCTGAGGTCTGCAGCACCGTTTTCCACCCTGCCTCTATTACAGTATCTTCCTTGATGAGCTTATTCAACCTGGGACTAAAAGTTGGTAACTTGGACCATCACGGACCATTTCCAGTAGCCCAAGGACCACATTCTACTCTGTTTCTATAATGAAGGGATTTCAACTTCACAATGTCATGTGATGTAAAAGATTTCTTCTTCCTCTAACTGAAATATTTAACTTAGAATAATGTCTCAACGGATATATATTGCAAACGAGGCTACCATTTATTTATTCACTGCTGGAATTATACTTGATGTGTAAGGTGATTGAAACAATTATCATTGGGGTATAGTTGCATTACAATGATGCTTTAGTTTCTGAGTACGTATGTCCAAGTGAATCCATTTTAGGTGTACACATATCCCCTCGTTTTTGGATTTCCTTCCCATTTAGGTCACCACAGAGCAGAGTCGAGTCCCCTTGTTCTTTCACTTTTCTCATACTGTAACATTTTCGTAAATGTTAACTGGAGGTTAATTACTATACAATATCGTGATGGTTTCTGCCATACATCAACATTAAGAAGCCGTAAGTATATCGGGGTCCCACCCATCCTGGAGCCCCTCCCACATCCCCTCCTATGCTATTTTTCTGGGTTGTTCCAGAGCACTGCTTTGCATTCCCTGCTTCGTGCCAAGGAAAATCTGAAAGATGATTTTTCTGTATGAAATATGTGATTTTCTTTATCTCACATGTGAGAACATGGGTGCAGATTTTTCTACGTGAAATAGGAAATATGTACTTCATGTTTGAAAATCTACTTGTATAATTTTTTCATCATATATGGAATCTTGTCTGTTTCACATGTGGATATCTGTGCACACTTTTTCCTACATGAATGGGGAATTCCAGATAGTTCAGATATGAAAAGTTGAGCATATGCTTTCCTGTCTGACCTCTGAAGTTGTATCCATTTCCCATGTAAAAATCTCAATGAAATTTTACTGACATGAAGTATGCAATTAAGATATGGGAACCAACAGGAAATTGGAATTCTATTTCATAAAAGAAATTCTGGGCACCGCTGTTTCTTCATGAAATACTTAATTCTTTGTATTTCTTACATAGAAAACAATGACTGTCCACCATGAAATAGGGAGATCTCTGTATTAACTGCATCAAAATCTAGGCACTAATTTTCCTTCATGAAACTTGAACTTCTCTATATTTCACATCTGATAATCAGAATGAACATTTCCCTATGAGAAATAAGGAAATCTCTGCATTTCATGTAAACCATTGGTTCTTCAGTCTCTGAAACACCTGTTTGCATTTGTGTCCCTGTGTGTTACATGTGTGTGTGTACACATATGTGCTTGTGTCACCTGTTCCTGTGTGTGTGTGTGTGTGTGGCCTAATGTAGGTGCTCAGTGTGAAACACCAGACATCCTAGGAGGCAGAGTGTGAGCATTGCATCTATCCAGGCACTTAACGTGAGTGTGCTCACGTTAGCTATGTGGCCGAGAGGAAGAGAGTAAGCAATGGTCAGGAGGAGCACTTTACTCCACTTGAAACACTTGCAGGAGGAGCTCTGCTTCTCTGGGAATTGCATCCGCAGGAGCACATCCTTAGCCGCTGGGGTGCCTGCTTTAAGCCGTGGGCCAGGGGAAAGGCCAAGAGCTGACAGACAGCAGACCAGGGGCTCCAGGGTGTTTTGGCTTGGGGCTGCATTGTGGGGCCCAAAGAGCGAGCCAAGGGAAGTGTGCTGCTTCATCCTCAGAGTATGGCTGCATTCCTGACACTGCTCAAGCCTAAGGCACACGGTTAGGGACGGACTCTGCAGGCGGTGAACTTTGGTGAGGTCAGCGGTAACAGCGCCTCCCCCGCCGATCCCCACCCCCCACCAAACCCACCCACGCTCTGCCCGTGGCTTGCCGTTTAGATCCAAGGTGAGCACCTGTGTCCCTGACGTACCCACGAAACTTGTGTCACCTGTGTGAACCCCTGAGCACACAGAGTCACCCGCTTCCCCAGTGGCAATTTCAAGCTTGACGGTGGCTGCAGTGTCACCTTCAGATTCCTTGCCTTCGACTCCAGCTGGCCTGGCTTGCCCAGTCGCTGGTCTGGCACATCTATACTGTTGGTCAGGCAAACGGCTTGTGTGGACCAGCGCACTGTGCACTGAGCCAAGTTGGGCCCCTGCGTGCCCAGAATTCCAAGGGGTGTGTCTGTCCCGTGAATGAACGCCTTTTGACTCCATTTGATTGGTCCTGTGATGAGGTCTGGAGGTCAGGGTATAGAGTTCAGCTCCTTCCCGCCACCATATTACCCGTGCGTGGTGGCACACGGTTCTGCGCATGCCTGTCTCCCTTTCCCTGCTCATTGGCTGTGGGCAAGTAACCAGTTGGTTGTGCCACGTAGACTGCGGCTGGTTGGCGGGCTTTGCCGGCCGCCAGCTGTGCTCTCACGTCCAGCTTCTTTGTGGCCCTGGGCTACGGCCAGAACACCATGGAGACTGAGACGGGGCCAGAGGAAGGCGGCAGCACCCCGGGATCCTGGGTCTTAGTTGTGAGCCCGGGTCTTCTCGAGGGAGGGACCCTGGGGCCTACCAGCGCGGTGGGGGCGGCAGAGGCAATGCAGGCCACAGGTAGTGCACCAGGCGAAGAGGCCGCCCTCTTCTGGGTGGAGGCGGTAGAGAAAGGTGCAGCCCTGGAGGAGGGAGAGTTGGCGGGATTCGGGCAGGAGTTCCAGCTGCTGGTGTTAGACATCATGGAGGAGGTGGAGGTGGTGGCCTACGAGGAGCAGGAGCAGGTGTCCTCGCAGGAGCAGGTGCCCTCGCAGGAGCAGGGCCAGGAACATCCAAGCCCCAGAGCCCCCAGGGATCAGCCCGCACTGGAGGCCCTGATGGCCCTGCAGCTGCAGCTGGATTTCGTGAATAAGAAAGCCCAAAGGGCCCGCACTCGCCTGAAACACAAGAACTGCCAGAGGCGGAAGCTGCGTCTAGAACACAGAAGTGCCATCATCGAGGGAATCCGTGGATTCTGGGTCGAAGTTGTATCCCTTGGTGTGGTGCTTGTGAATTTTTTTTTTTTTTTCAATCTGCGTAATTGCAGAAGCAGTTTAGAGATCTGGCAGTTCTGGTACAAAATGTATTTTTTGGATGCTGAGTATTGGTTACCGTTCTGTGTATCTGTTCCCGATATAAGGTGTGATGTCCTTGCTGTTCTGGGTAGCACAAATTGCTACTTGGGCTTTATTTGCAGAGGTCCCAATCAGAATTGTCATTAGCACCAGGGACTCTTCAGAGAAAAGGCTTGTCTGGGATCCAGGTCTTCTCTGAAAAGCTGCGTGAATTTGGCGGTGAGGTTGGGATGTGTAAGTGCTCATGCTGCTTGTACGTAGGAGTGCCTGTTTTCCAGAAGTAAGCTAAGTTTTAGGAGGCTGAGATGGAGCTTAGGGCCTTTCCTGTTAGGAACAGAACCTGCTCTGGTAGTGCATTTATAGGCACAGCCTTGGGGCTTGTCATGCCTTCATACAGTCTGCGTTAACAGAAATGTGACGAGTTAACTCGTCGCAAGATGAAGTCAGACAGCGCCATTCTACACTTTAGGCTAGATTTGTCCTTCCAGCACTTTTTTCCTCTAGCATCTAGAGGCTCCTTGACCTAAAGCAGTTTATGAACCACCCTCAAATGTCAGCTATGATGGCTGACCAAGATGAAGACATACTTCACTTCATGACCAACTTAAAGGTCAGGCAGGGGACACTGATAATTGTGGGGGGAAGGTGACTGCGGAGGGGAGAGGACATGATTTACCCCTGAAAACAGGAAAGGACAGCTCTTCTGTAAAGGGGTTTCACACCCATCCACCCCTACCCTACTCCCCACACTTTGTCCTGGCAGGTGGAGGAACTCAGGCATCCCTCTCATCACTGCAAGATCACATTGTCCTTCTGGAAGAATAGGTATTTCCAGAATGAAGTGACTGTTAAGGATTATCTCATTAATGTCACTGGTAAGAGGCAGCTCCTTGGATTTGGTGGGTGGGGGCAGAAAAGTGTAGGTTGAATTGGAAAGTGATTTAGGTCTTTCTCCCATACTCCTTTTCCTGCAGGATATCGAGCATCTCATTCCACCCTAATTAGCTGGAACCAGGGATTTGAATGCAAGGCATACAGCCGCAGGCACCATGACAGCAGCGTTAACTTCTTCAACTGGTCCTTTGACCACAATTTCACAGGATCTGACCGGATTGCTGAGGTAGGGTCCCACGCAGCCACTGGGCCAGAACTGGTGATGTATGTTGGAATTCTTGGCGGTGTACAGGAGGGCTCAGGGTCTGGCCAGCCCCGTGCTGACCTAGCTCATTGCCCTGACAGTTCATCATAAAGGATCTCTGGCCCAATCCCGTGTGGTACTATATGCGGAGGAAGGCTCTGACACGAGAGGTACTGGGAGGACGAGAGGCGAGGAGCCCAGGGATTGGGCACTGGCATAAGTGTTTTCCCGAAACTTGGGTCATTTATTTCACTTGTGGAGAAAGTGAGACTCTGTGGAATGCAGAGTAACACCATGGAATGAGGGAATCAGCAAGAGACAGCAGAAGTAGAGAAATGTAGTGAAAAACAGGTTCTAAGTAGAGAAGCTTGAGGTAGATGAAGTGTCCTGGTCAGGGCAATGTCACTCCAATTTATATCTGGCTCAGCTGCACATCTCTGAACTGGCATTCCATGGCCAACAAGGCAACCCTCAGGCTCCTCTTAAATTGGGGCCCACCTACTATTGAAATCCCCTTTCTACAACGGTCTGCGAGTCTCCTTTCTGCTAGGCTGTTCCCCACTGACCATCATTTGATTCCATTTTGATCATCACACTTGTTTCTATTTTTGTTTTCTTTTACATTTTTTCCACATGCCACTCTCATTCTGAGAATACTGACCACTGTGTAGGATTATGGAGAATAGTCTTTTAACTTATTTATTTTACCTGGAGGATGATTACTTTACAAAACCATGATGTTTTTTTTTCATACATTGGCCAACACGAATCACCCATAGATATACACGTGTCCCCCCAAATGCTGAACCAAACACCCACCGCCCTCCCCTACCTGTCTTTCTGGGTTGTCCCACAACATGACTTTGATTGCCTTGCTTCACGCATCAAATTTGCGCTGGTCGTCTATTTTGCATAAGGTAATGTAAATGTTTGAGGGCTATTTTCTCAAATTAACCCAGACTCACATTCCACCACGGAGTCCAAATTCTGTTCTTTATATGTCTGTGTCTTATTTGCTGTTCTGCATGTTCGATGTCCGGTACCACCTACGTGGTCCTAAACTCCATATATTTGTACTAACATGCAGTATTTGCTTTTTCTCTTTCTGATTTTCTTCACACTCTTAATAGGCTCCATATTCATTCCAACTCATTAGGACTGAGTTCAAGGCATTCCTTTTAAGAGCTGAGAAACATACCATTGTGTATATGTACCCCAACTCCCTTAACCCTTCATCTGCCGATGGCCATATAGGTTGCTTGCATATCCTAGCTCTTGTAAATAGTTGTACAGTGAAGATTGGGGTGCGTGGTTTAAAAACCTGTATGCAGATCAGGAAGCAACAGTTCAAACTGGACATGGATGGAAAAACAGACTGGTTCCAAATAGGAAAAGGAGTACATCAAGGCTCTACGTTGTCACCCTGCCTGTTTAACTCTCTATGCAAAGTAGATCATGAGAAACGCTAGGCTGGAAGAAACACAAGCTAGAATCAAGTTTGCCAGGAGAAATATCAATAACCTCAGATATGCAGATGACACCACCCTTATGGCAGAAAGTGAAGAAGAACTAAAGAGCCTCTTGATGAAAGTGAAAGAGGAGAGTGAAAAAGTTGGCTTAAAGCTCAACGTTCAGAAAACTAAGATCATGGCATCTGGTCCCATCACTTCATGGGAAATAGATGGGGAAACATTGGAAACGGTGTCTGACTTTATTTTGGGGGGGTCCAAAATCACTGCTGACGATGATTGCAGCCGTGAAATTAAAAGACACTTACTCCTTGGAAGGAAGGTTATGGCCAACCTAGATAGCATATTTAAAAGCAGAGACATTACTTTGCCAAAAAAAGTCCGTCTAGTCAAGGCTATGGTTTTTTCAATGGTCATGTATGGATGTGAGAGGTGGACGGTGAAGAAAGCTGAGCACCGAAGAATTGATGCTTTTGAACTGTGGTGTTGGAGAAGACTCTTGAGAGTCCATTGGACTGCAAGGAGATGCCATCAGTCCATCCTAAAGGAAATCAATCCTGGGTGTTCATTGGAAGGATTGATGTTGAAGCTGAAACTCCAATACTTTGGTCACTTCATGCAAAGTGTTGACTCATTGGAAAAGACCCTAATGCTGAGTAGGATTGGCGGGAGGAGGACAAGGGGACTACCGAGGATGAGATGGTTGGATGGCATCACTGACTCGATGGACATAGGTTTGGGTAGACTCCTGGAGCTGGTGATGGACAGAGAGGCCTGGAGTGCTGCAATTCATGGGGTCACAAAGAGTCAGACACGACTGTCCGACTGAACTGAACTGAACCGAACTGAGAGAGGAAATGTAAAAGTTCACAGACTCTCTCTCCTGGAAACTGACTTGAAAGGTTAAAGCTGTCTTTAGTGTTGTTCCGGGAGGCTAGGTTGACATATATGTATCTGTTTCTCTGTCCGTTTTGAAAGGAAACCCCCGATTTTGAGAAACTTATGTTGGAGTGTCCCCCTTTACCTAAAATAGAAAACCTAAGAAGGTGCTTCACATGAAGATCAATGGCCAACTAGTCCTCTCTGACATGAAAGTAATGAAGAGTGGTCTGCTGGTGAAACAGATCGAGAGGGAGAAACCAGTAAACATGAAATAATTCTGAAGGATAAATAGAAAGCATCAACCATAGGTGTCTGTGTATTGTTCGGCCAGGTCCTCAGGACAGATACTTCAACTCCATGTAGGATTCTCACTTTAACGCGTGGGAATTACCAGACCATGGAGAGTTATAGAGGGGGTTAAGTCATATGTTGGGGTTGTGTCAGGGGACAAGTTCTTCCTGTGGGGTGGGGTTGGGGAGGAAGGAGAAGGAAGAGGAGGGGCCATTAACTGTGGGTCTGGCAACTTGACAAGGGAAATGTGGATGTTCATGGAAGGGGTCTGGTGAACAAGAGCCAGAGATCGAAATAGTGGGACACAACTTTGTTGGAAGGTGGTGCCCCAGGTATCGTCACTGTTGGATATCATCAGGCATTTTAAGAGTACAGGACAAGGAAAAAGCCTTAACATTCAACTCACTATGAACCACATAGCCTCCTTGTGTATATGACTGCACAGTTCACCTTTTCTCAGAGTCAGCTTCCCAGGCCTAGGGTTCCAGGTAACATCTTAGGGGATGGGGGCATAAAGTATATGGAGGGGCTGTGGCCCAGAGCAAAAGCGAGGGGGTGGGAAGTCAGTAAGGATATTAATTTCTGGCAAAAGTGACCAGGGGAAAAGATAAATCACCAGGAAACAGACAAACAAAAACAGATCGCATCATGTATGTTTGAGCTCATGTGAACTCTGTTCTTTTTTCCAAGAACTCAGTTTAGGTACAAAGTCTGCAGGGGCAGAAGTCAGGGGAATGGGGATGTTAAACAGGCAAAGTCCAGCCTACGCAGCCGTGCACTCTGTGTCGCATGATGGCTCAGTGCTTAATATGCTTTTTTCCAGGAAGGCTTAAGCTCTGTGCCCAAGGCCCTCTGTCAGGCCTAGGTGCAGAAATAACATTTTTCCACAAACCCTCTGGTGACAGTGTCTATTCCTTGCTGAATGGCTCAGCACAGGCTGTATAAAACCACAAGTGGCCTTCTTCTGGGCTTTGTCGCTACTCTGTGGGCCAAGGGCCAATGGGAACACCTGGAGAATACAGAGCTTACGGAGGGACTGGTCGAACTTAGGGTGGCCCTTTCCAGGTATATGGCTGCTTTCCGGAATCACGTCCACCTCTGGATTGGGCAAAGGACAGACTGGCACAAAGGGAGTAGGGAGAGGTCAACGTTTGTCCTCTCACCCCAGATACAATGGCTCCAACGTGGGCATTCCTGTGGGTGATATTTCTGTCTCACATGGAGTTCTCACTCCAAAAATTGTCTCCCGACAGCAGCGTCTCTTTGGAGGGCAAAGGGTAAAGGATGAACGTCAAAGTTCATGGGTTTATGGATGCCCCCTTCAAGGTGCACTGAATGAGATCTCCTGCTCAGGGCCAACTTTTGCATTTGAATATCTTCACCCTAGTATGCCCCTTCTACAGAGGAGCATCTACAGTTCCAGAAGGCAAGGCTTGTCCTTCTCTGGGTGCTTTCTGTACAAGCAGCGCAGCAAACAATGGAAACATGTCTTCTTACTTTCTTAATCTGTAATCTTCAAAGGATCCTGGGGGCTCCGGCAGGCTGGTACCTGTCTTTCTCAGCGCCAGTTCAAAACAAAACAACACAAAGCAGAAACTATGCTGTAATAAGTCTGCTGTGGGTGTGGGATGGTGTATTGGTGCATGCTTTGGGGGACCTTAGACTGGGCTCATTCTAGGGGCTGCATGGTAGTTATCCACATTCAGAAGTTTTAGTAAGGCATTTCAAAGAAGTTAAAGACAAGAAACGTTAAGGACAGGGTTCCCCAACACCTACTATCTCCTGTCTTCAGTACCAGTGCTTCAGTACCAGGGGTGGCTTTAGCTCTAACCTGTCGTGGAGTGAAGAGTGCAGAGATAGTCATGGATCGGTTAGTAAACCTGAACTATGCATGGTTGACTTGATGGTCATTCTCTGGAAACTTGCCATGACATGTGTCCCCATGTCTCTCGGGCTTTCACTTGGGCCCTAAGGTCTAGGCGCTATTAGATTTGACTGCACACTTGGACGTGTTGTGTAAGGTTTTCTTCCACTGAATATCAATGCGTGTGAGACTTGGCGGATTACTGATAATTTCTTGAGCATTCTGGCTCAATCACCCTGAGCTGCATTTGTTTCCTGCTCCCTGGATATGTTCATGTTTTCCTCTGTTTAGAATGAAGATTGGGTGTCTCTGTTGTGCCTGCCCATGAATGTGAGTTGATGTTTCTTCCCGTGGGTCTGCCTATGACTCCTGTCTTCTTTGATGTGGCACCGATGCCTGTGCCATTATACACAGCTCTGCTGCAATAGCTATGTCAGTTCTTGCATGGCCCTATTCAACACACATGAATTGTGTTGCTTGTATTCACTTTTGTTTTTTAAGTTTGTGTGTCTTTGTCAGATTGTGTGTGAATTGGATGATTTCTTTCATTCCTGGATCAAATGTTTCCAACATCTTGAATTGTGACTTTTTTTTTTTAAGAGATACACGATATTTGTGAACAGCAAGAAATGCTTTATCACAGGAATAGTTAACAGTGACCCACGTTTGGAAACAGCAATACCCACATACTTACAGAAATGCCCGTTGGGCAAGAATACCACTCGTTGAAATGAGAATATGAATCAGGATCACAAAAGGCAAAGATGTTGCAGGAATGCATCTGTCAGAAAATTTTCCGTCTGTCAGGAGAGATTTGGGGTTGATTGTTAAGTGTTCTATAAACACTGCTGCAGAAAAGGAGGACATTGACTATTACCACTTCTTGCAGTGATCGTTAACCTGACATTACCCATGCAGAATTTCTTCATGATTTTAAGTGAAGCATCACTCAGGCAGTAAGAGTTGGGGCTTGCCTTTCTGTGAATAGGAATTTGTTAAAGAATTCTTGTCCTCAGTGACCTTCTATAGCCTGGGGAAAGGGGCTTGCATGATCAAGTACAAGTTCAAAGCCCCTTGCTATTTCTGTGCTTTTTCTGGAAGGAAAGCACAGGGAATGGAATGATGCCAACGTGATTGGCACTGTGAACCAGTCTGTTGTGATGGGAGTAGAGATCAGAGGCACATGTCACTCAACCGTCCACAGTGAGGACTTCCAGCCCTGCCAAACTCTTTGAATGTCAGTCCCCCTCATGAGAAAATCCCATTCACCTTCCAGGATTATCATAGAAGTAGAATAGGATGCTGATTTGATCAACTAGTGAGGGAAAAAAATAATAATAACTGGGCCAAAAAAAGAGGGGTGCTTACCAAAGTCCATTAGACTGGACAAGTAAGCAATTAGTTGCACATCTGTGCAAGTTTCTTTTCAGGATTGTTTGTGTGTGTATGTGGGTAGGTGGGTGGGTGAGCATGCAGACACATGTGCGCTGACACAAATGTGTGTGTGAGCTGTCTGAACTGGTCTGGCTGGGGGATGGAAGAATGGACACTGAAAACGCGAAAGAGCTTGTGTAAGATGTAAAGATCATAGGGCAGCAGAAGCACTGACGCCATGGAAAAAAGCCCAGGGATCTCACCGACAGAGCAAGCTAGAAGTGTAAACAGGCTTGTAAGTGTAAACATGGATCCCTGAGCAGAAAGGAGAGGCAAGAACAAAGCACCTGGGTGTAGTCAGGGAGGATGCGAAGGAGCAGAGAAATGGAGTGGGCCAGATTCCCAGGCACAGAAGAGGGGCTCTGCACAGCCCCTAGGACACCCAGCTACAAAGGGTTTTCTGTCCTTCTCAAGTGCAGGACCATTCTATCCTCGACATGACCAGGCATCTGAGCACAGCTTGCCCTTTTCTGCAAGGTTTGGGAGACTGGTGGCACTGTAGCATAAGCACCTGCTACATGCAGTTTGTCAGTTTGAAACATCACTCCTTAAAAGGGTGTCTTGGGTTGATCCTCTCATCCCTCCCAGTCCCACAGGCCTGGGCTGATGGTGTAGGCTGGGCTGTGTTCTCACGGGGAGGCTGGATGAGAACAGAACCACTTTGAAAGGGCCTCTGTACAATAAATGGACAGACTTCAATTCCTCTGGCAATGGAGAGCCGTGGCCCTTGGTGGGGCGCTATCCTTAGCATCTCTGTATAAATTTCTCTCAACAGAGAGAATTCCACGTCTGTATCACATTTAGACATGAGGGCAAAAGTGTTCTATGTGAAGCATGGAAGTTGGTATTTCACATCTGAATACATGCATGTAGATTTCCTGAATGAAATACAGAATTCGCTGCATTTCGCCTGTGAATATCTCACCACAAACTTTCCAAATTGAGAATGGAATTCCCTATATTTTACAGTATGAAAATGTATGCACATATTAAAACATAATGTGACACACATGAGAAGCAAACTACTAAACGATGGAAAAGATAAAAGATATACTCGCTCTACATATCCTAGCAAATCAGCTCATGACAAAGTTTCCAAAATAATGAGTAGTCCTCAAGTAAGACCTGATGAAAACCTTTGTCACACTTTGTCCTAAATTCACCTGGTAACTAGGAGAGCTCTCAGTGTCTGTTAACTTGCTTCACACACAAGAAAAAAACTGCTCATCCTTTTATGAGTGTATGTGGTTTTGAAGTGAGACATTATCTCAAGAGATTCTGTTAACCTCCATAGACTTTAAGAGATAAAGTGTTACTGTAACTAAATACCCCTGTACCCAACAACCTTGGGCCAAGCAATATCGAAACATTAAAGTTTAAAGCAGAGTATGTTTTACTGCAGAGCCATGCAAGAAGTGTGGCTTATGCCTTTAAAAACCTCAATCTACCTAAAGAGAAAAAAGAGCTACATATAGAAAAGTATAAAGCACTGATGAAAGAAATCAAACAGTACACAAATAGATGGATAAATATACCGTGTTCATGGATCAGAAGAATCAATATAGTGAAAACGAGTATACCACCCAAAGCAATCTATAGATTCAATGCAATCCCTATCTATAGATTCAATGCAATCCCTATCAAGCTACCAGCGGTATTTTTCAGAGAACTAGAAAAAATAATTTCACAATTTGTATGGAAATACAAAAAACCTCGACTAGCCAAACAAATCTTGAGAATGAAGAATGGAATAGGAGGAATCAACCTGCCTGACTTCAGGCTATGCTACAAAGTAACAGTCATCAAGATAGTATGGTACTGGCACGGAGACAGAAACATAGATCAATGGAACGCAATAGCAAGCCCAGAGATAAATTCATGCACCTATGGACACCTTATCTGTGACAAAGGAGGAAAGAATATAAAATGGAGAAAAGACGATTTCCTTAATACGTGGAGCTGGGAAAACTGGTCAACCACTTGTAAAAGAATGAAACTAGAACACTTTCTAACACCGTACACAAAAATAAACTCAAAATGGATTGAAGATCTGAATGTAAGACCACAAACTATAAAACTATAAGAGTCCTAGAGGAAAACATAGGCAAAACACTATCCGACACAATTCACAGCAGGATCCTCTATGACCCACCTCCAAGAATAATGGAAATAAAAGCAAAAATAAACAAATGGGACCTAATGAAACTTAAAAGCTTTTGCACAACAAAGGAGACTAGAAGCAAGGGGAAAAGCCTGCCTTCACAATGGGAGAAACTAATAGCAAACGAACCAACTGACAAAGAATTAATATCAAAAGTATGCAAGCAACACCTGCAGCTCAAGTCCAGAAAAATAAGCGAACCAATCAAAAATTGGGCCAAGGAACTAAACAGACATTTCTCCAAAGAAGACATACAGATGGCTAACAAACACATGAAAAGATGCTCAACATCACTCATTATCAGAGAAATGCAAATCAAAACCTCAACGAGGTAGCATCTCACACTGGTCAGAATGCCTGCCATCCAATAATCTACAAACAATAAATGCTGGAGAGGGTACGGAGAAAAAGGAACCCTCTTACACTCTCAGTGGGAATGCAAACTAGTACAGCCACTATGGAGAACAGTGTGGAGGTTCTGCCATATAACACAGTGAACCCACTGATGGGCATATACACCGAGGAAGCCAGAACTGAAAGAGACATGCTGCTGCTGCTGCTGCTAAGTCGCTTCAGTCGTGTCCGACTCTGTGCGACCCCATAGACGGCAGCCCACCAGGCTCCGCCGTCCCTGGGATTCTCCAGGCAAGAATACTGCAGTGGGCTGCCATTTCCTTCTCCAATGCATGAAAGGGAAAAGTGAAAGTGAAGTCGCTCAGTCGTGTCCGACTCTTAGCGACACCATGGACTGTAGCCTACCACGCTCCTCCGTCCAGGGGATTTTCCAGGCAAGAGTACTGGGGTAGGGTGCCATTGCCTTCTCCGGAAAGAGACATGTGTACCCCAATATTCATCGAAGCCCTGTTTATAATAGCCAGGACACAGAAGCAACCCAAATGGCCATCAGCAGACGAATGGATAAGAAATCTGTGATACATATACACAATGGAATATTACTCAGCCATTAAAATGAATGCATTTGAATCCCTTCTAACGAGGTGGATTAAACCGGAGCCTATTATACAGAGTGAAGTAAATCAGAAAGCAAAACACCAATACAGTATACTAACACATATATATGGAATTTAGAAAGATGCTAGCGATAACCCTATATGCAAGACAGCAAAACAGACACAGATGTATAGAACAGATTTTTGGACTCTGTGGGAGATTGCAAGGGTGGAATGATTTGGGAGAATGACCTCGAAACATGTATATATGTCAACCCAGATCATATGCCATATCATATCATATGCCAGGCCAGATTTGATGCATGAGACAAGGTGCTCGGGGCTGGTGAACTGGGAGGACCCAGAAGGATGGGATGGGGAGGGAGGAGTGAAGAAGCCTCAGGATGGGGAACACATGTGCACCCGTGGCGGATTCATGTCAATGTATTCAGAAACCACTTAGATATTGTAAAGTAATTAGTGCCCAATTAAAATAAATAAATTTATATTAAAAAAATAAAAGTTACCTGAAAATAAACTACTTATATTTTCGTCAAAAAGAAAAAAAAAAAGAATGCCCTAGAACTAACAAGTCTTGGGAACTGAACTTCGTGCCATTCTGCCCCTTCATTTTGGACTAGGCATCAGGTTTTTTTTTGTTTGTTTCTTTGTTTGTTTGTTTTTTGACTACTGAAAAGATGGAGTAGATTTCCTTCCAGTCTTTACATCTACTTAGACATAATCTTTCACATTTTTTTAATGAAACAATGCATCTATTTCTGTTAAAGTGTTTATTGTGAGCAAAAACCAACCAAACAAACAACAAAAAAGAAATTGGTGCCCAGATTTTCACATGAGAAACAGAGATAATGCCATCATTCATGCAGGAAAATCTGCACCCTGATTTTCAGATGTGAAATATAAATAAGTCCCTATTTTATGTAATGAAAACTGTGCTGTGATGTAGATGTTGGAAAATTTGTGAAATTCATATTTAATATAGGAAAATGGATGCCCAGATTTTCTGATGTGAAATACACAGAATTTCAAAACTTCTTGTAGTAATACAGACATGCAGATATTCATAAATAAAATACAGAGAATTTCATATATTACGCTGAAAAAAAAAATGGCTTCCAGAGTCTCATATGTGACATATACAGAGGTGCATTTTTCATATGGGAAAATCAAAACCTAGAAATACAAATGTCACTCCAGTTATTTACGCAATTCATGTAGAAATATTGGCACCCAGATTCTCATGTGTGAAATATAGATTATTCCATATATCATGCAAGGCAGCCTTCACGCAGATTTTCAGAAGTGAAATCCAGAGAATTCCAAACTTCAATAGGGAAATCTGTGGCCAGATTTTCATATATGAAATATAGTTGATTCTATAGTTGACTGCCTGGCCCAGATATCAATTTCTGAATCACGGAAAATTGCATATTTTATATGCCAAAATCTGACACAAATATTCACATGTGAATAACTGACATTTTGTATCTCACATGAGAAAATATGTCCCCAGATTTTCCAATGCAAAATATACAGAATTCCATAATTCATAGTGAAGAGCTTCATGCAAGTTTTCTTGGGTGAAATACAGAGAGTTTCACACCTCAAGCATGAAAACCACTTCATATATGAAATAGAAATTTCTACATTTCTTTAGGAAAATCGATGCCAAGTGTTTCAATTGTTAAATATACAGTATTTTGTAGCTCATGAAGCAAAGCCAATATCCGCTGGATCATCGAAAAAGCAAGAGAGTTCCAGAAAAACATCTATTTCTGCTTTATTGACTATGACAAAGCCATTGACTGTGTGGATCACAATAAACTGTGCAACATTCTGAAAGAGATGGGAATACCAGACCATCTGACCTGTCTCTTGAGAAACCTGTATGCAGGTCAGGAAGCAACAGTTAGAACTGGACATGGAACAACAGACTGGTTCCAAATAGGAAAAGGAGTACGTCAAGGCTGTATATTGTCCCCCTGCTTATTTAACTTCTCTGCAGAGTACATCATGAGAAACGCTGGGCTGGAAGAAACACAAGCTGGAATCAAGATTGCCGGGAGAAATATCAATAACCTCAGATATGCAGATGACACCACCCTTATGGCAGAAAGTGAAGAAGAACTAAAGAGCCTCTTGATGAAGGTGAAGGAGGAGAGTGAAAAAGTTGGTTTAAAGCTCAACGTTCAGAAAACTAAGATCATGGAATCTGGTCCCATCACTTCATGGGAAATAGATGGGGAAACAGTGGAAACAGTGTCAGACTTTACTTTTTTTGGCTCCAGAATCACTGCTGCTGGTGACTGCAGCCATGAATTTAAAAGACGCTTACTCCTTGGAAGGAAGGTTATGGCCAACCTAGATAGCATGTTTAAAAGCAGAGACATTACTTTGCCAACAAAAGTCCGTCTAGTCAAGGCTATGGTTTTTCCAGTGGTCATGTATGGTTGTGAGAGTTGGATGGTGAAGAAAGCTGAGCACCGCAGAATTGATGCTTTTGAACTGTGGTGTTGGAGAAGACTCTTGAGAGTCCCTTGGACTGCAAGGAGATCCAATCAATCCATCCTAAAAGACATCAATCCTGGGTGTTCATTGGAAGGTCTGATGTTGTAGCTGAAACTCCAATACTTTGGCCACCTCATGCAAAGGGTTGACTCATTGGAAAAGACCCTAATGCTGGGTAGGATTGGGGGCGGGAGGAGAAGGAGACGACAGAGGATGAGATGGTTGGATGTTATCACCGACTCGATGAACATGGGTTTAGGTAGACTCCAGGAGTTGGTGATGGACAGAGAGGCCTGGCGTGCTGCAATTCATGGGGTCGCAGAGAGTCGGACACGACTGAGCGACTGAACTGAACTGAACTGATGATGATAAGGATCTCTTTCATTTGATGTTAGTTCCACAAGGTCTTATAAGTTTTCATGAGAACTGATTATTTCAGCTTCTTCAGCCTCTGCATTTGTGGGATAGACTTTTATATTTCACGTAAAAAAAAAAAAATTGGCAGAGACCTAATCCATGAGATAATGAACTTTTTATATCTCATTTAGGAAAATCTGGGTCACGATTTTTCTACATGAGATATTCAGTTCTTTATATTTCATGAATGACAATCTAGGCACTGATTTTCCTACAGGAAATATGGATTTCTCTACTTTCGCATTTGAAACTCGAGGCACAGAGCACTTTCCCCTGAAATATGAAATTCTTGTATTTCACATAGAATTGGCAATAAATAAGGTCACGTTTTGTAACATGAAATATGGAATTTTTCATATTTCTCATCTGAAAACCTGTGTGCTGACTTTGCTTCGTTTCAGTTCAGTTCATTTCAGTCGCTCAGTTGTGTCCGACTCTCTGCGACACCATGAATTGCAGCACGCCAGGCCTCTCTGTCCATCACCAACTCTCGGAGTCTACTCAAACACATTTTCATCGAGTCGGTGATAACATCCAACCATCTCATCCTCTGTCATCCACTTCTCCTTCCGCGCCCAATCCTACCCAGCATTAGGGTCTTTTCCAATGAGTCAACCCTTCGCATGAGGTGGCCAAAGTATTGGAGCTTCAGCTTCAACATCAGACCTTCCAATGAATACCCAGGATTCATCTCTTTTAGCATGGATTGATTGGATCTCCTTGCAGTCCAAGAAACTCTCAAGAATCTTCACCAACACCACAGTTCAAAAGCATCAGTTCTGCGGTGCTCAGCTTTCTTCACCGTCCAACTCTCACATCCGTACATGACCACTGGAAAAACCATAGTCTTGACTAGATGGACTTTTGTTGGCAAAGTAATGTCTCTGCTTTTAAACATGCTATCTAGGTTGGCCATAACCTTCCTTCCAAGGAGTAAGCGTCTTTTAATTTCATGGCTGCAGTCACCAGCAGCAGTGATTCTGGAGCCAAAAAAAGTAAAGTCTGACACTGTTTCCCCATCTATTTCCCATGGAGTGATGGGACCAGATGCCATGATCTTAGTTTTCTGAACGTTGAGCTTTAAACCAACTTTTTCACTCTCCTCTTTCACCTTCATCAAAAGGCTCTTTAGTTCTTCTTCACTTTCTGCCATAAGGGTGGTGTCATCTGCATATCTGAGGTTATTGATATTTCTCCCGGCAATCTTGATTCCAGCTTGTGTTTCTTCCAGCCCAGCGTTTCTCATGATGTACTCTGCAGAGAAGTTAAATAAGCAGGGGGACAATATACAGCCTTGACGTACTCCTTTTCCTATTTGGAACCAGTCTGTTGTTCCATGTCCAGTTCTAACTGTTGCTTCCTGACCTGCATACAGGTTTCTCAAGAGACAGGTCAGATGGTCTGGTATTCCCATCTCTTTCAGAATGTTGCACAGTTTATTGTGATCCACACAGTCAAAGGCTTTGGCATAGTCAATAAAGCAGAAATAGATGTTTTTCTGGAACTCTCTTGCTTTTTCGATGATCCAGCGGATATTGGCTTTGCTTCATGAGCTACAAAATACTGTATATTTAACAATTGAAACACTTGGCATCGATTTTCCTAAAGAAATGTAGAAATTTCTATTTCATATATGAAGTGGTTTTCATGCTTGAGGTGTGAAACTCTCTGTATTTCACCCAAGAAAACTTGCATGAAGCTCTTCACTATGAATTATGGAATTCTGTATATTTTGCATTGGAAAATCTGGGGACATATTTTCTCATGTGAGATACAAAATGTCAGTTATTCACATGTGAATATTTGTGTCAGATTTTGGCATATAAAATATGCAATTTTCCGTGATTCAGAAATTGATATCTGGGCCAGGCAGTCAACTATAGAATCAACTATATTTCATATATGAAAATCTGGCCACAGATTTCCCTATTGAAGTTTGGAATTCTCTGGATTTCACTTCTGAAAATCTGCGTGAAGGCTGCCTTGCATGATATATGGAATAATCTATATTTCACACATGAGAATCTGGGTGCCAATATTTCTACATGAATTGCGTAAATAACTGGAGTGACATTTGTATTTCTAGGTTTTGATTTTCCCATATGAAAAATGCACCTCTGTATATGTCACATATGAGACTCTGGAAGCCATTTTTTTTTCAGCGTAATATATGAAATTCTCTGTATTTTATTTATGAATATCTGCATGTCTGTATTACTACAAGAAGTTTTGAAATTCTGTGTATTTCACATCAGAAAATCTGGGCATCCATTTTCCTATATTAAATATGAATTTCACAAATTTTCCAACATCTACATCACAGCACAGTTTTCATTACATAAAATAGGGACTTATTTATATTTCACATCTGAAAATCAGGGTGCAGATTTTCCTGCATGAATGATGGCATTATCTCTGTTTCTCATGTGAAAATCTGGGCACCAATTTCTTTTTTGTTGTTTGTTTGGTTGGTTTTTGCTCACAATAAACACTTTAACAGAAATAGATGCATTGTTTCATTAAAAAAATGTGAAAGATTATGTCTAAGTAGATGTAAAGACTGGAAGGAAATCTACTCCATCTTTTCAGTAGTCAAAAAACAAACAAACAAAGAAACAAACAAAAAAAAACCTGATGCCTAGTCCAAAATGAAGGGGCAGAATGGCACGAAGGGGCAGAATGGCACGAAGAATGGCACGAGGATAATGTTTGCTTAATGGAACTGGAGGAATCAACCTGCTTGACTTCAGGCTCTACTACAAAGCCACAGTCATCACGACAGTATGGTACTGGCACAAAGATAGAAATATAGATCAATGGAACAAAATAGAAAGCCCAGAGATAAACCCACGCACATATGGACACCTTATCTTCGACAAAGGAGGCAAGAATATACAATGGAGAAAAGACAATCTCTTTAACAAGTGGTGCTGGGAAAACTGGTCAACCACTTGTAAAAGAATGACACTAGAACACTTCCTAACACCGTACACAAAAATAAACTCAAAATGGATTAAAGATCTAAACGTAAGACCAGAAACTATCAAACTCCTAGAGGAAAACATAGGCAAAACACTCTCCGACATAAATCACAGCAGGATCCTCCATGAACCACCTCCCAGAATATTGGAAATAGAAGCAAAAATAAACAAATGGGACCTAATTAAAATGAAAAGTTTTTGCACAACAAAGGAAACTATAAGCAAGGTGAAAAGACAGCCTTCAGAATGGGAGAAAATAATAGCAAATGAAGCAACAGACAAACAATTAATCTCAAAAATATACAAGCAACTTCAGCAGCTGAATTCCAGAAAAATAAACAACCCAATCAAAAAATGGGCCAAAGAACTAAACAGACATTTCTCCAAAGCAGACATACAGATGGCTAACAAACACATGAAAAGATGCTCAACATTACTCACTATTAGAGAAATGCAAATCAAAACCACAATGAGGTATCATTTCACACCAGTCAGAATGGCTGCTATCCAAAAGTCTACAAGCAGTAAATGCTGGAGATGGTGTGGAGAAAAGGGAACCCTCTTGCACTGTTGGTGGGAATGCAAACTAGTACAGCCACTATGGAGAACAGTGTGGAGATTCCTTAAAAAACTGGGAATAGAACTGCCATATGACCCAGCAATCCCACTGCTGGGCATATACACCGAGGAAACCAGAATTGAAAGAGACGCGTGTACCCCAATGTTCATCGCAGCACTGTTTACAATAGCCAGGACATGGAAACAACCTAGATGTCCATCAGTAGACGAATGGATAAGGAAGCTGTGGTACATATACACAATGGAATATTACTCGGCCATTAAAAAAATACATTTGAATCGGTTCTACTGAGATGGATGAAACTGGAGCCCATTATACAGAGTGAAGTAAGCCAGAAAGAAAAACAATACAGTATACTAATGCATATATATGGAATTTGAAAGATGGTAACGATAACGCTATATGCGAGACAGAATAAGAGACACAGATGCATAGAACAATTTTATGGACTCTGAGGGAGAAGGTGAGGGTGGGACATTCTGGGAGAATAGCATTGAAGCACGTATATTATCATATGTGAAACAGAACACCATTCCATGTTCGATGCATGAAACAAGGGCTCAGGGCCGGGGCAATGGGATGACCCAGAGGGATGGGATGGGGAGGGAGGTGGGTGGGGGGTCCAGGAAGGGGAACACATGTAAACCCATGGCTGATTCATGTCAATGTATGGCAAAAACTATTACAATATTGTAAAGTAATTAGCCCCCAACTAAAATAAATAAATTTATAAAAAAAACAACAACAACAAAAAAAACATTTTAATCAGGTCTAATGACGTGGATGAAACTGGAGTCTAGTATACAGAGTAAAGTAAGCCAGAAATAAAAACACATATACAGCATACTAATGCATATATACATATATATATATATACATATATGATTCAGAAAGATGGTAATGATAACCCTAAATGCAAGACAGACAGGGAAAGAGACACAAAGGTATAGAACAGTATTTTAGACTCTTTGGGAGAGGGAAAGTGTGGGATGATTTGGGAGAATGGAATTGAAACATGTATATCATCGCGTGCAAAATGAATCACCAGTCCATTTTTGATGCATGAGACAGGGTGCTCGGGGCTAGTGCACTGGGATGACCCAGAGGGATGGGATGGGAAGTGAGGTGTGGGGTGGGTTCAGGATGAGGAACACATGTACACCCGTGGCAGATTCATCTCTATGTATGTCAAAACCACTACAACATTGGAAAGTTATTAGCCTCCAAATAAAATAAATAAATTTATATTTAAAAAAATTAAAAAATATAATAATGGAGAATTTGAATGAGGAATAAATATATAAGTGCATGGGGGGGGGGATATCCAGTGGCTGCAGCAAAAGGAGCTCTTGGACATGAAATACAACTTGGGTAAGTGCTGCTGACCTGGCCTCCACTGACAAAGGTTTGGATAGGAACTTCTTGGCATGTCTAGAGTTAGGCCCAAATGTGCACTCAGTCAAAAGTAGTCCAGGCCGCCTTACCAATCTTAGGGAGAACATGGCATCTTAGGGAGTCTAACCTGGAGAAACCAGGTATGAAGCAGGAGCTGGCAGAAACCCGTCTTCCTCTCTTCCAAATACCAACATCAGCAACAAATTCATGACAACAACTGTGGTAGCTTCTCCTGCTTGTGAGCTCTGACCTGTTGTAAAACTGAGAGAAACCTCAGTAGCCTGAGCAGTTTGATCATTGTCCTGTCAGCCCAATGATCAGTCCTGATGCCCTGTCTGGAAGATTAGATCTGCTGCCACTAAACACATCAGAAAAGAAATATATCCAAGTTGTAGCCCCAGCTCTGCTCATCTTAGCTGTGTGCCTCAGTTTCCTCATCTGTGAAATGGGTATTATAGGAGTATACACTCCTTAAGGTTGGAGTAAGGATTAAAAGAGTTCACATTTATAAAGTGTTTACAACAGTGCCTACAGATCATAGGTACTCTGTATTTGATAGAGAAAAAGCTTATAAAAATGATAAATTTCAAAGTGAATTGAGTGGACATTTTTCAGAGGTTTTATGTGAGTACTTCCTACAGAATCACCGCAGGGCCCCATTTTCAGTATCCTCAGGACCTGACGTTCATGATCATGCTTACATTCGTGGTCAGCGTGGTGGATGCCCATTTTACAGATGAAGACATTGGAGCTCAGGGAAGCTGGGTGATTCTCTGCACGGGCTCATATGACCAGGGCATCCCCGACCCAAGGTTTCACACCTGTTAGGATTCACCTTCTGACCTGGTGTGAATGAACCCATGGCTTGGGATGGGCGATGAAGTCAGTATCCTCTCCCATCCCCTCCTCTGGCAGAGTTGAAAAAGGCAGAGATGCGGCAGAGCCTAGAACAGGAGCAGGACCAGCTCATTGCTGAGGTGAAGAAGCAACTGGAGCTGGAGAAGCAGCAGGCAGTGACCGAGACCAAGAGGAAGCTGTGTTGTACCAACTGCAAGAAGGAGGATGTTTTCTACTGCTGTGGAATACCAGCTACTCTGACTACCCGTGCCAGAAGGCCCACTGGCCCGAGCACATGAAGTCTTGCACCCAGTCAGGTGGGACTAAGAGTGTCCCCTGGACCCGACTGTGGTGGACGGGTCCTTGGCTCCTCCTGGATCACAGGGCGCTTGCCACGCTCACTCACCACAAATGACTCCTACATACACGAGAGTAGCAGGCAGACACATAGCCAAGTCTCCAGGCACCATTGTCTCCACCCTCCAGTTTACTTGGATGCATTCACTTGTGTGAATGGAGCTTGTAATGACAGCCCAGATGACTTTAGCTTCATGTGGTTTGCTGTGGTTCCCTGCTTGGGGCAATATTTGTCTCTGCCCCAAGCAATGTGGTCATCCCTGGTAGCTAAGGTGGTAAAGAAACTGCCTGCAATGCAGGAGACCTGGATTTGATCCCTGGGTCGAGAACATCCCTTGAAGAACGAAATGGCAACACACTCCAGTATTCTTGCCTGGAGAAGGCCACAGACAGAGGAGTCTGGCAGGCTACATTTCATGGGGTTGCAAAGCGTCAGAAATGTGAGTGACTAAGCAGACACACACACACACACACACACACACACACACAAATCAAACACATCTTCTACCCCATTCTGCAATGCACAATGTACAATATACTAGACAGCCCCCACCATGGAGCCCATCTTGGACTCAAGGCTATAACAATCACTAGTGCTTATGTGAAGGACAAAGTGCTGCTTTGGAACTAATCTGCCTTTTAAATCTCTTTCCAAAACACAGCAAGCAGATCCCAGGCCAAGAAACTCTAGCTGGAGACACCACCTAGTAAGACTTGATTAATAATATGTATTAGTAATATTTTATACTTAGTGCTCATTTATGGCCAATACTAGAGTTCTGTGTTTAGAAGAAGTCTCCACTTCAAAGAATATATTTAAACACAAATAACATAAATAATGTGACAAGGAAATGTGTCAGTGGATTGCTAAATTTTTCAAGGGTGGTAGATAAATGACCCAAGTTTGAGACGCTTAGGCAGGGGTTCGTAAGCTTTTTTAAAGAAGGTCTAGAGAATAAACATTTTAGGATTTGTGGTCCATGTGGTCTGTGAAAACCTTTCAACTATGCTGTAACAGGGTGATAGCAAGTGCATGGGGGTGCACACTCGTCTAAAATAGGAAATTATGAAATTGGAACAGTCGTACTATTTGCTTCACGAACATGCTTATATCTCCAGAATGATTTAATAAAACTGATGGTGACTGCAGCCATGAAATTAAAAGACACTTACTCTTTGGAAGGAAGGTTATGGTCAACCTAGATAGCATATTTAAAAGCAGAGACATTACTTTGCCAACAAAAGTCCGTCTAATCAAGGCTATGGTTTTTGCAGTGGTCATGTATGGATGTGAGAGTTGGACGGTGAAGAAAGCTGAGTGCCACAGAATTGATGCTTTTGAACTGTGGTGTTGGAGAAGACTCTTGAGAGTCCCTTGGACTGCAAGGAGATCCAATCAATCCATCCTAAAAGAGATCAATCCTGGGTGTTCATTGGAAGGTCTGATGTTGTAGCTGAAACTCCAATACTTTGGCCACCTCATGCGAAGGGTTGACTCATTGGAAAAGACCCTAATGCTGGGTAGGATTGCGGGCGGGAAGAGAAGGGGACGACAGAGGATGAGATGGTTGTATGGCATCACCTACTCGATAAACATGGGTTTGGGTGGACTCCGGGAGTTGGTGATGGACAGGGAGGCCTGGCGTGCTGCAATTCATGGGGTCGCAGAGAGTCAGACACGAATGAGCGACTTTCAGTTCAGTCAATCTGTCATGTCCCACTCTTTGCGACCCCTAGAACGGCACCACACCAGGCCTCCCTGTCGTTCAGCAACTCCCAGAGTTTACCCAAACTCTGCTGGATGGCGGTTATGCCATCCTCATCTCCTGTTGTCCCCTTCTCCTCCTGCTCCCAGTTATTCCCGCGTTAGGGTCTTTTCTGGTGAGTCAACCGTTAGTATCAGGTGGCCAAGGAACTGGAGTTTCAGCTACAACATCAATAATTTCATTGAACACCCAGGGCTGATTTTTAGGATGGACTGGTTGGATCTCCTTGCAGTCGAAGGGACTCTCAAGAGTCTTCTCCAGCACTACAGTTCTAAAGCATCAATTCTTCGGGGCTCAGGTTTCTTCACAGTCCAACTCTCCCATTCGTTCATGACTACTGGAAAAACCATAGCCTTAACTAGATGGACTTTGGTTGGCAAAGTAATGTCTCTGCTTTTTAATATGCTATCTAGGTTGGTCCTAAATTTCCTTCCAAGGAATAAGTGTCTTTTAATTTCATGGCTGCAATCACCATCTTCAGTAATTTTGGAGCTCCACACACAAAAAAAAGTCTGACACTGTTTCCCCATCCATTTCCTATGAAGTGATGGGACCAGTTGCCGTGATCTTAATTTTCTGAACGTTGAGCTTTCAGTCAACCATTTCACTCTTCTCCCTCACTCTTAAAAATGAACATATCTTCAAACACAGTCTGGAATTCCTGTGTCTGGGAAGGCTTCGATCCAGCTATTCAGGGACCACACTGTAACCTGGGTGGAGCTGGTTGGCATGTCTTAACACATGGTGGTTTGCACAGAGCAGGGTTCCCCGCAGTCCTGGGAACTACTATGCTTGGCGTATATATGACTTCTCTCCCCCTCTGCACTCAACTACCACCCCTCAGCAGGAAGTAGACCCTGATGTGAACACGGAAACACTAAATAAGTTATCCCAGGGCGCTTCCTCTGAAACTCAGGCAGCCCCCCTGTAAACCAGCGCCTTGAAAGCGAAGGAGACGCCAGCTGAGAAATGCAAGGACAGTGGCTCGGTGAGTATCCATCGCACACACCTAGGGCCAAACAGAATCTCAGAGCAGCCCCCTCCCAATACCATGGTGATTCCCGTGATGTGGGAAGTTGTCTGTCTTCAGGCTTCATGTAGAGGGCAAGTGTTGTCTAGTAGAACCTTCTGTGATGATGGGAATGTTCTACATCCCCTCTGCCCATTGTGAAAAACTGCAACCAGCCTCATATGGCACTTGAACAATGAACACTTGAACTGGGGCTAGTGTGACCAAAACCTGGATTTCAGGTTAATTTAGTGATAATGAATGTAGATACAATAGCCATGGGTGGCTGGTGATTGCCATATTGGACACAGACATCAAATTTCTGATTTTCCCAGGGGGTGCCATATTGATTGCATGCAGATGTTATTTTAGAGGACACATTGGTCATTTTTTACATTTGTAGTCATTATGATTTTAATTCGTGTGTATCAGGGGAAAACATCAATTCATCCCAGAAGTCAAACCTCTTTGACTTTATTGATATCATTGCCTAGGAAGAGGTTATTGTGGAATAAAAGTGAATTGGTATAATATGATTTAGTATATAGGTAGCCTTGTCTATCCATGGATTTCTCATGTGTACATGCAAACAACCAAAATTCCATCTCTGTTTGGTTGAATACATGAATGTGGAACCGTTGGATACAAGGGCACAGTTGCATTCATCCTTCTAGGCCATTTTATATAAGGAACTTGCACGTCCTTGGATTTTAGTATCCTTGGGGGGTCCTGGAACCATTCCACCTTGGGTACTAGGGGATGGCTGTGCATCCTTTGGGGATAGGATAGAAATCCAGAGAGTAGAATAGGTCAGAGAGGGGGGAGTTGACAAACAGTGTTCTTGAAGCTGAGGCTCTAGCATTGAGTAAGGGGCCTCCCTAGTTCTGTGTCCAGGGAGATGGAGCAGAAAAGGGCACAGGGCTTAGGCCACTCTGACTGGCCTGGCCTTCCCTCCCTGAGCATGCCAGGCAGAGGGCGTTAAGGTGTTGTCGGGGCCATGATGAGCACCCCTATGGATCCCCGGGCTTCCCTGGGGTGGGGTACTGGGGAGACCCTGTTTAAAACAGTGCCTTGGCTCCATCTGTCTTTTTCTGTGTTTCTAGATCCTTGACCTCTCTGGGTCCAAGGAAATAACCTCTCCTTTCTCTTATGCTCCAAGCTAGACTCTGGTACATGGCCCCCTGATGGTTGTATGTACTCTCATGTTCCTCAGGGGAAGGGGAGCCATCTCCTCCAGGGGAGTCTGAAGGGTTCAGGGAAGTGGTTTGCAAACTGTGGTTCCTTAGGGATCTTTGAGGGAACCCTGGACTGGTCAGTAGAGGTGAAGGATGGCTTAGCAAGCAGCTTTGAGGCATTTCTCCAAGTTGAGAATTTACCTTATTTGTGTTAGTTTTTTTTTTTTTTTTTTTTTGTGCTGTGTTTTGTTTTGTTTTTTTCAGTTCTGAATCAAAGACAGAGAGAGTTTCTATTGCTGAACTGAGGTGGAGCAGAAGATACATTTGGTTTGGACAGTTCTTCTGCCCTCAGAAATGACCATAGTAAATTAAACTGTGTCAACTTGTCCCTGAGGTCCCAGCATCCACATTCCGTGGAGGCCTTCAGAGGAGAAAAGCATTTCTATGGAAGTGATCTTTCTGTAGAAATATTTCTTATCGAGGAATAACCTGGCAGGCTGTTTTGGGTAGATTATCTGGCACTAACTTTTCTAGTTCTCTTCTGTGCAGTTTGAGCTGTGTTCTTTACGCTTCCCCCTGCAACCTCTCAAGTAAGTTTTAGGGCATTCTAAAATGGTTCATCCTCAGTGAGAACAGTTCTGCTTCTTTCAGGGTCCTTCAGCTCCAGGGTCTTTCTCTCTCCCAGATTATTGTCTTCAGCTGAAAACCAAACTTTTGTTTGTTAGTTAGTTTCTGCATATTGAGTACTTAGAGCAAGAAATGATGTATCTTGTTAGAGTGGCTGGAGGTTTCCCAGTGGCACTGGAAGCGGGGTTTAGATCCAGGAGACATGATGAGAGAGTGGCATGAGCTGATTTTCGGGGGAATATGAAGATGAATAGGCATGGAAGTATGACTGAACCGCCTGTCAATTCCCTTCTCACTCTCACTCGGGTCTTGTGACTGCATCTGGAGGACACGTTGAGTTTGGAGCTGAGGTGTCTTCCTCATCCTTTCTTCTAGCTTCTCTTTTTAACAATGGCAGAGGAGACTTGAGACTTCAACAGCAGCACAGCACCCACCTCGAGTTTTCTGCTACAGTTGGGTTTTCATTATGTTGATTTGTAGAGTTGCCGTCTGTGTAGGGCAGGTATTCTGATTTCCTGCTTTTGGTGTTGATAGAAGAGTTTTTGTTTGACTTAAGTGGAAAGTGAGTTTAGAAACATTAGCTGAGCCATAAGTAGGGGGACTTTGGATGTGTCAAAGCCGTGGAGGTGGTTGGTCGGTGGAAGGGTTCAAGTTGGGAAAACACTGCTGCAGGCAGGGAGCCCTGTTGGGGATTTGGAGCAGCACAGTGGTGTCATCCACATGGGAAGAGGAGGATTGGTGATGCTGTGGGGTACAGAATCTGGTGTGACAAGGAGGTTGCATGTACAAACGTGGTTGGGAGATACAGCATCTGGCAGTTGTGAGGTGAATGAGGTGTTTCCTGGCCTAGGAGTTGGTGGACCACCAGTTTTTATCAGAACTGCTGTTGTCAGATGAAAGCAGCCAGAGATGGCACATAAAGAGACGTTCCTGTGCTGCAGTGAACTTGCACTTGGGAAAGCAGGCATTGGGCTGGATTTTGCCTGTGGACCATCATTGGTTGACCACCCGACCTGAAGCACCCTAGTGTGTGAGGGGATGAAAAGGGAGGGTGGAGAGAAGAGGTAAGGGTCTAGAGATGCTGGTGAGTTGGTGCAGAGGCTGGAGTAGGAGAAGAACATCTCAGGGAGCCTGATGACTAGAGGGGACAGAGGGAAGGAGCCTCAATTGTCAGCATTTATTAGGGAGTGTTTCAGGATTATTCTAGAGTGTGAGCTGAGCTGGAGGTTCCTGGATGCCTGATCAGGACTGTGAGCTCACGCCTGTTCATTTCCCCCTGTTTGCACTCCACAGCCTTCTGGCTGAAGGCTTGTGTCAAAGCAGGCAGACCAGCTCATTTTCTCATTCCTCATATGCCTGACGACTTCTGTATGTGCTCACTGCTTGCTGACAGTGTGGGTGGAAGCTGGAGGAAAGGTGAGCGTTACAAACATGGAGGTTCCTGTGCTCTTTATCAACCTCTGGAACCAGGCTGGTTAAGATGAGGGTCTAGTTGAGAGAAAGAAAGGTTAAACAGGAGTTAGGAACTTCCTTTGGGTGTCCATATCACTCTCCTGTTCACTTGTCTCTTCATCTTAAGATTTTAAAGTGATGCATGCATATCGAGTTGACCCTTGAACAACATGGGTTTGGATTATGCAGTCCAAATCTGAGCGGAATTACGTTCCTGTAATGAATGAATTTCTACACAATCTGTAGCTGGTTGAATCTGTGGATGTGGCTATGGAGGGCTGGCCATGAGATTAAGTTTCCATGCAATCTGGTGTCCATGGTGGGTCGTGGGATGAGTCCCCTGTACCATCCCTGATACGACGGGATGTGTGTAGTCAGAGAAAGTAAAATCACACAGGGAAAAACAATTCCTTGCTCCAGTCTTCATGGCTATTTTTTGCATCCTGTACTTATTTATAGATAACTTATTTCCTCATATTGCTGTTTCTTGACTTTATCTAGACGTTGTGTGTTGACTTGTGACTTTTGAAGATGAGAATTGGGGTCACTTATCACCTCTCTTCTCCCCTCTCTCCAAGACCACTCTGTCACTGTTTGACGTGCTCTATAGGCTTCCTTGCTCCAGTACAACACTTATTCCTTAGTCCTTGTTCTCCCAGCTGGAGAAAACTGTCTCTGGACCCCTCTCTTGGTGCACATTTATTCCCTCACCTCTCCTCCACTGTCATTTTCAGACTTTTCCATTTTCTTGCTCTGAGTTCCCATCACCAAGGTGGAGAGATCTTGTGCATTCTATTCTATAACTGCAGATGGTCCACCTCAGTTCCGGCTGTTGGCTGAGTCATAAACGTTGCCAGATGACCATCTGTGTGTCCATCATTATGGTCGTGCTGTTGGTCTCAGAGTCAACTAGTGCACTGTGATTACATTTCCATCTCTGTATAGCCTTACTTTTCCCTGGGTGTTTTTTCTCCCCGCTCACCACTCGCATATCTTCAACCATTTCCCTGCCAAATTCTTTGCCATAAGGGTTGTTTTCTTGAGACACTTCATGGCGCACATTTTGGGCTCTTCCATTTCAAATAAGTATGTGTCTGAGTCCTACCATCATGGCTGAGGTATGGTCCAGTAAAATCTCACCTGTGGCTCCTTCCTCAACCCTTGTCACTCCAGGCACCTCCATCACACTCTCTTTCCTGATGTCTCATCAACCTTGGCAGTAGATTCATGGTTATACTTAGCCTAAATAATCTAGGTTCCTTTGATGGAGCCTTGCCACCTAAGTGTGGTGGAGCCAGCACCTACAGTTTCCCTGGATGAACTAAGCTCTTGGCAGAGTGGTTCTGAAGGAAATTTGCTTTCAAACTTCTGGGAATTTATGGCTTTTACATCATGGTATGCCTTATTTCCACCTGTAATCTCGTTCAGCGTCCAGTGATCTTAGTTCATGGTTTAATATACATTTGTAAAAGCCTTAGTCTTCTATGACTGCCTCAATTTGGAAAATGGCAACACTGACTCAGAAGCTCTCCAGTTCTAAGATCAGTAGCCTGTTGGGCAGCAGGATAGAGAGCTGGTGGGTTTGTACGGACTTGAGCTCTCTTCCAGACTCTAGCTCTCTGCCAGTCTCTGACGTTGCCTTGCTGTATCTTCAGTTAGCAACAGGTGTGACAAACCACCTGCCTCTGCCCCCAAACATCACAGAGCACCAGCCTCACACAAACTACCCAGTGCAGAAGTGGAAGTATGAACCAACTTCATGACAGCCAACGGGGATCTTTTCCCAGCAGGCAGTGTGCTCGTCTCCTGAGTGAATGTGTGTGTGTGTGTGTTTTCTTTGTGAGCATGTATGTTTCTGAGTGATGGGTCTTGGCTTTGCCTGGTTTCTTCCTCACTGTGCTCCTGATGGCCATTGGAAACAGCAGGAGGATATGAGAGAGAGAGGATGGATGGTCTGGCTTCTCTCTCTCTCCTGCTTTTATTTTATTTATTTATTTATTTATTTTTTGACCATGCTAACCAGCTCATGAGATCTTACTTCCCCAAGCAGAGATTGAACCTGTACCCTTGGCAGTGAAAGCACGAGGTCCTAACCACTGAACTGCCAGGGAATTCCTGATCTGGCTTCTTGAAGGGGCTTCATCCTTGCTATTCTCATGGTGAGTGCTGAAGTAACACCCATTTCCTCTGCAGTGATTGGCTGAATGAGCCAGCGTGCCCTGTCCTGTCCATGGGAGAGGTCAGGCTCTGCACTTACTCAGGTGGCCTGGCTCTGGGATGTGGCTCCTGTGCTAAGTAAGCTAAGCCCCGCTGCCTAGCTGTTCTCTGCCTTCAGCAGAGCTGGGGAGATTCGATGTGACTTGAGTACATCTTTGTCAGAGCTGGGGAGATTCGATGTGACTTGAGTACACTGTTGTCAGAGTTTCCGTGTCGTGATGACCAGCTCAATCACCGACTTTCCAGAGGACTAACAATGTAGGTGTCACGAGTAGGGAAGAATGTCTAAGAAGGGGTGGATTTGGACTCAAGAACCCTAAGATAGCTCCACCCTGGAACCCAGCTCTGCCCACCACAATAGCGCTCCCTTTGGGTCATAGATACAAGTGACGAGAATGTGTTCTCTCCTGAGTGAATATGTGACTTGGGAGATCCTTATCACTGTCTTTGCTGCTTCTCTTCTCGAACCAGAGCTCAGAACCACACACATTCTGCCTATCACTAGGCGATGATAAGAGTACTTACCCTTCTAGGTGATGATCTGGTCCCTTGCTCCCCCACTCTGATTCTGTCTCTAAGCTTGATAGTCGACCTCTTGTGTTCATATATTATCATCCCACCTCAAGAAGTTAAAAAAAAAAAAGTTTTGTCCCAATCTGTCTGAACTTGGTAAACGATCTAATATATGATGAGATCTCAGTGATGTGCTGGTGGGTCTCTCAGAGTCGGCCATCCCACTGAGCCTGCAGGCTGGGTGTCTCCCCGCTGGACAGACACCTCATTTGGCTCTTCCTTCAGTGTCCTCACGTCTTACTCATCCACGATGTAGCTCCTTATGGTGCACGTGTCCTTGAAACTCCCTTAGCCCTTACTGTGGTTCTTTCATCCTCTGTTGACCCATTAGCTTGTCCATACTCGGAGCCAGTTGGGCTTAACCGTTAAGCCCAGGTGGGCTTAACCATTCTGGTCTTCACTCTTTTTCCTTTGGCTGGTTGAGGTATAAGTCTGCTTTCAAGTTGTCTATACAGTGATGAAAGAAACTCCGTTAACAGGATTAAGTAGACTGAACACCAAATCTCAGTGCCTTTCTTGGTGCCCAAGGTTAAATATAACAAGAGCTTGGGGTTCTTTGTGTCTACACATGCAGTAAGAGTGCCTGGTCCCAATTACTGCATAAGAAACCCCTTTCTCGATACGTTAGTATGTTTCCCCCCTCATCTTTATTTTTTCTGAGCACAAAGCCCTTCTGTTTTTCCAACCAGCTCTTGTTAAATCCTTAAAGACCCAAAAATCCAGATCAGTAAACAGTGGCAGGATTTCCCCCCTGTGTGTTGGAGAGTTGGGAGGGGAAGGTGGCTTCCTGGGGAAGCAGGTGCAGATCAAGTAGAAGGGGGTGGGCAGGAATGGCCATGGATGGGCAGGAAAGCTAAATCTCCCTTTCCCCTTGGCTTTCCCCCTCCCAGACCGTTCCCAGAGCAGTAAATCCACTTGCTGGAGCGGCAGTGAGGAGAAGCGAGGCTCAGCCCGCTCTGAGCAGAACACTGGTACCAGTTCAAGGAGCCTCATCCTGAAAGAGTCCCACCTGGACACCTTCTGTGCCTAGGGACATGCTAGGACACACACCACCCACTCCATAGAGGGAAAAAATCCAGACACCAGGGAAACCAGAAATGGCAAAGAAACATGAGACAGGAGGACTGCCACCCTCTGACTTGGCCTCTGCAACTGGCATGGAGGGCAGGGCACATTATATCATGTCTGGCATAACCCTTCACTGTGGAATGTTCCACCCACATGAAATCTTTGCTTTAGATGTAAATAATATACAATTTGTGACTGTCATCAAGCCTAGAGTAGCTTTCCCTTTTCACACTTGTACTAACTTTAACTTCCTTAAAAGAGAGAGAGAGAGAAAAGCAAAACAAAACAAAACAAAAGACACACACAACAACAAAAGGAATGTTTGGATGCTGGAGAAAGGATGGTCACCCAGCCAGTCTGACACAGGGGTACAGAGAGGGGACAGGGGTTGCTTTACGGTGCACAGCTCCTTCTCTGTGACACCCTGTGAGCTGTTTCCATTTTATGTCTGTACACAGCACATTGGGATCAGGAATTTCCAGCACGGAGTTTAGTGCTGCTATGGACACATCACATGCACCCACTGGCCCATTTCAAGTGCTATGTTACCATGTTTTAAAAGGGAAGCTCTCTGGACCAGAAGAGCACATAGATGTGCTCATTAATCTGATGTGATTTCCATGATGACTCTACTCCAATAAAAGGGACAAAAGAAAAAAAGGAAAAAGCCATATCTTTGTTTACAGATGATTAACTAGAAACAACCCCGCTCACCGCAGTTTGCAGAAGAGAAGACCGTAGAAAGCATTCAAGTCCGAAGCTACAAAACAGAGATTTTCTTTGCTTTGTGGTTCCTTTAAAGACACTCACACCTTCTTGGTAAGAGATGGCCATGCTTCATAGAAGTGAAAAGTCAAAGGCAAGACACACTCGGAGGACATTTGAGCCTGAGATGAAGCATGTATGTAATATTTATACGATGGAATTTTAGGTTTATATGTCAATATGAAACAAAAGCAGTTTGAGGGGAAGCAGGACACCACTCTGCCGTTACACTCTGTAAGCTATAGTACCATTTTGTATGTATGTTCAAGAAGCATTGAACAAAGCAAAAAGGTGATGTATGTATAGGATAAAAATTAATTGTACGGTATCATTTCGGTACATTTTGTTGTACACTTTAATCTTGTTTCCTTTCTCTTCATTATTGATAAGAGGATGTGAACTGTATAGTTTCCAGCTAGTTACTCATAATAAAAAGAAATAAAAAAGATGGTACTAGAGGAAAACAAGAAAGAACATTTGTCAACTGCAGTTGTCTAAAGAAACAAAAACCTAGCCTTATTTGTGAAGCATAATTGCTTTTCGCATACGGAAGTATTTTTTTCACAATTTCTTTGTATAACATTTGTATGAAACTTAAATATCTTCTCTGATGAGGGTGTTTCTTTGTGGCTGAACCAGTAGATTCACGAGGTATGTTCTTATGGGTTCTCCCCACCCCCTAATTTTTTCAGAATCTTCACCTTTTCTAAATGAAGCTGTTTTGGAAAAAATATGCCTTGCTCTTCCTCGAACTGACAGTTTTCCATTTGGTCAGGATGGATGTATCAGGTTTGGGCCAAAGACGGAGACAGGGTCACATGAGGTCAGGAAGGTTTCTCTCCACATTATAAATAAATGTCCCCACTTGCAGCTTTCCTGGGAAGTTCAGTTCGAGAGAATTTACTGACAGAGATGGAGACAGAAGGGAAATCTGGGGTCAGTCTCAGAAGAACACTGGCAGGGAATGAATTTGTCTTTCAGTAGCCAAGATGGCAACCTGAGCTACAAGGAGCTCTGTGGGCAACGTGTGACCTTGACTCTGCCCAGGCACATCCTGGTCATTTCATCTTCATGGGTCACATTAAGTATTTTTTTTTCCATCATTAAACATGGGAACACTCCTCAGCTCCATGGCTAGACAAAAGCAGGGCATGTTTGGCCCCTCAAGCCATCCCTGGCTGGTGTTGTGAAAGGAATGGAATGGAACTGGTTTAGAGAAGACCTTACAAGAGCTTCCTTATTCTTCTCTCGGGGTATGGGAGCCTGCCACGTGGAAGGTGGCAGTGTGTGTCACAACTCCCAGTTGATGGATATTCAGGTTGTCTGCTGATACCAGCCATGGCCAGCAGACCAGCCTTGTGTGCAAGTCATCAGCTAGGTGAGGGACCTATGGAATTCATCTCAGGAGGTTACATCCAGGGCTCAGGGACTGGCCAGGACTTGGAGGTTCCAGACAGGGAAGCAGGACCTTCTGCCTCTGACTTTAGTCTGAGTGGGCTGTTTTCAGGGCTCAGTGGCTCAGAGTCTAGAAATGAGGAGGAGAGGGAGGCCACCAACTGTCTGCCGTGGTCCTTTCTCCTTTCTCTGAGCAATGGCTAAGCACAGGGCAGGATGGGCCCCACCACCTACCCCCTTCTACCACTGCCCCGACCTGCACAGTTGGCCTGGTAGGTCTCCTGCTGCTGTTAAGTCCCTTCAGTTGTGCCCGAGTCTGTGGGACCCCATCCATGGCAGCCCACCAGGCTCCCCTGTCCCTGGAAATCTCCAGACAAGAACACTGAAGTGGGTTGCCATTTCCTTCTCCAATGCATGAAAGCGAAAAGTGAAAATGAAGTTGCCCAGTCGTGTCTGACTCTTCACGACTCCATGGACTGCAGCCTACCAGGCTCCTCCATCCATGGGATCTTCCAGACAAGAGCACTGGATTGGGTTGCCATTGCCTTCTCCATTGGTGGGTCTAGAGATGCCCTTTAATGCAGCCAGGCACTATCGCCACCTAATGGTCGTCATGGAGAACTGCAGCCCTTAGAGCGGAAGCTAGACCCAGGAGGGCACCGGTGGAGGGTCATTCATGAAACAGTTGTGTGCTGAGCATCTGTGGGGAACCAAGCACTGAGGACACAGGCTCTGCCTTCATCCATCTGACATTCTCACTGGGAAGCAGATCTGTATATGATAGAATCTTAGGTAGGACAGAATCAAATATGTAGCATATGGAAGGGAAGTAGTTGGTGTGATTGGGGATGGCCTCTTGTAGAACTGGCCTTTGAACTGAAACCTTTATGTGGGAACTGAGCACGATGTCTTCAGCAGTGATTTAGTAGTGCCGGCTGAATGTTAGAAGTGCCTGGCAAGTATTAAAACAACAATAAATGTTCAGGTGCCACCCTCTTTCCCCAAGTAACGATATCTGACTCTCTCAGGTGGGGTTGGGGCATTCATAAGTTCTTCAGGTGATTCTGCTGGGCAGCTAGATCTCAGAGCCTGTACCTTTATTGGAAGAACACCCAAGGTAGAAGGGAGAGCAAATAAAAAAACCTGAGGGGGCTTCTGGATCTTCTCACAATAGGAGAAAGTTGAGGGGGCCAGAATGAGGGATTCAGCATTGGAGATGGAGCTGATGAGATCAGAGAATGAAAAGAAATCAAGGGGTATTGGGGCTAAATTATGATCAGAAGGAACTGGGAAGCCAGGTTGGTTGACATTTTAAAAAGGATTTATTGAGATAGCATTTAAAGTGTATAATTGCTTTGGGTATTTCACATTTTTTTTAAATATGGTAAATGAGATGTAACAAAATTTGTCCTTTTCATCATTTTTTAAGTGTGTTAGTCAAGGTTGGGTTTAAACATGTAAATCAGCAGGAAAGGAACATGATAAATGTGCACCAAACCAAGCAAAAGAGGAGGAGATAGAGAGTCTTCTGGAAAAAGAATTCAGAATAAGGAGGTTAAAAAAGATCCAAAATCTGGAAGACAAAATGGAGTTACAGATAAATAGCCTGCAGACAAGGATTGAGATGATGGTGAATCATTGAACAGGGACCTAGATGGGAAAAAAAAAAAAACAGCCAATCAATAATGGGTAATGGAATATATGAGATCAAAAACTCTCTGGAGGGAAAGAAAAGTAGAATAACAGAGGCAGAAGATAGGATAACTGAGGTAGAATTGAATGGTAGAAATAAATGAAGCAGAGAGGAAAATAGAAAAAAAAAAGAATTAAAAGAATAGAGAACAACCTCAGAAACCTCTGGGACAATGTTAAAGACCCCAACATTTGAATCAGAGGAGTCCCAGAAGGAGAAGAGAAAAAGAAATGCCATGAGAAAATACTTGAGAAGATAATAGTTGAAAAATTCCCTAAAAAGGGAAAGGAAATAGTCACCCACATGCAAGAAACCCAGAAAGTCCCAGGCTGGATAAACATAAAGTGAAACACCCCAAGACACATATTAATCAAATTAACAAAGATCAAACGCAAAGAACAAATATTAAAAGCAGCCAGGGAAAAACAACACATTACACACAAAAGGATTCTCATAAGAATAACAGCTGATCTTTCAACAGAAACTCTTCAGACCAGAAGGGAATTGCAGGACATGCTTCAAGTGATGAAAGAGAAAAACTTTCAACCCAGATTACTGTACCCTGCAAGGATCACATTCAAATATGAAGGAGAAATCAAAAGCTTTACAGACAAGTAAAAGCGGAGAGAATTCAGCACCACCAAACTAGCTCTTCAACAAATACTAAAGATCTTCTCTAGGCAGGAAAAACAGAAAGGTTGCATAAACCTGAACCGAAAATAGTAAAGCAAATGGCAACAGGATCATACCTGTCAATAATTACCTTACATGTAAATGGGTTGAATGCCGCAATCAAAAGACAGAGACTAGCTGAACGGATACAAAAAGAAGACTGCTACTTATGTTGTCTACAAAAGGCCCACCTCAAAACAAGGGACACATAGAGACTGAAAGTGAAGGGTTGGGGGGGAGAAAAAAACAGAAGAAAGCAGGGGTAGCAATACTCATATCATATAAAATGCACTTTAAAATAAAGCCTGTGGAAGAGACAAAGAAGTACACTATATAATGATCAAAACATCAAACCGAGAAGAAAATGTAATGATTAAAAATACATAAACACCCAACATAAGAGAACAGCAATATGTAAGGAAAATGCTAACAAGCATGAAAGGGAAGATTAACAATCACGCAATAATAGTGGAAGATTTTAATACCACACTCACACCTATGGATGGATCAAGTAAACAGAAAATCAACAAGGAAACACAAACTTTAAATGATACATTAGAACAGAGAAACCTAATTGATATCTATACTAATTTTACACCGAACAATGAATTTCACATTTTTTCTCAAGTACACGTGGAAACTTCTCCAGAAGAGATCACATCCTTGGCCATAAGTCCAGCCTTGATAAATTCAAACAACCTTGAAATCATTCCAGGCATATTTTCTGATCACAATGCAGTAAGACTAGATGTCAACTGCAGGAGAAAAACTGTTAAAAATTCAAACATATGGAGGCTGAATGTCACGCTGGTAAATAACCAACAAATCACAGAGGAAATCAAAAAGACATCAAAATACGCATAGAAGCAATTGAAAATGAAAACACAACAAGCCAAAACCTATGTGGCATTGTAAAATCACTGCTAAGGCGAAGGTTCAGAGCAAAACAGCCTTACCTCAAGAAACAAGAAAAAAGTTAAACAAATAACCTAACCCTCTGCCTAAAGCAACTAGAAAAGTAAGAAATGAAGAACCCCAGGGTTAATAGAAGCAAAGAAATCATAAAATAGGGCACAAATAAATGTAAAAGAAACAAAAAAGACTAGAGCAAAAATCAACAAAGCTAAAAGCTGATTCTTTGAGAAGATAAATAAAATTGACAAACCATTAGCCGGACTCATCAAGAGGCAAAGGGAGAAGAATCTAATCAACAAATTAAAAATGAAAATGGAGAGATCACAACAGACAACACAGAAATACAAATGATTATAAGAGACTACTATCAGTAACTATATGCCAATAAAATGGACAACTTGGATGAAGTGGATAAATTCTTAGAAAAGTACAACTTTCGAAAACGGAGTCAGGAAGAAACAGAAAATCTTTACAGACCCACCACAAGCACGGAAATGGAAAGTGTAATCAGTAGTCTTCCAGCAAACAGAAGCCCAGGAACAGACGGCTTCACAGCTGGATTATACCAAAAATTGAGAGAAGAGCTAATATCTATAGTACTCAAACTCTTCCAGTTGCAGAGGAATGCAGACTTCCAAACTCATTCTATGAAGCCACCATTACCCTACTACCAACACCAGACAAAGATGCCACAAAAAAAGAGATAACTACAGGCCAATATCACTGATGAACATAGATGCAAAATCCTTAACAAAATTCTAGCAAGCAGAATCCAACAGCATATTAAAACGATCATATATCATGACCAAGTGGGCTTTATCCCAGGCATACAAGGGTTCTTCAATATCTAAAAATCAATCAACATAATACACCACATTAGCAAATTGAAAGATAAAAAAAACATATGGTTATCACAATAGCTGCAGAGAAAGTCTTGAACGAAATTCAACATCCATTTATCATCAAAACACTCCAGAAAGCAGGCATAGAAAGAACATACCTAAACATAATTAAAGCTATATATGGCAAACGCACAGCAAACATTATCCTCAATGATGAAAAATTGAAAGCATTGCCCCGAAAGTCAGGATCAAGATAAGGATGTGCACTCTCACCACTACTATTCAACATAGTTTTGGAAGTTTTGGCCAAGAGGGATCAGAGCAGAAAAACAAATACAAGGAATCCGGATTGGAAAAGAAAAAGTAAAACTCTCACCGTTTGCAGATGCCATGATCCTCTACATAGAAAACCCAAAACACTCAACCAGAAAATTACTAGAGCTAATCAACGAATATAGTAAAGTTGCAGGATACAAAATGAACACGCAGAAATCCCTTGCATTCCTGTACACTAACAAGGAGAAAACTGAAAGAAATATTAAAGAAACAATTCCATTCACCATTGCACCGAAAAGAATAAAATAGTGAGGACTATATTTACCTAGAGAAACAAAAGTCCTGCATATAGAAAACTAGAAAACACTGGTGAAAGAAATCAAACTGGACACAAATAGATGGAGAAATAGACCATGTACATGCATTGAAAGAATCAATATACTGAGAATAGGTATACTACCCAAAGCAAACTATAGATTCAATGGAATCCCTATCAAGCTACCGACGGTATTTTTCAGGGAACTAGAAGAAATAATTTCACAATTTGTATGGAATTACAAAAAACCTCTAATAGTCAAAGCAATCTTGAGAAAGAAGAATGGACCTGGAGGAAATGACCTGCCTGCTTTCAGGCTATACTACAAAGCTACAGTCATCGAGACAGCGTGGTCCTGGCACACACACAAAAAAGATATACAGATAAATGAATCAAATAGCAAGCCCAGAGATAAATCCACGCACCTATGGATACTTTATCTTTGACAGAGGAGGCAAGAATGTACAATGAAGACAAGACAATCTCTTTAACAAGCATGCCGGGAAAACTGGTCAACCACTTGTTAAAGAATGAAACTAGAACACTTTCTAACACCGTACTCAAAAATAAATTCAAAATAGATTAAAGATCTAAACGTAAGACCACAAACTATAAAACTCCTAGAGGAAAACACAGGCAAAATACTTTCTGACAGAAATCACAGCAGGATCCTCTATGACCCATATCCCAGAGTAATGGAAATAGAAGCAAAAATACACAAATGCGACCTCATTAAACTTAAAAGCTTTTGCACAAAGAAGGAAACTCTAAGCAAGGGAAAAAGATGGCTTTCACAATGGGCGAAAATAATAGCAAACGAAGCAACTAACAATGAATAAATCTCAAAACTATACAAGCAACGCCTGCAGCTCAATTCCAGAAAAATAAGCGAGCCATTCAAAAAATGGGCTAAAGAACTAAACAGACATTTCTCCAAAGAAGACATACAGATGGCTAACAAACACATGAAAAGATGCTCAAATCACTCATTATCAGGGAAATGCAAATCAAAACCATAATGAGGTACCATCTCACACCAGGCAGAAAGGCTGCTATCCAAACGTCTACAAACAATAAATCCTGGAGAGGGTGTGGAGAAAAGGGAACCCTCTTACACTGTTGTTGGGAATACAAACTAGTAGAGCTACTATGGAGAACAGTGTGGAGATTCCTTAAAAAAAAAAACTGGAAATGGAACAGCCATATGTAACAGCAGTCCTACTCCTGGACGTAAGCCCCAAGGGAACCAGAACTGAAAGAGACACATGTGCCCCAATGTTCATCGCAGCACTGTTTATAATAGCCAGGACACGGAAGCAACCCAGATGTCCATCAGCAGAAGAATGGATAAGAAAGCTGTGGTATATATACACAATGGAATATTACTCATATATCCAAAAGAATGCATTTGAATCAGTGTTAACGAGGTGGATGAAACTGGACCCTATTATACAGAGTGAAGTAAGCCAGAAAGAAAAGCACCAATAACACACACACACACACACACACACACACACACACACACACACACACACACACATACCTATGCCATATGTATATATATATATATATGGGCTTCAGAAAGATGGTAATGATAACCCTATATGCAAGACAGGAAAAGAGACACAGATGTATAGAACAGTCTTTTGGTCTCTGTGAGAGAAGGCAAGTGTGGGGTGGATTCGGAGAATAGTGTTGAAACATGTATATTTCCATATATGAAACAGACGTCCAGTCCAAGTCCGATGCATGAGATAGAGTGTTCAGGGCTGTGGCACTGGGGTGACCCAGAGGGATAGGATTGGACGGGTGAGGGGTTCAGGATGGGAAACACATGCACAACCGTGGCTGATTCATGTCAATGTGTGGCAAAACCACCACAATATTGTAGACTAATTAGCCTCCAATTAAAATAAATAAATTTAAAAAAGAAAGAAAACTTAAAAATTCAAAACGAAAAACATGTAACTGTTTTCTAAACTGCAGTGTTGACAGACCATCTTCATCTTGGACTACATGAGGACACCACCTCTATTATTACTTATTTTTTTTTTAATCCAGCATAAGAAAGGTGACTCTCATTCCTTCTAGCATCACTGGTGTGGGTGTATCCCACGTGCTGAGCTGTGTGGTTGAGAGATTGCTCCGTACAGGAATCTTTTGGTCTCCATGACAACCCGAGGAGGCAAGTACTAATCATAGTCCACTGTCAAGATGAGGAAAGTGATATGCTCCATGTCACACAACAGGTCAGTCAGCACCACAGCCTGGATTCAAATGGGTCTACCCGACTCACCACCCAGGTCAGTGACCCCCTCAGAGGGACACTGGCCCAGAGTCTGTGGCACTATAATAATTTGACAAAATGCCTCTCCCTGACTCCACTGCCCATGGGGTTGGACATTATTCCTTACTTAGTCTAGTTTTGCAAAGAGGCTTGATGGTTAAATGAAGTTAGAGGGGTGTCAGCTTTCTACTTGAAAAGAATAAAATCCATTACAGGTAACTTTGAGCAGGAAAGAAACTTATTAAGAATATTAAGTGACACAGATTTCTGGGAGGGAAGGCTGGAGAGGCAGCCATGACAATATAGAAATTAATTGCAGGATCTTCTGTCACTCATTGGAAAAGACCCTGACGTTGGGAAAGATTGAGGGCAGGAGAAGAAGGGCATGGCAGAGGATAAGAAGGTGGGTTGACATCGTCCACTCAATGGACATGGGTTTGGGTGGACTTTGGGAGTTGGTGATGGACAGGGAGGCCTGGCATGCTGCAGTTCATGGGGTCGCAGAGAGTCGAACTCGACTGAGTGACTGAACTGAACTGAACTGTCACTACCACTGGCTTCAGACACAGCGGCTGTCACTAGTGAGATGGCTTATGTCTCTTGCACCTCTGCTAGATTGAATTCCATGCATCAGAATCCACTTGCATTGCTTTCACCTGTAGGTGTATCCATTGGTTAAGCCTGCATTCCATGTGGCTGTAGTAATTGAGTCTTAGGTGCCATCTGGATGTATTTGATTGGCTGAGCCTGGGTACCATCTAGGTGCATCTAATTGATTGAGCCTATATCACATGGTTACATTCTGACTGCAAAGGAGGTGGCAAAAATGAGATTCTGACTGTTTCTAGTGCAGATTTGTAAGATGGACAATTAAAGCATTGACTAAAAAGTCTCCTCCCTGCAGACTTGTCCACAGTCTCTTTATCAGTCAGGTCAGCTTTTCAAAGCTCAATTCATCCTACTAAGTAAAGCGGAAGGGTTTAGTAAGTCAAGTGGTCTGTGCTCTGCTGTGTTAATTTGTCTAGGCTAGTTCTACATTTCCTAGAATCCCTTTCTTTGATTTTGAGTTCAGTCAGTCTGTTCAGTGGTGTAGTTGTGTCCATTTCTTTGCGAGCCAATGGACTGCTTCAAGTCAGGCCTCCCTGTCCATCATCAACACCCCGCAGTTTACTCAAACTCGTGTCCATTGAGTTGGTGATGCCATCCAACCAACTCGTCTTCTGTTGTCCCCTTCTCCTCCCACCTTCGATCTTTCCCAGCATCAGGGTCTTTCGAATCAGTCAGTCCTTCATGTCAGATGGCCAAACTATTGGAGTTTCAGCTCAGCATCAGTCCTTCCAATGAATATTCAGGACTGATGTCTTTTAGGGTGAACTGGTTGAATCTCCTTGCAGTCCAAGGGATTCTCGAGAGTCTTCTCCAATACCACAGTTTCACAGCATGAATTCTTTTGGTTCTCAACTTTCTTACTACTCCAGCTCTGACATCCATACATGACTACTGGAAAAACCATAGCTTCGACTATGCTATTCCTCTGCCTTTTGTAAAACCAGCTTGAACATCTGGAAGTTCATGGCTCACGTATTGCTGGAGCATGGCTTGGATAATTTTGAGCATTAATTTACTCGTGTGGGAGATGAGTGCAATTGTGCGGTAGTTTGAGCATTCTTTGCAACTGCCTTTCTTTGGGATTGGAATGAAAACTGAACTTTTCCAATCCTGTGGCCACTGCGGAGTTCTCCTGATTTGTTGGCATATTGAGTTCAGCACGTTTATAGCATCATCTTTCAGGATTTCAAAATAGCTCTACTAGAATTCCAGCACCTCCACTAGCTTTGTTCCTAGTAAATCTTTGTAAAGCCCACTTGAATTCATATTCCAGAATGTCTGGTTCTAGGAGAGTGATCACACCATTGTGATTATCCGCATCGTGAACATCTTTTTGTACAGTTTTTCTGTGTATTCTTGCCACCTCTTCTTAATATCTTGTGGTCTAGAGGCACACAGATATCGTCTATGCCTGCCCAGCGGCTCCCTACCAGAGACTTCAGTGCTCAGACCACTGGATGGGAAATGATCTGAAGCTACTCTTCCACAGCCTCTTAAAAAAAAAAAAATCCACAGAAAAGAGGTTGAAAGAAATTAAAAAAAAAAAAAAAAACAAAGTCATGTAGCAAGATGAGAACCTTGACAGTAGAGAAGAAGGAGCATGTGGCAAAAAGCATAGGTTCTTGGGGAATAGGATTGTCCTTAGTAACGACATTTGCATTTCAAAACTTAGGAACGTGGCGTCTTATAATGTATCTTCCTAGGGACATGGTCCTTGTATTGTAATTTATCAAAATCCACTGACTTTCATAAAAAGTATGAATTTTTACAACATATGCAAAAAATTCTAGTCAAATCTCACTCATTAGGTTAGTCATATCCATGGTTTTAAATACTATTTCAAAACGGAAAATATTAAATTTCAGGAAAAAGGGTTTTAATATTTTTATAAAGCATCATGAAATATCCAAAAACTTTCCCTTACTGTATCAACGGATACAAAAACATAAAATTCCCTTTACTTGATAAAATAATGAGTTAAAAGTGAAAAAAAAAAGAGTAAGAGGCCTTGTAGTTGTCTATATACAAGAAGCTAGGTGATGATTTCCATTTTACGTTAGTCATAGTGGTGGTCACTCTAATGAGAAGTAACCTTATATTTTTCAAAACATCCAATAAATCAAAATTCTCAGGTGCAAAGAAAACTCATAGGTTCTGGAAAAGAGAAGCCCTGATGGGATAAAGTCACATAACCCCTTCCTCATGAAGTTAAGAATGTGCTCAAAAAGTGACAAGCACAGTGAGTAATCCTCACTAAATGGCTCTCTGTCTTTCTGATTAGATGTTGTCTGCTCCCTTTCAGTAGCTGGGGGTATTTTCTTTCTCTTTAGCCCCAGATTACTGCCACCCAAGGGAGGGGATGAGAAAAAAGTGACAGCAACACCTCTGTGTAATAAACCCACTGGTATCTTTCGTGGAGAAGAAGAAGGATTTCATAATTTCACTTTCTAGTACTCAAGGAAGATGGTCCCAGCATAGGCAGGGCTTCCTGGCCAGCATCCACTACATCAGATCCACTGTGGAGGCTCCCTTGTGGTGCATGGATGGTGGGGAGGAGAGTCTGCACACAGAACAGCAGTGGGCGTGTTAACCCAAGTGTCTCTGGGAGACACAGGCGGTCAGCTCTGGGAACAGAGTCATACCGGCAAGTTATTAGAACAGCCACAACTTATCTTCATGCAGAAAACATTTTTTGGTGATCTTCTCAAGATCTCAGAAGTTAGGATGTTCAATACCATGATATCAAGCTAGTGGTCTATCAAGTTAAATGCACATGATTTTTGTTTGATTATTCTTTTTTTTTGTCATGCTACAGAGCTTATGGGCTCCCTGTACCCTGACCAGAGAATGAACCCATACCCTCAGCAGGGAACGGACGGAATCCTAACCACTGGATTACCAGGGAATTCCTCATCTTTTTAAATCTGAGTAATTCAGTAAAGAGCAGAGCAGACTGTGATCACCCCTATTCCCACCATCTCCAAAACACCACTTCCTGACATTATCACTTTCTTGCTTCCAATCTTGTACACACTCACAAATGTCTGTGAAAAACGACTAAAGTGAAAGTGTATGTGCTTGAGTGTATGTTTACTGGGCATATTGGCAAGAATTTGAAGATATCTGAAGAACAGCTTCTGTCAGCCCGTTGGTATCTCTGTGATTGTCTTTCCAGCCTCTCCTGGAGAGAACGCTAGAGTCTGCCACTGAGCCCTTTCAGATTAAGTCAGCGTTCTTCTGGTCTGCCTGCCCCAGTGGTGAAATTTGCTTTCGAAGTTGAGGTATCACTCAAGGCATCTCTGTGGATCCTGCAGGGATTTTGTTGTCTCCGGTTTGATATTCAAGCTGAGCCTAAAGCACAGGAGAGAATGATCCTGTGCTTCCCATTTCCAAATTCGTTTTCTCTGTGGCAGCACTGGCATTAATCTGGGAATACCTTAGGTACAATTCCCAAGCATTTTTTTCATTCCTAGTACATCATATCTCTACCCTTAAACTCATCACAGAAAATCCAGAAACAGCAAAATAAGAGAAAAAGAAAAGTGTCAGCCAAATCCACCCATTAAGAGGCCCTGGTGTACCATGCTGACTGCTCCCCACCCAGGCTTTTACTCTCTGAAAAGTTTTTTTAAAGTTTGTGGTCTACACATTGCCTTGGGATGTCCAGTGATTTTGCAGACCTATACCAGGCTTCTGGTGGAGCGAAAGAAAATCACCGGTGTTCCGTGAGAGCTGGGATTTTCATTTTCATACTCTAGCTGCTATCGGTGACAAATTTCCCACAACTCCCTTTCTGGCTCTCAGCTGCCACTCCTGTCATTAACTTCCCATGACACTCGGATGTGTTCCCAGGGCATGCTTCATGCTGAAGGAGGGTACTGTATGCAAAGTACTCTGTACGTATGCAATTGACTCTGCCTGATTATTATTATTGTTATTATTATTATTACTTTTTTTTTCTTTTTTGCCTCAACACTGTGAACAGGCTTTCTATAGTTAGGGCAAGCAGGAGCTACTCCTCATTGCAGAGTGCAGTCTTCTCATTGAGGTAGCTTCTCCTGTTGCGGAGCAAAGGCTCTAGAATATGTTGTCAGTAGTTGTGGCCTGGGGGCTTAACTACTCTATAGCATGTGAAATCTCCTGGGGCCAGGGATTGAACCTGTGTCCCCCTGCATTGCCAACTGGATTCCCAACCACTGGGCCAGCAGAGAAGTCTGACTCCGCCTAATTGAAAAGATAAAATTAACATGAGGAATGCCTATAGAAAGATACGGAGATGCTCACAAAATAGGAAGAAAGGGTTAGCAGCCAGGCCTTTCAAGGCATGTGAAACAAGCAAATTTGGGGATCAAAATATCAAGAGCCCACTGGTATTTTCTTCTCCACCCTACTCTTGGGATGAACTAAGGCCAACCACATTTTGTAATTGTGTTCGTGCCCCAAAGCCCAAAGTGGGAGATAGAGGGATTTTCTTTGGCTTGGTCACTCAGTGCATGCAGGGGACTGGATGACTGCCCCTCAAAAAACCAAAGATGTTCTTTGATACCGGAAGAAAAGAGAATGGAGGCTGACTGGGCATGAGCACAGGGAGCCACTGTTGTTTGGGCAGTTAATGGAAGCTCTGATCCTGCTTCTCCCAGAAGACAGATACTCACAGTACTCTCACGCACTCGGGGACAGAGTGAAACACAGCCCTAAGCCCACCCATGGGTCTCCTGGTAAAAAGCTCCCAGCTCCCCACAGTGACACTGTCTCTTCTCCATCCCCCTGCCCTCTTCCGTCTCCCCAGCACTTGCAACTTCTCCACTGATGGCTTCCACGGTTCCGCCCCGGGAGCCAGCTTGTGCCTAGGTTCCAGTGTGCACTATGCTGTGGACTGGATCAGAAAGCTGGCCTTCTGCGACCATTGGGTGAAGGAGATATACAATGCCTACAGAAACAGTGTCGGCAGTGAGTGGGCCAGGGAGAGGGCCATCCATGGTGGTTGAAGGGTCTGTCTGCCTGGGCTCCAGGAGCACCCCAGGACCAAGGGAAATTCATTAAGAATGGATGCTATCATTCATATCCCACCTGCTCGGTGCCAGCTTCCAAGAGGCTTACAAATCCTAGCTCACTCAGTGTTGCCCTCATGACACCCTCTGGGAGAGGATCTCATCATCCCCACTTTGGGTCTGGGGAAGCTGACGGAGAGATGACTTGTGTTGCCCGTCCATGATTATGCCTCCAGCCCCACCGTGGTGCTCCACATGTGGTCCTTGGACCAGCAGCATCAGGGTCACATGCAGGGTCTTGGAAATGCAGATTCTTTGGTCCCCATCTCAAACCTGTCAGATTGACAGCTCTGGGGTGGGATTTGGCCCTCTGAATCTTAACTGGACCTCCCGGTGATTCTGATGCTTGTTGGAAGTTGAGGACCTCGGGCTTCACCCTGACTACTCAGACTGTGGTCCCTGGAGCAGCCACACGAGTTCATCTCCTGGGAGCTTGTTAGAAATGTGGACTCCAAGCCCCTCCCAAGGCATCTGGGTCAGATCTGTGTCTTTAACAAGACTCCCAGGTGATTCGGGAAAACATTGGTTCTCAAGCGTGACTCCTATTGGGATCCCCTGACGAATTTACCGTTCTGCTTTTTTGGCCTAGCTGCTGCTTGGCATTGGGACTTACTGAGTTCCCTGGGGGATTCTAATGTGTGGACAAGTTATGAAAGCCACCAGCTTCAGTGTCAGGAGAGGATTGGTTTATCATATTGTACAAGAAACCTGGAAAGTGCTGGAGGCAGGGTTGATTCACCAATGACCCTTGATCACTATTTCTGGAGTTCTCTAAGTCTTTGACTCTTTACAGGTGAGGCTGCTTCTCCACCAGGAGGCACATGGGGATGTTTTTGATTATCATGATGACTCTAAGCAGCTACTGGCTGGTAAAGGGAATACAATTTGAGTAGGCGGATAATAAAATGTGCCATCTACACCTTGACCCCGTTCTCAGAAAGAGTAAAGTCCCAGGAAGAACTTCGGGCCTCTGACTGGATAAAACCCATTTCTAGTCCCAATGCTGCCACTTTCTTACTCCCCAAGCCTTAGTTTCTAAGTCGGTGAAATGGGGATAAAAATACATATACCGTTCCAGCCTCCTGGAAGGCTCCTCCCCTTGCCCAGCTCTTTGGACTCATCCTTTTCCAGCTCGGGCTCACTCTAGAGGAAGCATTCCCTCCCAGCTCGCACTCTCACCCTCCAGCTCAGCCAGGCCTGCCTGCAATTCCCTCCACCAGCTCCCAATATTTCTCCTCCTCTCTTGTCAAGAAACATTTACCTTTGTGACACATGGTTTCATCAACGACCCTCCATGTGGAATGTAAGTTCCATTAGCTGAGCACCTACTGTGTGCTGGCCTCTCACGCACAGTCACTGTGCATGGGCAGTGAGCAGAACACACAGGCCGTCTCATTCTTCACTAAGCTCACAGCCTGGCTACAAGCAGTCAGCACCTAAGTGTAACAAGGGTGTCAATTGACCACCAGATCTTTGGAGAAAAATAAAGTGGAGAATGGAGAACAGAGGAGTGTCTAGGGGTGGTCAGGATGGGAGGGTAGGTGGTGATCAAGGCCGGCCTGGTTTCGAGGTGACAGCAGGACACAGGTGGGAGGAGAGGAAGTAAGCCCAGTGAGCATAAGAAGGACGGAATTTCCCGAGAGGAAGCAAGGGGTTCAAAGGTCCAAAGGCTGGAGCTTCCTGTGGAGAGCCAGAGTGCCCTCAAGGATGCACCAAGCAAAAGGCAAGGGGTGGGGTGGGGATGGTGGGGTCATGGAGGTGCCTGGGGCCTTCAGAGGCACTTCAACTTTTTGTCCAAGCACTTCTTTTTAAAGAAGATTTCTTTAACTTTAACAGTGAATTGATATAGAGGAATTTTGTTACCTGTCTGTCCTTAACACTGGTGGTTCAGGGACCCCAATGCAGGGGCACAGGTTTGACGCCTGCTTGGGGAACTGAGATCCTGCATGCCACATGATATGGCATGGCATATATTCAGTTTGGAGGAGACAATATTAATAATAGCTATAAGGATGACCATGAGAAAAGCTGAGCACCGAACAATTGATGCTTTTGAACTGTGTTGCTGGAGAAGACTGTTGAGACTCCCTTGGACTGCAATGTGATCCAACCAGTCCATTTTAAAGGTAATCCATTTGGAATATTCATTGGAAGGACTGATGCTGAAGCTCCAATACCTAGGCCACGTGATGGGAAGTAGTGACTGATTGGAAAGGACTCTGATGCTGGGAACGATTGAAGGCAGGAGGAGAAGGGGACGACAGAGGATGAGCTGGTGGGATGGCGTCACTGACTCAATGGACAGGCGTTCCAGCAAACTCTGGGAGTTGGTGATGGACAGGGAAGTGTACAGAAGGGCGTACTGCATTCCATGGGGTCGCAGAGAATCAGACATGACTAAGAGAGTGAACTGACTGATAAGGGTGATATACCAGGGTCTGAACAAATCAGTGGTGCGAACCTAATGAATTACCACATGGTTCCAGAATGGGTGTACCGGGTCGAGAGCTGGTCTCAGGTGAGCCTATGTGAAGCCCTCTGCTGGGGTAGGAGGGGGAGTCTAGAGCCCCTTTTCCAAGTACAGATCTAATTGAGAAGAAACTCTACCCTGAGCATGTGAGAGTGATCAAAAGAAACTTTGCTTCTATCAGTTAGATTGAGGACCTGCTTAGGCTCCTGGTCATGGACACCCCACTACCTGCCCTCTCATTCTTAGCTGGAGAATGACAGAGAAGTCCATAGAGCTGTCACTGCTATTCACTTGCCTTCTCACATTAAAGGGGGTTTCCTAGGGTGGTGTAGCAGATGTTTTGAAATGATCATTTACTATCCTGAAATGAAATACTGATGGATAATAAAACCATCTTAAAACCAAAATGTTCTGTCCCAGGAAATTAAAAAAAAAAAAAAAAAAAAAAAACTGTCCCGGAGATCAACATCCAGTAACACAAAGTGAAATAGGGAGTGAACTGCCTGGTGGTCCAGTGCTTAAGACTTGACCTTCCAATGCAGCGGGTGCAGCTTCTATCCACATGGAGCTAAGATCCCACGTGTCTCAAGACCAAAACATAAAACAAATGTTTATGTTATCATAAACATAAAGGAAGTGATGATAGCAAATTAAATACAGAGCTTAACAATGGTCCACATAATTTTTTTTTTTAAAGAACTAAGAGTAGGTCATTTATACTCAAGGATTCAGTTCCTCAGGTGGCGGTAGTGGTAAAGATTCCACCTTATGCAGTAGACATAAGGTCTACTTAGGCAGACCTTATGTAGCAGACATAAGAGACACAGGTTTGATCCCTGGGTCAGGAAGGTCCCCTGAAGGAGGCCATGGCAACCCACTCCAGTATTCTTGCCTGGAGAATCCCAGGACAAAAGAGCCTGGGGTCTATAGCATCACGAAGAGTTGAACACAACTGAGCACACACATGTATTTATACTCACAACAATGCATGCTCCCATAGGTAAATGTTTGAGCACTCACACTTGCACCCAAATGTGCCCTCACTGAGGATTCAGCCTGGCAAATGCAGGAGGACACAAGTGTGCAGTCTCGGCCATTCACAAAGCCATCGAGGTACTGTGGCCATCATGTGATTGCCACAAACTGCAAAGCAACCCATGGTTAGGCTCTGAATAAAACAAAATATTGACTTCTCCATTTGACTTCTCCAAAATATTGACTGCACCATAATTGCAGCCCTGGAAATCTTTTATTAAACTTATGGGACAAAGTGCAGATAAGGGCCTCCACTCGGGGTATTATGAATGGGTTTGGACTTACCTAAATATCTGGCAGGACATTTGAGAATCATTCACGTCTAACGTGTATGCCATGAAGCAGGCACCTGCCCCCATGTGTAGTGGCCCCCCATATCATGACAACAGTCAAAAACAACACCCCTAGAATTTGTCACAGTCACTCCTTCTTCTTCAAGAACTGCTGGTCTAAGGCCGCCCTCCCTTAGTGAGCCACGAAGAGGTAGATCTGACAGAGATGCCGCTTTATAAACTGAAGTGAAGTGAAGTGGATTCGCTCAGTCATATCGAACTCTTTGTGACCCCTTAGGCTATATTGTTCATGGAATTCTGCAGGCCGGAATACTAGAGTGGGTGTCCTTTCTCTTCTCCAGGGGATTTCCTGACCCAGGGACCAAACCCAGGTCTTCTGCATGGCAGGCAGTTTCCTTATGAGCTGAGCCACCAGGGAAGCCCAAGAATCCTGGATAAGGTAGCCTATCCCTTTCTCCGGGGGATCTTCCCAACCCAGGAACTGGGGTCTCCTGCATTGCAGGCAGATTCTTTACCAACAGAGTTATGAGGAAAGCTGAATAAAATAGTTCCTTTTTTTTTTTTTTTTGAGATCTTAGTTCTCCAAGCAGAGCATGAACCCATGCCCCCTGCAGTGAAAGCACAGAGTCTGAACCACTGGACACCCAGGGAAGTCCTGGAGTTGCCTCTTTCAATTCTGTGTCCCAGGTCTCTCCCTCCCTTCACCCTACAGCCACCTGCCTCTCACAGAAACAGGTGACAAGGAGAGCACATTTTGCCCTGAATCCCTGCTCTGCCATTGTTAGCTGTGTGGCCTTCAGCCAGTGGCAACCCTCTCTGAAATGCCTTTTTCTCTGTCACACCTACAGAGAACAGATGCCAAGGGGGCCAGCAGAGGACCTGTGCAGAGTTAGCCCTCAGGAACCCAAAGAGGGTGTCATTAATACTCCCTGGGCCTGTGGGGGTGGGGGAGAAAGCTACATCCATCTGCAGAAACTCAGAGGAGGGTCTCTCTCCAGGGGAGTCAGCAGAGAAAGAAAACAGGAACCTGACTTTGCACATAACAAAGGGGAAAGACTGAATGAGCAAAGAATGTAATTAAAAATAAAGCAAAGAAGAGGGGAATTCCTTGGGGGCTCAGTGGTAAAAAATCCACCTGCCAATGCAGGAATCACTGGTTCCATCCCTGATCCAGGAGAATCCCATATGCCATGGAGCAGCTGAGCTCATGCATTCCAACTACTGAGTCTGTGTTCTAGAGCACGGGAGGCTTAATTACTGAGTCCACTTGACCTGAGCCAATGCTGGACAACAACAGAAGCCACTGCAATGAGAAGCCTCAACGCCACAACTAAAGAGTAGCCCCTGCCACCTTAAGCTAGAGAAAGCTCTCATGGAAATGAAAACCAACACATGCAAAGATAAATACATTTTTAAAATATGGCAAAGAAGTGATACAAGAAAACAAGGGAAGTCTGACAAATAGAAGACACAAAGTAAACTGATATCCAAAAAAGCCAAATTTCATCACAATAAATGGGAATAAGGCAAAGTTTCAACGCAAGAGATTTTCTGACAGTTTCTTTTTTCTTTGTTTGTTTAAAGCTGGCTAAATATGAAAGATTCCTAATATATACAACAGTTGAAAAATACAGAATAAGAATATATATCTATATACTGACAATGAAAGCCAATGCAGCTGTACTCAGTATCGTTTAGTTGCTCAATCATGTCTGACTCTTTGTGACCCCATGAATCGCAGCACGCCAGGCCTCCCTGTCCATCACCAACTCTCGGAGTTTACCGAAACACATCTCCATCGAGTCGGTCATGCCATCCAAACATCTCATCATCTGTCTTCGTCTTCTTATCCTGTCCCAAATCCTACGCAGCATTAGGGTCTTTTCCAATGAGTCAACTCTCACATGAGGAGGCCAAAGTATTGGAGTTTCACCTTCAACATCACACCTTTCAATGAACACTTAGGACTGATTTCTTTTAGGATGGACTGGTTGGATCTCCTTGCAGTCCAAGGGACTCTCAAGAGTCTTCTCCAGCACCACTGTACAAAGGCATCAATTCTTCCGCTCTCAGCTTTCTTCACCGTCCGACTCTCAATCCATACATGACCACTGGGAAAGCCATAGCTTTGACTAGACGGAACTTTGTTGGCAAAGAAATGTTTCTGCTTTTAAATATGCTATCTAAATTGGACATAAGCTTCCTTCCAAGGAGTAAGCGTCTTTTAATTTCATGGGGGCCATCACCATCAGCAGTAATATTTGAGCCCCGCCCCCCCAAATAAAGTCTGACACTGTTTCCACTGTTTCCCCATCTATTTCCCATGAAGTGATGGGACCAGATGCCATGATCTTGATTGTCTGAATGTTGAGTTTTAAGCCAACTTTTTCACTCTCCTCTTTCACTTTCATCAAGAGCCTCTTTAGCTCTTCTTCACTTTCTGCCATAAGGGTGGTGTCATCTGCATATCTGAGGTCATTGATATTTCTCCTGGCAATCTTGATTCCAGCTTGTGTTTCTTCCAGCCCAGCGTTTCTCATGATCTACTCTGCATATAACTTAAATATACAGGGTGACAATAGGCAGCCTTGACGTACACCTTTTGCTATTTGGAAGCAGTCTGTTGTTCCATGTCCAGTTCTAACTGTTGCTTCCTGACATGCATACAGGTTTCTCAAGAGACAGGCCAGATGGTCTGGTATTCCCATCTCTTTCAGAATTTTCCCCAGTTTATTACTGTCAAGCAAATGGATTTTAAGGTGAAAAAGCATTACTAAAATTTAGAAGTACAAAAGGATTCATTTGAGCTAAATTTGCAAGTACCTATACAGTCAGCAAAAACAAGACCGGGAGCAGACTGTGGCTCAGATCATGAACTGCTTATTGCCAAATTCAGACTTAAATTAAAGAAAGCAGGGAAAACCACTAGACCATTCAGGTATGACCTAGATCAAATCCCTTATGAGTATACAGTGGAAGTGACAAATAGATTTAAGGGACTAGGCCTGATAGACAGAGTGCCTGATGAACTACGGACACAGGTTCGTGACATTGTGCAGGAGACAGGGATCAAGAAAATCCCCATGGAAAAGAAACACAAAAAAGCAAAATGGCTGTTTGAGGAGGCCTTACAGATAGCTGGGAAGAGAAGAGAAGCAAAAAGCAAAGGAGAAAAGGAAGGATATTCCCATCTCAATGCAGAGTTCCAAAGAATAGCAAGGAGAGATAAGAAAGCGATCAGTGCAAAGAAATAGAGGAAAACAACAGGTTGGGAAAGACTAGAGATATCTTCAAAAAAATTAGAGATACCAAAGGAACATTTCATGCAAAGATAGGTTCGATAAAGGACAGCAATGGTATGGACCTAACAGAGGCATAAGATATTTAGAAGAGGTGGCCAGAATACACAGAAGAACTGTACAAAAAAAGATCTTCACGACCCAGATAATCACGATGGTGTGATCACTCACCTAGAGCCAGACATCCTGGAATGTGAAATCAAGTGGGCCTTAGAAAACATAACTATAAACAAAGCTAGTGGAGGTGATGGAATTCCAGTTGAGCTATTTCAAATCCTCAAAGGTGACGCTGTGAAAGTGCTGCACTCGATATGCCAGCACATTTGGAAAACCCAGCAGTGGCCATAGGACTGGAAAAGGTCAGTTTTCGTTCCAATCCCAAAGAAAAGCAATGTCAAAGAATGCTCAAACTACAGCACAATTGCACTTATCTCACATGCTAGTAAAGAAATGCTCAAAATTCTCCAAGTCAGGCTTCAGCAATACCTGAACTGTGAAATTCCAGATGTTCAAGCTGGTTTTAGAAAAGGCAGATGAACCAGAGATCAAATTGCCAATATCCGCTGGAAAATCGAAAAAGCAAGAGAGTTCCAGAAAAACATATATTGCTGCTTTATTGACTATGCCAAAGCCTTTGACTGTGTGGATTACAATAAACTGTGGAAAATTCTGAAAGAGATGGGAGTACCAGACCATCTGATGTGTCTCTTGAGAAACCTGTATGCCGGTCAGGAAGCAACAGTTAGAACTGGACATGGAACAACAGACTGATTCCAAATAGGAAAAGGAGTACATCAAGGCTGCATATTGTCCCCCTGCTTATTTAACTTATATGCAGAGTAGATCATGAGAAATGATGGGCTGCAAGAAACACAAGCTGGAATCAAGATTTCCAGGAGAAAAATTAATAACCTCAGATATGCGGATGACACCACCCTATGGCAGAGAGTGAAGAAGAAGTAAAGAGCCTCTTGATGAAGGTGAAGGAGGAGAGTGAAAAAGTAGGCTTAAGGCTCAACGTTCAGAAAACTAAGATCATGGCATCTGGTCCCATCACTTCATGGGAAATAGATGGGGAAACAGTGGAAACAGTGTCAGACTTTATTTTTTGGGCTCCAGAATCACAGCTGATAGTGACTGAAATTAAAAGACGCTTACTCCTTGGAAGGAAGGTTATGGCCAAACTAGAAAGCATATTTAAAAGCAGAGACATTACTTGGCCAACAAAAATCTATCTAGTCAAGGCTACGGTTTTTCCACTGGTCATGTATGAATGTGAGAGTTGCACGGTGAAGAAAGCTGAGCACCACAGAATTGATGCTTTTGAACTGTGGTGTTGGAGAAGACTCTTGAGAGTCCCTTGGACTGCAAGGAGATCCAATCAATCCATCCTAAAAGAGATCAACCCTGGGTGTTCATTTGAAGGTCTGATGTTGAAGCTGAAACTCCAATACTTTTGGCACCTCATGCGAAGGGTTGACTCATTGGAAAAGACCCTAATGCTGGGTAGGGTTGGGGGCGGGAGGAGAAGGGGACCACAGAGGATGACATGGTTGGGTGGCATCACTGACTCAATGAACATGGGTTTGGGTGGACTCCAGGAGTTGGTGATGAACAGGGAGGCCTGGCGTGCTGCAATTCATGGGGTTGCAAAGAGTTGGACACGACTGAGCGACTGAACTGAACTGAATAATTAAACAAGAAGAAAAAAAAATCTGCCCTCATAACGAAAACTCACCTCAACGTCTTGTTTGTGCAAAGTCCACAGGAGCAGTGTGTCACTGAATGCAGGCTGAGGGAGTGGATGAGGTAGTCCCCAACAGGGCCAGTTTCTGTCAAATTGACTTTGTGTTGCCAGAGACGCCAGCCAGCAGCTGAAAAAATCGAGAGCTGTCTCTTTGTCTCATTAGCTGCCTATAGAGCTGGAACAGCACCAGGGAAACAGGCGCCCTCTGTCTTGATGCTCTGCCAATCCAAGTACTGTTCTTACCACACAGTCCAAGGTGGCTTCTCAGCCCTCAAGTTCTGCACTCCCCCTGCACCAGGAAAGTAAAGGGGGAGGGGAGAGGGACGGACGCTTCTTCCCTTTAAGAGCACAGCTGACACAGTTCAACATCACTGTTGCTCAAATCCCAATGGCCAGATTTGTGCATCAGAAAATCACACCTTACCACAAAAGGAGCTGGAAGATGTAGCCTTTATTCTCAGCCACTCCTGCCTAGCGAGGAAACAAACAAATACGGGAGCATTTTCTGAGAGAGAAGGGGAGAACGAATGTAGGGAGCCAGCCAGTAGGCTCCATCACAGCCAGCGGGGGGGGGGGGGGTGGCTGTAATTGCCACCCTACCTAATCCCAGGCCTTACCCATTACTCTTTATTTACGAATAAATATTTATTTATTTAATCCTCCAATCCCTCCCCTGACAAAGTGGGCACCATCCCACTTCATTTTATAAAGGACATGTTTGAGATTCAGAAAGATTAATTAATTTCTTTAAAGTCACACAGCTGGTACAGGTAAACTGCTATGTGTTTTGCTGCATACACCTGGTAGGAAGGAGGTGGACTTAGGAATATCAAACACTGTTGTTCTGCACCCCTGAGCTGGTTAGAAGAGAGTGGAGTCCACCAAAGAAAACTAGGATACAGCACCCCCATATGACAAGCTTCCCTGAAAATTCCCACCAGTGTCTCAAGCAGCAGCTTCTGCCCGCTAATGAGAAAGTCTGTGTGCCAGCAGCTCTCCCAGCCTGATGGATGGGCCTCATTAGCCCAGGCCATGGGCACCTGAGCAGTGTGAAACACGGTGACAGGACAGGGGGCTTTGGCTGTTCCGGCTGACAGTATTGTTAATATCTCCATTTTAGCAGGTTATTTGTCTCCACCTCTCCACCAGTTGCAAATCCACCTGGGTTCTGCAGCCACCAGGCCTGGCAGGGAGGCTGCTGAGATAGTCTCTTCCCCTTTGCTCATTTCCTCCAGGAAAAATAAATTACATAGTTTAAACAGGGACTGGATTGGCCATGCAGCCACCAACATCCACCTTTGCAGAGAATGAAAGGCTCAGCCAGGCTGAGGGGAGGAGAGTGGGGGAGCTGAAAGGCATTAAAGAGAGGGCATCTGTTGCCCATGATCACTTTTTGCTTCATTTCCAGCACTATTGTCTTTTCCAATGAGTCTACCCTTCACATTAGGTGGCCAAAGTATTGGAGTTTCAGCTTCAACATCAGTCCTTCCAATGAACACTCAGGACTGATCTCCTTTAGGATGGACTGGTTGGATCTCCTTGCAGTCCTAGGGACTCTCAAGAGTCTTCTCCAGCACCACAATTTAAAAGCATCAAGTCTTCGGAGCTCACCTTTCTTCCCCATCCAACTCTCACGTCCTTACATGACCACTGGAGAAACCATAGCCTTGACTAGATGCACCTTTGTTGGCAAAGTAATGTCTCTGCTTTTAACTACGCTATTTAGTTTGGTCATCACCTTCCTTCCAAGGAGTAAGCTTCTTTTAATTGCATGGCTGCCATCACCATCAGCAGTGATTTTGAAGCTCCCCCACCCCCAAAGTATGCACAATTTCCGCTGTTTCCCCATTTTTCCCCATGAAGTGATGGGACCAGATGCCATGATCTTAGTTTTCTAAACTTGTAGAGCTTTAAGCCGACTTTTTCACTCTCTTCTTTCACTTTCGTCAAGAGGCTCTTTAGTTCTTCACTTCCTGCCATGAGGGTTGTGTCGTATGCATATCTGAGGTTATTGATATTTCTCCCGGCAATCTTGACTCCAGCTTGTGCTTCTTCCAGCTTTGACTACCTACCCTTCTATTTGCATGGCCCCAGCCTTCCCCTTCTCTGGCACTTACTTAAATGTCACCCCTCCAGAGAGGCTGTCCTGACCCAGCTATCAAAAGTGTAGAGCCCCCAGAGGCAGGAAAGGGTGTATGATGCTCCTGGAACCAAAAGGACACTGGTATAGTTTCTACCCTGTAGGCATACAACCTCACAGTGCACGGAACTGGGGGCATTCATGTATATTCATCAAGCACCCTCTATCCACTCAGTAAAAAATTGAAGGCCGGTGACTATCTTGAGCTGGCCTTGAGTATCTTTTAGCTGTAATGAAGACGTAAACACTTCCTCACCTAACAAGATTAGACCTAGGTGTACCTTAGGTTGATTCAGTTGAGTTCAGTTCCGTTCAGTCGCTCAGTCATATCCGATTCTTTGCAACCCAATGAAGCACAGCACACCAGGCCTCCCTGCCCATCACCAGCTCCCAGAGTCCACCCAAACCCAGGTACAAAGAGTCAATGATGCCATCCACATCCATGCATGACCACTGGAAAAACCATAGCCTTGACTAGATGGTGGAGAAGGAGGTGGCACCCTACTCCAGTACTCTTGCCTGGAAAATCCCACGGATGGAGGAGCCTGGTAGGCTTCAGTACATAGGGTTGCAAAGAGTTAGACACGGATGAGCAAACTCTCACTTTTCACTCCCATGCACTGGAGAAAGTAATGGCAATCCACTACAGTGTGCTTGCCTGCAGAATCCCATGGACGGCAGAGCCTGGTCGGCTGCCGTCTATGGGGTCGCACAGAGTCGGGCATGCCCGATGCGACTGAGCAGCAGCAGCAGCAGACCAGACGGACGTTTGTTGACAAAGTAACATCTCTGTCTTTTAATATGCTGCCTAGGCTGCTGATAACACTCCTTCCCAGGACTAAGTGTTTTTTAATTTCATGGCTGCCATCACCATCTGCAGTGTTGTTTCAGTTGGTCCAAAAATTCATCAAGCATCCCTATCCGCCAGACCTCCTGTCCTGCCTTTTGAGAAATCAGGAAGCAACAGTTAGAAATGGACATGGAATATCAGACTGGTTCCAAATAGGAAAAGGAGTACGTCAAGGCTTTAATTTGTCCCCCTACTTATTTAACTTGTATGCAGAGTACATCAAGAGAAACGCTGAGCTGAAGGAACACCAAGATGGAATCAAAATTACCAGGAGAAATATCAATAGTCTCAGATATGCAGATGACACCCCCTATATGGCAGAACCTGAAGAAGAACCTAAGAGCTTCTTGATGAAAGTGAAAGAGGAGAGTGAAACAGTTGGCTTAAAGCTCAACATTCAGAAGCCTTAGATCACGGCATCTGGTCCTATCACTTTATGGTAAACAGATGTGGAAACTGTAGAAACATTGGCTGACTTTCTTTTTCTGGACTCCAAAATCACTGAAGATGGTGACCGCAGCCATGAGATTAAAAAACGCTTACTCCTTGGAAGGAAGGTTATGACCAACCTAGACAGCATATTAAAAAGCAGTGAAGTTATTTTGCCAGCAAAGTTCTGTTCAGTCAAGGCTATGGTTTTTCCAGGGGTCGTGTAAACAAGTGAGAGTTGGAGTATAAAGAGGGCCGAGCGCAGAAGAATTGATGCTTTTGAACTGCGGTGTTGGAGAAGCCTCTTGAGAGTCCCTTGGTCTGCAAGGAAATCCAACCAGTCCATCCTAAAGGAGATCAGTCCTGGGTGTTCACTGGAAGGACGGATGTTGAAGCTGAAACTCCAATACTTTGGCCACCTCAGGCGAAGAGCTGATTCACTAGAAAAGACCCTGATGCTGAGAAAGATTGAGGGCGGGAGGAGAAGGGGTCGACAGAGGATGACCTGGTTGGATGGCATTACTGACTCTATGGACATTGGCTTGGGTGGACTCCGGGAGTTGGTGATGGACAGGGAGACCTGGTGTGCTGTGGTTCACAGTGTCTTAATTCGTCATATAACACAGAGTGACTGAAGTGTATTGATGACTAAATGGTGATACGGTGAGGTGGACGGATGGATGCTTGTCTGGATGTGTGAGTGGTTGTATGGTGAGATGGAAAGTTGGATAGATGCTTAAGTGGATGAATGAGTGGCTAAATGGATGGATGAGTAATGGAATGGGTAGGTGGATAGAATGACTAATGGTTGATGGGTGATTGATAGTAATACTGCGATGGTTGGATATGTAGTTGCAAGAATGGTATAATGGTTAGATAGACAGATAGTTAAATGAAGGTAAAGAATCCCTCGAGTTAGCTGGCAAAAACACGGATCAACCTCACTGTAATCTGCTGAATTAGTTTCTTCTAATGAGTGTAAATGTTGTACTGAATGAATTGACTTCTGGCTCGAGAAGAAAGAGACTGCAGCAGAACCATCCAGGGAATCAGTCATGTGCTCCTGGATCCTCCCTGTTTTCTCATTGTTTGATAACCTAGGCACCTCGGTACCCACTTTTAACCACGTGCTATCCACTCGTCCCTTCCGGCCACCATCACACCTGCTGTCAGATAGAGAACAGAGTTGTAGTTGCCAAGGATGGAGGGGATAGGGATGGGCTGGGAATCTGGGGTTGGTAGATGCAAACTACTACGTTTACAGTGGATACACAACAAGGTCCTAATGGATAGCACAGGGGACAATATTCAGTATCCTGTGATAAACCGTAATGGAAAAGAATGTAAAAAAAGAATGTGTACATGTGTATAACTGAGACACTTTGCTGATTTGCAGACTGACATGGCACTGTAAATCAAGTATATTTTAACAAATTGAAAAAAAAAAACAAACCAAGAATAAAGTTCTCCTACCTTTTTTCAGCCCTACTGATAAAAGAGAAACAAAAAAAAGAAACAAATGCTTTCAAGAAAAATTCTGTTGAGAATTAACAAAGACTAAATCACTTAATAAAAAAAGAAATTGTATTTTAAAAGGCTTCCATTAGTGTCACAAATAGTAGACTCTTGAAGCTGTCCACACAGAGAGAGGTTTGGGGAGAAACAGACCTGTTCTTTATTTCTGAAATTAACTGCCTAGGTGGTCACCTACTTTTCTATTGTGATGATTGAATGTTAAAGGCTGGTGCTGACAGTCCACAGTCTGTAAATGTTTCATTCTGAATTCTGGGATGACTCAGAGCTCTCAGTGGACAAAGGCACTATCTTTCTCAATGTATAAGAGAGATAGCAATTAATGAATGTTGGATGATAGATGGATGGATGAATGGATGATGGATGGATTGGAGGGTGTTGGGTAGATGGATGGATGGATGGATGCATGGATGCATGGATGGATGGATGGATGGATGGCTAGCTAAGATTCAGTGGTCCCAGGCTTCTTGCCTTCACTCTTTATCCAACAGTATCTTGCAGGCCTCTGGAATCCTCTTAGAAGTAGAGTAGCTGCACTATGCAAAACTCCCAAACAAAAACCCTTGGCTTTCTAGAAGTGTGAGCACGACACCAGAACTTCCTGGCTAGCTCAGCAGAAGGACAGAAAATCAAAGAAGTTTTCAGGTCAAACTCCAGGGATGAAGGTGTTTGTTTCACAAGGGAGTTAGAAGTCAGAGAGCTAACATGGGAATTTTTCAATGGCAAATAGCATAAGTACCATCAAAGTGGCTTTAAAAGAAATTGGCCTACTTGGCTGAAAGGTTGAGGAATGTGTGATCTGGGACCCCATGACCACCAACACCACAAATGCAGAACTCAAGGAGTATCTTTAAATTCTTTTAAATTCAGTCTCTTTGTCTCTATCCCTGGACACTATTTCCTCTAACTTGGCTTCATTTGTAGACAATAATCTACATGAGGTTAAAGATGTGGCAGAAATGATTAAACAAAGATTTCTATTAATTGAACATTGGTTAATTCTTAGAAGGACAAGTGCTTAGGAAAGATAGGTTAAATTTATGCTGTGAGATTAAAATGTCCTTATGGTTGAAATATTTTGAGTTTCTTCTTCCTTAGTTATTTGCAGCCCAAAGCATCCCAATATATATAACACATAATAAATAGTAGTATTATATCTCATGGGCTCAGATGTCTACTTACAAAACCAATCATTCAAGTGGAGCAGATATTTTTACTCCATCAGATATTAATTGAGCATCTACAATGCACCGGCAGTGTCCCAAGAACAATAGACGCATATTTGAATAAGACATGGTGCTTTAAAACAAAACAAAACAAAGTTGAGACATTTGACCACCTTAAAAAAGTTACTAAAATACATAAGTAAGGCTTCCCTGGTGCCTCAGTGGTAAAGAATCCACCTGCCAATGCAGGAAATGCCAGTTCGATATCAGGTTTGGGAAGTTACTACATGTCCAGGGGCAACTAGACCCATGCACTACAACTTACTGATCCTGTGCTCAGAGCCCAGGAGCCCTAGCTACTGAAGCCCACTTGCCCTACAGCCTGTGCTCCACAACAAGAGAAGCCACTGCAATGAGAAGCCTGTGCACCACAACTAGAGAGGAGGCCCGCATTCCCCAACTAGAGATAAGCCCTGGCAGCAATGAGACCCAGCACAGCCATAAATAGATACTATTATAAAAATAAAAATATGAGACAAAAGTCAAATTGAAATTCAAATCACAGACAACAGCGAGTGTTAATCCCCCTTGATATATAAAAATCTATTATAAATAAAGAGTAAACCAGCAACCCAAATAAAAAAAAAAGATCCTAGGGCATGTACACACATTTTAATATATTTGTTAAAAGTGCAACTGTTCCTTAAACTTATACAAAGATGTTCAAGTTCGCTCATCGTAAGAGAAATGCAAATATACTGAGATACAACTTTTCGCATCGGATTGACAAACGTTTGAATGTTTAATGACTCACAGTGCTGGTTGAGCTGTGGGGCTTCGTGCATTGCTTGTGGAAGCTGAAACTGGTACAACTCCTAAGGAGAAAAGTTGGCAATATCTATGCAATTTGTAAGTTCGACTCAGTAATTCCACTTCTGAGTATCTATCGACAGATATATTTAAGTGAGCATGCATATTCTGTATAGAGTTCTTTTCTACAACACCGTCTGTAATAGCAAAGAATGAAAACAAGCCGAATATCCACCAGCAGTGGACTGATATTTATTGGCTGTGGGACTTTTTATTCGGTTGGAGTTTGGATCTTCTTCCAAATCCAGTGAGAAGACGCCAGAGAGTTTAAAGGAGGAGACGGGCATAATCCGACTTCTATTTTGAAGAATCATCCTGATCTGGGGGATGGGTACCCAAGTTTAATCATCTGTAAGAAAATATCATGATGATAACCACTTGAGCTTGGTTCAGTACACTGTGTGTAGGGTATCAAATGAGAAAATGCCTTCACGTTCCTGAGACAGCCCATAACCAGCTGTTTTTGACCAGACACCGTGCTTCCATCCTTCCCGCTGGAAACCATTCTCTCCCGACGCAGATGAGGACGGATGACGTCCCCAGGTCCCGTAAAGGGCCCCTCGTGGTCCTTCCTAGCTTCTCCCGTGCCTTCCACCTTGCTTTTGATTTCTGTCACCCCAGATCTCCAAGCCCTTATAAACGGACCCATAGACAATACAGCCTGCCATTTTTACTCACAGGGATTTGGGGAAACTCCTAGGATGTGGATAGACAGACAATTCTTTCTGGGTAAAGGGAAATCTGAGTTCAGAGCGCTCCGCCATTCTGCTACAGCGCCCACAGCACCGACGGCCGTATCAGCACCCGTGAAGCTGTGCTCGCCAGTGACCACCAGAGGGCAGTGCGACCCCGCCATCGGCCCGAACTGCCCGCAGGGGCCACCCAAAGTTAGGCATGGAAATAGCACTGCAAGGATTCCAGAAGTATCTTCTTGGGCTGCGCCCCTGCTTTGCGGGAGTGCTTCCCTGATATTGCAGCACCTTCGAGGATCTGTTCAGGCCCCAAAGTTAAGGATTAAGTGACCTGCCGTGGTGCCTCAAGAGCCATCAGCAGCCACGACCCCAGAAGCACTTCTTGCCACACTCAGCCCGACTATAAAAGATAACTGCTCTAATGTTTAATAACACCGTCACCGTGATAGTTTAAATTGTTTGAGAAAATGGTGTGTGTGTGGGGGGGTTTAATCCATAAATTGAAGATAGCAAACTATGTACCAGTTCATTCAAGGATGACGGATAAGCCAGCTGCAACCAAATAGTGATTTTAAAACGTAACCATCAAGTATTTGGGCAACAATGTGTATTGGGGGAACTCGGACTACAGGGTGGGGGTGTCTCTTTGCCCTTATACCCTCTTCACCGCCCGACGGGTATCAGGACCGCAGAAGCCCAGCCCCCTCTCTCTCATAGCCCATGGGTTCCTATACACCACATGGTGTGGCTGAATAAGGAGCTGCACACACAAGTCTGGCTTCTACATTTATTCAACACCTGCTCTGTCCCAGGCACCCAGCTAAGCCCTTGACTTGCGTTAACTCCTTCATCGTGATCACACAGTTGCTGTCTGGAGAGGTCAGATAGCACATGGTTCAGATGTGGCCTGGGGTCAAGTCCCAGCTATTCCTTTTCCTGTTTGTGGGAACTTCACTCCCTGCACTTCAGCGTTCTCACCTGTAAAATGGGGTTGAGGTGAAAACCCACCTCACAGAAATGTTGCCAGCCTTGAGCGCATTAAGACATGAACAACACTTTGTTTGAAAGCTTCCCTTTCAGTCCCTCTGCATAAGAATTGAATATTACTTCAAGACCCAGTATGATATAGATACATGTGTGTGCATATTATGTGTGTAAGCTAAAATATGTTCCACAAGGCAATGCTAACCTATAATACCATGATATATCCACTTAGTTTCCATCCTGTCCTGTTTTCTATTTAAAAGATGCAAGTAACAATCTACTAAATTGACTCTATGACCCACCGTTTAGAAAATATTGGTTTAGTAAAGGGTTCGGCAGACCATGTGGTTCTCAGAAGTCCCATTTTACAGAATGGGAAACTGAGGTCCAGAAAGTGTTGTGGCTTGCCTCTGACCCTAGCTACTGGAAGGCAGCAGAGCCCAGACTGCAACCCAGCATCTCTGATGCCTAAATTAAGGCTCTTCCACACAAGATGCAAACTGACAGCTCACAGGCCAGATCTAACCCACAGAGACGTTGGCCTAATTTTCACAATAGGTTTGCAAGTTTTGTTACAACTATATAAAATGTATCATTGGAAGACATAACTCAAAATATGAATTTTCAACTTATCATTGAAAGTGGGCAATCTGGCAACACGTGGACCTATGTATGCACGTGACCAGCAGGAGCCACACCCAAACTGCCACTTCCAGCTGCTCTCCAGGTTCATTACTTTGCCACAGTCCCCACCGTGCATGGACAGAGGGTCCTGGCAAGTTTCAGTCCATGGCATCTCAAAGAGTCGGACACAACTTAGCAACTAAAAAACAACAATCACTATGCCATTTTGTGTCCCAGACACTGAGACAAACCATCAGTTGCCATAGTCTGTGTTTTTTTCAGACGGGAGAAATATTTTTCAAGAAGGAAAGACAGGACTTTCCTGGTGGTCGAGTGGTTAAGAATCTGCCTGCCAGTATAGAGGACACAGGTTCGACCATTGATCTGGAAGATTTCACATGCTGTGGGACAACTAAGCCCATGAAAACTACTGAACTTGCATTCTAGAGCCCATACCCTGGAACAAGAGAAGCCACCACAAGGAGAGGCCCATGCACTGCAACTAGAGAAAGCTCTCTCATGGCAACGAAGATCTGGCACAGTCCAAAATAAATATATTTTCCAAAAAAGGAAAAACAAAAGCTAAACCAAGGGACCTCCATTTCAAAACAAAAAAAGTAGATGCACAAATCTTTTCTCACATATTTAAATACAAAGAAACCACATCAATATCAACTTAACCCCAAATCTGTTTCTAGTCCCTGACTTGTTGAGCGTTTACAAACCCCATCTCAACCAATACCCTTTATCTACCGCCACCTGTTTTGCCCACCATCATGTCCCCAGCACCTGAAACTGCTCAGCCAAGAAAAAGTGCCTAATTAGAATGAACGGCTTTTATACAAAAGCTTCTCCCAATATCAGCAGACATACAGTAATGGTGAGGAGCAGGCATTCTTTGGTCCACAGGATGGCTCAGGTCCAGCTTCTGCCATAACTAGCTGTGTGACCTGAGGTAGTTTCCTCAGTCTCTTTGGGTCTGATGCGTCCTCAGCTGCAAAATGCATGGGATGAGGCGCTATGTACGTAAGTGACCAGGAATGTGAATAACGCTGGGTAAATAAAGTTCGCTTCTCCTCCTTCATTTCATCAAGGTGAACCAAGGTGAGTACTGGTTCATATTAACGAGTCTGGTGACCAGTTAGCCTGGCCTTGGATTATCTGCAGGGCTGGGGAGGCAGAGATCTCCCACTACCATCATGGCCTGACAAGGAAACCCTGGGCCAGATGGTAACGTCAAAGATTCGATCCCCAGGCATATCTCTGTGTGAGAAATGGCTTTTCAACATGCATTCCTCTTGCTGCTCACCCTCCTGAATTGAAGAGGCTGGAGAGATGAAAATTCCGTTTCCCAGACTCCCTTGCAGCCAGGGATCTGAAGCCTTTAAGGGTCCACTCATCAGCTGTGTCCATGAGACAACTGCACTTATGCAAAGTTAAGAAAGGAAAAATTGCTGGGGAGAGGAGTAGGGCCTCGTGATCCTGTGGCAGTGGTCCCTTGGGGCCCAGTCCTGCAGTGTGTCTTCCTGAGCCTTCCTGTGAGTCTGTAAATACTCATAACGTTATCATTCATGCCCTAGGAAATTTGAACAAAGTCACGGAGAAAGTGGAGGAGAGAGGAGCCTGAGATGCTGCAGTCCACTGGATTGCAAAGAATTGCAAAGACTTACTGACTGAACAACAATCAGTCACACCCAAGAAGGGAAGCTAGATCCAGCCCATGTGTTTGGGGTATGGTACTAGTGATAAAGAAGCCACGTGCAGGAGATGCAAAAGATGTGAGTTTATCTTCTCTCTGTGTGGAGAAGATTCCCTGGAGGAGGACATGGTAACCCATTGCAGTATTTTTGCCTGGAGAATTCTATGGACAGAGGAAGCCAGAGGTGGGCTACAGTGCACAGGGCCACACAGAGTCGGACATGACTGAAGCGATTTAGGACACACATGTGCATGCACAAATTATTATGAGAATTATTAATGAGCCTTCTATGTCAGCTGTGGGAGCAGGTTGAGAAGTGAGGTCTGAAAAGGGACTTCCGGAGCCACCAACCAGGCAAACGGAGAGGCCATAGAGTCTAGTCACCAAAGTGAGGCTGCTGAGGGCCAACAGTAGAGAAATGGAGAGGAAACCATTACCTCTGCAGCCAAGTGTCCAGTGACAGGGTGGGGGCTGATGCCCAGGAGTCAGGAGGGAGTTGTGGATGCATCCCAGACGACAGCAAGGACACGCCAGAGCCTGCAGGCATGTCTGCGCCTACTTGTCACCACATCAAAGCACAGCACCCTTGCAAGAGGAGAGACTGCTGCTCCCTTTCCACTTTCAAACCCTCTCTCAAGTTATTCTTTTGGTCAATTCTACCTCGGAACTTTTCCATACTGTCCATGGGGTTCTCAAGGCAAGAATACTGAAGTAGTTTGTCATTCCCTTCTCCAGTGGACCACGTCTTGTCAGAACCCCATGAACAGAAATAAAAACAGTACACTGAACAATGAGCTCCCCAGGTCAGTAGGTGTCCAAAATGCTACTAGAGATCAGTGGAGAAATATCTTCAGAAAGAATGAAGGGAAGATGCCAAAGCAAAAACAACACCCAGTGGGGGATGAGACTGGTGATGGAAGTAAAGTCCGGTGTTGTAAACAGCAATATTGCAAAGGAACCTGGAATGTTAGGTCCCGGAATCAAGGCAAATAGGAAGTGGTCAAACAGGAGACGGCAAGAGTGACCATCGACATTTCCGGAATCGGCAAAGTAAAATGGACCTGAATGGGTGAATTTAACTCAAGTGACCATTATATCTATTACTGTGGGTAGGAATCCCTTAGAAGAAATGGAGTAGCCTTGATGGTCAACAACAGAGCCTGAAATGCAGTACTAGGATGCAATCTCCGAAAGGGCAGAACGATCTCTGTTCGTTTCCAAGGCAAACTATTCAATATCATGATAATCCAAGTCTACGCCCCAACACGTAATGCTGAAGAAGCTGAAGTTGAACGGTTCTATGAAGATCTACCCGGCCTTCTAGAGTTAACACCCCCAGAAGATGTCTTTTTCATTATAGGGGCCTGGAATGCAAAAGTAGGAAGCCAGGAAGGACCTGGAGTAACAGGCAACGTTGGCCTTATAGCACAGAATGAAGCAGGACAAAGGCTAAGCGAGTTTTGGCAAAAGATTGCACCAGTCTCAGCAGACACCCTCTTCCAGGAACACAAGAGAACACTCTACACATGGGCATCACCAGAGGGTCAATACTGAAATCAGATTGATTATGTGCTTTGCAGCCAGAGAGGGAGAAGCTGTACAGGGTCAGCACAAACAAGATGTGGGGCTGACTGTGACTCTGATCATGAACTCCTTATTACCAATTTCAGACTTACCTTGAGGAAAGTAGGGAAAACCACTGGACCATTCAGATATGACCTAAATCAAGTCCCTGTGATTCGATTACACAGTGGAAGGGAGAAATAGATTCAAGTGATTAGATCTCATAGAAAGAGTGCCTGAAGGACTATGGACAGAGGTTCATGACTTTGTACACGAGGCAGGGATCACGGCCATCCCCAAGGAATAGAAACGCAAAAAGGCAAAATGGTTCTCTGAGGAGGCCTTACAAACAGCTATGAAAAGATGAGAAACGGAAGGCAAAGTAGGAAAGGACAGATATACTCATTTGAATGCAGAGATCCAAAGAAAAGCGAGGAGAGGTAAGAAAGCTTTCCTCAGCAATCAATGCAAAGAAATAGTGGAAAACAATAGAATGGGAAAGACGAGAGTTCTCGTTGAGAAAGTTCGAGTGACCAACTTTACACGCAGGAACTTTTCATGCAAAGAAGGGCACAATACAGGGCAGAAATGGCATGGACCTAACAGAAGCAGAGGATATGAAGAAGAGGTGGCAAGAATACACAGCATAATACAGAAAGGATCTTCAGGACCCAGATAAACACGATGATCTGATCACTCCCCTAGACCCAGACATCCTGGAATGTGAAGTCAAGTGGGCCTTCGGAAGCATCACGACAAACAAAGCTAGTGGAGGTGATGGAATTCTAGTCGAATTATTTCCAATCCTAAAAGATGATGCTGTGAAAGTGCTGCACTCAGTAGGCCAGCAAATCTTTCCACAGGACTGAAAAAGATGAGTTTTCAATCCCAAAGGAGGGCTATAGCAAATAATGCTCAACTACTGCACAATTGCACTCATCTCACATGCTAACAACTTAATGTTCAAAATTCTCCAAGCCAGGCTTCAACAGATTGTGAGCCATGAACTTCCAGATGTTAAGCTGGATTTAGAAAAGGCAGAGGAACAAGAGATCAAATTTCAAACCTCCACTGGACCAACGAAAAGCAAGCGAGTTCCAGGAAAACATCTATTTCTGCTTTATTGACTACGCCAAAGCCTTTGTGTGGATCGCAACAAACGGTGGAAAATTCTTCAAGACATGAGAATACCAGACCACCTGATATGCCTCCTGAGAAATCTGTAGGCAGGTCAAGAAGCAGCAGTTACAGCTGGACATGGAAAAACAGACTGGCTCCATATCAGGAAGGAGTACATCAAGGCTACATATTGTCACCCTGCTTATTGATCTTATATGCAGAGTACCTCATGAGAAACGCTGTGCTGGAGGAAACACAAAGTGGAATCAAGATTGCCGGGAGAAATATCAATAACCTCAGATATGCCGATGACAGCACCCTTATGGCAGAAAGCATGAACAAAAGAGCCTATTGATGCAAGTGACAGAGGAGATTGAAAAACTTGGCTTAAAACTGAACATTCAGAAAAACAAGATTATGGTATCTGGTCCCATCCCTTCTTGACAAATAGAAGAGGAAACAGTGACAAATAATATGTTGGTCTCCAAAATCAATACAGATGGTGATGGTAGCCACGAAATAAGAGATGCTTGCTCCCTGGAATAAAAGGTATGAGCAGGCTAGACAGCTTATTAAAAAGCAGAGGCATTACTTTGGCCAAAAAAAAAAAAAAAAGGTCCCTCTAGTCAGTTCAGTTCAGGTCAGTTTAGTCGCTCAATCATGTCCGACTGTTTGTGACCCCATGAATCACAGCATGCCAGGCCTCCCTGTCCATTGCCAACTCCTGGAGCTCACCCAAACCCATGTCCATCGAGTCGGTGATGCCATCCAATCATCTCATCCTCTGCCGTCCCCTTCTCCTCCTGCCCGCTATCGTTCTCAACATCAGGGTCTTTTCCAATGAGTACACTCTCACACGAGGTGGCCAACGTATTGGAGTTTCAGCTTCAACCTCAGTCCTTCTAATGTACACCCAGAACTGATCTCCTTTAGGATGGACTGGTTGGATCTCCTTGCAGTCCAAGGGACTCTCAAGAGTCTTCTCCAACACCACAATTCAAAAGCATCAATTCTTCGGCGCTCAGCTTTCTTCGCAGTCCAACTCTCACATCCATACATGACCACTGGAAAAACCATAGCCTTGTCTAGACGGACCATTTTTCGCAAAGTAATGTCTCTGCCTTTTGATATTGTGGCTAGGTTGGTGATAACTTTCCCTCTAAGGAGTAAGTGTCTTTCAATTTCAGGGCGAGAGTCACCATCTTCAGTGATTCTGGAGCCCCCCAAAATAAAGTCTGACACTGTTTCCACTGTTTCCCCATCTATTTTCTACGAGGTGATGGGACCAGATGCCATGACCTTAGTTTTCTGAATGCTGAACTTTAAGTCAACTTTTTCACTCTCCTCTTTCACTTTCATCAAGAGGTGTTTTAATTCCTCTTCACTTTCTGCCATATGGGTGGTGTTATCTGCATCCCTGAGGTTATTGATATTTCTCCCAGCAAACATGACTGCAGCTTGTGCGTCTTCCAGCCCAGGGATTCTCATGATGTACTCTGTATATAAGTTAAATAAGCAGGGGGACAATATACAGCCTCGACGTACTTCTTTTCGTATTTGGAACCAGTCTGTTGTTCCATGTCCAGTTCTAACTGTTGTTCCTGAGCTGCATACAGATTTCTCAAGAGAAAGGTCAAGTGGTCTGGTAATCCAATCTCTTTCAGAATTTTCCACAGTTTATTGTGATCCACACAGTCAAAGGGTTTGGCATAGTCAATAAAGCAGAAATAGATGTTTTTCTGGAATTTTCTTGCTTTTTTGATGATTCAGCGGACGTTGGCAATTCCATCTCATTCAGGTTTGTCCTCAATCAAATCCTTTATGATTATACAACATAAATGAGAAATAGATTAAAGGGACTAGATCTGATAGACAGAGTGCCTGATGATCTATGGACGGAAGTTCGTGACGGAAGACCATCCCCATGGAAATGAAATGCAAAAAAACGAAAATGGCTGTCTGAGGAGGCCTTACAAATAACTATGAAAAGAAGAGAAGTGAAAAACAAAGGACAGAATGAAAGTAATTCCCATTTGAATTAGAGCTCGAAAGAATAGCAAGGAGAGATAAGAAAGCCTTCCTCAGCGATCAATGCAAAGAAATTGAGGAAAACCACAGAAAGGGAAAGATTAGAGATCTCTTCAAGAAAACTAGAGTTACCAGGGGAACACTTCATTCACAGATGGGCTCGATAACGGACAGAAATGATAGGGACCTAGCAGAAGCAGAAGCTGTTAATAAGAGGTCGCAAGAATACACAGAAATGTATATATCTATATCTATATATCTATATCTTCAAGACGCAGATAAGCACAGTGGTACGATCACTCACCTAGAGCCAGACATCCTGGAATATGAAGTCAAGTGGGCCTTACAGAGCATCACTAGGAACAAAGCTAGTGGAGGTGCTGGAATTCCAGTTGAGCTATTTTGAAATCCTGAAGGATGATGCTGTGAACGTGCTACACTCAATACGCCAAAAATTTTGGAGAACTCCGCAGAGGCCACAGGACTGGAAAAGGTCAGTTTTCATTCCAATCCCAAAGAAAGGCAGTGCCAAAGAATGCTCAAACTACCGCACAATTGCACTCATCTCCCACGCTAGTAAATCAAGGCTCAAAATTCTCCAAGCCATGCTCCAGCAATATGTGAACTGTGAACTTCCGGATGGTGAAGCTGGTTTTAGAATAGGCAGAGGAACCGTCCAGTCGAAGCTATGGTTTTTCCAGTAGTCATGTATGGATGTCAGAGCTAGAGTAGAAAGAAAGTTGAGCACCAAAGAATTAATGCTTTGAAACTGTGATGTTGGTGAAGACCCTCGAGAGTCCTTTGGGCTGCAAGGAGATCCAACCAGTCCACCCTAAAGGACATCAGTCCTCCGTGTTCATTGGAAGGACTGAGGCTGAAGCTGTAACTCCAATAATTTGGCCACCTGATGCGAAGGACTGACTGATTAGAAAGACCACCCATATGGCAGAAAGTGAAGAAGAACAAAAGAGCCTCTTGATGAAAGTGAAAGAGGAGAGTGAAAAAGTTGGCTTAAAGCTGAACGTTCAGAAAACTAAGATCATGGCATGTGGTCCCATCACTTCATGGGAAATAGATGGGGAAACAGTGCAAAGAGTGTCAGACTTTATTTTGGGGGGCCCCAAAAGCACTGTTGATGGTGATTGCAGCCATGAAATTAGAAGATGCTTACTGCTTGGAAGGAAGGTTATGGCCAACCTAGATAGCATATTTAAAAGCAGGGACATTACTTTGCCAACAAAAGTCCGTCTAGTCAAGGCTATGGTTTTTCCAGTGGTCATGTATGGATGTGAGATTCGGACGGTGAAAAAGCTGAGTGCCGCAGAATTGATGCTTTTGAGCTGTGGTGTTGGAGAAGACTCTTGAGTGTTCCTTGGACTGCAAGGAGATCCAGTCAATCCATTCTAAAGGAGATCAATCCTGGGTGTTCATTGGAAGGTCTGATGAGTCGGCTGAAACTGCAGTACTTTGGCCATCTCATGCGAAAAGTTGACTCATTGGAAAAGACCCTAATGCTGGGTAGGATTGAGGGCAGGAGGAGAAGGGGATGACAGAGGATGAGACGGTTGGATGGCATCACTGACTCAATGGATATGGGTTTGGGTAAACTCCGAGAGTTGGTGATGGACAGAGAGGCCTGGTGTGCTGCAATTCATGGGGTCGCAAAGACTCGGACACGATTGAAAGACTGAACTGAACTTAACTGATGCTGGGCAAGATCAAATGTGGGAGGAGAAGGGGACAACAAAGGACAGGTTGGTTGGATGGCATCACCAACTCAATGGACATGAGTTTGAGTAAACTCTGGGGCATTGGTGATGGACTAGGAGGCCTGACTTGCAGCAGTCCATGGGCTCGCAAAGACTCGGACATGACTGAAAGACTGAACTGAACTTAACTGATGCTGGGAAGGACCAAAGGTGGGAGGAGAAGGGGACAACAAAGGACAGGTTGGTTGGACGGCATCACCAACACAATGGACATGAGTTTGAGTAAACTCCGGGGTGTTGGTGATGGACAAGGAGGCCTGACTTGCAGCAGTCCATGGGCTCGCAAAGGATCGGACACAACTAAGCCACTGAACAGACTGACTGAACTCAAAATCAAAGAAAGGGATTCTGGGAAATGTAGCTCCAGACTAGGCAAATTAACACAGCGGAGCACAGAGCACTTGACTTACTAAACCCTTCTGCTTCACTTAGTAGGGTGAACTGAGCTTTGAAAAACCGACCGGACTGATAAAGAGACTTTGGACAAGTCTGCAGTGAGGAGACTTTTAGTCACTGCTTTAATTTTCCATCGTACGAATCTGCACTAGAAACAGTCTGGATGTCATTTTCCCCACCTGCCTTGCAGTCAGAACGTAACCATGGGACCTAGGCTCAATCAATTAGACGCACCCAGATGGTACCCAGGCTCAGCCAATCAAATACATCCAGATGGCACTTAAGACCAATTAGGTACAGCCACATGAAATGTAGGCTTAGCCAATGGATACACTTACAGGTGAAAGCAGTGCAACTGGGTTCTGATGCATAGAATTCAATCTAGACGAGGTGGAAGGGACATAAGCCATGTCACTAGTGACAGCCACTGTGTCTGGAGCCAGTGGTAGTGACAGTTCAGTTCAGTCACTCAGTCCAGTCCGACTCTCTGCGACCCCATGAACTGCAGCATGCCAGGCCTCCCTGTCCATCACCAACACCTGAAGTTCACCCAAACCCATGTCCATTGAGTTGGTGATGCCATCACACCATCTCATCCTCTGTCATCCCCTTCTTCTCCTGCCCTCAATCTTTCCCAGCATCAGGGTCTTCTCCAATGAGTGACAGAAGATCCTGCACTCAAACTCTATATTGTTCATGGCTGTCTCTCCAGCCATCCCTCTCAGAAATCTGAGTCACTTAATATCCTTTAATAAGTTTCTTTCCTGCTCAAAGTTACCTCTAATGAACTCTATTCTTTCCAGTAGAAAGCTGACACCCCTCTAACTTCATTTAACCATCTAGCCTCTTTCCAAAACTAGATAAAATAAGGAACAATGTCCACCCCCATGGGCAGTGGAGTCAGGGAGATGCATTTTGTCAAATTACTATGGTGCCACAGACTCTGGGCCAGTGTCACCTGTGAGGGGGTCACTGACCTGGGTTGTGAGTCGGGAAGACCCATCTGAATCCTGGCTGTGGTGCTGACTGGCCTGTTGTGTGACATTGCGCATATCACTTTCCTCATCTCGAGAACTGACTGTGCTTAGTGTTGCCTCCTGGGGATATCATAGAGACCAAAAGATTCCTCTACGGAGCAATCTCTCAACCACACAGCTCAGCATGTTGGACACACCCACACCAGTGATGATAAAAGGAATAAGAGTGACCTTTCTTTTGCTGGATTAAAGAAAATAAATAATAATAGAGGTGGTGTCCTCATGTAGTCCAAGATGAAGATGGTCTGTGAATGCTGCAGTTTAGAAAAGTTACATGTTTTTGGTTTTATATTTTTTAGTTTTCTATTTTTTTTATTATATTTATTTTAATTGGAGGCTAATTATGGTACAATATCGTAGTGGTTTTGCCATGCATTGACATGAGTCAGCCACGGGTGTACATGGGTTTCCCATCCTGAACCCCCTCACCCCAATTCCATCCCTCTGGGTCATCCCAGTGCACCAGCTCTGAGCACCCTGTCTCATGCATTGCACCTGCACTGGAGGTCTGTTTCACATATGAAAATATACATGTTTCCATGTTATTCTCTGAATCCATCCCAGACTTGCCTTCTCTCACAGAGTCCAGAAGACTCTTCTATACATCTGTGTCACTTTTCCTGTCTTTCACATAGGGTTATCATCACTATCTTTCTGAATTCCATATGTGTGTGTGTGTGTGTGTGTGTGTGTTTGTTATTGGTGGTTTTCCTTCTGGCTTACATCGCTTTGTTTAATACGGTCCAGTTTCATCCACCTCGTTAAAACTGGTTCAAATGCATTCTTTTGAATGACTTAGTAATATTCCATTGTGTATATGTACCACGGCTTTCTTAGCCATTCGTCTGCTGTTGTACATCTGGGTTGCTTCCGTGTCCTGGCTATTATAAACAGTGCTAGGGTGAACATTGGGGTACACGTGTCTCTTTCAATTCTGGATTCCTCGGGGTGTATGCCCAGCAGTGGGACTGCTGAGTCATATGGCAGTTCCATTTCCAGGTTTTTAAGGAATCTCCACACTGTTCTCTATAGTAGCTCTAATAGTTCACATTTCCATCAACGGTGTAAGAGGGTTCCTTTTTCTCCACACCCTCTCCAGGATTTATTGTTTGTAGACGTTTGGATAGCAGCCATTCTGACTGGTGTGAGATGGTACCTCATTATGGTTTTGCTTTGCATTTCTCTGATAATGAGTGATGTTAAACATCTTTTCAAGAGTTTGTTAGCCATCTGTATGTCTTCTTTGGAGAAATGTCTGTTTAGTTCTTTGGCCCCTTTTTTGATTGGCTCGCTTATTTTTCTGGAATTGAGCTGCAGGCGTTGCTTGTATAGTTTTGAGATTAATTCATTGTCAATTGCTTCGTTTGCTATAATCTTGGCCCATTCTGAAGGCAGTCTTCTTCCCTTGCTTATAGTTTCCTTCACTGTGCAAAAGCTTTTCAGTTTATTTAGGTCCCATTGGCGTATGTTTGCTTTAATTTCCATTACTCTGGGAGGTGGGTCATAGAGGATCCTGCTGTGATTTCTGTCAGAAAGTGTTTTGCCTGTGTTTTCCTCTAGGGGTTTTCTACTTTGTGGTCTTACATTTAGATCTTTAATCCATTTTGAATTTATTTTTGTGTACGGTGCTAGAAAGTGTTCTAGTTTCCCTCTTGTACAAGTGGTTGACCAGTTTTCCCAGCACAACTTGTTAAAGAGATTGTCTTGTCTTCATTGTATATTCTTGCCTCCTCTATCAAAGATAAAGTGTCCATAGGTACGTGGCTTGGACCTCTGGGCTTGCAATTTTGATCCATTTATCTATATTTCTGTCTTTGTGCTAGAACCACGCTGTCTTGATGACTGTAGCTTTGTAGCATAGCCTGAAATCAGGCAGGGTGATTCCTCCAGGTCCATTCTTCTTTCTCAAGATTGCTTTGGCTATTCGAGGTTTTTTGTAATTCCATACAAATTGTGAAATTATTTCTTCTATTTCCCTGAAAAATACCGTTGGTGGCTTGATAGGGATTGCATTGAATCTATAGATTGCTTTGGGTAGTATACTCATTTTCACTATATTGATTCTTTCACTCCATGAACATGGTATATTCCTCCATCTATTTGTGTCCTCTTTGACTTCTTTCACCAGTGTTTTATAGTTTTCTATATGTATATATAGGTCTTTTGTTTCTTTAGGTAGATATATTCCTCAGTATTTTATTGTTTTCATTGGAGTGGTGAATGGAATGGTTTCTTTAAGTTTTCTTTCAGTTTTCTCCTTGTTAGTGTATAGGAATGCAAGGGATTTCTGCGTGTTCATTTTGTTTCCTGCAACTTTACTATATTCATTGATTAGCTCTAGTAATTTTCTGGTGGAGTGTTTAGGATTTTCTCTGTAGAAGATCATGGCATCTGCAAACAGTGAGTGTTTTACTTCTACTTTTCCAATCCGGGTTCCTTTTATTTCTTTTTCTGCTCTGATCGCTGTGGCCAAAACTCCCAAAACTATGTTGAATAGGAGTGGTGAGAGTGGGCACCATTGTACTGATCCTTACTTTAGGGGCATTGCTTTCAATTTTTCACCATTGAGGATAATGTTTGCTGTGGGTTTGTCGTATATATCTTTTATTATGTTGAGATTTGTTCCTTCTATGCCTGCTTTCTGGAGGGTTTTGGTGATAAATGGATGTTGAATTTTGTCCAAGGGTTTCTCTGCATCTATTGAGATAATCACATGATTTTTATTTTTCAATTTGTTAATGTGGTGTATTATGTTGATTAGTTTGTGGATATTGAAGAATCCTTGCCTCCCTGGGATAAAGCCCACTTGGTCATGATGTATGATCGTTTTAATATGTTGTTGGATTCTGCTTGCTAGAATTTTGTAAAGGATTTTTGCATCTATGTTCATCAGTGATATTGCCCCGTGGTTATATTTATTTATTTATTTATTTATTTATTTATTTATTTTCGTGGCATCTTTGTCTGGTTTTGGTATTAGGGTGATGGTGGCCTCATAGAATGAGTTTGGAAGTTTCCCCTCCTCTGCAATTTCCTGGAAGCATTTGAGTATGATAGGTATTAGCTCTTCTCTCGATTTTTGGTAGAATCCAGCTGTGAAGCCGTCTGGTCCTGGGCTTCTGTTTGCTGGAAGATTACTGATTACCCTTTCAATTTCCGTGCTTGTGATGGGTTTGTTAGGATTTTGTTTTTCTTCCTGGTTCAGTTTTCAGAAGTGGTACTTTTCTAAGAATTTGCCCACTTCTTCCAAGTTGTCCATTTTATTGGCATATAGTGGTTGATAGTAGTCTCTTATGATCCTTTGTATTTCTGTGTTGTCTGTTGTGAACTCTCCATTTTCATTTCTAATTTTGTTGATTTGATTCTTCTCCCTTTGTTTCTTGATGAGTCCGGCTAATGGTTTGTCAATTTTATATATCTTCTCAAAGAACCAGCTTTTAGCTTTGTTGATTTTTGCTCCGGTCTCATTTGTTGCTTTTACATTTATTTCTGCTCTGTTATATGATTTCTTTCCTTCTACTAAGCCTGGGTTCTTGAATTCTTCCTTCTCTAGTTGCTTTAGGTGTAGAGTTAGGTTATTTGTTTGACTTGGTTCTTCTTTCTTGAGGTAAGCCGCTTTTGCTATGAACCTTCGCCTTTGCACTCATTCTACAGCGTCCCATAGGTTTTGGGTTGTTGTGTTTTCATTTTCATTTGTTTCTATGCATATTTTGATATCTTTTTGGATTTCCTCTGCGATTTGTTGCTTATTTAGCAGCGTGGTATTCAGCCTTCATATGTTTGAATTTTAAGTAGTGTTTCTCTTGCAGTTGACATCTAGTCTCAGTGTACTGTGGTCAGAAAATATGCTTGGAATGATTTCAAGGTTTTTTGAATCTACCAAGGCTGGACTTATGGCTGACGATGTGATCAGTCCTGGAGAAGTTTCCATATGTACTTGAGAAAAAGGTGAAACCCATTGTTTGGTCAGAAATTATGCTTGGAATGATTTCAAGTTTTTTTGAATCTACCAAAGCTGTACTTATGGCCGAGGATGTGATCTGTCCTGGAGAAGTTTCCATACGTACTTGAGTAAAAGGTGAAACCCATTGTTTGGTCAGAAATTATGCTTGGAATGATTTCAAGGTTTTTTGAATCTACCAAAGGTGGACTTATGGCCGAGTATGTGATCTGTCCTGGAGAAGTTCCCATACGGACTTGAGTAAAAGTTGAAACCCATTGTTTTGTGGTGAAACGTCGTATCGATATCAATTATGTCTAACTGGTCCATAGTATCATTTAAAGTTTGTATTTCCTTGTTAATTTTCTGTTTACTTGATCTATCCATAGGTGTGAGTTGGGTAGTAAAGTCTTCCACTATGACTGTGTTATCGTTAATTTCTCTTTCATGCTTGTTAGCCTTTGCCTTACATATTGTGGTTCTCCTATGTTGGGTGCGTATGTATTTATAATCGTTATATCTTCTTCTCGGATTGATGTTTTGATCATTATGTAGTGTCCCTCTTTGTGTCTTTTCACAGGCTTTATTTTAAAGTCTATTGTGTCTGATATGTGTATTGCTACTCCTGCTTTCTTCTGGTCTGGATTTGCTTGGAATACCTTTTTTCCAGCCCTTCACTTTCAGTCTGTACGTGCCCCTTGTTTGGAGGTGGGTCTGCTGGAGACAACATCAACTGTGGTCTTGTTTGTGTATCCTTTCAGCTAGGCTTTACCTTTTGGTTGGGGCACTCGACCCATTTACATTTAAGGTAACTGTTGATAAGTATGATCCTGTTGCCATTTGATTTGCTGTTTGGGGTTCGAGTTTGTACAACCTTTCTGTGTTTCCTGCCTAGAGAAGATCCTTTAGCATTTGTTGAAGAGTGAAAAGAAGAGTTGGGAATAGATGTCTCTACAGTATCTTCATTAGTCCGAGGTAATAAGAAGAAGCATGTTAAAGCAAGGGGTGATGTGGATGATCAAAACCCTGACTTTCATCCTGAAACTTGAGGACAGAGTGTATTTTCATCCTGCACAAGTTTAAATGTTCCATTCATACGAAAGCCTTCTACCATCCAGATAGCTGCTGAAACAAGTGCCCCAACTTGAAATGAATTCTCTTCTCCATCGTAAATATCAGTTAGACCACAGGAGCATACTGTGATACATCAATCTGCAGCTGCTTTAGGTGTTGTTGTTGTTGTTTTAATTGAAGAGAAATTGCTTTACAGAATTTTGCTGCATTCTGTCAGAATTCAAAATAAATCAACCATAGAGGCACATATATCCCCTCCCTCTGGGAGTACCCTCCCATCTCCCTCCCCATCCCACAATCTAGGTTGAGCATTTGTCATGGGATTTCACATAGCAGCTGCACTAAATCAAATGGCTCTAGTGAAAATTTTGCAGCTATGTCTACTTCTGTTTCTCCGTACCGCAACTTATGTCCATTACAGAACAGTTAGTTTGGACCGAGGGTGGAGCCTTCTACCTTTCCAGGTTGGTATGGTAATATGTCAGCCCATGACCGTCCTTTTCCTAAACTACAACAGTCAGGCAATTTAGTTTTCCCAGTGCCAAAGATCCCTGATACATCTGCTGCTTCTCTTTCAAGATCCACTCATCAACCATCTTCATTATTTGAAAACTGTCCTAATACAACTGATGTACCAAATGGGTGTTGGATTATGGAGGATACCAAAGTGTAAAATTAATGTTGGGAGATGTCAACAAATTCCTACAATTCTCTTATTTGAAGAAAAAAGTTACATATTCATCTTCATAGGGCCAATTTCTATTTTGGAATAATTAAGAGTAAAATGAGTCTTTCTTTCCGTGCCTGACTATTTTACTCTGCATAATATAAACACTTCTGTGCAAGGTCATAAAATAAACACTACACTTGCTTTCACTGAAACCCACAGTCAGTTGATTGACTTCATTGCATAGAAGTGAGCAGACCCATGTTTGGTTTGGTAACAGTCCTGAATGTTAAGAATATGTGTATAGAAGGGTGATCAATCACTTTTATTTCAGGAACCAAGTAGACTTATTGATGTGATTTTTCTGTGTAAGAATTCTTTAGCAATGACATTTTGCAGGTTTCATGTTTTTGGTTACTGTTTATGCAAGCAGCCTTTATTTTAAGTTGATGTAGAAGTAAACACTGGTTGAACATTGCCCTTCAATTGCTAGAAGACCAGTGACCTTATGATGTCAGCGCTACTCTTCAATGGCTAGGAGACCAGTGACTTTGTGATGTCACAGCTTTTTGACTTTGAGAACCATGCTGATGGTCTTGAGAGTTTATCTCTGTACGCCAGCCAAGCAGCATTTGAAGTTGGAGTGTGTAAAGTCAGACAAATGAGAAAAGTATCTGAAGAAAGATCTCTCTGAGATGGCACACATTCCTTCAGAAATTCAAGATGTGCCTCGTAGAGATGCATCAAGTGGTTCCAAAACCTCCATTGGATCGTCTTCGTGTGATTACACACTTACTGGGGACTCAGTTTTGAGATCTATGATTGAAGAATATGCTTTTCAGGCTTTGTCTAAGGAAGCTGGGATAAAAAGGCCACACTACACATTTTCTGTCTCTGAAACAAATGAGTGGAATGATTTTCTTTCCCTCACTTTTCCACAAAAAATCTGGACTATAGTTGAAAGTGATCAGTTTGAATCTATTTGGTGGGATGAGAGTGGCACTTCTATAGTGATCAACGAAGAACACTTCAAGAAAGAAGTCTTGGAAAGAAAGGCCCCTTTCAGAATATTTGAAACTGATAGTATGAAAAGTTTAGTTAGCCAGCTTAAACTTTATGGGTTTAGTAAAAAGCGACAAACTTTTCAAAGATCTGCTTCAATCCCTGACTTTCTGGAAGAAGAAAACAATGTCTCTGTTTTGAGCAAGGTAATCCAAAATTTCCACTTACTGTCAATATGTAAGATTAAGTCATGTGACTTAGAAAGCATGTTCACATATGTAGCAAAAACCGAATTTAAAATTGAGGTAGCAAACTGTTGAACACGTTTTATTTTTTGAAGTTGAGAACAGCTGGAGGTTAAAATATTTGATACTTAATACACTCTCCTAGCAACTTGAAATCAGATACATATCCTCAAGCTACTTTAAGTGGTATTTACTGTATATATACAACATATTTTTTAGTTGAGGAGCATACTTGTTTCTAACATGTAAGGTGTTAAAACTACTAATGGAGGTGTTGTCATTGATTCTATTTAATTGGCATCATTAAAGGAATACATTTTTATAGTTTAACTTTGCTTGTCAGTTTTACCTTCGTTTATAAAAAACTAAATAATTGTATCCTTTGATTTTAGTTACAGATCTACCATAATCCAAATTTCAAAAGAGGCTATCCCCAACTTTTAGGAAGAATGAAAAGAAGAGTTGGGATTAGCAATGTGTTTCCGAAATCTTCACTAGTTCCAGATTACGAGAAGAAGCATGTTAAAGCAAGGGTCAACAGAGATGATCGTAACTCTGGTTTTCATGCTCAAACTAGTGGAGAGAGTCCATTTTCAGCTTCCACCAGTTTAAGTGTACCTTTCCCACAAAAGACTTATACCAGCCAGATAGTCCCTAAAACAAGCGCCCTATTTCCACTTGACTTTCCTTCCCCATCAATATCAGTTAGACAAAGAGAACAGAACGTGGTAGATCAACCTGCTGTTTTAAACCAGTTGAGCATTTTTAATTGGCACTTCCATAGCACCTACACTCAAGTAAATGGCCACGTTGAGGACTTTGCTACTACCGCTACATCTACTTCTCAGAACCACATCGTATCTCCATTATGGAGCAGTTCTTTTGGACTGATGGTGGAGCCTTCTTCATTTCCAGACAGGTATAGCGATATGTCAGCCCATGACAGTCCTCTTCCTAACCAGCAACAGAGAGGCAACTCAAGGTCCCCAGTGCCAACGATCGCTTATACACCCACCTCCTCTCTTTCCAGTCAATTCATCAACGATATTCCTTATGTGAAAACCATGCTAATTAAAACTGACCTATCAAATAAGTATCAGCTTATGGAACCTAATGAAGATTAAAATTTACGTTGGGAGATGTCAACAAATACCTACAATTCTTGTATTTGAACAATAAAGTTACACGTTCCTCTGCACAGTTTTGTTTTCTATTTTGAAACAATGAAGAGTAAATTAAGGCTTTATTTCAATGTCTGGCTATTTCTCTGCACTCTTTTATAAACTCTTCAGTTCAAGAAAACATCCGTTAGGCATCCTAGGTAAATGGCACCTAGCCTATTGTTTCTAAGCAAGAAAATGAGAACAAAGGGAAAAGAGGTAATGGATGTAAAGTGATTTGGGAAATCATCCCTGCTGAAATGAATGGGTGTCTAAATGAGGATGGTACGGGTGAAGGAACACATACAATTAAAATCAAAACAAGTGCACCTACACAGTACGAACCTTAGTGCATTCACAGTTACATGATATTCTATTACGTATCGGTAGAGTCTTAAGCTAGAGAAGGAAATGGTGCCCCGCTCCAGTATTCTTGCCTGGAGAATTCCGTGGAAAGGGGCTCCTGGTGGGCTGCTGTCCATAGGGTCGCACAGAGTTGCACACAACTGAAGTGACTTAGCAGCAGCAGAGTCTTAAGACATTAGACAGGAGATTGTCTTCATTCTAGAAATTCATTTCATACTTGAAAATATAAATATTGTAGCATGTCCAAAATTAAGATAACCGTTATACCATCACTGTGATGCCAACGATTACAGGACATAATCAGTGACTGGACCATGGCCAGCACAAGATAGGTATTTTACAAGTGGTACTGTATAGGGTCATCTTAGCTCTGCTCTCCTTAAGGCGCACCTTTATTTCCTGCCACCATGATTCCACCCTATATTTCCTAATGCATATTTAGATTTTGCTTATCTGTTCCCTCAGAGACAAAATAAATTCCTCTGGTGATTGCAGCACCTCAGGATGGTTAACAAGTTCTTTGAAGACATGATATTTGTTTTCCGTAGTAGTTTCAGTACCATTCTCTTACAGCGTGCTTCTGGAGCTACAATCACACACACTGCTTTCAGATGTGCTAAGCCCCTTCTCACAACTTTGACTCAACTCTTTCTTGGGGTTGGAAGGAACCTCTGTTCGCCCTCCTACCAAGGTGAGCACGGATGTCAGGTCTTCAATGTGTTTTGGGTCTACCCTCTTTTCTTTATGTATCTTTCACATCAGCTAAAACGTGTGCTTACTGAATTATCAACAAGGAAATGTAATCACGAATCGAATGCTATATACATTACTCAACAACATCCTATAACCTGCACTATTATCATAATTGACCTTTCCTACTTACTGAGAATCTTTTCCCGGTTGATAAATATATATCTTATATGTTCATGAATGTCAAATGTGGGAATTCAAATTATAAAATAATTGCTGCTCTCATGAAGTTTACAGTCTATAACAACCCATACCAGTCATGTTGTTTCAGGCCCCAGTTCCCTAAAATTCAGTAGTAGTTATAGAGATATTTATGGAAAAAACAAACAAACAAAAAAGAATCATTCATTTTAATTCTCTAGAAAAGTCATGGAGTAAGGAGGGATCAAAATCAATGGCTGATCCTTCACATAGTTCACAATGAAATAAGATGAGCAGAGTGTCTGCCAGTTGGACCCCCCAGACTGTCATGAACACTACCTAGAAATCTTGGCAATCTCCACTTTGTGGCCATTTCTTTAGACAGTGGTGGCAATATCAAGTCATGGCCCTGTTTTGGTATGGTAACCCACATAGGACAACACCAAGTTAAGTTCACCGTTCTCATGTTTGGGGCTAATGCAGAGTGAAAGCTGTGGGCTATTTGTGTAGATAAGGGAGGTGTCCAAACAGCACACGCTTTTTCTTTCACTGAAAACTTTCATTAAATTTGGCTGAGAACACTATACTTTAGAGAGGTAAGCATTTTGCAGCAATTGTAAGAGTTATTGAAATCGGTGTCCTTAGTTATCCTTTCAAGCGCAAAGTCCAATGGTCTGGTTTTCGATTTCAGGCATCTTACTATGGAGCCAAATTTGCATGCTTTGAGAAATAGCACCTTAAAAGCAATCACATCTTCTATTTCATTGCCGTGTACTGATTATTCCTGCTCACTCCCTTTGATCTTCTTTTCCTGTTCTGCTTTGAGGGGCAGGTCCTTCTCAAAAAGAATAGGATTAATTCCCTTAGTGCTCTGTGGTAACTTGGAAAAGGCATGGATAAGGACATGCAATATATTATGTGGGAAAGCTACTGTTTTTGTTCCCTCCTGAAAACATAGTATTAAATTGTACCTCAATTGTCCTACCACGGGAAGCCTGGTTACATGATGCATTACCTTGGTGATCAATTCCCATATGGCTTTAACATATCAGTACCTTTAATTCTCAAAAGCTTATAGAGAAAGTATCTCAATACAGTAGGGAAATATTATACATGAGTTCAGTGTTCTTTCCCATACTTATTTATTTTATAATTTGTGCCTAAAATAGTAAAAGTGAGAACAACAATTCAAGTGAGTTAACGCAGTGAGTTAAACACAGAAGATTGAGACAAGAAGTAGAAAAATTGATGGAAGAAGATCAGAGGATGAAATTGGATGCTTATAATGGAACAAGCAAATGTGTAACTGCAGGGCCTAAATAGCTCAATATGACTTCACTATTGTTACCCTACAAATTATTTTCATTTTAGCAAATCACAGAATAGTCTTACATGCAAAGTATTTTAAGATCCCATGGAATGCACAACAAAGGTATATCTTTTAAAGCATTCTGATTTAAAATGTCGCTAGAGACATATCATTTAAGTAGAAAATGATTTCCAAAATTAAGCCTAGAGACAAGTATCAGAGAAACTTTGGGAAGTTCATAGGTGTCCTCCAGTGAGTCCTTGGGTTTTCTTTTCTTTTTGTAATTGTGTTTAAGCATACAAGATCATGACTGTGCTTGCGTGTGTGTGCATCAGATTAAGAATGTGTTTGTGAGTGTATGTCTGGGCTCTCTTTTGGACTTTTATGTTAGAAACTTCAGCTGAAGAAACAGTTCATTCAAAAATACAGCCAGGCACAAATTAAACTGCCCATTCAAAACTCTTCTTTCTCTTTTCAAAGTGCAAGACAAACGGATGCGTCAAAGGTTGAAAGCATTTCAATAATAACCAAGCTACTCCGCCCAAACATAGTTAAAAACTATGGTACTCTCCCAATCAACCCAGCAAAAGATGCGAGGGACCTTAGGTATCTACATCTGGCAATAACAAAACACCCACCCTCTAATACGGCAGTACTCAAGAAGGCCATGTAGAGGCCTGGAGTTTCAACCAGGCCTTCCTCTTATAGGATACGACCTTCCTATAGGAGGCTGCACACTCACCAGTAATGAACACTCTTAGGCATCAAATGAAACTAAGGACGAATCCTGGAATTCTCTTCCCACATGGTGGAAGTCCCCTTCCCCCTTCCCAAGTGGATGTGATAGACAGTTAAAATAAAAGGAAGTTATAACATGGCTCACATTCTTCTTACATAATACCTGAAATGTCCAAGCCCCACCACACTACTAAGCAGCTGACTATACAGGTCTTCTGGTCTCAAATCTGTGTGACAATCATCACATGAGAATTTTATGAATATTTGAGATGCATTGATAGTGTGGATCTGTAAAGCTAAACGTCTTTGAGATCTGACTCAAATAGGAAAACTGTGTACTCCCTGTCTTCAGTTATATGGGGATTTCACATGCATTCACACACTTCCACAATGCTCAACCTTCATCTGAAGACAAAAACTGTGACATTAAGAGAAGAGGAATGGTCTATTCACAGAGAAGGCCAGCGGTAAAGTCAAAATGGATCCAGTTTCCTGCCTACATCCCTGCTCAGTAATGTAACCGCTTGTAAGCATTCCTAAGGGCGACTAGGATACACAAGTCAAAGATGCTTCTCCCAGGATTACAGAGTTGGATTGAGAACTGTAAGTTTGTTTACCTCTCATCCCATTCTTAAGATCACAAACCATAACTGTTAACCCATCAGAAGATGGGCAGCTCTAGCACATATTTAGAGACAATGCCTGCTTCTGCCTAAGACCAAGGTTGTAGATCCAAGTGGCATATAGGGTACGGTTTCCATCTCAGGATACCACATGACTCCCCAGGGATTCTCCTTCTCTGGAAAGCTCTCAAGAGATGTTGTGAGAAGAATATTTTGAGGGTGGAAAACAAGGAAACCGACAAGAGTTGTGTTCTTTCTAATTGTCCTCAGTCTCACTTTTCATCCCATGTATAATGACAAAGTCTCCCAAGCACTGCCAATACCAATTTTTTGATGTTCTTCAGCCACTCAGTCTTGTCTGACTCTTTGTGACTCCATGTACAGCAAGAACCCTGGGTTCCCCTGCCTTTCAAATCACCAGTTTACTCAAACCCATGACTTTTGAGTCAGTGATGCTTTGCAGCCATCTCACCCTCTGGCATTCCCTTCTCGTCCTTCCCTCAATCTTTCCCAGCATCAGTTTCTTCCCAGTGATTTCACTCTAGGCCCTAGATGGTCAATATATTGGCTCTTCATGGTCAGCGTCAGAACTTCCGTGAATAGTCTGAGTTGAACTCCTTCATGCTTGGCTAGTTTGAACTCCATGCTCGCAACGGAACTCTCACACATCTTCTCCAGACCCACTACTGCAAAGCATCGATATTTTGGCACTCAGTTCCTGTGGTCCTGCTCACTCCTCCATACGTTACTCCTGAAAATCAACTTTGCCCATTCAGATCTTTTTCAGTAATCACTCAGCTTATTAACATGGTGTCTAGACTGGTCGTAGCTTTTCATCCAAGTGGCAAGTGCCTTTTCGTTTCGTGGCTGAAGTCACTCCCCGCAGTGATATCAGAGGTCAAGAAAGTGAAACCTGTCACTGAGTCAATTGTATCCTATTGCTAGATCTCAAAAGGTTTGGACCACATTCCATGGTCTTATTTTTAGTGTTCGTTGGTTTGTGTTTAGATTGAGTTTTAATCCAGCTTTTCCTGTCACCTCATCAGAAGGCTCTTTAGTCCCTAGTGTTTTTCAGCCATTTGTGTGTTGTCATCTTATAACTAAGGTTATTCACACTTCTCACAGTAATTCTGTTTCCAGCTTCAAATTCTTTCAGCAGGTTATTGTCCATGGTATACTCTGCACAGAAGTCAAATAAGCTGGGTGACAATATATAGCCTTGATGTATTTCCTTCCCTATTTTGTACCAGTCCGTTGTTCCTTCTCCAGTTCCAACTGTTGTTTCTTGACCTGCGTGCACCTTTCCCAGGAAACAGGTATGGTGGTCTTATATTCTTATCTCTTTAAGAATTTTCCACAGTTTGTTGTGACCCACACAGTCTAAGGGCTTCCCCTGTGATTCAGATGGTAAAGCGTCTGCCTGCAATGGGGGAGGCCCAGGTTCGATCGCCGGGTCTGGAAGATCCCCTGGAGAAAGAAATGGTAGGCTACAGTCCATGGGGTCGCAAAGAGTCAGACACAAATGAATGACCTCACTTTCACATGCAGTCTAAGCCATTAACAGAGACAATAAAGGAGACGTAAATGACTTTATGAAACACCCTTGCTTTTTCTATGATCCAGACTCCAATTAAGGTTTACCTATTAAGATTAAATGACTAACTACACCTGCCTGCTCGCTCTCTCTCTGTTTCAAGTTGTTGCTGCTACTGCTGCTAAGTCGCTTCAGTCGTGTCCGACCCTGTGCGACCCCAGAGACGGCAGCGTACCGGGCTCCTCCGTCCCTGGGATTCTGCAGGCAAGAACACTGGAGTGGGTTTCCATTTCCTGCTCCAATACATTTAAGTGAAAATCGAAAGTGAAGTCACCCAGTTGTGTCCGACTCTTCACGACCCCATGGACTGAAGCCTACCAGGCTCCTACGCCCATGGGATTTTCCAGGCAAGAGTACTGGAGTGAGATGCCATTGCCTTCTCCATTTTTCAAGCTATCATCTACTAACTGTTACATTCCTTGGCACGTGCCATCTTCTTGTGGGCTCTCCTGGTGGCTCAGTTGGCAAAGCAACTGCCTGCAATCTGGAGACCTGGGTTCACTCCCTGGGTCGCGAAGATCTCCTGCAGAAGGAAATGGGAACCCACACCAGTACGCTTGCCTGGAAAGTTAGTATTAAATTATGACCATGCCCATCTCTGACCTTTGACACCCACTTGAAACAGTTAAGTTTCCAGAGCAGAAATAAGGAATCTGTGCTCCGGGAAAATGTCGGGACAATTTGACAAATAGCTAGATATTTTCAGGAACGGACTTTTTGAGCCCAATATCTGTATCATCTTTTATCTGGAAAGGAACTATGTTTCCTCAAACTGATGACAACTCCTCATTAGCAGAAATTTCAGGAAAAATAACTCGGCTTATCTGCATGTTCGAAGTCAATGTTGTACCAGTTATGTGTGTATGCACGAAAGCTCCCATTAAACAGATAAATTCACATCAACTAAAGTTTGTTGCTTTACTGGCATGCATAAATGCATTACAGAGCCTGCCTAGAAAGAAAAGCAGAAGTTCTGATTGGGCAGATAATAAGAAGACGTTGAGAGCAACTCTCTTCATGGGGGCATCACAAATAATACTTCTATAAAGGCAACAGTTCCCCGAGCGCATCCAATGAATATTAGCAGACGACCTTGCTCAACTATATGGGAACAAGACATAACTGGGAAGAATGGAAGGAAGATGGGAGAAGGAGGATGAGAGGAATAGAACCAAACCTGTGTCTTGTGGTGGGAGATGGAGAAGCAGGGGATAGATTGAGGATTCAGGTAAGTCACCTGAGTAAACTTAAATTACTTTTGACTGAAAGGAAGCAAGGTGAAGAAGCTGATGAAATATAGCTTGTCTAGAGTGAGAATCAAACAGAGAATGTGTGGTGTGGTCCTACATGTCCCAAACGGCCATGCAGGTCAACCAGTGTTCATAGGGCCTGGAAGATGAAACGTGGGGTTAGAAAGCCAACCTGGGAGTGAACTGCGTTTGACTACGTAGAGATGGAGTGATGGATCTGGGATGTCAAAGTGCATAGGAAGGAATGCTTTTTGAAAAATCCCAAACTGACAGAGAAGCGGGACCTTAGGGTTCAGTCACACAGAGGAGGTAACACCATTGAATCCTCCCCCTCCCCACCCCCACCCTTTCCCACAAGCTGAGACCTACTATCAGGCAATAGAAAACAACTAGCTAGAACTAACACTCATGCTTCTGCCACCACAGGGTAGAAAACGATCCCAGTAGGGCCATAAATTTTCTGCCTGTGGTTGCAGACTCTTTGTCTATGGCATACAAAAGGGACAATAGATTTCCAATGAATGAAAATATTCAGGCTCTGGCAGCACTAAAAGCAAATAGGAGTTATCCCAGATTAGAGTCTGACCTGTCCCTACTGAAGATCCAAAGCTATTTCTGCCCTCGTTTGGGCACGCTTTCTCAAGAGGTGGAGCTGTGCTGTGGCTCGTGTTCAGGACCAGAACACTGACAGCAGCGACGCTAATAACATTCATTATACTGACCATGTTTTGCTACGCTGAGTGGCTGGTTCACTCGTTTTCTCACTTGTAGGCTTTCTCATTATTCTTGATTATTTACTGTTTTAAGATTGTTTACATCACATATTTGTTGTTTTTATTTTTTTAATAAATTTATTTATTTTAGTTGGGTGCTAATTACTTTACAATATTGTAATATTTTTTGCCATACATTGACATGAATCAGCCATGGGTTTACATGTGTTCCCCTTCCTGGACCCCCCCACCCACCCCCCTCCCCATCCCATGCCTCTGGGTCATCCCATTGCCCTGGCCCTGAGCCCTTGTCTCATGCATCAAACATGGCATGGTGTTCTGTTTCACATATGATAATATACATGTTTCAATGCTATTCTCCCAGAACGTCCCACACTCACCTTCTCCCTCAGAGTCCATAAAATTGTTCTATGCATCTGTGTCTCTTATTCTGTCTCGCATATAGGGTTATCGTTACCATCTTTCAAATTCCATATCATTTCACACCAGTCAGAATGGCTGCTATCCAAAAGTCTACAAGCAATAAATGCTGGAGAGGGTGTGGAGAAAAGGGAACCCTCTTGCACTGTTGGTGGGAATGCAAACTAGTACAGCCACTATGGAGAACAGTGTGGAGATTCCTTAAAAAACTGGGAATAGAACTGCCATATGACCCAGCAATCCCACTGCTGGGCGTATACACCCAGGAAACCAGAATTGAAAGAGACGCGTGTACCCCAGTGTTCATCGCAGCACTGTTTACAATAGCCAGGACATGGAAACAACCTAGATGTCCATCAGCAGACGAATGGATAAGGAAGCTGTGGTACATATACACAATGGAATATTACTCGGCCATTAAAAAAAATACATTTGAATCGGTTCTGCTGAGATGGATGAAACTGGAGCCCATTATACAGAGTGAAGTAAGCCAGAAAGAAAAGCAACAATACAGTATACTAATGCATATATTTATTTTTTGTATGTATATAACATGTACTTTGTTTTCCTGAATACATTTGAATCGGTTCTACTGAGATGGGTGAAACTGGAGCCCATTATACAGAGTGAAGTAAGCCAGAAAGAAAAACAACAATACAGTATACTAATGCATATATTTATTTTTTGTATGTATATAACACGTACTTTGTTTTCCTGCTTTCTGTGCCTTTTGTTGATGTCGTTTCTTGTCATGTTTGTTTTAATAGGTATATATTTCTATGTTAACTGTGATTTTCTGTTGTTCTGTGGGAAAGCTCTTGTCATTTTTGTCAGATTTCTTTCTTTATTTTTTACATGGCACTCTGCTCTAGTGTTGTTTTATGTCTTGCAAGTTATTCGCTTAGTTGTATTATTGGTTCTGTGTTCTTCCCTATTGTGATTTTTGCTTGTGTTATTTTCTTTTTTTGTTATTATTATTTTTTTCTTTGATTTTGGTTTCTTACAATTTGTCTGACTTCCTTTGTTTCCTCTGTCTAATCTTTTACTATGTGATCTTGGTTGTCTGACCAGAAGTTGGGCCTGTTCTTCTAGAGTTTCAGCACCATATCGAAGACCATAGACTACCAGAGAATTCCTGGTTCCAGCGAATATTAATTGGTGAGAGTGTCTATGAAGGCTTCCATCGCAAACTAAGAACCAATTCCACTCAAAAGGCTATATTATCCAGAGCTGATGCCTCATGCCACACAAAAAACCAGAACAGAAACACAAGCCATATCATCCACAGATGGACTGCCTAAAGTCAGACTAAACCCGTTCATACCTGCAAAAGATACCACCGTGAGAGAGAGAAGTGTCAGCTGTGGAATATAGATGCCAGAGAATATAGTTGCCAGTCGCTCCCCCTCCAAGGACACAGAAACCACTGCACCAAACTTATCCAGTCAGGGTGCATTTGGAAGCAAGAACTGCAACCCTGCACCCTGGGAAGAAAAGACCATTAACATAGTAAGATAAACAAATGTGAAGAAAGTCAAGTACGTTGCAGGCAAAGAAACAATGTTAAAACACATGAGACATAATTAAAGAGGAAATAGGATTTGTCACTGAAAAAGAATTGAGAGGAACGATAGTAAAGATGATCAAACATCTCAGAAAATAAATGTAAATCATGCAAGAAACATTTAAGAAGGGTGTGTGAATGATAGCACAATAACTGCCATATGTGTGCTGTAGGCTCATCCATGCCTTTGTACAGCAGAAGCCAGAACAACATTGGAAAATAATTATCTTCCAAATTAAAAACGAAGTATTAAAAGAAAAACAGACTTTAAATAACACAACAGACCTGGCAATCCAACTGAAACTTAAGTAGATTTCTTCAAAAAACCAGCAGAAGGCAGTTCCTTTTCAAGGGCAAATGAAATATGTCCAGATAAATCAGAAACCGGATCACAAATCAGGCCTTGGCAAATTTAAGTTAATCAAAATTTTATCAAGCTTTTTTTTTTTTTTCCTGCAATATATGTTACGATTTAAATGTCAGTCATGGTGTGTGGTGGGGACAAAACAAAAAGAAACAAACAAAAATATAAATAACATAGACAAAACAAACAAACAAACAAACACCTGAATACATTCAGTCTCATGCATATACCTCTTCATGGCCAAGAAATACACGAAAAATCAGACAGAAAAAAAAAAAATATATATATATATATATATATTCATAGAAACAAATGACAATAAAAATGCGATTGCATAAAACCTATGAAACAGGATAAAACACTAAAAGAGTAAATATTATAATAAAGGAATGTCTCAAGTAATCAACCTAACAGTACAACTGAGACAATTAGAGAAAGAAGAAGAAACAGAAAACCCAAATTAGTTTTGGGGAAAAAAAAAGTCACTGAGACTAGAAGAGGAAAACAAAAGAAAAAATATAAACAATAGCAAAGATCAATAATGCTAAAAGGGAGCTCTTGGAGAGCATAAAGAAAATACATAAATCATGAGCCAGACTCATCAACTAAAAAAGGGAGAACACTCTAATCAATAAAGTTAGACATGAGAAAGGAGACATTATAACCGATACCACAGAAACATCAAAGGATCAAAAGAGACTACAACAAACAAGTTTAAGCCAATAAAATGTAGAATCTGGAAGCCACAGACTAATTCTTCGGAACTCAAGTAAGATGAAACATAAAATATGAACACAGCATTACAAGCTCTAATATTGAAACTGTTATAAAAAATTTTCCAGTTAACAAACTCAAGGTCCAGATGGTGTCACAGATAAATTTTATGAACCATTAAGAGAAATGTTAACACATACACGTCTAAAACTCTTCCAAAATACTACAGTGGTAGGAAAATGCACAAACTCATCCTACGAGTACAGCATCACCCTGATAGAAGACCCAGAGGTAACACAGAAAAGGAAAATTATAGGCCACTATCACACAGTTGAACATAGATGCAAACATCCTCAACAAAATACTCCCAAGAAGAATCCAACAGCACATTAAAAGTATCCAACAGCTTAATTAAGTGAGGTTTTCCCCAATATGCAAACATCCTCCAGGATCTGCGTATCAGTCCATCAGATACACCATAACAAATTGAAGGATTAAAACCATATGATCACCTCAATAGATGCTGAAAAATCTTGGATGAAATTCAAAAATCATGTGTGATAAAAAACTCTCCCGAAACTGAGCATAGCAAAAATTACCTCAACATAATAAAGGCACACAGATCAAAACTACAATGAAGTATCATATCACACCATCGAGCATGGTGATCATTATAAAATCGACAACAGGGTACTTGGCTAGTGGTCCAGAAGCTAAGACAGCATGATCCTAAATCAAGGGTTCCATGTTTGATCCCTGGTCAGGAAATTAGATTCCACATGCAGCAATTAAACCCTGATGTAAACAAATGAAGAAGTAAATGTGTGTGTGTGTGTATGCATTCATATTCATAAATTAACAAATATGTGTTTACACTATACTATACATTCATAATATAGATGTTACATAAAAATAATTATATTATAAATTAACAAGTATATACACAAACACACACACACACAAATATAAATCTTAAAACAATAAATGAAGGATATGATGTGGAAGAAAGGGAACCCTTCACAGCGTTGTTAGGAATGTAAATAAATACTGACATGATACCACAGAGTATGAAAGTTCTTTAGAAAACTAGCAATAAAACTACCATATGACCCCCAAATCACATTATTAGACATATACCCAAATGAAACCACCTTTGAAGAAAAAAGGTGTATCCCAGTATCCATTTCAATACCATTTACAGTAGACAAGTTATGTAAGCAATCTGAGTGTCCATTTACTGAAGAATGGATAAAGAAGTTATGACACATGCTCAGGATGGAAACTTTCTCATGCACAAAAAGGAAAAAAAACCAATGGATTATTTCTAGAGATATGGATGGATCTAGAGCCTATTATACAGAGTGAAGTAATTCAGAAAGAAGAAGTCCAATATTGTAGATTAATGCATATATGTGGAATCTAGAAAACTGGTTCTGAAGAATCTATTTGAAGGGTGGGAAAAGAAATGCAGAGGTAAAGAACAGACTTGGACACAGAAGTGGAAGGAGATAGTGGGATGGATCGAGCAAGATGCCCAGGCACATGTATAATACCAAGTATGAAGTAGTTAGCCAGTGAGAGGCTCCTCCTCAGGACTCTGGGGTGCCCTAGGGAAGTGGATTGTGGAGTAGGAGAGGAGGCTTAAGAGCAGGTGGGAGGGCTTCTCAAAAGGGAGGCTCATGCATATATACTGATAGATGATTTACATTGTTGTACAGCAGAAAGTACCAGACATTGTAAAGCAATCACACTCCAATTTCAACTTGTTTCTTAAATTGGAAAATGGATGTCAGTCCTTGGCCAACTTGGGCAAGTAGCAAGAAATGCATCACAGTGCATAAGTCAAGTATAATGTGTACCAGTGCATATGTCAAGTAAAATCTGCACCAAAGACTGCTTTCGTATGTATAGACAAAACATAAAGCAAAAACTTAACAATTCAGAGCTAACCTAGCCAGAATAAACTCAGACTCTAGACATAAGTGTTCCTCACTTCATTTGATTGGCAATGTTTCTCAAGGGAAAGAACGGTTACCAAATGATGTCAACAATTTATAGAAACACAAATTCCTTCATGTTTTAGTACACAATAGTAAACCTTTGACATTCAGAACTATCCTAAGTAGGAAATTATAAATGTAGTTTGAAAGTTTGAAATGCTGTACAAGGATCACTTCTTTTTTAAATCCTGGAATCTGTGTGACTGACTGGGAAAAATGCACAGGCTAAAATTTGAGAATTTTGTTTTATTCATCTAGACTTTAGTCCTGAGGAGGATTTACTCCTGAGGAGCAACTTCTCAAGTATTTCTGAAAGACCATTCTGAAGAGGGAATGGAAGTGCCAGGGTGTATAAAAGTTTCACAATGATCATGGAGGCAGCATGTTCATATATTGTGGTTAATTAAAGAAAACTGGACATCTCAAGTTAATGGGTTTAGCATGATTCTACCTATGGCAAGATGCAGGAATCTGGGCTTCTTGAGATAATTTCTTCAATAGGCACTATAACTAGGGCCAGTGTCCTGTTCTTTTCTGTGTCAGAGTCACTTCTGGCAGCACAATTGGTGGCAGCTGTGGTAATTGAAGGCTTGATGATGGGCGGCCTGACTTCATCCAGAGTCCTCTCAGGGCTCACATTCAGGGATGGCTGCAATGGCTTATGACTTGATGACTGCAACATCCTTTGGTTACTGATAAGGCTGACAGCATACTTAGTTCACAGTGTGCTCTACTCTCTACACCCTCAGAAAATGTTACTGTTTGTAGTAGAGTCATATACCCCAAGACAAGCTGACTGTGGGCTTTTACCTCAACAGGACCTAAAGTGGCCTTAATATAATGAGAAAAGAGTTAATACAGGTTAATGCAAGTCCCAACGAGATAGGAAAGAGAAAGGGACATCAAATTTTCAAGAACATGGCTAGAAACTCTTCCCGATCAAGGAAGAGTAAACAGGGGAGGTTTGTGCTGCTTTCCAAACACATATGTTTATATATATAAAGATATGTGTATATATATATATCTACACTGATGTATACGCATAGACATGTTTACGTATACTATGCATATATGCATCTCTACTCATATGTGCGTGTATATATCTATATCTATATATAGATAAATATATATGTATGTATACACGTAGTTATATATCTATGTATATCTGAATATTCTCTAGAATATTCTCAAGCATAGCTTTAATATTAAGGCATAAAACAATTAAATTTTAAATTGTACCACCTATATTCTCTGACTACCAAGACATGGAGCTAAAGCTCAAAAATGGCATACATTTTTGCAAATGTGTCATTTGTGGAATATTTTAGAAGGCATTTCTAAGGAATGGTTGAGTCAATGCCTGAGTCACAAGGGAAATTAGAAAAATAATCTGAGATAAATGAAAGAGAAACCACAACATACCAGATCATTGGATTCAGCAAAAGTTCATACCTGTAGTAAATACTTACAGTGAAATATACATTGATACCTATAACAGCAAAAGTATATACCTATACCTTAAGAATACATATATATATGTATATAGATATATATGCATATGAATATAGATATATGTATATATATGTGTGTGTGTGTGTGTTTGTATTTATATATGTGTATATACATAAGTATGTATGTGTATGTATGTATATATATATGTATATATATATATATATAATATATTTATCACTAATTATTTTCCAGTTGTCACTAGTGATAAACAACCCAGCTTCTAATGCAGAAGTCATAAGAGGCACAGCTTCAATCCCTGGCTTGGGAAGATGTTCTGGAGGAAGGCATGGAAACCCACTCTTGTGTACGCACCACGAGAATCCGATGGATTGAGGGATACCCATGTGCGATAGGCTATGCGCCGAAGAGAGTCAGACAGGAGCGTAGGAACTTAGCGCATGAATATCACTGTCACTGATTGCTAATATATATAGGACACTTCTGCCTTTCATACATTGTTATTGACATGCTCAGAAAATTAATCAGTATAAGATATCAAAAATTATCTGATTCTAAATGTTTATTTATGGTTAATGATTTCGAATTCAACCTCCATTTAATGAATCTATTCAGAATTTTCAGTTTTTAAAAATTGTTTTAATCACTCTGTTCTTTTAGCCATTCGACTGTTTCACATAACTTAAGTCTTCTCCTGGCATAAATATGTGTCCATATTACCTAACAAGTGTGTTTATTTAGTATGATTACATTGCAATGGGATCTTTTTCATTTCATTTCAATAACTGGATCTTCTCTCATTTTGTTTGCTCAGTTTACCTAATATCTTCCAATTTTATTTATTTTGTTTTTGTTGATTTTTCTCTGTTTTTGAAATATGTATATAATTTTATTCCCATACTAGGCTTCATTGTTTTCCTCTTTCTCCTTGCTGTGAGTTTTGATTTCCCCCCCCCCCCCAGTTTCTGTAGGAGGCAGATATGAACTTCTTCTCAGGTTTGCAGAGCTTCCATTTTAATGTGTATATATATCTGTTGTGTCTGATGATGTGGGTATGTTGCGTTTTCATTTTCATTCACCACAGTGTATTTTCTAATTTGCCCTGTGACTTATTCTTTCAAACTTTGGTCCCTTAGGGATATGTGGTTTAATTTTCCACACAATACAATTTCCAACTTTTTTCCCATTACTGATTTCAATTTACATTTATTGGATGTCAGAAAACATATTTTGTATGATTTCAATTATTAAGAACTATTTTAAGGCTTAAGGTAAAACCTATTCTCGAAAATATTCTGGAGAATATTCTAATTGAACATGGGAGGGGTGTGTATTCTTCTGTTCTTGTTAGAAGGAATGATCTGCTCAGTGTGTTAAGTCCTCTTGGTTTATATGGTCATTTAGATTTTCTCTTCCCTCAGTGGTCTTATGTTCTTCTACTGTTATTTAGATATTTATTTTTGGAGTAATCTAAATGCTCAGTTCAGTTCAGTTCAGCCACTCAGTCGTATCCAACTCTTTGCGACCCCGTGAATCACAACACGCCAGGCTTCCCTGTCTATCACCAACTCCCGGAGTTTACCCAACTCATGACCATCGAGTCAGTGATGCCATGCAGCCATCTCATCCTCTGCCATCCCCTTCTCCTCCTGCCCCCAATCCTTCCCAGCGTCAGGGACTTTTCCAATGAATCAACTCTTTGCATGAGGTGGTCAAATCATTGGAGTTTCAGCTTCAACATCTGTCCTTCTAATGAACACCTAGGATTGATCTCCTTCAGGATGAACTGATTGGATCTCCTTGTAGTCCAAGTGACTCTCAAGAGTCTTCTTCAACACCACAGTTCAAAAATATTTCAAAAAAATACTTATGGCTAGAGATCTGCAATTTTTACACTTCATGATAGCCAAAAGGCTGAGACAATATTCAAACATTTTTAATGTTTGATTCGGGTACCTGGAACTCTTTGATGAGGTGAGCATATGCTGTATTGGATCATTAATATGAAAGGTAATATGACAAAATATATAATTAATATTGTATAATCATGTTTAATATCATTTGTCTCAAAACATTTTTAATTAAAAGACCTATGTGTCTACAATTAGTATTGCCACTAGGGCCCTTTATTGTTTATTGCTTGGATAAAATTTTCCTTGCAAACTCATTCTTAAAATGTATTCAATTCTAAGATTTGTCTCTTTCAGAGCCTATAGTTGTCATATTAAAAAAAAATTACACCATCTTCTATTATACCACATTAATGGTTATTTGTTACTACTTTAATTAAATATATTTTAGAGTGATTTTAAGAAGTAATTCTAGAGACTTTGATTGTCATTGTTCAGTCACTCTGTTGTCTCCAACTCTTTTGTGACTCCATGGACTGTAGCACAAAAGGCCTCCCTGTCTTTCACTCTCTCCCAGAGTTTGTTCAAACACATGTGGCCATTGCATTGCTGATACCGTCCAACCATCTCATCTTCTATTCCTCCCTTCTGCTCCTGTCATCAGTCTTTCCAAGCATCATGGTCTTTTCCAGTGAGTTTGCTCTTTGCATCAGTTGGCCACAATGGTGATGTTTCAGCTTCATCATTAGTCCTTCAAGTGAATACTCAGGGGTAATCTCCCTTAACATTGATTGGCTTCATCTGCTTGCAGTTCAAGGGACCCCTAAGGGTCTTCTACAGCAGTACAGTTGGGAGGCATCAATTCTTCATCTCTCAGGCTTCTTTACACTCCAGCGCTCACATCAGCACATGACTACTGGATAAACAATAGGGGTTTATTAAGTGGGGAACTTTGTTAGTTACGTGAATGTCTCTTCTTTTTAATGCAATATCTAGGTTTACATAGCTTTTCTTCCAAGAAGGAAGTGTCTTTTAATTTGATGACTGCAGTCACCATTCACAGTGATTTTAGAGCCCAGGAAAATTAAGTCTGTCACTGATTCCAGGTTTCACCCTTCTCTTTGCCAAGTAGTAATGGGACAATATGCGGTGATCTTAGTTTTTTGAATGTCGAAGTTTCAGCAAGGTATTTCACCCTCCTCATTCAAACTCAAGAGGCTGTTTACTCCCTCTTCAATTTTCTTTTTAGAGTGGTACTGTCTATATCTGAGATTGGTGAGGTTTCTGCCAGCTACCTTGATTCCAGTTTGTGATCCATCCAGCCTGATATTTTGTATAGTATTCTCTGCATATATATTTCATATAAACAGAATCTAAAGCTTAAGCACACTCCTTTCTCAGTTTTGAACTAGCCAATTGTTCCATGTCTGGTTCAAGCTCTTGTGTCTTGACCCAAGTACACATTTCTCATGTTAAGAAGGTCTGATAATAATCACAGTCCATTATGATCCACAGTCAATGGCTTTAGTGCAGTCAATGAGGCAGATGCAATTTTTTTCCTGAAATTTCCTTGCTTTCTCTAGGATCCAGTGAATGTTGGAATTTTTTTTTGTCTGGTTCATCTAGCTTTTCCAAATCTAGGTTGCACATCTGCAAATTATTGGTTCATGTACTGCTGGAGGATGTTGAGTATTATGTTACTAATACATGAAAGAAGCACAATTGTATGGTAGTTTGAACATACTTTGGCATTGTCCTTTGTTATTGGAATTAAAACTGACCTATTCCACACTCGTTGCCAATGATGAATTTTCCCAACCTGATGACATATGAAGTAAGTGGCCGATTTAACAGTTTCGTGGTAATGAATTCTCACAGCTTTTGGTTCAAATGTTGATTTATCCTTCATATCTGAATGTCATCCTTATTAGATTTAGGTTTGACTCTTTCATCACTTTAAGTATGTGAAACTATTTTGTCCTGGTGTGAAGAGGAAAGAGCAGCTGGTATCCTTATGTGAATCTACCTGTATGTTATTTATTTGTTTTCCCTTGTGGCCTTGATGTTTACTTCTTGTGTTTCTTTTTCTTAGTTAAATAAATATGCCTTGTGGATTGTTTCACGTTGAGTATATCACCTTTTAGATATTCTGGGATATTGGGACATAGAGAAATATCTTTCCCCCATCTAAGGGAGGTTTTCAAATTTTATCTCAAAAATTTCCTCAAAGCAGTTATTTTTCTTTCTTGCTTATTTGTTTTGATGTTCTCCATCCAGACAGCTCTGAATCTAATGGTGGGACATTTAACATTGTTCCAGAAGTCTCAGAGATTTCCCTCACTGCTTTCATTTTCCCCACTCTATTTCATTGATTTCTACCATTCTACCTTCCATCTAGCTAGTCCTTTCTGCTCTCTGTTCTTCTACTGTCATTCCCTGCAGAGTATTTGTTTTAATCTCTGTTTCCTTCGATGATTACTGATTGATACTTTATTTCTTCTGTATCGTTGTTAAATATTCTTAGATCTTCTCAATCCATGTGTTCAGTGTATTTACAGGCAACTCCACTTGTTTTTCTAGATTTTAGGTCATCCTTACAATTATTATTCTGATTTTTTTTTCAGGAAGAATTCCTTCTCTTTTATTTATTTATGTATTTATTTTATTTGTTTATTTTGGTTTGGTGGTGCTTTATCATGGACCTTCACCTTCTGCATATTTTTCATTCTTTCATTCTGCTTAGATTGCTGTGGTCAGGGTCCCTTTTCTGCAGGCTGGAGGGTTTTGGCTACTCGTTGTTGTGCAGTCTGCTGCTGTGTTTGGGGTTTGCCCCAGTGACTTGTCAATATTTAATGAATTGGGAAATGCGTGTCTGTGCTCTGGTGAGTGGAGCTGTATCTCCTCTCTCTGGACTGCAATGAGAGGTTCAATAATGTGTTTCGGTTCTCTTTGTGTTTGGTATGGCTTTGGACAGCCCAGTTTTTTAGAGTACTGGAATGGGTTGCCATTTCCTTCTCCAGGGGATCTTCCCCACTTGGGGATCAAACCCAGGTCTCCTGCATTGCAGGCAGATGCTTTATTCTCTGAGCCACCAGGGAAGCCCCCCAGTTTTTAATATTCATTGCTCTGTTCCTGCTTTCCTGGAGATTAGGTGTGGGATCTCTTGCATTGAACTTGCTGGCTTGTGTATTTATTTTGGTTTCCATGTAGGCATGGATACTTTTGGGTGTGTGATTGTCTCTTAATGTTCCTTGGTAACAGGCGTCTGACGATGAACACAGTTCTGGAATTGATATCTTCATCTTAGCTTTCAGTTCCCTGTTACACTAACATCAAGAATTCTACATCCACACAGCACAAAAGATCAAACCCCAAGCTTAATTGTTAAACAGCTCTCCACACCCAGAAAGAGCCAAAGGGATTCAGAGTCATGAAGAGAAGAAAAAATAGACGTGGGAGATGTAGGTGCCTAGGAGGAGAAAAGGAAAAGTCAAAATAGGTGAGACAGACGGCTCAGGTGTTAAATCCCTAAGTGAAAATAGATTCCAAATATTAGATTCCTAACACATTTCAACAAGCAAAATTAAAAACCTATAATAGAGATTAGACTCCTCTAAATATTGTAAAACTTATGGATCCAAAATCATTTTCAAAGATAGTATATATATATATATATATATATATATATATATATATAAATTTGAAAAGATACATTTTCATTTTTTAGAAAGGAGATAGTAGTTCATAGAAATGAAATAAAGTAATTCCAAAGAATAGCAAGGAGAGATAAGAAAGCCGTCCTCCATGATCAATGCAAAGAAATAGAGGAAAACAACATATTGGGAAAAACTAGAGATGGCATCAAGAAAATTAGAGATACCAAGGGAACATTTCATGCAAAGATGGGCTCAATAAAGGACAGAAATTGTATGGACCTAACAGAAACAGAAGATATTAGGAAGAGGTGGCAAGAATACACAGAAGAACTGTACAAAAAAGATCTTCACGACCCAGATAACCACGATGATGTGATCACTCACCTAGAGCCACGCATCCTGGAATGTGAAGTCAAGTGGGCCTTAGAAAACATCCCTATGAACAAAGCTAGTGGAGGTGATGGAATTCCAGTTGAGCTATTTCAAATCCTGAAAGATGATGCTGTGGAAGTGCTACACTCAATATGCCAGCAAACTTGGAAAACACAGCAGTGGCCACAGGACTGGAAAAGTTCAGTTTTCGTTCCAATCCCAAAGAAAGGCAATGCCAAAGATTGCTCACACTACTGTACAATTGCACTCATCTCACATGCTAGTAAAGTAGTGCTCAAATTCTCCAAGCCAGGCTTCAGCAATATGTGAACAGTGAACTTCCAGGTGTTCAGGCTGGTTTTAGAAAAGGCAGAGGAACCAGAGATCAAATTGCCAACATGCGCTGGATCATCAAAAAAGCAACAGAGTTCCAGAAAAACATCTATTTCTGCTTTATTGTCAATGCCAAAGCCTTTGACTGCGTGGAACACAATAAACTGGAAAATTCTGAAAGAGCTGGGAATACCAGACCACCTGACCTGCCTCTTGAGAAATCTGTATGCAGGTCAGGAAGCAACAGTTAGAACTGGACATGGAACAACAGACTGGTTCCAAATAGGAAAAGGAGTACGTCAAGGCTGTATATTGTCTTCCTGCTTATTTAACTTCTCTGCAGAGTACATCATGAGAAACGCTGGGCTGGAAGAAACACAAGCTGGAATCAAGATTACTGGGAAAAATATCAATAATCCCATATATGCAGATGACACCACCCTTATAGCAGAAAGTGAAGAAGAACTAAAAAGCCTCTTCGTGACAGTGAAAGAGGAGAGAGAAAAAGGTGGCTTAAAGCTAAACGTTCAGAAAATGAAGATCATGGCATCTGGTCCAATCATTTCATGGGAAATAGATGGGGAAACAGTGAAAACAGTGTCAGACTTTATTTTGGGGGGTTTCAAAAACACTGCTGATGGTGATTGCAGCCATGAAATTAAAAGAAGCTTACTCCTTGGAAGGAAGGTTATGACCAACATGTATAGCATATTTAAAAAGGAGAGACATTACTTTGACAACAAAGGTTCATTTAGTCAAGGCTATGGTTTTTCCAGTGGTCATGTAGGGATGTGAAAGTTGGACGGTAAAGAAAGCTGAGCACCGCAGAATTGATGCTTTTGAACTGTGGTGTTGGAGAAGACTCTTGAGAGTCCCTTGGACTACAAGGAGAACCAATCAATCCATCCTAAAGGAGATCAGTCCTGGGTGTTCATTGGAAGGACAGATGTTGAAGCTGAAACTCCAATACTTTGGCCACCTCATGCGAAGGGTTGACTCATTGGACAAGACCCTAATGCTGGGTAGGAGGAGAAGGGGACGACAGAGGATGAGATGGTTGGATGGCATCACTGACTCGATGGACAAGGGTTTGGGTAGAATTCGGGATTTGGAGAAGGACAGAGAGGCCTGGCCTGCTGCAATTAACGGGGTTGTAAAGAGTCGGACACGACTAGGGAGTGAACTGAACTGAACTGAACTGAACTGAACTGATTGAGGTGATCATATGGTTTTAATCCTTCAATTTGTTATGGTGTATCTGATGGATTGATACGCAGATCCTGGAGGATGTTTGCATATTGGGGAAAACCTCACTTAATTAAGCTGTTGGATACTTTTAATGTGCTGTTGGATTCTTCTTGGGAGTATTTTGTTGAGGATGTTTGCATCTATGTTCAACTGTGTGATAGTGGCCTATAATTTTCCTTTTCTGTGTTACCTCTGGGTCTTCTATCAGGGTGATGCTGTACTCGTAGGATGAGTTTGTGCATTTTCCTACCACTGTAGTATTTTGGAAGAGTTTTAGACGTGTATGTGTTAACATTTCTCTTAATGGTTCATAAAATTTATCTGTGACACCATCTGGACCTTGAGTTTGTTAACTGGAAAATTTTTTATAACAGTTTCAATATTAGAGCTTGTAATGCTGTGTTCATATTTTATGTTTCATCTTACTTGAGTTCCGAAGAATTAGTCTGTGGCTTCCAGATTCTACATTTTATTGGCTTAAACTTGTTTGTTGTAGTCTCTTATGATCCTTTGATGTTTCTGTGGTATCAGTTATAATGTCTCCTTTCTCATGTCTAACTTTATTGATTAGAGTGTTCTCCCTTTTTTTGTTGATGAGTCTGGCTCATGATTTATGTATTTTCTTTATGCTCTCCAAGAGCTCCCTTTTAGCATTATTGATCTTTGCTATTGTTTATATTTTTTCTTTTGTTTTCCTGTTCTAGTCTCAGTGACTTTTTTTTTCCCCGAAACTAATTTGGGTTTTCTGTTGCTTCTTCTTTCTCTAATTGTCTCAGTTGTACTGTTAGGTTGATTACTTGAGACATTCCTTTATTATAATATTTACTCTTTTAGTGTTTTATCCTGTTTCATAGGTTTTATGCAATCGCATTTTTATTGTCATTTGTTTCTATGAATATATATATATATATATATTTTTTTCTGTCTGATTTTTCGTGTATTTCTTGGCCATGAAGAGGTATATGCATGAGACTGAATGTAATCAGGTGTTTGTTTGTTTGTTTGTTTTGTCTTTGTTATTTATATTTTTGTTTGTTTCTTTTTGTTTTGTCCCCACCACACACCATGACTGACATTTAAATCGTAACATATATTGCAGGAAAAAAAAAAAAAAAGCTTGATAAAATTTTGATTAACTTAAATTTGCCAAGGCCTGATTTGTGATCCGGTTTCTGATTTATCCGGACATATTTCATTTGCCCTTGAAGAGGAACTGCCTTCTGCTGGTTTTTTGAAGAAATCTACTTAAGTTTCAGTTGAATTGCCAGGTCTGTTGTGTTATTTAAAGTCTGTTTTTCTTTTAATACTTCGTTTTTAATTTGGAAGATAATTATTTTCCAATGTTGTTCTGGCTTCTGCTGTACAAAGGCATGGATGAGCCTACAGCACACATACGGCAGTTATTGTGCTATCATTCACACACCCTTCTTAAATGTTTCTTGCATGATTTACATTTATTTTCTGAGATGTTTGATCATCTTTACTATCGTTCCTCTCAATTCTTTTTCAGTGACAATTCCTATTTCCTCTTTAATTATGTCTCATGTGTTTTAACATTATTTCTTTGCCTGCAACGTACTTGACTTTCTTCACATTTGTTTATCTTACTATGTTAATGGTCTTTTCTTCCCAGGGTGCAGGGTTGCAGTTCTTGCTTCCAAATGCACCCTGACTGGATAAGTTTGGTGCAGTGGTTTCTGTGTCCTTGGAGGGGGAGCGACTGGCAACTATATTCTCTGGCATCTATATTCCACAGCTGACACTTCTCTCTCTCACGGTGGTATCTTTTGCAGGTATGTACAGGTTCAGTCTGACTTTAGGCAGTCCATCTGTGGATGATATGGCTTGTGTTTCTGTTCTGCTTTTTTGTGTGGCATGAGGCATCAGCTCTGGATAATATAGCCTTTTGAGTGGAATTGGTTCTTAGTTTGCGATGGAAGCCTTCATAGACACTCTCACCAATTAATATTCGCTGGAACCAGGAATTCTCTGGTAGTCTATGGTCTTCGATATGGTGCTGAAACTCTAGAAGAACAGGCCCAACTTCTGGTCAGAGAACCAAGATCACATAGTAAAAGATTAGACAGAGGAAACAAAGGAAGTCAGACAAATTGTAAGAAACCAAAATCAAAGAAAAAAATAATAATAACAAAAAAAGAAAATAACACAAGCAAAAATCACAATAGGGAAGAACACAGAACCAATAATACAACTAAGCGAATAACTTGCAAGACATAAAACAACACTAGAGCAGAGTGCCACGTAAAAAATAAAGAAAGAAATCTGACAAAAATGACAAGAGCTTTCCCACAGAACAACAGAAAATCACAGTTAACATAGAAATATATACCTATTAAAACAAACATGACAAGAAACGACATCAACAAAAGGCACAGAAAGCAGGAAAACAAAGTACATGTTATGTACATACAAAAAATAAATATATGCATTAGTATACTGTATTGTTGTTTTTCTTTCTGGCTTACTTCACTCTGTATAATGGGCTCCAGTTTCACCCATCTCAGTAGAACCGATTCAAATGTATTCAGGAAAACAAAGTACATGTTATATACATACAAAAAATAAATATATGCATTAGTATACTGTATTGTTGCTTTTCTTTCTGGCTTACTTCACTCTGTATAATGGGCTCCAGTTTCATCCATCTCAGCAGAACCGATTCAAATGTATTTTTTTTAATGGCCGAGTAATATTCCATTGTGTATATGTACCACAGCTTCCTTATCCATTCGTCTGCTGATGGACATCTAGGTTGTTTCCATGTCCTGGCTATTGTAAACAGTGCTGCGATGAACACTGGGGTACACGCGTCTCTTTCAATTCTGGTTTCCTGGGTGTATATGCCCAGCAGTGGGATTGCTGGGTCATATGGCAGTTCTATTCCCAGTTTTTTAAGGAATCTCCACACTGTTCTCCATAGTGGCTGTACTAGTTTGCATTCCCACCAACAGTGCAAGAGGGTTCCCTTTTCTCCACACCCTCTCCAGCATTTATTGCTTGTAGACTTTTGGATAGCAGCCATTCTGACTGGTGTGAAATGATATGGAATTTGAAAGATGGTAACGATAACCCTATATGCGAGACAGAATAAGAGACACAGATGCATAGAACAATTTTATGGACTCTGAGGGAGAAGGTGAGTGTGGGACGTTCTGGGAGAATAGCATTGAAACATGTATATTATCATATGTGAAACAGAACACCATGCCATGTTTGATGCATGAGACAAGGGCTCAGGGCCAGGGCAATGGGATGACCCAGAGGCATGGGATGGGGAGGGGGGTGGGTGGGGGGGTCCAGGAAGGGGAACACATGTAAACCCATGGCTGATTCATGTCAATGTATGGCAAAAAATATTACAATATTGTGAAGTAATTAGCACCCAACTAAAATAAATAAATTTATTAAAAAAATAAAAACAACAAATATGTGATGTAAACAATCTTAAAACAGTAAATAATCAAGAATAATGAGAAAGCCTACAAGTGAGAAAACGAGTGAACCAGCCACTCAGCGTAGCAAAACATGGTCAGTATAATGAATGTTATTAGCGTCGCTGCTGTCAGTGTTCTGGTCCTGAACACGAGCCACAGCACAGCTCCACCTCTTGAGAAAGCGTGCCCAAACGAGGGCAGAAATAGCTTTGGATCTTCAGTAGGGACAGGTCAGACTCTAATCTGGGATAACTCCTATTTGCTTTTAGTGCTGCCAGAGCCTGAATATTTTCATTCATTGGAAATCTATTGTCCCTTTTGTATGCCATAGACAAAGAGTCTGCAACCACAGGCAGAAAATTTATGGCCCTACTGGGATCGTTTTCTACCCTGTGGTGGCAGAAGCATGAGTGTTAGTTCTAGCTAGTTGTTTTCTATTGCCTGATAGTAGGTCTCAGCTTGTGGGAAAGGGTGGGGGTGGGGAGGGGGAGGATTCAATGGTGTTACCTCCTCTGTGTGACTGAACCCTAAGGTCCCGCTTCTCTGTCAGTTTGGGATTTTTCAAAAAGCATTCCTTCCTATGCACTTTGACATCCCAGATCCATCACTCCATCTCTACGTAGTCAAACGCAGTTCACTCCCAGGTTGGCTTTCTAACCCCACGTTTCATCTTCCAGGCCCTATGAACACTGGTTGACCTGCATGGCCGTTTGGGACATGTAGGACCACACCACACATTCTCTGTTTGATTCTCACTCTAGACAAGCTATATTTCATCAGCTTCTTCACCTTGCTTCCTTTCAGTCAAAAGTAATTTAAGTTTACTCAGGTGACTTACCTGAATCCTCAATCTATCCCCTGCTTCTCCATCTCCCACCACAAGACACAGGTTTGGTTCTATTCCTCTCATCCTCCTTCTCCCATCTTCCTTCCATTCTTCCCAGTTATGTCTTGTTCCCATATAGTTGAGCAAGGTCGTCTGCTAATATTCATTGGATGCGCTCGGGGAACTGTTGCCTTTATAGAAGTATTATTTGTGATGCCCCCATGAAGAGAGTTGCTCTCAACGTCTTCTTATTATCTGCCCAATCAGAACTTCTGCTTTTCTTTCTAGGCAGGCTCTGTAATGCATTTATGCATGCCAGTAAAGCAACAAACTTTAGTTGATGTGAATTTATCTGTTTAATGGGAGCTTTCGTGCATACACACATAACTGGTACAACATTGACTTCGAACATGCAGATAAGCCGAGTTATTTTTCCTGAAATTTCTGCTAATGAGGAGTTGTCATCAGTTTGAGGAAACATAGTTCCTTTCCAGATAAAAGATGATACAGATATTGGGCTCAAAAAGTCCGTTCCTGAAAATATCTAGCTATTTGTCAAATTGTCCCGACATTTTCCCGGAGCACAGATTCCTTATTTCTGCTCTGGAAACTTAACTGTTTCAAGTGGGTGTCAAAGGTCAGAGATGGGCATGGTCATAATTTAATACTAACTTTCCAGGCAAGCGTACTGGTGTGGGTTCCCATTTCCTTCTGCAGGAGATCTTCGCGACCCAGGGAGTGAACCCAGGTCTCCAGATTGCAGGCAGTTGCTTTGCCAACTGAGCCACCAGGAGAGCCCACAAGAAGATGGCACGTGCCAAGGAATGTAACAGTTAGTAGATGATAGCTTGAAAAATGGAGAAGGCAATGGCATCTCACTCCAGTACTCTTGCCTGGAAAATCCCATGGGCGTAGGAGCCTGGTAGGCTTCAGTCCATGGGGTCGTGAAGAGTCGGACACAACTGGGTGACTTCACTTTCGATTTTCACTTAAATGTATTGGAGCAGGAAATGGAAACCCACTCCAGTGTTCTTGCCTGCAGAATCCCAGGGACGGAGGAGCCCGGTACGCTGCCGTCTCTGGGGTCGCACAGGGTCGGACACGACTGAAGCGACTTAGCAGCAGTAGCAGCAACAACTTGAAACAGAGAGAGAGCGAGCAGGCAGGTGTAGTTAGTCATTTAATCTTAATAGGTAAACCTTAATTGGAGTCTGGATCATAGAAAAAGCAAGGGTGTTTCATAAAGTCATTTACGTCTCCTTTATTGTCTCTGTTAATGGCTTAGACTGCATGTGAAAGTGAGGTCATTCATTTGTGTCTGACTCTTTGCGACCCCATGGACTGTAGCCTACCATTTCTTTCTCCAGGGGATCTTCCAGACCCGGCGATCGAACCTGGGCCTCCCCCATTGCAGGCAGATGCTTTACCATCTGAATCACAGGGGAAGCCCTTAGACTGTGTGGGTCACAACAAACTGTGGAAAATTCTTAAAGAGATAAGAATATAAGACCACCATACCTGTTTCCTGGGAAAGGTGCACGCAGGTCAAGAAACAACAGTTGGAACTGGAGAAGGAACAACGGACTGGTACAAAATAGGGAAGGAAATACATCAAGGCTATATATTGTCACCCAGCTTATTTGACTTCTGTGCAGAGTATACCATGGACAATAACCTGCTGAAAGAATTTGAAGCTGGAAACAGAATTACTGTGAGAAGTGTGAATAACCTTAGTTATAAGATGACAACACACAAATGGCTGAAAAACACTAGGGACTAAAGAGCCTTCTGATGAGGTGACAGGAAAAGCTGGATTAAAACTCAATCTAAACACAAACCAACGAACACTAAAAATAAGACCATGGAATGTGGTCCAAACCTTTTGAGATCTAGCAATAGGATACAATTGACTCAGTGACAGGTTTCACTTTCTTGACCTCTGATATCACTGCGGGGAGTGACTTCAGCCACGAAACGAAAAGGCACTTGCCACTTGGATGAAAAGCTACGACCAGTCTAGACACCATGTTAATAAGCTGAGTGATTACTGAAAAAGATCTGAATGGGCAAAGTTGATTTTCAGGAGTAACGTATGGAGGAGTGAGCAGGACCACAGGAACTGAGTGCCAAAATATCGATGCTTTGCAGTAGTGGGTCTGGAGAAGATGTGTGAGAGTTCCGTTGCGAGCATGGAGTTCAAACTAGCCAAGCATGAAGGAGTTCAACTCAGACTATTCACGGAAGTTCTGACGCTGACCATGAAGAGCCAATATATTGACCATCTAGGGCCTAGAGTGAAATCACTGGGAAGAAACTGATGCTGGGAAAGATTGAGGGAAGGACGAGAAGGGAATGCCAGAGGGTGAGATGGCTGCAAAGCATCACTGACTCAAAAGTCATGGGTTTGAGTAAACTGGTGATTTGAAAGGCAGGGGAACCCAGGGTTCTTGCTGTACATGGAGTCACAAAGAGTCAGACAAGACTGAGTGGCTGAAGAACATCAAAAAATTGGTATTGGCAGTGCTTGGGAGACTTTGTCATTATACATGGGATGAAAAGTGAGACTGAGGACAATTAGAAAGAACACAACTCTTGTCGGTTTCCTTGTTTTCCACCCTCAAAATATTCTTCTCACAACATCTCTTGAGAGCTTTCCAGAGAAGGAGAATCCCTGGGGAGTCATGTGGTATCCTGAGATGGAAACCGTACCCTATATGCCACTTGGATCTACAACCTTGGTCTTAGGCAGAAGCAGGCATTGTCTCTAAATATGTGCTAGAGCTGCCCATCTTCTGATGGGTTAACAGTTATGGTTTGTGATCTTAAGAATGGGATGAGAGGTAAACAAACTTACAGTTCTCAATCCAACTCTGTAATCCTGGGAGAAGCATCTTTGACTTGTGTATCCTAGTCGCCCTTAGGAATGCTTACAAGCGGTTACATTACTGAGCAGGGATGTAGGCAGGAAACTGGATCCATTTTGACTTTACCGCTGGCCTTCTCTGTGAATAGACCATTCCTCTTCTCTTAATGTCACAGTTTTTGTCTTCAGATGAAGGTTGAGCATTGTGGAAGTGTGTGAATGCATGTGAAATCCCCATATAACTGAAGACAGGGAGTACACAGTTTTCCTATTTGAGTCAGATCTCAAAGACGTTTAGCTTTACAGATCCACACTATCAATGCATCTCAAATATTCATAAAATTCTCATGTGATGATTGTCACACAGATTTGAGACCAGAAGACCTGTATAGTCAGCTGCTTAGTAGTGTGGTGGGGCTTGGACATTTCAGGTATTATGTAAGAAGAATGTGAGCCATGTTATAACTTCCTTTTATTTTAACTGTCTATCACATCCACTTGGGAAGGGGGAAGGGGACTTCCACCATGTGGGAAGAGAATTCCAGGATTCGTCCTTAGTTTCATTTGATGCCTAAGAGTGTTCATTACTGGTGAGTGTGCAGCCTCCTATAGGAAGGTCGTATCCTATAAGAGGAAGGCCTGGTTGAAACTCCAGGCCTCTACATGGCCTTCTTGAGTACTGCCGTATTAGAGGGTGGGTGTTTTGTTATTGCCAGATGTAGATACCTAAGGTCCCTCGCATCTTTTGCTGGGTTGATTGGGAGAGTACCATAGTTTTTAACTATGTTTGGGCGGAGTAGCTTGGTTATTATTGAAATGCTTTCAACCTTTGACGCATCCGTTTGTCTTGCACTTTGAAAAGAGAAAGAAGAGTTTTGAATGGGCAGTTTAATTTGTGCCTGGCTGTATTTTTGAATGAACTGTTTCTTCAGCTGAAGTTTCTAACATAAAAGTCCAAAAGAGAGCCCAGACATACACTCACAAACACATTCTTAATCTGATGCACACACACGCAAGCACAGTCATGATCTTGTATGCTTAAACACAATTACAAAAAGAAAAGAAAACCCAAGGACTCACTGGAGGACACCTATGAACTTCCCAAAGTTTCTCTGATACTTGTCTCTAGGCTTAATTTTGGAAATCATTTTCTACTTGAATGATATGTCTCTAGCGACATTTTAAATCAGAATGCTTTAAAAGATATACCTTTGTTGTGCATTCCATGGGATCTTAAAGTACTTTGCATGTAAGACTATTCTGTGATTTGCTAAAATGAAAATAATTTGTAGGGTAACAATAGTGAAGTCATATTGAGCTATTTAGGCCCTGCAGTTACACATTTGCTTGTTCCATTATAAGCATCCAGTGTCATCCTCTGATCTTCTTCCATCAATTTTTCTACTTCTTGTCTCAATCTTCTGTGTTTAACTCACTGCGTTAACTCACTTGAATTGTTGTTCTCACTTTTACTATTTTAGGCACAAATTATAAAATAAATAAGTATGGGAAAGAACACTGAACTCATGTATAATATTTCCCTACTGTATTGAGATACTTTCTCTATAAGCTTTTGAGAATTAAAGGTACTGATATGTTAAAGCCATATGGGAATTGATCACCAAGGTAATGCATCATGTAACCAGGCTTCCCGTGGTAGGACAATTGAGGTACAATTTAATACTATGTTTTCAGGAGGGAACAAAAACAGTAGCTTTCCCACATAATATATTGCATGTCCTTATCCATGCCTTTTCCAAGTTACCACAGAGCACTAAGGGAATTAATCCTATTCTTTTTGAGAAGGACCTGCCCCTCAAAGCAGAACAGGAAAAGAAGATCAAAGGGAGTGAGCAGGAATAATCAGTACACGGCAATGAAATAGAAGATGTGATTGCTTTTAAGGTGCTATTTCTCAAAGCATGCAAATTTGGCTCCATAGTAAGATGCCTGAAATCGAAAACCAGACCATTGGACTTTGCGCTTGAAAGGATAACTAAGGACACCGATTTCAATAACTCTTACAATTGCTGCAAAATGCTTACCTCTCTAAAGTATAGTGTTCTCAGCCAAATTTAATGAAAGTTTTCAGTGAAAGAAAAAGCGTGTGCTGTTTGGACACCTCCCTTATCTACACAAATAGCCCACAGCTTTCACTCTGCATTAGCCCCAAACATGAGAACGGTGAACTTAACTTGGTGTTGTCCTATGTGGGTTACCATACCAAAACAGGGCCATGACTTGATATTGCCACCACTGTCTAAAGAAATGGCCACAAAGTGGAGATTGCCAAGATTTCTAGGTAGTGTTCATGACAGTCTGGGGGGTCCAACTGGCAGACACTCTGCTCATCTTATTTCATTGTGAACTATGTGAAGGATCAGCCATTGATTTTGATCCCTCCTTACTCCATGACTTTTCTAGAGAATTAAAATGAATGATTCTTTTTTGTTTGTTTGTTTTTTCCATAAATATCTCTGTAACTACTACTGAATTTTAGGGAACTGGGGCCTGAAACAACATGACTGGTATGGGTTGTTATAGACTGTAAACTTCATGAGAGCAGCAATTATTTTATAATTTGAATTCCCACATTTGACATTCATGAACATATAAGATATATATTTATCAACCGGGAAAAGATTCTCAGTAAGTAGGAAAGGTCAATTATGATAATAGTGCAGGTTATAGGATGTTGTTGAGTAATGTATATAGCATTCGATTCGTGATTACATTTCCTTGTTGATAATTCAGTAAGCACACGTTTTAGCTGATGTGAAAGATACATAAAGAAAAGAGGGTAGACCCAAAACACATTGAAGACCTGACATCCGTGCTCACCTTGGTAGGAGGGCGAACAGAGGTTCCTTCCAACCCCAAGAAAGAGTTGAGTCAAAGTTGTGAGAAGGGGCTTAGCACATCTGAAAGCAGTGTGTGTGATTGTAGCTCCAGAAGCACGCTGTAAGAGAATGGTACTGAAACTACTACGGAAAACAAATATCATGTCTTCAAAGAACTTGTTAACCATCCTGAGGTGCTGCAATCACCAGAGGAATTTATTTTGTCTCTGAGGGAACAGATAAGCAAAATCTAAATATGCATTAGGAAATATAGGGTGGAATCATGGTGGCAGGAAATAAAGGTGCGCCTTAAGGAGAGCAGAGCTAAGATGACCCTATACAGTACCACTTGTAAAATACCTATCTTGTGCTGGCCATGGTCCAGTCACTGATTATGTCCTGTAATCGTTGGCATCACAGTGATGGTATAACGGTTATCTTAATTTTGGACATGCTACAATATTTATATTTTCAAGTATGAAATGAATTTCTAGAATGAAGACAATCTCCTGTCTAATGTCTTAAGACTCTGCTGCTGCTAAGTCACTTCAGTTGTGTGCAACTCTGTGCGACCCTATGGACAGCAGCCCACCAGGAGCCCCTTTCCACGGAATTCTCCAGGCAAGAATACTGGAGCGGGGCACCATTTCCTTCTCTAGCTTAAGACTCTACCGATACGTAATAGAATATCATGTAACTGTGAATGCACTAAGGTTCGTACTGTGTAGGTGCACTTGTTTTGATTTTAATTGTATGTGTTCCTTCACCCGTACCATCCTCATTTAGACACCCATTCATTTCAGCAGGGATGATTTCCCAAATCACTTTACATCCATTACCTCTTTTCCCTTTGTTCTCATTTTCTTGCTTAGAAACAATAGGCTAGGTGCCATTTACCTAGGATGCCTAACGGATGTTTTCTTGAACTGAAGAGTTTATAAAAGAGTGCAGAGAAATAGCCAGACATTGAAATAAAGCCTTAATTTACTCTTCATTGTTTCAAAATAGAAAACAAAACTGTGCAGAGGAACGTGTAACTTTATTGTTCAAATACAAGAATTGTAGGTATTTGTTGACATCTCCCAACGTAAATTTTAATCTTCATTAGGTTCCATAAGCTGATACTTATTTGATAGGTCAGTTTTAATTAGCATGGTTTTCACATAAGGAATATCGTTGATGAATTGACTGGAAAGAGAGGAGGTGGGTGTATAAGCGATCGTTGGCACTGGGGACCTTGAGTTGCCTCTCTGTTGCTGGTTACGAAGAGGACTGTCATGGGCTGACATATCGCTATACCTGTCTGGAAATGTAGAAGGCTCCACCATCAGTCCAAAAGAACTGCTCCATAATGGAGATACGATGTGGTTCTGAGAAGTAGATGTAGCGGCAGTAGCAAAGTCCTCAACGTGGCCATTTACTTGAGTGTAGGTGCTATGGAAGTGCCAATTAAAAATGCTCAACTGGTTTAAAACAGCAGGTTGATCTACCACGTTCTGTTCTCTTTGTCTAACTGATATTGATGGGGAAGGAAAGTCACGCGGAAATAGGGCGCTTGTTTTAGGGACTATCTGGCTGGTATAAGTCTTTTGTGGGAAAGGCACACTTAAACTGGTGGAAGCTGAAAATGGACTCTCTCCACTAGTTTGAGCATGAAAACCAGAGTTACGATCATCTATGTTGACCCTTGCTTTAACATGCTTCTTCTCGTAATCTGGAACTAGTGAAGATTTCGGAAACACATTGCTAATCCCAACTCTTCTTTTCATTCTTCCTAAAAGTTGGGGATAGCCTCTTTTGAAATTTGGATTATGGTAGATCTGTAACTAAAATCAAAGGATACAATTATTTAGTTTTGTATAAACGAAGGTAAAACTGACAAGCAAAGTTAAATTATAAAAATGTATTCCTTTAATGATGCCAATTAAATAGAATCAAAGACAACACCTCCATTAGTAGTTTTAACACCTTACATGTTAGAAACAAGTATGCTCCTCAACTAAAAAATATGTTGTATATATACAGTAAATACCACTTAAAATAGCTTGAGGACATGTATCTGATTTCAAGTTGCTAGGAGAGTGTATTAAGTATCAAATATTTTAACCTCCAGCTGTTCTCAACTTCAAAAAATAAAACGTGTTCAACAGTTTGCTACCTCAATTTTAAATTCGGTTTTTGCTACATATGTGAACATGCTTTCTAAGTCACCTGATTTAATCTTACAGTAAGTGGAAATTTTGGATTACTTGCTCAAAACAGAGACATTGTTTCCTTCTTCCAGAAAGTCAGGGAGTGAAGCAGATCTTTGAAAAGTTTGTCGTGTTTTAGTAAACCCATAAAGGTTAAGCTGGTGAACTAAACTTTTCATACTATCAGTTTCAAATATTCTGAAAGGGGCCTTTCTTTCCAAGACTTCTTTCTTGAAGAGTTCTTCGTTGATCACTATAGAAGTGCCACTCTCATCCCACCAAATAGATTCAAACTCATCACTTTCAACTATAGTCCAGAGTTTTTGTGGAAAAGTGAGGGAAAGAAAATCATTCCACTCATTTCTTTCAGAGACAGAAAATGTGTAGTGTGGCCTTTTTATCCCAGCTTCCTTAGACAAAGCCTGAAAAGCATATTCTTCAATCATAGATCTCAAAACTGTGTCCCCAGTAAGTGTGTAATCACATGAAGACGATCTAATGGAGGTTTTGGAACCACTTGATACATCTTTACGAGGCACATCTTGAATTTCTGAAGGAATGTGTGCCATCTCAGAGAGATCTTTCTTCAGATACTTTTCTCATTTGTCTGACTTTACACACTCCAACTTCAAGTGCTGCTTGGCTGGCGTACAGAGATAAACTCTCAAGACCATCAGCATGGTTCTCAAAGTCAAAACGCTGTGACATCACAAAGTCACTGGTCTCCTAGCAATTGAAGAGTAGCTCTGACATCATAAAGTCACTGGTCTTCTAGCAATTGAAGGGCAATGTTCAACCAGTGTTTACTTCTACATCAACTTAAAATAAAGGCTGCTTGCATAAACAGTAACCAAAAACATGAAACCTTCAAAATGTCATTGCTAAAGAATTTTTACACAGAAAAATCACATCAATAAGTCTACTTGGCTCCTGAAATAAAAGTGATTGATCACCCTTCTATACACATATTCTTAACATTCAGGACTGTTACCAAACCAAACATGGGTCTGCTCACTTCTATGCAATGAAGTCAATCAACTGACTGTGGGTTTCAGTGAAAGCAAGTGTAGTGTTTATTTTATGACCTTGCACAGAAGTGTTTATATTATGCAGAGTAAAATAGTCAGGCACGGAAAGAAAGACTCATTTTACTCTTAATTATTCCAAAATAGAAATTGGCCCTATGAAGATGAATATGTAACTTTTTTCTTCAAATAAGAGAATTGTAGGAATTTGTTGACATCTCCCAACATTAATTTTACACTTTGGTATCCTCCATAATCCAACACCCATTTGGTACATCAGTTGTATTAGGACAGTTTTCAAATAATGAAGATGGTTGATGAGTGGATCTTGAAAGAGAAGCAGCAGATGTATCAGGGATCTTTGGCACTGGGAAAACTAAATTGCCTGACTGTTGTAGTTTAGGAAAAGGACGGTCATGGGCTGACATATTACCATACCAACCTGGAAAGGTAGAAGGCTTCACCCTCGGTCCAAACTAACTGTTCTGTAATGGACATAAGTTGCGGTACGGAGAAACAGAAGTAGACATAGCTGCAAAATTTTCACTAGAGCCATTTGATTTAGTGCAGCTGCTACGTGAAATCCCATGACAAATGCTCAACCTAGATTGTGGGATGGGGAGGGAGATGGGAGGGTACTCCCAGAGGGAGGGGATATATGTGCCTCTATGGTTGATTTATTTTGAATTCTGACAGAATGCAGCAAAATTCTGTAAAGCAATTTCTCTTCAATTAAAACAACAACAACAACACCTAAAGCAGCTGCAGATTGATGTATCACAGTATGCTCCTGTGGTCTAACTGATATTTACGATGGAGAAGAGAAATCATTTCAAGTTGGGGCACTTGTTTCAGCAGCTATCTGGACGGTAGAAGGCTTTCGTATGAATGGCACATTTAAACTTGTGCAGGCTGAAAATACACTCTGTCCTCAAGTTTCAGGATGAAAGTCAGAGTTTTGATCATCCACATCACCCCTTGCTTTAACATGCTTCTTCTTATTACCTCAGACTAATGAAGATACTGTAGAGACATCTATTCCCAACTCTTCTTTTCACTCTTCAACAAATGCTAAAGGATCTTCTCTAGGCAGGAAACACAGAAAGGTTGTATAAACTCGAACCCCAAACAGCAAATCAAATGGCAACAGGATCATACTTATCAACAGTTACCTTAAATGTAAATAGGTCGAGTGCCCCAACCAAAAGGCAAAGACTAGCTGAAAGGATACACAAACAAGACCAGTGTTTATGAAGTCTACAACAGACCCACCTCCAAAAAAGGGGCACATACAGACTGAAAGTGAAGGGCTGGAAAAAAGGTATTCCAAGGAAATCGAGACCAGAAGAAAGCAGGAGTAGCAATACACATATCAGACAAAATAGACTTTAAAATAAAGCCTGTGAAAAGACACAAAGAGGGACACTACATAATGATCAAAACATCAATCCGAGAAGAAGATATAACGATTATAAACACATACGCACCCAACATAGGAGAACCACAATATGTAAGGCAAAGGCTAACAAGCATGAAAGGGAAATTAACGATAACACAGTCATAGTGGAAGACTTTACTACCCCACTCACACCTATGGATAGATCAAGTAAACAGAAAATTAACAAGGAAATACAAACTTTAAATGATACTATGGACCAGTTAGACATAATTGATATCGATACAACATTTCACCACAAAACAATGGGTTTCACCTTTTACTCAAGTACGTATGGAAACTTCTCCAGGACTGATCACATCCTCGGCCATAAGTCCGGCCTTGGTAGATTCAAAAAACCTTGAAATCATTCCAAGCATATTTTCTGACCACAGTACACTGAGACTAGATGTCAACTGCAAGAGAAACACTATTTAAAATTCAAACATATGAAGGCTGAATACCACGCTGCTAAATAAGCAACAAATCGCAGAGGAAATCCAAAAAGATATCAAAATATGCATAGAAACAAATGAAAATGAAAACACAACAACCCAAAACCTATGGGACGCTGTAGAATGAGTGCAAAGGCGAAGGTTCATAGCAAAAGCGGCTTACCTCAAGAAAGAAGAACCAAGTCAAACAAATAACCTCACTCTACACCTAAAGCAACTAGAGAAGGAAGAATTCAAGAACCCCAGGCTTAGTAGAAGGAAAGAAATCATATAATAGAGCAGAAATAAATGAAAAAGCAACAAATGAGACCGGAGCAAAAATCAACAAAGCTAAAAGCTGGTTCTTTGAGAAGATATATAAAATTGACAAACCATTAGCCGGACTCATCAAGAAACAAAGGGAGAAGAATCAAATCAACAAAATTAGAAATGAAAATGGAGAGTTCACAGCAGACAACACAGAAATACAAAGGATCATAAGAGACTACTATCAACCCCTATATGCCAATAAAATGGACAACTTGGAAGAAGTGGGCAAATTCTTAGAAAAGTACCACTTCTGAAAACTGAACCAGGGAGAAAAACAAAATCCTAACAAACCCATCACAAGCATGGAAATTGAAAGGGTAATCAGTAATCTTCCAGCAAACAGAACCCCAGGACCAGACGGCTTCACAGCTGGATTCTACCAAAAATCGAGAGAAGAGCTAATACCTATCATACTCAAATGCTTCCAGGAAATTGCAGAGGAGGGGAAACTTCCAAACTCATTCTATGAGGCCACCATCACCCTAATACCAAAACCAGACAAAGATGCCACGAAAATACATAAATATATACATACATAAATAAATAAATATAACCACGGGGCAATATGACTGATGAACATAGATGCAAAAATCCTTTACAAAATTCTAGCAAGCAGAATCCAACAACATATTAAAACGATCATACATCATGACCAAGTGGGCTTTATCCCAGGGAGGCAAGGATTCTTCAATATCCACAAACTAATCAACATAATACACCACATTAACAAATTGAAAAATAAAAATCATGTGATTATCTCAATAGATGCAGAGAAACCCTTGGACAAAATTCAACATCCATTTATCACCAAAACCCTCCAGAAAGCAGGCATAGAAGGAACAAATCTCAACATAATAAAAGATATATACGACAAACCCACAGCAAACATTATCCTCAATGGTGAAAAATTGAAAGCAATGCCCCTAAAGTAAGGATCAGTACAATGGTGCCCACTCTCACCACTGCTATTCAACATAGTTTTGGGAGTTTTGGCCACAGCGATCAGAGCAGAAAAAGAAATAAAAGAAACCCGGATTGGAAAAGTAGAAGTAAAACACTCACTGTTTGCAGATGCCATGATCTTCTACAGAGAAAATCCTAAACACTCCACCAGAAAATTACTAGAGCTAATCATTGAATATAGTAAAGTTGCAGGAAACAAAATGAACACGCAGAAATCCCTTGCATTCCTATACACTAACAAGGAGAAAACTGAAAGAAAACTTAAAGAAACCATTCCATTCACCACTCCAATGAAAACAATAAAATACTGAGGAATATATCTACCTAAAGAAACAAAAGACCTATATATACATATAGAAAACTATAAAACACTGGTGAAAGAAGTCAAAGAGGACACAAATAGATGGAGGAATATACCATGTTCATGGAGTGAAAGAATCAATATAGTGAAAATGAGTATACTACCCAAAGCAATCTATAGATTCAATGCAATCCCTATCAAGCCACCAACGGTATTTTTCAGGGAAATAGAAGAAATAATTTCACAATTTGTATGGAATTACAAAAAACCTCGAATAGCCAAAGCAATCTTGAGAAAGAAGAATGGACCTGGAGGAATCACCCTGCCTGATTTCAGGCTATACTACAAAGCTACAGTCATCAAGACAGCGTGGTTCTAGCACAAAGACAGAAATATAGATAAATGGATCAAAATTGCAAGCCCAGAGGTCCAAGCCACGTATCTATGAACACTTTATCTTTGATAGAGGAGGCAAGAATATACAATGAAGACAAGACAATCTCTTTAACAAGTTGTGCTGGGAAAACTGGTCAACCACTTGTACAAGAGGGAAACTAGAACACTTTCTAGCACCATACACAAAAATAAATTCAAAATGGATTAAAGATCTAAATGTAAGACCACAAAATAGAAAACTCCTAGAGGAAAACACAGGCAAAACACTTTCTGACAGAAATCACAGCAGGATCCTCTATGACCCACCTCCCAGAGTAATGGAAATTAAAGCAAACATACGCCAATGGGACCTAAATAAACTGAAAAGCTTTTGCACAGTGAAGGAAACTATAAGCAAGGGAAGAAGACTGCCTTCAGAATGGGCCAAAATTATAGCAAACGAAGCAATTGACAATGAATTAATCTCAAAACTATACAAGCAACGCCTGCAGCTCAATTCCAGAAAAATAAGCGAGCCAATCAAAAAAGGGGCCAAAGAACTAAACAGTCATTTCTCCAAAGAAGACATACAGATGGCTAACAAACTCTTCAAAAGATGTTTAACATCACTCATTATCAGAGAAATGCAAAGCAAAACCATAATGTGGTACCATCTCACACCAGTCAGAATGGCTGCTATCCAAACGTCTACAAACAATAAATCCTGGAGAGGGTGTGGAGAAAAGGGAACCCTCTTACACCGTTGATGGAAATGCGAACTATTAGAGCTACTATAGAGAACAGTGTGGAGATTCCTTAAAAACCTGGAAATGGAACTGCCATATGACTCTGCAGTCCTACTGCTGGGCATACACCCCGAAGAATCCAGAATTGAAAGAGACACGTGTACCCCAATGTTCACCCTAGCACTGTTTATAATAGCCAGGACACGGAAGCAACCCAGATGTACAACAGCAGACGAATGGCTAAGAAAGCCGTGGTACATATACACAATGGAATATTACTAAGCCATTCAAAAGAATGCATTTGAACCAGTTTTAACGAGGTGGATGAAACTGGACCCTATTAAACAGAGCGATGTAAGCCAGAAGGAAAAACACCAATAACACACGCACACACACACACACACACACACACACACACACATATGGAATTCAGAAAGATAGTGATGATAACCCTATGTGAAAGACAGGAAAAGTGACACAGATGTATAGAAGAGTCTTCTGGACTCTGTGAGAGAAGGCAAGTCTGGGATGGATTCAGAGAATAACATGGAAACATGTATATTTTCATATGTGAAACAGACCTCCAGTGCAGGTGCAATGCATGAGACAGGGTGCTCAGAGCTGGTGCACTGGGATGACCCAGAGGGATGGAATTGGGGTGAGGGGGTTCAGGATGGGAAACCCATGTACACCCGTGGCTGACTCATGTCAATGCATGGCAAAACCACTACGATATTGTACCATAAATAGCCTCCAATTAAAATAAATATAATAAAAAAATAGAAAACTAAAAAATATAAAACCAAAAACATGTAACTTTTCTAAACTGCAGCATTCACAGACCATCTTCATCTTGGACTACATGAGGACACCACCTCTATTATTATTTATTTTCTTTAATCCAGCAAAAGAAAGGTCACTCTTATTCCTTTTATCATCACTGGTGTGGGTGTGTCCAACATGCTGAGCTGTGTGGTTGAGAGATTGCTCCGTAGAGGAATCTTTTGGTCTCTATGATATCCCCAGGAGGCAACACTAAGCACAGTCAGTTCTCGAGATGAGGAAAGTGATATGCGCAATGTCACACAACAGGCCAGTCAGCACCACAGCCAGGATTCAGATGGGTCTTCCCGACTCACAACCCAGGTCAGTGACCCCCTCACAGGTGACACTGGCCCAGAGTCTGTGGCACCATAGTAATTTGACAAAATGCATCTCCCTGACTCCACTGCCCATGGGGGTGGACATTGTTCCTTATTTTATCTAGTTTTGGAAAGAGGCTAGATGGTTAAATGAAGTTAGAGGGGTGTCAGCTTTCTACTGGAAAGAATAGAGTTCATTAGAGGTAACTTTGAGCAGGAAAGAAACTTATTAAAGGATATTAAGTGACTCAGATTTCTGAGAGGGATGGCTGGAGAGACAGCCATGAACAATATAGAGTTTGAGTGCAGGATCTTCTGTCACTCATTGGAGAAGACCCTGATGCTGGGAAAGATTGAGGGCAGGAGAAGAAGGGGATGACAGAGGATGAGATGGTGTGATGGCATCACCAACTCAATGGACATGGGTTTGGGTGAACTTCAGGTGTTGGTGATGGACAGGGAGGCCTGGCATGCTGCAGTTCATGGGGTCGCAGAGAGTCGGACTGGACTGAGTGACTGAACTGAACTGTCACTACCACTGGCTCCAGACACAGTGGCTGTCACTAGTGACATGGCTTATGTCCCTTCCACCTCGTCTAGATTGAATTCTATGCATCAGAACCCAGTTGCACTGCTTTCACCTGTAAGTGTATCCATTGGCTAAGCCTACATTTCATGTGGCTGTACCTAATTGGTCTTAAGTGCCATCTGGATGTATTTGATTGGCTGAGCCTGGGTACCATCTGGGTGCGTCTAATTGATTGAGCCTAGGTCCCATGGTTACGTTCTGACTGCAAGGCAGGTGGGGAAAATGACATCCAGACTGTTTCTAGTGCAGATTCGTACGATGGAAAATTAAAGCAGTGACTAAAAGTCTCCTCACTGCAGACTTGTCCAAAGTCTCTTTATCAGTCAGGTCGGTTTTTCAAAGCTCAGTTCACCCTACTAAGTGAAGCAGAAGGGTTTAGTAAGTCAAGTGCTCTGTGCTCCGCTGTGTTAATTTGCCTAGTCTGGAGCTACATTTCCCAGAATCCCTTTCTTTGATTTTGAGTTCAGTCAGTCTGTTCAGTGGCTTAGTTGTGTCCGATCCTTTGCGAGCCCATGGACTGCTGCAAGTCAGGCCTCCTTGTCCATCACCAACACCCCGGAGTTTACTCAAACTCATGTCCATTGTGTTGGTGATGCCGTCCAACCAACCTGTCCTTTGTTGTCCCCTTCTCCTCCCACCTTTGGTCCTTCCCAGCATCAGTTCAGTTCAGTTCAGTCTTTCAGTCATGTCCGAGTCTTTGCGAGCCCATGGACTGCTGCAAGTCAGGCCTCCTAGTCCATCACCAATGCCCCAGAGTTTACTCAAACTCATGTCCATTGAGTTGGTGATGCCATCCAACCAACCTGTCCTTTGTTGTCCCCTTCTCCTCCCACATTTGATCTTGCCCAGCATCAGTTAAGTTCAGTTCAGTCTTTCAATCGTGTCCGAGTCTTTGCGACCCCATGAATTGCAGCACACCAGGCCTCTCTGTCCATCACCAACTCTCGGAGTTTACCCAAACCCATATCCATTGAGTCAGTGATGCCATCCAACCGTCTCATCCTCTGTCATCCCCTTCTCCTCCTGCCCTCAATCCTACCCAGCATTAGGGTCTTTTCCAATGAGTCAACTTTTCGCATGAGATGGCCAAAGTACTGCAGTTTCAGCCGACTCATCAGACCTTCCAATGAACACCCAGGATTGATCTCCTTTAGAATGGATTGACTGGATCTCCTTGCAGTCCAAGGAACACTCAAGAGTCTTCTCCAACACCACAGCTCAAAAGCATCAATTCTGCGGCACTCAGCTTTTTCACCGTCCGAATCTCACATCCATACATGACCACTGGAAAAACCATAGCCTTGACTAGACAGACTTTTGTTGGCAAAGTAATGTCCCTGCTTTTAAATATGCTATCTAGGTTGGCCATAACCTTCCTTCCAAGCAGTAAGCATCTTCTAATTTCATGGCTGCAATCACCATCAACAGTGCTTTTGGGGCCCCCCAAAATAAAGTCTGACACTCTTTGCACTGTTTCCCCATCTATTTCCCATGAAGTGATGGGACCACATGCCATGATCTTAGTTTTCTGAACGTTCAGCTTTAAGCCAACTTTTTCACTCTCCTCTTTCACTTTCATCAAGAGGCTCTTTTGTTCTTCTTCACTTTCTGCCATAAGGGTGGTCTTTCTAATCAGTCAGTCCTTCGCATCAGGTGGCCAAATTATTGGAGTTACAGCTTCAGCCTCAGTCCTTCCAATGAACACGGAGGACTGATGTCCTTTAGGGTGGACTGGTTGGATCTCCTTGCAGCCCAAAGGACTCTCGAGGGTCTTCACCAACATCACAGTTTCAAAGCATTAATTCTTTGGTGCTCAACTTTCTTTCTTCTCTAGCTCTGACATCCATACATGACTACTGGAAAAACCATAGCTTCGACTGGACGGTTCCTCTGCCTATTCTAAAACCAGCTTCACCATCCGGAAGTTCACAGTTCACATATTGCTGGAGCATGGCTTGGAGAATTTTGAGCCTTGATTTACTAGCGTGGGAGATGAGTGCAATTGTGCGGTAGTTTGAGCATTCTTTGGCACTGCCTTTCTTTGGGATTGGAATGAAAACTGACCTTTTCCAGTCCTGTGGCCTCTGCGGAGTTCTCCAAAATTTTTGGCGTATTGAGTGTAGCACGTTCACAGCATCATCCTTCAGGATTTCAAAATAGCTCAACTGGAATTCCAGCACCTCCACTAGCTTTGTTCCTAGTGATGCTCTGTAAGGCCCACTTGACTTCATATTCCAGGATGTCTGGCTCTAGGTGAGTGATCGTACCACTGTGCTTATCTGCGTCTTGAAGATATAGATATATAGATATAGATATATACATTTCTGTGTATTCTTGCGACCTCTTATTAACAGCTTCTGCTTCTGCTAGGTCCCTATCATTTCTGTCCGTTATCGAGCCCATCTGTGAATGAAGTGTTCCCCTGGTAACTCTAGTTTTCTTGAAGAGATCTCTAATCTTTCCCTTTCTGTGGTTTTCCTCAATTTCTTTGCATTGATCGCTGAGGAAGGCTTTCTTATCTCTCCTTGCTATTCTTTCGAGCTCTAATTCAAATGGGAATTACTTTCATTCTGTCCTTTGTTTTTCACTTCTCTTCTTTTCATAGTTATTTGTAAGGCCTCCTCAGACAGCCATTTTCGTTTTTTTGCATTTCATTTCCATGGGGATGGTCTTCCGTCACGAACTTCTGTCCATAGATCATCAGGCACTCTGTCTATCAGATCTAGTCCCTTTAATCTATTTCTCATTTATGTTGTATAATCATAAAGGATTTGATTGAGGACAAACCTGAATGAGATGGAATTGCCAACGTCCGCTGAATCATCAAAAAAGCAAGAAAATTCCAGAAAAACATCTATTTCTGCTTTATTGACTATGCCAAACCCTTTGACTGTGTGGATCACAATAAACTGTGGAAAATTCTGAAAGAGATTGGATTACCAGACCACTTGACCTTTCTCTTGAGAAATCTGTATGCAGCTCAGGAACAACAGTTAGAACTGGACATGGAACAACAGACTGGTTCCAAATACGAAAAGAAGTACGTCGAGGCTGTATATTGTCCCCCTGCTTATTTAACTTATATACAGAGTACATCATGAGAATCCCTGGGCTGGAAGACGCACAAGCTGCAGTCATGTTTGCTGGGAGAAATATCAATAACCTCAAGGATGCAGATAACACCACCCATATGGCAGAAAGTGAAGAGGAATTAAAACACCTCTTGATGAAAGTGAAAGAGGAGAGTGAAAAAGTTGACTTAAAGTTCAGCATTCAGAAAACTAAGGTCATGGCATCTGGTCCCATCACCTCGTAGAAAATAGATGGGGAAACAGTGGAAACAGTGTCAGACTTTATTTTGGGGGGCTCCAGAATCACTGAAGATGGTGACTCTCGCCCTGAAATTGAAAGACACTTACTCCTTAGAGGGAAAGTTATCACCAACCTAGCCACAATATCAAAAGGCAGAGACATTACTTTGCGAAAAATGGTCCGTCTAGACAAGGCTATGGTTTTTCCAGTGGTCATGTATGGATGTGAGAGTTGGACTGCGAAGAAAGCTGAGCGCCGAAGAATTGATGCTTTTGAATTGTGGTGTTGGAGAAGACTCTTGAGAGTCCCTTGGACTGCAAGGAGATCCAACCAGTCCATCCTAAAGGAGATCAGTTCTGGGTGTACATTAGAAGGACTGAGGTTGAAGCTGAAACTCCAATACGTTGGCCACCTCGTGTGAGAGTGTACTCATTGGAAAAGACCCTGATGTTGAGAACGATAGCGGGCAGGAGGAGAAGGGGACGGCAGAGGATGAGATGATTGGATGGCATCACCGACTCGATGGACATGGGTTTGGGTGAGCTCCAGGAGTTGGCAATGGACAGGGAGGCCTGGCATGCTGTGATTCATGGGGTCACAAACAGTCGGACATGATTGAGCGACTAAACTGACCTGAACTGAACTGACTAGAGGGACCTTTTTTTTTTTTTTTGGCCAAAGTAATGCCTCTGCTTTTTAATAAGCTGTCTAGCCTGCTCATACCTTTTATTCCAGGGAGCAAGCATCTCTTATTTCGTGGCTACCATCACCATCTGTATTGATTTTGGAGACCAACATATTATTTGTCACTGTTTCCTCTTCTATTTGTCAAGAAGGGATGGGACCAGATACCATAATCTTGTTTTTCTGAATGTTCAGTTTTAAGCCAAGTTTTTCAATCTCCTCTGTCACTTGCATCAATAGGCTCTTTTGTTCATGCTTTCTGCCATAAGGGTGCTGTCATCGGCATATCTGAGGTTATTGATATTTCTCCCGGCAATCTTGATTCCACTTTGTGTTTCCTCCAGCACAGCGTTTCTCATGAGGTACTCTGCATATAAGATCAATAAGCAGGGTGACAATATGTAGCCTTGATGTACTCCTTCCTGATATGGAGCCAGTCTGTTTTTCCATGTCCAGCTGTAACTGCTGCTTCTTGACCTGCCTACAGATTTCTCAGGAGGCATATCAGGTGGTCTGGTATTCTCATGTCTTGAAGAATTTTCCACCGTTTGTTGCGATCCACACAAAGGCTTTGGCGTAGTCAATAAAGCAGAAATAGATGTTTTCCTGGAACTCGCTTGCTTTTCGTTGGTCCAGTGGAGGTTTGAAATTTGATCTCTTGTTCCTCTGCCTTTTCTAAATCCAGCTTAACATCTGGAAGTTCATGGCTCACAATCTGTTGAAGCCTGGCTTGGAGAATTTTGAACATTAAGTTGTTAGCATGTGAGATGAGTGCAATTGTGCAGTAGTTGAGCATTATTTGCTATAGCCCTCCTTTGGGATTGAAAACTCATCTTTTTCAGTCCTGTGGAAAGATTTGCTGGCCTACTGAGTGCAGCACTTTCACAGCATCATCTTTTAGGATTGGAAATAATTCGACTAGAATTCCATCACCTCCACTAGCTTTGTTTGTCATGATGCTTCCGAAGGCCCACTTGACTTCACATTCCAGGATGTCTGGGTCTAGGGGAGTGATCAGATCATCGTGTTTATCTGGGTCCTGAAGATCCTTTCTGTATTATGCTGTGTATTCTTGCCACCTCTTCTTCATATCCTCTGCTTCTGTTAGGTCCATGCCATTTCTGCCCTGTATTGTGCCCTTCTTTGCATGAAAAGTTCCTGCGTGTAAAGTTGGTCACTCGAACTTTCTCAACGAGAACTCTCGTCTTTCCCATTCTATTGTTTTCCACTATTTCTTTGCATTGATTGCTGAGGAAAGCTTTCTTACCTCTCCTCGCTTTTCTTTGGATCTCTGCATTCAAATGAGTATATCTGTCCTTTCCTACTTTGCCTTCCGTTTCTCATCGTTTCATAGCTGTTTGTAAGGCCTCCTCAGAGAACCATTTTGCCTTTTTGCGTTTCTATTCCTTGGGGATGGCCGTGATCCCTGCCTCGTGTACAAAGTCATGAACCTCTGTCCATAGTCCTTCAGGCACTCTTTCTATGAGATCTAATCACTTGAATCTATTTCTCCCTTCCACTGTGTAATCGAATCACAGGGACTTGATTTAGGTCATATCTGAATGGTCCAGTGGTTTTCCCTACTTTCCTCAAGGTAAGTCTGAAATTGGTAATAAGGAGTTCATGATCAGAGTCACAGTCAGCCCCACATCTTGTTTGTGCTGACCCTGTACAGCTTCTCCCTCTCTGGCTGCAAAGCACATAATCAATCTGATTTCAGTATTGACCCTCTGGTGATGCCCATGTGTAGAGTCTTCTCCTTTGTTCCTGGAAGAGGGTGTCTGCTGAGACTGGTGCAATCTTTTGCCAAAACTCGCTTAGCCTTTGTCCTGCTTCATTCTGTGCTATAAGGCCAACGTTGCCTGTTACTCCAGGTCCTTCCTGGCTTCCTACTTTTGCATTCCAGGCCCCTATAATGAAAAAGACATCTTCTGGGGGTGTTAACTCTAGAAGGCCGGGTAGATCTTCATAGAACCGTTCAACTTCAGCTTCTTCAGCATTACGTGTTGGGGCGTAGACTTGGATTATCATGATATTGAATAGTTTGCCTTGGAAACGAACAGAGATCGTTCTGCCCTTTCGGAGATTGCATCCTAGTACTGCATTTCAGGCTCTGTTGTTGACCATCAAGGCTACTCCATTTCTTCTAAGGGATTCCTACCCACAGTAATAGATATAATGGTCACTTGAGTTAAATTCACCCATTCAGGTCCATTTTACTTTGCCGATTCCGGAAATGTCGATGGTCACTCTTGCCGTCTCCTGTTTGACCACTTCCTATTTGCCTTGATTCCGGGACCTAACATTCCAGGTTCCTTTGCAATATTGCTGTTTACAACACCGGACTTTACTTCCATCACCAGTCTCATCCCCCACTGGGTGTTGTTTTTGCTTTGGCATCTTCCCTTCATTCTTTCTGAAGATATTTCTCCACTGATCTCTAGTAGCATTTTGGACACCTACTGACCTGGGGAGCTCATTGTTCAGTGTCCTGTTTTTATTTCTGTTCATGGGGTTCTGACAAGACGTGGTCCACTGGAGAAGGGAATGACAAACTACTTCAGTATTCTTGCCTTGAGAACCCCATGGACAGTATGGAAAAGTTCCGAGGTAGAATTGACCAAAAGAATAACTTGAGAGAGGGTTTGAAAGTGGAAAGGGAGCAGCAGTCTCTCCTCTTGCAAGGGTGCTGTGCTTTGATGTGGTGACAAGTAGGCGCAGACATGCCTGCAGGCTCTGGCGTGTCCTTGCTGTCGTCTGGGATGCATCCACAACTCCCTCCTGACTCCTGGGCATCAGCCCCCACCCTGTCACTGGACACTTGGCTGCAGAGGTAATGGTTTCCTCTCCATTTCTCTACTGTTGGCCCTCAGCAGCCTCACTTTGGTGACTAGACTCTATGGCCTCTCCGTTTGCCTGGTTGGTGGCTCCGGAAGTCCCTTTTCAGACCTCACTTCTCAACCTGCTCCCACAGCTGACATAGAAGGCTCATTAATAATTCTCATAATAATTTGTGCATGCACATGTGTGTCCTAAATCGCTTCAGTCATGTCCGACTCTGTGTGGCCCTGTGCACTGTAGCCCACCTCTGGCTTCCTCTGTCCATAGAATTCTCCAGGCAAAAATACTGCAATGGGTTACCATGTCCTCCTCCAGGGAATCTTCTCCACACAGAGAGAAGATAAACTCACATCTTTTGCATCTCCTGCACGTGGCTTCTTTATCACTAGTACCATACCCCAAACACATGGGCTGGATCTAGCTTCCCTTCTTGGGTGTGACTGATTGTTGTTCAGTCAGTAAGTCTTTGCAATTCTTTGCAATCCAGTGGACTGCAGCATCTCAGGCTCCTCTCTCCTCCACTTTCTCCGTGACTTTGTTCAAATTTCCTAGGGCATGAATGATAACGTTATGAGTATTTACAGACTCACAGGAAGGCTCAGGAAGACACACTGCAGGACTGGGCCCCAAGGGACCACTGCCACAGGATCACGAGGCCCTACTCCTCTCCCCAGCAATTTTTCCTTTCTTAACTTTGCATAAGTGCAGTTGTCTCATGGACACAGCTGATGAGTGGACCCTTAAAGGCTTCAGATCCCTGGCTGCAAGGGAGTCTGGGAAACGGAATTTTCATCTCTCCAGCCTCTTCAATTCAGGAGGGTGAGCAGCAAGAGGAATGCATGTTGAAAAGCCATTTCTCACACAGAGATATGCCTGGGGATCGAATCTTTGACGTTACCATCTGGCCCAGGGTTTCCTTGTCAGGCCATGATGGTAGTGGGAGATCTCTGCCTCCCCAGCCCTGCAGATAATCCAAGGCCAGGCTAACTGGTCACCAGACTCGTTAATATGAACCAGTACTCACCTTGGTTCACCTTGATGAAATGAAGGAGGAGAAGCGAACTTTATTTACCCAGCGTTATTCACATTCCTGGTCACTTACGTACATAGCGCCTCATCCCATGCATTTTGCAGCTGAGGACGCATCAGACCCAAAGAGACTGAGGAAACTACCTCAGGTCACACAGCTAGTTATGGCAGAAGCTGGACCTGAGCCATCCTGTGGACCAAAGAATGCCTGCTCCTCACCATTACTGTATGTCTGCTGATATTGGGAGAAGCTTTTGTATAAAAGCCGTTCATTCTAATTAGGCACTTTTTCTTGGCTGAGCAGTTTCAGGTGCTGGGGACATGATGGTGGGCAAAACAGGTGGCGGTAGATAAAGGGTATTGGTTGAGATGGGGTTTGTAAACGCTCAACAAGTCAGGGACTAGAAACAGATTTGGGGTTAAGTTGATATTGATGTGGTTTCTTTGTATTTAAATATGTGAGAAAAGATTTGTGCATCTACTTTTTTTGTTTTGAAATGGAGGTCCCTTGGTTTAGCTTTTGTTTTTCCTTTTTTGGAAAATATATTTATTTTGGACTGTGCCAGATCTTCGTTGCCATGAGAGAGCTTTCTCTAGTTGCGGTGCATGGGCCTCTCCTTGTGGTGGCTTCTCTTGTTCCAGGGTATGGGCTCTAGAATGCAAGTTCAGTAGTTTTCATGGGCTTAGTTGTCCCACAGCATGTGAAATCTTCCAGATCAATGGTCGAACCTGTGTCCTCTATACTGGCAGGCAGATTCTTAACCACTCGACCACCAGGAAAGTCCTGTCTTTCCTTCTTGAAAAATATTTCTCCCGTCTGAAAAAAACACAGACTATGGCAACTGATGGTTTGTCTCAGTGTCTGGGACACAAAATGGCATAGTGATTGTTGTTTTTTAGTTGCTAAGTTGTGTCCGACTCTTTGAGATGCCATGGACTGAAACTTGCCAGGACCCTCTGTCCATGCACGGTGGGGACTGTGGCAAAGTAATGAACCTGGAGAGCAGCTGGAAGTGGCAGTTTGGGTGTGGCTCCTGCTGGTCACGTGCATACATAGGTCCACGTGTTGCCAGATTGCCCACTTTCAATGATAAGTTGAAAATTCATATTTTGAGTTATGTCTTCCAATGATACATTTTATATAGTTGTAACAAAACTTGCAAACCTATTGTGAAAATTAGGCCAACGTCTCTGTGGGTTAGATCTGGCCTGTGAGCTGTCAGTTTGCATCTTGTGTGGAAGAGCCTTAATTTAGGCATCAGAGATGCTGGGTTGCAGTCTGGGCTCTGCTGCCTTCCAGTAGCTAGGGTCAGAGGCAAGCCACAACACTTTCTGGACCTCAGTTTCCCATTCTGTAAAATGGGACTTCTGAGAACCACATGGTCTGCCGAACCCTTTACTAAACCAATATTTTCTAAACGGTGGGTCATAGAGTCAATTTAGTAGATTGTTACTTGCATCTTTTAAATAGAAAACAGGACAGGATGGAAACTAAGTGGATATATCATGGTATTATAGGTTAGCATTGTCTTGTGGAACATATTTTAGCTTACACACATAATATGCACACACATGTATCTATATCATACTGGGTCTTGAAGTAATATTCAATTCTTATGCAGAGGGACTGAAAGGGAAGCTTTCAAACAAAGTGTTGTTCATGTCTTAATGCGCTCAAGGCTGGCAACATTTCTGTGAGGTGGGTTTTCACCTCAACCCCATTTTACAGGTGAGAACGCTGAAGTGCAGGGAGTGAAGTTCCCACAAACAGGAAAAGGAATAGCTGGGACTTGACCCCAGGCCACATCTGAACCATGTGCTATCTGACCTCTCCAGACAGCAACTGTGTGATCACGATGAAGGAGTTAACGCAAGTCAAGGGCTTAGCTGGGTGCCTGGGACAGAGCAGGTGTTGAATAAATGTAGAAGCCAGACTTGTGTGTGCAGCTCCTTATTCAGCCACACCATGTGGTGTATAGGAACCCATGGGCTATGAGAGAGAGGGGGCTGGGCTTCTGCGGTCCTGATACCCGTCGGGCGGTGAAGAGGGTATAAGGGCAAAGAGACACCCCCACCCTGTAGTCCGAGTTCCCCCAATACACATTGTTGCCCAAATACTTGATGGTTACGTTTTAAAATCACTATTTGGTTGCAGCTGGCTTATCCGTCATCCTTGAATGAACTGGTACATAGTTTGCTATCTTCAATTTATGGATTAAACCCCCCCCCACACACACCATTTTCTCAAACAATTTAAACTATCACGGTGACGGTGTTATTAAACATTAGAGCAGTTATCTTTTATAGTCGGGCTGAGTGTGGCAAGAAGTGCTTCTGGGGTCGTGGCTGCTGATGGCTCTTGAGGCACCACGGCAGGTCACTTAATCCTTAACTTTGGGGCCTGAACAGATCCTCGAAGGTGCTGCAATATCAGGGAAGCACTCCCGCAAAGCAGGGGCGCAGCCCAAGAAGATACTTCTGGAATCCTTGCAGTGCTATTTCCATGCCTAACTTTGGGTGGCCCCTGCGGGCAGTTCGGGCCGATGGCGGGGTCGCACTGCCCTCTGGTGGTCACTGGCGAGCACAGCTTCACGGGTGCTGATACGGCCGTCGGTGCTGTGGGCGCTGTAGCAGAATGGCGGAGCGCTCTGAACTCAGATTTCCCTTTACCCAGAAAGAATTGTCTGTCTATCCACATCCTAGGAGTTTCCCCAAATCCCTGTGAGTAAAAATGGCAGGCTGTATTGTCTATGGGTCCGTTTATAAGGGCTTGGAGATCTGGGGTGACAGAAATCAAAAGCAAGGTGGAAGGCACGGGAGAAGCTAGGAAGGACCACGAGGGGCCCTTTACGGGACCTGGGGACGTCATCCGTCCTCATCTGCGTCGGGAGAGAATGGTTTCCAGCGGGAAGGATGGAAGCACGGTGTCTGGTCAAAAACAGCTGGTTATGGGCTGTCTCAGGAACGTGAAGGCATTTTCTCATTTGATACCCTACACACAGTGTACTGAACCAAGCTCAAGTGGTTATCATCATGATATTTTCTTACAGATGATTAAACTTGGGTACCCATCCCCCAGATCAGGATGATTCTTCAAAATAGAAGTCGGATTATGCCCGTCTCCTCCTTTAAACTCTCTGGCGTCTTCTCACTGGATTTGGAAGAAGATCCAAACTCCAACCGAATAAAAAGTCCCACAGCCAATAAATATCAGTCCACTGCTGGTGGATATTCGGCTTGTTTTCATTCTTTGCTATTACAGACGGTGTTGTAGAAAAGAACTCTATACAGAATATGCATGCTCACTTAAATATATCTGTCGATAGATACTCAGAAGTGGAATTACTGAGTCGAACTTACAAATTGCATAGATATTGCCAACTTTTCTCCTTAGGAGTTGTACCAGTTTCAGCTTCCACAAGCAATGCACGAAGCCCCACAGCTCAACCAGCACTGTGAGTCATTAAACATTCAAACGTTTGTCAATCCGATGCGAAAAGTTGTATCTCAGTATATTTGCATTTCTCTTACGATGAGCGAACTTGAACATCTTTGTATAAGTTTAAGGAACAGTTGCACTTTTAACAAATATATTAAAATGTGTGTACATGCCCTAGGATCTTTTTTTTTTTATTTGGGTTGCTGGTTTACTCTTTATTTATAATAGATTTTTATATATCAAGGGGGATTAACACTCGCTGTTGTCTGTGATTTGAATTTCAATTTGACTTTTGTCTCATATTTTTATTTTTATAATAGTATCTATTTATGGCTGTGCTGGGTCTCATTGCTGCCAGGGCTTATCTCTAGTTGGGGAATGCGGGCCTCCTCTCTAGTTGTGGTGCACAGGCTTCTCATTGCAGTGGCTTCTCTTGTTGTGGAGCACAGGCTGTAGGGCAAGTGGGCTTCAGTAGCTAGGGCTCCTGGGCTCTGAGCACAGGATCAGTAAGTTGTAGTGCATGGGTCTAGTTGCCCCTGGACATGTAGTAACTTCCCAAACCTGATATCGAACTGGCATTTCCTGCATTGGCAGGTGGATTCTTTACCACTGAGGCACCAGGGAAGCCTTACTTATGTATTTTAGTAACTTTTTTAAGGTGGTCAAATGTCTCAACTTTGTTTTGTTTTGTTTTAAAGCACCATGTCTTATTCAAATATGCGTCTATTGTTCTTGGGACACTGCCGGTGCATTGTAGATGCTCAATTAATATCTGATGGAGTAAAAATATCTGCTCCACTTGAATGATTGGTTTTGTAAGTAGACATCTGAGCCCATGAGATATAATACTACTATTTATTATGTGTTATATATATTGGGATGCTTTGGGCTGCAAATAACTAAGGAAGAAGAAACTCAAAATATTTCAACCATAAGGACATTTTAATCTCACAGCATAAATTTAACCTATCTTTCCTAAGCACTTGTCCTTCTAAGAATTAACCAATGTTCAATTAATAGAAATCTTTGTTTAATCATTTCTGCCACATCTTTAACCTCATGTAGATTATTGTCTACAAATGAAGCCAAGTTAGAGGAAATAGTGTCCAGGGATAGAGACAAAGAGACTGAATTTAAAAGAATTTAAAGATACTCCTTGAGTTCTGCATTTGTGGTGTTGGTGGTCATGGGGTCCCAGATCACACATTCCTCAACCTTTCAGCCAAGTAGGCCAATTTCTTTTAAAGCCACTTTGATGGTACTTATGCTATTTGCCATTGAAAAATTCCCATGTTAGCTCTCTGACTTCTAACTCCCTTGTGAAACAAACACCTTCATCCCTGGAGTTTGACCTGAAAACTTCTTTGATTTTCTGTCCTTCTGCTGAGCTAGCCAGGAAGTTCTGGTGTCGTGCTCACACTTCTAGAAAGCCAAGGGTTTTTGTTTGGGAGTTTTGCATAGTGCAGCTACTCTACTTCTAAGAGGATTCCAGAGGCCTGCAAGATACTGTTGGATAAAGAGTGAAGGCAAGAAGCCTGGGACCACTGAATCTTAGCTAGCCATCCATCCATCCATCCATCCATGCATCCATGCATCCATCCATCCATCCATCTACCCAACACCCTCCAATCCATCCATCATCCATTCATCCATCCATCTATCATCCAACATTCATTAATTGCTATCTCTCTTATACATTGAGAAAGATAGTGCCTTTGTCCACTGAGAGCTCTGAGTCATCCCAGAATTCAGAATGAAACATTTACAGACTGTGGACTGTCAGCACCAGCCTTTAACATTCAATCATCACAATAGAAAAGTAGGTGACCACCTAGGCAGTTAATTTCAGAAATAAAGAACAGGTCTGTTTCTCCCCAAACCTCTCTCTGTGTGGACAGCTTCAAGAGTCTACTATTTGTGACACTAATGGAAGCCTTTTAAAATACAATTTCTTTTTTTATTAAGTGATTTAGTCTTTGTTAATTCTCAACAGAATTTTTCTTGAAAGCATTTGTTTCTTTTTTTTGTTTCTCTTTTATCAGTAGGGCTGAAAAAAGGTAGGAGAACTTTATTCTTGGTTTGTTTTTTTTTTCAATTTGTTAAAATATACTTGATTTACAGTGCCATGTCAGTCTGCAAATCAGCAAAGTGTCTCAGTTATACACATGTACACATTCTTTTTTTACATTCTTTTCCATTACGGTTTATCACAGGATACTGAATATTGTCCCCTGTGCTATCCATTAGGACCTTGTTGTGTATCCACTGTAAACGTAGTAGTTTGCATCTACCAACCCCAGATTCCCAGCCCATCCCTATCCCCTCCATCCTTGGCAACTACAACTCTGTTCTCTATCTGACAGCAGGTGTGATGGTGGCCGGAAGGGACGAGTGGATAGCACGTGGTTAAAAGTGGGTACCGAGGTGCCTAGGTTATCAAACAATGAGAAAACAGGGAGGATCCAGGAGCACATGACTGATTCCCTGGATGGTTCTGCTGCAGTCTCTTTCTTCTCGAGCCAGAAGTCAATTCATTCAGTACAACATTTACACTCATTAGAAGAAACTAATTCAGCAGATTACAGTGAGGTTGATCCGTGTTTTTGCCAGCTAACTCGAGGGATTCTTTACCTTCATTTAACTATCTGTCTATCTAACCATTATACCATTCTTGCAACTACATATCCAACCATCGCAGTATTACTATCAATCACCCATCAACCATTAGTCATTCTATCCACCTACCCATTCCATTACTCATCCATCCATTTAGCCACTCATTCATCCACTTAAGCATCTATCCAACTTTCCATCTCACCATACAACCACTCACACATCCAGACAAGCATCCATCCGTCCACCTCACCGTATCACCATTTAGTCATCAATACACTTCAGTCACTCTGTGTTATATGACGAATTAAGACACTGTGAACCACAGCACACCAGGTCTCCCTGTCCATCACCAACTCCCGGAGTCCACCCAAGCCAATGTCCATAGAGTCAGTAATGCCATCCAATCAGGTCATCCTCTGTCGACCCCTTCTCCTCCCGCCCTCAATCTTTCTCAGCATCAGGGTCTTTTCTAGTGAATCAGCTCTTCGCCTGAGGTGGCCAAAGTATTGGAGTTTCAGCTTCAACATCCGTCCTTCCAGTGAACACCCAGGACTGATCTCCTTTAGGATGGACTGGTTGGATTTCCTTGCAGACCAAGGGACTCTCAAGAGGCTTCTCCAACACCGCAGTTCAAAAGCATCAATTCTTCTGCGCTCGGCCCTCTTTATACTCCAACTCTCACTTGTTTACACGACCCCTGGAAAAACCATAGCCTTGACTGAACAGAACTTTGCTGGCAAAATAACTTCACTGCTTTTTAATATGCTGTCTAGGTTGGTCATAACCTTCCTTCCAAGGAGTAAGCGTTTTTTAATCTCATGGCTGCGGTCACCATCTTCAGTGATTTTGGAGTCCAGAAAAAGAAAGTCAGCCAATGTTTCTACAGTTTCCACATCTGTTTACCATAAAGTGATAGGACCAGATGCCGTGATCTAAGGCTTCTGAATGTTGAGCTTTAAGCCAACTGTTTCACTCTCCTCTTTCACTTTCATCAAGAAGCTCTTAGGTTCTTCTTCAGGTTCTGCCATATAGGGGGTGTCATCTGCATATCTGAGACTATTGATATTTCTCCTGGTAATTTTGATTCCATCTTGGTGTTCCTTCAGCTCAGCGTTTCTCTTGATGTACTCTGCATACAAGTTAAATAAGTAGGGGGACAAATTAAAGCCTTGACGTACTCCTTTTCCTATTTGGAACCAGTCTGATATTCCATGTCCATTTCTAACTGTTGCTTCCTGACCTGTATACAGATTTCTCAAAAGGCAGGACAGGAGGTCTGGCGGATAGGGATGCTTGATGAATTTTTGGACCAACTGAAACAACACTGCAGATGGTGATGGCAGCCATGAAATTAAAAAACACTTAGTCCTGGGAAGGAGTGTTATCAGCAGCCTAGGCAGCATATTAAAAGACAGAGATGTTACTTTGTCAACAAACGTCCGTCTGGTCTGCTGCTGCTGCTGCTCAGTCGCATCGGGCATGCCCGACTCTGTGCGACCCCATAGACGGCAGCCGACCAGGCTCTGCCGTCCATGGGATTCTGCAGGCAAGCACACTGTAGTGGATTGCCATTACTTTCTCCAGTGCATGGGAGTGAAAAGTGAGAGTTTGCTCATCCGTGTCTAACTCTTTGCAACCCTATGTACTGAAGCCTACCAGGCTCCTCCATCCGTGGGATTTTCCAGGCAAGAGTACTGGAGTAGGGTGCCACCTCCTTCTCCACCATCTAGTCAAGGCTATGGTTTTTCCAGTGGTCATGCATGGATGTGGATGGCATCATTGACTCTTTGTACCTGGGTTTGGGTGGACTCTGGGAGCTGGTGATGGGCAGGGAGGCCTGGTGTGCTGTGCTTCATTGGGTTGCAAAGAATCGGATATGACTGAGCGACTGAACGGAACTGAACTCAACTGAATCAACCTAAGGTACACCTAGGTCTAATCTTGTTAGGTGAGGAAGTGTTTACGTCTTCATTACAGCTAAAAGATACTCAAGGCCAGCTCAAGATAGTCACCGGCCTTCAATTTTTTACTGAGTGGATAGAGGGTGCTTGATGAATATACATGAATGCCCCCAGTTCCGTGCACTGTGAGGTTGTATGCCTACAGGGTAGAAACTATACCAGTGTCCTTTTGGTTCCAGGAGCATCATACACCCTTTCCTGCCTCTGGGGGCTCTACACTTTTGATAGCTGGGTCAGGACAGCCTCTCTGGAGGGGTGACATTTAAGTAAGTGCCAGAGAAGGGGAAGGCTGGGGCCATGCAAATAGAAGGGTAGGTAGTCAAAGCTGGAAGAAGCACAAGCTGGAGTCAAGATTGCCGGGAGAAATATCAATAACCTCAGATATGCATACGACACAACCCTCATGGCAGGAAGTGAAGAACTAAAGAGCCTCTTGACGAAAGTGAAAGAAGAGAGTGAAAAAGTCGGCTTAAAGCTCTACAAGTTTAGAAAACTAAGATCATGGCATCTGGTCCCATCACTTCATGGGGAAAAATGGGGAAACAGCGGAAATTGTGCATACTTTGGGGGTGGGGGAGCTTCAAAATCACTGCTGATGGTGATGGCAGCCATGCAATTAAAAGAAGCTTACTCCTTGGAAGGAAGGTGATGACCAAACTAAATAGCGTAGTTAAAAGCAGAGACATTACTTTGCCAACAAAGGTGCATCTAGTCAAGGCTATGGTTTCTCCAGTGGTCATGTAAGGACGTGAGAGTTGGATGGGGAAGAAAGGTGAGCTCCGAAGACTAGATGCTTTTAAACTGTGGTGCTGGAGAAGACTCTTGAGAGTCCCTTGGACTGCAAGCAGATCCAACCAGTCCATCCTAAAGGAGATCAGTCCTGAGTGTTCATTGGAAGGACTGATGTTGAAGCTGAAACTCCAATACTTTGTCCACCTAATGTGAAGGGTTGACTCATTGGAAAAGACAATAGTGCTGGAAATGAAGCAAAAAGTGATCCATCATGGGCAACAGATGCCCTCTCTTTAATGCCTTTCAGCTCCCCCACTCTCCTCCCCTCAGCCTGGCTGAGCCTTTCATTCTCTGCAAAGATGGATGTTGGTGGCTGCATGGCCAATCCAGTCCCTGTTTAAACTATGTAATTTATTTTTCCTGGAGGAAATGAGCAAAGGGGAAGAGACTATCTCAGCAGCCTCCCTGCCAGGCCTGGTGGCTGCAGAACCCAGGTGGATTTGCAACTGGTGGAGAGGTGGAGACAAATAACCTGCTAAAATGGAGATATTAACAATACCGTCAGCCGGAACAGCCAAAGCCCCCTGTCCTGTCACCGTGTTTCACACTGCTCAGGTGCCCATGGCCTGGGCTAATGAGGCCCATCCATCAGGCTGGGAGAGCTGCTGGCACACAGACTTTCTCATCAGCGGGCAGAAGCTGCTGCTTGAGACACTGGTGGGAATTTTCAGGGGAGCTTGTCATATGGGGGTGCTGTATCCTAGTTTTCTTTGGTGGACTCCACTCTCTTCTAACCAGCTCAGGGGTGCAGAACAACAGTGTTTGATATTCCTAAGTCCACCTCCTTCCTACCAGGTGTATGGAGCAAAACACATAGCAGTTTACCTGTACCAGCTGTGTGACTTTAAAGAAATTAATTAATCTTTCTGAATCTCAAACATGTCCTTTATAAAATGAAGTGGGATTGTGCCCACTTTGTCAGGGGAGGGATTGGAGGATTAAATAAATAAATATTTATTCGTAAATAAAGAGTAATGGGTAAGGCCTGGGATTAGGTAGGGTGGCAATTACAGCCACCACCACCCCCCCCACCCCCCGCTGGCTGTGATGGAGCCTACTGGCTGGCTCCCTACATTCGTTCTCCCCTTCTCTCTCAGAAAATGCTCCCGTATTTGTTTGTTTCCTCGCTAGGCAGGAGTGGCTGAGAATAAAGGCTACATCTTCCAGCTCCTTTTGTGGTAAGGTGTGATTTTCTGATGCACAAATCTGGCCATTGGGATTTGAGCAACAGCGATGTTGAACTGTGTCAGCTGTGCTCTTAAAGGGAAGAAGCGTCCGTCCCTCTCCCCTCCCCCTTTACTTTCCTGGTGCAGGGGGAGTGCAGAACTTGAGGGCTGAGAAGCCACCTTGGACTGTGTGGTAAGAACAGTACTTGGATTGGCAGAGCATCAAGACAGAGGGCGCCTGTTTCCCTGGTGCTGTTCCAGCTCTATAGGCAGCTAATGAGACAAAGAGACAGCTCTCGATTTTTTCAGCTGCTGGCTGGCATCTCTGGCAACACAAAGTCAATTTGACAGAAACTGGCCCTGTTGGGGACTACCTCATCCACTCCCTCAGCCTGCATTCAGTGACACACTGCTCCTGTGGACTTTGCACAAACAAGACGTTGAGGTGAGTTTTCGTTATGAGGGCAGATTTTTTTTTCTTCTTGTTTAATTATTCAGTTCAGTTCAGTCGCTCAGTCGTGTCCAACTCTTTGCAACCCCATGAATTGCAGCACGCCAGGCCTCCCTGTTCATCACCAACTCCTGGAGTCCACCCAAACCCATGTTCATTGAGTCAGTGATGCCACCCAACCATGTCATCCTCTGTGGTCCCCTTCTCCTCCCGCCCCCAACCCTACCCAGCATTAGGGTCTTTTCCAATGAGTCAACCCTTCGCATGAGGTGCCAAAAGTATTGGAGTTTCAGCTTCAACATCAGACCTTCAAATGAACACCCAGGGTTGATCTCTTTTAGGATGGATTGATTGGATCTCCTTGCAGTCCAAGGGACTCTCAAGAGTCTTCTCCAACACCACAGTTCAAAAGCATTAATTCTGTGGTGCTCAGCTTTCTTCACCGTGCAACTCTCACATTCATACATGACCAGTGGAAAAACCGTAGCCTTGACTAGATGGTTTTTTGTTGGCCAAGTAATGTCTCTGCTTTTAAATATGCTTTCTAGGTTGGCCATAACCTTCCTTCCAAGGAGTAAGCGTCTTTTAATTTCAGTCACCATCAGCTGTGATTCTGGAGCCCAAAAAATAAAGTCTGACACTGTTTCCACTGTTTCCCCATCTATTTCCCATGAAGTGATGGGACCAGATGCCATGATCTTAGTTTTCTGAACGTTGAGCCTTAAGCCAACTTTTTCACTCTCCTCCTTCACCTTCATCAAGAGGCTCTTTACTTCTTCTTCACTCTCTGCCATAGGGTGGTGTCATCCGCATATCTGAGGTTATTAATTTTTCTCCTGGAAATCTTGATTCCAGCTTGTGTTTCTTGCAGCCCATCATTTCTCATGATCTACTCTGCATATAAGTTAAATAAGCAGGGGGACAATATGCAGCCTTGATGTACTCCTTTTCCTATTTGGAATCAGTCTGTTGTTCCATGTCCAGTTCTAACTGTTGCTTCCTGACCGGCATACAGGTTTCTCAAGAGACACATCAGATGGTCTGGTACTCCCATGTCTTTCAGAATTTTCCACAGTTTATTGTAATCCACACAGTCAAAGGCTTTGGCATAGTCAATAAAGCAGCAATATATGTTTTTCTGGAACTCTCTTGCTTTTTCGATGATCCAGCGGATATTGGCAATTTGATCTCTGGTTCATCTGCCTTTTCTAAAACCAGCTTGAACATCTGGAATTTCACAGTTCAGGTATTGCTGAAGCCTGACTTGGAGAATTTTGAGCATTTCTTTACTAGCATGTGAGATAAGTGCAATTGTGCTGTAGTTTGAGCATTCTTTGACATTGCTTTTCTTTGGGATTGGAACGAAAACTGACCTTTTCCAGTCCTATGGCCACTGCTGAGTTTTCCAAATGTGCTGGCATATCGAGTGCAGCACTTTCACAGCGTCACCTTTGAGGATTTGAAATAGCTCAACTGGAATTCCATCACCTCCACTAGCTTTGTTTATAGTTATGCTTTCTAAGGCCCACTTGATTTCACATTCCAGGATGTCTGGCTCTAGGTGAGTGATCACACCATCGTGATTATCTGGGTCGTGAAGATCTTTTTTGTACAGTTCTTCTGTGTATTCTTGCCACCTCTTCTAAATATCTTATGCCTCTGTTAGGTCCATACCATTGCTGTCCTTTATCGAAACTATCTTTGCATGAAATGTTCCTTTGGTATCTCTAATTTTCTTGAAGATATCTCTAGTCTTTCCCAACCTGTTGTTTTCCTCTATTTCTTTGCACTGATCGCTTTCTTATCTCTCCTTGCTATTCTTTGGAACTCTGCATTGAGATGGGAATATCCTTCCTTTTCTCCTTTGCTTTTTGCTTCTCTTCTCTTCCCAGCTATCTGTAAGGCCTCCTCAAACAGCCATTTTGCTTTTTTGTGTTTCTTTTCCATGGGGATTTTCTTGATCCCTGTCTCCTGCACAATGTCACGAACCTGTGTCCGTAGTTCATCAGGCACTCTGTCTATCAGGCCTAGTCCCTTAAATCTATTTGTCACTTCCACTGTATACTCATAAGGGATTTGATCTAGGTCATACCTGAATGGTCTAGTGGTTTTCCCTGCTTTCTTTAATTTAAGTCTGAATTTGGCAATAAGCAGTTCATGATCTGAGCCACAGTCTGCTCCCGGTCTTGTTTTTGCTGACTGTATAGGTACTTGCAAATTTAGCTCAAATGAATCCTTTTGTACTTCTAAATTTTAGTAATGCTTTTTCACCTTAAAATCCATTTGCTTGACAGTAATAAACTGGGGAAAATTCTGAAAGAGATGGGAATACCAGACCATCTGGCCTGTCTCTTGAGAAACCTGTATGCATGTCAGGAAGCAACAGTTAGAACTGGACATGGAACAACAGACTGCTTCCAAATAGCAAAAGGTGTACGTCAAGGCTGCCTATTGTCACCCTGTATATTTAAGTTATATGCAGAGTAGATCATGAGAAACGCTGGGCTGGAAGAAACACAAGCTGGAATCAAGATTGCCAGGAGAAATATCAATGACCTCAGATATGCAGATGACACCACCCTTATGGCAGAAAGTGAAGAAGAGCTAAAGAGGCTCTTGATGAAAGTGAAAGAGGAGAGTGAAAAAGTTGGCTTAAAACTCAACATTCAGACAATCAAGATCATGGCATCTGGTCCCATCACTTCATGGGAAATAGATGGGGAAACAGTGGAAACAGTGTCAGACTTTATTTGGGGGGGCGGGGCTCAAATATTACTGCTGATGGTGATGGCCCCCATGAAATTAAAAGACGCTTACTCCTTGGAAGGAAGCTTATGTCCAATTTAGATAGCATATTTAAAAGCAGAAACATTTCTTTGCCAACAAAGTTCCGTCTAGTCAAAGCTGTGGTTTTCCCAGTGGTCATGTATGGATTGAGAGTCGGACGGTGAAGAAAGCTGAGAGCGGAAGAATTGATGCCTTTGTACAGTGGTGCTGGAGAAGACTCTTGAGAGTCCCTTGGACTGCAAGGAGATCCAACCAGTCCATCCTAAAAGAAATCAGTCCTAAGTGTTCATTGAAAGGTGTGATGTTGAAGGTGAAACTCCAATACTTTGGCCTCCTCATGTGAGAGTTGACTCATTGGAAAAGACCCTAATGCTGTGTAGGATTTGGGACAGGATAAGAAGACGAAGACAGATGATGAGATGTTTGGATGGGATGACCGACTCGATGGAGATGTGTTTCGGTAAACTCCGAGAGTTGGTGATGGACAGGGAGGCCTGGCGTGCTGCGATTCGTGGGGTCACAAAGAGTGAGACATGATTGACCAACTAAACGATACTGAGTACAGCTGCATTGGCTTTCATTGTCAGTATATAGATATATATTCTTATTCTGTATTTTTCAACTGTTGTATATATTAGGAATCTTTCATATTTAGCCAGCTTTAAACAAACAAAGAAAAAAGAAACTGTCAGAAAATCTCTTGCGTTGAAACTTTGCCTTATTCCCATTTATTGTGATGAAATTTGGCTTTTTTGGATATCAGTTTACTTTGTGTCTTCTATTTGTCAGACTTCCCTTGTTTTCTTGTATCACTTCTTTGCCATATTTTAAAAATGTATTTATCTTTGCATGTGTTGGTTTTCATTTCCATGAGAGCTTTCTCTAGCTTAAGGTGGCAGGGGCTACTCTTTAGTTGTGGCGTTGAGGCTTCTCATTGCAGTGGCTTCTGTTGTTGTCCAGCATTGGCTCAGGTCAAGTGGACTCAGTAATTAAGCCTCCCGTGCTCTAGAACACAGACTCAGTAGTTGGAATGCATGAGCTCAGCTGCTCCATGGCATATGGGATTCTCCTGGATCAGGGATGGAACCAGTGATTCCTGCATTGGCAGGTGGATTTTTTACCACTGAGCCCCCAAGGAATTCCCCTCTTCTTTGCTTTATTTTTAATTACATTCTTTGCTCATTCAGTCTTTCCCCTTTGTTATGTGCAAAGTCAGGTTCCTGTTTTCTTTCTCTGCTGACTCCCCTGGAGAGAGACCCTCCTCTGAGTTACTGCAGATGGATGTAGCTTTCTCCCCCACCCCCACAGGCCCAGGGAGTATTAATGACACCCTCTTTGGGTTCCTGAGGGCTAACTCTGCACAGGTCCTCTGCTGGCCCCCTTGGCATCTGTTCTCTGTAGGTGTGACAGAGAAAAAGGCAGTTCAGAGAGGGTTGCCACTGGCTGAAGGCCACACAGCTAACAATGGCAGAGCAGGGATTCAGGGCAAAATGCGCTCTCCTTGTCACCTGTTTCTGTGAGAGGCAGGTGGCTGTAGGGTGAAGCGAGGGAGAGACCTGGGACACAGAATTGAAAGAGGCAACTCCAGGACTTCCCTGGGTGTCCAGTGGTTCAGACTCTGTGCTTTCACTGCAGGGGGCATGGGTTCAAGCTCTGCTTGGAGAACTAAGATCTCAAAAAAAAAAAAAAAAAGGAACTATTTTATTCAGCTTTCCTCATAACTCTGTTGGTAAAGAATCTGCCTGCAATGCAGGAGACCCCAGTTCCTGGGTTGGGAAGATCCCCCGGAGAAAGGGATAGGCTACCTTATCCAGGATTCTTGGGCTTCCCTGGTGGCTCAGCTCGTAAGGAAACTGCCTGCCATGCAGAAGACCTGGGTTTGGTCCCTGGGTCAGGAAATCCCCTGGAGAAGAGAAAGGACACCCCCTCTAGTATTCCGGCCTGCAGAATTCCATGAACAATATAGCCTAAGGGGTCACAAAGAGTTCGATATGAATGAGCGAATCCACTTCACTTCACTTCAGTTTATAAAGCGGCATCTCTGTCAGCTCTACCTCTTCGTGGCTCACTAAGGGAGGGCGGCCTTAGACCAGCAGTTCTTGAAGAAGGAGGAGTGACTGTGACAAATTCTAGGGTTGTGGTTTTTGACTGTTGTCATGATATGGGGGGCCACTACACATGGGGGCAGGTGCCTGCTTCATGGCATACACGTTAGACGTGAATGATTCTCAAATGTCCTGCCAGATATTTAGGTAAGTCCAAACCCATTCATAATACCCCGAGTGGAGGCCCTTATCTGCACTTTGTCCCATAAGTTTAATAAAAGATTTCCAGGGCTGCAATTATGGTGCAGTCAATATTTTGGAGAAGTCAAATGGAGAAGTCAATATTTTGTTTTATTCAGAGCCTAACCATGGGTTGCTTTGCAGTTTGTGGCAATCACATGATGGCCACAGTACCTCGATGGCTTTGTGAATGGCCGAGACTGCACACTTGTGTCCTCCTGCATTTGCCAGGCTGAATCCTCAGTGAGGGCACATTTGGGTGCAAGTGTGAGTGCTCAAACATTTACCTATGGGAGCATGCATTGTTGTGAGTATAAATACATGTGTGTGCTCAGTTGTGTTCAACTCTTTGTGATGCTATAGACCCCAGGCTCTTTTGTCCTGGGATTCTCCAGGCAAGAATACTGGAGTGGGTTGCCATGGCCTCCTTCAGGGGACCTTCCTGACCCAGGGATCAAACCTGTGTCTCTTATGTCTGCTATATAAGGTCTGCCTAAGTAGACCTTATGTCTACTGCATAAGGTGGAATCTTTACCACTACCGCCACCTGAGGAACTGAATCCTTGAGTATAAATGACCTACTCTTAGTTCTTTAAAAAAAAAATTATGTGGACCATTTTTAAGCTCTGTATTTAATTTGTTATCATCACTTCTTTTATGTTTATGATAACATAAACACTTGTTTTATCTTTTGGTCTTGAGACATGTGGGATCTTAGCTCCATGTGGATAGAAGCTGCACCCGCTGCCTTGGAAGGTCAAGTCTTATGCACTGGACCACCAGGCAGTTCACTCCCTATTTCACTTTGTGTTACTGGATGTTGATCTCCAGGACAGTTTGTTTTTTTTTTTTTTCATTTCCTGGGACAGAACATTTTGGTTTTAAGATGGTTTTATTATCCATCAGTATTTCATTTCAGGATAGTAAATGATCATTTCAAAACATCTGCTACACCACCCTAGGAAACCCCCTTTAATGTGAGAAGGCAAGTGAATAGCAGTGACAGATCTATGGACTTCTCTGTCATTCTCCAGGTAAGAATGAGAGGGCAGGTTGTGGGGTGTCCATGACCAGGAGCCTAAGCAGGTCCTCAATCTAACTGATAGAAGCAAAGTTTCTTTTGATCACTCTCACATGCTCAGGGTAGAGTTTCTTCTCAATTAGATCTGTACTTGGAAAAGGGGCTCTAGACTCCCCTTCCTACCCCAGCAGAGGGCTTCACATAGGCTCACCTGAGACCAGCTCTCGACCCGGTACACCCGTTCTGGAACCATGTGGTAATTCATTAGGTTCACATCACTGATTTGTTCAGACCCTGGTATATCACCCTTATCAGTCAGTTCACTCTCTTAGTCATGTCTGATTCTCTGCGACCCCATGGAATGCAGTACGCCCTTCCGTACACTTCCCTGTCCATCACCAACTCCCAGAGTTTGCTGAAACGCCTGTCCATTGAGTCAGTGACGCCATCCCACCAGCTCATCCTCTGTCGTCCCCTTCTCCTCCTGCCTTCAAACGTTCCCAGCATCAGAGTCCTTTCCAATCAGTCACTACTTCCCATCACGTGGCCTAGGTATTGGAGCTTCAGCATCAGTCCTTCCAATGAATATTCCAAATGGATTACCTTTAAAATGGACTGGTTGGATCACATTGCAGTCCAAGGGAGTCTCAACAGTCTTCTCCAGCAACACAGTTCAAAAGCATCAATTGTTTGGTGCTCAGCTTTTCTCATGGTCATCCTTATAGCTATTATTAATATTGTCTCCTCCAAACTGAATATATGCCATGCCATATCATGTGGCGTGCAGAATCTCAGTTCCCCAAGCAGGCGTCAAACCTGTGCCCCTGCATTGGGGTCCCTGAACCACCAGTGTTAAGGACAGGCAGGTAACAAAATTCCCCTATATCAATTCACTGTTAAAGTTAAAGAAATCTTCTTTAAAAAGAAGTGCTTGGACAAAAAAGTTGAAGTGCCTCTGAAGGCCCCAGGCACCTCCATGACCCCACCATCCCCACCTCACCCCTTGCCTTTTGCTTGGTGCATCCTTGAGGGCCCTCTGGCTCTCCACAGGAAGCTCCAGCCTTTGGACCTTTGAACTCCTTGCTTCCTCTCGGGAAATTCCGTCCTTCTTATGCTCACTGGGCTTACTTCCTCTCCTCCCACCTGTGTCCTGCTGTCACCTCGAAACCAGGCCGGCCTTGATCACCACCTACCCTCCCATCCTGACCACCCCTAGACACTCCTCTGTTCTCCATTCTCCACTTTATTTTTCTCCAAAGATCTGGTGGTCAATTGACACACTTGTTACACTTAGGTGCTGACTGCTTGTAGCCAGGCTGTGAGCTTAGTGAAGAATGAGACGGCCTGTGTGTTCTGCTCACTGCCCATGCACAGTGACTGTGCATGAGAGGCCAGCACACAGTAGGTGCTCAGCTAATGGAACTTACATTCCACATGGAGGGTCATTGATGAAACCAGTGTCACAAAGGTAAATGTTTCTTGACAAGAGAGGAGGAGAAATATTGGGAGCTGGTGGAGGGAATTGCAGGCAGGCCTGGCTGAGCTGGAGGGTGGGAGTGCGAGCTGCGAGGGAATGCTTCCTCTAGAGTGAGCCGGAGCTGGAAAAGGATGAGTCCAAAGAGCTGGGCAAGGGGAGGAGCCTTCCAGGAGGCTGGAACGGTATATGTATTTTTATCCCCATTTCACCGACTTAGAAACTAAGGCTTGGGGAGTAAGACAGTGGCAGCATTGGGACTAGAAATGGGTTTTATCCAGTCAGAGGCCCGAAGTTCTTCCTTGGACTTTGCTCTTTCTGAGAACGGGGTCAAGGTGTAGATGGCACATTTTATTATCCGCCTACTCAAATTGTATTCCCTTTACCAGCCAGTAGCTGCTTAGAGTCATCATGATAATCAAAAACATCCCCATGTGCCTCCTGGGGGAGAAGCAGCCTCACCTGTAAAGAGTCAAAGACTTAGAGAACTCCAGAAATAGTGATCAAGGGTCATTGGTGAATCAACCCTGCCTCCAGCACCTTCCAGGTTTCTTGTACAATATGATAAACCAATCCTCTCCTGACACTGAAGCTGGTGGCTTTCATAACTTGTCCACACATTAGAATCCCCCAGGGAACTCAGTAAGTCCCAATGCCAAGCAGCAGCTAGGCCAAAAAAGCAGAACGGTAAATTCGTCAGGGGATCCCAATAGGAGTCACGCTTGAGAACCAATGTTTTCACGAATCACCTGGGAGTCTTGTTAAAGACACAGATCTGACCCAGATGCCTTGGGAGGGGCTTGGAGTCCACATTTCTAACAAGCTCCCAGGAGATGAACTCGTGTGGCTGCTCCAGCGACCACAGTCTGAGTAGTCAGGGCGAAGCCCGAGGTCCTCAACTTCCAACAAGCATCAGAATCACCTGGAGGTCCAGTTAAGATTCAGAGGGCCAAATCCCACCCCAGAGCTGTCAATCTGACAGGTTTGAGATGGGGACCAAAGAATCTGCATTTCCAAGACCCTGCATGTGACCCTGATGCTGCTGGTCCAAGGACCACATGTGGAGCACCACGGTGGGGCTGGAGGCATAATCATGGACGGGCAACACAAGTCATCTCTCCGTCAGCTTCCCCAGACCCAAAGTGGGGATGATGAGATCCTCTCCCAGAGGGTGTCATGAGGGCAACACTGAGTGAGCTAGGATTTGTAAGCCTCTTGGAAGCTGGCACCGAGCAGGTGGGATATGAATGATAGCATCCATTCTTAATGAATTTCCCTTGGTCCTGGGGTGCTCCTGGAGCCCAGGCAGACAGACCCTTCAACCACCATGGATGGCCCTCTCCCTGGCCCACTCACTGCCGACACTATTTCTTAGGCATTGTATATCTCCTTCACCCAATGGTCGCAGAAGGCCAGCTTTCTGATCCAGTCCACAGCATAGTGCACACTGGAACCTAGGCACAAGCTGGCTCCCGGGGCGGAACCGTGGAAGCCATCAGTGGAGAAGTTGCAAGTGCTGGGGAGACGGAAGAGGGCAGGGGGATGGAGAAGAGACAGTGTCACTGTGGGGAGCTGGGAGCTTTTTACCAGGAGACCCATGGGTGGGCTTAGGGCTGTGTTTCACTCTGTCCCCGAGTGCGTGAGAGTACTGTGAGTATCTGTCTTCTGGGAGAAGCAGGATCAGAGCTTCCATTAACTGCCCAAACAACAGTGGCTCCCTGTGCTCATGCCCAGTCAGCCTCCATTCTCTTTTCTTCCGGTATCAAAGAACATCTTTGGTTTTTTGAGGGGCAGTCATCCAGTCCCCTGCATGCACTGAGTGACCAAGCCAAAGAAAATCCCTCTATCTCCCACTTTGGGCTTTGGGGCACGGACACAATTACAAAATGTGGTTGGCCTTAGATCATCCCAAGAGTAGGGTGCAGAAGAAAATACCAGTGGGCTCTTGATATTTTGATCCCCAAATTTGCTTGTTTCACATGCCTTGAAAGGCCTGGCTGCTAACCCTTTCTTCCTATTTTGTGAGCATCTCCGTATCTTTCTATAGGCATTCCTCATGTTAATTTTATCTTTTCAATTAGGCGGAGTCAGACTTCTCTGCTGGCCCAGTGGTTGGGAATCCAGTTGGCAATGCAGGGGGACACAGGTTCAATCCCTGGCCCCAGGAGATTTCACATGCTATAGAGTAGTTAAGCCCCCAGGCCACAACTACTGACAACATATTCTAGAGCCTTTGCTCCGCAACAGGAGAAGCTACCTCAATGAGAAGACTGCACTCTGCAATGAGGAGTAGCTCCTGCTTGCCCTAACTATAGAAAGCCTGTTCACAGTGTTGAGGCAAAAAAGAAAAAAAAAGTAATAATAATAATAACAATAATAATAATCAGGCAGAGTCAATTGCATACGTACAGAGTACTTTGCATACAGTACCCTCCTTCAGCATGAAGCATGCCCTGGGAACACATCCGAGTGTCATGGGAAGTTAATGACAGGAGTGGCAGCTGAGAGCCAGAAAGGGAGTTGTGGGAAATTTGTCACCGATAGCAGCTAGAGTATGAAAATGAAAATCCCAGCTCTCACGGAACACCGGTGATTTTCTTTCGCTCCACCAGAAGCCTGGTATAGGTCTGCAAAATCACTGGACATCCCAAGGCAATGTGTAGACCACAAACTTTAAAAAAACTTTTCAGAGAGTAAAAGCCTGGGTGGGGAGCAGTCAGCATGGTACACCAGGGCCTCTTAATGAGTGGATTTGGCTGACACTTTTCTTTTTCTCTTATTTTGCTGTTTCTGGATTTTCTGTGATGAGTTTAAGGGTAGAGATATGATGTACTAGGAATGAAAAAAATGCTTGGGAATTGTACCTAAGGTATTCCCAGATTAATGCCAGTGCTGCCACAGAGAAAACGAATTTGGAAATGGGAAGCACAGGATCATTCTCTCCTGTGCTTTAGGCTCAGCTTGAATATCAAACCGGAGACAACAAAATCCCTGCAGGATCCACAGAGATGCCTTGAGTGATACCTCAACTTCGAAAGCAAATTTCACCACTGGGGCAGGCAGACCAGAAGAACGCTGACTTAATCTGAAAGGGCTCAGTGGCAGACTCTAGCGTTCTCTCCAGGAGAGGCTGGAAAGACAATCACAGAGATACCAACGGGCTGACAGAAGCTGTTCTTCAGATATCTTCAAATTCTTGCCAATATGCCCAGTAAACATACACTCAAGCACATACACTTTCACTTTAGTCGTTTTTCACAGACATTTGTGAGTGTGTACAAGATTGGAAGCAAGAAAGTGATAATGTCAGGAAGTGGTGTTTTGGAGATGGTGGGAATAGGGGTGATCACAGTCTCTGCTCTGCTCTTTACTGAATTACTCAGATTTAAAAAGATGAGGAATTCCCTGGTAATCCAGTGGTTAGGATTCCGTGCGTTCCCTGCTGAGGGTGTGGGTTCATTCTCTGGTCAGGGTACAGGGAGCCCATAAGCTCTGTAGCATGACAAAAAAAAAAAAGAATAATCAAACAAAAATCATGTGCATTTAACTTGATAGACCACTAGCTTGATATCATGGTATTGAACATCCTAACTTCTGAGATCTTGAGAAGATCACCAAAAAATGTTTTCTGCATGAAGATAAGTTGTGGCTGTTCTAATAACTTGCTGGTATGACTCTGTTCCCAGAGCTGACCGCCTGTGTCTCCCAGAGACACATGGGTTAACACGCCCACTGCTGTTCTGTGTGCAGACTCTCCTCCCCACCATACATGCACCACAAGGGAGCCTCCACAGTGGATCTGATGTAGTGGATGCTGGCCAGGAAGCCCTGCCTATGCTGGGACCATCTTCCTTGAGTACTAGAAAGTGAAATTATGAAATCCTTCTTCTTCTCCTCGAGAGATACCAGTGGGTTTATTACACAGAGGTGTTGCTGTCACTTTTTTCTCATCCCCTCCCTTGGGTGGCAGTAATCTGGGGCTAAAGAGAAAGAAAATACCGCCAACTACTGAAAGGGAGCAGACAACATCTAATCAGAAAGACAGAGAGCCATTTAGTGAGGATTACTCACTGTGCTTGTCACTTTTTGAGCACATTCTTAACTTTATGAGGAAGGGGTTATGTGACTTTATCCCATCAGGGCTTCTCTTTTCCAGAACCTATGAGTTTTCTTTTCACCTGAGAATTTTGATTTATTGGATGTTTTGAAAAATATAAGGTTACTTCTCATTAGAGTGACCACCACTATGACTAACATAAAATGGAAATCATCACCTAGCTTCTTGTATATAGACAACTACAAGGCCTCTTACTCTTTTTTTTTCACTTTTAACTCATTATTTTATCAAGTAAAGGGAATTTTATGTTTTTGTATCCGTTGATACAGTAAGGGAAAGTTTTTGGATATTTCATGATGCTTTATAAAAATATTAAAACCCTTTTTCCTGAAATTTAATATTTTCCGTTTTGAAATAGTATTTAAAACCATGGATATGACTAACCTAATGAGTGAGATTTGACTAGAATTTTTTGCATATGTTGTAACAATTCATACTTTTTATGAAAGTCAGTGGATTTTGATAAATTACAATACAAGGACCATGTCCCTAGGAAGATATATTATAAGACGCCACGTTCCTAAGTTTTGAAATGCAAATGTCGTTACTAAGGACAATCCTATTCCCCAAGAACCTATGCTTTTTGCCACATGCTCCTCCTTCTCTACTGTCAAGGTTCTCAACTTGCTACATGACTTTGTTTTTTTTTTTTTTTTTTAATTTCTTTCAACCTCTTTTCTGTGGATTTTTTTTTTTTAAGATGCTGTGGAAGAGTAGCTTCAGATCATTTCCCATCCAGTGGTCTGAGCACTGAAGTCTCTGGTAGGGAGCCGCTGGGCAGGCATAACGATATCTGTGTGGCTCTAGACCACAAGATATTAAGAAGAGGTGGCAAGAATACCCAGAAAAACTGTACAAAAAGATGTTCATGATGCAGATAATCACAATGGTGTGATCACTCTCCTAGAACCAGACATTCTGGAATATGAATTCAAGTGGACCTTACAAAGCATTACTAGGAACAAAGCTAGTGGAGGTGCTGGAATTCCAGTAGAGCTATTTTGAAATCCTGAAAGATGATGCTATGAACGTGCTGAACTCAATATGCCAACAAATCAGGAGAACTCCGCAGTGGCCACAGGATTGGAAAAGTTCAGTTTTCATTCCAATCCCAAAGAAAGGCAGTTGCAAAGAATGCTCAAACTACCGCACAATTGCACTCCTCTCCCACACGAGTAAATTAATGCTCAAAATTATCCAAGCCATGCTCCAGCAATATGTGAACCATGAACTTCCAGATATTCAAGCTGGTTTTACAAAAGGCAGAGGAATGGCATAGTCGAAGCTATGGTTTTTCTAGTAGTCATGTATGGATGTCAGAGATGGAGTAGTAAGAAAGTTGAGAACCAAAAGAATTCATGCTGTGAAACTGTGGTATTGGAGAAGACTCTCGAGAATCCCTTGGACTGCAAGGAGATTCAACCAGTTCACCCTAAAAGACATCAGTCCTGAATATTCATTGGAAGGACTGATGCTGAGCTGAAACTCCAATAGTTTGGCCATCTGACATGAAGGACTGACTGATTCGAAAGACCCTGATGCTGGGAAAGATCGAAGGTGGGAGGAGAAGGGGACAACAGAAGACGAGTTGGTTGGATGGCATCACCAACTCAATGGACACGAGTTTGAGTAAACTGCGGGGTGTTGATGATGGACAGGGAGGCCTGACTTGAAGCAGTCCATTGGCTCGCAAAGAAATGGACACAACTACGCCACTGAACAGACTGACTGAACTCAAAATCAAAGAAAGGGATTCTAGGAAATGTAGAACTAGCCTAGACAAATTAACACAGCAGAGCACAGACCACTTGACTTACTAAACCCTTCCGCTTTACTTAGTAGGATGAATTGAGCTTTGAAAAGCTGACCTGACTGATAAAGAGACTGTGGACAAGTCTGCAGGGAGGAGACTTTTTAGTCAATGCTTTAATTGTCCATCTTACAAATCTGCACTAGAAACAGTCTGAATCTCATTTTTGCCACCTCCTTTGCAGTCAGAATGTAACCATGTGATATAGGCTCAATCAATTAGATGCACCTAGATGGTACCCAGGCTCAGCCAATCAAATACATCCAGATGGCACCTAAGACTCAATTACTACAGCCACATGGAATGCAGGCTTAACCAATGGATACACCTACAGGTGAAAGCAATGCAAGTGGATTCTGATGCATGGAATTCAATCTAGCAGAGGTGCAAGAGACATAAGCCATCTCACTAGTGACAGCCGCTGTGTCTGAAGCCAGTGGTAGTGACAGTTCAGTTCAGTTCAGTCACTCAGTCGAGTCCGACTCTCTGCGACCCCATGAACTGCAGCATGCCAGGCCTCCCTGTCCATCACCAACTCCCAAAGTCCACCCAAACCCATGTCCATTGAGTTGACGATGCCAACCCACCTTCTTATCGTCTGCCATGCCCTTCTTCTCCTGCCCTCAATCTTTCCCAACGTCAGGGTCTTTTCCAATGAGTGACAGAAGATCCTGCAATTAATTTCTATATTGTCATGGCTGCCTCTCCAGCCTTCCCTCCCAGAAATCTGTGTCACTTAATATTCTTAATAAGTTTCTTTCTTGCTCAAAGTTACCTGTAATGGATTTTATTCTTTTCAAGTAGAAAGCTGACACCCCTCTAACTTCATTTAACCATCAAGCCTCTTTGCAAAACTAGACTAAGTAAGGAACAATGTCCAACCCCATAGGCAGTGGGGTCAGGGAGAGGCATTTTGTCAAATTATTATAGTGCCACAGACTCTGGGCCAGTGTCCCTCTGAGGGGGTCACTGACCTGGGTTGTGAGTCGGGTAGACCCATTTGAATCCAGGCTGTGGTGCTGACTGACCTGTTGTGTGACATGGATCATATCACTTTCCTCATCTTGACAGTGGACTATGATTAGTACTTGCCTCCTCGGGTTGTCATGGAGACCAAAAGATTCCTGTACGGAGCAATCTCTCAACCACACAGCTCAGCACGTGGGATACACCCACACCAGTGATGCTAGAAGGAATGAGAGTCACCTTTCTTTTGCTGGATTAAAAAAAAAAAAAAGTAATAATAGAGGTGGTGTCCTCATGTAGTCCAAGATGAAGATGGTCTGTGAACACTGCAGTTTAGAAAAGAGTTACATGTTTTTCGTTTTGAATTTTTTAGTTTTCTTTCTTTTTTTAATTTATTTATTTTAATTGGAGGCTAATTAGTCTACAATATCGTGGTGGTTTTGCCACACATTGACATGAATCAGCCACGGTTGTGCATGTGTTTCCCATCCTGAACCCCTCACCCGTCCAATCCTATCCCTCTGGGTCACCCCAGTGCCACAGCCCTGAACACTCTATCTCATGCATCGGACTTGGACTGGAGGTCTGTTTCATATATGGAAATATACATGTTTCAACACTATTCTCCGAATCCACCCCACACTTGCCTTCTCTCACAGAGACCAAAAGACTGTTCTATACATCTGTGTCTCTTTTCCTGTCTTGCATATAGGGTTATCATTACCATCATTCTGAAGCCCATATATATATATATATATATATATATATATATATATATACACATACACATATGGCATAGGTATGTGTGTGTGTGTGTGTGTGTGTGTGTGTGTGTGTGTGTGTTATTGGTGCTTTTCTTTCTGGCTTACTTCACTCTGTATAATAGGGTCCAGTTTCATCCACCTTGTTAACACTGATTCAAATGCATTCTTTTGGATATATGAGTAATATTCCATTGTGTATATATACCACAGCTTTCTTATCCATTCTTCTGCTGATGGACATCTGGGTTGCTTCCGTGTCCTGGCTATTATAAACAGTGCTGCGATGAACATTGGGGCACATGTGTCTCTTTCAGTTCTGGTTCCCTTGGGGCTTACGTCCAGGAGTAGGACTGCTGTTACATATGGCTGTTCCATTTTCAGTTTTTTTTTTTAAGGAATCTCCACACTGTTCTCCATAGTAGTTCTGCTAGTTTGTATTCCCAACAACAGTGTAAGAGGGTTCCCTTTTCTCCACACCCTCTCCAGGATTTATTGTTTGTAGACGTTTGGATAGCAGCCTTTCTGCCTGGTGTGAGATGGTACCTCATTATGGTTTTGATTTGCATTTCCCTGATAATGAGTGATTTGAGCATCTTTCCATGTGTTTGTTAGCCATCTGTATGTCTTCTTTGGAGAAATGTCTGTTTAGTTCTTTAGCCCATTTTTTGAATGGCTCGCTTATTTTTCTGGAATTGAGCTGCAGGCGTTGCTTGTATAGTTTTGAGATTTATTCATTGTCAGTTGCTTCGTTTGCTATTATTTTCGCCCATTGTGAAAGCCATCTTTTCCCCTTGCTTAGAGTTTCCTTCTTTGTGCAAAAGCTTTTAAGTTTAATGAGGTCCCATTTGTGTATTTTTGCTTCTATTTTCATTACTCTGGGATATGGGTCATAGAGGATCCTGCTGTGATTTCTGTCAGAAAGTATTTTGCCTGTGTTTTCCTCTAGGAGTTTTATAGTTTGTGGTCTTACGTTTAGATCTTTAATCTATTTTGAATTTATTTTTGAGTACGGTGTTAGAAAGTGTTCTAGTTTCATTCTTTTACAAGTGGTTGAGCAGTTTTCCCGGCATGCTTGTTAAAGAGATTGTCTTGTCTTCATTGTACATTCTTGCCTCCTCTGTCAAAGATAAAGTATCCATAGGTGCGTGGATTTATCTCTGGGCTTGCTATTTTGATTCATTTATCTATATATCTTTTTTGTGTGTGTGCCAGGACCACGCTGTCTCGATGACTGTAGCTTTGTAGTATAGCCTGAAATCAGGCAGGGCATTTCCTCCAGGTCCATTCTTCTTTCTCAAGATTGCTTTGACTATTAGAGGTTTTTTGTAATTCCATACAAATTGTGAAATTATTACTCCTAGTTCCCTGAAAAATACCGTCGGTAGCTTGATAGGGATTGCATTGAATCTATAGTTTGCTTTGGGTTGTATACCTATTTTCAGTATATTGATTCTTTCAATGCATGTACATGGTCTATTTCTCCATCTATTTGTGTCCAGTTTGATTTCTTTCACCAGTGTTTTCTAGCTTTCTATATGCAGGACTTTTGTTTCTCTAGGTAAATATAGTCCTCACTATTTTATTCTTTTCGGTGCAATGGTGAATGGAATTGTTTCTTTAATATTTCTTTCAGTTTTCTCCTTGTTAGTGTACAGGAATGCAAGGGATTTCTGCCTGTTCATTTTGTATCCTGCAACTTTACTATATTCGTTGATTAGCTCTAGTAATTTTCTGGTGGAGTGTTTCGGGTTTTCTATGTAGAGGATCATGGCATCTGCAAACGGTGAGAGTTTTACTTTTTCTTTTCCAATCCGGATTCCTTGTATTTGTTTTTCTGCCCTGATCCCTCTTGGCCAAAACTTCCAAAACTATGTTGAATAGTAGTGGTGAGAGTGCACATCCTTATCTTGATCCTGACTTTAGGGGCAATGCTTTCAATTTTTCATCATTGAGGATAATGTTTGCTGTGGGTTTGCCATATATAGCTTTAATTATGTTTAGGTATGTTCTTTCTATGACTGCTTTCTGGAGTGTTTTGATGATAAATGGATGTTGAATTTCGTTCAAGACTTTCTCTGCAGCTATTGTGATAACCATATGTTTTTTTATCTTTCAATTTGCTAATGTGGTGTATTATGTTGACTGATTTGTAGATATTGAAGAACCCTTGTATCCCTGGGATAAAGCCCACTTGGTCATGATATATGATCGTTTTAATATGCTGTTGGATTCTGCTTGCTAGAATTTTGTTAAGGATTTTGCATCTATGTTCATCAGTGATATTGGCCTGTAGTTATCTCTTTTTTTGTGGCATCTTTGTCTGGTGTTGGTAGTAGGGTAATGGTGGCTTCATAGAATGAGTTTGGAAGTCTGCATTCCTCTGCAACTGGAAGAGTTTGAGTACTATAGATATTAGCTCTTCTCTCAATTTTTGGTATAATCCAGCTGTGAAGCCGTCTGGTCCTGGGCTTCTGTTTGCTGGAAGATTACTGATTACACTTTCCATTTCCGTGCTTGTGGTGGGTCTGTAAAGATTTTCTGTTTCTTCCTGACTCCGTTTTCAAAAGTTGTACTTTTCTAAGAATTTGTCCACTTCTTCCAAGTTGTCCATTTTATTGGCATATAGTTACTGATAGTAGTCTCTTATAATCACTTGTATTTCTGTGTTGTCTGTTGTGATCTCTCCATTTTCATTTTTAATTTGTTGATTAGATTCTTCTCCCTTTGCCTCTTGATGAGTCCGGCTAATGGTTTGTCAATTTTATTTATCTTCTCAAAGAATCAGCTTTTAGCTTTGTTGATTTTTGCTCTAGTCTTTTTTGTTTCTTTTACATTTATTTGTGCCCTATTTTATGATTCCTTTGGTTCTATTAACCCTGGGGTTCTTCATTTCTTACTTTTCTAGTTGCTTTAGGCAGAGGGTTAGGGTATTTGTTTAACTTTTTTCTTGTTTTTTGAGGTAAGGCTCTTTTGCTCTGAACCTTCGCCTTAGCAGTGATTTTACAATGCCCCATAGGTTTTGGCTTGTTGTGTTTTCATTTTCAATTGCTTCTATGCATATTTTGATGTCTTTTTGATTTCCTCTGTGATTTGTTGGTTATTTACCAGCGTGACATTCAGCCTCCATATGTTTGAATTTTTAACAGTTTTTCTCCTGCAGTTGACATCTAGTCTTACTGCATTGTGATCAGAAAATATGCCTGGAATGATTTCAAGGTTGTTTGAATTTATCAAGGCTGGACTTATGGCCAAGGATGTGATCTCTTCTGGAGAAGTTTCCATGTGTACTTGAGAAAAAATGTGAAATTCATTGTTCGGTGTAAAATTAGTATAGATATCAATTAGGTTTCTCTGTTCTAATGTATCATTTAAAGTTTGTGTTTCCTTGTTGATTTTCTGTTTACTTGATCCATCCATAGGTGTGAGTGTGGTATTAAAATCTTCCACTATTATTGTGTGATTGTTAATCTTCCCTTTCATGCTTGTTAGCATTTTCCTTACATATTGCTGTTCTCTTATGTTGGGTATTTTTAATCATTACATTTTCTTCTCGGTTTGATGTTTTGATCATTATATAGTGTATTTCTCTGTCTCTTCCACAGGCTTTATTTTAAAGTGTATTTTATATGATATGAGTATTGCTACCCCTGCTTTCTTCTGTTTTTTTTTTCCCCCCAACCCTTCACTTTCAGTCTGTATGTGTCCCTTGTTTTGAGGTGGGCCTTTTGTAGACAACATAAGTAGCGGTCTTGTTTTTGTATCCATTCAGCTAGTCTCGGTCTTTTGATTGCAGCATTCGACCCATTTACATGTAAGGTAATTATTGACAGGTATGATCCTGTTGCCATTTGCTTTACTATTTTCGGTTCAGGTTTATGCAACCTTTCTGTTTTTCCTGCCTAGAGAAGATCTTTAGTATTTGTTGAAGAGCTAGTTTGGTGGTGCTGAATTCTCTCCGCTTTTACTTGTCTGTAAAGCTTTTGATTTCTCCTTCATATTTGAATGTGATCCTTGCAGGGTACAGTAATCTGGGTTGAAAGTTTTTCTCTTTCATCACTTGAAGCATGTCCTGCAATTCCCTTCTGGCCTGAAGAGTTTCTGTTGAAAGATCAGCTGTTATTCTTATGAGAATCCTTTTGTGTGTAATGTGTTGTTTTTCCCTGGCTGCTTTTAATATTTGTTCTTTGTGTTTGATCTTTGTTAATTTGATTAATATGTGTCTTGGGGTGTTTCACTTTATGTTTATCCAGCCTGGGACTTTCTGGGTTTCTTGCATGTGGGTGACTATTTCCTTTCCCTTTTTAGGGAATTTTTCAACTATTATCTTCTCAAGTATTTTCTCATGGCATTTCTTTTTCTCTTCTCCTTCTGGGACTCCTCTGATTCAAATGTTGGGGCCTTTAACATTGTCCCAGAGGTTTCTGAGGTTGTTCTCTATTCTTTTAATTCTTTTTTTTTCCTATTTTCCTCTCTGCTTCATTTATTTCTACCATTCAATTCTACCTCAGTTATCCTATCTTCTGCCTCTGTTATTCTACTTTTCTTTCCCTCCAGAGAGTTTTTGATCTCATATATTCCATTATCCATTATTGATTGGCTCTTTTTTTTCCCATCTAGGTCCCTGTTCAATGATTCACCATCATCTCAATCCTTGTCTGCAGGCTATTTATCTGTAACTCCATTTTGTCTTCCAGATCTTGGATCTTTTTTAACCTCCTTATTCTGAATTCTTTTTCCGGAAGACTCTCTATCTCCTCCTCTTTTGCTTGGTTTGGTGCACATTTATCATGTTCCTTTCCTGCTGATTTACATGTTTAAACCCCAACCTTGACTAACACACTTAAAAAATGATGAAAAGGACAAATTTTGTTACATCTCATTTACCATATTTAAAAAAAAATGTGAAATACCCAAAGCAATTATACACTTTAAATGCTATCTCAATAAATCCTTTTTAAAATGTCAACCAACCTGGCTTCCCAGTTCCTTCTGATCATAATTCAGCCCCCATACCCCTTGATTTCTTTTCATTCTCTGATCTCATCAGCTCCATCTCCAATGCTGAATCCCTCATTCTGGCCCCCTCAACTTTCTCCTATTCTGAGAAGATCCAGAAGCCCCCTCAGGTTTTTTTAGTTGCTCTCCCTTCTACCTTAGGTGTTCTTCCAATAAAGGTACAGGCGCTGAGATCTAGCTGCCCAGCAGAATCACCTGAAGAACTTATGAATGCCCCAACCCCACCTGAGAGAGTCAGATATCGTTACTTGGGGAAAGAGGGTGGCACCTGAACATTTATTGTTGTTTTAATACTTGCCAGGCACTTCTAACATTCAGCCGGCACTACTAAATCACTGCTGAAGACATCATGCTCAGTTCCCACATAAAGGTTTCAGTTCAAAGGCCAGTTCTACAAGAGGCTGTCCCCAATCACACCAACTACTTCCCTTCCATATGCTTCATATTTGATTCTGTCCCACCTAAGATTCTATCATATACAGTTCTGCTTCCCAGTGAGAATGTCAGATGGATGAAGGCAGAGCCTGTGTCCTCAGTGCTTGGTTCCCCACAGATGCTCAGCACACAACTGTTTCATGAATGACCCTCCACCTGTGCCCTCCTGGGTCTAGCTTCCGCTCTAAGGGATGCAGTTCTCCATGACGACCATTAGGGGGCGATAGTGCCTGGCTGCATTAAAGGTCATCTCTAGACCCACCAATGGAGAAGGCAATGGCAACCCAATCCAGTGCTCTTGTCTGGAAGATCCCATGGATGGAGGAGCCTGGTAGGCTGCAGTCCATGGAGTCGTGAAGTGTCAGACACGACTGGGCAACTTCATTTTCACTTTTCCCTTTCATGCATTGGAGAAGGAAATGGCAACCCACGTCAGTGTTCTTGTCTGGAGATTTCCGGGGACAGGGGAGCCTGGTGGGCTGCCATCGATGGGGTCCCACAGACTCGGGCACAACTGAAGGGATTTAGCAGCAGCAGGAGACCTACCAGGCCAACTGTGCAGGTCGGGGCAGTGGTAGAAGGGGGTAGGTGGTGGGGCCCTTCTTGCCCTGTGCTTAGCCATTGCTCAGAGAAAGGAGAAAGGACCACGGCAGACAGTTGGTGGCCTCCCTCTCCTCCTCATTTCTAGACTCTGAGCCACTGAGCCCTGAAAACAGCCCACTCAGACTAAAGTCAGAGGCAGAAGGTCCTGCTTCCCTGTCTGGAACCTCCAAGTCCTGGCCAGTCCCCGAGCCCTGGATGTAACCTCCTGAGATGAATTCCATAGGTCCCTCACCTAGCTGATGACTTGCACACAAGGCTGGTCTGCTGGCCATGGCTGCTATCAGCAGACAACCTGAATATCCATCAACTGGGAGTTGTGACACACACTGCCACCTTCCACGTGGCAGGCTCCCATACCCCGAGAGAAGAATAAGGAAGCTCTTGTAAGGTCTTCTGTAAACCAGTTCCATTCCATTCCTTTCATAACACCAGCCAGGGATGGCTTGAGGGGCCAAACATGCCCTGCTTTTGTCTAGCCATGGAGCTGAGGAGTGTTCCCAAGTTTAAATGATGGAAAAAAAAATACTTATGTGACCCATGAAGATGAAATGACCAGGATGTGCCTGGGCAGAGTCAAGGTCACACGTTGCCCACAGAGCTCCTTGTAGCTCAGGTTGCCATCTTGGCTACTGAAAGACAAATTCATTCCCTGCCAGTGTTCTTCTGAGACTGACCCCAGATTTCCCTTCTGTCTCCATCTCTGTCAGTAAATTCTCTCGAACTGAACTTCCCAGGAAAGCTGCAAGTGGGGACATTTATTTATAATGTGGAGAGAAACCTTCCTGACCTCATGTGACCCCGTCTCCGTCTTTGGCCCAAACCTGATACATCCATCCTGACCAAATGGAAAACTGTCAGTTCGAGGAAGAGCAAGGCATATTTTTTCCAAAACAGCTTCATTTAAAAAAGGTGAAGATTCTGAAAAAATTAGGGGGTGGGGAGAACCCATAAGAACATACCTCGTGAATCTACTGGTTCAGTCACAAAGAAACACCCTCATCAGAGAAGATATTTAAGTTTCATACAAATGTTATACAAAGAAATTGTGAAAAAAAATACTTCCGTATGCGAAAAGCAATTATGCTTCACAAATAAGGCTAGGTTTTTGTTTCTTTTGACAACTGCAATTGACAAATGTTCTTTCTTGTTTTCCTCTAGTACCCTCTTTTTTATTTCTTTTTATTTTGAGTAACTAGCTGGAAATTATACAGTTCACATCCTCTTATCAATAATGAAGAGAAAGGAAACAAGATTAAAGAGTACAACAAAATGTACTGAAATGATGTCGTACAATTAATTTTTATCCTATACATACATCACCTTTTTGCTTTGTTCAATGCTTCTTGAACATACATACAAAATGGTACTATAGCATACAGAGTCGGACACAACTGAGCGACTGAAATGAACTGAACTGAAGCGAAGCAAAGTCAGCACACAGGTTTTCAGATGAGAAATATGAAAAAAAAATTCCATATTTCATGTTACAAAACGTGACCTTATTTATTGCCAATTCTATGTGAAATACAAGAATTTCATATTTCAGGGGAAAGTGCTCTGTGCCTCGAGTTTCAAATGCGAAAGTAGAGAAATCCATATTTCCTGTAGGAAAATCAGTGCCTAGATTGTCATTCATGAAATATAAAGAACTGAATATCTCATGTAGAAAAATCGTGACCCAGATTTTCCTAAATGAGATATAAAAAGTTCATTATCTCATGGATTAGGTCTCTGCCAAGATTTTTTTTTTTTTTACGTGAAATATAAAAGTCTATCCCACAAATGCAGAGGCTGAAGAAGCTGAAATAATCAGTTCTCATGAAAACTTACAAGACCTTGTGGAACTAACATCAAATGAAAGAGATCCTTATCATCATCAGTTCAGTTCAGTTCAGTCGCTCAGTCGTGTCCGACTCTCTGCGACCCCATGAATTGCAGCACGCCAGGCCTCTCTGTCCATCACCAACTCCTGGAGTCTACCTAAACCCATGTTCATTGAGTCGGTGATAACATCCAACCATCTCATCCTCTGTCGTCTCCTTCTCCTCCCGCCCCCAATCCTACCCAGCATTAGGGTCTTTTCCAATGAGTCAACCCTTTGCGTGAGGTGGCCAAAGTATTGGAGTTTCAACTACAACATCAGACCTTCCAATGAACACCCAGGATTGATGTCTTTTAGGATGGATTGACTGGATCTCCTTGCAGTCCAAGGGACTCTCAAGAGTCTTCTCCAACACCACAGTTCAAAAGCATCAATTCTGCGGTGCTCAGCTTTCTTCACCATCCAACTCTCACAACCATACATGACCACTGGAAAAACCATAGCCTTGACTAGACGGACTTTTGTTGGCAAAGTAATGTCTCTGCTTTTAAACATGCTATCTAGGTTGGCCATAACCTTCCTTCCAAGGAGTAAGCGTCTTTTAAATTCATGGCTGCAGTCACCAGCAGCAGTGATTCTGGAGCCAAAAAAAGTAAAGTCTGACACTGTTTCCACTGTTTCCCCATCTATTTCCCATGAAGTGATGGGACCAGATTCCATGATCTTAGTTTTCTGAACGTTGAGCTTTAAACCAACTTTTTCACTCTCCTCCTTCACCTTCATCAAGAGGCTCTTTAGTTCTTCTTCACTTTCTGCCATAAGGGTGGTGTCATCTGCATATCTGAGGTTATTGATATTTCTCCCGGCAATCTTGATTCCAGCTTGTGTTTCTTCCAGCCCAGCGTTTCTCATGATGTACTCTGCAGAGAAGTTAAATAAGCAGGGGGACAATATACAGCCTTGATGTACTCCTTTTCCTATTTGGAACCAGTCTGTTGTTCCATGTCCAGTTCTAACTGTTGCTTCCTGACCTGCATACAGGTTTCTCAAGAGACAGGTCAGATGGTCTGGTATTCCCATCTCTTTCAGAATGTTGCACAGTTTATTGTGATCCACACAGTCAAAGGCTTTGGCATAGTCAATAAAGCAGAAATAGATGTTTTTCTGGAACTCTCTTGCTTTTTCGATGATCCAGCGGATATTGGCTTTGCTTCATGAGCTACAAAATACTGTATATTTAACAATTGAAACACTTGGCATCGATTTTCCTAAAGAAATGTAGAAATTTCTATTTCATATATGAAGTGGTTTTCATGCTTGAGGTGTGAAACTCTCTGTATTTCACCCAAGAAAACTTGCATGAAGCTCTTCACTATGAATTATGGAATTCTGTATATTTTGCATTGGAAAATCTGGGGACATATTTTCTCATGTGAGATACAAAATGTCAGTTATTCACATGTGAATATTTGTGTCAGATTTTGGCATATAAAATATGCAATTTTCCGTGATTCAGAAATTGATATCTGGGCCAGGCAGTCAAATATAGAATCAACTATATTTCATATATGAAAATCTGGCCACAGATTTCCCTATTGAAGTTTGGAATTCTCTGGATTTCACTTCTGAAAATCTGCGTGAAGCCTGCCTTGCATGATATATGGAATAATCTATATTTCACACATGAGAATCTGGGTGCCAATATTTCTACATGAATTGCATAAATAACTGGAGTGACATTTGTATTTCTAGGTTTTGATTTTCCCATATGAAAAATGCACCTCTGTATATGTCACATATGAGACTCTGGAAGCCATTTTTTTTTCAGCGTAATATATGAAATTCTCTGTATTTTATTTATGAATATCTGCATGTCTGTATTACTACAAGAAGTTTTGAAATTCTGTGTATTTCACATCAGAAAATCTGGGCATCCATTTTCCTATATTAAATATGAATTTCACAAATTTTCCAACATCTACATCACAGCACAGTTTTCATTACATAAAATAGGGACTTATTTATATTTCACATCTGAAAATCAGGGTGCAGATTTTCCTGCATGACTGATGGCATTATCTCTGTTTCTCATGTGAAAATCTGGGCACCAATTTCTTTTTTGTTGTTTGTTTGTTTGGTTTTTGCTCACAATAAACACTTTAACAGAAATAGATGCATTGTTTCATTAAAAAAATGTGAAAGATTATGTCTAAGTAGATGTAAAGACTGGAAGGAAATCTACTCCATCTTTTCAGTAGTCAAAAAACAAACAAACAAAGAAACAAACAAAAAAAACCTGATGCCTAGTCCAAACTGAAGGGGCAGAATGGCACGGAGTTCAGTTCCCAAGACTTGTTAGTTCTAGGGCATTCTTTTTTTTTTTCTTTTTGACGAAAATGTAAGTAGTTTATTTTCAGGTAACTTTTATTTTCTTAATATAAATTTATTTATTTTAATTGGGCGCTAATTACTTTACAATATCTAAGTGGTTTCTGAATACATTGACATGAATCCGCCACGGGTGCACATGTGTTCCCCATCCTGAGGCCCCTTCACTCCTCCCTCCCCATCCCATCCTTCTGGGTCCTCCCAGTGCACCAGCCCCGAGCACCTTGTCTCATGCATCAAATCTGGCCTGGCATATGATATGATATGGCATATGATCTGGGTTGACATATATACATGTTTCGAGGTCATTCTCCCAAATCATTCCACCCTTGCAATCTCCCACAGAGTCCAAAAATCTGTTCTATACATCTGTGTCTGTTTTGCTGTCTTGCATATAGGGTTATCGCTAGCATCTTTCTAAATTCCATATATATGTGTTAGTATACTGTATTGGTGTTTTGCTTTCTGATTTACTTCACTCTGTATAATAGGCTCCGGTTTAATCCACCTCATTAGAAGGGATTCAAATGCATTCATTTTAATGGCTGAGTAATATTCCATTGTGTATATGTATCACAGATTTCTTATCCATTCGTCTGCTGATGGCCATTTGGGTTGCTTCTGTGTCCTGGCTATTATAAACAGGGCTTCGATGAATATTGGGGTACACATGTCTCTTTCCGGAGAAGGCAATGGCACCCTACCCCAGTACTCTTGCCTGGAAAATCCCCTGGACGGAGGAGCGTGGTAGGCTACAGTCCATGGTGTCGCTAAGAGTCGGACACGACTGAGCGACTTCACTTTCACTTTTCCCTTTCATGCATTGGAGAAGGAAATGGCAGCCCACTGCAGTATTCTTGCCTGGAGAATCCCAGGGACGGCGGAGCCTGGTGGGCTGCCGTCTATGGGGTCGCACAGAGTCGGACACGACTGAAGCGACTTAGCAGCAGCAGCAGCAGCATGTCTCTTTCAGTTCTGGCTTCCTCGGTGTATATGCCCATCAGTGGGTTCACTGTGTTATATGGCAGAACCTCCACACTGTTCTCCATAGTGGCTGTACTAGTTTGCATTCCCACTGAGAGTGTAAGAGGGTTCCTTTTTCTCCGTACCCTCTTCCAGCATTTATTGTTTGTAGATTATTGGATGGCAGGCATTCTGACCAGTGTGAGATGCTACCTCGTTGAGGTTTTGATTTGCATTTCTCTGATAATGAGTGATGTTGAGCATCTTTTCATGTGTTTGTTAGCCATCTGTATGTCTTCTTTGGAGAAATGTCTGTTTAGTTCCTTGGCCCAATTTTTGATTGGTTCGCTTATTTTTCTGGACTTGAGCTGCAGGTGTTGCTTGCATACTTTTGATATTAATTCTTTGTCAGTTGGTTCGTTTGCTATTAGTTTCTCCCATTGTGAAGGCAGGCTTTTCCCCTTGCTTCTAGTCTCCTTTGTTGTGCAAAAGCTTTTAAGTTTCATTAGGTCCCATTTGTTTATTTTTGCTTTTATTTCCATTATTCTTGGAGGTGGGTCATAGAGGATCCTGCTGTGAATTGTGTCGGATAGTGTTTTGCCTATGTTTTCCTCTAGGACTCTTATAGTTTTATAGTTTGTGGTCTTACATTCAGATCTTCAATCCATTTTGAGTTTATTTTTGTGTATGGTGTTAGAAAGTGTTCTAGTTTCATTCTTTTACAAGTGGTTGACCAGTTTTCCCAGCTCCACGTATTAAGGAAATCGTCTTTTCTCCATTTTATATTCTTTCCTCCTTTGTCACAGATAAGGTGTCCATAGGTGCATGAATTTATCTCTGGGCTTGCTATTGCGTTCCATTGATCTATGTTTCTGTCTCCGTGCCAGTACCATACTATCTTGATGACTGTTACTTTGTAGCATAGCCTGAAGTCAGGCAGGTTGATTCCTCCTATTCCATTCTTCATTCTCAAGATTTCTTTGGCTAGTCGAGGTTTTTTGTATTTCCATACAAATTGTGAAATTATTTTTTCTAGTTCTCTGAAAAATACCGCTGGTAGCTTGATAGGGATTGCATTGAATCTATAGATAGGGATTGCATTGAATCTATAGATTGCTTTGGGTGGTATACTCGTTTTCACTATATTGATTCTTCTGATCCATGAACACGGTATATTTATCCATCTATTTGTGTACTGTTTGATTTCTTTCATCAGTGCTTTATACTTTTCTATATGTAGCTCTTTTTTCTCTTTAGGTAGATTGAGGTTTTTAAAGGCATAAGCCACACTTCTTGCATGGCTCTGCAGTAAAACATACTCTGCTTTAAACTTTAATGTTTCGATATTGCTTGGCCCAAGGTTGTTGGGTACAGGGGTATTTAGTTACAGTAACACTTTATCTCTTAAGTCTATGGAGGTTAACAGAATCTCTTGAGATAATGTCTCACTTCAAAACCACATACACTCATAAAAGGATGAGCAGTTTTTTTCTTGTGTGTGAAGCAAGTTTACAGACACTGAGAGCTCTCCTAGTTACCAGGTGAATTTAGGACAAAGTGTGACAAAGGTTTTCATCAGGTCTTACTTGAGGACTACTCATTATTTTGGAAACTTTGTCATGAGCTGATTTGCTAGGATATATAGAGCGAGTATATCTTTTATCTTTTCCATCGTTTAGTAGTTTGCTTCTCATGTGTGTCACATTATGTTTTAATATGTGCATACATTTTCATACTGTAAAATATAGGGAATTCCATTCTCAATTTGGAAAGTTTGTGGTGAGATATTCACAGGCGAAATGCAGCGAATTCTGTATTTCATTCAGGAAATCTACATGCATGTATTCAGATGTGAAATACCAACTTCCATGCTTCACATAGAACACTTTTGCCCTCATGTCTAAATGTGATACAGACATGGAATTCTCTCTGTTGAGAGAAATTTATACAGAGATGCTAAGGATAGCGCCCCACCAAGGGCCACAGCTCTCCATTGCCAGAGGAATTGAAATCTGTCCATTTATTGCACAGAGGCCCTTTCAAAGTGGTTCTGTTCTCATCCAGCCTCCCCGTGAGAACACAGCCCAGCCTACACCATCAGCCCAGGCCTGTGGGACTGGGAGGGATGAGAGGATCAACCCAAGACACCCTTTTAAGGAGTGATGTTTCAAACTGACAAACTGCATGTAGCAGGTGCTTATGCTACAGTGCCACCAGTCTCCCAAACCTTACAGAAAAGGGCAAGCTGTGCTCAGATGCCTGGTCATGTCGAGGATAGAATGGTCCTGCACTTGAGAAGGACAGAAAACCCTTTGTAGCTGGGTGTCCTAGGGGCTGTGCATAGCCCCTCTTCTGTGCCTGGGAATCTGGCCCACTCCATTTCTCTGCTCCTTCGCATCCTCCCTGACTGCACCCAGGTGCTTTGTTCTTGCCTCTCCTTTCTGCTCAGGGATCCATGTTTACACTTACAAGCCTGTTTACACTTCTAGCTTGCTCTGTCGGTGAGATCCCTGGGCTTTTTTCCATGGTGTCAGTGCTTCTGCTGCCCTATGATCTTTACATCTTACACAAGCTCTTTCGCGTTTTCAGTGTCCATTCTTCCATCCCCCAGCCAGACCAGTTCAGACAGCTCACACACACATTTGTGTCAGCGCACATGTGTCTGCATGTTCACCCACCCACCTACCCACATACACACACAAACAATCCTGAAAAGAAACTTGCACAGATGTGCAACTAATTGCTTACTTGTCCAGTGTAATGGACTTTGGTAAGCACCCCTCTTTTTTGGGCGCAGTTATTATTATTTTTTTGCCTCACTAGTTGATCAAATCAGCATCCTATTCTACTTCTATGATAATCCTGGAAGGTGAATGGGATTTTCTCATGAGGGGGACTGACATTCAAAGAGTTTGGCAGGGCTGGAAGTCCTCACTGTGGACGGTTGAGTGACGTGTGCCTCTGATCTCTACTCCCATCACAACAGACTGGTTCACAGTGCCAATCACGTTGGCATCATTCCATTCCCTGTGCTTTCCTTCCAGAAAAAGCACAGAAATAGCAAGGGGCTTTGAACTTGTACTTGATCATGCAAGCCCCTTTCCCCAGGCTATAGAAGGTCACTGAGGACAAGAATTCTTTAACAAATTCCTATTCACAGAAAGGCAAGCCCCAACTCTTACTGCCTGAGTGATGCTTCACTTAAAATCATGAAGAAATTCTGCATGGGTAATGTCAGGTTAACGATCACTGCAAGAAGTGGTAATAGTCAATGTCCTCCTTTTCTGCAGCAGTGTTTATAGAACACTTAACAATCAACCCCAAATCTCTCCTGACAGACGAAAAATTTTCTGACAGATGCATTCCTGCAACATCTTTGCCTTTTGTGATCCTGATTCATATTCTCATTTCAACGAGTGATATTCTTGCCCAACGGGCATTTCTGTAAGTATGTGGGTATTGCTGTTTCCAAACGTGGGTCACTGTTAACTATTCCTGCGATAAAGCATTTCTTGCTGTTCACAAATATCGTGTATCTCTTAAAAAAAAAAAGTCACAATTCAAGATGTTGGAAACATTTGATCCAGGAATGAAAGAAATCATCCAATTCACACACAATCTGACAAAGACACACAAACTTAAAAAACAAAAGTGAATACAAGCAACACAATTCATGTATGTTGAATAGGGCCATGCAAGAACTGACATAGCTATTGCAGCAGAGCTGTGTATAATGGCACAGGCATCGGTGCCACATCAAAGAAGACAGGAGTCATAGGCAGACCCACGGGAAGAAACATCAACTCATATTCATGGGCAGGCACAAAAGAGACACCCAATCTTCATTCTAAACAGAGGAAAACATGAACATATCCAGGGAACAGGAAACAAATGCAGCTCAGGGTGATTGAGCCAGAATGCTCAAGAAATTATCAGTAATCCGCCAAGTCTCACACGCATTGATATTCAGTGGAAGAAAACCTTACACAACACGTCCAAGTGTGCAGTCAAATCTAATAGCGCCTAGACCTTAGGGCCCAAGTGAAAGCCCGAGAGACATGGGGACACATGTCATGGCAAGTTTCCAGAGAATGACCATCAAGTCAACCATGCATAGTTCAGGTTTACTAACCGATCCATGACTATCTCTGCACTCTTCACTCCACGACAGGTTAGAGCTAAAGCCACCCCTGGTACTGAAGCACTGGTACTGAAGACAGGAGATAGTAGGTGTTGGGGAACCCTGTCCTTAACGTTTCTTGTCTTTAACTTCTTTGAAATGCCTTACTAAAACTTCTGAATGTGGATAACTACCATGCAGCCCCTAGAATGAGCCCAGTCTAAGGTCCCCCAAAGCATGCACCAATACACCATCCCACACCCACAGCAGACTTATTACAGCATAGTTTCTGCTTTGTGTTGTTTTGTTTTGAACTGGCGCTGAGAAAGACAGGTACCAGCCTGCCGGAGCCCCCAGGATCCTTTGAAGATTACAGATTAAGAAAGTAAGAAGACATGTTTCCATTGTTTGCTGCGCTGCTTGTACAGAAAGCACCCAGAGAAGGACAAGCCTTGCCTTCTGGAACTGTAGATGCTCCTCTGTAGAAGGGGCATACTAGGGTGAAGATATTCAAATGCAAAAGTTGGCCCTGAGCAGGAGATCTCATTCAGTGCACCTTGAAGGGGGCATCCGTAAACCCATGAACTTTGACGTTCATCCTTTACCCTTTGCCCTCCAAAGAGATGCTGCTGTCGGGAGACAATTTTTGGAGTGAGAACTCCATGTGAGACAGAAATATCACCCACAGGAATGCCCACGTTGGAGCCATTGTATCTGGGGTGAGAGGACAAACGTTGGCCTCTCCCTACTCCCTTTGTGCCAGTCTGTCCTTTGCCCAATCCAGAGGTGGACGTGATTCCGGAAAGCAGCCATCTACCTGGAAAGGGCCACCCTAAGTTCGACCAGTCCCTCTGTAAGCTCTGTATTCTCCAGGTGTTCCCATTAGCCCTTGGCCCACAGAGTAGCGACAAAGCCCAGAAGAAGGCCACTTGTGGTTTTATATAGCCTGTGCTGAGCCATTCAGCAAGGAATAGACACTGTCACCAGAGGGTTTGTGGGAAAATGTTATTTCTGCACCTAGGCCTGACAGAGGGCCTTGGGCACAGAGCTTAAGCCTTCCTGGAAAAAAGGATATTAACCACTGAGCCACCATGCGACACAGAGTGCACGGCTGGGTAGGCTGGACTTTGCCTGTTTAACCTCCCCATTCCCCTGACTTCTGCCCCTGCAGACTTTGTACCTAAATTGAGTTCTTGGAAAAAAGAACAGAGTTCACATGAGCTCAAACATACATGATGGGATCTGTTTTTGTTTGTCTGTTTCCTGGTGATTTATCTTTTCCCCTGGTCACTTTTGCCAGAAATTAATATCCTTACTGCCTTCCCACCCCCTCGCTTTTGCTCTGGGCCACAGCCCCTCCATATACTTTATGCCCCCATCCCCTAAGATGTTACCTGGAACCCTAGGCCTGGGAAGCTGACTCTGAGAAAAGGTGAACTGTGCAGTCATATACACAAGGAGGCTATGTGGTTCATAGTGAGTTGAATGTTAAGGCTTTTTCCTTGTCCTGTACTCTTAAAATGCCTGATGATATCCAACAGTGATGATACCTTGGGCACCACCTTCCAACAAAGTTGTGTCCCACTATTTCGATCTCTGGCTCTTGTTCACCAGACCCTTTCCATGAACATCCACATTTCCCTTGTCAAGTTGCCAGACCCACAGTTAATGGCCCCTCCTCTTCCTTCTCCTTCCTCCCCAACCCCACCCCACAGGAAGAACTTGTCCCCTGACACAACCCCAACATATGACTTAACCCCCTCTATAACTCTCCATGGTCTGGTAATTCCCACGCGTTAAAGTGAGAATCCTACATGGAGTTGAAGTATCTGTCCTGAGGACCTGGCCGAACAATACACAGACACCTATGGTTGATGCTTTCTATTTATCCTTCAGAATTATTTCATGTTTACTGGTTTCTCCCTCTCGATCTGTTTCACCAGCAGACCACTCTTCATTACTTTCATGTCAGAGAGGACTAGTTGGCCATTGATCTTCATGTGAAGCACCTTCTTAGGTTTTCTATTTTAGGTAAAGGGGGACACTCCAACATAAGTTTCTCAAAATCGGGGGTTTCCTTTCAAAATGGACAGAGAAACAGATACATATATGTCAACCTAGCCTCCCGGAACAACACTAAAGACAGCTTTAACCTTTCAAGTCAGTTTCCAGGAGAGAGAGTCTGTGAACTTTTACGTTTCCTCTCTCAGTTCGGTTCAGTTCAGTTCAGTCGGACAGTCGTGTCTGACTCTTTGTGACCCCATGAATTGCAGCACTCCAGGCCTCTCTGTCCATCACCAACTCCAGGAGTCTACCCAAACCTATGTCCATCGAGTCAGTGATGCCATCCAACCATCTCATCCTCGGTAGTCCCCTTGTCCTCCTCCCGCCAATCCTACTCAGCATTAGGGTCTTTTCCAATGAGTCAACACTTTGCATGAAGTGACCAAAGTATTGGAGTTTCAGCTTCAACATCAATCCTTCCAATGAACACCCAGGATTGATTTCCTTTAGGATGGACTGATGGCATCTCCTTGCAGTCCAATGGACTCTCAAGAGTCTTCTCCAACACCACAGTTCAAAAGCATCAATTCTTCGGCGCTCAGCTTTCTTCACCGTCCACCTCTCACATCCATACATGACCATTGAAAAAACCATAGCCTTGACTAGACGGACTTTTGTGGGCAAAGTAATGTCTCTGCTTTTAAATATGCTATCTAGGTTGGCCATAACCTTCCTTCCAAGGAGTAAGTGTCTTTTAATTTCACGGCTGCAATCATCGTCAGCAGTGATTTTGGACCCCCCCAAAATAAAGTCAGACACCGTTTCCAATGTTTCCCCATCTATTTCCCATGAAGTGATGGGAGCAGATGCCATGAGCTTAGTTTTCTGAACGTTGAGCTTGAAGCCAACTTTTTCACTCTCCTCTTTCACTTTCATCAAGAGGCTCTTTAGTTCTTCTTCACTTTCTGCCATAAGGGTGGTGTCATCTGCATATCTGAGGTTATTGATATTTCTCCTGGCAAACTTGATTCTAGCTTGTGTTTCTTCCAGCCTAGCGTTTCTCATGATCTACTTTGCATAGAGAGTTAAACAGGCAGGGTGACAACATAGAGCCTTGATGTACTCCTTTTCCTATTTGGAACTAGTCTGTTTTTCCATGTCCAGTTCGAACTGTTGCTTCCTGATCTGCATACAGGTTTTTAAACCACGCACCCCAATCTTCACTGTACAACTATTTACAAGAGCTAGGATATGCAAGCAACCTATATGGCCATCGGCAGATGAAAGGTTAAGGGAGTTGGGGTACATATACACAATGGTATGTTTCTCAGCTCTAAAAAGGAATGCCTTGAACTCAGTCCTAATGAGTTGGAATGAATATGGAGCCTATTAGGAGTGTGAAGAAAGTCAGAAAGAGAAAAAGCAAATACTGCATGTTAGTACAAATATATGGAGTTTAGGACCACGTAGGTGGTACCGGACATCGAACATGCAGAACAGCAAATAAGACACAGACATATAAAGAACAGAATTTGGACTCCGTGGTGGAATGTGAGTCTGGGTTAATTTGAGAAAATAGCCCTCAAACATTTACATTACCTTATGCAAAATAGACGACCAGCGCAAATTTGATGCGTGAAGCAAGACAACCAAAGTCATGTTGTGGGACAACCCAGAAAGACAGGTAGCGGAGGGCGGTGGGGGTTGGGTTCAGCATTTGGGGGGACACGTGTATATCTATGGGTGATTCGTGTTGGCCAATGTATGAAAAAAACCATCATGGTTTTGTAAAGTAATCATCCTCCAGGTAAAATAAATAAGTTAAAAGACTATTCTCCATAATCCTACACAGTGGTCAGTATTCTCACAATGAGAGTGGCATGTGGAAAAAATGTAAAAGAAAACAAAAATAGAAACAAGTGTGATGATCAAAATGGAATCAAATGATGGTCAGTGGGGAACAGCTTAGCAGAAAGGAGACTCACAGACCGTTGTAGAAAGGGGATTTCAATAGTAGGTGGGCCCCAATTTAAGAGGAGCCTGAGGGTTGCCTTGTTGGCCATGGAATGCCAGTTCAGAGATGTGCAGCTGAGCCAGATATAAATTGGAGTGACATTGCTCTGACCAGGACACTTCATCTACCTCAAGCTTCTCTACTTAGAACCTGTTTTTCACTACAGTTCTCTACTTCTGCTGTCTCTTGCTGATTCCCTCATTCCATGGTGTTACTCTGCATTCCACAGAGTCTCACTTTCTCCACAAGTGAAATAAGTGACCCAAGTTTCTGGAAAACACTTATGCCAGTGCCCAATCCCTGGGCTCCTCGCCTCTCGTCCTCCCAGTACCTCTCGTGTCAGAGCCTTCCTCCTCATATAGTACCACACGGGATTGGGCCAGAGATCCTTTATGATGAACTGTCAGGGCAATGAGCTAGGTCAGCACGGGGCTGGCCAGACCCTGAGCCCTCCTGTACACCGCCAAGAATTCCAACATACATCACCAGTTCTGGCCCAGTGGCCGCGTGGGACCCTACCTCAGCAATCCGGTCAGATCCTGTGAAATTGTGGTCAAAGGACCAGTTGAAGAAGTTAACGCTGCTGTCATGGTGCCTGCGGCTGTATGCCTTGCGTTCAAATCCCTGGTTCCAGTGAATTAGGGTGGAATGAGATGCTCGATATCCTGCAGGAAAAGGAGTATGGGAGAAAGACCTAAATCACTTTCCAATTCAACCTACACTTTTCTGCCCCCACCCACCAAATCCAAGGAGCTGCCTCTTACCAGTGACATTAATGAGATAATCCTTAACAGTCACTTCATTCTGGAAATACCTATTCTTCCAGAAGGACAATGTGATCTTGCAGTGATGAGAGGGATGCCTGAGTTCCTCCACCTGCCAGGACAAAGTGTGGGGAGTAGGGTAGGGGTGGATGGGTGTGAAACCCCTTTACAGAAGAGCTGTCCTTTCCTGTTTTCAGGGGTAAATCATGTCCTCTCCCCTCCGCAGTCACCTTCCCCCCACAATTATCAGTGTCCCCTGCCTGACCTTTAAGTTGGTCATGAAGTGAAGTATGTCTTCATCTTGGTCAGCCATCATAGCTGACATTTGAGGGTGGTTCATAAACTGCTTTAGGTCAAGGAGCCTCTAGATGCTAGAGGAAAAAAGTGCTGGAAGGACAAATCTAGCCTAAAGTGTAGAATGGCGCTGTCTGACTTCATCTTGCGATGAGTTAACTCGTCACATTTCTGTTAACGCAGACTGTATGAAGGCATGACAAGCCCCAAGGCTGTGCCTATAAATGCACTACCAGAGCAGGTTCTGTTCCTAACAGGAAAGGCCCTAAGCTCCATCTCAGCCTCCTAAAACTTAGCTTACTTCTGGAAAACAGGCACTCCTACGTACAAGCAGCATGAGCACTTACACATCCCAACCTCACCGCCAAATTCACGCAGCTTTTCAGAGAAGACCTGGATCCCAGACAAGCCTTTTCTCTGAAGAGTCCCTGGTGCTAATGACAATTCTGATTGGGACCTCTGCAAATAAAGCCCAAGTAGCAATTTGTGCTACCCAGAACAGCAAGGACATCACACCTTATATCGGGAACAGATACACAGAACGGTAACCAATACTCAGCATCCAAAAAATACATTTTGTACCAGAACTGCCAGATCTCTAAACTGCTTCTGCAATTACGCAGATTGAAAAAAAATTCACAAGCACCACACCAAGGGATACACCTTCGACCCAGAATCCACGGATTCCCTCGATGATGGCACTTCTGTGTTCTAGACGCAGCTTCCGCCTCTGGCAGTTCTTGTGTTTCAGGCGAGCGCGGGCCCTTTGGGCTTTCTTATTCACGAAATCCAGCTCCAGCTGCAGGGCCGTCAGGGCCTCCAGTGCGGGCTGATCCCTGGGGGCTCTGGGGCTTGGATGTTCCTGGCCCTGCTCCTGCGAGGACACCTGCTCCTGCGAGGACACCTGCTCCTGCTCCTCGTAGGCCACCACCTCCACCTCCTCCATGATGTCTAACACCAGCAGCTGGAACTCCTGCCCGAATCCCGCCAACTCTCCCTCCTCCAGGGCTGCACCTTTCTCTACCGCCTCCACCCAGAAGAGGGCGGCCTCTTCGCCTGGTGCACTACCTGCGGCCTGCATTGCCTCTGCCGCCCCCACCGCGCTGGTAGGCCCCAGGGTCCCTCCCTCGAGAAGACCCGGGCTCACAACTAAGACCCAGGATCCCGGGGTGCTGCCGCCTTCCTCTGGCCCCGTCTCAGTCTCCATGGTGTTCTGGCCGTAGCCCAGAGCCACAAAGAAGCTGGACGTGAGAGCACAGCTGGCGGCCGGCAAAGCCCGCCAACCAGCCGCAGTCTACGTGGCACAACCAACTGGTTACTTGCCCACAGCCAATGAGCAGGGAAAGGGAGACAGGCATGCCCAGAACCGTGTGCCACCATGCACGGGTAATATGGTGGCGGGAAGGAGCTGAACTCTATACCCTGACCAACAGTATAGATGTGCCAGACCAGCGACTGGGCAAGCCAGGCCAGCTGGAGTCGAAGGCAAGGAATCTGAAGGTGACACTGCAGCCACCGTCAAGCTTGAAATTGCCACTGGGGAAGCGGGCGACTCTGTGTGCTCAGGGGTTCACACAGGTGACACAGGGTTTGTGGGTACATCAGGGACACAGGTGCTCACCTTGGATCTAAACGGCAAGCCACGGGCAGAGCGTGGGTTTGGTGGGGGGTGGGGATCGGCGGGGGAGGCGCTGTTACCGCTGACCTCACCAAAGTTCACCGCCTGCAGAGTCCGTCCCTAACCGTGTGCCTTAGGCTTGAGCAGTGTCAGGAATGCAGCCATACTCTGAGGATGAAGCAGCACACTTTCCTTGGCTCGCTCTTTGGGCCCCACAATGCAGCCCCAAGCCAAACCACCCTGGAGCCCCTGGCCTGCTGTCTGTCAGCTCTTGGCCTTTCCCCTGGCCCACGGCTTAAAGCAGGCACCCCAGCGGCTAAGGATGTGCTCCTGCGGATGCAGTTCCAAGAGAAGCAGAGCTCCTCCTGCAAGTGTTTCAAGTGGAGTAAAGTGCTCCTCCTGACCATTGCTTACTCTCTTCCTCTCGGCCACATAGCTAACGTGGGCACACTCACGTTAAGTGCCTGGATAGATGCAATGCTCACACTCTGCCTCCTAGGATGTCTGGTGTTTCACACTGAGCACCTACATTAGGCCACACACACACACACACACACAGGAACAGGTGACACAAGCACATATGTGTACACACACACATGTAACACACAGGGACACAAATGCAAACAGGTGTTTCAGAGACTGAAGAACCAATGGTTTACATGAAATGCAGAGATTTCCTTATTTCTCATAGGGAAATGTTCATTCTGATTATCAGATGTGAAATATAGAGAAGTTCAAGTTTCATGAAGGAAAATTAGTGCCTAGATTTTGATGCAGTTAATACAGAGATCTCCCTATTTCATGGTGGACAGTCATTGTTTTCTATGTAAGAAATACAAAGAATTAAGTATTTCATGAAGAAACAGTGGTGCCCAGAATTTCTTTTATGAAATAGATGTCCAATTTCCTGTTGGTTCCCATATCTTAATTGCATACTTCATGTCAGTAAAATTTCATTGAGATTTTTACATAGGAAATGGATACAACTTCAGAGGTCAGACAGGAAAGCATATGCTCAACTTTTCATATCTGAACTATCTGGAATTCCCCATTCATGTAGGAAAAAGTGTGCACAGATATCCACATGTGAAACAGACAAGATTCCATATATGATGAAAAAATTATACAAGTAGATTTTCAAACATGAAGTACACATTTCCTATTTCACGTAGAAAAATCTGCACCCATGTTCTCACATGTGAGATAAAGAAAATTACATGTTTCATACAGAAAAATCATCTTTCAGATTTTCCTTGGCACGAAGCAGGGAATGCAAAGCAGTGCTCTGGAACAACCCAGAAAAATAGCATAGGAGGGGATGTGGGAGAGGCTCCAGGATGGGTGGGACCCCAATATACTTACGGCTTCTTAATGTTGATGCATGGCAGAAACCATCACGATATTGTATAGTAATTAACCTCCAGTTAACATTTACGAAAATGTTACAGTATGAGAAATGTGAAAGAACAAGGGGACTCGACTCTGCTCTGCGGTGACCTAAATGGGAAGGAAATCCAAAAACGAGGGGATATGTGTACACCTAAAATGGATTCACTTGGACATACGTACTCAGAAACTAAAGCATCATTGTAATGCAACTATACCCCAATGATAATTGTTTCAAACACCTTACACATCAAGTATAATTCCAGCAGTGAATAAATAAATGGTAGCCTCGTTTGCAATATATATCCATTGAGACATTATTCTAAGTTAAATATTTCAGTTAGAGGAAGAAGAAATCTTTTACATCACATGACACTGTGAAGTTGAAATCCCTTCATTATAGAAACAGAGTAGAATGTGGTCCTTGGGCTACTGGAAATGGTCCGTGATGGTCCAAGTTACCAACTTTTAGTCCCAGGTTGAATAAGCTCATCAAGGAAGATACTGTAATAGAGGCAGGGTGGAAAACGGTGCTGCAGACCTCAGCCCAAGACCTTCAGTGCCGTTAGAAACCCCAATACCACCAACAGAAAGCCTCTGAGCAGAGTGTAGTGAGATATATTACAGCCTTCCCATAGAGCCCTCTAGGCCCTTGGGCCTTGGGATGGGGAATGAACTGTGGAGCTTGGGAACAGGCTGTGTCTTGCAGAGTCCCAGAGCCCTTGCTGAAGCCACTGACTGGTCTGGACCAGGTTTGAAAGCAATGGGCAACGTGTTCCATCCCCACCTCCATGACCGAATGGTTGTGGCAATGTGCATGGGTCACAGTCTACAGGACCCAGCTCTCCAACTGGGTAGACTGAGGAGGCTGAGGGTCAGCTACATGCTGGGTACCTGGCTCCCTCATTGAAGGTGGCTGGGCAGTGTATGGGGGCCTTGGTAAGAGGAGGGCACAGAGAACTGAGAATTACCTCTTCCACCTAGGACTGAGCACTGCTGGAAGTAAGAAGAGTGGGTGCTAGATGAATGCTCCATGACTAGAAAAACCAGCCTGCACAGGGACCCCTCCCCCCCAACCAGGACCATGGAGGGTGAACGTCAAGCTTGGGACCTATCTTTTCAGGAAATAGGGAATAGGGAATAATATTTGCTTCCCTCAAGGATTACAGGAACACAGTTAGCTGACCACCACCTTACTTCAAGAACATAAGATCTGACAGCAAGAAATTTGCAAGAGCTAATCACACCTATCCCTCACCTTTCCTATACATAGCCTTTGCTGAACGCTTTGAGGGAGGTTTTTGTTTTTGTTTTTTCTTTTTTCCATTGCCTTAGGCTTTTATTCATTTTTAATAGAAGCATTTAAAATTGTGAACACTTCTAGACATGCATCTCATGAATTCTGATACGCTGTGTTTTTATTATCACTTAGTTAAAATATTTTCTAATCTTTCTTTTTATTTTTTACCTCTTTTTTAAAATTTATAGCAATTGGAGGCTAATTACTTTACAATAGTGTAGTGGCTTTTGCCATACATTCACATGATACAGCCCTGGGTGTACCTGCGTTCCCCATCCCGACCCTCCCATCTCCCTCCCCATCCCATCCCTCAGAGTCATTCATCCCAGTGCACCAGCCCTGAGCACCTTGTCTCACGCATCAAACCTGGACTGGTGATCTATTTCACATACTATACATGTTTCAATGCTATTCTCGCAAATCATCCCACCCTCGCCTTTTCCCGCCGAGTCCAGCAGTCTCTTCTTTACATCTGTGTCTCTTTTGCTGTCTCACATATAGGGTCATCATTACCATCTTTCTAAGTTCCATATATATATGCGTTAATTTACTCTATTGGTGTTTTATCTTTCTGGCTTACTTCGCTCTGTATAATAGGCTCCAGTTTCATCCACCTCATTAGAACTGATTCCAATGCATTCTTTTTAATGGCTGAGTAAAATTCCATTGTGTGTATGGGTCAGAGCCTTCGTCTCCATTCATCTGCCGATGGACATCTAGGTTGCTTCCATGTGCTAGTTATTGTAAACACGGCTGCGATGAACATTGGGGTACACGAGTCGCTTTCGGTTCTGGTTTCCTCGGTGTGTAAGTCCAGCAATGGGATTGCTGGGTCGTGTGGCCATTCTATTTACAGTTTTTAAAGGAATCTTCAGATTTCTTTGTCACTGGGTGCTCTGGACCTTTGGGTGAGAAAGGAGCTGTCGTTGGATGTCACCTAGGCTGTCTAACCAAAGCACTCCTTGCTGGATTGCCCATTTGGTTAGGACATTGAGTGACGTGGATGAACTATGCAGTCCATATCTTTCTTGGGTTCTTCCAGGCAGCTAGTCTAGCTCCTCGATTTGTTATTGTCAATAAGGAGTTACGGAGGACTTCCTATCCCCCCGGCACTGTGCAAAGATTGTCCTGGAAGGTTGATAATGTTATCAAACCCATTGTCCAGGGGAAGAAACTGAGGCTCAGAGAGGTAGTTCACCCGTTCAGGGTCACACAACTAATAGAAGCAGAGGAGCAGGATCTGAATTCACCGCCTTTGGGCTCCAGTATCCAAGCAAATGTGGTCATGCTTGTCATTCTTGGGTCCGAACATTAGTTACCAACTGCACCAGCCCTGAGATCCAGAAATCAAACCAGATTGGATTTTTTGATTCTTTCCCTTTGAGCCCTGGAGGAGGTGGATATAGTTCACTCCTGATCCTGCTGGGCTGTTTGTGGCTCTTGCCCTTTTACGATTTTCTCTTCCGTGATCCCACTCATGGTAACCATTGCTCTAGAATGAAGACAATACAGAGTTGATGGGGACTTCCTCTTTTCAAGCTTGTAGGGTAACGGATTATTTACCTACAGATGGATGACGCTCACTATTGGGAGTAGGAAATACAAACAGGTTAAATGAAATTATTGTTAGAAATAGACTTTTGCCAATTTTTGCTTGTATATGTAGGAAACTCCTGTTGTTTTATCGTTTTTCCTTTTGCTTGAGACATGGAAATGGGTGCCTTTCCTCTGGACTCAGTTACCAGTAGAAAAAGAGTAGAAGCACAATGATGGTTGACTCTGCTTCAGGGCAGGGAGCAAGATGGGGGCTGGGCAGCTGGGTGACCTGGAGACAGTGCTCCCCCAACCGAAATGGGACAGTACTTCTCAGCCCCAGCCAGGCTTGAAGCCCTGTGACCGAGAATGGCCAGGTCTTCTGCTCTTTCAGCCAAGCCTAAAATCTTAATTTCTGTGTGAAACTTGCGGGTTTCTGAATTGGCCGCACATTCTAAGTTAAAAGCGACAAATAACGAAAGATTGGAAAGCATTGGGTCAAATCATTGCTTCCTAAATAACACGTCTGCTTGCCCCACGTGGCTCTTGCGCTGTGAGTTTGCAATCCCTGCTTTAAGGCTTGGCTTATTTCTTTGAGTCATGGACAGAAAGAGTAAAAGACTTAACGCTTTGGGAATATGTGGGAAGAGCCCAAGTGGTGACTCAAGAATCCATGTCTCTAGCCTCGCCTCTCTGTCTTGGTTTTCTTTGTGTCCCAGGACAAGGGATTTCTCAGGCCCTCTTTTATTTCTAATCTGTAAAATAGAAGCACAAGCTGGAATCAAGGTGGCTGGGAGAAATATCAATAACCTCAGACAGGCAGATGACCCCACCCTTATGCCAGAAAGTGAAGAAGAACTAAAAAGCCTCTTGATGAAAGTGAAAGAGCAGAGTGAAAATGTTGGCTTAAAGTTCAACATTCAGAAAACTAAGATCATGACATCCGGTCACGTCACTTCATGTCAAATAAATGAGGAAACAGTGGCTGACTTTATATTTCTGGGCTCCAAAATCACTGCAGATGCTGATTGCAGCCATGTCATTAAAAGACACCTACTCCTTGGAAGGAAAGTTATGATGAAGCTAGACAGCATATTAAAAACAGAGACATTACTTTGTCAACAAGGGTCTGTCTAGTCAAGGTTATGGCTTTTGCAGTTGTCATGTGTGAATGCTAGAGTTGAACTATAAAGAAAGCTGAGAGCTGAAGAATTGATGCTTTTGAACTGTGGTGTTGGAGAAGACTCTTGAGAGTCCCTTGGGCTGCAAGGAGATCCAAACAGTCCATGCTAAAGGAGATCAGTCCTGAGTGTTCGTTGGAAGGACTGATGTTGTAGCTGAAACTCCAATATTTTGGCCACCTGATGCGAATGGCTGACTCATTAGAAAAGACCCTGATGCTGGGAAAGATTGGGGGCAAGAGGAGAAGGGGACAACAGAGAATGAGATGGTTTGATGGCATCACCGACTCAATGGACATGAGTTTAGGTGCACTCCGGGAGATGGTGGTGGACAGGGAGGCCTTGAGTGCTGCTGTTAACGTGGTCGCAAAGAGTCAGACAAGACTGAGCGACTGAACTCAACTGAACTGAAAATTGATCAGTTTTAACAAATCCTGTGTAGTGTTCCCTTCCATCCCTCCCATTCTATGTTTCCCAGTACTTACCTATGCTGCCAAGATTGAGCTCTGTATAAATTAGAAATGCACGTGGTTTGGTCCGATGTCATTTTTGAATGTCAGTAACTGAAACACTTTCCAGGCAAGTTCCATTTGTCACTTGTATTCACCTGCAACTTAAGTCTACTGCTAACGCCACCAGGACAGTGTGAGGCAATGTGATTTTTTTTTTTTTTTAATTTCAGCATTGAGCATGTTAAATATTTGTGGTTTTCTGGTCCTGCTCCTTTTTCTGTGAGCATGCTACATCCTGTTTTCTTTCTTTCTTTTTTTTAATGTAGGCATAAATGAAATCTCAGAAGATGTTTATATGACTGTCAAGCCCAGCGATTCCAGGAATACAGAGAAGTCAGATAGTAGCGAAAGTGACCCTATCAGTGATGAGGAGCAGAGGTCCAAGAATGAGCCAGTAGTTGCTGAAGACACAGAGTTGTCTCAGATGGGAAAAGAGCCATCTGCTTTCAAAAAAAAAAAAAAAAGAAAAGAAAAGAAGAAAGTCCAAAGTGGCAAACCCAGTAGAGATAGAAGAGGAGCTGAAAGCGTGTCACCAGCCAGTGAGAAAGGCAAGATCAGTCAAGGAGAAGATGAGCCCCCAGCTTGAGAAGGACTTTTCAGACAAAGCAAAATTCTTTCCTCATCCCACAAAGGATAAGCTGAAGGGAAAAGGTGAGACTGACTCCCCAAGAGTGCATTTGGGCCTGGATTCTGATTCAGAGAGTGGATTGGTCGCAGATATAAGAGAAGACCTTTCTGCACTGGAGAGTCGAAAACCTAGGAAGGAACCCAAAGAAACACCTCCCAAGCAGGAGGGTAAGTGACTGTATCAGTTTCTGCTTTCTTGATTTGGTTTTAGAATGCCACATTGCCATTTATACTATCACATGTCATGTCACCCTCAGACATCATGAAGTGTGCACAACAAAGCTTGGGGTATCTCCAAGTCACCTAGCTAGTTACTGAGCAGGACAAGGACTTGAGCTGGGCCTGCCTACCTTTAACCTTCTTGATACCCAATGTGGTTGATTTTGAGCACAGGAGAAGAAGTCTCTTAGAAAGTAATAGGTGCTTCCAGCAGTAAGGTCATTTTGAACCTAAGCAGTTTCCTTTCGAATATGTTCACTTACATGCCTCAAGTGGTTATCAATGCTAAGACGTTGGACAGGGCTGAAATGGAGAAAAGCGTTCAGTTCAAAGACCTTGATGAGTTTATTCTCCCTTACCTCCCCTCACACTGCCCAGGCATCTCAAAATACATTTTCTTACTAGAGTGTAAGGTTTTCCGGGTGAGCGGCACCAGACTGCTGAGTTCTTCTTCAGGTCTGTAGAAATCCAAGGGGCATTGTATGATGCGCACCAGAGCCTGTTTTCTGCCATATTTGCATTTAGCTGACATGGGCCCAAGGCCTCTCAACCTTGGCGCTATTGACATTTTATGCTGGACAGTTCTTTGTCCTGTTTATTGAAGGATGTTTAGCAGTATCCCTGGTCTTTACCAACTGGATGTCAGTAGCATCTACCCAGTGGAGGACTTCAAAAGTGTCTTGACAAAGCTAAATCTCACCTAGTTGTGAACTGCTGCCTGAGTCTTAGCAGTTCTCCCTTTACTGCTGTTAGGGACTGAACCAGCAGTGGCTTCATTCAAACTTGAGACACCCCAGGCATGTTGGAAGACCCTACAGTGGAACATCAGTCCAGTTCAGTTCAGTTGCTCATTCGTGTCTGACTGTTTGTGACCCCATGAATTGCAGCACGCCAGGCCTCTCTGTCCATCACTAACTCCCGGAGTCTACCCAAACCCATGTCCATCGAATCGGTTATGCCATCCATCCATCTGACCCTCTGTCATCCCCTTCTCCTCCCGCCCCCAATCCTACCCAGCATTAGGGTCTTTTCCAATGAGTCAACACTTCGCATGAGGTGGCCAAAGTATTGGAGTTTCAGCTACAACATCGACCTTCCAATGAACACCCAGGATTCATCTCTTTTAGGATGGATTGATTGGATCTCCTGTAGTCCAAGGGACTCTCAAGAGTCTTTTCCAACACCATAGTTCAAAAGCATCAATTCTTCGGCGCTCAGCTTTCTTCACCGTCCAACACTCACATCCATACATGACCACTGGAAAAACCATAGCCTTGACTAGACGGACTTTTGTTGGCAAAGTAATGTCTCTGCTTTAAAATATGCTATCTAGGTTGGCCATAACCTTCCTTCCAAGGAGTAAGCGTCTTTTAATTTCATGGCCGCAATCACCAGCAGCAGTGATTTTGGAGCCCAAAAAATAAAGTCTGACACTCTTTCCACTGTTTCCCCATTAATTTCCCATGAAGTGATGGGACCAGATGCCATGATCTTAGTTTTCTGAACGTTGAGCCTTAAGCAAACTTTTTCACTGTCCTCTTTCAAATTCATCAAGAGGCTCTTTAGTTCTTCTTTACTTTCTGCCATAAGGGTGGTGTCATCCACATATCTGAGTTTACTGATATTTCTCCCAGCAATCTTGATTCCAGCTTGTGTTTCTTCCAGCCCAGCGTTTCTCATGATGTACACTGCAGAGAAGTTAAATAAGCAGGGGGACAATATACAGCCTTGACGTACTCCTTTTCCTATTTGGAACCAGTCTGTTGTTCCATGTCCAGTTCTAACTGTTGCTTCCTGACCTGCATACAGGTTTTCTCAAGAGACAGGTCAGATGGTCTGGTATTCCCATCTCTTGAAGAATTTTCCACAGTTTATTGTGATCCACACAGTCAGAGGCTTTGGCATAGTCAATAAAGCAGAAATAGATGTTTTTCTGGAACCCTCTTGCTTTTTCGATGATCCAGCGGATATTGGCAATTTGATCTCTGGTTCCTCTGCCTTTTCTAAAACCAGCTTGAACATCTGGAAGTTCACAGTTCACGTATTGCTGAAGCCTGGCTTGGGAATTTTGAGCATTATATTACTAGCCTGTGAGATGAGTGCAATTGTGCGGTAGTTTGAGCATTATTTGCCATTGCCTTTCTTTGGGATTGAAACGAAAACTGACCTCCTCCAGTCCTGTGGCCACTGCTGAGTTTTCCAAATTTTCTGGCATATCGAGTGCAGAGCTTTCACAGCATCACCTTTGAGGATTTGAAATAGCTCAACTGAAATTCCATCACCTCCAATAGCTTTGTTCATAGTGATGCTTTCTAAGGCCCACTTGATTTCACATTCCAGGATGTCTGGCTCTGGGTGAGTGATCACACCATCATGATTATCTGGGTCGTGAAGATCTTTTTTGTACAGTTCTTCTGTGTATTCTTGCCACCTCTTCTTAATATCTTCTGCTTCTGTTAGATCCATACCAGTGGAACATAGGAATGATTTAAAAGATATTTGGCCCGTTGGTGAAGCAGTCAGTGAATTTCTCCGCTGGCTTGGCAAGTGGCTGTTGATATGCCCAAGAAAGATAAGAATTAATTAAGAGCCCAGGAGAAACATGGCCTAAGAACAAGTTGGAGATTGTAGCCATAAAACCTCTTGTACTTTGTGAGTTACATACACGGATAGCCAGTTTTAATTATGTAGCTCAGTGGTAAAGAATCTGCTTGCCAATGCAGGAGACGCAAATTTGATCCTTGGATTGGGAAAATCCCCAGAAGGCAGTGACAACCTACTCCAGTAGTCTTCCCTGGAGAATTACATGGACAGAGGAGTCTGGTGGTCTATATAGTCCATGGGATCACAAAAGAGCTGGACACGACTTAGTGACAAAACAGACAACGGGCAGCTTCTGATAGGACCCATCTTCTCAGTTCTGTGTGCCCTGGGGTTTTCTTAGTCTCACTGCTTAAAGCAGGAGGGGGGATGGATTTTGAGCTTTTATCCTCTGTGTTTGTATCATTGTGAACTGTTGCTGAACCACAGTTCCTGGAATTCATTGAAAGAGGATGGAATATCTCTCAGTGATGCAGGGTAGGATGATAGAGAGCAGTTGAGTCGGTCAGGAAGGATGGATCACCACCTCATCCCTTAAAATTATGAGTGGCATCTGAAACATCCAATTCTGTGTGGACTGCGGTTTGAGGGACCACTTCTGATGCTGCAGAAAGCAACAGGAGTAGCATTTTTTCCATGAAGTTTGTGGAATTGTTGGGTCCCAGATGGCAGTGTTCCTATGAGTGATAGATTTAAACTATTCCTTTCTTTCTGAAGTCGACTGTTTGTTTAGTTGTGGATTTTTTCACTGCTTCCAGAAAGGATTTCAGATATACTGATAAAATGGAAATCAAGACACCGAGAAAAATGAATATGAAATAGTGAGAGATGTAGGGAAATTTTACATACAGAAATAACTATGTCAGCCTTCAGAATTAGCAAAGTCACTCTTCCCTTTTGGCCCTGAGCTTCCTGCAGTTGAAATGAAAAGGGAAAAAACATATGAGTGCTTTAAAAGAGCTCATCCCCCCCCCCCCAAATACAAGGCACTCCAGGTGATAAAATGAAGCTGAGCTGTTCCTCTCACTGGTGTCGGAAGGAAGTTTCTCTAGGATCCTCTGAACGTGGTGGGAATTTTATGTAGAGGATGATTCTGAAACAATAGGTCAGTTAGAGGAACTTCACAGAAGTTGAAATCCAGAGCCACCGGAGGATGATTTCGGTCTTGAAGAATTGGCTTCATGTCAGACTCTGCAGTTGAGCATCTTTTCAAAGGTGTGATTTCACTTATGTGTTTATTAAGTGACTGGTGCTTTGAAGAGTGCTTGGTGACCTCCAAGTGATCTTCAGTTAGAAGTGCAGCTTATACAGAGAAACTGAATCCTCAGATCGAAAGATGGCTTTTCTAGCTAGAGATGCCAGAGCAGAGGCTAATGGAGCTCGCTTCAGGACCTTGACTCCACTTACATGTGTCATATCAGTCGTTTCCAGCCTTCTCTGAAAAAGTCCTTTTTTAATGTACAAGACAGTAAGCCTAGTCTGATATAAGTAGGCTAGTTGGGTGGGTCGCTTTTGAAGTGTTGACATTTAAGAAAGTCACTTCTTTTTGAGACTGCAGGTGAGTATATACTCCAAAATTTTTAGGACAAATGGAATTTTCCATGGCCTTTCCTCTTCCTCCCCACCGTCCCAGTAAATCTTCCATATCCTTTAGAAATTAAAGCGTTTTAGTGACTAAATGAAAACTCCCCCAAAGTGTGTCAAGCCTGGAAAGTTTTCAGATTGCATACTCCTGCTTTGTTGTTGTTGTTTGTTTGTTTGTTATTTTAATTTGAAAAAGAGCCCGAATGGGACTCTTTCAGAGAAGTTACCACTCTACAAAGCCAGTTGTTTGCTTTTGCAAGATGAGAGAGAGAAAGGGCCTTTTTGTGGTTGCCCTTTGCCCAAGAAGGTATCAGACTAGCTTATCCACAAGGACAGTATATTTCTTAACCACATGGCAGAAAAGAGAGGCACTAACGTTGCTTTTGCAAGTTAGAAGCCTTGCCTGTGGGATCTCTGCCTTTTAAAAGGGGCAAGCTCAAAGCCACTTCTGCCCCTGCAAGGGGAAGGGGCAGAGGCTGTGACCGATATCTGAAAGGTTGTCCTGGGAACGGGTGGGGGCATCCTCACTCTAGGTAGAGATCTTCTCTCAGTCCCACCCTGTGTTCTGGCACAGGACTTGGGCTGAATTCTTCCCCGGAGGAGCAAGAGGGCCAGTCAGTTGTGTAACCACCAAGACCCCCTCCCCCCTCGGGTGGAAAAGTCAGCCTGTCAGCACTCTTCTCCTTTCACACTCCTTGGTTTTCCCAGAACAACAGTTAACTGAAAATTTCCCCTAGAATAATCAAGAACTCACGTCTTTTCTGGGTGACAGAAATCTAAAAATGACAGGCATGGAGTCATGCAGTGGAAGCATGCTGAGCCCCCCAAAAAAGGTGTTGTCATTAAGGGCTTGCTTGGTGTCTCAGATAATAAAGAATCTGCATGCTATCCTGGAGGCCCAGGTTTCTTTCCCTGGGTTGGTTAGATACCCTGGGGAAAGAAATAACAACCCACTCCAGTATTCTTGCCTGGGAAATCCCATGGACAGAGGAGCCTGGAGGGCTACAGTCCATGAGGTTGCAAAAGAGTTGGACACGATGGAGCGAACTCACTTTCAGTCCTTATTAAACCTAGTTTTATGTCCAGGCACATCGTCTGAGACCAAGGATGCTGACTTGCATCCGTGTTTTTTTGTGTGAACCCGAGGGAATCCTCTCTGGAGATGGATGTTCATCTGTCCAGTGCCTGGGGCCCCTGCAGTCGTAACGGACCCCTTCGCTTACAGATGAACACTCCTGTGGTCACCCCCGGGCCAGCCCTTCTCACTGCCTGACCTCACCCTCCAAAATTCTGCCTATTCCTGGGCATGTCTTGGCTAAAACTGTTCTCTTCCAAATTTTCCCTGCTGTCTGTTGAAATCCTGCCCTCCACTCTCATAGCTCATTTTCTCCCAGTAGATGCACTCCAAAAGGCAGCATTTTTCAAACTCAGCCACTCGTAGTCATTATTTTTGTCATTCCCAAAACCTGCTTGTTCACTTATTGCCCTAGTATATATTTTTTATCTGAAGCAGCAGCTGTTTAAAAAAAAATGAACTCAATTTGGAACTGAAACTTAACTAGCACACAGTAGGGAAAACAGTATTTTGTGCTGTGCATAAAAGATGCAAAATGGAGAACTACAGTCAAAACGAAAGCAAGGCTTCTAAAGTCTCCATAAATACCATTGTGCTGGGGATGGTTCTGTCCTTGGTGTGGAGTTCCCTTGAGTGGTAGGTGTCAAGACTGCCAGGACCACACTGAGACTCTTCGGGAAGGAATTAGAAGAGATGAAAGGGAATACTCTTCATTCTGGGTGGTTCATTGGTATTCAGTGCTTTGGCCACTGGGAGGCTGTCTGGTTCCTTGGGGTACATGCTCTGTAGGTTTTCTGTCCAAGCAAAGGATTCCTGTTAATGACCAGAGGGACTTTGGCTAAGTCTTTCTCAAAGTGCTTACTGAACTCTAACTGTGAAACAAGGTACTTGCAGCGATTCTGTTCAGCCAGTGGGTCATCGACTAACAGGTGGGCAACTCCAGGCCAAGGGGTGGGTCATGTTGGCCTCAGTCCCTCAGAGGCCTTGACAAGTTTCTCAAATGTGAGCAAGCCCACATTTGAGTAACCCAAGGAGTCTGATATTTGAAGTTGCACATGCTGAAGAAGTGGCCTAAGCATATAAAGCAAGAATATGCCCATTCATGGGGAGGCCCTTGGCATGACAGCCTGGGATGGTCACCTAGAACTCACTGACGTGGAGACCCTGCAGGTCAGCCTGAGTCCCGTCTACTTTCTGTTTTGTTTTTTCATGTGTTGGCTTCCGTCGTAGGTGAAGCTCCATCATCCACAACAGTGGGCAGCCAGTCTCCCCCCGAAATGCTGGTCCTCACCCACTCATCCTCCCAAACTTCCACGGCTGGGGTCACGGCCGCCAACGGCACCGTCTGCACAGTCACGGCCCAGCAACCACCACCACCAGCAGCAGCAGCAGCAGCATGAGAAACCCAGTGAAAAAGCAGAGGCCAGTTTTACCAAAGGAGACTGCCCTGGCCATGCAGCAGGTTGTGTGGAACTCATCAAGTAAGTTTCAAACGTCCTCCCAAAAGAGGCACATGCAGAAGATGCAGCACCAGCAGAAGCAGCAGCAAAGATAGCAGCAGCAGCCTCAGTCTTCCAAGAGGACGACATATCAGAACAGACAGGCTGTGAAATATACCGAGCCTCCCTACTCTGCACTCCATGGCACCAGCTCTTCTTTTGCCACATGGACAGGAGAAAAATAGTCCTTGTTTTATTTGTTTACTTCCCCTTGGTTGCCTGGCCACTGTATCCTAGAGGTCTGACACGTTCCATCTGGCATTATTTTAAAAAATTAATTTGCAGCTTGCTGTTTTACTTTTCTTTTTTCTTTTCTCATTTTACAAACAGTGCATACATGTCTTCTTAGAACGAAGTGAAATGGATGCCTAGACACACAAAAATCTACAGTCTTGATTGAATGCATATTTCATTCTCCACCCTTTCTCAGAGGTATTGTTAACCATAAGGTCTTTTTCTAATTCACGTATGCATATGTATTTTTCTGTAAGTTGGCTTAAAGCTCAACATTCAGAAAACTAAGATCATGCCATCTGCTGGCATCACTTCTTGGCAAATGGATGGGGAAAGAGTGGAAACAGTGGCTGACTTAAATTTTCTGGGCTCCAAAATCACTGCAGATGCTGTTTGCAGACATGAAATTAAAAGATGCTTACTCCTTTTTGAGTTTATTTTTGTGTATGGTGTTAGGAAGTGTTCTAGTTTCATTCTTTTACAAGTGGTTGACCAGCTTTCCCAGCACCTTGAAAGGAAAGTTATGACCAAGCTTGACAGCATATTAAAAAACAGAGACATCACTTTGTCAACAGAGGTCAGTCTAGTTAAGGCTATGGTTTCTTCAGTGGGCGTGTGTGGATGTGAGAATTGGGATAACCAGAGGGCTGAGAACAGAAGAATTTAAGCTTTTGAGCTGTCGTGTTGGAGAAGACACTTAAGTGGCCCTTGGACTGCAGGAGATCCGACCAGCCCATGCTAAAGAGATCAGTCCTGGGCGTACATTGGAAGGACTGATGCTGAAGCTGAAAGTCCAATACTTTGGCCACTGGATGCAAAGAGCTGACTCATTTGCAAAGACCCCGGTGCTGGGAAGGATTGAAGGCAGGAGAAGAAGGGGACGGCAGAGGATGAGATGGTTGGATGGCATCACCGACTCAAAGAACATGGGTTTGGGTGGACTTCGGGAGTTGGTGATGGACAGGGAGGACTGGCGTGCTGCAGTTCACGGAGTCGCAGAGCGCTGGACATGACAGAGGGGCTGAATGGAACTGAAGTGTCTTATGTGTGAACCTTCAAGTTGGGAATTTTGAAAGACGTGAATGTTTGCATGTTTAATCCTGTAAGTTAGTTCACCTCCCTGGCGTACATTGTCACCCGCACACATCCTCTACAAGTCGTTGTGCTTTGTGTGCTTTACTGTACAGAGTGCAGTATTACAGTATCTTTATTTCAAGCCCAGGATGTCCATAAGCAAGCATAAAAGCAGCAGTGATGTACCTGGTATTGTACTATCTAGCTGATTGTGTTAGTTGGTTGCTTAGGCTAACTTTGTTGGACTTCTACAAAGAAATTGGACTTAGGAACATGCTCTAGGAATGGAACTTGTTCATAAGTAGGTCACTCACTGTACTATTTATTTTGAAAATCTGGTCTTTTTGACTTTAAATGGCTTTTACTGGAGCATCTCTTAGAAAAGATGGACCACTGGTATTTGTTTTTTATTTGTTTGTTTGTTTTTTTAAGCAGAATTTCTCATGAATTTGAATTAACCAACTGACAACCATCTGGGGGAGGCGAGCAGAGACCAGGCTTCCCGCTCTTTGACTCAACACATGACATTAACCCTATCGTGATAGCTGGAGCTTCCAAGCCCTATTGACAGCAAACGCCCAGATGCACTTTATAAGTCTTTCTGTCTCCATACAGATCCACAGGCTGAGGATTGAGATACAAAGGGGAAACCAGAATTGAAAGAGACACGTATACCCCAGTGTTCGTTGCAGCCCTGTTCATAATAGCCAGGATATGGAAGCAATCTAGATGTCAATGAGTAGACAAATGGATAGGAAAGCTGTGGTACATATACACAATGGAATATTACTCAGCCATTAAAAAGAATACATTTACCTCAAGATTGCTTTGGCTATTCGAGGTTTCTTATATTTCCATACAAATTGTGAGATGATTTGTTCTAGTTCTGTGAACAATACCATTGGTAGCTTGATAGGGATTGCATTGAATCTATAGATTGCTTTGGGTAGTATACTCATTTTCACTATATTAATTCTTCCAATCCATGACCACGGTATATTTCTCCATCTGTTTGTGTCCTCTTTGATTTCTTTCATCAGTGTTTTATAGTTTTCTATATATATAAGTCTTTTGTTTCTTTAGGTAGATATATTCCTAAGTATTTTATTCTTTTTGTTGCAATGGTGAATGGTATTGTTTCCTTAATTTCTCTTTCTGTTTTCTCATTATTGGAGTATAGGAATGCAAAGGATTTCTGTGTGTTAATTTTATATCCTGCAACTTTACTATATTCATTGATTAACTCTAGTAATTTTCTAGTAGAGTCTTTAGGGTTTTCTATGTAGAGGATCATGTCATCTGCAAACAGTGAGAGTTTTACTTCTTCTTTTCCTATCTGTATTCCTTTTATTTCTTTTCCTGCTCTGATTGCTGTGGCCAAAACTTCCAAAACTATGTTGAATAGTAGTGGTGAAAGTGGGCATCCTTGCCTTGTTCCTGACTTTAGGGGAAATGCTTTCAGTTTTTCACCATTGAGGATAATGTTTGCTTAATGGAACTGGAGGAATCAACCTGCCTGACTTCAGGCTCTACTACAAAGCCACAGTCATCACGACAGTATGGTACTGGCACAAAGATAGAAATATAGATCAATGGAACAAAATAGAAAGCCCAGAGATAAACCCACGCACATATGGACACCTTATCTTCGACAAAGGAGGCAAGAATATACAATGGAGAAAAGACAATCTCTTTAACAAGTGGTGCTGGGAAAACTGGTCAACCACTTGTAAAAGAATGAAACTAGAACACTTCCTAACACCGTACACAAAAATAAACTCAAAATGGATTAAAGATCTAAACGTAAGACCAGAAACTATCAAACTCCTAGAGGAAAACATAGGCAAAACACTCTCCGACATAAATCACAGCAGGATCCTCCATGAACCACCTCCCAGAATATTGGAAATAAAAGCAAAAATAAACAAATGGGACCTAATTAAAATGAAAAGCTTTTGCACAACAAAGGAAACTATAAGCAAGGTGAAAAGACAGCCTTCAGAATGGGAGAAAATAATAGCAAACGAAGCAACAGACAAACAATTAATCTCAAAAATATACAAGCAACGTCTGCAGCTGAATTCCAGAAAAATAAACGACCCAATCAAAAAATGGGCCAAAGAACTAACAGACATTTCTCCAAAGAAGACATACAGATGGCTAACAAACACATGAAAAGATGCTCAACATTACTCACTATTAGAGAAATGCAAATCAAGACCACAATGAGGTATCATTTCACATCAGTCAGAATGGCTGCTATCCAAAAGTCTAAAAGCAATAAATGCTGGAGAGGGTGTGGAGAAAAGGGAACCCTCTTGCACTGTTGGTGGGAATGCAAACTAGTACAGCAACTATGGAGAACAGTGTGGAGATTCCTTAAAAAACTGGGAATAGAACTGCCATATGACCCAGCAATCCCACTGCTGGGAATATACACCGAGGAAACCAGAATTGAAAGAGACGCGTGTACCCCAATGGTCATCGCAGCACTGTTTACAATAGCCAGGACATGGAAGCAACCTCGATGTCCATCAGCAGACGAATGGATAAGGAAGCTGTGGTACATATACACAATGGAATATTACTCGGCCATTTAAAAAAATACATTTGAATCGGTTCTACTGAGATGGATGAAACTGGAGCCCATTATACAGAGTGAAGTAAGCCAGAAAGAAAAACAACAATACAGTATACTAATGCATATATATGGAATTTGAAAGATGGTAACGATAACCCTATATGTGAGACAGAATAAGAGACACAGATGCATAGAACAATTTTATGGACTCTGAGGGAGAAGGTGAGGGTGGGACGTTCTGGGAGAATAACATTGAAACATGTATATTATCATATGTGAAACAGAACACCATTCCATGTTCGATGCATGAGACAAGGGCTCAGGGCCGGGGCAATGGGATGACCCAGAGGGATGGGATGGGGAGGGAGGTGGGTGGGGGGTCCAAGAAGGGGAACACATGTAAACCCATGGCTGATTCATGTCAATGTATGGCAAAAACTATTACAATATTGTAAAGTAATTAGCCCCCAACTAAAATAAATAAATTTATAAAACAACAACAACAACAACAAAAACATTTAAATCAGGTCTAATGAGCTCGATGAAACTGGAGCCTATTATACAGAGTAAAGTAAGCCATAAATAAAAACACAAATACAGCATATAGATATATATATGATTCAGAAAGATGGTAATGATAACCCTAAATGCGAGACAGACAGGGAAAGAGACACAAAGGTATAGAACAGCATTTTAGACTCTTTGGGAGAGGGAAAGTGTGGGATGATTTGGGAGAATGGAATTGAAACATGTATATCATCGCATGCAAAATGAATCACCAGTCCATTTTTGATGCATGAGACAGGGTGCTCGGGGCTGGTGCACTGGGATGACCCAGAGGGATGGGATGGGAAGTGAGGTGTGGGGTGGGTTCAGGATGAGGAACACATGTACACCCGTGGCAGATTCATCTCTATGTATGTCAAAACCACTACATATTGGAAAGTTATTAGCCTCCAAATAAAATAAATAAATTTATATTTAAAAAAATTAAAAAATATAATAATGGAGAATTTGAATGAGGAATAAATATATAACTGCATGGGAGGGGGTTATCCAGTGGCTGCACCAAAAGGAGCTCTTGGACATGAAATACAACTTGGGTAAGTGCTGCTGACCTGGCCTCCACTGACAAAGGTTTGGATAGGAACTTCTTGGCATGTCTAGAGTTAGGCCCAAATGTGCACTCAGTCAAAAGTAGTCCAGACCGCCTTACCAATCTTAGGGAGAACACAGCATCTTAGGGAGTCTAACCTGGAGAAACCAGGTATGAAGCAGGAGCTGGCAGAAACCCGTTTTCCTTTCTTCCAAATACCAACATCAGCAACAAATTCATGACAACAACTGTGGTGGCTTCTCCTGCTTGTGAGCTCTGACCTGTTGTAAAACAGAGAAATCTCAGTAGCCTGAGCAGTTTGATCATTGTCCTGTCAGCCCAATGATCAGTCCTGATGCCCTGTCTGGAAGATTAGATCTGCTGCCACTAAACACATCAGAAAAGAAATATATCCAAGTTGTAGCCCCAGCTCTGCTCATCTTAGCTGTGTGCCTCAGTTTCCTCATCTGTGAAATGGGTATTATAGGAGTATACACTCCTTAAGGTTGGAGTAAGGATTAAAAGAGTTCACATTTATAAAGTGTTTACAACAGTGCCTACAGATCATAGGTACTCTGTATTTGATAGAGAAAAAAGCTTATACAAATGATAAATTTCAAAGTGAATTGAGTGGACATTTTTCAGAGGTTTTATGTGAGTACTTCCTACAGAGTCACCTCAGGGCCCCATTTTCAGTATCCTCAGGACCTGACGTTCATGATCATGCTTACATTCGTGGTCAGCGTGGTGGATGCCCATTTTACAGATGAAGACATTGGAGCTCAGGGAAGCTGGGTGATTCTCTGCACGGGCTCATATGACCAGGGCATCCCCGACCCAAGGTTTCACACCTGTTAGGATTCACCTTCTGACCTGGTGTGAATGAACCCATGGCTTGGGATGGGCGATGAAGTCAGTGTCCTCTCCCCTCCCCTCCTCTTGCAGAGTTGAAAAAGGCAGAGATGCGGCAGAGCCTAGAGCAGGAGCAGGGCCAGCTCATTGCTGAGGTGAAGAAGCAACTGGAGCTGGAGAAGCAGCAGGCAGCGGCCGAGACCAAGAGGAAGCTGTGTTGTACCAACTGCAAGAAGGAGGATGTTTTCTACTGCTGTGGAATACCAGCTACTCTGACTACCCCTGCCAGAAGGCCCACTGGCCCGAGCACATGAAGTCTTGCACCCAGTCAGGTGGGACTAAGAGTGTCCCCTGGACCCGACTGTGGTGGACGGGTCCTTGGCTCCTCCTGGATCACAAGGCGCTTGCCACGCTCACTCACCACAGATGACTCCTACATACACGAGAGTAGCAGGCAGACACATAGCCAAGTCTCCAGGCACCATTGTCTCCACCCTCCAGTTTACTTGGATGCATTCACTTGTGTGAATGGAGCTTGTAATGACAGCCCAGATGACGTTAGCTTCATGTGGTTTGCTGTGGTTCCCTGCTTGGGGCAATATTTGTCTCTGCCCCAAGCAATGTGGTCATCCCTGGTAGCTAAGGTGGTAAAGAAACTGCCTGCAATGCAGGAGACCTGGATTTGATCCCTGGGTCGAGAACATCCCTTGAAGAACGAAATGGCAACACACTCCAGTATTCTTGCCTGGAGAAGGCCACAGACAGAGGAGTCTGGCAGGCTACATTTCATGGGGTTGCAAAGCGTCGGAAATGTGAGTGACTGACTAAGCAGACACACACACACACACACACAAATCAAACACATCTTCTACCCCATTCTGCAATGCACAATGTACAATATACTAGACAGCCCCCACCATGGAGCCCATCTTGGACTCAAGGCTATAACAATCACTAGTGCTTATGTGAAGGACAAAGTGCTGCTTTGGAACTAATCTGCCTTTTAAATCTCTTTCCAAAACACAGCAAGCAGATCCCAGGCCAAGAAACTCTAGCTGGCGACACCACCTAGTAAGACGTGATTAATAATATGTATTAGTAATATTTTATACTTAGTGCTCATTTATGGCCAATACTAGAGTTCTGTGTTTAGAAGAAGTCTCCACTTCAAAGAATATATTTAAACACAAATAACATAAATAATGTGACCAGGAAATGTGTCAGTGGATTGCTAAATTTTTCAAGGGTGGTAGATAAATGACCCAAGTTTGAGACGCTTAGGCAGGGGTTCGTAAGCTTTTTTTAAGAAGGTCTAGAGAATAAACGTTTTAGGATTTGTGGTCCATGTGGTCTGTGAAAACCTTTCAACTATGCTGTAACAGGGTGATAGCAAGTGCATGGGGGTGCACACTCGTCTAAAATAGGAAATTATGAAATTGGAACAGTCGTACTATTTGCTTCACGAACATGCTTATATCTCCAGAATGATTTAATAAAACTGATGGTGACTGCAGCCATGAAATTAAAAGACACTTACTCTTTGGAAGGAAGGTTATGGTCAACCTAGATAGCATATTTAAAAGCAGAGACATTACTTTGCCAACAAAAGTCCGTCTAATCAAGGCTATGGTTTTTGCAGTGGTCATGTATGGATGTGAGAGTTGGACGGTGAAGAAAGCTGAGTGCCACAGAATTGATGCTTTTGAACTGTGGTGTTGGAGAAGACTCTTGAGAGTCCCTTGGACTGCAAGGAGATCCAATCAATCCATCCTAAAAGAGATCAATCCTGGGTGTTCATTGGAAGGTCTGATGTTGTAGCTGAAACTCCAATACTTTGGCCACCTCATGCGAAGGGTTGACTCATTGGAAAAGACCCTAATGCTGGGTAGGATTGGGGGCGGGAAGAGAAGGGGACGACAGAGGATGAGATGGTTGTATGGCATCACCTACTCGATAAACATGGGTTTGGGTGGACTCCGGGAGTTGGTGATGGACAGGGAGGCCTGGCGTGCTGCAATTCATGGGGTCGCAGAGAGTCAGACACGAATGAGCGACTTTCAGTTCAGTCAATCTGTCATGTCCCACTCTTTGCGACCCCTAGAACGGCACCACACCAGGCCTCCCTGTCGTTCAGCAACTCCCAGAGTTTACCCAAACTCTGCTGGATGGCGGTGATGCCATCCTCATCTCCTGTTGTCCCCTTCTCCTCCTGCTCCCAGTTATTCCAGCGTTAGAGTCTTTTCTGGTGAGTCAACCGTTAGTATCAGGTGGCCAAGGAACTGGAGTTTCAGCTACAACATCAATAATTTCATTGAACACCCAGGGCTGATTTTTAGGATGGACTGGTTGGATCTCCTTGCAGTCGAAGGGACTCTCAAGAGTCTTCTGCAGCACTACAGTTCTAAAGCATCAATTCTTTGGGGCTCAGGTTTCTTCACAGTCCAACTCTCCCATTCATTCATGACTACTGGAAAAACCATAGCCTTGACTAGATGGACTTTGGTTGGCAAAGTAATGTCTCTGCTTTTTAATATGCTGTCTAGGTTGGTCCTAAATTTCCTTCCAAGGAATAAGTGTCTTTTAATTTCATGGCTGCAATCACCATCTTCAGTAATTTTGGAGCTCCACAAAAAAAAAAAAAGTCTGACACTCTTTCCCCATCCATTTCCTATGAAGTGATGGGACCAGTTGCCGTGATCTTAATTTTCTGAACGTTGAGCTTTCAGTCAACCATTTCACTCTTCTCCCTCACTCTTAAAAATGAACATATCTTCAAACACAGTCTGGAATTCCTGTGTCTGGGAAGGCTTCGATCCAGCTATTCAGGGACCACACTGTAACCTGGGTGGAGCTGGTTGGCATGTCTTAACACATGGTGGTTTGCACAGAGCAGGGTTCCCCGCAGTCCTGGGAACTACTATGCTCGGCGTATATGTGACTTCTGTCCCCCTCTGCACTCAACTACCACCCCTGAGCAGGAAGTAGACCCCGATGTGAACACGGAAACACTAAAAAAGTTATCCCAGGGCACTTCCTCCGAAACTCAGGCAGCCCCCCTGTAAACCAGCGCCTTGAAAGTGAAGGGGACGCCAGCTGAGAAATGCAAGGACAGTGGCTCGGTGAGTATTCATCGCACACACCTAGGGCCAAACAGAATCTCAGAGCAGCCCCCTCCCAATACCATGATGATTCCCGTGATGTGGGAAGTTGTCTGTCTTCAGGCTGCATGTAGAGGGCAAGTGTTGTCTAGTAGAACCTTCTGTGATGATGGGAATGTTCTACATCCCCTCTGCCCATTGTGAAAACCTGTGACCAGCCTCATATGGTACTTGAACAATGAACACTTGAACTGGGGCTAGTGTGACCAAAACCTGGATTTCAGGTTAATTTAATGATAATGAATGTAGATACAATAGCCATGGGTGGCTGGTGATTGCCATATTGGACACAGACATCAAATTTCTGATTTGCCAGGGGGTGCCATATTGATTGCATGCAGATGTTATTTTACAGGACACGTTGGTCATTTTTTACATTTGTAGTCATTATGATTTTAATCCGTGTGTATCAGGGAAAAACATCAATTCATCCCAGAAGTCAAACCTCTTTTACTTTATTGATATCATTGCCTAGGAAGAAGTTATTGTGGAATAAAAGTGAATTGATATAATACGATTTAGTATATAGGTAGCCTTCTCTATCCATGGATTTCTCATGTGTACATGCAAACAACCAAAATTCCACCTCTGTTTGGTTGAATACATGAATGTGGAACCGTTGGATACAAAGGCACAGTTGTATTCATCCTTCTAGGCCATTTTATATAAGGAACTTGCACGTCCTTGGATTTTAGTATCCTTGGGGGGTCCTGGAACCATTCCACCTTGGGTACTAGGGGATGGCTGTACATCCTTTGGGGATAGGATAGAAATCCAGAGAGTAGAATAGGTCAGAGGGGGGGGAGTTGACAAACAGTGTTCTTGAAGCTGAGGCTCTAGCATTGAGTAAGGGGCCTCCCTAGTTCTGTGTCCAGGGAGATGGAGCAGAAAAGGGCACAGGGCTTAGGCCGTACTGACTGGCCTGGCCTTCCCTCCCTGAGCATGCCAGGCAGAGGGAGTTAAGGTGTTGTCAGGGCCATGATGAGCACCCCTATGGATCCCCGGGCTTCCCTGGGGCGGGGTATTGGGGAGGCCCTGTTTAAAACAGTGCCTTGGCTCCATCTGTCTTTTTCTGTGTTTCTAGATCCTTGACCTCTCTGGGTCCAAGGAAATACCCTCTCCTTTCTCTTATGCTCCAAGCTAGACTCTGGTACATGGCCCCCTGATGGTTGTATGTGCTCTCATGTTCCGCAGGGGCAGGGGAGCCATCTCCTCCAGGGGAGTCTGAAGGGTTCAGGGAAGTGGTTTGCAAACTGTTGTTCCTTAGGGATCTTTGAGGGAACCCTGGGCTGGTCAGTAGAGGTGAAGGATGGCTTAGCAAGCAGCTTTGAGGCATTTCTCCAAGTTGAGAATTTACCTTATTTGTGTTAGTTTTTTTTTTTTTTTTTTTTGCTGTGTTTTGTTTTGTTTTTTTCAGTTCTGAATCAAAGACAGAGAGAGTTTCTATTGCTGAATTGAGGTGGGGCAGAAGATACATTTGGTTTGGACAGTTCTTCTGCCCTCAGAAATGACCATAGTAAATTAAACTGTGTGAACTTGTCCCTGAGGTCCCAGCATCCACATTCCGTGGAGGCCTTCAGAGGAGAAAAGCATTTCTACGGAAGTGATCTTTCTGTAGAAATATTTCTTATCGAGGAATAACCTGGCAGGCTGTTTTGGGTAGATTATCTGGCACTAACTTTTCTAGTTCTCTTCTGTGGAGTTTGAGCTGTGTTCTTTAGGCTTTCCCCTGCAACCTCTCAAGTAAGTTTTAGGGCATTCTAAAATGGTTCATCCTCAGTGAGAACAGTTCTGCTTCTTTCAGGGTCCTTCAGCTCCAGGGTCTTTCTCTCTCCCAGATTATTGTCTTCAGCTGAAAACCAAACTTTTGTTTGTTAGTTAGTTTCTGCATATTGAGTACTTAGAGCAAGAAATGATGTATCTTGTTAGAGTGGCTGGAGGTTTCCCAGTGGCACTGGAAGCGGGGTTTAGATCCAGGAGACATGATGAGAGCGTGGCATGAGCTGATTTTCGGGGGAATATGAAGATGAATAGGCATGGAAGTATGACTGAACCGCCTGTCAATTCCCTTCTCACTCTCACTCGGGTCTTGTGACTGCATCTGGAGGACACGTTGAGTTTGGAGCTGAGGTGTCTTCCTCATCCCTTCTTCTAGCTTCTCTTTTTAACAATGGCAGAGGAGACTTGAGGCTTCAACAGCAGCACAGCACCCACCTCTAGTTTTCTGCTACAGTTGGGTTTTCATTATGTTGATTTGTAGAGTTGCCGTCTGTGTAGGGCAGGTATTCTGATTTCCTGCTTTTGGTGTTGATAGAAGAGGTTTTGTTTGACTTAAGTGGAAAGTGAGTTTAGAAACATTAGCTGAGCCATAAGTAGGGGGACTTTGGATGTGTCAAAGCCGTGGAGGTGGTTGGTCGGTGGAAGGGTTCAAATTGGGAAAACACTGCTGCAGGCAGGGAGCCCTGTTGGGGATTTGGAGCAGCACAGTGGTGTCATCCACATGGGAAGAGGAGGATTGGTGATGCTGTGGGGTACAGAATCTGGTGTGACAAGGAGGCTTGCATGTACAAACGTGGTTGGGAGATACAGCATCTGGCAGTTGTGAGGTGAATGAGGTGTTTCCTGGCCTAGGGGTTGGTGGACCACCAGTTTTTATCAGAACTGCTGTTGTCAGATGAAAGCAGCCAGAGATGGCACATAAAGAGACGTTCCTGTGCTGCAGTGAACTTGCACTTGGGAAAGCAGGCATTGGGCTGGATTTTGCCTGTGGACCATCATTGGTTGACCACCCGACCTGAAGCACCCTAGTGTGTGAGGGGATGAAAAGGGAGGGTGGAGAGAAGAGGTAAGGGTCTAGAGATGCTGGTGAGTTGGTGCAGAGGCTGGAGTAGGAGAAGAACATCTCAGGGAGCCTGATGACTAGAGGGGACAGAGGGAAGGAGCCTCAATTGTCAGCATTTATTAGGGAGTGTTTCAGGATTATTCTAGAGTGTGAGCTGAGCTGGACGTTCCTGGATGCCTGATCAGGACTGTGAGCTCACGCCTGTTCATTTCCCCCTTTTTTTGCACTCCACAGCCTTCTGGCTGAAGGCTTGTGTCAAAGCAGACAGACCAGCTCATTTTCTCATTCCTCATATGCCTGACGACTTCTGTATGTGCTCACTGCTTGCTGACAGTGTAGGTGGAAGCTGGAGGAAAGCTGAGCGTTACAAACATGGAGGTTCCTGTGCTCTTTATCAACCTCTGGAACCAGGCTGGTTAAGATGAGGGTCTAGTTGAGAGAAAGAAAGGTTAAACAGGAGTTAGGAACTTCCTTTGGGTGTCCATATCACTCTCCTGTTCACTTGTCTCTTCATCTTAAGATTTTAAAGTGATGCATGCATATCGAGTTGACCCTTGAACAACATGGGTTTGGATTATGCAGTCCAAATCTGAGCGGAATTACGTTCCTGTAATGAATGAATTTCTACACAATCTGTAGCTGGTTGAATCTGTGGATGTGGCTATGGAGGGCTGGCCATGAGATTAAGTTTCCATGCAATCTGGTGTCCATGGTGGGTCGTGGGATGAATCCCCTGTACCATCCCTGATACGACGGGATGTGTGTAGTCAGAGAAAGTAAAATCACACAGGGAAAAACAATTCCTTGCCCCAGTCTTCATGGCTATTTTTTGCATCCTGTACTTATTTATAGATAGCTTATTTCCTCATATTGCTGTTTCTTGACTTTATCTAGACGTTGTGTGTTGACTTGTGACTTTTGAAGATGAGAATTGGGGTCACTTATCACCTCTCTTCTCCCCTCTCTCCAAGACCACTCTGTCACTGTTTGACGTGCTCTATAGGCTTCCTTGCTCCAGTACAACACTTATTCCTTAGTCCTTGTTCTCCCAGCTGGAGGAAACTGTCTCTGGACCCCTCTCTTGGTGCACATTTATTCCCTCACCTCTCCTCCACTGTCATTTTCAGACTTTTCCATTTTCCTGCTCTGAGTTCCCATCACCAAGGTGGAGAGATCTTGTGCATTCTATTCTATAACTGCAGATGGCCCACCTCAGTTCCGGCTGTTGGCTGAGTCATAAACGTTGCCAGATGACCATCTGTGTGTCCATCATTATGGTCGTGCTGTTGGTCTCAGAGTCAACTAGTGCACTGTGATTACATTTCCATCTCTGTATAGCCTTACTTTTCCCTGGGTGTTTTTTCTCCCCGCTCACCACTCGCATATCTTCAACCATTTCCCTGCCAAATTCATTGCCATAAGGGTTGTTTTCTTGAGACACTTCATGGCGCACATTTTGGGCTCTTCCATTTCAAATAAGTATGTGTCTGAGTCCTACCATCATGGCTGAGGTATGGTCCAGTAAAATCTCACCTGTGGCTCCTTCCTCATCCCTTGTCACTCCATGCACCTCCATCACACTCTCTTTCCTGATCTCTCATCAGCCTTGGCAGTAGATTCATGGTTATACTTAGCCTAAATAATCTAGGTTCCTTTGATGGAGCCTTGCCACCTAAGTGTGGTGGAGCCAGCGCCTACAGTTTCCCTGGATGAACTAAGCTCTTGGCAGAGTGGTTCTGAAGGAAATTTGCTTTCAAACTTCTGGGAATTTATGGCTTTTACATCATGGTATGCCTTATTTCCACCTGTAATCTCGTTCAGCGTCCAGTGATCTTAGTTCATGGTTTAATATACATTTGTAAAAGCCTTAGTCTTCTATGACTGCCTCAATTTGGAAAATGGCAACACTGACTCTGAAGCTCTCCAGTTCTAAGGTCAGTAGCCTGTTGGACAGCAGGATAGAGAGCTGGTGGGTTTGTACGGACTTGAGCTCTCTTCCAGACTCTAGCTCTCTGCCAGTCTCTGACGTTGCCTTGCTGTATCTTCAGTTAGCAACAGGTGTGACAAACCACCTGCCTCTGCCCCCAAACATCACAGAGCACCAGCCTCACACAAACTACCCAGTGCAGAAGTGGAAGTATGAACCAACTTCATGACAGCCAACGGGGATCTTTTCCCAGCAGGCAGTGTGCTCGTCTCCTGAGGGAATGTGTGTGTGTTTTCTTTGTGAGCATGTATGTTTCTGAGTGATGGGTCTTGGCTTTGCCTGGTTTCTTCCTCACTGTGCTCCTGATGGCCATTGGAAACAGCAGGAGGATATGAGAGAGAGAGGATGGATGGTCTGGCTTCTCTCTCTCTCCTGCTTTTATTTTATTTTATTTATTTATTTATTTTTTGACCATGCTAACCAGCTCATGAGATCTTAGTTCCCCAAGCAGAGATTGAACCTGTACCCTTGGCAGTGAAAGCACGAGGTCCTAACCACCGAACTGCCAGGGAATTCCCGATCTGGCTTCTTGAAGGGGCTTCATCCTTGCTATTCTCATGGTGAGTGCTGAAGTAACACCCATTTCCTCTGCAGTGATTGGCTGAATGAGCCAGCGTGCCCTGTGCTGTCCATGGGAGAGGTCAGGCTCTGCACTTACTCAGGTGGCCTGGCTCTGGGATGTGGCTCCTGTGCTAAGTAAGCTAAGCCCCGCTGCCTAGCTGTTCTCTGCCTTCAGCAGAGCTGGGGAGATTCGATGTGACTTGAGTACATCTTTGTCAGAGCTGGGGAGATTCAATGTGACTTGAGTACATTGTTGTCAGAGTTTCCGTGTCGTGATGACCAGCTCAATCACCGACTTTCCATAGGACTAACAATGTAGGTGTCACGAGTAGGGAAGAATGTCTAAGAAGGGGTGGATTTGGACTCAAGAACCCTAAGATAGCTCCACCCTGGAACCCAGCTCTGCCCACCACAGTAGCGCTCCCTTTGGGTCATAGATACAAGTGACGAGAATGTGTTCTCTCCTGAGTGAATATGTAACTTGGGAGATCCTTATCACCGTCTTTGCTGCTTCTCTTCTCGAACCAGAGCTCAGAACCACACACATTCTGCCTATCACTAGGCGATGATAAGAGTACTTACCCTTCTAGGTGATGATCTGGTCCCTTGCTCCCCCACTCTGATTCTGTCTCTAAGCTTGATAGTCGACCTCTTGTGTTCATATATTATCATCCCACCTCAAGAAGTTAAAAAAAAAAAAAAGTTTTGTCCCAATCTGTCTGAACTTGGTAAACGATCTAATATATGATGAGATCTCAGTGATGTGCTGGTGGGTCTCTCAGAGTCGGCCATCCCACTGAGCCTGCAGGCTGGGTGTCTCCCCGCTGGACAGACACCTCATTTGGCTCTTCCTTCAGTGTCCTCACGTCTTACTCATCCACGATGTAGCTCCTTATGGTGCACGTGTCCTTGAAACTCCCTTAGCCCTTACTGTGGTTCTTTCATCCTCTGTTGATCCATTAGCTTGTCCATACTCGGAGCCAGTTGGGCTTAACCGTTAAGCCCAGGTGGGCTTAACCATTCTGGTCTTCACTCTTTTTCCTTTGGCTGGTTGGGGTATAAGTCTGCTTTCAAGTTGTCTATACAGTGATGAAAGAAACTCCGTTAACAGGATTAAGTAGACTGAACACCAAATCTCAGTGCCTTTCTTGGTGCCCAAGGTTAAATATAACAAGAGCTTGGGGTTCTTTGTGTCTACACATGCAGTAAGAGTGCCTGGTCCCAATTACTGCATAAGAAACCCCTTTCTCGATACGTTAGTACGTTTCCCCCCTCATCTTTATTTTTTCTGAGCACAAAGCCCTTCTGTTTTTCCAACCAGCTCTTGTTAAATCCTTAAAGACCCAAAAATCCAGATCAGTAAACAGTGGCAGGATTTCCCCCCTGTGTGTTGGAGAGTTGGGAGGGGAAGGTGGCTTCCTGGGGAAGCAGGTGCAGATCAAGTAGAAGGGGGTGGGCAGGAATGGCCATGGATGGGCAGGAAAGCTAAATCTCCCTTTCCCCTTGGCTTTCCCCCTCCCAGACCGTTCCCAGAGCAGTAAATCCACTTGCTGGAGCGGCAGTGAGGAGAAGCGAGGCTCAGCCCGCTCTGAGCAGAACACTGGTACCAGTTCAAGGAGCCTCATCCTGAAAGAGTCCCACCTGGACACCTTCTGTGCCTAGGGACATGCTAGGACACACACCACCCACTCCATAGAGGGAAAAAATCCAGACACCAGGGAAACCAGAAATGGCAAAGAAACATGAGACAGGAGGACTGCCACCCTCTGACTTGGCCTCTGCAACTGGCATGGAGGGCAGGGCACATTATATCATGTCTGGCATTACCCTTCACTGTGGAATGTTCCACCCACATGAAATCTTTGCTTTAGATGTAAATAATATACAATTTGTGACTGTCATCAAGCCTAGAGTAGCTTTCCCTTTTCACACTTGTACTAACTTTAACTTCCTTAAAAGAGAGAGAGAGAGAGAGAGAGAGAGAGAGAGAAAAGCAAAACAAAACAAAACAAAAGACACACACAACAACAAAAGGAATGTTTGGATGCTGGAGAAAGGATGGTCACCCAGCCAGTCTGACACAGGGGTACAGAGAGGGGACAGGGGTTGCTTTATGGTGCACAGCTCCTTCTCTGTGACACCCTGTGAGCTGTTTCCATTTTATGTCTGTACACAGCACATTGGGATCAGGAATTTCCAGCACGGAGTTTAGTGCTGCTATGGACACATCACATGCACCCACTGGCCCATTTCAAGTGCTATGTTACCATGTTTTAAAAGGGAAGCTCTCTGGACCAGAAGAGCACATAGATGTGCTCATTAATCTGATGTGATTTCCATGATGACTCTACTCCAATAAAAGGGACAAAAGAAAAAAAGGAAAAAGCCATATCTTTGTTTACAGATGATTAACTAGAAACAACCCCGCTCACCGCAGTTTGCAGAAGAGAAGACCGTAGAAAGCATTCAAGTCCGAAGCTCCAAAACAGAGATTTTCTTTGCTTTGTGGTTCCTTTAAAGACACTCACACCTTCTTGGTAAGAGATGGCCATGCTTCATAGAAGTGAAAAGTCAAAGGCGAGACACACTCGGAGGACATTTGAGCCTGAGATGAAGCATGTATGTAATATTTATACGATGGAATTTTAGGTTTATATGTCAATATGAAACAAAAGCAGTTTGAGGGGAAGCAGGACACCACTCTGCCGTTACACTCTGTATGCTATAGTACCATTTTGTATGTATGTTCAAGAAGCATTGAACAAAGCAAAAAGGTGATGTATGTATAGGATAAAAATTAATTGTACGGTTTCATTTCAGTACATTTTGTTGTACACTTTAATCTTGTTTCCTTTCTCTTCATTATTGATAAGAGGATGTGAACTGTATAGTTTCCAGCTAGTTACTCATAATAAAAAGAAATAAAAAAGAGGGTACTAGAGGAAAACAAGAAAGAACATTTGTCAATTGCAGTTGTCAAAAGAAACAAAAACCTAGCCTTCTTTGTGAAGCATAATTGCTTTTCGCATACGGAAGTATTTTTTTCACAATTTCTTTGTATAACATTTGTATGAAACTTAAATATCTTCTCTGATGAGGGTGTTTCTTTGTGACTGAACCAGTAGATTCACGAGGTATGTTCTTATGGGTTCTCCCCACCCCCTAATTTTTTCAGAATCTTCACCTTTTTTAAATGAAGCTGTTTTGGAAAAAATATGCCTTGCTCTTCCTCGAACTGACAGTTTTCCATTTGGTCAGGATGGATGTATCAGGTTTGGGCCAAAGACGGAGACGGGGTCACATGAGGTCAGGAAGGTTTCTCTCCACATTATAAATAAATGTCCCCACTTGCAGCTTTCCTGGGAAGTTCAGTTCGAGAGAATTTACTGACAGAGATGGAGTCAGAAGGGAAATCTGGGGTCAGTCTCAGAAGAACACTGGCAGGGAATGAATTTGTCTTTCAGTAGCCAAGATGGCAACCTGAGCTACAAGGAGCTCTGTGGGCAACGTGTGACCTTGACTCTGCCCAGGCACATCCTGGTCATTTCATCTTCATGGGTCACATAAGTATTTTTTTTTTTCCATCATTAAACATGGGAACACTCCTCAGCTCCATGGCTAGACAAAAGCAGGGCATGTTTGGCCCCTCAAGCCATCCCTGGCTGGTGTTGTGAAAGGAATGGAATGGAACTGGTTTAGAGAAGACCTTACAAGAGCTTCCTTATTCTTCTCTCGGGGTATGGGAGCCTGCCACGTGGCAGGTGGCAGTGTGTGTCACAACTCCCAGTTGATGGATATTCAGGTTGTCTGCTGATAGCAGCCATGGCCAGCAGACCAGCCTTGTGTGCAAGTCATCAGCTAGGTGAGGGACCTATGGAATTCATCTCAGGAGGTTACATCCAGGGCTCAGGGACTGGCCAGGACTTGGAGGTTCCAGACAGGGAAGCAGGACCTTCTGCCTCTGACTTTAGTCTGAGTGGGCTGTTTTCAGGGCTCAGGGGCTCAGAGTCTAGAAATGAGGAGGAGAGGGAGGCCACCAACTGTCTGCCGTGGTCCTTTCTCCTTTCTCTGAGCAATAGCTAAGCACAGGGCAGGATGGGCCCCACCACCTACCCCCTTCTACCACTGCCCCGACCTGCACAGTTGGCCTGGTAGGTCTCCTGCTGCTGCTAAGTCCCTTCAGTTGTGCCCGAGTCTGTGGGACCCCATCCATGGCAGCCCACCAGGCTCCCCTGTCCCTGGAAATCTCCAGACAAGAACACTGAAGTGGGTTGCCATTTCCTTCTCCAATGCATGAAAGCGAAAAGTGAAAATGAAGTTGCCCAGTCGTGTCTGAGTCTTCACGACTCCATGGACTGCAGCCTACCAGGCTCCTCCATCCATGGGATCTTCCAGACAAGAGCACTGGATTGGGTTGCCATTGCCTTCTCCATTGGTGGGTCTAGAGATGCCCTTTAATGCAGCCAGGCACTATCGCCACCTAATGGTCGTCATGGAGAACTGCAGCCCTTAGAGCGGAAGCTAGACCCAGGAGGGCACCGGTGGAGGGTCATTCATGAAACAGTTGTGTGCTGAGCATCTGTGGGGAACCAAGCACTGAGGACACAGGCTCTGCCTTCATCCATCTGACATTCTCACTGGGAAGCAGATCTGTATATGATAGAATCTTAGGTAGGACAGAATCAAATATGTAGCATATGGAAGGGAAGTAGTTGGTGTGATTGGGGACGGCCTCTTGTAGAACTGGCCTTTGAACTGAAACCTTTATGTGGGAACTGAGCATGATGTCTTCAGCAGTGATTTAGTAGTGCCGGCTGAATGTTAGAAGTGCCTGGTAATTATTAAAACAACAATAAATGTTCAGGTGCCACCCTCTTTCCCCCAAGTAATGATATCTGACTCTCTCAGGTGGGGTTGGGGCATTCATAAGTTCTTCAGGTGATTCTGCTGGGCAGCTAGATCTCAGAGCCTGTACCTTTATTGGAAGAACACCCAAGGTAGAAGGGAGACCAACTAAAAAAACCTGAGGGGGCTTCTGGATCTTCTCAGAATAGGAGAAAGTTGAGGGGGCCAGAATGAGGGATTCAGCATTGGAGATGGAGCTGATGAGATCAGAGAATGAAAAGAAATCAAGGGGTTTGGGGGCTGAATTATGATCAGAAGGAACTGGGAAGCCAGATTGGTTGACATTTTAAAAAGGATTTATTGAGATAGCATTTAAAGTGTATAATTGCTTTGGGTATTTCACATTTTTTTAAAATATGGTAAATGAGATGTAACAAAATTTGTCCTTTTCATCATTTTTTAAGTGTGTTAGTCAAGGTTGGGGTTTAAACATGTAAATCAGCAGGAAAGGAACATGATAAATGTGCACCAAACCAAGCAAAAGAGGAGGAGATAGAGAGTCTTCCAGAAAAAGAATTCAGAATAAGGAGGTTAAAAAAGATCCAAAATCTGGAAGACAAAATGGAGTTACAGATAAATAGCCTGCAGACAAGGATTGAGATGATGGTGAATCATTGAACAGGGACCTACATGGAAAAAAAAAAAGAGCCAATCAATAATGGATAATGGAATATATGAGATCAAAAACTCTCTGGAGGGAAAGAAAAGTAGAATAACAGAGGCAGAAGATAGGATAACTGAGGTAGAATTGAATGGTAGAAATAAATGAAGCAGAGAGGAAAATAGAAAAAAAAAAGAATTAAAAGAATAGAGAACAACCTCAGAAACCTCTGGGACAATATTAAAGGCCCCATCATTTGAATCAGAGGAGTCCCAGAAGGAGAAGAGAAAAAGAAATGCCATGAGAAAATACTTGAGAAGTTAATAGTTGAAAAATTCCCTAAAAAGGGAAAGGAAATAGTCACCCACATGCAAGAAACCTAGAAAGTCCCAGGCTAGATAAACATAAAGTGAAACACCCCAAGACACATATTAATCAAATTAACAAAGATCAAACACAAAGAACAAATATTAAAAGCAGCCAGGGAAAAACAACACATTACACACAAAAGGATTCTCATAAGAATAACAGCTGATCTTTCAACAGAAACTCTTCAGGCCAGAAGGGAATTGCAGGACATGCTTCCAGTGATGAAAGAGAAAAACTTTCAACCCAGATTACTGTACCCTGCAAGGATCATAGTCAAATATGAAGGAGAAATCAAAAGCTTTACAGACAAGTAAAAGCGGAGAGAATTCAGCACCACCAAACTAGCTCTTCAACAAATACTAAAGATCTTCTCTAGGCAGGAAAAACAGAAAGGTTGCATAAACCTGAACCGAAAATAGTAAAGCAAATGGCAACAGGATCATACCTGTCAATAATTACCTTACATGTAAATGGGTTGAATGCCGCAATCAAAAGACAGAGACTAGCTGAATGGATACAAAAACAAGACCGCTACTTATGTTGTCTACAAAAGGCCCACCTCAAAACAAGGGACACATACAGACTGAAAGTGAAGGGTTGGGGGGAAAAAAAAACAGAAGAAAGCAGGGGTAGCAATACTCATATCATATAAATTACACTTTAAAATAAAGCCTGTGGAAGAGACAAAGAAGTACACTATATAATGATCAAAACATCAAACCGAGAAGAAAATGTAATGATTAAAAATACATAAACACCCAACATAAGAGAACAGCAATATGTAAGGAAAATGCTAACAAGCATGAAAGGGAAGATTAACAATCACACAATAATAGTGGAAGATTTTAATACCACACTCACACCTATGGATGGATCAAGTAAACAGAAAATCAACAAGGAAACACAAACTTTAAATGATACATTAGAACAGAGAAACCTAATTGATATCTATACTAATTTTACACCGAACAATGAATTTCACATTTTTTCTCAAGTACACGTGGAAACTTCTCCAGAAGAGATCACATCCTTGGCCATAAGTCCAGCCTTGATAAATTCAAAAAACCTTGAAATCATTCCAGGCATATTTTCTGATCACAATGCAGTAAGACTAGATGTCAACTGCAGGAGAAAAACTGTTAAAAATTCAAACATATGGAGGCTGAATGTCACGCTGGTAAATAACCAACAAATCACAGAGGAAATCAAAAAGACATCAAAATACGCATAGAAGCAATTGAAAATGAAAACACAACAAGCCAAAACCTATGCGGCATTGTAAAATCACTGCTAAGGCGAAGGTTCAGAGCAAAACAGCCTTACCTCAAGAAACAAGAAAAAAGTTAAACAAATAACCTAACCCTCTGCCTAAAGCAACTAGAAAAGTAAGAAATGAAGAACCCCAGGGTTAATAGAAGCAAAGAAATCATAAAATAGGGCACAAATAAATGTAAAAGAAACAAAAAAGACTAGAGCAAAAATCAACAAAGCTAAAAGCTGATTCTTTGAGAAGATAAATAAAATTGACAAACCATTAGCCGGACTCATCAAGAGGCAAAGGGAGAAGAATCTAATCAACAAATTAAAAATGAAAATGGAGAGATCACAACAGACAACACAGAAATACAAATGATTATAAGAGACTACTATCAGTAACTATATGCCAATAAAATGGACAACTTGGAAGAAGTGGACAAATTCTTAGAAAAGTACAACTTTTGAAAACGGAGTCAGGAAGAAACAGAAAATCTTTACAGACCCACCACAAGCACGGAAATGGAAAGTGTAATCAGTAATCTTCCAGCAAACAGAAGCCCAGGACCAGACGGCTTCACAGCTGGATTATACCAAAAATTGAGAGAAGAGCTAATATCTATAGTACTCAAACTCTTCCAGTTGCAGAGGAATGCAGACTTCCAAACTCATTCTATGAAGCCACCATTACCCTACTACCAACACCAGACAAAGATGCCACACACAAAAAGATAACTACAGGCCAATATCACTGATGAACATAGATGCAAAATCCTTAACAAAATTCTAGCAAGCAGAATCCAACAGCATATTAAAACGATCATATATCATGACCAAGTGGGCTTTATCCCAGGCATACAAGGGTTCTTCAATATCTACAAATCAATCAACATAATACACCACATTAGCAAATTGAAAGATAAAAAAAACATATGGTTATCACAATAGCTGCAGAGAAAGTCTTGAACGAAATTCAACATCCATTTATCATGAAAACACTCCAGAAAGCAGGCATAGAAAGAACATACCTAAACATAATTAAAGCTATATATGGCAAACGCACAGCAAACATTATCCTCAATGATGAAAAATTGAAAGCATTGCCCCGAAAGTCAGGATCAAGATAAGGATGTGCACTCTCACCACTACTATTCAACGTAGTTTTGGAAGTTTTGGCCGAGAGGGATCAGAGCAGAAAAACAAATACAAGGAATCCGGATTGGAAAAGAAAAAGTAAAACTCTCACCGTTTGCAGATGCCATGATCCTCTACATAGAAAACCCGAAACACTCCACCAGAAAATTACTAGAGCTAATCAACGAATATAGTAAAGTTGCAGGATACAAAATGAACACGCAGAAATCCCTTGCATTCCTGTACACTAACAAGGGGAAAACTGAAAGAAATATTAAAGAAACAATTCCATTCACCATTGCACCGAAAAGAATAAAATAGTGAGGACTATATTTACCTAGAGAAACAAAAGTCCTGCATATAGAAAACTAGAAAACACTGGTGAAAGAAATCAAACTGGACACAAAGAGATGGAGAAATAGACCATGTACATGCATTGAAAGAATCAATACACTGAAAATAGGTATACTACCCAAAGCAAACTATAGATTCAATGCAATCCCTATCAAGCTACCGACGGTATTTTTCAGGGAACTAGAAGAAATAATTTCACAATTTGTATGGAATTACAAAAAACCTCTAATAGTCAAAGCAATCTTGAGAAAGAAGAATGGACCTGGAGGAAATGCCCTGCCTGATTTCAGGCTATACTACAAAGCTACAGTCATCGAGACAATGTGGTCCTGGCACACACACAAAAAAGATATATAGATAAATGAATCAAAATAGCAAGCCCAGAGATAAATCCACGCACCTATGGATACTTTATCTTTGACAGAGGAGGCAAGAATGTACAATGAACACAAGACAATCTCTTTAACAAGCATGCCGGGAAAACTGGTCAACCACTTGTAAAAGAATGAAACTAGAACACTTTCTAACACCGTACTCAAAAATAAATTCAAAATAGATTAAAGATCTAAACGTAAGACCACAAACTATAAAACTCCTAGAGGAAAACACAGGCAAAATACTTTCTGACAGAAATCACAGCAGGATCCTCTATGACCCATATCCCAGAGTAATGGAAATAGAAGCAAAAATACACAAATGGGACCTCATTAAACTTAAAAGCTTTTGCACAAAGAAGGAAACTCTAAGCAAGGGAAAAGGATGGCTTTCACAATGGGTGAAAATAATAGCAAACAAAGCAACTGACAATGAATAAATCTCAAAACTATACAAGCAACACCTGCAGCTCAATTCCAGAAAAATAAGCGAGCCATTCAAAAAATGGGCTAAAGAACTAAACAGACATTTCTCCAAAGAAGACATACAGATGGCTAACAAACACATGAAAAAATGCTCAAATCACTCATTATCAGGGAAATGCAAATCAAAACCATAATGAGGTACCATCTCACACCAGGCAGAAAGGCTGCTATCCAAACGTCTACAAACAATAAATCCTGGAGAGGGTGTGGAGAAAAGGGAACCCTCTTACACTGTTGTTGGGAATACAAACTAGTAGAGCTACTATGGAGAACAGTGTGGAGATTCCTTAAAAAAAAAACTGGAAATGGAACAGCCATATGTAACAGCAGTCCTACTCCTGGACGTAAGCCCCAAGGGAACCAGAACTGAAAGAGACACATGTGCCCCAATGTTCATCGCAGCACTGTTTATAATAGCCAGGACACGGAAGCAACCCAGATGTCCATCAGCAGAAGAATGGATAAGAAAGCTGTGGTATATATACACAATGGAATATTACTCATATATCCAAAAGAATGCATTTGAATCAGTGTTAACGAGGTGGATGAAACTGGACCCTATTATACAGAGTGAAGTAAGCCAGAAAGAAAAGCACCAATAACACACACACACACACACACACACACACACACACATACCGATGCCATAGGTATATATATATATATATGGGCTTCAGAAAGATGGTAATGATAACCCTATATGCAAGACAGGAAAAGAGACACAGATGTATAGAACAGTCTTTTGGACTCTGTGAGAGAAGGCAAGTGTGGGGTGGATTCGGAGAACAGTGTTGAAACATGTATATTTCCATATATGAAACAGACGTCCAGTCCAAGTCCGATGCATGAGATAGAGTGTTCAGGGCTGTGGCACTGGGGTGACCCAGAGGGATAGGATTGGACGGGTGAGGGGTTCAGGATGGGAAACACATGCACAACCGTGGCTGATTCATGTCAATGTGTGGCAAAACCACTACAATATTGTAGACTAATTAGCCTCCAATTAAAATAAATTAATTTAAAAAAGAAAGAAAACTAAAAATTTCAAAACGAAAAACATGTAACTGTTTTCTAAACTGCAGTGTTCACAGACCATCTTCATCTTGGACTACATGAGGACACCACCTCTATTATTACTTATTTTTTTTTAATCCAGCAAAAGAAAGGTGACTCTCATTCCTTCTAGCATCACTGGTGTGGGTGTATCCCACGTGCTGAGCTGTGTGGTTGAGAGATTGCTCCGTACAGGAATCTTTTGGTCTCCATGACAACCCGAGGAGGCAAGTACTAATCATAGTCCACTGTCAAGATGAGGAAAGTGATATGCTCCATGTCACACAACAGGTCAGTCAGCACCACAGCCTGGATTCAAATGGGTCTACCCGACTCACAACCCAGGTCAGTGACCCCCTCAGAGGGACACTGGCCCAGAGTCTGTGGCACTATAATAATTTGACAAAATGCCTCTCCCTGACTCCACTGCCTATGGGGTTGGACATTGTTCCTTACTTAATCCAGTTTTGCAAAGAGGCTTGATGGTTAAATGAAGTTAGAGGGGTGTCAGCTTTCTACTTGAAAAGAATGAAATCCATTACAGGTAACTTTGAGCAGGAAAGAAACTTATTAAGAATATTAAGTGACACAGATTTCTGGGAGGAAAGGCTGGAGAGGCAGCCATGACAATATAGAAATTAATTGCAGGATCTTCTGTCACTCATTGGAAAAGACCCTGACGTTGGGAAAGATTGAGGGCAGGAGAAGAAGGGCATGGCAGAGGATAAGAAGGTGGGTTGGCATCGTCAACTCAATGGACATGGGTTTGGGTGGACTTTGGGAGTTGGTGATGGACAGGGAGGCCTGGCATGCTGCAGTTCATGGGGTCGCAGAGAGTCGGACTCGACTGAGTGACTGAACTGAACTGAACTGTCACTACCACTGGCTTCAGACACAGCGGCTGTCACTAGTGAGATGGCTTATGTCTCTTGCACCTCTGCTAGATTGAATTCCATGCATCAGAATCCACTTGCATTGCTTTCACCTGTAGGTGTATCCATTGGTTAAGCCTGCATTCCATGTGGCTGTAGTAATTGAGTCTTAGGTGCCATCTGGATGTATTTGATTGGCTGAGCCTGGGTACCATCTAGGTGCATCTAATTGATTGAGCCAATACACATGGTTACATTCTGACTGCAAAGGAGGTGGCAAAAATGAGATTCAGACTGTTTCTAGTGCAGATTTGTAAGATGGACAATTAAAGCATTGACTAAAAAGTCTCCTCCCTGCAGACTTGTCCACAGTCTCTTTATCAGTCAGGTCAGCTTTTCAAAGCTCAATTCATCCTACTAAGTAAAGCGGAAAGGTTTAGTAAGTCAAGTGGTCTGTGCTCTGCTGTGTTAATTTGTCTAGGCTAGTTCTACATTTCCTAGAATCCCTTTCTTTGATTTTGGGTTCAGTCAGTCTGTTCAGTGGCGTAGTTGTGTCCATTTCTTTGCGAGCCAATGGACTGCTTCAAGTCAGGCCTCCCTGTCCATCATCAACACCCCGCAGTTTACTCAAACTCGTGTCCATTGAGTTGGTGATGCCATCCAACCTACTCGTCTTCTGTTGTCCCCTTCTCCTCCCACCTTTGATCTTTCCCAGCATCAGGGTCTTTTGAATCAGTCAGTCCTTCATGTCAGATGGCCAAACTATTGGAGTTTCAGCTCAGCATCAGTCCTTCCAATGAATATTCAGGACTGATGTCTTTTAGGGTGAACTGGTTGAATCTCCTTGCAGTCCAAGGGATTCTCAAGAGTCTTCTCCAATACCACAGTTTCACAGCATGAATTCTTTTGGTTCTCAACTTTCTTACTACTCCAGCTCTGACATCCATACATGACTACTGGAAAAACCATACCTTCGACTATGCTATTCCTCTGCCTTTTGTAAAACCAGCTTGAACATCTGGAAGTTCATGGCTCACGTATTGCTGGAGCATGGCTTGGATAATTTTGAGCATTAATTTACTCGTGTGGGAGAGGAGTGCAATTGTGCGGTAGTTTGAGCATTCTTTGCAACTGCCTTTCTTTGGGATTGGAATGAAAACTGAACTTTTCCAATCCTGTGGCCACTGCGGAGTTCTCCTGATTTGTTGGCATATTGAGTTCAGCACGTTCATAGCATCATCTTTCAGGATTTCAAAATAGCTCTACTGGAATTCCAGCACCTCCACTAGCTTTGTTCCTAGTAATGCTTTGTAAGGCCCACTTGAATTCATATTCCAGAATGTCTGGTTCTAGGAGAGTGATCACACCATTGTGATTATCTGCATCGTGAACATCATTTTGTACAGTTTTTCTGTGTATTCTTGCCACCTCTTCTTAATATCTTGTGGCCTAGAGGCACACAGATATCGTCTATGCCTGCCCAGCGGCTCCCTACCAGAGACTTCAGTGTTCAGACCACTGGATGGGAAATGATCTGAAGCTACTCTTCCACAGCCTCTTAAAAAAAAAAAATCCACAGAAAACAGGTTGAAAGAAATTAAAAAAAAAAAAAACAACAAAGTCATGTAGCAAGTTGAGTACCTTGACAGTAGAGAAGGAGGAGCATGTGGCAAAAAGCATAGGTTCTTGGGGAATAGGATTGTCCTTAGTAACGACATTTGCATTTCAAAACTTAGGAACATGGCGTCTTACAATGTATCTTCCTAGGGACATGGTCCTTGTATTGTAATTTATCAAAATCCACTGACTTTCATAAAAAGTATGAATTTTTACAACATATGCAAAAAATTCTAGTCAAATCTCACTCATTAGGTTAGTCATATCCATGGTTTTAAATACTATTTCAAAACGGAAAATATTAAATTTCAGGAAAAAGGGTTTTAATATTTTTATAAAGCATCATGAAATATCCAAAAACTTTCCCTTACTGTATCAACGGATACAAAAACATAAAATTCCCTTTACTTGATAAAATAATGAGTTAAAAGTGAAAAAAAAAGAGTAAGAGGCCTTGTAGTTGTCTATATACAAGAAGCTAGGTGATGATTTCCATTTTACATTAGTCATAGTGGTGGTCACTCTAATGAGAAGTAATCTTATATTTTCCAAAACATCCAATAAATCAAAATTCTCAGGTGAAAAGAAAACACATAGGTTCTGGAAAAGAGAAGCCCTGATGGGATAAAGTCACATAACCCCTTCCTCATAAAGTTAAGAATGTGCTCAAAAAGTGACAAGCACAGTGAGTAATCCTCACTAAATGGCTCTCTGTCTTTCTGATTAGATGTTGTCTGCTCCCTTTCAGTAGTTGGGGGTATTTTCTTTCTCTTTAGCCCCAGATTACTGCCACCCAAGGGAGGGGATGAGAAAACAGTGACAGCAACACCTCTGTGTAATAAACCCACTGGTATCTCTCGAGGAGAAGAAGAAGGATTTCATAATTTCACTTTCTAGTACTCAAGGAAGATGGTCCCAGCATAGGCAGGGCTTCCTGGCCAGCATCCACTACATCAGATCCACTGTGGAGGCTCCCTTGTGGTGCATGGATGGTGGGGAGGAGAGTCTGCACACAGAACAGCAGTGGGCGTGTTAACCCAAGTGTCTCTGGGAGACACAGGCGGTCAGCTCTGGGAACAGAGTCATACCGGCAAGTTATTAGAACAGCCACAGCTTATCTTCATGCAGAAAACATTTTTTGGTGACCTTCTCAAGATCTCAGAAGTTAGGATGTTCAATACCATGATATCAAGCTAGTGGTCTATCAAGTTAAATGCACATGATTTTTGTTTGATTATTCTTTTTTTTTTTTGTCATGCTACAGAGCTTATGGGCTCCCTGTACCCTGACCAGAGAATGAACCCATACCCTCAGCAGGGAACGGACGGAATCCTAACCACTGGATTACCAGGGAATTCCTCATCTTTTTAAATCTGAGTAATTCGGTAAAGAGCAGAGCAGAGACTGTGATCACCCCTATTCCCACCATCTCCAAAACACCACTTCCTGACATTATCACTTTCTTGTTCCAATCTTGTACACACTCACAAATGTCTGTGAAAAATGACTAAAGTGAGTGTATGTGCTTGAGTGTATGTTTACTGGGCATATTGGCAAGAATTTGAAGATATCTGAAGAACAGCTTCTGTCAGCCCGTTGGTATCTCTGTGATTGTCTTTCCAGCCTCTCCTGGAGAGAACGCTAGAGTCTGCCACTGAGCCCTTTCAGATTAAGTCAGCGTTCTTCTGGTCTGCCTGCCCCAGTGGTGAAATTTGCTTTCGAAGTTGAGGTGTCACTCAAGGCATCTCTGTGGATCCTGCAGGGATTTTGTTGTCTCCGGTTTGATATTCAAGCTGAGCCTAAAGCACAGGAGAGAATGATCCTGTGCTTCCCATTTCCAAATTCGTTTTCTCTGTGGCAGCACTGGCATTAATCTGGGAATACCTTAGGTACAATTCCCAAGCATTTTTTTCATTCCTAGTACATCATATCTCTACCCTTAAACTCATCACAGAAAATCCAGAAACAGCAAAATAAGAGAAAAAGAAAAGTGTCAGCCAAATCCACCCATTAAGAGACCCTGGTGTACCATGCTGACTGCTCCCCACCCAGGCTTTTACTCTCTGAAAAGTTTTTTTGAAGTTTTTGTTCTACACATTGCCTTGGGATGTCCAGTGATTTTGCAGACCTATACCAGGCTTCTGGTGGAGGGAAAGAAAATCACCGGTGTTCCGTGAGAGCTGGGATTTTCATTTTCATACTCTAGCTGCTATCGGTGACAAATTTCCCACAACTCCCTTTCTGGCTCTCAGCTGCCACTCCTGTCATTAACTTCCCATGACACTCGGATGTGTTCCCAGGGCATGCTTCATGCTGAAGGAGGGTACTGTATGCAAAGTACTCTGTACGTATGCAATTGACTCTGCCTGATTATTATTATTGTTATTATTATTATTACTTTTTTGCCTCAACACTGTGAACAGGCTTTCTATAGTTAGGGCAAGCAGGAGCTACTCCTCATTGCAGAGTGCAGTCTTCTCATTGAGGTAGCTTCTCCTGTTGCGGAGCAAAGGCTCTAGAATATGTTGTCAGTAGTTGTGGCCTGGGGGCTTAACTACTCTATAGCATGTGAAATCTCCTGGAGCCAGGGATTGAACCTGTGTCCCCCTGCATTGCCAACTGGATTCCCAACCACTGGGCCAGCAGAGAAGTCTGACTCCGCCTAATTGAAAAGATAAAATTAACATGAGGAATGCCTATAGAAAGATACGGAGATGCTCACAAAATAGGAAGAAAGGGTTAGCAGCCAGGCCTTTCAAGGCATGTGAAACAAGCAAATTTGGGGATCAAAATATCAAGAGCCCACTGGTATTTTCTTCTGCACCCTACTCTTGGGATGAACTAAGGCCAACCACATTTTGTAATTGTGTTCGTGCCCCAAAGCCCAAAGTGGGAGATAGAGGGAATTTCTTTGTCTTGGTCACTCAGTGCATGCAGGGGACTGGATGACTGCCCCTCAAAAAACCAAAGATGTTCTTTGATACTGGAAGAAAAGAGAATGGAGGCTGACTGGGCATGAGCACAGGGAGCCACTGTTGTTTGGGCAGTTAATGGAAGCTCTGATCCTGCTTCTCCCAGAAGACAGATACTCACAGTACTCTCACGCACTCGAGGACAGAGTGAAACACAGCCCTAAGCCCACCCATGGGTCTCCTGGTAAAAAGCTCCCAGCTCCCCACAGTGACACTGTCTCTTCTCCATCCCCCTGCCCTCTTCCGTCTCCCCAGCACTTGCAACTTCTCCACTGATGGCTTCCACAGTTCCGCCCCGGGAGCCAGCTTGTGCCTAGGTTCCAGTGTGCACTATGCTGTGGACTGGATCAGAAAGCTGGCCTTCTGCGACCATTGGGTGAAGGAGATATACAATGCCTACAGAAACAGTGTCGGCAGTGAGTGGGCCAGGGAGAGGGCCATCCATGGTGGTTGAAGGGTCTGTCTGCCTGGGCTCCAGGAGCACCCCAGGACCAAGGGAAATTCATTAAGAATGGATGCTATCATTCATATCCCACCTGCTCGGTGCCAGCTTCCAAGAGGCTTACAAATCCTAGCTCACTCAGTGTTGCCCTCATGACACCCTCTGGGAGAGGATCTCATCATCCCCACTTTGGGTCTGGGGAAGCTGACGGAGAGATGACTTGTGTTGCCCGTCCATGATTATGCCTCCAGCCCCACTGTGGTGCTCCACATGTGGTCCTTGGACCAGCAGCATCAGGGTCACATGCAGGGTCTTGGAAATGCAGATTCTTTGGTCCCCATCTCAAACCTGTCAGATTGACAGCTCTGGGGTGGGATTTGGCCCTCTGAATCTTAACTGGACCTCCAGGTGATTCTGATGCTTGTTGGAAGTTGAGGACCTCGGGCTTCGCCCTGACTACTCAGACTGTGGTCGCTGGAGCAGCCACACGAGTTCATCTCCTGGGAGCTTGTTAGAAATGTGGACTCCAAGCCCCTCCCAAGGCATCTGGGTCAGATCTGTGTCTTTAACAAGACTCCCAGGTGATTCGGGAAAACATTGGTTCTCAAGCGTGACTCCTATTGGGATACCCTGACGAATTTACCGTTCTGCTTTTTTGGCCTAGCTGCTGCTTGGCATTGGGACTTACTGAGTTCCCTGGGGGATTCTAATGTGTGGACAAGTTACAAAAGCCACCAGCTTCAGTGTCAGGAGAGGATTGGTTTATCATATTGTACAAGAAACCTGGAAGATGCTGGAGGCAGGGTTGATTCACCAATGACCCTTGATCACTATTTCTGGAGTTCTCTAAGTCTTTGAGTCTTTACAGGTGAGGCTGCTTCTCCACCAGGAGGCACATGGGGATGTTTTTGATTATCATGATGACTCTAAGCAGCTACTGGCTGGTAAAGGGAATACAATTTGAGTAGGCGGATAATAAAATGTGCCATCTACACCTTGACCCCGTTCTCAGAAAGAGTAAAGTCCCAGGAAGAACTTCGGGCCTCTGACTGGATAAAACCCATTTCTAGTCCCAATACTGCCACTTTCTTACTCCCCAAGCCTTAGTTTCTAAGTCGGTGAAATGGGGATAAAAATACATATACCGTTCCAGCCTCCTGGAAGGCTCCTCCCCTTGCCCAGCTCTTTGGACTCATCCTTTTCCAGCTCCGGCTCACTCTAGAGGAAGCATTCCCTCCCAGCTCGCACTCCCACCCTCCAGCTCAGCCAGGCCTGCCTGCAATTCCCTCCACCAGCTCCCAATATTTCTCCTCCTCTCTTGTCAAGAAACATTTACCTTTGTGACACATGGTTTCATCAACGACCCTCCATGTGGAATGTAAGTTCCATTAGCTGAGCACCTACTGTGTGCTGGCCTCTCATGCACAGTCACTGTGCATGGGCAGTGAGCAGAACACACAGGCCGTCTCATTCTTCACCAAGCTCACAGCCTGGCTACAAGCAGTCAGCACCTAAGTGTAACAAGTGTGTCAATTGACCACCAGATCTTTGGAGAAAAATAAAGTGGAGAATGGAGAACAGAGGAGTGTCTAGGGGTGGTCAGGATGGGAGGGTAGGTGGTGATCAAGGCCGGCCTGGTTTCGAGGTGACAGCAGGACACAGGTGGGAGGAGAGGAAGTAAGCCCAGTGAGCATAAGAAGGACGGAATTTCCCGAGAGGAAGCAAGGAGTTCAAAGGTCCAAAGGCTGGAGCTTCCTGTGGAGAGCCAGAGTGCCCTCAAGGATGCACCAAGCAAAAGGCAAGGGGTGAGGTGGGGATGGTGGGGTCATGGAGGTGCCTGGGGCCTTCAGAGGCACTTCAACTTTTTGTCCAAGCACTTCTTTTTAAAGAAGATTTCTTTAACTTTAACAGTGAATTGATATAGAGGAATTTTGTTACCTGTTTGTCCTTAACACTGGTGGTTCAGGGACCCCAATGCAGGGGCACAGGTTTGACGCCTGCTTGCGGAATTGAGATTCTGCATGCCACATGATATGGCATGGCATATATTCAGATTGGAGGAGACAATATTAATAATAGCTATAAGGACGACCATGAGAAAAGCTGAGCACCGAACAATTGATGCTTTTGAACTGTGTTGCTGGAGAAGACTGTTGAGACTCCCTTGGACTGCAGTGTGATCCAACCAGTCCATTTTAAAGGTAATCCATTTGGAATATTCATTGGAAGGACTGATGCTGAAGCTCCAATACCTAGGCCACGTGATGGGAAGTAGTGACTGATTGGAAAGGACTCTGATGCTGGGAACGATTGAAGGCAGGAGGAGAAGGGGACGACAGAGGATGAGCTGGTGGGATGGCGTCACTGACTCAATGGACAGGCGTTTCAGCAACCTCTGGGAGTTGGTGATGGACAGGGAAGTGTACGGAAGGGCGTACTGCATTCCATGGGGTCGCAGAGAATCAGACATGACTAAGAGTGAACTGACTGATAAGGGTGATATACCAGGGTCTGAACAAATCAGTGGTGCGAACCTAATGAATTACCACATGGTTCCAGAACGGGTGTACCGGGTCGAGAGCTGGTCTCAGGTGAGCCTATGTGAAGCCCTCTGCTGGGGTAGGAGGGGGAGTCTAGAGCCCGTTTTCCAAGTACAGATCTAATTGAGAAGAAACTCTACCCTGAGCATGTGAGAGTGATCAAAAGAAACTTTGCTTCTATCAGTTAGATTGAGGACCTGCTTAGGCTCCTGGTCGTGGACACCCCACTACCTGCCCTCTCATTCTTAGCTGGAGAATGACAGAGAAGTCCATAGAGCTGTCACTGCTATTCACTTGCCTTCTCACATTAAAGGGGGTTTCCTAGGGTGGTGTAGCAGATGTTTTGAAATGATCATTTACTATCCTGAAATGAAATACTGATGGATAATAAAACCATCTTAAAACCAAAATGTTCTGTCCCAGGAAATTAAAAAAAAAAAAAAAACTGTCCTGGAGATCAACATCCAGTAACACAAAGTGAAATAGGGAGTGAACTGCCTGGTGGTCCAGTGCATAAGACTTGACCTTCCAATACAGCGGGTGCAGCTTCTATCCACATGGAGCTAAGATCCCACGTGTCTCAAGACCAAAACATAAAACAAGTGTTTATGTTATCATAAACATAAAGGAAGTGATGATAACAAATTAAATACAGAGCTTAAAAGTGGTCCACATAATTTTTTTTTTTTTTAAAGAACTAAGAGTAGGTCATTTATACTCAAGGATTCAGTTCCTCAGGTGGCGGTAGTGGTAAAGATTCCACCTTATGCAGTAGACATAAGGTCTACTTAGGCAGACCTTATGTAGCAGACATAAGAGACACAGGTTTGATCCCTGGGTCAGGAAGGTCCCCTGAAGGAGGCCATGGCAACCCACTCCAGTATTCTTGCCTGGAGAATCCCAGGACAAAAGAGCCTGGGGTCTATAGCATCACGAAGAGTTGAACACAACTGAGCACACACATGTATTTATACTCACAACAATGCATGCTCCCGTAGGTAAATGTTTGAGCACTCACACTTGCACCCAAATGTGCCCTCACTGAGGATTCAGCCTGGCAAATGCAGGAGGACACAAGTGTGCAGTCTCGGCCATTCACAAAGCCATCGAGGTACTGTGGCCATCACGTGATTGCCACAAACTGCAAAGCAACCCATGGTTAGGCTCTGAATAAAACAAAATATTGACTTCTCCATTTGACTTCTCCAAAATATTGACTGCACCATAATTGCAGCCCTGGAAATCTTTTATTAAACTTATGGGACAAAGTGCAGATAAGGGCCTCCACTCGGGGTATTATGAATGGGTTTGGACTTACCTAAATATCTGGCAGGACATTTGAGAATCATTCACGTCTAACGTGTATGCCATGAAGCAGGCACCTGCCCCCATGTGTAGTGGCCCCCCATATCATGACAACAGTCAAAAACCACAACCCTAGAATTTGTCACAGTCACTCCTCCTTCTTCAAGAACTGCTGGTCTAAGGCCGCCCTCCCTTAGTGAGCCACGAAGAGGTAGAGCTGACAGAGATGCCGCTTTATAAACTGAAGTGAAGTGAAGTGGATTCGCTCATTCATATCGAACTCTTTGTGACCCCTTAGGCTATATTGTTCATGGAATTCTGCAGGCCGGAATACTAGAGGGGGTGTCCTTTCTCTTCTCCAGGGGATTTCCTGACCCAGGGACCAAACCCAGGTCTTCTGCATGGCAGGCAGTTTCCTTACGAGCTGAGCCACCAGGGAAGCCCAAGAATCCTGGATAAGGTAGCCTATCCCTTTCTCCGGGGGATCTTCCCAACCCAGGAACTGGGGTCTCCTGCATTGCAGGCAGATTCTTTACCAACAGAGTTATGAGGAAAGCTGAATAAAATAGTTCCTTTTTTTTTTTTTTTTTGAGATCTTAGTTCTCCAAGCAGAGCTTGAACCCATGCCCCCTGCAGTGAAAGCACAGAGTCTGAACCACTGGACACCCAGGGAAGTCCTGGAGTTGCCTCTTTCAATTCTGTGTCCCAGGTCTCTCCCTCGCTTCACCCTACAGCCACCTGCCTCTCACAGAAACAGGTGACAAGGAGAGCGCATTTTGCCCTGAATCCCTGCTCTGCCATTGTTAGCTGTGTGGCCTTCAGCCAGTGGCAACCCTCTCTGAACTGCCTTTTTCTCTGTCACACCTACAGAGAACAGATGCCAAGGGGGCCAGCAGAGGACCTGTGCAGAGTTAGCCCTCAGGAACCCAAAGAGGGTGTCATTAATACTCCCTGGGCCTGTGGGGGTGGGGGAGAAAGCTACATCCATCTGCAGAAACTCAGAGGAGGGTCTCTCTCCAGGGGAGTCAGCAGAGAAAGAAAACAGGAACCTGACTTTGCACATAACAAAGGGGAAAGACTGAATGAGCAAAGAATGTAATTAAAAATAAAGCAAAGAAGAGGGGAATTCCTTGGGGGCTCAGTGGTAAAACATCCACCTGCCAATGCAGGAATCACTGGTTCCATCCCTGATCCAGGAGAATCCCATATGCCATGGAGCAGCTGAGCTCATGCATTCCAACTACTGAGTCTGTGTTCTAGAGCACGGGAGGCTTAATTACTGAGTCCACTTGACCTGAGCCAATGCTGGACAACAACAGAAGCCACTGCAATGAGAAGCCTCAACGCCACAACTAAAGAGTAGCCTCTGCCACCTTAAGCTAGAGAAAGCTCTCATGGAAATGAAAACCAACACATGCAAAGATAAATACATTTTTAAAATATGGCAAAGAAGTGATACAAGAAAACAAGGGAAGTCTGACAAATAGAAGACACAAAGTAAACTGATATCCAAAAAAGCCAAATTTCATCACAATAAATGGGAATAAGGCAAAGTTTCAACGCAAGAGATTTTCTGACAGTTTCTTTTTTCTTTGTTTGTTTAAAGCTGGCTAAATATGAAAGATTCCTAATATATACAACAGTTGAAAAATACAGAATAAGAATATATATCTATATACTGACAATGAAAGCCAATGCAGCTGTACTCAGTATCGTTTAGTTGCTCAATCATGTCTGACTCTTTGTGACCCCATGAATCGCAGCACGCCAGGCCTCCCTGTCCATCACCAACTCTCGGAGTTTACCGAAACACATCTCCATCGAGTCGGTCATGCCATCCAAACATCTCATCATCTGTCTTCGTCTTCTTATCCTGTCCCAAATCCTACGCAGCATTAGGGTCTTTTCCAATGAGTCAACTCTCACATGAGGAGGCCAAAGTATTGGAGTTTCACCTTCAACATCACACCTTTCAATGAACACTTAGGACTGATTTCTTTTAGGATGGACTGGTTGGATCTCCTTGCAGTCCAAGGGACTCTCAAGAGTCTTCTCCAGCACCACTGTACAAAGGCATCAATTCTTCCGCTCTCAGCTTTCTTCACCGTCCGACTCTCAATCCATACATGACCACTGGGAAAGCCATAGCTTTGACTAGACGGAACTTTGTTGGCAAAGAAATGTTTCTGCTTTTAAATATGCTACCTAAATTGGACATAAGCTTCCTTCCAAGGAGTAAGCGTCTTTTAATTTCATGGGGGCCATCACCATCAGCAGTAATATTTGAGCCCCGCCCCCCCCAAATAAAGTCTGACACTGTTTCCACTGTTTCCCCATCTATTTCCCATGAAGTGATGGGACCAGATGCCATGATCTTGATTGTCTGAATGTTGAGTTTTAAGCCAACTTTTTCACTCTCCTCTTTCACTTTCATCAAGAGCCTCTTTAGCTCTTCTTCACTTTCTGCCATAAGGGTGGTGTCATCTGCATATCTGAGGTCATTGATATTTCTCCTGGCAATCTTGATTCCAGCTTGTGTTTCTTCCAGCCCAGCGTTTCTCATGATCTACTCTGCATATAACTTAAATATACAGGGTGACAATAGGCAGCCTTGACGTACACCTTTTGCTATTTGGAAGCAGTCTGTTGTTCCATGTCCAGTTCTAACTGTTGCTTCCTGACATGCATACAGGTTTCTCAAGAGACAGGCCAGATGGTCTGGTATTCCCATCTCTTTCAGAATTTTCCCCAGTTTATTACTGTCAAGCAAATGGATTTTAAGGTGAAAAAGCATTACTAAAATTTAGAAGTATAAAAGGATTCATTTGAGCTAAATTTGCAAGTACCTATACAGTCAGCAAAAACAAGACCGGGAGCAGACTGTGGCTCAGATCATGAACTGCTTATTGCCAAATTCAGACTTAAATTAAAGAAAGCAGGGAAAACCACTAGACCATTCAGGTATGACCTAGATCAAATCCCTTATGAGTATACAGTGGAAGTGACAAATAGATTTAAGGGACTAGGCCTGATAGACAGAGTGCCTGATGAACTACGGACACAGGTTCGTGACATTGTGCAGGAGACAGGGATCAAGAAAATCCCCATGGAAAAGAAACACAAAAAAGCAAAATGGCTGTTTGAGGAGGCCTTACAGATAGCTGGGAAGAGAAGAGAAGCAAAAAGCAAAGGAGAAAAGGAAGGATATTCCCATCTCAATGCAGAGTTCCAAAGAATAGCAAGGAGAGATAAGAAAGTGATCAGTGCAAAGAAATAGAGGAAAACAACAGGTTGGGAAAGACTAGAGATATCTTCAAGAAAATTAGAGATACCAAAGGAACATTTCATGCAAAGATAGGTTCGATAAAGGACAGCAATGGTATGGACCTAACAGAGGCATAAGATATTTAGAAGAGGTGGCAAGAATACAGAGAAGAACTGTACAAAAAAAGATCTTCACGACCCAGATAATCACGATGGTGTGATCACTCACCTAGAGCCAGACATCCTGGAATGTGAAATCAAGTGGGCCTTAGAAAACATAACTATAAACAAAGCTAGTGGAGGTGATGGAATTCCAGTTGAGCTATTTCAAATCCTCAAAGGTGACGCTGTGAAAGTGCTGCACTCGATATGCCACCACATTTGGAAAACTCAGCAGTGGCCATAGGACTGGAAAAGGTCAGTTTTCGTTCCAATCCCAAAGAAAGGCAATGTCAAAGAATGCTCAAACTACAGCACAATTGCACTTATCTCACATGCTAGTAAAGAAATGCTCAAAATTCTCCAAGCCAGGCTTCAGCAATACCTGAACCATGAAATTCCAGATGTTCAAGCTGGTTTTAGAAAAGGCAGATGAACCAGAGATCAAACTGCCAATATCCGCTGGATCATCGAAAAAGCAAGAGAGTTCCAGAAAAACATATATTGCTGCTTTATTGACTATGCCAAAGCCTTTGACTGTGTGGATTACAATAAACTGTGGAAAATTCTGAAAGAGATGGGTTTACCAGACCACCTGACGTGTCTCTTGAGAAACCTGTATGCCGGTCAGGAAGCAACAGTTAGAACTGGACATGGAACAACAGACTGATTCCAAATAGGAAAAGGAGTACATCAAGGCTGTATATTGTCCCCCTGCTTATTTAACTTATATGCAGAGTAGGTCATGAGAAATGATGGGCTGCAAGAAACACAAGCTGGAATCAAGATTTCCAGGAGAAATATTAATAACCTCAGATATGCAGATGACACCACCCTATGGCAGAGAGTGAAGAAGAACTAAAGAGCCTCTTGATGAAGGTGAAGGAGGAGAGTGAAAAAGTTGGCTTAAGGCTCAACGTTCAGAAAACTAAGATCATGGCATCTGGTCCCATCACTTCATGGGAAATAGATGGGGAAACAGTGGAAACAGTGTCAGACTTTATTTTTGGGGCTCCAGAATCACTGCTGATGGTGACTGAAATTAAAAGATACTTACTCCTTGGAAGGAAGGTTATGGCCAACCTAGAAAGCATATTTAAAAGCAGAGACATTACTTGGCCAACAAAAATCCATCTAGTCAAGGCTACGGTTTTTCCACTGGTCATGTATGAATGTGAGAGTTGCACGGTGAAGAAAGCTGAGCACCACAGAATTGATGCTTTTGAACTGTGGTGTTGGAGAAGACTCTTGAGAGTCCCTTGGACTGCAAGGAGATCCAATCAATCCATCCTAAAAGAGATCAGCCCTGGGCGTTCATTTGAAGGTCTGATGTTGAAGCTGAAACTCCAATACTTTTGGCACCTCATGCGAAGGGTTGACTCATTGGAAAAGACCCTAATGCTGGGTAGGGTTGGGGGCGGGAGGAGAAGGGGACCACAGAGGATGACATGGTTGGGTGGCATCACTGACTCAATGAACATGGGTTTGGGTGGACTCCAGGAGTTGGTGATGAACAGGGAGGCCTGGCGTGCTGCAATTCATGGGGTTGCAAAGAGTTGGACACGACTGAGCGACTGAACTGAACTGAATAATTAAATAAGAAGAAAAAAAATCTGCCCTCATAAGGAAAACTCACCTCAACGTCTTGTTTGTGCAAAGTCCACAGGAGCAGTGTGTCACTGAATGCAGGCTGAGGGAGTGGATGAGGTAGTCCCCAACAGGGCCAGTTTCTGTCAAATTGACTTTGTTTTGCCAGGGATGCCAGCCAGCAGCTTAAAAAATCGAGAGCTGTCTCTTTGTCTCATTAGCTGCCTATAGAGCTGGAACAGCACCAGGGAAACAGGCGCCCTCTGTCTTGATGCTCTGCCAATCCAAGTACTGTTCTTACCACACAGTCCAAGGTGGCTTCTCAGCCCTCAAGTTCTGCACTCCCCCTGCACCAGGAAAGTAAAGGGGGAGGGGAGAGGGACGGACGCTTCTTCCCTTTAAGAGCACAGCTGACACAGTTCAACATCGCTGTTGCTCAAATCCCAATGGCCAGATTTGTGCATCAGAAAATCACACCTTACCACAAAAGGAGCTGGAAGATGTAGCCTTTATTCTCAGCCACTCCTGCCTAGCGAGGAAACAAACAAATACGGGAGCATTTTCTGAGAGAGAAGGGGAGAACGAATGTAGGGAGCCAGCCAGTAGGCTCCATCACAGCCAGCAGGTGGGGGAGGGTGTAATTGCCACCCTACCTAATCCCAGGCCTTACCCATTACTCTTTATTTACGAATAAATATTTATTTATTTAATCCTCCAATCCCTCCCCTGACAAAGTGGGCACCATCCCACTTCATTTTATAAAGGACATGTTTGAGATTCAGAAAGATTAATTAATTTCTTTAAAGTCACACAGCTGGTACAGGTAAACTGCTATGTGTTTTGCTCCATACACCTGGTAGGAAGGAGGTGGACTTAGGAATATCAAACACTGTTGTTCTGCACCCCTGAGCTGGTTAGAAGAGAGTGGAGTCCACCAAAGAAAACTAGGATACAGCACCCCCATATGACAAGCTCCCCTGAAAATTCCCACCAGTGTCTCAAGCAGCAGCTTCTGCCCGCTAATGAGAAAGTCTGTGTGCCAGCAGCTCTCCCAGCCTGATGGATGGGCCTCATTAGCCCAGGCCATGGGCACCTGAGCAGTGTGAAACACGGTGACAGGACAGGGGGCTTTGGCTGTTCCGGCTGACGGTATTGTTAATATCTCCATTTTAGCAGGTTATTTGTCTCCACCTCTCCACCAGTTGCAAATCCACCTGGGTTCTGCAGCCACCAGGCCTGGCAGGGAGGCTGCTGAGATAGTCTCTTCCCCTTTGCTCATTTCCTCCAGGAAAAATAAATTACATAGTTTAAACAGGGACTGGATTGGCCATGCAGCCACCAACATCCATCTTTGCAGAGAATGAAAGGCTCAGCCAGGCTGAGGGGAGGAGAGTGGGGGAGCTGAAAGGCATTAAAGAGAGGGCATCTGTTGCCCATGATGGATGACTTTTTGCTTCATTTCCAGCACGATTGTCTTTTCCAATGAGTCAACCCTTCACATTAGGTGGCCAAAGTATTGGAGTTTCAGCTTCAACATCAGTCCTTCCAATGAACACTCAGGACTGATCTCCTTTAGGATGGACTGGTTGGATCTCCTTGCAGTCCAAGGGACTCTCAAGAGTCTTCTCCAGCACCACAGTTTAAAAGCATCAAGTCTTCGGAGCTCACCTTTCTTCCCCATCCAACTCTCACGTCCTTACATGACCACTGGAGAAACCATAGCCTTGACTAGATGCACCTTTGTTGGCAAAGTAATGTCTCTGCTTTTAACTATGTTTTAACTAGTTTGGTCATCACCTTCCTTCCAAGGAGTAAGCTTCTTTTAATTGCATGGCTGCCATCACCATCAGCAGTGATTTTGAAGCTCCCCCACCCCCAAAGTATGACACAATTTCCGCTGTTTCCCCATTTTTCCCCATGAAGTGATGGGACCAGATGCCATGATCTTAGTTTTCTAAACTTGTAGAGCTTTAAGCCAACTTTTTCACTCTCTTCTTTCACTTTCGTCAAGAGGCTCTTTAGTTCTTCTTCACTTCCTGCCATGAGGGTTGTGTCGTATGCATATCTGAGGTTATTGATATTTCTCCCGGCAATCTTGACTCCAGCTTGTGCTTCTTCCAGCTTTGACTACCTACCCTTCTATTTGCATGGCCCCAGCCTTCCCCTTCTCTGGCACTTAACTTAAATGTCACCCCTCCAGAGAGGCTGTCCTGACCCAGCTATCAAAAGTGTAGAGCCCCCAGAGGCAGGAAAGGGTGTATGGTGCTCCTGGAACCAAAAGGACACTTGTATAGTTTCTACCCTGTAGGCATACAACCTCACAGTGCACGCAACTGGGGGCATTCATGTATATTCATCAAGCACCCTCTATTCACTCAGTAAAAAATTGAAGGCTGGTGACTATCTTGAGCTGGCCTTGAGTATATTTTAGCTGTAATGAAGACATAAACACTTGCTCACCTAACAAGATTAGACCTAGGTGTACCTTAGGTTGATTCATTTGAGTTCAGTTCCGTTGAGTCGCTCAGTCATATCCGATTCTTTGCAACCCAATGAAGCACAGCACACCAGGCCTCCCTGCCCATCACCAACTCCCAGAGTCCACCCAAACCCAGGTACAAAGAGTCAGTGATGCCATCCACATCCATGCATGACCACTGGAAAAACCATAGCCTTGACTAGATGGTGGAGAAGGAGGTGGCACCCTACTCCAGTACTCTTGCCTGGAAAATCCCACGGATGGAGGAGCCTGGTAGGCTTCGGTCCATAGGGTTGCAAAGAGTTAGACACGGATGAGCGAACTCTCACTTTTCACTCCCATGCACTGGAGAAAGTAATGGCAATCCACTACAGTGTGCTTGCCTGCAGAATCCCAGGGACGGCAGAGCCTGGTCGGCTGCCGTCTATGGGGTCGCACAGAGCCGGGCATGCCTGATGCGACTGAGCAGCAGCAGCAGCAGACCAGACGGACGTTTGTTGACAAAGTAACATCTCTGTCTTTTAATATGCTGCCTAGGCTGCTCATAACACTCCTTCCCAGGACTAAGTGGCCCCAGATTACTGCCCCCAGGACTAAGTGGCCCCAGATTACTGCCACCCAAGGGAGGGGCTGAGAAAAAAGTGACAGCAACACCTCTGTGTAATAAACCCACTGGCACCTTTCATGGGAAAGAAGAAGGATTCCATAATTTCACTTTCTAGTACTCAGGGGAGATGGTCCCAGCATATGCAGAGCTTCCTGGCCAGCATCCACTGCATCAGATCCACTGTGGAGGCTCCCTTGTAGTGCATGGATGGTGGACAGGAGAGTCTGTGCACACAGAAGGGCAGTGGGCGTGTTAACCCAAGTGCCTCTCGGAGACACAGGCGATAAGCTCTGGGAACAGAGTCATACAAGCAAGTTATTAGAACAGCCACATGTTATCTCCATGCAGAAAATATTTTTTAGTAATCTTCTCAATATCTCAGAAGTTAGGATGTTAAATACCGTGATATCAAGCTAGTGGTCTATCAAGATAATTGAACACAATTTTTAATTGATTTATTCTCTTTTTTTTTTTTGGTCATGCTACAGAGCTTATGGGCTCCTCATAACCTGACCAGAGATTGAACCCACACCCTCAGCAGGGAAAGCACGGAATCCTAGCCAATGGACTACCAGGGAATTCCTCATCTTTTTATTTTATTTTATTTTTTTTATTTTATAAATTTATTTATTTTAGTTGGGGGCCAATCACTTCACAACATTGCAATAGTTTTTGCCATACATTGACATGAATCAGCCATGGGTTTACATGTGCTCCCCCTCCTGGACCCCCCACCCACCTCCCTCCCCATCCCATCCTTCTGGTTCATCCCATTGCCCCGGCCCTGAGCCCTTGTCTCATGCATCGAACATGGAATGGTGTTCTGTTTCACATATTATAATATACATGTTTCAATGCTATTCTCCCAGAACGTCCCACCCTCACCTTCTCCCTCAGAGTCCATAAAATTGTTCCATGCATCTGTGTCTCTTATTCAGTCTCGCATATAGGGTTATCGTTACCATCTTTCAAATTCCATATATATGCATTAGTATACTGTATTGTTGTTTTTCTTTCTGGCTTACTTCACTCTGTATAATGGGCTCCAGTTTCATCCATCTCAGTAGAACCGATTCAAATGTATTTTTTTTAATGGATGAGTAATATTCCATTGTGTATATGTACCACAGCTTCCTTATCCATTCGTCTGCTGATGGACATCTAGGTTGCTTCCATGTCCTGGCTATTGTAAACAGTGCTGCGATGAACATTGGGGTACACGCGTCTCTTTCAATTCTGGTTTCCTCGGTGTATATGCCCAGCAGTGGGATTGCTGGGTCATATGGCAGTTCTATTCCCAGTTTTTTAAGGAATCTCCACACTGTTCTCCATAGTGGCTGTACTAGTTTGCATTCCCACCAACAGTGTAAGAGGGTTCCCTTTTCTCCACACCCTCTCCAGCATTTATTGCTTGTAGACTTTTGGATAGCAGCCATTCTGACTGGTGTGAAATGATACCTCATTGTGGTTTTGATTTGCATTTCTCTAATAATGAGTGATGTTGAGCATCTTTTCATGTGTTTGTTAGCCATCTGTATGTCTTCTTTGGAGAAATGTCTGTTTAGTTCTTTGGCCCATTTTTTGATTGGGTCGTTTATTTTTCTGGAATTCAGCTGCAGAAGTTGCTTGTATATTTTGGAGATTAATTGTTTGTCTGTTGCTTCATTTGCTATTATTTTCTCCCATTCTGAGGGCTGTCTTTTCACCTTGTTTATAGTTTCCTTTGTTGTGCAAAAGCTTTTAATTTTAATTAGGTCCCATTTGTTTATTTTTGCTTTTATTTCCAATATTCTGGGAGGTGGGTCATGGAGGATCCTGCTGTGATTTATGTCGGAGAGTGTTTTGCCTATGTTTTCCTCTAGGAGTTTTATTGTTTCTGGTCTTACATTTAGATCTGTAATCCATTTTGAGTTTATTTTTGTGTACGGTGTTAGGAAATGTTCTAGTTTCATTCTTTTACAAGTGGTTGACCAGTTTTCCCAGCACCACTTGTTAAAGAGATTGTCTTTTCTCCATTGAATATTCTTGCCTCCTTTGTCGAAGATAAGGTGTCCATAGGTGCGTGGGTTTATCTCTGGGCTTTCTATTTTGTTCCATTGATCTATATTTCTATCTTTGTGCCAGTACCATACTGTCTTGATGACTGTGGCTTTGTAGTAGAGCCTGAAGTCAGGCAGGTTGATTCCTCCAGTTCCATTCTTCTTCCTCAAGATTGCTTTGGCTATTCGAGGTTTCTTATATTTCCATACAAATTGTGAGATGATTTGTTCTAGTTCTGTGAAAAATACCATTGGTAGCTTGATAGGGATTGCCTTGAATCTATAGATTGCTTTGGGTAGTATACTCATTTTCACTGTAAAACAATACTAAGGGGAAGGTTCATAGCAATACAGGCGTACCTCAAGAAACAAGAAAAAAATCAGATAAATCAACTAACTCTACACCTAAAGCAACTAGAGAAGGAAGAAATGAAAAACCCCAGGGTCAGTAGAAGGAAAGAAATCTTAAAAATTAGGGCAGAAATAAATGCAAAAGAAACAAAAGAGACCATAGCAAAAATCAACAAAACTAAAAGCTGGTTTTTCGAGAAGATAAACAAAATTGATAAGCCATTAGCCAGACTCATCAAGAAACAAAGGGAGAAGAATCAGATCAACAAAATTAGAAATGAAAATGGAGAGATCACAACAGACTCCACAGAAATACAAAGGATCATAAGAGACTACTACCAACAGCTATATGCCAATAAAATGGACAACTTGGAAGAAATGGACAAATTCTTAGAAAAGTATAACTTTCCAAAACTGAACCAGGAAGAAATAGAAGATCTTAACAGACCCATCACAAGCACGGAAATCGAAACTGTAATCAGAAATCTTCCAGCAAACAAAAGCCCAGGACCAGACGGCTTCACAGCGGAATTCTACCAAAAATTTAGAGAAGAGCTAACACCTATCCTACTCAAACTCTTCCAGAAAATTGCAGAAGATGGTAAACTTCCAAACTCATTCTATGAGGCCACCATCACCCTAATTCCAAAACCAGACAAAGATGTCACAAAAAAGGAAAACTACAGGCCAATATCACTGATGAACATAGATGCAAAAATCCTTAATAAAATTCTAGCAAACAGAATCCAACATCATATTAAAAAGATCATACATCATGACCAAGTGGGCTTTCTCCCAGGAATGCAAGGTTTTTTTAACATCCGCAAATCAATCAATGTAATACACCACATTAACAAATTGAAAGAAAAAAACCATATGGTTATCTCAATAGATGCAGAAAAAGCCTTTGACAAAATTCAGCATACATTTATGATAAAAACCCTCCAGAAAGCAGGAATAGAAGGAACATATCTCAACATAATAAAAGCTATATATGACAAACCCACAGCAAACATTATCCTCAATGGTGAAAAATTGAAAGCATTTCCCCTAAAGTCAGGAACAAGGCAAGGATGCCCACTTTCACCACTACTATTCAACTTAGTTTTGGAAGTTTTGGCCACAGCAATCAGAGCTGAAAAAGAAATAAAAGGAATACAGATAGGAAAAGAAGAAGTAAAACTCTCACTGTTTGCAGACGACATGATTCTCTACATAGAAAACCCTAAAGACTCTACTAGAAAATTACTAGAGTTGATCAATGAATATAGTAAAGTTGCAGGATATAAAATTAACACACAGAAATCCCTTGCATTCCTATACTCCAATAATGAGAAAACAGAAAGAGAAATTAAGGAAACAATACCATTCACCATTGCATCAAAAAGAATAAAATACTTAGGAATATATCTACCTAAAGAAACAAAAGACTTATATATAGAAAACTATAAAACACTGATGAAAGAAATCAAAGAGGACACAAACAGATGGAGAAATATACCGTGTTCATGGATTGGAAGAATTAATATAGTGGACTAAGTGTTTTTTAATTTCATGGCTGCCATCACCATCTGCAGTGTTGTTTCAGTTGGTCCAAAAATTCATCAAGCATCCCTATCCGCCAGACCTCCTGTCCTGCCTCTTGAGAAATCTGTATACAGGTCAGGAAGCAACAGTTAGAAATGGACATGGAATATCAGACTGGTTCCAAATAGGAAAAGGAGTACGTCAAGGCTTTAATTTGTCCCCCTACTTATTTAACTTGTATGCAGAGTACATCAAGAGAAACGCTGGGCTGAAGGAAGCACAAGATGGAATCAAAATTACCGGGAGAAATATCAATAGTCTCAGATACGCAGATGACACCCCCTATATGGCAGAACCTGAAGAAGAACCTAAGAGCTTCTTGATGAAAGTGAAAGAGGAGAGTGAAACAGTTGGCTTAAAGCTCAACATTCAGAAGCCTTAGATCATGGCATCTGGTCCTATCACTTTATGGCAAACAGATGTGGAAACCGTAGAAACATTGGCTGACTTTCTTTTTCTGGACTCCAAAATCACTGAAGATGGTGACCGCAGCCATGAGATTAAAAAACGCTTCCTCCTTGGAAGGAAAGTTATGACCAACCTAGACAGCATATTAAAAAGCAGTGAAGTTATTTTGCCAACAAAGTTCTGTTCAGTCAAGGCTATGGTTTTTCCAGGGGTCGTGTAAACAAGTGAGAGTTGGAGTATAAAGAGGGCCGAGCGCAGAAGAATTGATGCTTTTGAACTGTGGTGTTGGAGAAGCCTCTTGAGAGTCCCTTGGTCTGCAAGGAAATCCAACCAGTCCATCCTAAAGGAGATCAGTCCTGGGTGTTCACTGGAAGGACGGATGTTGAAGCTGAAACTCCAATACTTTGGCCACCTCAGGCGAAGAGCTGATTCACTAGAAAAGACCCTGATGCTGAGAAAGATTGAGGGCGGGAGGAGAAGGGGTCGGCAGAGGATGACCTGGTTGGATGGCATTAATGACTCTATGGACATTGGCTTGGGTGGACTCCGGGAGTTGGTGATGGACAGGGAGACCTGGTGTGCTGTGGTTCACAGTGTCTTAATTCGTCATATAACACAGAGTGACTGAAGTGTATTGATGACTAAATGGTGATACGGTGAGGTGGACGGATGGATGCTTGTCTGGATGTGTGAGTGGTTGTATGGTGAGATGGAAAGTTGGATAGATGCTTAAGTGGATGAATGAGTGGCTAAATGGATGGATGAGTAATGGAATGGGTAGGTGGATAGAATGACTAATGGTTGATGGGTGATTGATAGTAATACTGCGATGGTTGGATATGTAGTTGCAAGAATGGTATAATGGTTACATAGACAGATAGTTAAATGAAGGAAAAGAATCCCTCGAGTTTGCTGGCAAAAACACGGATCAACCTCACTGTAATCTGCTGAATTAGTTTCTTCTAATGAGTGTAAAGGTTGTACTGAATGAATTGACTTCTGGCTCGAGAAGAAAGAGACTGCAGCAGAACCACCCAGGGAATCAGTCATGTGGTCCTGGATCCTCCCTGTTTTCTCATTGTTTGATAACCTAGGCACCTCGGTACCCACTTTTAACCACGTGCTATCCACTCGTCCCTTCCAGCCACCATCACACCTGCTGTCAGATAGAGAACAGAGTTGTAGTTGCCAAGGATGGAGGGGATAGGGATGGGCTGGGAATCTGGGGTTGGTAGATGCAAACTACTACGTTTACAGTGGATACACAACAAGGTCCTAATGGATAGCACAGGGGACAATATTCAGTATCCTGTGATAAACCGTAATGGAAAAGAATGGAAAAAAAGAATGTGTACATGTGTATAACTGAGACACTTTCTGATTTGCAGACTGACACGGCACTGTAAATCAAGTATATTTTAACAAATTGAATAAAAAAACAAACCAAGAATAAAGTTCTCCTACCTTTTTTCAGCCCTACTGATAAAAGAGAAACAAAAAAAAGAAACAAATGCTTTCAAGAAAAATTCTGTTGAGAATTAACAAAGACTAAATCACTTAATAAAAAAAGAAATTGTATTTTAAAAGGCTTCCATTAGTGTCACGAATAGTAGACTCTTGAAGCTGTCCACACAGAGAGAGGTTTGGGGTGAAACAGACCTGTTCTTTATTTCTGAAATTAACTGCCTAGGTGGTCACCTACTTTTCTATTGTGATGATTGAATGTTAAAGGCTGGTGCTGACAGTCCACAGTCTGTAAATGTTTCATTCTGAATTCTGGGATGACTCAGAGCTCTCAGTGGACAAAGGCACTATCTTTCTCAATGTATAAGAGAGGTAGCAATTAATGAATGTTGGATGATAGATGGATGGATGAATGGATGATGGATGGATTGGAGGGTGTTGGGTAGATGGATGGATGGATGGATGCATGGATGCATGGATGGATGGATGGATGGATGGCTAGCTAAGATTCAGTGGTCCCAGGCTTCTTGCCTTCACTCTTTATCCAACAGTATCTTGCAGGCCTCTGGAATCCTCTTAGAAGTAGAGTAGCTGCACTATGCAAAACTCCCAGACAAAAACCCTTGGCTTTCTAGAAGTGTGAGCACGACACCAGAACTTCCTGGCTAGCTCAGAAGAAGGACAGAAAATCAAAGAAGTTTTCAGGTCAAACTCCAGGGATGAAGGTGTTTGTTTCACAAGGGAGTTAGAAGTCAGAGAGCTAACATGGGATTTTTTCAATGGCAAATAGCATAAGTACCATCAAAGTGGCTTTAAAAGAAATTGGCCTACTTGGCTGAAAGGTTGAGGAATGTGTGATCTCAGACCCCATGACCACCAACACCCCAAATGCAGAATTCAAGGAGTATCTTTAAATTCTTTTAAATTCAGTCTCTTTGTCTCTATCCCTGGACACTGTTTCCTCTAACTTGGCTTCATTTGTAGACAATAATCTACATGAGGTAAAAGATGTGGCAGAAATGATTAAACAAAGATTTCTATTAATTGAACATTGGTTAATTCTTAGAAGGACAAGTGCTTAGGAAAGATAGGTTAAATGTATGCTGTCAGATTAAAATGTCCTTATGGTTGAAATATTTTGAGTTTCTTCTTCCTTAGTTATTTGCAGCCAAAAGCATCCCAATATATATAACACATAATAAATAGTAGTATTATATCTCATGGACTCAGATGTCTACTTACAAAACCAATCATTCAAGTGGAGCGGATATTTTTACTCCATCAGATATTAATTGAGCATCTACAATGCACCGGCAGTGTCCCAAGAACAATAGATGCATATTTGAATAAGAGCTGGTGCTTTCAAACAAAACAAAACAAAGTTGAGACATTTGACTCCTTAAAAAAGTTACTAAACTACATAAGTAAGGCTTCCCTGGTGCCTCAGTGGCAAAGAATCCACCTGCCAATGCAGGAAATGCCAGTTCGATATCAGGTTTGGGAAGTTACTACATGTCCAGGGGCAACTAGACCCATGCACTACAACTTACTGATCCTGTGCTCAGAGCCCAGGAGACCCAGCTACTGAAGCCCACTTGCCCTACAGCCTGTGCTCCACAACAAGAGAAGCCACTGCAATGAGAAGCCTGTGCACCACAACTAGAGAGGAGGCCCGCATTCCCCAACTAGAGATAAGCCCTGGCAGCAATGAGACCCAGCACAGCCATAAATAGATACTATTATACAAATAAAGATATGAGACAAAAGTCAAATTGAAATTCAAATCACAGACAACAGCAAGTGTTAATCCCCCTTGATACATAAAAATCTTTTACAAATAAAGAGTAAACCAGCAACCCAAATAAAAAAAAAAGAGCCTAGGGCATGTACACACATTTTAATATATTTGTTAAAAGTGCAACTGTTCCTTAAACTTATACAAAGATGTTCAAGTTCCCTCATCGTAAGAGAAACGCAAATATACTGAGATACAACTTTTCGCATCGGGTTGACAAACGTTTGAATGTTTAATGACTCACAGTGCTGGTTGAGCTGTGGGGCTTCGTGCATTGCTTGTGGAAGCTGAAACTGGTACAACTCCTAAGGAGAAAAGTTGGCAATATCTATGCAATTTGTAAGTTCGACTCAGTAATTCCACTTCTGAATATCTATGGACAGATATATTTAAGTAAGCATGCATATTCTGTATAGAGTTCTTTTCTACAACACCGTCTGTAATAGCAAAGAATGAAAACAAGCCAAATATCCTCCAGCAGCGGACTGATATTTATTGGCTGTGGGACTTTTTATTCGGTTGGAGTTTGGATCTTCTTCCAAATCCAGTGAGAAGACGCCAGAGAGTTTAAAGGAGGAGACGGGCATAATCCGACTTCTATTTTGAAGAATCATCCTGATCTGGGGGATGGGTACCCAAGTTTAATCATCTGTAAGAAAATATCATGATGATAACCACTTGAGCTTGGTTCAGTACACTGTGTGTAGGGTATCAAATGAGAAAATGCCTTCACGTTCCTGAGACAGCCCATAACCAGCTATTTTTGACCAGACACCGTGCTTCCATCCTTCCCGCTGGAAACCATTCTCTCCCGACGCAGATGAGGACGGATGACGTCCCCAGGTCCCATAAAGGGCCCCTCGTGGTCCTTCCTAGCTTCTCCCGTGCCTTCCACCTTGCTTTTGATTTCTGTCACCCCAGATCTCCAAGCCCTTATAAACGGACCCATAGACAATACAGCCTGCCATTTTTACTCACAGGGATTTGGGGAAACTCCTAGGATGTGGATAGACAGACAATTCTTTCTGGGTAAAGGGAAATCTGAGTTCAGAGCGCTCCGCCATTCTGCTGCAGCGCCCACAGCACCGAAAATTGGGCCGGATCAGCACCCGTGAAGCTGTGCTCGCCAGTGACCACCAGAGGGCAGTGCGACCCCGCCATCGGCCCGAACTGCCCGCAGGGGCCACCCAAAGTTAGGCATGGAAATAGCACTGTAAGGATTTCAGAAGTATCTTCTTGGGCTGCGCCCCTGCTTTGCGGGAGTGCTTCCCTGATATTGCAGCACCTTCGAGGATCTGTTCAGGCCCCAAAGTTAAGGATTAAGTGACCTGCCATGGTGCCTCAAGAGCCATCAGCAGCCACGACCCCAGAAGCACTTCTTGCCACACTCAGCCCGACTATAAAAGATAACTGCTCTAATGTTTAATAACACCGTCACGGTGATAGTTTAAATTGTTTGACAAAATGGTGTGTGTGTGTGTGGGGGGGGTTAATCCATAAATTCAAGATAGCAAACTATGTACCAGTTCATTCAAGGATGACGGATAAGCCAGCTGCAACCAAATAGTGATTTTAAAACGTAACCATCAAGTATTTGGGCAACAATGTGTATTGGGGGAACTCGGACTACAGGGTGGGGGTGTCTCTTTGCCCTTATACCCTCTTCACCGCCCGACGGGTATCAGGACCGCAGAAGCCCAGCCCCCCTCTCTCTCATAGCCCATGGGTTCCTATACACCACATGGTGTGGCTGAATAAGGAGCTGCACACACAAGTCTGGCTTCTACATTTATTCAACACCTGCTCTGTCCCAGGCACCCAGCTAAGCCCTTGACTTGCGTTAACTCCTTCATCGTGATCACACAGTTGCTGTCTGGAGAGGTCAGATAGCACATGGTTCAGATGTGGCCTGGGGTCAAGTCCCAGCTATTCCTTTTCCTGTTTGTGGGAACTTCACTCCCTGCACTTCAGCGTTCTCACCTGTAAAATGGGGTTGAGGTGAAAACCCACCTCACAGAAATGTTGCCAGCATTGAGCGCATTAAGACATGAACAACACTTTGTTTGAAAGCTTCCCTTTCAGTCCCTCTGCATAAGAAATGAATATTACATCAAGACCCAGTATGATATAGATACATGTGTGTGCATATTATGTGTGTAAGCTAAAATATGTTCCACAAGGCAATGCTAACCTATAATACCATGATATATCCACTTAGTTTCCATCCTGTCCTGTTTTCTATTTAAAAGATGCAAGTAACAATCTACTAAATTGACTCTAGGACCCACCGTTTAGAAAATATTGGTTTAGTAAAGGGTTCGGCAGACCATGTGGTTCTCAGAAGTCCCATTTTACAGAATGGGAAACTGAGGTCCAGAAACTGTTGTGGCTTGCCTCTGACCCCAGCTACTGGAAGGCAGCAGAGCCCAGACTGCAACCCAGCATCTCTGATGCCTAAATTAAGGCTCTTCCACACAAGATGCAAACTGACAGCTCACAGGCCAGATCTGACCCACAGAGACATTGGCCTAATTTTCACAATAGGTTTGCAAGTTTTGTTACAACTATATAAAATGTATCATTGGAAGACATAACTCAAAATATGAATTTTCAACTTATCATTGAAAGTGGGCAATCTGGCAACACGTGGACCTATGTATGCACGTGACCAGCAGGAGCCACACCCAAACTGCCACTTCCAGCTGCTCTCCAGGTTCATTACTTTGCCACAGTCCCCACCGTGCATGGACAGAGGGTCCTGGCAAGTTTCAGTCCATAGCATCTCAAAGAGTCGGACACAACTTAGCAACTAAAAAACAACAATCACTATGCCATTTTGTGTCCCAGACACTGAGACAAACCATCAGTTGCCATAGTCTGTGTTTTTTTCAGACGGGAGAAATATTTTTCAAGAAGGAAAGACAGGACTTTCCTGGTGGTCGAGTGGTTAAGAATCTGCCTGCCAGTATAGAGGACACAGGTTCGACCATTGATCTGGAAGACTTCACATGCTGTGGGACAACTAAGCCCATGAAAACTACTGAACTTGCATTCTAGAGCCCATACCCTGGAACAAGAGAAGCCACCACAAGGAGAGGCCCATGCACCGCAACTAGAGAAAGCTCTCTCTTGGCAACGAAGATCTGGCACAGTCCGAAATAAATATATTTTCCAAAAAAGGAAAAACAAAAGCTAAACCAAGGGACCTCCATTTCAAAACAAAAAAAGTAGATGCACAAATCTTTTCTCACATATTTAAATACAAAGAAACCACATCAATATCAACTTAACCCCAAATCTGTTTCTAGTCCCTGACTTGTTGAGCGTTTACAAACCCCATCTCAACCAATACCCTTTATCTACCGCCACCTGTTTTGCCCACCATCATGTCCCCAGCACCTGAAACTGCTCAGCCAAGAAAAAGTGCCTAATTAGAATGAACGGCTTTTATACAAAAGCTTCTCCCAATATCAGCAGGCATACAGTAATGGTGAGGAGCAGGCATTCTTTGGTCCACAGGATGGCTCAGGTCCAGCTTCTGCCATAACTAGCTGTGTGACCTGAGGTAGTTTCCTCAGTCTCTTTGGGGCTGATGCGTCCTCAGCTGCAAAATGCATGGGATGAGGCGCTATGTACATAAGTGACCAGGAATGTGAATAACGCTGGGTAAATAAAGTTCGCTTCTCCTCCTTCATTTCATCAAGGTGAACCAAGGTGAGTACTGGTTCATATTAACGAGTCTGGTGACCAGTTAGCCTGGCCTTGGATTATCTGCAAGTCTGGGGAGGCAAAGATCTCCCATCATGGCCTGACAAGGAAACCCTGGGCCAGATGGCAACGTCAAAGATTCGATCCCCAGGCATATCTCTGTGTGAGAAATGGCTTTTCAACATGCATTCCTCTTGCTGCTCACCCTCCTGAATTGAAGAGGCTGGAGCGATGAAAATTCCATTTCCCAGACTCCCTTGCAGCCAGGGATCTGAAGCCTTTAAGGGTCCACTCATCAGCTGTGTCCATGAGACAACTGCACTTATGCAAAGTTAAGAAGGAAAAATTGCTGGGGAGAGGAGTAGGGCCTCGTGATCCTGTGGCAGTGGTCCCTTGGGGCCCAGTCCTGCGGTGTGTCTTCCTGAGCCTTCCTGTGAGTCTGTAAATACTCATAACGTTATCATTCATGCCCTAGGAAATTTGAACAAAGTCACGGAGAAAGTGGAGGAGAGAGGAGCCTGAGATGCTGCAGTCCACTGGATTGCAAAGAATTGGAAAGACTTACTGACTGAACAACAATCAGTCACACCCAAGAAGGGAAGCTAGATCCAGCCCATGTGTTTGGGGTATGGTACTAGTGATGAAGAAGCCACGTGCAGGAGATGCAAAAGATGTGAGTTAATCTTCTCTCTGTGTGGAGAAGATTCCCTGGAGGAGGACATGGTAACCCATTGCAGTATTTTTGCCTGGAGAATTCTATGGACAGAGGAAGCCAGAGGTGGGCTACAGTGCACAGGGCCACACAGAGTCGGACATGACTGAAGCGATTTAGGACACACATGTGCATGCACAAATTATTCTGAGAATTATTAATGAGCCTTCTATGTCAGCTGTGGGAGCAGGTTGAGAAGTGAGGTCTGAAAAGGGACTTCTGGAGCCACCAACCAAGCAAACGGAGAGGCCATAGAGTCTAGTCACCAAAGTGAGGCTGCTGAGGGCCAACAGTAGAGAAATGGAGAGGAAACCATTACCTCTGCAGCCAAGTGTCCAGTGACAGGGAGGGTGCTGATGCCCAGGAGTCAGGAGGGAGTTGTGGATGCATCCCAGACGACAGCAAGGACACGCCAGAGCCTGCAGGCATGTCTGCACCTACTTGTCACCACATCAAAGCACAGCACCCTTGCAAGAGGAGAGACTGCTGCTCCCTTTCCACTTTCAAACCCTCTCTCAAGTTACTCTTTTGGTCAATTCTACCTTGGAACTTTTTCATACTGTCCATGGGGTTCTCAAGGCAAGAATACTGAAGTAGTTTGTCATTCCCTTCTCCAGTGGACCACGTCTTGTCAGAACCCCATGAACAGAAATAAAAACAGGACACTGAACAATGAGCTCCCCAGGTCAGTAGGTGTCCAAAATGCTACTAGAGATCAGTGGAGAAATATCTTCAGAAAGAATGAAGGGAAGATGCCAAAGCAAAAACAACACCCAGTGGGGGATGAGACTGGTGATGGAAGTAAAGTCCGGTGTTGTAAACAGCAATATTGCAAAGGAACCTGGAATGTTAGGTCCCTGAATCAAGGCAAATAGGAAGTGGTCAAACAGGAGACGGCAAGAGTGACCATCGACATTTCCGGAATCAGCAAAGTAAAATGGACCTGAATGGGTGAATTTAACTCAAGTGACCATTATATCTACTACTGTGGGTAGGAATCCCTTAGAAGAAATGGAGTAGCCTTGATGGTCAACAACAGAGCCTGAAATGCAGTACTAGGATGCAATCTCCGAAAGGGCAGAACGATCTCTGTTCGTTTCCAAGCCAAACTATTCAATATGATGATAATCCAAGTCTACGCCCCAACACGTAATGCTGAAGAAGCTGAAGTTGAACGGTTCTATGAAGATCTACCCGGCCTTCTAGAGTTAACACCCCCAGAAGATGTCTTTTTCATTATAGGGGCCTGGAATGCAAAAGTAGGAAGCCAGGAAGGACCTGGAGTAACAGGCAACGTTGGCCTTATAGCACAGAATGAAGCAGGACAAAGGCTAAGCGAGTTTTGGCAAAAGATTGCACCAGTCTCAGCAGACACCCTCTTCCAGGAACACAAGAGAAGACTCTACACATGGGCATCACCAGAGGGTCAATACTGAAATCAGATTGATTATGTGCTTTGCAGCCAGAGAGGGAGAAGCTGTATAGGTCAGCACAAACAAGACGTGGGGCTGACTGTGACTCTGATCATGAACTCCTTATTACCAATTTCAGACTTACCTTGAGGAAAGTAGGGAAAAGCACTGGACCATTCAGATATGACCTAAATCAAGTCCCTGTGATTCGATTACACAGTGGATGGGAGAAAGAGATTCAAGTGATTAGATCTCATAGAAAGAGTGCCTGAAGGACTATGGACAGAGGTTCATGACATTGTACACGAGGCAGGGATCACGGCCATCCCCAAGGAATAGAAACGTAAAAAGGCAAAATGGTTCTCTGAGGAGGCCTTACAAACAGCTATGAAAAGATGAGAAACGGAAGGCAAAGTAGGAAAGGACAGATATACTCATTTGAATGCAGAGATCCAAAGAAAAGCGAGGAGATGTAAGAAAGCTTTCCTCAGCGATCAATGCAAAGAAATAGTGGAAAACAATAGAATGGGAAAGACGAGAGTTCTCGTTGAGAAAGTTCGAGTGACCAACTTTACACGCAGGAACTTTTCATGCAAAGAAGGGCACAATAAAGGGCAGAAATGGCATGGACCTAACAGAAGCAGAGGATATGAAGAAGAGGTGGCAAGAATACACAGCATAATACAGAAAGGATCTTCAGGACCCAGATAAACACGATGATGATCACTCCCCTAGACCCAGACATCCTGGAATGTGAAGTCAAGTGGGCCTTCGGAAGCATCACGACAAACAAAGCTAGTGGAGGTGATGGAATTCTAGTCGAATTATTTCCAATCCTAAAAGATGATGCTGTGAAAGTGCTGCACTCAGTAGGCCAGCAAATCTTTCCACAGGACTGAAAAAGATGAGTTTTCAATCCCAAAGGAGGGCTATAGCAAATAATGCTCAACTACTGCACAATTGCACTCATCTCACATGCTAACAACTTAATGTTCAAAATTCTCCAAGCCAGGCTTCAACAGATTGTGAGCCATAAACTTCCAGATGTTAAGCTGGATTTAGAAAAGGCAGAGGAACAAGAGATCAAATTTCAAACCTCCACTGGACCAACGAAAAGCAAGCGAGTTCCAGGAAAACATCTATTTCTGCTTTATTGACTATGCCAAAGCCTTGTGTGCATCGCAACAAACGGTGGAAAATTCTTCAAGACATGAGAATACCAGACCACCTGATATGCCTCCTGAGACATCTGTAGGCAGGTCAAGAAGCAGCAGTTACAGCTGGACATGGAAAAACAGACTGGCTCCATATCAGGAAGGAGTACATCAAGGCTATATATTGTCACCCTGCTTATTGATCTTATATGCAGAGTACCTCATGAGAAACGCTGTGCTGGAGGAAACACAAAGTGGAATCAAGATTGCCGGGAGAAATATCAATAACCTCAGATATACCGATGACAACACCCTTATGGCAGAAAGCATGAACAAAAGAGCCTATTGATGCAAGTGACAGAGGAGATTGAAAAACTTGGCTTAAAACTGAACATTCAGAAAACTAAGATTATGGTATCTGGTCCCATTCCTTCTTGACAAATAGAAGAGGAAACAGTGACAAATAATATGTTGGTCTCCAAAATCAATACAGATGGTGATGGAAGCCACGAAATTAAGAGATGCTTGCTCCCTGGAATAAAAGGTATGAGCAGGCTAGACAGCTCATTAAAAAGCAGAGGCATTACTTTGTCAAAAAAAAAAAAAAAGGTCCCTCTAGTCAGTTCAGTTCAGGTTAGTTTAGTCGCTCAATCATGTCCGACTGTTTGTGACCCCATGAATCACAGCATGCCAGGCCTCCCTGTCCATTGCCAACTCCTGGAGCTCTCCCAAACCCACGTCCATCGAGTCGGTGATGCCATCCAATCATCTCATCCTCTGTCGTCCCCTTCTCCTCCTGCCCGCTATCGTTCTCAACATCAGGGTCTTTTCCAATGAGTACACTCTTCACACGAGGTGGCCAACGTATTGGAGTTTCAGCTTCAACCTCAGTCCTTCTAATGTACACCCAGAACTGATCTCCTTTAGGATGGACTGGTTGGATCTCCTTGCAGTCCAAGGGACTCTCAAGAGTCTTCTCCAACACCACAATTCAAAAGCATCAATTCTTCGGCGCTCAGCTTTCTTCACAGTCCAACTCTCACATCCATACATGACCACTGGAAAACCATAGCCTTGTCTAGACGGACCTTTTTTCGCAAAGTAATGTCTTTGGCTTTTGATATTGTGGCTAGGTTGGTCATAAATTTCCCTCTAAGGAGTAAGCATCTTTCAATTTCAGGGCGAGAGTCACCATCTTCAGTGATTCTGGAGCCCCCCAAAATAAAGTCTGACACTGTTTCCACTGTTTCCCCATCTATTTTCCACGAGGTGATGGGACCAGATGCCATGACCTTAGTTTTCTGAATGCTGAACTTTAAGCCAACTTTTTCACTCTCCTCTTTCACTTTCATCAAGAGGTGTTTTAATTCCTCTTCACTTTCTGCCATATGGGTGGTGTTATCTGCATCCCTGAGGTTATTGATATTTCTCCCAGCAATCATGACTGCAACTTGTGCGTCTTCCAGCCCAGGGTTTCTCATGATGTACTCTGTATATAAGTTAAATAAGCAGAGGGACAATATACAGCCTCGACGTACTTCTTTTCGTATTTGGAACCAGTCTGTTGTTCCATGTCCAGTTCTAACTGTTGTTCCTGAGCTGCATACAGATTTCTCAAGAGAAAGGTCAAGTGGTCTGGTAATCCAATCTCTTTCAGAATTTTCCACAGTTTATTGTGATCCACACAGTGAAAGGGTTTGGCATAGTCAATAAAGCAGAAATAAATGTTGTTCTGGAATTTTCTTGCTTTTTTGATGATTCAGCGGACGTTGGCAATTCCATCTCATTCAGGTTTGTCCTCAATCAAATCCTTTATGATTATACAACATAAATGAGAAATAGATTAAAGGGACTAGATCTGATAGACAGAGTGCCTGATGATCTATGGACGGAAGTTCGTGACTGAAGACCATCCCCATGGAAATGAAATGCAAAAAAACGAAAATGGCTGTCTGAGGAGGCCTTACAAATAACTATGAAAAGAAGAGAAGTGAAAAAGAAAGGACAGAATGAAAGTAATTCCCATTTGAATTAGAGCTCAAAAGAAGAGCAAGGAGAGATAAGAAAGCCTTCCTCAGCGATCAATGCAAAGAAATAGAGGAAAACAACAGAATGGGAAAGATTAGAGATCTCTTCAAGAAAACTAGAGTTACCAGGGGAACACTTCATGCACAGATGGGCTCGATAACGGACAGAAATGATAGGGACCTAGCAGAAGCAGAAGCTATTAATAAGAGGTCGCAAGAATACACAGAAATGTATATATCTATATCTATATATCTATATCTTCAAGACGCAGATAAGCACAGTGGTACGGTCACTCACCTAGAGCCAGACATCCTGGAATATGAAGTCAAGTGGGCCTTACAGAGCATCACTAGGAACAAAGCTAGTGGAGGTGCTGGAATTCCAGTTGAGCTATTTTGAAATCCTGAAGGATGATGCTGTGAACGTGCTACACTCAATACGCCAAAAATTTTGGAGAACTCCGCAGAGGCCACAGGACTGGAAAAGGTCAGTTTTCATTCCAATCCCAAAGAAAGGCAGTGCCAAAGAATGCTCAAACTACCGCACAATTGCACTCATCTCCCACGCTAGTAAATCAAGGCTCAAAATTCTCCAAGCCATGCTCCAGCAATATGTGAACTGTGAACTTCCGGATGGTGAAGCTGGTTTTAGAATAGGCAGAGGAACCGTCCAGTCGAAGCTATGGTTTTTCCAGTAGTCATGTATGGATGTCAGAGCTGGAGTAGAAAGAAAGTTGAGCACCAAAGAATTGATGCTTTGAAACTGTGATGTTGGTGAAGACCCTCGAGAGTCCTTTGGACTGCAAGGAGATCCAACCAGTCCACCCTAAAGGACATCAGTCCTGCATGTTCATTGGAAGGACTGATGCTGAAGCTGTAACTCCAATAATTTGGCCACCTGATGCGAAGGACTGACTGATTAGAAGGACCACCCTTATGGCAGAAAGTGAAGAAGAACAAAAGAGCCTCTTGATGAAAGTGGAAGAGGAGAATGAAAAAGTTGGCTTAAAGCTGAACGTTCAGAAAACTAAGATCATGGCATGTGGTCCCATCACTTCATGGGAAATAGATGGGGAAACAGTGCAAAGAGTGTCAGACTTTATTTTGCGGGGCCCCAAAAGCACTGTTGATGGTGACTGCAGCCATGAAATTAAAAGATGCTTACTGCTTGGAAGGAAGGTTATGGCCAACCTAGATAGCATATTTAAAAGCAGGGACATTACTTTGCCAACAAAAGTCCGTCTAGTCAAGGCTATGGTTTTTCCAGTGGTCATGTATGGATGTGAGATTCGGAGGTGAAAACGCTGAGTGCCGCAGAATTGATGCTTTTGAGCTGTGGTGTTGGAGAAGACTCTTGAGTGTTCCTTGGACTGCAAGGAGATCCAGTCAATCCATTCTAAAGGAGATCAATCCTGGGTGTTCATTGGAAGGTCTGATGATCCGGCTGAAACTGCAGTACTTTGGCCATCTCATGCGAAAAGTTGACTCATTGGAAAAGACCCTAATGCTGGGTAGGATTGAGGGCAGGAGGAGAAGGGGATGACAGAGGATGAGACGGTTGGATGGCATCACTGACTCAATGGATATGGGTTTGGGTAAACTCCGAGAGTTGGTGATGGACAGAGAGGCCTGGTGTGCTGCAATTCATGGGGTCGCAAAGACTCGGACACGATTGAAAGACTGAACTGAACTTAACTGATGCTGGGCAAGATCAAATGTGGGAGGAGAAGGGGACAACAAAGGACAGGTTGGTTGGATGGCATCACCAACTCAACGGACATGAGTTTGAGTAAACTCTGGGGCATTGGTGATGGAATAGGAGGCCTGACTTGCAGCAGTCCATGGGCTCGCAAAGACTCGGACATGACTGAAAGACTGAACTGAACTGAACTGATGCTGGGAAGGACCAAAGGTGGGAGGAGAAGGGGACAACAAAGGACAGGTTGGTTGGACGGCATCACCAACACAATGGACATGAGTTTGAGTAAACTCCGGGGTGTTGGTGATGGACAAGGAGGCCTGACTTGCAGCAGTCCATGGGCTCGCAAAGGATCGGACACAACTAAGCCACTGAACAGACTGACTGAACTCAAAATCAAAGAAAGGGATTCTGGGAAATGTAGCTCCAGACTAGGCAAATTAACACAGCGGAGCACAGAGCACTTGACTTACTAAACCCTTCTGCTTCACTTAGTAGGGTGAACTGAGCTTTGAAAAACCGACCGGACTGATAAAGAGACTTTGGACAAGTCTGCAGTGAGGAGACTTTTAGTCACTGCTTTAATTTTCCATCGTACGAATCTGCACTAGAAACAGTCTGGATGTCATTTTCCCCACCTGCCTTGCAGTCAGAACATAACCATGGGACGTAGGCTCAATCAATTAGACGCACCCAGATGGCACCCAGGCTCAGCCAATCAAATACATCCAGATGGCACTTAAGACCAATTAGGTACAGCCACATGAAATGTAGGCTTAGCCAATGGATACACTTACAGGTGAAAGCAGTGCAACTGGGTTCTGATGCATAGAATTCAATCTAGACGAGGTGGAAGGGACATAAGCCATGTCACTAGTGACAGCCACTGTGTCTGGAGCCAGTGGTAGTGACAGTTCAGTTCAGTCACTCAGTCCAGTCTGACTCTCTGCGACCCCATGAACTGCAGCATGCCAGGCCTCCCTGTCCATCACCAACACCTGAAGTTCACCCAAACCCATGTCCATTGAGTTGGTGATGCCATCACACCATCTCATCCTCTGTCATCCCCTTCTTCTCCTGCCCTCAATCTTTCCCAGCATCAGGGTCTTCTCCAATGAGTGACAGAAGATCCTGCACTCAAACTCTATATTGTTCATGGCTGTCTCTCCAGCCATCCCTCTCAGAAATCTGAGTCACTTAATATCCTTTAATAAGTTTCTTTCCTGCTCAAAGTTACCTCTAATGAATTCTATTCTTTCCAGTAGAAAGCTGACACCCCTCTAACTTCATTTAACCATCTAGCCTCTTTCCAAAACTAGATAAAATAAGGAACAATGTCCACCCCCATGGGCAGTGGAGTCAGGGAGATGCATTTTGTCAAATTACTATGGTGCCACAGACTCTGGGCCAGTGTCACCTGTGAGGGGGTCACTGACCTGGGTTGTGAGTCGGGTAGCCCCATCTGAATCCTGGCTGTGGTGCTGACTGGCCTGTTGTGTGACATTGCGCATATCACTTTCCTCATCTCGAGAACTGACTGTGCTTAGTGTTGCCTCCTGGGGATATCATAGAGACCAAAAGATTCCTCTACGGAGCAATCTCTCAACCACACAGCTCAGCATGTTGGACACACCCACACCAGTGATGATAAAAGGAATAAGAGTGACCTTTCTTTTGCTGGATTAAAGAAAATAAATAATAATAGAGGTGGTGTCCTCATGTAGTCCAAGATGAAGATGGTCTGTGAATGCTGCAGTTTAGAAAAGTTACATGTTTTTGGTTTTATGTTTTTTAGTTTTCTATTTTTTTTATTATATTTATTTTAATTGGAGGCTAATTATGGTACAATATCGTAGTAGTTTTGCATGCATTGACATGAGTCAGCCACGGCTGTACATGGGTTTCGCATCCTGAACCCCCTCACCCCAATTCCATCCCTCTGGGTCATCCCAGTGCACGAGCTCTGAGCACCCTGTCTCATGCATTGCACCTGCACTGGAGGTCTGTTTCACATATGAAAATATACATGTTTCCATGTTATTCTCTGAATCCATCCCAGACTTGCCTTCTCTCACAGAGTCCAGAAGACTCTTCTATACATCTGTGTCACTTTTCCTGTCTTTAACATAGGGTTATCATCACTATCTTTCTGAATTCCATGTGTGTGTGTGTGTGTGTGTGTGTGTGTGTGTTTGTGTTATTGGTGTTTTTCCTTCTGGCTTACATCGCTCTGTTTAATAGGGTCCAGTTTCATCCACCTCGTTAAAACTGGTTCAAATGCATTCTTTTGAATGGCTTAGTAATATTCCATTGTGTATATGTACCACGGCTTTCTTAGCCATTCGTCTGCTGTTGTACATCTGGGTTGCTTCCGTGTCCTGGCTATTATAAACAGTGCTAGGGTGAACATTGTGGTACACGTGTCTCTTTCAATTCTGGATTCCTCGGGGTGTATGTCCAGCAGTAGGACTGCTGAGTCATATGGCAGTTCCATTTCCAGGTTTTTAAGGAATCTCCACACTGTTCTCTATAGTAGCTCTAATAGTTCGCATTTCCATCAACGGTGTAAGAGGGTTCCCTTTTCTCCACACCCTCTCCAGGATTTATTGTTTGTAGACGTTTGGATAACAGCCATTCTGACTGGTGTGAGATGGTATCTCATTATGGTTTTGCTTTGCATTTCTCTGATAATGAGTGATGTTAAACATCTTTTGAAGAGTTTGTTAGTCATCTGTATGTCTTCTTTGGAGAAATGACTGTTTAGTTCTTTGGCCCCTTTTTTGATTGGCTCGCTTATTTTTCTGGAATTGAGCTGCAGGCGTTGCTTGTATAGTTTTGAGATTAATTCATTGTCAATTGCTTCGTTTGCTATAATTTTGGCCCATTCTGAAGGCAGTCTTCTTCCCTTGCTTATAGTTTCCTTCACTGTGCAAAAGCTTTTCAGTTTATTTAGGTCCCATTGGCGTATGTTTGCTTTAATTTCCATTACTCTGGGAGGTGGGTCATAGAGGATCCTGCTGTGATTTCTGTCAGAAAGTGTTTTGCCTGTGTTTTCCTCTAGGAGTTTTCTACTTTGTGGTCTTACATTTAGATCTTTAATCCATTTTGAATTTATTTTTGTGTACGGTGCTAGAAAGTGTTCTAGTTTCCCTCTTGTACAAGTGGTTGACCAGTTTTCCCAGCACAACTTGTTAAAGAGATTGTCTTGTCTTCATTGTATATTCTTGCCTCCTCTATCAAAGATAAAGTGTCCATAGGTACGTGGCTTGGACCTCTGGGCTTGCAATTTTGATCCATTTATCTATATTTCTGTCTTTGTGCTAGAACCACGCTGTCTTGATGACTGTAGCTTTGTAGTATAGCCTGAAATCAGGCAGGGTGATTCCTCCAGGTCCATTCTTCTTTCTCAAGATTGCTTTGGCTATTCGAGGTTTTTTTGTAATTCCATACAAATTGTGAAATTATTTCTTCTATTTCCCTGAAAAATACCGTTGGTGGCTTGATAGGGATTGCATTGAATCTATAGATTGCTCTGGGTAGTATACTCATTTTCACTATATTGATTCTTTCACTCCATGAACATGGTATATTCCTCCATCTATTTGTGTCCTCTTTGACTTCTTTCACCAGTGTTTTATAGTTTTCTATATGTATATATAGGTCTTTTGTTTCTTTAGGTAGATATATTCCTCAGTATTTTATTGTTTTCATTGGAGTGGTGAATGGAATGGTTTCTTTAAGTTTTCTTTCAGTTTTCTCCTTGTTAGTGTATAGGAATGCAAGGGATTTCTGCGTGTTCATTTTGTTTCCTGCAACTTTACTATATTCATTGATTAGCTCTAGTAATTTTCTGGTGGAGTGTTTAGGATTTTCTCTGTAGAAGATCATGGCATCTGCAAACAGTGAGTGTTTTACTTCTACTTTTCCAATCCGGGTTCCTTTTATTTCTTTTTCTGCTCTGATCGCTGTGGCCAAAACTCCCAAAACTATGTTGAATAGGAGTGGTGAGAGTGGGCACCATTGTACTGATCCTTACTTTAGGGGCATTGCTTTCAATTTTTCACCATTGAGGATAATGTTTGCTGTGGGTTTGTCGTATATATCTTTTATTATGTTGAGATTTGTTCTTTCTATGCCTGCTTTCTGGAGGGTTTTGGTGATAAATGGATGTTGAATTTTGTCCAAGGGTTTCTCTGCATCTATTGAGATAATCACATGATTTTTATTTTTCAATTTGTTAATGTGGTGTATTATGTTGATTAGTTTGTGGATATTGAAGAATCCTTGCATCCCTGGGATAAATCCCACTTGGTCATGACGTATGATCGTTTTAATATGTTGTTGGATTCTGCTTGCTAGAATTTTGTAAAGGATTTTTGCATCTCTGTTCATCAGTGATATTGCCCCGTGGTTATATTTATTTAGTTATTTATGTATGTATTTATTTATTTATTTTCGTGGCATCTTTGTCTGGTTTTGCTATTAGGGTGATGGTGGCCTCATAGAATGAGTTTGGAAGTTTCCCCTCCTCTGCAATTTCCTGGAAGCATTTGAGTATGATAGGTATTAGCTCTTCTCTCAATTTTTGGTAGAATCCAGCTGTGAAGCCGTCTGGTCCTGGGCTTCTGTTTGCTGGAAGATTACTGATTACCCTTTCAATTTCCGTGCTTGTGATGGGTTTGTTAGGATTTTGTTTTTCTTCCTGGTTCCGTTTTCAGAAGTGGTACCTTTCTAAGAATTTGCTCACTTCTTCCAAGTTGTCCATTTTATTGGCATATAGGGGTTGATAGTAGTCTCTTATGATCCTTTGTATTTCTGTGTTGTCTGTTGTGAACTCTCCATTTTCATTTCTAATTTTGTTGATTTGATTCTTCTCCCTTTGTTTCTTGATGAGTCCGGCTAATGGTTTGTCAATTTTATATATCTTCCCAAAGAACCAGCTTTTAGCTTTGTTGGTTTTTGCTCCGGTCTCATTTGTTGCTTTTACATTTATTTCTGCTCTATTATATGATTTCTTTCCTTCTACTAAGCCTGGGGTTCATGAATTCTTCCTTCTCTAGTTGCTTTAGGTGTAGAGTTAGGTTATTTGTTTGACTTGGTTCTTCTTTCTTGAGGTAAGCTGCTTTTGCTATGAACCTTCGCCTTTGCACTCATTCTACAGCGTCCCATAGGTTTTGGGTTGTTGCGTTTTCATTTTCATTTGTTTCTATGCATATTTTGATATCTTTTTGGATTTCCTCTGCGATTTGTTGCTTATTTAGCAGCGTGGTATTCAGCCTTCATATGTTTGAATTTTAAATAGTGTTTCTCTTGCAGTTGACATCTAGTCTCAGTGTACTGTGGTCAGAAAATATGCTTGGAATGATTTCAAGGTTTTTTGAATCTACCAAGGCCGGACTTATGGCTGAGGATGTGATCAGTCCTGGAGAAGTTTCCATATGTACTTGAGAAAAAGGTGAAACCCATTGTTTGGTCAGAAATTATGCTTGGAATGATTTCAAGGTTTTTTGAATCTACCAAAGCTGGACTTATGGCCGAGGATGTGATCTGTCCTGGAGAAGTTTCCATACGTACTTGAGTAAAAGGTGAAACCCATTGTTTTGTGGTGAAATGTTGTATCGATATCAATTATGTCTAACTGGTCCATAGTATCATTTAAGGTTTGTAATTCCTTGTTAATTTTCTGTTTACTTGATCTATCCATAGGTGTGAGTGGGGTAGTAAAGTCTTCCACTATGACTGTGTTATCGTTAATTTCCCTTTCATGCTTGTTAGCCTTTGCCTTACATATTGTGGTTCTCCTATGTTGGGTGCGTATGTATTTACAATCGTTATATCTTCTTCTCGGATTGATGTTTTGATCATTATGTAGTGTCCCTCTTTGTGTCTTTTCACAGGCTTTATTTTAAAGTCTATTTTGTCTGATATGTGTATTGCTACTCCTGCTTTCTTCTGGTCTCGACTTGCTTGGAATACCTTTTTTCCAGCCCTTCACTTTCAGTCTGTATGTGCCCCTTGTTTGGAGGTGGGTCTGTTGTAGACAACATAAACAGTGGTCTTGTTTGTGTATCCTTTCAGCTATGCTTTGCCTTTTGGTTGGGGCACTCGACCCATTTATATTTAAGGTAACTGTTGATAAGTATGATCCTGTTGCCATTTGATTTGCTGTTTGGGGTTCGAGTTTATACAACCTTTCTGTGTTTCCTGCCTAGAGAAGATCCTTTAGCATTTGTTGAAGAGTGAAAAGAAGAGTTGGGAATAGATGTCTCTACAGTATCTTCATTAGTCCGAGGTAATAAGAAGAAGCATGTTAAAGCAAGGGGTAATGTGGATGATCAAAGCTCTGACTTTCATCCTGAAACTTGAGGACAGAGTGTATTTTCAGCCTGCACAAGTTTAAATGTGCCATTCATACGAAAGCCTTCTACCGTCCAGATAGCTGCTGAAACAAGTGCCCCAACTTGAAATGATTTCTCTTCTCCATCGTAAATATCAGTTAGACCACAGGAGCATACTGTGATACATCAATCTGCAGCTGCTTTAGGTGTTGTTGTTGTTGTTTTAATTGAAGAGAAATTGCTTTACAGAATTTTGCTGTATTCTGTCAGAATTCAAAATAAATCAACCATAGAGGCACATATATCCCCTCCCTCTGGGAGTACCCTCCCATCTCCCTCCCCATCCCACAATCTAGCTTGAGCATTTGTCATGGGATTTCACATAGCAGCTGCACTAAATCAAATGGCTCTAGTGAAAATTTTGCAGCTATGTCTACTTCTGTTTCTCCGTACCGCAACTTATGTCCATTACAGAACAGTTAGTTTGGACCGAGGGTGGAGCCTTCTACCTTTCCAGGTTGGTATGGTAACATGTCAGCCCATGACCGTCCTTTTCCTAAATTACAACAGTCAGGCAATTTAGTTTTCCCAGTGCCAAAGATCCCTGATACATCTGCTGCTTCTCTTTCAAGATCCACTCATCAACCATCTTCATTATTTGAAAACGGTCCTAATACAACTGATGTACCAAATAGGTGTTGGATTATGGAGGACACCAAAGTGTAAAATTAATGTTGGGAGATGTCAACAAATTCCTACAATTCTCTTATTTGAAGAAAAAAGTTACATATTCATCTTCATAGGGCCAATTTCTATTTTGGAATAATTAAGAGTAAAATGAGTCTTTCTTTCCGTGCCTGACTATTTTACTCTGCATAATATAAACACTTCTGTGCAAGGTCATAAACTAAACACTACACTTGCTTTCACTGAAACCCACAGTCAGTTGATTGACTTCATTGCATAGAAGTGAGCAGACCCATGTTTGGTTTGGTAACAGTCCTGAATGTTAAGAATATGTGTATAGAAGGGTGATCAATCACTTTTATTTCAGGAGCCAAGTAGACTTATTGATGTGATTTTTCTGTGTAAAAATTCTTTAGCAATGACATTTTGCAGGTTTCATGTTTTTGGTTACTGTTTATGCAAGCAGCCTTTATTTTAAGTTGATGTAGAAGTAAACACTGGTTGAACATTGCCCTTCAATTGCTAGAAGACCAGTGACTTTATGATGTCAGCGCTACTCTTCAATTGCTAGGAGACCAGTGACTTTGTGATGTCACAGCTTTTTGACTTTGAGAACCATGCTGATGGTCTTGAGAGTTTATCTCTGTACGCCAGCCAAGCAGCACTTGAAGTTGGAGTGTGTAAAGTCAGACAAATGAGAAAAGTATCTGAAGAAAGATCTCTCTGAGATGGCACACATTCCTTCAGAAATTCAAGATGTGCCTCGTAAAGATGTATCAAGTGGTTGCAAAACCTCCATTGGATCGTCTTCGTGTGATTACACACTTACTGGGGACTCAGTTTTGAGATCTATGATTGAAGAATATGCTTTCCAGGCTTTGTCTAAGGAAGCTGGGATAAAAAGGCCACACTACACATTTTCTGTCTCTGAAAGAAATGAGTTGAATGATTTTCTTTCCCTCACTTTTCCACAAAAACTCTGGGCTATAGTTGAAAGTGATGAGTTTGAATCTATTTGGTGGGATGAGAGTGGCACTTCTATAGTGATCAACGAAGAACTCTTCAAGAAAGAAGTCTTGGAAAGAAAGGCCCCTTTCAGAATATTTGAAACTGATAGTATGAAAAGTTTAGTTAGCCAGCTTAAACTTTATGGGTTTAGTAAAATGCGACAAACTTTTCAAAGATCTGCTTCACTCCCTGACTTTCTGGGAGAAGAAAACAATGTCTCTGTTTTGAGCAAGGTAATCCAAAATTTCCACTTACTGTCAATATGTAAGATTAAATCATGTGACTTAGAAAGCATGTTCACATATGTAGCTAAAACCGAATTTAAAATTGAGATAGCAAACTGTTGAACACGTTTTATTTTTTGAAGTTGAGAACAGCTGGAGGTTAAAATATTTGATACTTAATACACTCTCCTAGCAACTTGAAATCAGATACATGTCCTCAAGCTACTTTAAGTGGTATTTACTGTATATATACAACATATTTTTTAGTTGAGGAGCATACTTGTTTCTAACATGTAAGGTGTTAAAACTACTAATGGAGGTGTTGTCTTTGATTCTATTTAATTGGCATCATTAAAGGAATACATTTTTATAATTTAACTTTGCTTGTCAGTTTTACCTTCGTTTATAAAAAACTAAATAATTGTATCCTTTGATTTTAGTTACAGATCTACCATAATCCAAATTTCAAAAGAGGCTAACCCCAACTTTTAGGAAGAATGAAAAGAAGAGTTGGGATTAGCAATGTGTTTCAGAAATCTTCACTAGTTCCAGATTACGAGAAGAAGCATGTTAAAGCAAGGGTCAACATAGATGATCGTAACTCTGGTTTTCATGCTGAAACTAGTGGAGAGAGTCCATTTTCAGCTTCCACCAGTTTAAGTGTGCCTTTCCCACAAAAGTCTTATACCAGCCAGATAGTCCCTAAAACAAGCGCCCTATTTCCGCGTGACTTTCCTTCCCCATCAATATGAGTTAGACAAAGAGAACAGAACGTGGTAGATCAACCTGCTGTTTTAAACCAGTTGAGCATTTTTAATTGGCACTTCCATAGCACCTACACTCAAGCAAATGGCCACGTTGAGGACTTTGCTACTACCGCTACATCTACTTCTCAGAACCACATCGTATCTCCATTATGGAGCAGTTCTTTTGGACTGATGGTGGAGCCTTCTACATTTCCAGACAGGTATAGCGATATGTCAGCCCATGACAGTCCTCTTCCTAACCAGCAACAGAGAGGCAACTCAAGGTCCCCAGTGCCAACGATCGCTTATACACCCACCTCCTCTCTTTCAAGTCAATTCATCAACGATATTCCTTATGTGAAAACCATGCTAATTAAAACTGACCTATCAAATAAGTATCAGCTTATGGAACCTAATGAAGATTAAAATTTACGTTGGGAGATGTCAACAAATACCTACAATTCTTGTATTTGAACAATAAAGTTACACGTTCATCTGCACAGTTTTGTTTTCTATTTTGAAACAATGAAGAGTAAATTAAGGCTTTATTTCAATGTCTGGCTATTTCTCTGCACTCTTTTATAAACTCTTCAGTTCAAGAAAACATCCGTTAGGCATCCTAGGTAAATGGCACCTAGCCTATTGTTTCTAAGCAAGAAAATGAGAACAAAGGGAAAAGAGGTAATGGATGTAAAGTGATTTGGGAAATCATCCCTGCTGAAATGAATGGGTGTCTAAATGAGGATGGTACGGGTGAAGGAACACATACAAATAAAATCAAAACAAGTGCACCTACACAGTACGAACCTTAGTTCATTCACACTTACATGATATTCTATTACGTATCGGTAGAGTCTTAAGATAGAGAAGGAAATGGTGCCCCGCTCCAGTATTCTTGCCTGGAGAATTCCGTGGAAAGGGGCTCCTGGTGGGCTGCTGTCCATAGGGTCGCACAGAGTTGCACACAACTGAAGTAACTTAGCAGCAGCAGAGTCTTAAGACATTAGACAGGAGATTGTCTTCATTCTAGAAATTCATTTCATACTTGAAAATATAAATATTGTAGCATGTCCAAAATTAAGATAACCGTTATACCATCACTGTGATACCAACGATTACAGGACATAATCAGTGACTGGACCATGGCCAGCACAAGATAGGTATTTTACAAATGGTACTGTATAGGGTCATTTTAGCTCTGCTCTCCTTAAGGCGTACCTTTATTTCCTGCCACCATGATTCCACCCTATATTTCCTAATGCATATTTAGATTTTGCTTATCTGTTCCCTCAGAGACAAAATAAATTCCTCTGGTGATTGCAGCACCTCAGGATGGTTAACAAGTTCTTTGAAGACATGATATTTGTTTTCCGTAGTAGTTTCAGTACCATTCTCTTACAGCGTGCTTCTGGAGCTACAATCACACACACTGCTTTCAGATGTGCTAAGCCCCTTCTCACAACTTTGACTCAACTCTTTCTTGGGGTTGGAAGGAAACTCTGTTCGCCCTCCTACCAAGGTGAGCACGGATATCAGGTCTTCAATGTGTTTTGGGTCTACCCTCTTTTCTTTATGTATCTTTCACATCAGCTAAAACGTGTACTTACTGAATTATCAACAAGGAAATGTAATCACGAATCAAATGCTATATACATTACTCAACAACATCCTATAACCTGCACGATTATCATAATTGACCTTTCCTACTTACTGAGAATCTTTTCCCGGTTGATAAATATATATCTTATATGTTCATGAATGTCAAATGTGGGAATTCAAATTATAAAATGATTGCTGCTCTCATGAAGTTTACAGTCTATAACAACCCATACTAGTCATGTTGTTTCAGGCCCCAGTTCCCTAAAATTCAGTAGTAGTTATAGAGATATTTATGAAAAAAACAAACAAACAAAAAAGAATCATTCATTTTAATTCTCTAGAAATGTCATGGAGTAAGGAGGGATCAAAATCAATGGCTGATCCTTCACATAGTTCACAATGAAATAAGATGAGCAGAGTGTCTGCCAGTTGGACCCCCCAGACTGTCATGAACACTACCTAGAAATCTTGGCAATCTCCACTTTGTGGCCATTTCTTTAGACAGTGGTGGCAATATCAAGTCATGGCCCTGTTTTGGTATGGTAACCCACATAGGACAACACCAAGTTAAGTTCACCGTTCTCATGTTTGGGGCTAATGCAGAGTGAAAGCTGTGGACTATTTGTGTAGATAAGGGAGGTGTCCAAACAGCACACGCTTTTTCTTTCACTGAAAACTTTCATTAAATTTGGCTGAGAACACTATACTTTAGAGAGGTAAACATTTTGCAGCAATTGTAAGAGTTATTGAAATCGGTGTCCTTAGTTATCCTTTCAAGCGCAAAGTCCAATGGTCTGGTTTTCGATTTCAGGCATCTTACTATGGAGCCAAATTTGCATGCTTTGAGAAATAGCACCTTAAAAGCAATCACATCTTCTATTTCATTGCCGTGTACTGATTATTCCTGCTCACTCCCTTTGATCTTCTTTTCCTGTTCTGCTTTGAGGGGCAGGTCCTTCTCAAAAAGAATAGGATTAATTCCCTTAGTGCTCTGTGGTAACTTGGAAAAGGCATGGATAAGGACATGCAATATATTATGTGGGAAAGCTACTGTTTTTGTTCCCTCCTGAAAACATAGTATTAAATTGTACCTCAATTGTCCTACCACGGGAAGCCTGGTTACATGATGCATTACCTTGGTGATCAATTCCCATATGGCTTTAACATATCAGTACCTTTAATTCTCAAAAGCTTATAGAGAAAGTATCTCAATACAGTAGGGAAATATTATACATGAGTTCAGTGTTCTTTCCCATACTTATTTATTTTATAATTTGTGCCTAAAATAGTAAAAGTGAGAACAAAAATTCAAGTGAGTTAACGCAGTGAGTTAAACACAGAAGATTGAGACAAGAAGTAGAAAAATTGATGGGAGAAGATCAGAGGATGAAATTGGGTGCTTATAATGGAACAAGCAAATGTGTAACTGCAGGGCCTAAATAGCTCAATATGACTTCACTATTGTTACCCTACAAATTATTTTCATTTTAGCAAATCACAGAATAGTCTTACATGCAAAGTACTTTAAGATCCCATGGAATGCACAACAAAGGTATATCTTTTAAAGCATTCTGATTTAAAATGTTGCTAGAGACATATCATTCAAGTAGAAAATGATTTCCAAAATTAAGCCTAGAGACAAGCATCAGAGAAACTTTGGGAAGTTCATAGGTGTCCTCCAGTGAGTCCTTGGGTTTTCTTTTCTTTTTGTAATTGTGTTTAAGCATACAAGATCGTGACTGTGCTTGTGTGTGTGTGCATCAGATTAAGAATGTGTTTGTGAGTGTATGTCTGGGCTCTCTTTTGGACTTTTATGTTAGAAATTTCAGCTGAAGAAATAGTTCATTCAAAAATACAGCCAGGCACAAATTAAACTGCCCATTCAAAACTCTTCTTTCTCTTTTCAAAGTGCAAGACAAACGGATGCGTCAAAGGTTGAAAGCATTTCAATAATAACCAAGCTCCTCCGCCCAAACATAGTTAAAAACTATGGTACTCTCCCAATCAACCCAGCAAAAGATGCGTGGGACCTTAGGTATCTATGATGTCTGGCAATAACAAAACACCCACCCTCTAATACGGCAGTACTCAAGAAGGCCATGTAGAGGCCTGGAGTTTCAACCAGGCCTTCCTCTTATAGGATACGACCTTCCTATAGGAGGCTGCACACTCACCAGTAATGAACACTCTTAGGCATCAAATGAAACTAAGGACGAAACCTGGAATTCTCTTCCCACATGGTGGAAGTCCCCTTCCCCCTTCCCAAGTGGATGTGATAGACAGTTAAAATAAAAGGAAGTTATAACATGGCTCACATTCTTCTTACATAATACCTGAAATGTCCAAGCCCCACCACACTACTAAGCAGCTGACTACACAGGTCTTCTGGTCTCAAATCTGTGTGACAATCATCACATAAGAATTTTATGAATATTTGAGATGCATTGATAGTGTGGATCTGTAAAGCTAAATGTCTTTGAGATCTGACTCAAATAGGAAAACTGTGTACTCCCTGTCTTCAGTTTTATGGGGATTTCACATGCATTCACACACTTCCACAATGCTCAACCTTCATCTGAAGACAAAAACTGTGACATTAAGAGAAGAGGAATGGTCTATTCACAGAGAAGGCCAGCGGTAAAGTCAAAATGGATGCAGTTTCCTGCCTACATCCCTGCTCAGTAATGTAACCGCTTGTAAGCATTCCTAAGGGCGACTAGGATACACAAGTCAAAGATGCTTCTCCCAGGATTACAGAGTTGGATTGAGAACTGTAAGTTTGTTTACCTCTCATCCCATTCTTAAGATCACAAACCATAACTGTTAACCCATCAGAAGATGGGCAGCTCTAGCACATATTTAGAGACAATGCCTGCTTCTGCCTAAGACCAAGATTGTAGATCCAAGTGGCATATAGGGTACGGTTTCCATCTCAGGATACCACATGACTCCCCAGGGATTCTCCTTCTCTGGAAAGCTCTCAAGAGATGTTGTGAGAAGAATATTTTGAGGGTGGAAAACAAGGAAACCGACAAGAGTTGTGTTCTTTCTAATTGTCCTCAGTCTCACTTTTCATCCCATGTATAATGACAAAGTCTCCCAAGCACTGCCAATACCAATTTTTTGATGTTCTTCAGCCACTCAGTCTTGTCTGACTCTTTGTGACTCCATGTACAGCAAGAACCCTGGGTTCCCCTGCCTTTCAAATCACCAGTTTACTCAAACCCATGACTTTTGAGTCAGTGATGCTTTGCAGCCATCTCACCCTCTGGCATTCCCTTCTTGTCCTTCCCTCAATCTTTCCCAGCATCAGTTTCTTCCCAGTGATTTCACTCTAGGCCCTAGATGGTCAATATATTGGCTCTTCATGGTCAGCGTCAGAACTTCCGTGAATAGTCTGAGTTGAACTCCTTCATGCTTGGCTAGTTTGAACTCCATGCTCGCAACGGAACTCTCACACATCTTCTCCAGACCCACTACTGCAAAGCATCGATATTTTGGCACTCAGTTCCTGTGGTCCTGCTCACTCCTCCATACGTTACTCCTGAAAATCAACTTTGCCCTTTCGGATCTTTTTCAGTAATCACTCAGCTTATTAACATGGTGTCTAGACTGGTCGTAGCTTTTCATCCAAGTGGCAAGTGCCTTTTCGTTTCGTGGCTGAAGTCACTCCCCGCAGTGATATCAGAGGTCAAGAAAGTGAAACCTGTCACTGAGTCAATTGTATCCTATTGCTAGATCTCAAAATGTTTGGACCACATTCCATGGTCTTATTTTTAGTGTTCGTTGGTTTGTGTTTAGAATGAGTTTTAATCCAGCTTTTCCTGTCACCTCATCAGAAGGCTCTTTAGTCTCTAGTGTTTTTCAGCCATTTGTGTGTTGTCATCTTATAACTAAGGTTATTCACACTTCTCACAGTAATTCTGTTTCCAGCTTCAAATTCTTTCAGCAAGTTATTGTCCATGGTATACTCTGCACAGAAGTCAAATAAGCTGGGTGACAATATATAGCCTTGATGTATTTCCTTCCCTATTTTGTACCAGTCCGTTGTTCCTTCTCCAGTTCCAACTGTTGTTTCTTGACCTGCGTGCACCTTTCCCAGGAAACAGGTATGGTGGTCTTATATTCTTATCTCTTTAAGAATTTTCCACAGTTTGTTGTGACCCACACAGTCTAAGGGCTTCCCCTGTGATTCAGATGGTAAAGCGTCTGCCTGCAATGGGGGAGGCCCAGGTTCGATCGCCGGGTCTGGAAGATCCCCTGGAGAAAGAAATGGTAGGCTACAGTCCATGGGGTCGCAAAGAGTCAGACACAAATGAATGACCTCACTTTCACATGCAGTCTAAGCCATTAACAGAGACAATAAAGGAGACGTAAATGACTTTATGAAACACCCTTGCTTTTTCTCTGATCCAGACTCCAATTAAGGTTTACCTATTAAGATTAAATGACTAACTACACCTGCCTGCTCGCTCTCTCTCTGTTTCAAGTTGTTGCTGCTACTGCTGCTAAGTCGCTTCAGTCGTGTCCGACCCTGTGCGACCCCAGAGACGGCAGCGTACCGGGCTCCTCCGTCCCTGGGATTCTGCAGGCAAGAACACTGGAGTGGGTTTCCATTTCCTGCTCCAATACATTTAAGTGAAAATCGAAAGTGAAGTCACCCAGTTGTGTCCGACTCTTCACGACCCCATGGACTGAAGCCTACCAGGCTCCTACACCCATGGGATTTTCCAGGCAAGAGTACTGGAGTGAGATGCCATTGCCTTCTCCATTTTTCAAGCTATCATCTACCAACTGTTACATTCCTGGGCACTTGCCATCTTCTTGTGGGCTCTCCTGGTGGCTCAGTTGGCAAAGCAACTGCCTGCAATCTGGAGACCTGGGTTCACTCCCTGGGTCGCGAAGATCTCCTGCAGAAGGAAATGGGAACCCACACCAGTACGCTTGCCTGGAAAGTTAGTATTAAATTATGACCATGCCCATCTCTGACCTTTGACACCCACTTGAAACAGTTAAGTTTCCAGAGCAGAAATAAGGAATCTGTGCTCCGGGAAAATGTCGGGACAATTTGACAAATAGCTAGATATTTTCAGGAACGGACTTTTTGAGCCCAATATCTGTATCATCTTTTATCTGGAAAGGAACTATGTTTCCTCAAACTGATGACAACTCCTCATTAGCAGAAATTTCAGGAAAAATAACTCGGCTTATCTGCATGTTCGAAGTCAATGTTGTACCAGTTATGTGTGTATGCACGAAAGCTCCCATTAAACAGATAAATTCACATCAACTAAAGTTTGTTGCCTTACTGGCATGCATAAATGAATTACAGAGCCTGCCTAGAAAGAAAAGCAGAACTTCTGATTGGGCAGATAATAAGAAGACGTTGAGAGCAACTCTTTTCATGGGGGCATCACAAATAATACTTCTATAAAGGCAACAGTTCCCCGAGCGCATCCAATGAATATTAGCAGAAGACCTTGCTCAACTATATGGGAACAAGACATAACTGGGAAGAATGGAAGGAAGATGGGAGAAGGAGGATGAGAGGAATAGAACCAAACCTGTGTCTTGTGGTGGGAGATGGAGAAGCAGGGGATAGATTGAGGATTCAGGTAAGTCACCTGAGTAAACTTAAATTACTTTTGACTGAAAGGAAGCAAGGTGAAGAAGCTGATGAAATATAGCTTGTCTAGAGTGAGAATCAAACAGAGAATGTGGGGAGGCGGGGCTAAGATGGCGGAGGAATAGGACGGGGAGACCACTCTCTCCTCCACAAATTTATCGAAAGAACATCTGAACGCTGACCAAACTTCACAAAACTACTTCTGAAGGCTGGATGAGGACGTCAGGCTTTCACAAAAACTGCACATTATCTTCAAAAGAGGTAGGAGAAATTATAAAAGATAAAAAGAGAGACAAAAGAGTTAGGGACGGAGACCCGTCCCGGGGAGGGAGTCGTAAATGAGGAGGAATTTCCAAGCACCAGGAAACCCTCTCACCGGCGGGTGTGGGGGAGGATTTTTTATCTCGGAGGGCAACGTAACTGGGAGGAAAAAATAAATAAAATCCAGAGATTACGTGCCTAAAGCAACTCCCAGCAAAGAACCCCAGACGCTCGCATCATCCGCCACCAGCAAGTGGGGGCTGAACGGAGAGGAGCGGGCGGCATTGCCTAGGGTAAGGACCGGGCCCAAGTGACCCGAGGGCGATCTGAGGGAGCTAACGTGAGATAGTAACCTAAACTGTGGGACAGCGAGAGAGAGAGAACTATCCCGCGAAAAGCCCAACTCTAAGGCACTGCCGGCCCGCTCACAGAACAAAGGACTGAGCGATAACAGAGGAGACCTAGCGGGCTGCGGACCGCCCCATCCCCCGCCAGACACAGCGGGCAGGCGGGGCCCGCCAGAGCCGGAAAGGGGCAAACTCGGCTCCAGAGAGGGCACCCCCTACCAAACTGCAAACAGGCTGCCAGTTTCTAAGCAAAGACTGCCTGAGATCCCGGAGGGTCGACAGCCGCCAGGAGGGTCGCAGCCAGAGACCAGCTCCCCAGAACCGACACAAAGCACACCAGAGCCGGGCGAGCCCGTAAACCGAGGCGGGGACCAGGGAGGTGATAAGCCGCACCGCCCCAAAAGGGGACAGCGCCCTCGCCAAACTCCTGGCCGCCTGGGCAGCTCCGACCGGGAACGGCACAAGCCGCGGGGGAAACCGAGTCTGCGCCTTTGTGGAGTAACCGGGAGCCTGAACCTGAGCGGCTTAGACCTGGGAAGTGCACGCAGCTCAGGGCCTGCTCCCCGGCCGAGTAACCTGAAGCCTGAGCAGGGTAGACGGGGAAAGCACACACGCCGTGAGCGGGGGCGAACCTAGTGCGGCCGAGACACTGCGAGCTTACCACACACACGCCAGATTTGCAGTGTTCCTTCCTCCCCACAGCACGATTGAACAAGCGAACCTAAAGAGAGCACCTCCACCGCTTTGTTGCAGGGCGGAAATTAGATACTGAAGAGATCTCCAAACAGAAGCCAAATAAACAGAGGGAAGCGCTTTGGAAGGGACAGGCCAACAGATTAAGATCCCTGTAGTTAATACCGACTGCATTAAAAAGGACCTATAGATCTTGAAAAGTATAAGCAGGAATAAGGATCTTTCTAAAACTGAGCAGATCCCACACTGCTCACAACAGCTCCAGAGAAAGTCCGGGATACATATATTTTTTACTATTATTATTTTTTTTTAATTAAAAAAAAAATTTTTTTTCTCTTCTTTCCTTTTTCTTCAAGTCCTCTATTACACCTTTAACTTTCATTTTCATAACCCACTATTAACTTGCAAAAAAAAAAACAAACCCTATTTTTGAAGCAAACTACATACATATATCTTATACCTTTTGTGTTTTCTTTTTTTTTTAATGTTTTTTGCCTGTTTTACATTTTTTTACTGTTTCTTTTTTTACTGTTTTACTGTTTTTTTTTCTTTTTACACTGTTCCCTTTTTTCTTTTTTTAAGATTGTAAGTTTTATAAGAGTCTAACCTCTACTCTAGATTTTTAATCTTTGTTTTACATATTTGATATCAACTTTGTACATTTAAGAACCCAATCTTTAGGACCCATTTTTACTCAGGAGTGTGATCACTGGCCTGATCACTCTCTCCCCCTATTGATGCTCTTTCTTCTCCCCCAGGGAACCTCTATCTCCCACCCTCCTCCTTCTCTTCTCAACCCAATTCTGTGAATCTCTGAGGGTGTTCTGGGTACCGGAGAACACTTCAGGAACAGGATACTGCCCAGATCTCTCTCTCCCCTCTTAATTCCTCCCTTTCTACTCATGCTCACCTCTGTTACCTTCCTCCCCCCTCTCTATGTATCTCTGTGAGTCACTCTGAGGGTTCCAAACTGTGGAAAGCACAGGGGGAAGTGCTTACTGGCTAGATTGCTCTCTCCACATTTGAATTCCCCTCTTCCCCTCCTGGTCACCTCAACCCACCCCCCCACCTCATCTCTCCATGTAACTCAGTGAACCTTTCTGGGTATCCCTCACTGTGGAGAATCTTTTCACCATTAACCTAAAAGTTTTATTATTGAGGCTGTATGGAAGGAGAAGTCTTGAGGCTACTGCAAGAATAAGATTGAAAGCCAGGGGAAACATTAATTAATAAGAGACCATCCAATACCCTCCATAAATTCACTGAAACCAAGCTCCACCCAAGAGCCAATAAGTTCCAGAGCAAGACATACCACACAAATTCTCCAGCAACGCAGGAACATAGACCTGAGCATCAATATACAGGCTGCCCAGAGGCACACCAAATCCATAGACATCTCAAAAATTAATACTGGTCACTCCATTGCACTCTAGAGAGCAGAAATCCAGCTCCACCCACCAGAACACCGACACAAGCTCCCCCAACCAGGAAACCTTGACAAGCCACCTGTCCAACCCCAACCGCAGTGAGGAACCTCCACAACAAAGAGGAACTTCATACTACCAGAATACAGAAGGGCCACGCCTAACACAGCAATCTAAACAAGATGAAAAGGCAGAGAAATACTCAGCAAGTAAAGGAAAATGAGAAATGCCCACAAAGCCAAACAAAAGAGGAGGAGATAGGGAATCTATCTGAAAAAGAATTTAGAATAAGGATAATAAAAATGATCCAAAATCTTGAAAGCAAAATGGAGTTACAGATAAATAGCCTGGAGACAAAGATTGAGAAGATGCAAGAAATGTTTATCAAGGACTTAGAAGAAATAAAAAGGAATCAATATAGAATGAATAATGAAATAAAGGAGATAAAAGACACTCTGGAGGGAACCAACAGTAGAATAACGGAGGCAGAAGATAGGATAAGTGAGGTAGAAGATAGAATGATGGAAATAAACGAAGCAGAGAGGAAAAATGAAAAAAGAATCAAAAGAAATGAGGAAAACCTCCGGGACCTCTGGGACAATATGAAACGCCCCAACATTCGAATCATAGGAGTCCCAGAAGAAGATAAAAGGAAAGCCCATGAAAAAATACTCGAGGAGATAATAGTTGAGAATTTCCCTAAATTGAGGAAAGAAATAGTCACAGAAGTCCAAGAAACCCAGAGAGTTCCAAACAGGATAAACCCAAGGCGAAACACCCCAAGACACATATTAATCAAATTAACAAAGATCAAACACAAAGAACAAATATTAAAAGCAGCAAGGGAAAAACAACAAATAACACACAAGGGGATCCCCATAAGGATAACAGCTGATCTTTCAATAGAAACCCTTCAGGCTAGAAGGGAATGGCAGGACATACTTAAAGTAATGAAAGAGAATAATCTACAACCCAGATTACTGTACCCAGCAAGGATCTCATTCAGATATGAAGGAGAATTCAAAAGCTTTACAGACAAGCAAGAGCTGAGGGAATTCAGCACCACCAAACCAGCTCTCCAGCAAATGCTAAAGGATCTTCTCTAAACAGGAAACACAGAAAGGATATTTCAACACGAACTCAAAACAACAAAGTAAATGGCAACGGGATCATACTTATCAATAATTACCTTAAATGTAAATGGGTTGAATGCCCCAACCAAAAGGCAAAGGGTTGCTGAATGGATACAAAAACAAGACCCCTATATATGCTGTCTACAAGAGACCCACCTCAAAACTAGGGACACACACAGGCTGAAAGTGAAAGGATGGAAAAACATATTCCATGCAAACGGAGACCAAAAGAAAGCAGGAGTCGCAATACTCATTTCAGATAAAATAGACTTTAAAATAAAGGAAGTGAAAAGGGACAAAGAAGGACACTACATAAAGATCAAAGGATCAATTCAAGAAGAAGACGTAACAATCATAAATATATATGCACCCAACATAGGAGCACCACAATATATAAGGCAAATACTAACAAGTATGAAAGGGGAAATTAACAATAACACAATAATAGTGGGAGACTTTAATACTCCACTCACGCATATGGATAGATCAACTAAACAGAAAATTAACAAGGAAACACAAACTTTCAATGATACAATAGACAAATTAGATTTAATTGATATTTACAGGAGTTTCCACCCCAAAACAATCAATTTTACCTTTTTCTCAAGTGCACATGGAACTTTCTCCAGGATAGATCACATCCTGGGCCATAAATCTAGCCTTGGTAAATTCAAAAAAATTGAAATCATCCCAGCCATCTTCTCTGACCACAATGCAGTAAGATTAGACCTCAATTACAGGAAAAAAAACTATTAAAAGTTCCAACATATGGAGACTAAACAACACGCTTCTGAATAACCAACAAATCACAGAAGAAATCAAAAAAGAATTAAAATTATGCATAGAAACGAATGAAAATGAAAACACAACAACCCAAAACCTATGGGACACTGTAAAAGCAATACTAAGGGGAAGGTTCATAGCAATACAGGCGTACCTAAAGAAACAAGAAAAAAATCAAATAAATCAACTAACTCTACACCTAAAGCAACTAGAGAAGGAAGAAATGAAAAACCCCAGGGTCAGTAGAAGGAAAGAAATCTTAAAAATTAGGGCAGAAATAAATGCAAAAGAAACAAAAGAGACCATAGCAAAATTCAACAAAACTAAAAGCTGGTTTTTCGAGAAGATAAACAAAATTGATAAGCCATTAGCCAGACTCATCAAGAAACAAAGGGAGAAGAATCAGATCAACAAAATTAGAAATGAAAATGGAGAGATCACAACAGACTCCACAGAAATACAAAGGATCATAAGAGACTACTACCAACAGCTATATGCCAATAAAATGGACAACTAGGAAGAAATGGACAAATTCTTAGAAAAGTATAACTTTCCAAAACTGAACCAGGAAGAAATAGAAGATCTTAACAGACCCATCACAAGCACGGAAATCGAAACTGTAATCAGAAATCTTCCAGCAAACAAAAGCCCAGGACCAGACGGCTTCACAGCGGAATTCTACCAAAAATTTAGAGAAGAGCTAACACCTATCCTACTCAAACTCTTCCAGAAAATTGCAGAAGATGGTAAACTTCCAAACTCATTCTATGAGGCCACCATCACCCTAATTCCAAAACCAGACAAAGATGTCACAAAAAAGGAAAACTACAGGCCAATATCACTGATGAACATAGATGCAAAAATCCTTAATAAAATTCTAGCAAACAGAATCCAACATCATATTAAAAAGATCATACATCATGACCAAGTGGGCTTTATCCCAGGAATGCAAGGTTTTTTTAACATCCGCAAATCAATCAATGTAATACACCACATTAACAAATTGAAAGAAAAAAAAACATATGGTTATCTCAATAGATGCAGAAAAAGCCTTTGACAAAATTCAGCATACATTTATGATAAAAACCCTCCAGAAAGCAGGAATAGAAGGAACATATCTCAACATAATAAAAGCTATATATGACAAACCCACAGCAAACATTATCCTCAATGGTGAAAAATTGAAAGCATTTCCCCTAAAGTCAGGAACAAGGCAAGGATGCCCACTTTCACCACTACTATTCAACATAGTTTTGGAAGTTTTGGCCACAGCAATCAGAGCTGAAAAAGAAATAAAAGGAATACAGATAGGAAAAGAAGAAGTAAAACTATCACTGTTTGCAGATGACATGACCCTCTACATAGAAAACCCTAAAGACTCTACTAGAAAATTACTAGAGTTGATCAATGAATATAGTAAAGTTGCAGGATATAAAATTAACACACAGAAATCCCTTGCATTCCTATACTCCAATAATGAGAAAACAGAAAGAGAAATTAAGGAAACAATACCATTCACCATTGCATCAAAAAGAATAAAATACTTAGGAATATATCTACCTAAAGAAACAAAAGACATATATAGAAAACTATAAAACACTGATGAAAGAAATCAAAGAGGACACAAACAGATGGAGAAATATACCGTGTTCATGGATTGGAAGAATTAATATAGTGAAAATGAGTATTCTACCCAAAGCAATCTACAGATTCAATGCAATCCATATCAAGCTACCAATGGTATTTTTCACAGAACTAGAACAAATCATCTCACAATTTGTATGGAAATATAAGAAACCTCGAATAGCCAAAGCAATCTTGAGGAAGAAGAATGGAACTGGAGGAATCAACCTGCCTGACTTCAGGCTCTACTACAAAGCCACAGTCATCAAGACAGTATGGTACTGGCACAAAGATAGAAATATAGATCAATGGAACAAAATAGAAAGCCCAGAGATAAACCCACGCACCTATGGACACCTTATCTTCGACAAAGGAGGCAAGAATATACAATGGAGAAAAGACAATCTCTTTAACAAGTGGTGCTGGGAAAACTGGTCAACCACTTGTAAAAGAATGAAACTAGAACACTTCCTAACACCGTACACAAAAATAAACTCAAAATGGATTAAAGATCTAAATGTAAGACCAAAAACAATAAAACTCCTAGAGGAAAACATAGGCAAAACACTCTCCGACATAAATCACAGCGGGATCCTCCATGACCCACCTCCCAGAATATTGGAAATAAAAGCAAAAATAAACAAATGGGACCTAATTAAAATTAAAAGCTTTTGCACAACAAAGGAAACTATAAACAAGGTGAAAAGACAGCCTTCAGAATGGGAGAAAATAATAGCAAATGAAGCAACAGACAAACAATTAATCTCAAAAATATACAAGCAACTTCTGCAGCTGAATTCCCGAAAAATAAACGACCCAATCAAAAAATGGGCCAAAGAACTAAACAGACATTTCTCCAAAGAAGACATACAGATGGCTAACAAACACATGAAAAGATGCTCAACATCACTCATTATTAGAGAAATGCAAATCAAAACCACAATGAGGTATCATTTCACACCAGTCAGAATGGCTGCTATCCAAAAGTCTACAAGCAATAAATGCTGGAGAGGGTGTGGAGAAAAGGGAACCCTCTTACACTGTTGGTGGGAATGCAAACTAGTACAGCCACTATGGAGAACAGTGTGGAGATTCCTTAAAAAACTGGGAATAAAACTGCCATATGACCCAGCTATCCCACTGCTGGGCATATACACCGAGGAAACCAGAATTGAAAGAGACGCGTGTACCCCAATGTTCAACGCAGCACTGTTTACAATAGCCAGGACATGGAAGCAACCTAGATGTCCATCAGCAGACGAATGGATAAGGAAGCTGTGGTACATATACACAATGGAATATTACTCAGCCATTAAAAAAATACATTTGAATCGGTTCTACTGAGATGGATGAAACTGGAGCCCATTATACAGAGTGAAGTAAGCCAGAAAGAAAAACAACAATACAGTATACTAATGCATATATATGGAATTTGAAAGATGGTAACGATAACCCTATATGCGAGATAGAATAAGAGACACAGATGCATGGAACAATTTTATGGACTCTGAGGGAGGAGGGTGGGACGTTCTCGGAGAATGGCATTGAGACATGTGTATTGTCATATGTGAAAGAGAGCACCATTCCATGTTCGATGCATGTGAAAAGGGCTCAGGGCTGGGGCAATGGGATGATCCAGAAGGATGGGATGGGGAGGGAGGTGGGTGGGGGGTCCAGGAAGGGGAACACATGTAAACCCATGGCTGATTCATATCAATGTATGGCAAAAACTAGTACAATATTGTAAAGTAATTAGCCCCCAACTAAAATAAATAAATTTATAAAAAAAAAAAACAAAACAGAGAATGTGTGGTGTGGTCCTAAATGTCCCAAACTGCCATGCAGGTCAACCAGTGTTCATAGGGCCTGGAAGATGAAACGTGGGGTTAGAAAGCCAACCTGGGAGTGAACTGCGTTTGACTATGTAGAGATGGAGTGATGGATCTGGGATGTCAAAGTGCATAGGAAGGAATGCTTTTTGAAAAATCCCAAACTGACAGAGAAGCGGGACCTTAGGGTTCAGTCACACAGAGGAGGTAACACCATTGAATCCTCCCCCTCCCCACCCCCACCCTTTCCCACAAGCTGAGACCTACTATCAGGCAATAGAAAACAACTAGCTAGAACTAACACTCATGCTTCTGCCACCACAGGCTAGAAAACGATCCCAGTAGGGCCATAAATTTTCTGCCTGTGGTTGCAGACTCTTTGTCTATGGCATACAAAAGGGACAATAGATTTCCAATGAATGAAAATATTCAGGCTCTGGCAGCACTAAAAGCAAATAGGAGTTATCCCAGATTAGAGTCTGACCTGTCCCTACTGAAGATCCAAAGTTATTTCTGCCCTCGTTTGGGCACGCTTTCTCAAGAGGTGGAGCTGTGCTGTGGCTCGTGTTCAGGACCAGAACACTGACAGCAGGGACTCTAATAACATTCATTATACTGACCATGTTTTGCTACGCTGTGTGGCTGGTTCACTCGTTTTCTCACTTGTAGGCTTTCTCATTATTCTTGATTATTTACTGTTTTAAGATTGTTTACATCACATATTTATTTTTTTATTTTATTAATAAATTTATTTATTTTAGTTGGGGACTAATTACTTTACAATATTGTAATAGTTTTTGCCATACATTGACATGAATCAGCCGTGGGTTTACATGTGTTCTCCTTCCTGGACCCCCCACCCGCCTCCCTCCCCATCCCATCCCTCTGGGTCATCCCATTGCCCTGGCCCTGAGCCCTTGTCTCATGCATCGAACATGGAATGGTGTTCTGTTTCACATATGATAATATACATGTTTCAATGCTATTCTCCCAGAACGTCCCACACTCACCTTCTCCCTCAGAGTCCATAAAATTGTTCCATGCATCTGTGTCTCTTATTCTGTCTCGCATATAGGGTTATCGTTTCCATCTTTCAAATTCCATATCATTTCACACCAGTCAGAATGGCTGCTATCCAAAAGTCTACAAGCAATAAATGCTAAGAGGGTGTGGAGAAAAGGGAACCCTCTTACACTGTTGGTGGGAATGCAAACTAGTACAGCCACTATGGAGAACAGTGTGGAGATTCCTTAAAAAACTGGGAATAGAACTGCCATATGACCCAGCAATCCCACTGCTGGGCATATACACCCAGGAAACCAGAATTGAAAGAGACGCGTGTACCCCAATGTTCATCACAGCACTGTTTACAATAGCCAGGACATGGAAGCAACCTAGATGTCCATCAGCAGACGAATGGATAAGGAAGCTGTGGTACATATACACAATGGAATATTACCCAGCCATTAAAAAAAATATATTTGAATCGGTTCTACTGAGATGGATGAAACTGGAGCCCATTATACAGAGTGAAGTAAGCCAGAAAGAAAAACAACAATACAGTATACTAATGCATATATTTATTTTTTGTATGTATATAACATGTACTTTGTTTTCCTGAATACATTTGAATCGGTTCTACTGAGATGGGTGAAACTGGAGCCCATTATACAGAGTGAAGTAAGCCAGAAAGAAAAACAACAATACAGTATACTAATGCATATATTTATTTTTTGTATGTACATAACATGTACTTTGTTTTCCTGCTTTCTGTGCCTTTTGTTGATGTCGTTTCTTGTCATGTTTGTTTTAATAGGTATATATTTCTATGTTAACTGTGATTTTCTGTTGTTCTGTGGGAAAGCTCTTGTCATTTTTGTCAGATTTCTTTATTTTTTACGTGGCACTCTGCTCTAGTGTTGTTTTATGTCTTGCAAGTTATTCGCTTAGTTGTATTATTGGTTCTGTGTTCTTCCCTATTGTGATTTTTGCTTGTGTTATTTTCTTTTTTTTGTTATTATTATTTTTTTCTTTGATTTTGGTTTCTTACAATTTGTCTGACTTCCTTTGTTTCCTCTGTCTAATCTTTTACTATGTGATCTTGGTTCTCTGACCAGAAGTTGGGCCTGTTCTTCTAGAGTTTCAGCACCATATCGAAGACCATAGACTACCAGAGAATTCCTGGTTCCAGCGAATATTAATTGGTGAGAGTGTCTATGAAGGCTTCCATCGCAAACTAAGAACCAATTCCACTCAAAAGGCTATATTATCCAGAGCTGATGCCTCATGCCACACAAAAAAGCAGAACAGAAACACAAGCCATATCATCCACAGATGGACTGCCTAAAGTCAGACTAAACCCGTACATACCTGCAAAAGATACCACCGTGAGAGAGAGAAGTGTCAGCTGTGGAATATAGATGCCAGAGAATATAGTTGCCAGTCCCTCCCCCTCCAAGGACACAGAAACCACTGCACCAAACTTATCCAGTCAGGGTGCATTTGGAAGCAAGAACTGCAACCCTGCACCCTGGGAAGAAAAGACCATTAACATAGTAAGATAAACAAATGTGAAGAAAGTCAAGTACGTTGCAGGCAAAGAAACAATGTTAAAACACATGAGACATAATTAAAGAGGAAATAGGAATTGTCACTGAAAAAGAATTGAGAGGAACGATAGTAAAGATGATCAAACATCTCAGAAAATAAATGTAAATCATGCAAGAAACATTTAAGAAGGGTGTGTGAATGATAGCACAATAACTGCCGTATGTGTGCTGTAGGCTCATCCATGCCTTTGTACAGCAGAAGCCAGAACAACATTGGAAAATAATTATCTTCCAAATTAAAAACGAAGTATTAAAAGAAAAACAGACTTTAAATAACACAACAGACCTGGCAATTCAACTGAAACTTAAGTAGATTTCTTCAAAAAACCAGCAGAAGGCAGTTCCTTTTCAAGGGCAAAAGAAATATGTCCGGATAAATCAGAAACCGGATCACAAATCAGGCCTTGGCAAATTTAAGTTAATCAAAATTTTATCAAGCTTTTTTTTTTTTTTCCTGCAATATATGTTACGATTTAAATGTCAGTCATGGTGTGTGGTGGGGACAAAACAAAAAGAAACAAACAAAAATATAAATAACAAAGACAAAACAAACAAACACACAAACACCTGAATACATTCAGTCTCATGCATATACCTCTTCATGGCCAAGAAATACACGAAAAATCAGACAGAAAAAAAAAAAATATATATATATATATTCATAGAAACAAATGACAATAAAAATGCGATTGCATAAAACCTATGAAACAGGATAAAACACTAAAAGAGTAAATATTATAAGAAAGGAATGTCTCAAGTAATCAACCTAACAGTACAACTGAGACAATTAGAGAAAGAAGAAGAAACAGAAAACCCAAATTAGTTTTGGGAAAAAAAAAAGTCACTGAGACTAGAACAGGAAAACAAGAGAAAAAATGTAAACAATAGCAAAGATCAATAATGCTAAAAGGGAGCTCTTGGAGAGCATAAAGAAAATACATAAATCATGAGCCAGACTCATCAACAAAAAAAGGGAGAACACTCTAATCAATAAAGTTAGACATGAGAAAGGAGACATTATAACCGATACCACAAAAACATCAAAGGATCATAAGAGACTACAACAAACAAGTTTAAGCCAATAAAATGTAGAATCTGGAAGCCACAGACTAATTCTTCGGAACTCAAGTAAGATGAAACATAAAATATGAACACAGCATTACAAGCTCTAATATTGAAACTGTTATAAAAAATTTTCGAGTTAACAAACTCAAGGTCCAGATGGTGTCACAGATAAATTTTATGAACCATTAAGAGAAATGTTAACACATACACTTCTAAAACTCTTCCAAAATACTACAGTGGTAGGAAAATGCACAAACTCATCCTACGAGTATAGCATCACCCTGATAGAAGACCCAGAGGTAACACAGAAAAGGAAAATTATAGGCCACTATCACACAGTTGAACATAGATGCAAACATCCTCAACAAAATACTCCCAAGAAGAATCCAACAGCACATTAAAAGTATCCAATAGCTTAATTAAGTGAGGTTTTCCCCAATATGCAAACATCCTCCAGGATCTGCGTATCAGTCCATCAGATACACCATAACAAATTGAAGGATTAAAACCATATGATCACCTCAATCAGTTCAGTTCAGTTCAGTTCAGTTCAGTCCCTAGTCGTGTCCGACTCTTTACAACCCCGTGAATTGCAGCAGGCCAGGCCTCTCTGTCCTTCTCCAAATCCCGAATTCTACCCAAACCCTTGTCCATCGAGTCAGTGATGCCATCCAACCATCTCATCCTCTGTCGTCCCCTTCTCCTCCTACCCAGCATTAGGGTCTTGTCCTATGAGTCAAATCTTCACATGAGGTGGCCAAAGTATTGGAGTTTCACCTTCAACATCTGTCCTTCCAATGAACACCCAGGACTGATCTCCTTTAGGATGGATTGATTGGGTCTCCTTGTAGTCCAAGGGACTCTCAAGAGTCTTCTCCAACACCACAGTTCAAAAGCATCAATTCTGCGGTGCTCAGCTTTCTTCACCGTCCAACTTTCATATCCCTACATGACCACTGGAAAAACCATAGCCTTGACTAAATGAACCTTTGTTGTCAAAGTAATGTCTCTCCTTTTTAAATATGCTATACATGTTGGTCATAACCTTCCTTCCAAGGAGTAAGCTTTTTTTAATTTCATGGCTGCAATCACCATCAGCAGTGTTTTTGAAACCCCCAAAAATAAAGTCTGACACTGTTTTCACTGTTTCCCCATCTATTTCCCATGAAATGATTGGACCAGATGCCATGATCTTCGTTTTCTGAACGTTTAGCTTTAAGCCACCTTTTTCTCTCTCCTCTTTCACTGTCACGAAGAGGCTTTTCAGTTCTTCTTCACTTTCTGCTATAAGGGTGGTGTCATCTGCATATCTGAGGTTATTGATATTTTTCCCAGTAATCTTGATTCCAGCTTGTGTTTCTTCCAGCCCAGCGTTTCTCATGATGTACTCTGCAGAGAAGTTAAATAAGCAGGAAGACAATATACAGCCTTGACGTACTCCTTTTCCTATTTGGAACCAGTCTGTTGTTCCATGTCCAGTTCGAACTGTTGCTTCCTGACCTGCATACAGGTTTCTCAAGAAACAGGTCAGATGGTCTGGTATGCCCATCTCTTTCAGAATTGTCCACAGTTTATTGTGTTCCACGCAGTCAAAGGCTTTGGCATTGACAATAAAGCAGAAATAGATGTTTGTCTGGAACTCTGTTGCTTTTTTGACGATCCAGCGCATGTTGGCAATTTGATCTCTGGTTCCTCTGCCTTTTCTAAAACCAGCCTGAACACCTGGAAGTTCACTGTTCACATATTGCTGAAGCCTGGCTTGGAGAATTTGAGCACTACTTTACTAGCATGTGAGATGAGTGCAATTGTACAGTAGTGTGAGCAATCTTTGGCATTGCCTTTCTTTGGGATTGGAACGAAAACTGAACTTTTCCAGTCCTGTGGCCACTGCTGTGTTTTCCAAGTTTGCTGGCATATTGAGTGTAGCACTTTCACAGCATCATCTTTCAGGATTTGAAATAGCTCAACTGGAATTCCATCACCTCCACTAGCTTTGTTCATAGTGATGTTTTCTAAGGCCCACTTGACTTCACATTCCAGGATGCCTGGCTCTAGGTGAATGATCACATCATCGTGGTTATCTGGGTCGTGAAGATCTTTTTTGTACAGTTCTTCTGTGTACTCTTGCCACCTCTTCTTAATATCTTCTGTTTCTGTTAGGTCCATACAATTTCTGTCCTTTATTGAGCCCATCTTTGCATGAAATGTTCCCTTGGTATCTCTAATTTTCTTGATGCCATCTCTAGTTTTTCCCAATATGTTGTTTTCCTCTATTTCTTTGCATTGATCATGGAGGACGGCTTTCTTATCTCTCCTTGCTATTCTTTGGAATTACTTTATTTCATTTCTATGAACTACTATCTCCTTTCTAAAAAATGAAAATGTATCTTTTCAAATTTATATATATATATATATATATATATATATATATATATATATATACTATCTTTGAAACTGATTTTGGATCCATAAGTTTTACAATATTTAGAGGAGTCTAATCTCTATTATAGGTTTTTAATTTTGCTTGTTGAAATGTGTTAGGAATCTAATATTTGGAATCTATTTTCACTTAGGGATTTAACTCCTGAGTCGTCTGTCTCTCCTATTTTGACTTTTCCTTTTCTCCTCCTAGGCACCTACATCTCCCACGTCTATTTTTTCTTCTCTTTATGACTCTGAATCCCTTTGGCTCTTTCTGGGTGTGGAGAGCTGTTTAACAATTAAGCTTGGGGTTTGATCTTTTGTGCTGTGTGGATGTAGAATTCTTGATGTTAGTGTAACAGGGAACTGAAAGCTAAGATGAAGATATCAATTTCAGAACTGTGTTCATCGTCAGACCCCTGTTACCAAGGAACATTAAGAGACAATCACACACCCAAAAGTATCCATGCCTACATGGAAACCAAAATAAATACACAAGCCAGCAAGTTCAATGCAAGAGATCCCACACCTAATCTCCAGGAAAGCAGGAACAGAACAATGAATATTAAAAACTGGGGGGCTTCCCTGGTGGCTCAGAGAATAAAGCATCTGCCTGCAATGCAGGAGACCTGGGTTTGATCCCCAAGTGGGGAAGATCCCCTGGAGAAGGAAATGGCAACCCATTCCAGTACTCTAAAAAACTGGGCTGTCCAAAGCCATACCAAACACAAAGAGAACCGAAACACATTATTGAACGTCTCATTGCAGTCCAGAGAGAGGAGATACAGCTCCACTCACCAGAGCACAGACACGCATTTCCCAATTCATTAAATATTGACAAGTCACTGGGGCGAACCCCAAACACAGCAGCAGACTGCACAAGAACGAGTAGCCAAAACCCTCCAGCCTGCAGAAAAGGGACCCTGACCACAGCAATCTAAGCAGAATGAAAGAATGAAAAATATGCAGAAGGTGAAGGTCCATGATAAAGCACCACCAAACCAAAATAAACAAATAAAATAAATACATAAATAAATAAAAGAGAAGGAATTCTTCCTGAAAAAAAAATCAGAATAATAATTGTAAGGATGACCTAAAATCTAGAAAAACAAGTGGAGTTGCCTGTAAATACACTGAACACATGGATTGAGAAGATCTAAGAATATTTAACAATGATACAGAAGAAATAAAGTATCAGTCAGTAATAATCGAAGGAAACAGAGATTAAAACAAATACTCTGCAGGGAATGACAGTAGAAGAACAGAGAGCAGAAAGGACTAGCTGGATGGAAGGTAGAATGGTAGAAATCAATGAAATAGAGTGGGTAAAATGAAAGCAGTGAGGGAAATCTCTGAGACTTCTGGAACAATGTTAAATGTCCCACCATTAGATTCAGAGCTGTCTGGATGGAGAACATCAAAACAAATAAGCAAGAAAGAAAAATAACTGCTTTGAGGAAATTTTTGAGATAAAATTTGAAAACCTCCCTTAGATGGGGGAAAGATATTTCTCTATGTCCCAATATCCCAGAATATCTAAAAGATGATATACTCATCGTGAAACAATCCACAAGGCATATTTATTAAACTAAGAAAAAGAAACACAAGAAGTAAACATCAAGGCCACAAGGGAAAATAAATAAATAACATACAGGTAGATTCACATAAGGATACCAGCTGCTCTTTCCTCTTCACACCAGGACAAAATAGTTTCACATACTTAAAGTGATGAAAGAGTCAAACCTAAATCTAATAAGGATGACATTCAGATATGAAGGATAAATCAACATTTGAACCAAATGCTGTGAGAATTCATTACCACAAAACTGTTAAATCGGCCACTTACTTCATATGTCATCAGGTTTGGAAAATTCATCATTGGCAACGAGTGTGGAATAGGTCAGTTTTAATTCCAATAACAAAGGACAATGCCAAAGTATGTTCAAACTACCATACAATTGTGCTTGTTTCATGTATTAGTAACATAATACTCAACATCCTCCAGCAGTACATGAACCAATAATTTGCAGATGTGCAACCTAGATTTGGAAAAGCTAGATGAACCAGGCAAAAAAAATTCCAACATTCACTGGATCCTAGAGAAGGCAAGGAAATTTCAGGAAAAAAATTGCATCTGCCTCATTGACTGCACTAACGCCATTGACTGTGGATCACAATGGACTGTGATTATTATCAGACCTTCTTAACATGAGAAATGTGTACTTGGGTCAAGACACAAGAGCTTGAACAGACATGGAACAATTGGCTAGTTCAAAACTGAGAAAGGAGTGTGCTTAAGCTTTAGATTCTGTTTATATGAAATATATATGCAGAGAATACTATACAAAATATCAGGCTGGATGGATCACAAACTGGAATCAAGGTAGCTGGCAGAAACCTCACCAATCTCAGATATACAGACAGTACCACTCTAAAAAGAAAATTGAAGAGGGAGTAAACAGCCTCTTGAGTTTGAATGAGGAGGGTGAAATACCTTGCTGAAACTTCGACATTCAAAAAACTAAGATCACCGCATATTGTCCCATTACTACTTGGCAAAGAGAAGGGTGAAACCTGGAATCAGTGACAGACTTAATTTTCCTGGGCTCTAAAATCACTGTGAATGGTGACTGCAGTCATCAAATTAAAAGACACTTCCTTCTTGGAAGAAAAGCTATGTAAACCTAGATATTGCATTAAAAAGAAGAGACATTCACGTAACTAACAAAGTTCCCCACTTCATAAACCCCTATTGTTTATCCAGTAGTCATGTGCTGATGTGAGCGCTGGAGTGTAAAGAAGCCTGAGAGATGAAGAATTGATGCCTCCCAACTGTACTGCTGTAGAAGACCCTTAGGGGTCCCTTGAACTGCAAGCAGATGAAGCCAATCAATGTTAAGGGAGATTACCCCTGAGTATTCACTTGAAGGACTAATGATGAAGCTGAAACATCACCATTGTGGCCAACTGATGCAAAGAGCAAACTCACTGGAAAAGACCATGATGCTTGGAAAGACTGATGACAGGAGCAGAAGGGAGGAATAGAAGATGAGATGGTTGGACGGTATCAGCAATGCAATGGCCACATGTGTTTGAACAAACTCTGGGAGAGAGTGAAAGACAGGGAGGCCTTTTGTGCTACAGTCCATGGAGTCACAAAAGAGTTGGAGACAACATAGTGACTGAATAATGACAATCAAAGTCTCTAGAATTACTTCTTAAAATCACTCTAAAATATATTTAATTAAAGTAGTAACAAATAACCATTAATGTGGTATAATAGAAGATGGTGTAATTTTTTTTTAATATGACAACTATAGGCTCTGAAAGAGACAAATCTTAGAATTGAATACATTTTAAGAATGAGTTTGCAAGGAAAATTTTATCCAAGCAATAAACAATAAAGGGCCCTAGTGGCAATACTAATTGTAGACACATAGGTCTTTTAATTAAAAATGTTTTGAGACAAATGATATTAAACATGATTATACAATATTAATTATATATTTTGTCATATTACCTTTCATATTAATGATCCAATACAGCATATGCTCACCTCATCAAAGAGTTCCAGGTACCCGAATCAAACATTAAAAATGTTTGAATATTGTCTCAGCCTTTTGGCTATCATGAAGTGTAAAAATTGCAGATCTCTAGCCATAAGTATTTTTTTGAAATATTTTTGAACTGTGGTGTTGAAGAAGACTCTTGAGAGTCACTTGGACTACAAGGAGATCCAATCAGTTCATCCTGAAGGAGATCAATCCTAGGTGTTCATTAGAAGGACAGATGTTGAAGCTGAAACTCCAATGATTTGACCACCTCATGCAAAGAGTTGATTCATTGGAAAAGTCCCTGATGCTGGGAAGGATTGGGGGCAGGAGGAGAAGGGGATGGCAGAGGATGAGATGGCTGCATGGCATCACTGACTCGATGGTCATGAGTTGGGTAAACTCCGGGAGTTGGTGATAGACAGGGAAGCCTGGCGTGTTGTGATTCACGGGGTCGCAAAGAGTTGGATACGACTGAGTGGCTGAACTGAACTGAACTGAGCATTTAGATTAGTCCAAAAATAAACATCTAAATAACAGTAGAAGAACATAAGACCACTGAGGGAAGAGAGAATCTAAATGACCATATAAACCAAGAGGACTTAACACACTGAGCAGATCATTCCTTCTAACAAGAACAGAAGAATACACAACCCTCCCATGTTCAATTAGAATATTCTCCAGAATATTTTCGAGAATAGGTTTTACCTTAAGCCTTAAAATAGTCCTTAATAATTTAAATCATACAAAATATGTTTTCTGACATCCAATAAATGTAAGTTGAAATCAGTATAAATCAGCATGGGAAAAAAGTTGGAAATTGTATTGTGTGGAAAATTAAACCACATATCCCTAAGGGACCAAAGTTTGAAAGAATAAGTCACAGGGCAAATTAGAAAATACACTGTGGTGAATGAAAATGAAAACGCAACTTACCCACATCATCAGACACATCAGATATATATACACATTAAAATGGAAGCTCTGCAAACCTGAGAAGAAGCTAATATCTGCCTCCTACAGAAACTGGGGGGGGGGGGGCAAATCAAAACTCACAGCAAGGAGAAAGAGGAAAACAATGAAGCCTAGTATGGGAATAAAATTATGTACATATTTCAAAAATAGAGAAAAATCAACAAAAACAAAATAAATAAAATTGGAAGATATTAGGTAAACTGAGCAAACAAAATGAGAGAAGATCCAGTTATTGAAATGAGAATGAAAAAGATCCCATTGCAATGTAATCATACTAAATAAAGACACTTGTTAGGTAATATGGACACATATTTATGCCAGGAGAAGACTTAAGTTATGTGAAACAGTTGAATGGCTAAAAGAACAGAGTGATTAAAACAATTTTTAAAAACTGAAAATTCTGAATAGATTCATTAAATGGAGGTTGAATTCGAAATCATTAACCATAAATAAACATTTAGAATCAGATAAATTTTGATGTCTTATACTGATTAATTTTCTGAGCATGTCAATAACAATGTATGAAAGGCAGAAGTGTCCTATATATATTAGCAATCAGTGACAGTGATATTCATGCACTAAGTTCCTACGCTCCTGTCTGACTCTCTTCGGCACACAGCCTATCGCACATGGGTATCCCTCAATCCATCAGATTCTCATGGTGCGTACACAAGAGTGGGTTTCCATGCCTTCCTCCAGAACATCTTCCCAAGCCAGGGATTGAAGCTGTGCCTCTTATGACTTCTGCATTAGAAGCTAGGTTGTTTATCACTAGTGACAACTGGAAAATAATTAGTGATAAATATATTTTATATATATATATATATATACATACATACACATACATACTTATGTATATACACATATATAAATACAAACACACACACACACATATATATATATATACATATATCTATATTCATATGCGTATATATCTATATACATATATATATATGTATTCTTAAGGTATAGGTATATACTTTTGCTGTTATAGGTATCAATGTATATTTCACTGTAAGTATTTACTACAGGTATGAACTTTTGCTGTATCCAATGATCTGGTATGTTGTGGTTTCTCTTTCATTTGTCTCAGATTATTTTTCTAATTTCCCTTGTGACTCAGGCATTGACTCAACCATTCCTTAGAAATGCCTTCTAAAATATTCCACAAATGACACATTTGCAAAAATGTATGCCATTTTTGAGCTTTAGCTCCATGTCTTGGTAGTCAGAGAATATAGGTGGTACAATTTAAAATTTAATTGTTTTATGCCTTAATATTAAAGCTATGCTTGAGAATATTCTAGAGAATATTCAGATATACATAGATATATAACTACGTGTATACATACATATATATTTATCTATATATAGATATAGATATATACACGCACATATGAGTAGAGATGCATATATGCATAGTATACGTAAACATGTCTATGCGTATACATCAGTGAAGATATATATATATATACATATCTTTATATATATAAACATATGTGTTTGGAAAGCACCACAAACCTCCCCTGTTTACTCTTCCTTGATCGGGAAGAGTTTCTAGCCATGTTCTTGAAAATTTGATGTCCCTTTCTCTTTCCTATCTCGTTGGGACTTGCATTAACCTGTATTAACTCTTTTCTCATTATATTAAGGCCACTTTAGGTCCTGTTGAGGTAAAAGCCCACAGTCAGCTTGTCTTGGGGTATATGACTCTACTACAAACAGTAACATTTTCTGAGGGTGTAGAGAGTAGAGCACACTGTGAACTAAGTATGCTGTCAGCCTTATCAGTAACCAAAGGATGTTGCAGTCATCAAGTCATAAGCCATTGCAGCCATCCCTGAATGTGAGCCCTGAGAGGACTCTGGATGAAGTCAGGCCGCCCATCATCAAGCCTTCAATTACCACAGCTGCCACCAATTGTGCTGCCAGAAGTGACTCTGACACAGAAAAGAACAGGACACTGGCCCTAGTTATAGTGCCTATTGAAGAAATTATCTCAAGAAGCCCAGATTCCTGCATCTTGCCATAGGTAGAATCATGCTAAACCCATTAACTTGAGATGTCCAGTTTTCTTTAATTAACCACAATATATGAACATGCTGCCTCCATGATCATTGTGAAACTTTTATACACCCTGGCACTTCCATTCCCTCTTCAGAATGGTCTTTCAGAAATACTTGAGAAGTTGCTCCTCAGGAGTAAATCCTCCTCAGGACTAAAGTCTAGATGAATAAAACAAAATTCTCAAATTTTACGCTGTGCATTTTTCCCAGTCCGTCACACAGATTCCAGGATTTAAAAAAGAAGTGATCCTTGTACAGCATTTCAAACTTTCAAACTACATTTATAATTTCCTACTTAGGATAGTTCTGAATGTCAAAGGTTTACTATTGTGTACTAAAACATGAAGGAATTTGTGTTTCTATAAATTGTTGACATCATTTGGTAACTGCTCTTTCCTTTGAGAAACATTGCCAATCAAATGAAGTGAGGAACACTTATGTCTAGAGTCTGAGTTTATTCTGGCTAGGTTAGCTCTGAATTGTTAAGTTTTTGCTTTATGTTTTGTCTATACATAGGAAAGCAGTCTTTGGTGCAGATTTTACTTGACATATGCACTGGTACACATTATACTTGACTTATGCACTGTGATGCATTTCTTGCTACTTGCCCAAGTTGGCCAAGGACTGACATCCATTTTCCAATTTAAGAAACAAGTTGAAATTGGAATGTGATTGCTTTACAATGTCTGGTACTTTCTGCTGTACAACAATGTAAATCATCTATCAGTATATATGCATGAGCCTCCCTTTTGAGAAGCCCTCCCACCTGCTCTTAAGCCTCCTCTTCTACTCCACAATCCACTTCCCTATGGCACCCCAGAGTCCTGAGGAGGAGCCTCTCACTGGCTAACTACTTCATACTTGGTATTATACATATGCCTGGGCATCTTGCTCGATCCATTCCACTATCTCCTTCCACTTCTGTGTCCAAGTCTGTTCTTTACCTCTGCATTTCTTTTCCCACCCTTCAAATAGATTCTTCAGAACCAGTTTTCTAGATTCCACATATATGCATTAATCTACAATATTGGACTTCTTCTTTCTGAATTACTTCACTCTGTATAATAGGCTCTAGATCCATCCATATCTCTAGAAATAATCCATTGGTTTTTTTTCCTTTTTGTGCACGAGAAAGTTTCCATCCTGAGCATGTGCCATAACTTCTTTATCCATTCTTCAGTAAATGGACACCCAGATTGCTTACATAACTTGTCTACTGTAAATGGTATTGAAATGGATGCTGGGATACACCTTTTTTCTTCAAAGGTGGTTTCATTTGGGTATATGTCTAATAATGTGATTTGGGGGTCATATGGTAGTTTTATTGCTAGTTTTCTAAAGAACTTTCATACTCTGCGGTATCATGTCAGTATTTATTTACATTCCTAACAACGCTGTGAAGGGTTCCCTTTCTTCCACATCATATCCTTCATTTATTGTTTTAAGATTTATATTTGTGTGTGTGTGTGTTTGTGTATATACTTGTTAATTTATAATATAATTATTTTTATGTAACATCTATATTATGAATGTATAGTATAGTGTAAACACATATTTGTTAATTTATGAATATGAATGCATACACACACACACACACATTTACTTCTTCATTTGTTTACATCAGGGTTTAATTGCTGCATGTGGAATCTAATTTCCTGACCAGGGATCAAACATGGAACCCTTGATTTAGGATCATGCTGTCTTAGCTTCTGGACCACTAGCCAAGTACCCTGTTGTCGATTTTATAATGATCACCATGCTCGATGGTGTGATATGATACTTCATTGTAGTTTTGATCTCTGTGCCTTTATTATGTTGAGGTAATTTTTGCTATGCTCAGTTTCGGGAGAGTTTTTTATCACACATGATTTTTGAATTTCATCCAAGATTTTTCAGCATCTATTGAGGTGATCATATGGTTTTAATCCTTCAATTTGTTATGGTGTATCTGATGGACTGATACGCAGATCCTGGAGGATGTTTGCATATTGGGGAAAACCTCACTTAATTAAGCTGTTGGATACTTTTAATGTGCTGTTGGATTCTTCTTGGGAGTATTTTGTTGAGGATGTTTGCATCTATGTTCAACTGTGTGATAGTGGCCTATAATTTTCCTTTTCTGTGTTACCTCTGGGCTTCTATCAGGGTGATGCTGTACTCGTAGGATGAGTTTGTGCATTTTCCTACCACTGTAGTATTTTGGAAGAGTTTTAGAAGTGTATTTGTTAACATTTCTCTTAATGGTTCATAAAATTTATCTGTGACACCATCTGGACCTTGAGTTTGTTAACTCGAAAATTTTTTATAACAGTTTCAATATTAGAGCTTGTAATGCTGTGTTCACATTTTATGTTTCATCTTACTTGAGTTCCGAAGAATTAGTCTGTGGCTTCCAGATTCTACATTTTATTGGCTTAAATTTGTTTGTTGTAGTCTCTTATGATCCTTTGATGTTTCTGTGGTATCGGTTATAATGTCTCCTTTCTCATGTCTAACTTTATTGATTAGAGTGTTCTCCCTTTTTTTGTTGATGAGTCTGGCTCATGATTTATGTATTTTCTTTATGCTCTCCAAGAGCTCCCTTTTAGCATTATTGATCTTTGCTATTGTTTACATTTTTTCTCTTGTTTTCCTGTTCTAGTCTCAGTGACTTTTTTTTTTTCCCAAAACTAATTTGGGTTTTCTGTTTCTTCTTCTTTCTCTAATTGTCTCAGTTGTACTGTTAGGTTGATTACTTGAGACATTCCTTTCTTATAATATTTACTCTTTTAGTGTTTTATCCTGTTTCATAGGTTTTATGCAATCGCATTTTTATTGTCATTTGTTTCTATGAATATATATATATATATATTTTTTTTTTCTGTCTGATTTTTCGTGTATTTCTTGGCCATGAAGAGGTATATGCATGAGACTGAATGTATTCAGGTGTTTGTGTGTTTGTTTGTTTTGTCTTTGTTATTTATATTTTTGTTTGTTTCTTTTTGTTTTGTCCCCACCACACACCATGACTGACATTCAAATCGTAACATATATTGCAGTAAAAAAAAAAAAAAAAAGCTTGATAAAATTTTGATTAACTTAAATTTGCCAAGGCCTGATTTGTGATCCGGTTTCTGATTTATCCGGACATATTTCATTTGCCCTTGAAAAGGAACTGCCTTCTGCTGGTTTTTTGAAGAAATCTACTTAAGTTTCAGTTGAATTGCCAGGTCTGTTGTGTTATTTAAAGTCTGTTTTTCTTTTAATACTTCGTTTTTAATTTGGAAGATAATTATTTTCCAATGTTGTTCTGGCTTCTGCTGTACAAAGGCATGGATGAGCCTACAGCACACATACGGCAGTTATTGTGCTATCATTCACACACCCTTCTTAAATGTTTCTTGCATGATTTACATTTATTTTCTGAGATGTTTGATCATCTTTACTATCGTTCCTCTCAATTCTTTTTCAGTGACAATTCCTATTTCCTCTTTAATTATGTCTCATGTGTTTTAACATTGTTTCTTTGCCTGCAACGTACTTGACTTTCTTCACATTTGTTTATCTTACTATGTTAATGGTCTTTTCTTCCCAGGGTGCAGGGTTGGAGTTCTTGCTTCCAAATGCACCCTGACTGGATAAGTTTGGTGCAGTGGTTTCTGTGTCCTTGGAGGGGGAGGGACTGGCAACTATATTCTCTGGCATCTATATTCCACAGCTGACACTTCTCTCTCTCACGGTGGTATCTTTTGCAGGTATGTACGGGTTTAGTCTGACTTTAGGCAGTCCATCTGTGGATGATATGGCTTGTGTTTCTGTTCTGCTTTTTTGTGTGGCATGAGGCATCAGCTCTGGATAATATAGCCTTTTGAGTGGAATTGGTTCTTAGTTTGCGATGGAAGCCTTCATAGACACTCTCACCAATTAATATTCGCTGGAACTAGGAATTCTCTGGTAGTCTATGGTCTTCGATATGGTGCTGAAACTCTAGAAGAACAGGCCCAACTTCTGGTCAGAGAACCAAGATCACATAGTAAAAGATTAGACAGAGGAAACAAAGGAAGTCAGACAAATTGTAAGAAACCAAAATCAAAGAAAAAAATAATAATAACAAAAAAAAGAAAATAACACAAGCAAAAATCACAATAGGGAAGAACACAGAACCAATAATACAACTAAGCGAATAACTTGCAAGACATAAAACAACACTAGAGCAGAGTGCCACGTAAAAAATAAAGAAAGAAATCTGACAAAAATGACAAGAGCTTTCCCACAGAACAACAGAAAATCACAGTTAACATAGAAATATATACCTATTAAAACAAACATGACAAGAAACGACATCAACAAAAGGCACAGAAAGCAGGAAAACAAAGTACATGTTATGCACATACAAAAAATAAATATATGCATTAGTATACTGTATTGTTGTTTTTCTTTCTGGCTTACTTCACTCTGTATAATGGGCTCCAGTTTCACCCATCTCAGTAGAACCGATTCAAATGTATTCAGGAAAACAAAGTACATGTTATATACATACAAAAAATAAATATATGCATTAGTATACTATATTGTTGTTTTTCTTTTTGGCTTACTTCACTCTGTATAATGGGCTCCAGTTTCATCCATCTCAGTAGAACCGATTCAAATGTATTTTTTTTAATGGCTGGGTAATATTCCATTGTGTATATGTACCACAGCTTCCTTATCCATTCGTCTGCTGATGGACATCTAGGTTGCTTCCATGTCCTGGCTATTGTAAACAGTGCTGTGATGAACATTGGGGTACACGCGTCTCTTTCAATTCTGGTTTCCTGGGTGTATATGCCCAGCAGTGGGATTGCTGGGTCATATGGCAGTTCTATTCCCAGTTTTTTAAGGAATCTCCACACTGTTCTCCATAGTGGCTGTACTAGTTTGCATTCCCACCAACAGTGTAAGAGGGTTCCCTTTTCTCCACACCCTCTTAGCATTTATTGCTTGTAGACTTTTGGATAGCAGCCATTCTGACTGGTGTGAAATGATATGGAATTTGAAAGATGGAAACGATAACGCTATATGCGAGACAGAATAAGAGACACAGATGCATGGAACAATTTTATGGACTCTGAGGGAGAAGGTGAGTGTGGGACGTTCTGGGAGAATAGCATTGAAACATGTATATTATCATATGTGAAACAGAACACCATTCCATGTTCGATGCATGAGACAACGGCTCAGGGCCAGGGCAATGGGATGACCCAGAGGGATGGGATGGGGAGGGAGGCGGGTGGGGGGTCCAGGAAGGAGAACACATGTAAACCCACGGCTGATTCATGTCAATGTATGGCAAAAACTATTACAATATTGTAAAGTAATTAGTCCCCAACTAAAATAAATAAATTTATTAATAAAATAAAAAAATAAATATGTGATGTAAACAATCTTAAAACAGTAAATAATCAAGAATAATGAGAAAGCCTACAAGTGAGAAAACGAGTGAACCAGCCACACAGCGTAGCAAAACATGGTCAGTATAATGAATGTTATTAGGGTCCCTGCTGTCAGTGTTCTGGTCCTGAACACGAGCCACAGCACAGCTCCACCTCTTGAGAAAGCATGCCCAAACGAGGGCAGAAATAACTTTGGATCTTCAGTAGGGACAGGTCAGACTCTAATCTGGGATAACTCCTATTTGCTTTTAGTGCTGCCAGAGCATGAATATTTTCATTCATTGGAAATCTATTGTCCCTTTTGTATGCCATAGACAAAGAGTCTGCAACCACAGGCAGAAAATTTATGGCCCTACTGGGATCGTTTTCTAGCCTGTGGTGGCAGAAGCATGAGTGTTAGTTCTAGCTAGTTGTTTTCTATTTCCTGATAGTAGGTCTCAGCTTGTGGGAAAGGGTGGGGGTGGGGAGGGGGAGGATTCAATGGTGTTACCTCCTCTGTGTGACTGAACCCTAAGGTCCCGCTTCTCTGTCAGTTTGGGATTTTTCAAAAAGCATTCCTTCCTATGCACTTTGACATCCCAGATCCATCACTCCATCTCTACGTAGTCAAACGCAGTTCACTCCCAGGTTGGCTTTCTAACCCCACGTTTCATCTTCCAGGCCCTATGAACACTGGTTGACATGCATGGCCGTTTGGGACATGTAGGACCACACCACACATTCTCTGTTTGATTCTCACTCTAGACAAGCTATATTTCATCAGTTTCTTCACCTTGCTTCCTTTCAGTCAAAAGTAATTTAAGTTTACTGAGGTGACTTACCTGAATCCTCAATCTATCCCCTGCTTCTCCATCTCCCACCACAAGACACAGGTTTGGTTCTATTCCTCTCATCCTCCTTCTCCCATCTTCCTTCCATTCTTCCCAGTTATGTCTTGTTCCCATACAGTTGAGCAAGGTCTTCTGCTAATATTCATTGGATGCGCTCGGGGAACTGTTGCCTTTATAGAAGTATTATTTGTGATGCCCCCATGAAAAGAGTTGCTCTCAACGTCTTCTTATTATCTGCCCAATCAGAAGTTCTGCTTTTCTTTCTAGGCAGGCTCTGTAATTCATTTATGCATGCCAGTAAGGCAACAAACTTTAGTTGATGTGAATTTATCTGTTTAATGGGAGCTTTCGTGCATACACACATAACTGGTACAACATTGACTTCGAACATGCAGATAAGCCGAGTTATTTTTCCTGAAATTTCTGCTAATGAGGAGTTGTCATCAGTTTGAGGAAACATAGTTCCTTTCCAGATAAAAGATGATACAGATATTGGGCTCAAAAAGTCCGTTCCTGAAAATATCTAGCTATTTGTCAAATTGTCCCGACATTTTCCCGGAGCACAGATTCCTTATTTCTGCTCTGGAAACTTAACTGTTTCAAGTGGGTGTCAAAGGTCAGAGATGGGCATGGTCATAATTTAATACTAACTTTCCAGGCAAGCGTACTGGTGTGGGTTCCCATTTCCTTCTGCAGGAGATCTTCGCGACCCAGGGAGTGAACCCAGGTCTCCAGATTGCAGGCAGTTGCTTTGCCAACTGAGCCACCAGGAGAGCCCACAAGAAGATGGCAAGTGCCCAGGAATGTAACAGTTGGTAGATGATAGCTTGAAAAATGGAGAAGGCAATGGCATCTCACTCCAGTACTCTTGCCTGGAAAATCCCATGGGCGTAGGAGCCTGGTAGGCTTCAGTCCATGGGGTCGTGAAGAGTCGGACACAACTGGGTGACTTCACTTTCGATTTTCACTTAAATGTATTGGAGCAGGAAATGGAAACCCACTCCAGTGTTCTTGCCTGCAGAATCCCAGGGACGGAGGAGCCCGGTACGCTGCCGTCTCTGGGGTCGCACAGGGTCGGACACGACTGAAGCGACTTAGCAGCAGTAGCAGCAACAACTTGAAACAGAGAGAGAGCGAGCAGGCAGGTGTAGTTAGTCATTTAATCTTAATAGGTAAACCTTAATTGGAGTCTGGATCAGAGAAAAAGCAAGGGTGTTTCATAAAGTCATTTACGTCTCCTTTATTGTCTCTGTTAATGGCTTAGACTGCATGTGAAAGTGAGGTCATTCATTTGTGTCTGACTCTTTGCGACCCCATGGACTGTAGCCTACCATTTCTTTCTCCAGGGGATCTTCCAGACCCGGCGATCGAACCTGGGCCTCCCCCATTGCAGGCAGACGCTTTACCATCTGAATCACAGGGGAAGCCCTTAGACTGTGTGGGTCACAACAAACTGTGGAAAATTCTTAAAGAGATAAGAATATAAGACCACCATACCTGTTTCCTGGGAAAGGTGCACGCAGGTCAAGAAACAACAGTTGGAACTGGAGAAGGAACAACGGACTGGTACAAAATAGGGAAGGAAATATATCAAGGCTATATATTGTCACCCAGCTTATTTGACTTCTGTGCAGAGTATACCATGGACAATAACTTGCTGAAAGAATTTGAAGCTGGAAACAGAATTACTGTGAGAAGTGTGAATAACCTTAGTTATAAGATGACAACACACAAATGGCTGAAAAACACTAGGGACTAAAGAGCCCTCTGATGAGGTGACAGGAAAAGCTGGATTAAAACTCAATCTAAACACAAACCAACGAACACTAAAAATAAGACCATGGAATGTGGTCCAAACATTTTGAGATCTAGCAATAGGATACAATTGACTCAGTGACAGGTTTCACTTTCTTGACCTCTGATATCACTGCAGGGAGTGACTTCAGCCACGAAACGAAAAGGCACTTGCCACTTGGATGAAAAGCTACGACCAGTCTAGACACCATGTTAATAAGCTGAGTGATTACTGAAAAAGATCCGAAAGGGCAAAGTTGATTTTCAGGAGTAACGTATGGAGGAGTGAGCAGGACCACAGGAACTGAGTGCCAAAATATCGATGCTTTGCAGTAGTGGGTCTGGAGAAGATGTGTGAGAGTTCCGTTGCGAGCATGGAGTTCAAACTAGCCAAGCATGAAGGAGTTCAACTCAGACTATTCACGGAAGTTCTGACGCTGACCATGAAGAGCCAATATATTGACCATCTAGGGCCTAGAGTGAAATCACTGGGAAGAAACTGATGCTGGGAAAGATTGAGGGAAGGACGAGAAGGGAATGCCAGAGGGTGAGATGGCTGCAAAGCATCACTGACTCAAAAGTCATGGGTTTGAGTAAACTGGTGATTTGAAAGGCAGGGGAACCCAGGGTTCTTGCTGTACATGGAGTCACAAAGAGTCAGACAAGACTGAGTGGCTGAAGAACATCAAAAAATTGGTATTGGCAGTGCTTGGGAGACTTTGTCATTATACATGGGATGAAAAGTGAGACTGAGGACAATTAGAAAGAACACAACTCTTGTCGGTTTCCTTGTTTTCCACCCTCAAAATATTCTTCTCACAACATCTCTTGAGAGCTTTCCAGAGAAGGAGAATCCCTGGGGAGTCATGTGGTATCCTGAGATGGAAACCGTACCCTATATGCCACTTGGATCTACAATCTTGGTCTTAGGCAGAAGCAGGCATTGTCTCTAAATATGTGCTAGAGCTGCCCATCTTCTGATGGGTTAACAGTTATGGTTTGTGATCTTAAGAATGGGATGAGAGGTAAACAAACTTACAGTTCTCAATCCAACTCTGTAATCCTGGGAGAAGCATCTTTGACTTGTGTATCCTAGTCGCCCTTAGGAATGCTTACAAGCGGTTACATTACTGAGCAGGGATGTAGGCAGGAAACTGCATCCATTTTGACTTTACCGCTGGCCTTCTCTGTGAATAGACCATTCCTCTTCTCTTAATGTCACAGTTTTTGTCTTCAGATGAAGGTTGAGCATTGTGGAAGTGTGTGAATGCATGTGAAATCCCCATAAAACTGAAGACAGGGAGTACACAGTTTTCCTATTTGAGTCAGATCTCAAAGACATTTAGCTTTACAGATCCGCACTATCAATGCATCTCAAATATTCATAAAATTCTTATGTGATGATTGTCACACAGATTTGAGACCAGAAGACCTGTGTAGTCAGCTGCTTAGTAGTGTGGTGGGGCTTGGACATTTCAGGTATTATGTAAGAAGAATGTGAGCCATGTTATAACTTCCTTTTATTTTAAATGTCTATCACATCCACTTGGGAAGGGGGAAGGGGACTTCCACCATGTGGGAAGAGAATTCCAGGTTTCGTCCTTAGTTTCATTTGATGCCTAAGAGTGTTCATTACTGGTGAGTGTGCAGCCTCCTATAGGAAGGTCGTATCCTATAAGAGGAAGGCCTGGTTGAAACTCCAGGCCTCTACATGGCCTTCTTGAGTACTGCCGTATTAGAGGGTGGGTGTTTTGTTATTGCCAGACATCATAGATACCTAAGGTCCCACGCATCTTTTGCTGGGTTGATTGGGAGAGTACCATAGTTTTTAACTATGTTTGGGCGGAGGAGCTTGGTTATTATTGAAATGCTTTCAACCTTTGACGCATCCGTTTGTCTTGCACTTTGAAAAGAGAAAGAAGAGTTTTGAATGGGCAGTTTAATTTGTGCCTGGCTGTATTTTTGAATGAACTATTTCTTCAGCTGAAATTTCTAACATAAAAGTCCAAAAGAGAGCCCAGACATACACTCACAAACACATTCTTAATCTGATGCACACACACACAAGCACAGTCACGATCTTGTATGCTTAAACACAATTACAAAAAGAAAAGAAAACCCAAGGACTCACTGGAGGACACCTATGAACTTCCCAAAGTTTCTCTGATACTTGTCTCTAGGCTTAATTTTGGAAATCATTTTCTACTTGAATGATATGTCTCTAGCGACATTTTAAATCAGAATGCTTTAAAAGATATACCTTTGTTGTGCATTCCATGGGATCTTAAAGTACTTTGCATGTAAGACTATTCTGTGATTTGCTAAAATGAAAATAATTTGTAGGGTAACAATAGTGAAGTCATATTGAGCTATTTAGGCCCTGCAGTTACACATTTGCTTGTTCCATTATAAGCACCCAATTTCATCCTCTGATCTTCTCCCATCAATTTTTCTACTTCTTGTCTCAATCTTCTGTGTTTAACTCACTGCGTTAACTCACTTGAATTTTTGTTCTCACTTTTACTATTTTAGGCACAAATTATAAAATAAATAAGTATGGGAAAGAACACTGAACTCATGTATAATATTTCCCTACTGTATTGAGATACTTTCTCTATAAGCTTTTGAGAATTAAAGGTACTGATATGTTAAAGCCATATGGGAATTGATCACCAAGGTAATGCATCATGTAACCAGGCTTCCCGTGGTAGGACAATTGAGGTACAATTTAATACTATGTTTTCAGGAGGGAACAAAAACAGTAGCTTTCCCACATAATATATTGCATGTCCTTATCCATGCCTTTTCCAAGTTACCACAGAGCACTAAGGGAATTAATCCTATTCTTTTTGAGAAGGACCTGCCCCTCAAAGCAGAACAGGAAAAGAAGATCAAAGGGAGTGAGCAGGAATAATCAGTACACGGCAATGAAATGGAAGATGTGATTGCTTTTAAGGTGCTATTTCTCAAAGCATGCAAATTTGGCTCCATAGTAAGATGCCTGAAATCGAAAACCAGACCATTGGACTTTGCGCTTGAAAGGATAACTAAGGACACCGATTTCAATAACTCTTACAATTGCTGCAAAATGCTTACCTCTCTAAAGTATAGTGTTCTCAGCCAAATTTAATGAAAGTTTTCAGTGAAAGAAAAAGTGTGTGCTGTTTGGACACCTCCCTTATCTACACAAATAGTCCACAGCTTTCACTCTGCATTAGCCCCAAACATGAGAACGGTGAACTTAACTTGGTGTTGTCCTATGTGGGTTACCATACCAAAACAGGGCCATGACTTGATATTGCCACCACTGTCTAAAGAAATGGCCACAAAGTGGAGATTGCCAAGATTTCTAGGTAGTGTTCATGACAGTCTGGGGGGTCCAACTGGCAGACACTCTGCTCATCTTATTTCATTGTGAACTATGTGAAGGATCAGCCATTGATTTTGATCCCTCCTTACTCCATGACTTTTCTTTTTTTTTTTTTTTTTTTTATAAATTTATTTATTTTACTTGGGGGCTAATTACTTTACAATATTGTAATAGTTTTTGCCATACATTGACAAGAATCAGCCATGGGTTTACATGTGTTCCCCTTCCCGAACCCCCCACCCACCTCCCTCCCCCTCCCATCCCTCTGGATCATCCCACTGCCCCGGCCCCGAGCCCTTGTCACATGCATCGAACATGGAATGGTGCTCTGTTTCACATATGACAATACACATGTCTCAATGCCATTCTCCCAGAACGTCCCACCCTCACCTTCTCCCTCAGAGTCCATAAAATTGTTCCATGTATCTGTGTCTCTCATTCTGTCCCGCATATAGGGTTATCGTTACCATCTTTCAGATTCCATATATATGCATTAGTATACTGTATTGTTGTTTTTCTTTCTGGCTTACTTCACTCTGTATAATGGGCTCCAGTTTCATCCATCTCAGTAGAACCGGTTCAAATGTATTTTTTTTAATGGCTGAGTAATATTCCATTGTGTATATGTACCACAGCTTCCTTATCCATTCATCTGCTGATGGACATCTAGGTTGCTTCCATGTCCTGGCTATTGTAAACAGTGCTGCGATGAACATTGGGGTACACGCGTCTCTTTCAATTCTGGTTTCCTCGGTGTATATGCCCAGCAGTGGGATTGCTGGGTCATATGGCAGTTCTATTCCCAGTTTTTTAAGGAATCTCCACACTGTTCTCCATAGTGGCTGTACTAGTTTGCATTCCCACCAACAGTGTAAGAGGGTTCCCTTTTCTCCACACCCTCTCCAGCATTTATTGCTTGTAGACTTTTGGATAGCAGCCATTCTGACTGGTGTGAAATGATACCTCATTGTGGTTTTGATTTGCATTTCTCTAATAATGAGTGATGTTGAGCATCTTTTCATGTGTTTGTTAGCCATCTGTATGTCTTCTTTGGAGAAATGTCTGTTTAGTTCTTTGGCCCATTTTTTGATTGGGTCATTTATTTTTCGGGAATTCAGCTGCAGAAGTTGCTTGTATATTTTTGAGATTAATTGTTTGTCTGTTGCTTCATTTGCTATTATTTTCTCCCATTCTGAAGGCTGTCTTTTCACCTTGTTTATAGTTTCCTTTGTTGTGCAAAAGCTTTTAATTTTAATTAGGTCCCATTTGTTTATTTTTGCTTTTATTTCCAATATTCTGGGAGGTGGGTCATGGAGGATCCTGCTGTGATTTATGTCGGAGAGTGTTTTGCCTATGTTTTCCTCTAGGAGTTTTATTGTTTCTGGTCTTACGTTTAGATCTTTAATCCATTTTGAGTTTATTTTTGTGTACGGTGTTAGGAAGTGTTCTAGTTTCATTCTTTTACAAGTGGTTGACCAGTTTTCCCAGCACCACTTGTTAAAGAGGTTGTCTTTTCTCCATTGTATATTCTTGCCTCCTTTGTCGAAGATAAGGTGTCCATATGTGCGTGGGTTTATCTCTGGGCTTTCTATTTTGTTCCATTGATCTATATTTCTATCTTTGTGCCAGTACCATACTGTCTTGATGACTGTGGCTTTGTAGTAGAGTCTGAAGTCAGGCAGGTTGATTCCTCCAGTTCCATTCTTCTTCCTCAAGATTGCTTTGGCTATTCGAGGTTTCTTATATTTCCATACAAATTGTGAGATGATTTGTTCTAGTTCTGTGAAAAATACCATTGGTAGCTTGATAGGGATTGCATTGAATCTGTAGATTGCTTTGGGTAGAATACTCATTTTCACTATATTAATTCTTCCAATCCATGAACACGGTATATTTCTCCATCTGTTTGTGTCCTCTTTGATTTCTTTCATCAGTGTTTTATAGTTTTCTATATATAAGTCTTTTGTTTCTTTAGGTAGATATATTCCTAAGTATTTTATTCTTTTTGATGCAATGGTGAATGGTATTGTTTCCTTAATTTCTCTTTCTGTTTTCTCATTATTGGAGTATAGGAATGCAAGGGATTTCTGTGTGTTAATTTTATATCCTGCAACTTTACTATATTCATTGATCAACTCTAGTAATTTTCTAGTAGAGTCTTTAGGGTTTTCTATGTAGAGGATCATGTCATCTGCAAACAGTGAGAGTTTTACTTCTTCTTTTCCTATCTGTATTCCTTTTATTTCTTTTTCAGCTCTGATTGCTGTGGCCAAAACTTCCAAAACTATGTTGAATAGTAGTGGTGAAAGTGGGCATCCTTGCCTTGTTCCTGACTTTAGGGGAAATGCTTTCAATTTTTCACCATTGAGGATAATGTTTGCTGTGGGTTTGTCATATATAGCTTTTATTATGTTGAGATATGTTCCTTCTATTCCTGCTTTCTGGAGGGTTTTAATCATAAATGGATGCTGAATTTTGTCAAAGGCTTTTTCTGCATCTATTGAGATAACCATATGGTTTTTTTCTTTCAATTTGTTAATGTGGTGTATTACATTGATTGATTTGCGGATGTTAAAAAAACCTTGCATTCCTGGGATAAAGCCCACTTGGTCATGATGTATGATCTTTTTAATATGATGTTGGATTCTGTTTGCTAGAATTTTATTAAGGATTTTTGCATCTATGTTCATCAGTGATATTGGCCTGTAGTTTTCCTTTTTTGTGACATCTTTGTCTAGTTTTGGAATTAGGGTGATGGTGGCCTCATAGAATGAGTTTGGAAGTTTACCATCTTCTGCAATTTTCTGGAAGAGTTTGAGCAGGATAGGTGTTAGCTCTTCTCTAAATTTTTGGTAGAATTCCGCTGTGAAGCCGTCTGGTCCTGGGCTTTTGTTTGCTGGAAGATTTCTGATTACACTTTCGATTTCCGTGCTTGTGATGGGTCTGTTAAGATCTTCTATTTCTTCCTGGTTCAGTTTTGGAAAGTTATACTTTTCTAAGAATTTGTCCATTTCTTCCAAGTTGTCCATTTTATTGGCATATAGCTGTTGGTAGTAGTCTCTTATGATCCTTTGTATTTCTGTGGAATCTGTTGTGATCTCTCCATTTTCATTTCTAATTTTGTTGATCTGATTCTTCTCCCTTTGTTTCTTGATGAGTCTGGCTAATGGCTTATCAATTTTGTTTATCTTCTCGAAAAACCAGCTTTTAGTTTTGTTGATTTTTGCTATGGTCTCTTTTGTTTCTTTTGCACTCCATGACTTTTCTAGAGAATTAAAATGAATGATTCTTTTTTGTTTGTTTGTTTTTTTCATAAATATCTCTATAACTACTACTGAATTTTAGGGAACTGGGGCCTGAAACAACATGACTAGTATGGGTTGTTATAGACTGTAAACTTCATGAGAGCAGCAATCATTTTATAATTTGAATTCCCACATTTGACATTCATGAACATATAAGATATATATTTATCAACCGGGAAAAGATTCTCAGTAAGTAGGAAAGGTCAATTATGATAATCGTGCAGGTTATAGGATGTTGTTGAGTAATGTATATAGCATTTGATTCGTGATTACATTTCCTTGTTGATAATTCAGTAAGTACACGTTTTAGCTGATGTGAAAGATACACAAAGAAAAGAGGGTAGACCCAAAACACATTGAAGACCTGATATCCGTGCTCACCTTGGTAGGAGGGCGAACAGAGGTTCCTTCCAACCCCAAGAAAGAGTTGAGGCAATGTTGTGAGAAGGGGCTTAGCACATCTGAAAGCAGTGTGTGTGATTGTAGCTCCAGAAGCACGGTGTAAGAGAATGATACTGAAACTACTACGGAAAACAAATATCATGTCTTCAAAGAACTTGTTAACCATCCTGAGGTGCTGCAATCACCAGAGGAATTTATTTTGTCTCTGAGGGAACAGATAAGCAAAATCTAAATATGCATTAGGAAATATAGGGTGGAATCATGGTGGCAGGAAATAAAGGTACGCCTTAAGGAGAGCAGAGCTAAAATGACCCTATACAGTACCACTTGTAAAATACCTATCTTGTGCTGGCCATGGTCCAGTCACTGATTATGTCCTGTAATCGTTGGTATCACAGTGATGGTATAACGGTTATCCTAATTTTGGACATGCTACAATATTTATATTTTCAAGTATGAAATGAATTTCTAGAATGAAGACAATCTCCTGTCTAATGTCTTAAGACTCTGCTGCTGCTAAGTCACTTCAGTTGTGTGCAACTCTGTGCGACCCTATGGACAGCAGCCCACCAGGAGCCCCTTTCCACGGAATGCTCCAGGCAAGAATACTGGAGCGGGGCACCATTTCCTTCTCTATCTTAAGACTCTACCGATACGTAATAGAATATCATGTAACTGTGAATGCACTAAGGTTCGTACTGTGTAGGTGCACTTGTTTTGATTTTATTTGCATGTGTTCCTTCACCCGTACCATCCTCATTTAGACACCCATTCATTTCAGCAGGGATGATTTCCCAAATCACTTTACATCCATTACCTCTTTTCCCTTTGTTCTCATTTTCTTGCTTAGAAACAATAGGCTAGGTGCCATTTACCTAGGATGCCTAACGGATGTTTTCTTGAACTGAAGAGTTTATAAAAGAGTGCAGAGAAATAGCCAGACATTGAAATAAAGCCTTAATTTACTCTTCATTGTTTCAAAATAGAAAACAAAACTGTGCAGAGGAACATGTAACTTTATTGTTCAAATACAAGAATTGTGGGTATTTGTTGACATCTCCCAACGTAAATTTTAATCTTCATTAGGTTCCATAAGCTGATACTTATTTGATAGGTCAGTTTTAATTAGCATGGTTTTCACATAAGGAATATCGTTGATGAATTGACTTGAAAGAGAGGAGGTGGGTGTATAAGCGATCGTTGGCACTGGGGACCTTGAGTTGCCTCTCTGTTGCTGGTTAGGAAGAGGACTGTCATGGGCTGACATATCGCTATACCTGTCTGGAAATGTAGAAGGCTCCACCATCAGTCCAAAAGAACTGCTCCATAATGGAGATACGATGTGGTTCTGAGAAGTAGATGTAGCGGTAGTAGCAAAGTCCTCAACATGGCCATTTGCTTGAGTGTAGGTGCTATGGAAGTGCCAATTAAAAATGCTCAACTGGTTTAAAACAGCAGGTTGATCTACCACGTTCTGTTCTCTTTGTCTAACTCATATTGATGGGGAAGGAAAGTCACGCGGAAATAGGGCGCTTGTTTTAGGGACTATCTGGCTGGTATAAGTCTTTTGTGGGAAAGGCACACTTAAACTGGTGGAAGCTGAAAATGGACTCTCTCCACTAGTTTGAGCATGAAAACCAGAGTTACGATCATCTATGTTGACCCTTGCTTTAACATGCTTCTTCTCGTAATCTGGAACTAGTGAAGATTTCGGAAACACATTGCTAATCCCTACTCTTCTTTTCATTCTTCCTAAAAGTTGGGGATAGCCTCTTTTGAAATTTGGATTATGGTAGATCTGTAACTAAAATCAAAGGATACAATTATTTAGTTTTTTATAAACGAAGGTAAAACTGACAAGCAAAGTTAAACTATAAAAATGTATTCCTTTAATGATGCCAATTAAATAGAATCAAAGACAACACCTCCATTAGTAGTTTTAACACCTTACATGTTAGAAACAAGTATGCTCCTCAACTAAAAAATATGTTGTATATATACAGTAAATACCACTTAAAGTAGCTTGAGGACATGTATCTGATTTCAAGTTGCTAGGAGAGTGTATTAAGTATCAAATATTTTAACCTCCAGCTGTTCTCAACTTCAAAAAATAAAACGTGTTCAACAGTTTGCTATCTCAATTTTAAATTCGGTTTTAGCTACATATGTGAACATGCTTTCTAAGTCACATGATTTAATCTTACATATTGACAGTAAGTGGAAATTTTGGATTACCTTGCTCAAAACAGAGACATTGTTTTCTTCTTCCAGAAAGTCAGGGAGTGAAGCAGATCTTTGAAAAGTTTGTCGCTTTTTACTAAACCCATAAAGTTTAAGCTGGCTAACTAAACTTTTCATACTATCAGTTTCAAATATTCTGAAAGGGGCCTTTCTTTCCAAGACTTCTTTCTTGAAGAGTTCTTCGTTGATCACTATAGAAGTGCCACTCTCATCCCACCAAATAGATTCAAACTCATCACTTTCAACTATAGCCCAGAGTTTTTGTGGAAAAGTGAGGGAAAGAAAATCATTCAACTCATTTCTTTCAGAGACAGAAAATGTGTAGTGTGGCCTTTTTATCCCAGCTTCCTTAGACAAAGCCTGGAAAGCATATTCTTCAATCATAGATCTCAAAACTGAGTCCCCAGTAAGTGTGTAATCACACGAAGACGATCCAATGGAGGTTTTGCAACCACTTGATACATCTTTACGAGGCACATCTTGAATTTCTGAAGGAATGTGTGCCATCTCAGAGAGATCTTTCTTCAGATACTTTTCTCATTTGTCTGACTTTACACACTCCAACTTCAAGTGCTGCTTGGCTGGCGTACAGAGATAAACTCTCAAGACCATCAGCATGGTTCTCAAAGTCAAAAAGCTGTGACATCACAAAGTCACTGGTCTCCTAGCAATTGAAGAGTAGCGCTGACATCATAAAGTCACTGGTCTTCTAGCAATTGAAGGGCAATGTTCAACCAGTGTTTACTTCTACATCAACTTAAAATAAAGGCTGCTTGCATAAACAGTAACCAAAAACATGAAACCTGCAAAATGTCATTGCTAAAGAATTTTTACACAGAAAAATCACATCAATAAGTCTACTTGGCTCCTGAAATAAAAGTGATTGATCACCCTTCTATACACATATTCTTAACATTCAGGACTGTTACCAAACCAAACATGGGTCTGCTCACTTCTATGCAATGAAGTCAATCAACTGACTGTGGGTTTCAGTGAAAGCAAGTGTAGTGTTTAGTTTATGACCTTGCACAGAAGTGTTTATATTATGCAGAGTAAAATAGTCAGGCACGGAAAGAAAGACTCATTTTACTCTTAATTATTCCAAAATAGAAATTGGCCCTATGAAGATGAATATGTAACTTTTTTCTTCAAATAAGAGAATTGTAGGAATTTGTTGACATCTCCCAACATTAATTTTACACTTTGGTGTCCTCCATAATCCAACACCTATTTGGTACATCAGTTGTATTAGGACCGTTTTCAAATAATGAAGATGGTTGATGAGTGGATCTTGAAAGAGAAGCAGCAGATGTATCAGGGATCTTTGGCACTGGGAAAACTAAATTGCCTGACTGTTGTAATTTAGGAAAAGGACGGTCATGGGCTGACATGTTACCATACCAACCTGGAAAGGTAGAAGGCTCCACCCTCGGTCCAAACTAACTGTTCTGTAATGGACATAAGTTGCGGTACGGAGAAACAGAAGTAGACATAGCTGCAAAATTTTCACTAGAGCCATTTGATTTAGTGCAGCTGCTATGTGAAATCCCATGACAAATGCTCAAGCTAGATTGTGGGATGGGGAGGGAGATGGGAGGGTACTCCCAGAGGGAGGGGATATATGTGCCTCTATGGTTGATTTATTTTGAATTCTGACAGAATACAGCAAAATTCTGTAAAGCAATTTCTCTTCAATTAAAACAACAACAACAACACCTAAAGCAGCTGCAGATTGATGTATCACAGTATGCTCCTGTGGTCTAACTGATATTTACGATGGAGAAGAGAAATCATTTCAAGTTGGGGCACTTGTTTCAGCAGCTATCTGGATGGTAGAAGGCTTTCGTATGAATGGCACATTTAAACTTGTGCAGGCTGAAAATACACTCTGTCCTCAAGTTTCAGGATGAAAGTCAGAGCTTTGATCATCCACATTACCCCTTGCTTTAACATGCTTCTTCTTATTACCTCGGACTAATGAAGATACTGTAGAGACATCTATTCCCAACTCTTCTTTTCACTCTTCAACAAATGCTAAAGGATCTTCTCTAGGCAGGAAACACAGAAAGGTTGTATAAACTCGAACCCCAAACAGCAAATCAAATGGCAACAGGATCATACTTATCAACAGTTACCTTAAATATAAATGGGTCGAGTGCCCCAACCAAAAGGCAAAGCATAGCTGAAAGGATACACAAACAAGACCACTGTTTATGTTGTCTACAACAGACCCACCTCCAAACAAGGGGCACATACAGACTGAAAGTGAAGGGCTGGAAAAAAGGTATTCCAAGCAAGTCGAGACCAGAAGAAAGCAGGAGTAGCAATACACATATCAGACAAAATAGACTTTAAAATAAAGCCTGTGAAAAGACACAAAGAGGGACACTACATAATGATCAAAACATCAATCCGAGAAGAAGATATAACGATTGTAAATACATACGCACCCAACATAGGAGAACCACAATATGTAAGGCAAAGGCTAACAAGCATGAAAGGGAAATTAACGATAACACAGTCATAGTGGAAGACTTTACTACCCCACTCACACCTATGGATAGATCAAGTAAACAGAAAATTAACAAGGAATTACAAACCTTAAATGATACTATGGACCAGTTAGACATAATTGATATCGATACAACATTTCACCACAAAACAATGGGTTTCACCTTTTACTCAAGTACGTATTGAAACTTCTCCAGGACAGATCACATCCTCGGCCATAAGTCCAGCTTTGGTAGATTCAAAAAACCTTGAAATCATTCCAAGCATATTTTCTGACCACAGTACACTGAGACTAGATGTCAACTGCAAGAGAAACACTATTTAAAATTCAAACATATGAAGGCTGAATACCACGCTGCTAAATAAGCAACAAATCGCAGAGGAAATCCAAAAAGATATCAAAATATGCATAGAAACAAATGAAAATGAAAACACAACAACCCAAAACCTATGGGACGCTGTAGAATGAGTGCAAAGGCGAAGGTTCATAGCAAAAGCGGCTTACCTCAAGAAAGAAGAACCAAGTCAAACAAATAACCTAACTCTACACCTAAAGCAACTAGAGAAGGAAGAATTCAAGAACCCCAGGCTTAGTAGAAGGAAAGAAATCATATAATAGAGCAGAAATAAATGTAAAAGCAACAAATGAGACCGGAGCAAAAATCAGCAAAGCTAAAAGCTGGTTCTTTGAGAAGATATATAAAATTGACAAACCATTAGCCGGACTCATCAAGAAACAAAGGGAGAAGAATCAAATCAACAAAATTAGAAATGAAAATGGAGAGTTCTCCACAGACAACACAGAAATACAAAGGATCATAAGAGACTACTATCAACCCCTATATGCCAATAAAATGGACAACTTGGAAGAAGTGGGCAAATTCTTAGAAAAGTACAACTTCTGAAAACTGAACCAGGAAGAAAAACAAAATCCTAACAAACCCATCACAAGCACGGAAATTGAAAGGGTAATCAATAATCTTCCAGCAAACAGAAGCCCAGGACCAGACGGCTTCACAGCTGGATTCTACCAAAAATTGAGAGAAGAGCTAATACCTATCATACTCAAATGCTTCCAGGAAATTGCAGAGGAGGGGAAACTTCCAAACTCATTCTATGAGGCCACCATCACCCTAATAGCAAAACCAGACAAAGATGCCACGAAAATAAATAAATAAATAAATAAATAAATAAATAAATAAATATAACCATGGGGCAATATCACTGATGAACATAGATGCAAAAATCCTTTACAAAATTCTAGCAAGCAGAATCCAACAACATATTAAAACGATCATACGTCATGACCAAGTGGGATTTATCCCAGGGATGCAAGGATTCTTCAATATCCACAAACTAATCAACATAATACACCACATTAACAAATTGAAAAATAAAAATCATGTGATTATCTCAATAGATGCAGAGAAACCCTTGGACAAATTTCAACATCCATTTATCACCAAAACCCTCCAGAAAGCAGGCATAGGAGGAACAAATCTCAACATAATAAAAGATATATACGACAAACCCACAGCAAACATTATCCTCAATGGTGAAAAATTGAAAGCAGTGCCCCTAAAGTAAGGATCAGTACAATGGTGCCCACTCTCACCACTCCTATTCAACATAGTTTTGGGAGTTTTGGCCACAGCGATCAGAGCAGAAAAAGAAATAAAAGGAACCCGGATTGGAAAAGTAGAAGTAAAACACTCACTGTTTGCAGATGCCATGATCTTCTACAGAGAAAATCCTAAACACTCCACCAGAAAATTACTAGAGCTAATCAATGAATATAGTAAAGTTGCAGGAAACAAAATGAACACGCAGAAATCCCTTGCATTCCTATACACTAACAAGGAGAAAACTGAAAGAAAACTTAAAGAAACCATTCCATTCACCACTCCAATGAAAACAATAAAATACTGAGGAATATATCTACCTAAAGAAACAAAAGACCTATATATACATATAGAAAACTATAAAACACTGGTGAAAGAAGTCAAAGAGGACACAAATAGATGGAGGAATATACCATGTTCATGGAGTGAAAGAATCAATATAGTGAAAATGAGTATACTACCCAAAGCAATCTATAGATTCAATGCAATCCCTATCAAGCCACCAACGGTATTTTTCAGGGAAATAGAAGAAATAATTTCACAATTTGTATGGAATTACAAAAAACCTCGAATAGCCAAAGCAATCTTGAGAAAGAAGAATGGACCTGGAGGAATCACCCTGCCTGATTTCAGGCTGTACTACAAAGCTACAGTCATCAAGACAGCGTGGTTCTAGCACGAAGACAGAAATATAGATAAATGGATCAAAATTGCAAGCCCAGAGGTCCAAGCCACGTACCTATGGACACTTTATCTTTGATAGAGGAGGCAAGAATATACAATGAAGACAAGACAATCTCTTTAACAAGTTGTGCTGGGAAAAACTGGTCAACCACTTGTACAAGAGGGAAACTAGAACACTTTCTAGCACCGTACACAAAAATAAATTCAAAATGGATTAAAGATCTAAATGTAAGACCACAAAGTAGAAAACTCCTAGAGGAAAACACAGGCAAAACACTTTCTGACAGAAATCACAGCAGGATCCTCTATGACCCACCTCCCAGAGTAATGGAAATTAAAGCAAACATACGCCAATCGGACCTAAATAAACTGAAAAACTTTTGCACAGTGAAGGAAACTATAAGCAAGGGAAGAAGACTGCCTTCAGAATGGGCCAAAATTATAGCAAACGAAGCAATTGACAATGAATTAATCTCAAAACTATACAAGCAACGCCTGCAGCTCAATTCCAGAAAAATAAGCGAGCCAATCAAAAAAGGGGCCAAAGAACTAAACAGTCATTTCTCCAAAGAAGACATACAGATGACTAACAAACTCTTCAAAAGATGTTTAACATCACTCATTATCAGAGAAATGCAAAGCAAAACCATAATGAGATACCATCTCACACCAGTCAGAATGGCTGCTATCCAAACGTCTACAAACAATAAATCCTGGAGAGGGTGTGGAGAAAAGGGAACCCTCTTACACCGTTGATGGAAATGCGAACTATTAGAGCTACTATAGAGAACAGTGTGGAGATTCCTTAAAAACCTGGAAATGGAACTGCCATATGACTCAGCAGTCCTACTGCTGGGCATACACCCCGAGGAATCCAGAATTGAAAGAGACACGTGTACCACAATGTTCACCCTAGCACTGTTTATAATAGCCAGGACACGGAAGCAACCCAGATGTACAACAGCAGACGAATGGCTAAGAAAGCCGTGGTACATATACACAATGGAATATTACTAAGCCATTCAAAAGAATGCATTTGAACCAGTTTTAACGAGGTGGATGAAACTGGACCCTATTAAACAGAGCGATGTAAGCCAGAAGGAAAAACACCAATAACACAAACACACACACACACACACACACACACACACACACACACATGGAATTCAGAAAGATAGTGATGATAACCCTATGTTAAAGACAGGAAAAGTGACACAGATGTATAGAAGAGTCTTCTGGACTCTGTGAGAGAAGGCAAGTCTGGGATGGATTCAGAGAATAACATGGAAACATGTATATTTTCATATGTGAAACAGACCTCCAGTGCAGGTGCAATGCATGAGACAGGGTGCTCACAGTTGGTGCACTGGGATGACCCAGAGGGATGGAATTGGGGTGAGGGGGTTCAGGATGTGAAACCCATGTACACCCGTGGCTGACTCATGTCAATGCATGCAAAACCACTACGATATTGTACCATAATTAGCCTCCAATTAAAATAAATATAATAAAAAAATAGAAAACTAAAAAACATAAAACCAAAAACATGTAACTTTTCTAAACTGCAGCATTCACAGACCATCTTCATCTTGGACTACATGAGGACACCACCTCTATTATTATTTATTTTCTTTAATCCAGCAAAAGAAAGGTCACTCTTATTCCTTTTATCATCACTGGTGTGGGTGTGTCCAACATGCTGAGCTGTGTGGTTGAGAGATTGCTCCGTAGAGGAATCTTTTGGTCTCTATGATATCCCCAGGAGGCAACACTAAGCACAGTCAGTTCTCGAGATGAGGAAAGTGATATGCGCAATGTCACACAACAGGCCAGTCAGCACCACAGCCAGGATTCAGATGGGGCTACCCGACTCACAACCCAGGTCAGTGACCCCCTCACAGGTGACACTGGCCCAGAGTCTGTGGCACCATAGTAATTTGACAAAATGCATCTCCCTGACTCCACTGCCCATGGGGGTGGACATTGTTCCTTATTTTATCTAGTTTTGGAAAGAGGCTAGATGGTTAAATGAAGTTAGAGGGGTGTCAGCTTTCTACTGGAAAGAATAGAATTCATTAGAGGTAACTTTGAGCAGGAAAGAAACTTATTAAAGGATATTAAGTGACTCAGATTTCTGAGAGGGATGGCTGGAGAGACAGCCATGAACAATATAGAGTTTGAGTGCAGGATCTTCTGTCACTCATTGGAGAAGACCCTGATGCTGGGAAAGATTGAGGGCAGGAGAAGAAGGGGATGACAGAGGATGAGATGGTGTGATGGCATCACCAACTCAATGGACATGGGTTTGGGTGAACTTCAGGTGTTGGTGATGGACAGGGAGGCCTGGCATGCTGCAGTTCATGGGGTCGCAGAGAGTCGGACTGGACTGAGTGACTGAACTGAACTGTCACTACCACTGGCTCCAGACACAGTGGCTGTCACTAGTGACATGGCTTATGTCCCTTCCACCTCGTCTAGATTGAATTCTATGCATCAGAACCCAGTTGCACTGCTTTCACCTGTAAGTGTATCCATTGGCTAAGCCTACATTTCATGTGGCTGTACCTAATTGGTCTTAAGTGCCATCTGGATGTATTTGATTGGCTGAGCCTGGGTACCATCTGGGTGCGTCTAATTGATTGAGCCTAGGTCCCATGGTTACGTTCTGACTGCAAGGCAGGTGGGGAAAATGACATCCAGACTGTTTCTAGTGCAGATTCGTACGATGGAAAATTAAAGCAGTGACTAAAAGTCTCCTCACTGCAGACTTGTCCAAAGTCTCTTTATCAGTCAGGTCGGTTTTTCAAAGCTCAGTTCACCCTACTAAGTGAAGCAGAAGGGTTTAGTAAGTCAAGTGCTCTGTGCTCCGCTGTGTTAATTTGCCTAGTCTGGAGCTACATTTCCCAGAATCCCTTTCTTTGATTTTGAGTTCAGTCAGTCTGTTCAGTGGCTTAGTTGTGTCCGATCCTTTGCGAGCCCATGGACTGCTGCAAGTCAGGCCTCCTTGTCCATCACCAACACCCCGGAGTTTACTCAAACTCATGTCCATTGTGTTGGTGATGCCGTCCAACCAACCTGTCCTTTGTTGTCCCCTTCTCCTCCCACCTTTGGTCCTTCCCAGCATCAGTTAAGTTCAGTTCAGTCTTTCAGTCATGTCCGAGTCTTTGCGAGCCCATGGACTGCTGCAAGTCAGGCCTCCTAGTCCATCACCAACGCCCCAGAGTTTACTCAAACTCATGTCCATTGAGTTGGTGATGCCATCCAACCAACCTGTCCTTTGTTGTCCCCTTCTCTTCCCACATTTGATCTTGCCCAGCATCAGTTAAGTTCAGTTCAGTCTTTCAATCGTGTCCGAGTCTTTGCGACCCCATGAATTGCAGCACACCAGGCCTCTCTGTCCATCACCAACTCTCGGAGTTTACCCAAACCCATATCCATTGAGTCAGTGATGCCATCCAACCGTCTCATCCTCTGTCATCCCCTTCTCCTCCTGCCCTCAATCCTACCCAGCATTAGGGTCTTTTCCAATGAGTCAACTTTTCGCATGAGATGGCCAAAGTACTGCAGTTTCAGCCGGATCATCAGACCTTCCAATGAACACCCAGGATTGATCTCCTTTAGAATGGATTGACTGGATCTCCTTGCAGTCCAAGGAACACTCAAGAGTCTTCTCCAACACCACAGCTCAAAAGCATCAATTCTGCGGCACTCAGCGTTTTCACCTCCGAATCTCACATCCATACATGACCACTGGAAAAACCATGGCCTTGACTAGACGGACTTTTGTTGGCAAAGTAATGCCCCTGCTTTTAAATATGCTATCTAGGTTGGCCATAACCGTCCTTCCAAGCAGTAAGCATCTTTTAATTTCATGGCTGCAGTCACCATCAACAGTGCTTTTGGGGCCTCCCAAAATAAAGTCTGACACTCTTTGCACTGTTTCCCCATCTATTTCCCATGAAGTGATGGGACCACATGCCATGATCTTAGTTTTCTGAACGTTCAGCTTTAAGCCAACTTTTTCACTCTCCTCTTTCACTTTCATCAAGAGGCTCTTTTGTTCTTCTCCACTTTCTGCCATAAGGGTGGTCCTTCTAATCAGTCAGTCCTTCGCATCAGGTGGCCAAATTATTGGAGTTACAGCTTCAGCATCAGTCCTTCCAATGAACATGCAGGACTGATGTCCTTTAGGGTGGACTGGTTGGATCTCCTTGCAGTCCAAAGGACTCTCGAGGGTCTTCACCAACATCACAGTTTCAAAGCACCAATTCTTTGGTGCTCAACTTTCTTTCTACTCCAGCTCTGACATCCATACATGACTACTGGAAAAACCATAGCTTCGACTGGACGGTTCCTCTGCCTATTCTAAAACCAGCTTCACCATCCAGAAGTTCACAGTTCACATATTGCTGGAGCATGGCTTGGAGAATTTTGAGCCTTGATTTACTAGCGTGGGAGATGTGTGCACTTGTGCGGTAGTTTGAGCATTCTTTGGCACTGCCTTTCTTTGGGATTGGAATGAAAACTGACCTTTTCCAGTCCTGTGGCCTCTGCGGAGTTCTCCAAAATTTTTGGCGTATTGAGTGTAGCACGTTCACAGCATCATCCTTCAGGATTTCAAAATAGCTCAACTGGAATTCCAGCACCTCCACTAGCTTTGTTCCTAGTGATGCTCTGTAAGGCCCACTTGACTTCATATTCCAGGATGTCTGGCTCTAGGTGAGTGATCGTACCACTGTGCTTATCTGCGTCTTGAAGATATAGATATATAGATATAGATATATACAGTTCTGTGTATTCTTGCGACCTCTTATTAATAGCTTCTGCTTCTGCTAGGTCCCTATCATTTCTGTCCGTTATCGAGCCCATCTGTGCATGAAGTGTTCCCCTGGTAACTCTAGTTTTCTTGAAGAGATCTCTAATCTTTCCCATTCTGTTGTTTTCCTCTATTTCTTTGCATTGATCGCTGAGGAAGGCTTTCTTATCTCTCCTTGCTCTTCTTTTGAGCTCTAATTCAAATGGGAATTACTTTCATTCTGTCCTTTGTTTTTTACTTCTCTTCTTTTCATAGTTATTTGTAAGGCCTCCTCAGACAGCCATTTTCCTTTTTTTGCATTTCATTTCCATGGGGATGGTCTTCAGTCACGAACTTCCGTCCATAGATCATCAGGCACTCTGTCTATCAGATCTAGTCCCTTTAATCTATTTCTCATTTACGTTGTATAATCATAAAGGATTTGACTGAGGACAAACCTGAATGAGATGGAATTGCCAACGTCCGCTGAATCATCAAAAAAGCAAGAAAATTCCAGAACAACATCTCTTTCTGCTTTATTGACTATGCCAAACCCTTTGACTGTGTGGATCACAATAAACTGTGGAAAATTCTGAAAGAGATTGGATTACCAGACCACTTGACCTTTCTCTTGAGAAATCTGTATTCAGCTCAGGAACAACAGTTAGAACTGGACATGGAACAACAGACTGGTTCCAAATACGAAAAGAAGTACGTCGGGGCTGTATATTGTCCCTCTGCTTATTTAACTTATATACAGAGCACATCATGAGAAACCCTGGGCTGGAAGACACACAAGCTGCAGTCATGATTGCTGGGAGAAATATCAATAACCTCAGGGATGCAGATAACACCACCCATATGGCAGTAAGTGAAGAGGAATTAAAACACCTCTTGATGAAAGTGAAAGAGGAGAGTGAAAAAGTTGGCTTAAAGTTCAGCATTCAGAAAACTAAGGTCATGGCATCTGGTCCCACCACCTCATGGAAAATAGATGGGGAAACAGTGGAAACAGTGTCAGACTTTATTTTGGGGGGCTCCAGAATCACTGAAGATGGTGACTCTCGCCCTGAAATTGAAAGACGCTTACTCCTTAGAGGGAAATTTATGACCAACCTAGCCAAAATATCAAAAGCCAGAGACATTACTTTGCGAAAAAAGGTCCGTCTAGACAAGGCTATGGTTTTCCAGTGGTCATGTATGGATGTGAGAGTTGGACTGTGAAGAAAGCTGAGCGCCGAAGAATTGATGCTTTTGAATTGTGGTGTTGGAGAAGACTCTTGAGAGTCCCTTGGACTGCAAGGAGATCCAACCAGTCCATCCTAAAGGAGATCAGTTCTGGGTGTACATTAGAAGGACTGAGGTTGAAGCTGAAACTCCAATACGTTGGCCACCTCGTGTGAAGAGTGTACTCATTGGAAAAGACCCTGATGTTGAGAACGATAGCGGGCAGGAGGAGAAGGGGACGACAGAGGATGAGATGATTGGATGGCATCACCGACTCGATGGACGTGGGTTTGGGTGAGCTCCAGGAGTTGGCAATGGACAGGGAGGCCTGGCATGCTGTTATTCATGGGGTCACAAACAGTCGGACATGATTGAGCGACTAAACTGACCTGAACTGAACTGACTAGAGGGACCTTTTTTTTTTTTTTTTGACAAAGTAATGCCTCTGCTTTTTAATGAGCTGTCTAGCCTGCTCATACCTTTTATTCCAGGGAGCAAGCATCTCTTAATTTCGTGGCTTCCATCACCATCTGTATTGATTTTGGAGACCAACATATTATTTGTCACTGTTTCCTCTTCTATTTGTCAAGAAGGGATGGGACCAGATACCATAATCTTAGTTTTCTGAATGTTCAGTTTTAAGCCAAGTTTTTCAAACTACTGTGTCACTTGCATCAATAGGCTCTTTTGTTCATGCTTTCTGCCATAAGGGTGCTGTCATTGGCATATCTGAGGTTATTGATATTTCTCCCGGCAATCTTGATTCCACTTTGTGTTTCCTCCAGCACAGCGTTTCTCATGAGGTACTCTGCATATAAGATCAATAAGCAGGGTGACAATATATAGCCTTGATGTACTCCTTCCTGATATGGAGCCAGTCTGTTTTTCCATGTCCAGCTGTAACTGCTGCTTCTTGACCTGCCTACAGATTTCTCAGGAGGCATATCAGGTGGTCTGGTATTCTCATGTCTTGAAGAATTTTCCACCGTTTGTTGCGATCCACACAAGGCTTTGGCGTAGTCAATAAAGCAGAAATAGATGTTTTCCTGGAACTCGCTTGCATTTCGTTGGTCCAGTGGAGGTTTGAAATTTGATCTCTTGTTCCTCTGCCTTTTCTAAATCCAGCTTAACATCTGGAAGTCCATGGCTCACAATCTGTTGAAGCCTGGCTTGGAGAATTTTGAACATTAAGTTGTTAGCATGTGAGATGAGTGCAATTGTGCAGTAGTTGAGCATTATTTGCTATAGCCCTCCTTTGGGATTGAAAACTCATCTTTTTCAGTCCTGTGGAAAGATTTGCTGGCCTACTGAGTGCAGCACTTTCACAGCATCATCTTTTAGGATTGGAAATAATTCGACTAGAATTCCATCACCTCCACTAGCTTTGTTTGTCATGATGCTTCCGAAGGCCCACTTGACTTCACATTCCAGGATGTCTGGGTCTAGGGGAGTGAACATCATCGTGTTTATCTGGGTCCTGAAGATCCTTTCTGTATTATGCTGTGTATTCTTGCCACCTCTTCTTCATATCCTCTGCTTCTGTTAGGTCCATGCCATTTCTGCCCTTTATTGTGCCCTTCTTTGCATGAAAAGTTCCTGCGTGTAAAGTTGGTCACTCGAACTTTCTCAACGAGAACTCTCGTCTTTCCCATTCTATTGTTTTCCACTATTTCTTTGCATTGATCGCTGAGGAAAACTTTCTTACCTCTCCTCGCTTTTCTTTGGATCTCTGCATTCAAACGAGTATATCTGTCCTTTCCTTCTTTGCCTTCCGTTTCTCATCTTTTCATAGCTGTTTGTAAGGCCTCCTCAGAGAACCATTTTGCCTTTTTGCGTTTCTATTCCTTGGGGATGGCCATGATCCCTGCCTCGTGTACAATGTCATGAACCTCTGTCCATAGTCCTTCAGGCACTCTTTCTATGAGATCTAATCACTTGAATCTCTTTCTCCCTTCCACTGTGTAATCGAATCACAGGGACTTGATTTAGGTCATATCTGAATGGTCCAGTGCTTTTCCCTACTTTCCTCAAGGTAAGTCTGAAATTGGTAATAAGGAGTTCATGATCAGAGTCACAGTCAGCCCCACGTCTTGTTTGTGCTGACCTATACAGCTTCTCCCTCTCTGGCTGCAAAGCACATAATCAATCTGATTTCAGTATTGACCCTCTGGTGATGCCCATGTGTAGAGTCTTCTCTTGTGTTCCTGGAAGAGGGTGTCTGCTGAGACTGGTGCAATCTTTTGCCAAAACTCGCTTAGCCTTTGTCCTGCTTCATTCTGTGCTATAAGGCCAACGTTGCCTGTTACTCCAGGTCCTTCCTGGCTTCCTACTTTTGCATTCCAGGCCCCTATAATGAAAAAGACATCTTCTGGGGGTGTTAACTCTAGAAGGCCGGGTAGATCTTCATAGAACCGTTCAACTTCAGCTTCTTCAGCATTACGTGTTGGGGCGTAGACTTGGATTATCATCATATTGAATAGTTTGGCTTGGAAACGAACAGAGATCGTTCTGCCCTTTCGGAGATTGCATCCTAGTACTGCATTTCAGGCTCTGTTGTTGACCATCAAGGCTACTCCATTTCTTCTAAGGGATTCCTACCCACAGTAGTAGATATAATGGTCACTTGAGTTAAATTCACCCATTCAGGTCCATTTTACTTTGCTGATTCCGGAAATGTCGATGGTCACTCTTGCCGTCTCCTGTTTGACCACTTCCTATTTGCCTTGATTCAGGGACCTAACATTCCAGGTTCCTTTGCAATATTGCTGTTTACAACACCGGATTTTACTTCTATCACCAGTCTCATCCCCCACTGGGTGTTGTTTTTGCTTTGGCATCTTCCCTTCATTCTTTTTGAAGATATTTCTCCACTGATCTCTAGTAGCATTTTGGACACCTACTGACCTGGGGAGCTCATTGTTCAGTGTCCTGTTTTTATTTCTGTTCATGGGGTTCTGACAAGACGTGGTCCACTGGAGAAGGGAATGACAAACTACCTCAGTATTCTTGTCTTGAGAACACCATGGACAGTATGGAAAAGTTTCGAGGTAGAATTGACCAAAAGAGTAACTTGAGAGAGGGTTTGAAAGTGGAAAGGGAGCAGCAGTCTCTCCTCTTGCAAGGGTGCTGTGCTTTGATGTGGTGACAAGTAGGTGCAGACATGCCTGCAGGCTCTGGCGTGTCCTTGCTGTCGTCTGGGATGCATCCACAACTCCCTCCTGACTCCTGGGCATCAGCACCCTCCCTGTCACTGGACACTTGGCTGCAGAGGTAATGGTTTCCTCTCCATTTCTCTACTGTTGGCCCTCAGCAGCCTCACTTTGGTGACTAGACTCTATGGCCTCTCCGTTTGCCTGGTTGGTGGCTCCGGAAGTCCCTTTTCAGACCCCACTTCTCAACCTGCTCCCACAGCTGACATAGAAGGCTCATTAATAATTCTCAGAATAATTTGTGCATGCACATGTGTGTCCTAAATCGCTTCAGTCATGTCCGACTCTGTGTGGCCCTGTGCACTGTAGCCCACCTCTGGCTTCCTCTGTCCATAGAATTCTCCAGGCAAAAATACTGCAATGGTTTACCATGTCCTCCTCCAGGGAATCTTCTCCACACAGAGAGAAGATTAACTCACATCTTTTGCATCTCCTGCACGTGGCTTCTTCATCACTAGTACCATACCCCAAACACATGGGCTGGATCTAGCTTCCCTTCTTGGGTGTGACTGATTGTTGTTCAGTCAGTAAGTCTTTCCAATTCTTTGCAATCCAGTGGACTGCAGCATCTCAGGCTCCTCTCTCCTTCACTTTCTCCGTGACTTTGTTCAAATTTCCTAGGGCATGAATGATAACGTTATGAGTATTTACAGACTCACAGGAAGGCTCAGGAAGACACATCGCAGGACTGGGCCCCAAGGGACCACTGCCACAGGATCACGAGGCCCTACTCCTCTCCCCAGCAATTTTTCCTTTCTTAACTTTGCATAAGTGCAGTTGTCTCATGGACACAGCTGATGAGTGGACCCTTAAAGGCTTCAGATCCCTGGCTGCAAGGGAGTCTGGGAAATGGAATTTTCATCGCTCCAGCCTCTTCAATTCAGGAGGGTGAGCAGCAAGAGGAATGCATGTTGAAAAGCCATTTCTCACACAGAGATATGCCTGGGGATCGAATCTTTGACGTTACCATCTGGCCCAGGGTTTCCTTGTCAGGCCATGATGGTAGTGGGAGATCTTTGCCTCCCCAGCCCTGCAGATAATCCAAGGCCAGGCTAACTGGTCACCAGACTCGTTAATATGAACCAGAGCTCACCTTGGTTCACCTTGATGAAATGAAGGAGGAGAAGCGAACTTTATTTACACAGCATTATTCACATTCCTGGTCACTTATGTACATAGCGCCTCATCCCATGCATTTTGCAGCTGAGGACGCATCAGACCCAAAGAGACTGAGGAAACTACCTCAGGTCACACAGCTAGTTATGGCAGAAGCTGGACCTGAGCCATCCTGTGGACCAAAGAATGCCTGCTCCTCACCATTACTGTATGCCTGCTGATATTGGGAGAAGCTTTTGTATAAAAGCCGTTCATTCTAATTAGGCACTTTTTCTTGGCTGAGCAGTTTCAGGTGCTGGGGACATGATGGTGGGCAAAACAGGTGGTGGTAGTTAAAGGGTATTGGTTGAGATGGGGTTTGTAAACGCTCAACAAGTCAGGGACTAGAAACCCCAAGATTTGGGGTTAAGTTGATATTGATGTGGTTTCTTTGTATTTAAATATGTGAGACAAGATTTGTGCATCTACTTTTTTTGTTTTGAAATGTAGGTCCCTTGGTTTAGCTTTTGTTTTTCCTCTTTTGGAAAATATATTTATTTTGGACTGTGCCAGATCTTCGCTGCCAAGAGAGAGCTTTCTCTAGTTGCGGTGCATGGGCCTCTCCTTGTGGTGGCTTCTCTTGTTCCAGGGTATGGGCTCTAGAATGCAAGTTCAGTAGTTTTCATGGGCTTAGTTGTCCCACAGCATGTGAAGTCTTCCAGATCAATGGTCGAACCTGTGTCCTCTATACTGGCAGGCGGATTCTTAACCACTCGACCACCAGGAAAGTCCTGTCTTTCCTTCTTGAAAAATATTTCTCCCGTCTGAAAAAAACACAGACTATGGCAATTGATGGTTTGTCTCAGTGTCTGGGACACAAAATGGCATAGTGATTGTTGTTTTTTAGTTGCTAAGTTGTGTCCGACTCTTTGAGATGCCATGGACTGAAACTTGCCAGGACCCTCTGTCCATGCACGGTGGGGACTGTGGCAAAGTAATGAACCTGGAGAGCAGCTGGAAGTGGCAGTTTGGGTGTGGCTCCTGCTGGTCACGTGCATACATAGGTCCACGTGTTGCCAGATTGCCCACTTTCAATGATAAGTTGAAAATTCATATTTTGAGTTATGTCTTCCAATGATACATTTTATATAGTTGTAACAAAACTTGCAAACCTATTGTGAAAATTAGGCCAACGTCTCTGTGGGTCAGATCTGGCCTGTGAGCTGTCAGTTTGCATCTTGTGTGGAAGAGCCTTAATTTAGGCATCAGAGATGCTGGGTTGCAGTCTGGGCTCTGCTGCCTTCCAGCAGCTGGGGTCAGAGGCAAGCCACAACAGTTTCTGGACCTCAGTTTCCCATTCTGTAAAATGGGACTTCTGAGAACCACATGGTCTGCCGAACCCTTTACTAAACCAATATTTTCTAAACGGTGGGTCCTAGAGTCAATTTAGTAGATTGTTACTTGCATCTTTTAAATAGAAAACAGGACAGGATGGAAACTAAGTGGATATATCATGGTATTATAGGTTAGCATTGCCTTGTGGAACATATTTTAGCTTACACACATAATATGCACACACATGTATCTATATCATACTGGGTCTTGATGTAATATTCATTTCTTATGCAGAGGGACTGAAAGGGAAGCTTTCAAACAAAGTGTTGTTCATGTCTTAATGCGCTCAATGCTGGCAACATTTCTGTGAGGTGGGTTTTCACCTCAACCCCATTTTACAGGTGAGAACGCTGAAGTGCAGGGAGTGAAGTTCCCACAAACAGGAAAAGGAATAGCTGGGACTTGACCCCAGGCCACATCTGAACCATGTGCTATCTGACCTCTCCAGACAGCAACTGTGTGATCATGATGAAGGAGTTAACGCAAGTCAAGGGCTTAGCTGGGTGCCTGGGACAGAGCAGGTGTTGAATAAATGTAGAAGCCAGACTTGTGTGTGCAGCTCCTTATTCAGCCACACCATGTGGTGTATAGGAACCCATGGGCTATGAGAGAGAGGGGGGCTGGGCTTCTGCGGTCGTGATACCCGTCGGGCGGTGAAGAGGGTATAAGGGCAAAGAGACACCCCCACCCTGTAGTCCGAGTTCCCCCAATACACATTGTTGCCCAAATACTTGATGGTTACGTTTTAAAATCACTATTTGGTTGCAGCTGGCTTATCCGTCATCCTTGAATGAACTGGTACATAGTTTGCTATCTTGAATTTATGGATTAACCCCCCCCACACACACACACACCATTTTGTCAAACAATTTAAACTATCACGGCGACGGTGTTATTAAACATTAGAGCAGTTATCTTTTATAGTCGGGCTGAGTGTGGCAAGAAGTGCTTCTGGGGTCGTGGCTGCTGATGGCTCTTGAGGCACCACAGCAGGTCACTTAATCCTTAACTTTGGGGCCTGAACAGATCCTCGAAGGTGCTGCAATATCAGGGAAGCACTCCCGCAAAGCAGGGGCGCAGCCCAAGAAGATACTTCTGGAATCCTTGCAGTGCTATTTCCATGCCTAACTTTGGGTGGCCCCTGCGGGCAGTTTGGGCCGATGGCGGGGTCGCACTGCCCTCTGGTGGTCACTGGCGAGCACAGCTTCACGGGTGCTGATCCGGCCCCATCGTCGGTGCTGTGGGCGCTGCAGCAGAGTGGCGGAGCGCTCTGAACTCAGATTTCCCTTTACCCAGAAAGAATTGTCTGTCTATCCACATCCTAGGAGTTTCCCCAAATCCCTGTGAGTAAAAATGGCAGGCTGTATTGTCTATGGGTCCGTTTATAAGGGCTTGGAGATCTGGGGTGACAGAAATCAAAAGCAAGGTGGAAGGCACGGGAGAAGCTAGGAAGGACCATGAGGAGCCCTTTACGGGACCTGGGGACGTCGTCCGTCCTCATCTGCGTCGGGAGAGAATGGTTTCCAGCGGGAAGGATGGAAGCACGGTGTCTGGTCAAAAACAGCTGGTTATGGGCTGTCTCAGGAACGTGAAGGCATTTTCTCATTTGATACCCTACACACAGTGTACTGAACCAAGCTCAAGTGGTTATCATCATGATATTTTCTTACAGATGATTAAACTTGGGTACCCATCCCCCAGATCAGGATGATTCTTCAAAATAGAAGTCGGATTATGCCCATCTCCTCCTTTAAACTCTCTGGCGTCTTCTCACTGGATTTGGAAGAAGATCCAAACTCCAACCGAATAAAAAGTCCCACAGCCAATAAATATCAGTCCACTGCTGGTGGATATTCCGCTTGTTTTCATTCTTTGGTATTACAGACGGTGTTGTAGAAAAGAACTCTACAGAATATGCATGCTTACTTAAATATATCTGTCGATAGATACTCAGAAGTGGAATTACTGAGTCGAACTTACAAATTGCATAGATATTGCCAACTTTTCTCCTTAGGAGTTGTACCAGTTTCAGCTTCCACAAGCAATGCACGAAGCCCCACAGCTCAACCAGCACTGTGAGTCATTAAACATTCAAACGTTTGTCAATCCGATGCGAAAAGTTGTATCTCAGTATATTTGCATTTCTCTTACGATGAGCGAACTTGAACATCTTTGTATAAGTTTAAGGAACAGTTGCACTTTTAACAAATATATTAAAATGTATGTACATGCCCTAGGATCTTTTTTTTTTTATTTGGGTTGCTGGTTTACTCTTTATTTGTAAGAGATTTTTATATATCAAGGGGGATTAACACTCGCTGTTGTCTGTGATTTGAATTTCAATTTGACTTTTGTCTCATATCTTTATTTGTATAATAGTATCTATTTATGGCTGTGCTGGGTCTCATTGCTGCCAGGGCTTATCTCTAGTTGGGGAATGCGGGCCTCCTCTCTAGTTGTGGTGCACAGGCTTCTCATTGCAGTGGCTTCTCTTGTTGTGGAGCACAGGCTGTAGGGCAAGTGGGCTTCAGTAGCTGGGGCTCCTGGGCTCTGAGCACAGGATCAGTAAGTTGTAGTGCATGGGTCTAGTTGCCCCTGGACATGTAGTAACTTCCCAAACCTGATATCGAACTGGCATTTCCTGCATTGGCAGGTGGATTGTTTACCACTGAGGCACCAGGGAAGCCTTACTTATGTATTTTAGTAACTTTTTTAAGGTGTCAAATGTCTCAACTTTGTTTTGTTTTGTTTTAAAGCACCAGGTCTTATTCAAATATGCGTCTATTGTTCTTGGGACACTGCCGGTGCATTGTAGATGCTCAATTAATATCTGATGGAGTAAAAATATCCGCTCCACTTGAATGATTGGTTTTGTAAGTAGACATCTGAGTCCATGAGATAAAATACTACTATTTATTATGTGTTATATATATTGGGATGCTTTTGGCTGCAAATAACTAAGGAAGAAGAAACTCAAAATATTTCAACCATAAGGACATCTTAATCTCACAGCATACATTTAACCTATGTTTCCTAAGCACTTGTCCTTCTAAGAATTAACCAATGTTCAATTAATAGAAATCTTTGTTTAATCATTTCTGCCACATCTTTTACCTCATGTAGATTATTGTCTACAAATGAAGCCAAGTTAGAGGAAACAGTGTCCAGGGATAGAGGCAAAGAGACTGAATTTAAAAGAATTTAAAGATACTCCTTGAATTCTGCATTTGGGGTGTTGGTGGTCATGGAGTCTGAGATCACACATTCCTCAACCTTTCAGCCAAGTAGGTCAATTTCTTTTAAAGCCACTTTGATGGTACTTATGCTATTTACCATTGAAAAAATCCCATGTTAGCTCTCTGACTTCTAACTCCCTTGTGAAACAAACACCTTCATCCCTGGAGTTTGACCTGAAAACTTCTTTGATTTTCTGTCCTTCTGCTGAGCTAGCCAGGAAGTTCTGGTGTCGTGCTCACACTTCTAGAAAGCCAAGGGTTTTTGTTTGGGAGTTTTGCATAGTGCAGCTACTCTACTTCTAAGAGGATTCCAGAGGCCTGCAAGATACTGTTGGATAAAGAGTGAAGGCAAGAAGCCTGGGACCACTGAATCTTAGCTACCCATCCATCCATCCATCCATCCATCCATCCATCCATCTACCCAACACCCTCCAATCCATCCATCATCCATTCATCCATCCATCTATCATCCAACATTCATTAATTGCTATCTCTCTTATACATTGAGAAAGATAGTGCCTTTGTCCACTGAGAGCTCTGAGTCATCCCAGAATTCAGAATGAAACATTTACAGACTGTGGACTGTCAGCACCAGCCTTTAGCATTCAATCATCACAATAGAAAAGTAGGTGACCACCTAGGCAGTTAATTTCAGAAATAAAGAACAGGTCTGTTTCACCCCAAACCTCTCTCTGTGTGGACAGCTTCAAGAGTCTACTATTCGTGACACTAATGGAAGCCTTTTAAAATACAATTTCTTTTTTTATTAAGTGATTTAGTCTTTGTTAATTCTCAACAGAATTTTTCTTGAAAGCATTTGTTTCTTTTTTTTGTTTCTCTTTTATCAGTAGGGCTGAAAAAAGGTAGGAGAACTTTATTCTTGGTTTGTTTTTTTTTTTCAATTTGTTAAAATATACTTGATTTACAGTGCCGTGTCAGTCTGCAAATCAGAAAGTGTCTCAGTTATACACATGTACACATTCTTTTTACATTCTTTTCCATTACGGTTTATCACAGGATACTGAATATTGTCCCCTGTGCTATCCATTAGGACCTTGTTGTGTATCCACTGTAAACGTAGTAGTTTGCATCTACCAACCCCAGATTCCCAGCCCATCCCTATCCCCTCCATCCTTGGCAACTACAACTCTGTTCTCTATCTGACAGCAGGTGTGATGGTGGCTGGAAGGGACGAGTGGATAGCACGTGGTTAAAAGTGGGTACCGAGGTGCCTAGGTTATCAAACAATGAGAAAACAGGGAGGATCCAGGACCACATGACTGATTCCCTGGGTGGTTCTGCTGCAGTCTCTTTCTTCTCGAGCCAGAAGTCAATTCATTCAGTACAACCTTTACACTCATTAGAAGAAACTAATTCAGCAGATTACAGTGAGGTTGATCCGTGTTTTTGCCAGCAAACTCGAGGGATTCTTTTCCTTCATTTAACTATCTGTCTATCTAACCATTATACCATTCTTGCAACTACATATCCAACCATCGCAGTATTACTATCAATCACCCATCAACCATTAGTCATTCTATCCACCTACCCATTCCATTACTCATCCATCCATTTAGCCACTCATTCATCCACTTAAGCATCTATCCAACTTTCCATCTCACCATACAACCACTCACACATCCAGACAAGCATCCATCCGTCCACCTCACCGTATCACCATTTAGTCATCAATACACTTCAGTCACTCTGTGTTATATGACGAATTAAGACACTGTGAACCACAGCACACCAGGTCTCCCTGTCCATCACCAACTCCCGGAGTCCACCCAAGCCAATGTCCATAGAGTCAGTAATGCCATCCAACCAGGTCATCCTCTGTCGACCCCTTCTCCTCCCGCCCTCAATCTTTCTCAGCATCAGGGTCTTTTCTAGTGAATCAGCTCTTCGCCTGAGGTGGCCAAACTATTGGAGTTTCAGCTTCAACATCCGTCCTTCCAGTGAACACCCAGGACTGATCTCCTTTAGGATGGACTGGTTGGATTTCCTTGCAGACCAAGGGACTCTCAAGAGGCTTCTCCAACACCACAGTTCAAAAGCATCAATTCTTCTGCGCTCAGCCCTCTTTATACTCCAACTCTCACTTGTTTACACGACCCCTGGAAAAACCATAGCCTTGACTGAACAGAACTTTGTTGGCAAAATAACTTCACTTCTTTTTAATATGCTGTCTAGGTTGGTCATAACTTTCCTTCCAAGGAGGAAGCGTTTTTTAATCTCATGGCTGCGGTCACCATCTTCAGTGATTTTGGAGTCCAGAAAAAGAAAGTCAGCCAATGTTTCTACGGTTTCCACATCTGTTTGCCATAAAGTGATAGGACCAGATGCCATGATCTAAGGCTTCTGAATGTTGAGCTTTAAGCCAACTGTTTCACTCTCCTCTTTCACTTTCATCAAGAAGCCCTTAGGTTCTTCTTCAGGTTCTGCCATATAGGGGGTGTCATCTGCGTATCTGAGGCTATTGATATTTCTCCCGGTAATTTTGATTCCATCTTGTGCTTCCTTCAGCCCAGCGTTTCTCTTGATGTACTCTGCATACAAGTTAAATAAGTAGGGGGACAAATTAAAGCCTTGACGTACTCCTTTTCCTATTTGGAACCAGTCTGATATTCCATGTCCATTTCTAACTGTTGCTTCCTGACCTGTATACAGATTTCTCAAGAGGCAGGACAGGAGGTCTGGCGGATAGGGATGCTTGATGAATTTTTGGACCAACTGAAACAACACTGCAGATGGTGATGGCAGCCATGAAATGAAAAAACACTTAGTCCTGGGAAGGAGTGTTATGAGCAGCCTAGGCAGCATATTAAAAGACAGAGATGTTACTTTGTCAACAAACATCCGTCTGGTCTGCTGCTGCTGCTGCTCAGTCGCATCGGGCATGCCCGACTCTGTGCGACCCCATAGACGGCAGCCGACCAGGCTCTGCCGTCCCTGGGATTCTGCAGGCAAGCACACTGTAGTGGATTGCCATTACTTTCTCCAGTGCATGGGAGTGAAAAGTGAGAGTTCGCTCATCCGTGTCTAACTCTTTGCAACCCTATGGACCGAAGCCTACCAGGCTCCTCCATCCGTGGGATTTTCCAGGCAAGAGTACTGGAGTAGGGTGCCACCTCCTTCTCCACCATCTAGTCAAGGCTATGGTTTTTCCAGTGGTCATGTATGAATGTGGATGGCATCACTGATTCTTTGTACCTGGGTTTGGGTGGACTCTGGGAGTTGGTGATGGGCAGGGAGGCCTGGTGTGCTGTGCTTCATTGGGTTGCAAAGAATCGGATATGACTGAGCGACTGAACGGAACTGAACTCAACTGAATCAACCTAAGGTACACCTAGATCTAATCTTGTTAGGTGAGCAAGTGTTTACGTCTTCATTACAGCTAAAAGATACTCAAGGCCAGCTCAAGATAGTCACCAGCCTTCAATTTTTTACTGAGTGAATAGAGGGTGCTTGATGAATATACATGAATGCCCCCAGTTCCGTGCACTGTGAGGTTGTATGCCTACAGGGTAGAAACTATACAAGTGTCCTTTTGGTTCCAGGAGCACCATACACCCTTTCCTGCCTCTGGGGGCTCTACACTTTTGATAGCTGGGTCAGGACAGCCTCTCTGGAGGGGTGACATTTAAGTAAGTGCCAGAGAAGGGGAAGGCTGGGGCCATGCAAATAGAAGGGTAGGTAGTCAAAGATGGAAGAACCACAAGCTGGAGTCAAGATTGCCGGGAGAAATATCAATAACCTCAGATATGCATACGACACAAACCTCGTGGCAGGAAGTGAAGAAGAACTAAAGAGCCTCTTGACGAAAGTGAAAGAAGAGAGTGAAAAAGTCGGCTTAAAGCTCTACAAGTTTAGAAATCTAAGATCATGGCATCTGGTCCCATCACTTCATGGGGAAAAATGGGGAAACAGCGGAAATTGTGTCATACTTTGGGGGTGGGGGAGCTTCAAAATCACTGCTGATGGTGATGGCAGCCATGCAATTAAAAGAAGCTTACTCCTTGGAAGGAAGGTGATGACCAAACTAAATAGCATAGTTAAAAGCAGAGACATTACTTTGCCAACAAAGGTGCATCTAGTCAAGGCTATGGTTTCTCCAGTGGTCATGTAAGGACGTGAGAGTTGGATGGGGAAGAAAGGTGAGCTCTGAAGACTTGATGCTTTTAAACTGTGGTGCTGGAGAAGACTCTTGAGAGTCCCTTGGACTGCAAGGAGATCCAACCAGTCCATCCTAAAGGAGATCAGTCCTGAGTGTTCATTGGAAGGACTGATGTTGAAGCTGAAACTCCAATACTTTGGCCACCTAATGTGAAGGGTTGACTCATTGGAAAAGACAATCGTGCTGGAAATGAAGCAAAAAGTGATCCATCATGGGCAACAGATGCCCTCTCTTTAATGCCTTTCAGCTCCCCCACTCTCCTCCCCTCAGCCTGGCTGAGCCTTTCATTCTCTGCAAAGATGGATGTTGGTGGCTGCATGGCCAATCCAGTCCCTGTTTAAACTATGTAATTTATTTTTCCTGGAGGAAATGAGCAAAGGGGAAGAGACTATCTCAGCAGCCTCCCTGCCAGGCCTGGTGGCTGCAGAACCCAGGTGGATTTGCAACTGGTGGAGAGGTGGAGACAAATAACCTGCTAAAATGGAGATATTAACAATACCGTCAGCCGGAACAGCCAAAGCCCCCTGTCCTGTCACCGTGTTTCACACTGCTCAGGTGCCCATGGCCTGGGCTAATGAGGCCCATCCATCAGGCTGGGAGAGCTGCTGGCACACAGACTTTCTCATTAGCGGGCAGAAGCTGCTGCTTGAGACACTGGTGGGAAATTTCAGGGGAGCTTGTCATTTGGGGGTGCTGTATCCTAGTTTTCTTTAGTGGACTCCACTCTCTTCTAACCAGCTCAGGGGTGCAGAACAACAGTGTTTGATATTCCTAAGTCCACCTCCTTCCTACCAGGTGTATGGAGCAAAACACATAGCAGTTTACCTGTACCAGCTGTGTGACTTTAAAGAAATTAATTAATCTTTCTGAATCTCAAACATGTCCTTTATAAAATGAAGTGGGATGGTGCCCACTTTGTCAGGGGAGGGATTGGAGGATTAAATAAATAAATATTTATTTGTAAATAAAGAGTAATGGGTAAGGCCTGGGATTAGGTAGGGTGGCAATTACAGCCCCCCCCCCCACATGCTGGCTGTGATGGAGCCTACTGGCTGGCTCCCTACATTCGTTCTCCCCTTCTCTCTCAGAAAATGCTCCCGTATTTGTTTGTTTCCTCGCTAGGCAGGAGTGGCTGAGAATAAAGGCTACATCTTCCAGCTTCTTTTGTGGTAAGGTGTGATTTTCTGATGCACAAATCTGGCCATTGGGATTTGAGCAACAGCGATGTTGAACTGTGTCAGCTGTGCTCTTAAAGGGAAGAAGAGTCCGTCCCTCTCCCCTCCCCCTTTACTTTCCTGGTGCAGGGGTAGTGCAGAACTTGAGGGCTGAGAAGCCACCTTGTACTGTGTGGTAAGAACAGTACTTGGATTGGCAGAGCATCAAGACAGAGGGCGCCTGTTTCCCTGGTGCTGTTCCAGCTCTATAGGCAGCTAATGAGACAAAGAGACAGCTCTCGATTTTTTAAGCTGCTGGCTGGCATCTCTGGCAACACAAAGTCAATTTGACAGAAACTGGCCCTGTTGGGGACTACCTCATCCACTCCCTCAGCCTGCATTCAGTGACACACTGCTCCTGTGGACTTTGCACAAACAAGACGTTGAGGTGAGTTTTCATTATGAGGGCAGATTTTTTTTTCTTCTTATTTAATTATTCAGTTCAGTTCAGTCGCTCAGTCGTGTCCAACTCTTTGCAACCCCATGAATTGCAGCACGCCAGGCCTCCCTGTTCATCACCAACTCCTGGAGTCCACCCAAACCCATGTCCATTGAGTCAGTGATGCCATCCAACCATGTCATCCTCTGTGGTCCCCTTCTCCTCCCCCCCCCAACCCTACCCAGCATTAGGGTCTTTTCCAATGCGTCAACCCTTCTCATGAGGTGCCAAAAGTATTGGAGTTTCAGCTTCAACATCAGACCTTCAAATGAACACCCAGGGCTGATCTCTTTTAGGATGGATTGATTGGATCTCCTTGCAGTCCAAGGGACTCTCAAGAGTCTTCTCCAACACCACAGTTCAAAAGCATCAATTCTGTCGTGCTCAGCTTTCTTCACCGTGCAACTCTCACATTCATACATGACCAGTGGAAAAACCGTAGCCTTGACTAGACGGATTTTTGTTGGCCAAGTAATGTCTCTGCTTTTAAATATGCTTTCTAGGTTGGCCATAACCTTCCTTCCAAGGAGTAAGCATCTTTAAATTTCAGTCACCATCAGCAGTGATTCTGGAGCCCCCAAAATAAAGTCTGACACTGTTTCCAGTGTTTCCCCATCTATTTCCCATGAAGTGATGGGACCAGATGCCATGATCTTATTTTTCTGAACGTTGAGCCTTAAGCCAACTTTTTCACTCTCCTCCTTCACCTTCATCAAGAGGCTCTTTAGTTCTTCTTCACTCTCTGCCATAGGGTGGTGTCATCCGCATATCTGAGGTTATTAATATTTCTCCTGGAAATCTTGATTCCAGCTTGTGTTTCTTGCAGCCCATCATTTCTCATGATCTACTCTGCAAATAAGTTAAATAAGCAGGGGGACAATATACAGCCTTGATGTACTCCTTTTCCTATTTGGAATCAGTCTGTTGTTCCATGTCCAGTTCTAACTGTTGCTTCCTGACCGGCATACAGGTTTCTCAAGAGACACGTCAGATAGTCTGGTACTCCCATCTCTTTCAGAATTTTCCACAGTTAATTGTAATCCACACAGTCAAAGGCTTTGGCATAGTCAATAAAGCAGCAATATATGTTTTTTTGGAACTCTCTTGCTTTTTCGATGATCCAGCGGATATTGGCAATTTGATCTCTGGTTCATCTGCCTTTTCTAAAACCAGCTTGAACATCTGGAATTTCACGGTTCAGGTATTGCTGAAGCCTGGCTTGGAGAATTTTGAGCATTTCTTTACTAGCATGTGTGATAAGTGCAATTGTGCTATAGTTTGAGCATTCTTTGACATTGCCTTTCTTTGGGATTGGAACGAAAACTGACCTTTTCCAGTCCTATGGCCACTGCTGGGTTTTCCAAATGTGCTGGCATATCGAGTGCAGCACTTTCACAGCGTCACCTTTGAGGATTTGAAATAGCTCAACTGGAATTCCCTCACCTCCACTAGCTTTGTTTATACTTATGCTTTCTAAGGCCCACTTGATTTCACATTCCAGGATGTCTGGCTCTAGGTGAGTGATCACACCATCATGATTATCTGGGTCGTGAAGATCTTTTTTTGTACAGTTCTTCTGTGTATTCTTGCCACCTCTTCTAAATATCTTATGCCTCTGTTAGGTCCATACCATTGCTGTCCTGTATCGAACCTATCTTTGCATGAAATGTTCCTTTGGTATCTCTAATTTTCTTGAAGATATCTCTAGTCTTTCCCAATCTGTTGTTTTCCTCTATTTCTTTGCACTGATCGCTTTCTTATCTCTCCTTGCTATTCTTTGGAACTCTGCATTGAGATGGGAATATCCTTCCTTTTCTCCTTTGCTTTTTGCTTCTCTTCTCTTCCCAGCTATCTGTAAGGCCTCCTCAAACAGCCATTTTGCTTTTTTGTGTTTCTTTTCCATGGGGATTTTCTTGATCCCTGTCTCCTGTACAATGTCACGAACCTGTGTCCGTAGTTCATCAGGCACTCTGTCTATCAGGCCTAGTCCCTTAAATCTATTTGTCACTTCCAATGTATACTCATAAGGGATTTGATCTAGGTCATACCTGAATGTTCTAGTGGTTTCCCCTGCTTTCTTTAATTTAAGTCTGAATTTGGCAATAAGCAGTTCATGATCTGAGCCACAGTCTGCTCCCAGTCTTGTTTTTGCTGACTGTATAGGTACTTGCAAATTTAGCTCAAATGAATCCTTTTATACTTCTAAATTTTAGTAATGCTTTTTCACCTTAAAATCCATTTGCTTGACAGTAATAAACTGGGGGAAATTCTGAAAGAGATGGGAATACCAGACCATCTGGCCTGTCTCTTGAGAAACCTGTATGCATGTCAGGAAGCAACAGTTAGAACTGGACATGGAACAACAGACTGGTTCCAAATAGCAAAAGGTGTACGTCAAGGCTGCCTATTGTCACCCTGTATATTTAAGTTATATGCAGAGTAGATCATGAGAAACGCTGGGCTGGAAGAAACACAAGCTGGAATCAAGATTGCCAGGAGAAATATCAATGACCTCAGATATGCAGATGACACCACCCTTATGGCAGAAAGTGAAGAAGAGCTAAAGAGGCTATTGATGAAAGTGAAAGAGGAGAGTGAAAAAGTTGGCTTAAAACTCAACATTCAGAAAATCAAGATCATGGCATCTGGTCCCATCACTTCATGGGAAATAGATGGGGAAACAGTGGAAACAGTGTCAGACTTTATTTGGGGGGGGGCTCAAATATTACTGCTGATGGTGATGGCCCCCATGAAATTAAAAGACGCTTCCTCCTTGGAAGGAAGCTTATGTCCAATTTAGATAGCATATTTAAAAGCAGAAACATTTCTTTGCCAACAAAGTTCCGTCTAGTCAAGGCTATGGTTTTCCCAGTGGTCATGTATGGATTGAGAGTTGGACGGTGAAGAAAGCTGAGAGCGGAAGAATTGATGCCTTTGTACAGTGGTGCTGGAGAAGACTCTTGAGAGTCCCTTGGACTGCAAGGAGATCCAACCAGTCCATCCTAAAAGAAATCAGTCCTAAGTGTTCATTGAAAGGTCTGATGTTGAAGGTGAAACTCCAATACTTTGGCCTCCTCATGTGAGAGTTGACTCATTGGAAAAGACCCTAATGCTGCGTAGGATTTGGGACAGGATGAGAAGACGAAGACAGATGATGAGATGTTTGGATGGCATGACCGACTCGATGGAGATGTGTTTCGGTAAACTCCGAGAGTTGGTGATGGACAGGGAGGCCTGGCGTGCTGCGATTCATGGGGTCACAAAGAGTCGGACATGATTGAGCAACTAAACGATACTGAGTACAGCTGCATTGGCTTTCATTGTCAGTATATATATATATATTATTATTGTGTATTTTTCAACGGTTGTATATATTAGGAATCTTTCATATTTAGCCAGCTTTAAACAAACAAAGAAAAAAGAAACTGTCAGAAAATCTCTTGCGTTGAAACTTTGCCTTATTCCCATTTATTGTGATGAAATTTGGCTTTTTTGGATATCAGTTTACTTTGTGCCTTCTATTTGTCAGACTTCCCTTGTTTTCTTGTATCACTTCTTTGCCATATTTTAAAAATGTATTTATCTTTGCATGTGTTGGTTTTCATTTCCATGAGGGCTTTCTCTAGCTTAAGGTGGCAGGGGCTACTCTTTAGTTGTGGCGTTGAGGCTTCTCATTGCAGTGGCTTCTGTTGTTGTCCAGCATTGGCTCAGGTCAAGTGGACTCAGTAATTAAGCCTCCCGTGCTCTAGAACACAGACTCAGTAGTTGGAATGCATGAGCTCAGCTGCTCCATGGCATATGGGATTCTCCTGGATCAGGGATGGAACCAGTGATTCCTGCATTGGCAGGTGGATTTTTTACCACTGAGCCCCCAAGGAATTCCCCTCTTCTTTGCTTTATTTTTAATTACATTCTTTGCTCATTCAGTCTTTCCCCTTTGTTATGTGCAAAGTCAGGTTTCTGTTTTCTTTCTCTGCTGACTCCCCTGGAGAGAGACCCTCCTCTGAGTTTCTGCAGATGGATTTAGCTTTCTCCCCCACCCCCACAGGCCCAGGGAGTATTAATGACACCCTCTTTGGGTTCCTGAGGGCTAACTCTGCACAGGTCCTCTGCTGGCCCCCTTGGCATCTGTTCTCAGTAGGTGTGACAGAGAAAAAGGCAGTCCAGAGAGGGTTGCCACTGGCTGAAGGCCACACAGCTAACAATGGCAGAGCAGGGATTCAGGGCAAAATGCGCTCTCCTTGTCACCTGTTTCTGTGAGAGGCAGGTGGCTGTAGGGTGAAGTGAGGGAGAGACCTGGGACACAGAATTGAAAGAGGCACCTCCAGGACTTCCCTGGGTGTCCAGTGGTTCAAACTCTGTGCTTTCACTGCAGGGGGCATGGGTTCAAGCTCTGCTTGGAGAACTAAGGTCTCAAAAAAAAAAAAAGGAACTATTTTATTCAGCTTTCCTCATAACTCTGTTGGTAAAGAATCTGCCTGCAATGCAGGAGACCCCAGTTCCTGGGTTGGGAAGATCCCCCGGAGAAGGGATAGGCTACCTAATCCAGGATTCTTGGGCTTCCCTGGTGGCTCAGCTCATAAGGAAACTGCCTGCCATGCAGAAGACCTGGGTTTGGTCCCTGGGTCAGGAAATCCCCTGGAGAAGAGAAAGGACACCCCCTCTAGTATTCCGGCCTGGAGAATTCCATGAACAATATAGCCTAAGGGATCACAAAGAGTTCGATATGACTGAGCGAATCCACTTCACTTCACTTCAGTTTATAGAGCGGCATCTCTGTCAGCTCTACCTCTTCGTGGCTCACTAAGGGAGGGCGGCCTTAGACCAGCAGTTCTTGAAGAAGAAGGAGTGACTGTGACAAATTCTCGGGGTGTGGTTTTTAACTGTTGTCATGATATGGGGGGCCACTACACATGGGGGCAGGTGCCTGCTTCATGGCATACACGTTAGACGTGAATGATTCTCAAATGTCCTGCCAGATATTTAGGTAAGTCCAAACCCATTCATAATACCCCGAGTGGAGGCCCTTATCTGCACTTTGTCCCATAAGTTTAATAAAAGATTTCCAGGGCTGCAATTATGGTGCAAACTGGAGAAGTCAATATTTTGTTTTATTCAGAGCCTAACCATGGGTTGCTTTGCAGTTTGTGGCAATCACATGATGGCCACAGTACCTCGATGGCTTTGTGAATGGCCGAGACTGCACACTTGTGTCCTCCTGCATTTGCCAGGCTGAATCCTCAGTGAGGGCACATTTGGGTGCAAGTGTGAGTGCTCAAACATTTACCTACGGGAGCATGCATTGTTGTGAGTATAAATACATGTGTGTGCTCAGTTGTGTTCAACTCTTCGTGATGCTATAGACCCCAGGCTCTTTTGTCCTGGGATTCTCCAGGCAAGAATACTGGAGTGGGTTGCCATGGCCTCCTTCAGGGGACCTTCCTGACCCAGGGATCAAACCTGTGTCTCTTATGTCTGCTACATAAGGTCTGCCTAAGTAGACCTTATTTCTACTGCATAAGGTGGAATCTTTACCACTACCGCCACCTGAGGAACTGAATCCTTGAGTATAAATGACCTACTCTTAGTTCTTTTAAAAAAAAAATTATGTGGACCATTTTTAAGCTCTGTATTTAATTTGTTATCATCACTTCTTTTATGTTTATGATAACATAAACACTTGTTTTATGTTTTGGTCTTGAGACACGTGGGATCTTAGCTCCATGTGGATAGAAGCTGCACCCGCTGCATTGGAAGATCAAGTCTTAAGCACTGGACCACCAGGCAGTTCACTCCCTATTTCACTTTGTGTTACTGGATGTTGATCTCCAGGACAGTTTTTTTTTTTTTTTAATTTCCTGGGACAGAACATTTTGGTTTTAAGATGGTTTTATTATCCATCAGTATTTCATTTCAGGATAGTAAATGATCATTTCAAAACATCTGCTACACCACCCTAGGAAACCCCCTTTAATGTGAGAAGGCAAGTGAATAGCAGTGACAGCTCTATGGACTTCTCTGTCATTCTCCAGCTAAGAATGAGAGGGCAGGTAGTGGGGTGTCCACGACCAGGAGCCTAAGCAGGTCCTCAATCTAACTGATAGAAGCAAAGTTTCTTTTGATCACTCTCACATGCTCAGGGTAGAGTTTCTTCTCAATTAGATCTGTACTTGGAAAACGGGCTCTAGACTCCCCCTCCTACCCCAGCAGAGGGCTTCACATAGGCTCACCTGAGACCAGCTCTCGACCCGGTACACCTGTTCTGGAACCATGTGGTAATTCATTAGGTTCGCACCACTGATTTGTTCAGACCCTGGTATATCACCCTTATCAGTCAGTTCACTCTCTTAGTCATGTCTGATTCTCTGCGACCCCATGGAATGCAGTACGCCCTTCCATACACTTCCCTGTCCATCACCAACTCCCAGAGGTTGCTGAAACGCCTGTCCATTGAGTCAGTGACGCCATCCCACCAGCTCATCCTCTGTCGTCCCCTTCTCCTCCTGCCTTCAATCGTTCCCAGCATCAGAGTCCTTTCCAATCAGTCACTACTTCCCATCACGTGGCCTAGGTATTGGAGCTTCAGCATCAGTCCTTCCAATGAATATTCCAAATGGATTACCTTTAAAATGGACTGGTTGGATCACATTGCAGTCCAAGGGAGTCTCAACAGTCTTCTCCAGCAACACAGGTCAAAAGCATCAATTGTTCGGTGCTCAGCTTTTCTCATGGTCATCCTTATAGCTATTATTAATATTGTCTCCTCCAATCTGAATATATGCCATGCCATATCATGTGGCATGCAGAATCTCAGTTCCCCAAGCAGGCGTCAAACCTGTGCCCCTGCATTGGGGTCCCTGAACCACCAGTGTTAAGGACAGACAGGTAACAAAATTCCTCTATATCAATTCACTGTTAAAGTTAAAGAAATCTTCTTTAAAAAGAAGTGCTTGGACAAAAAGTTGAAGTGCCTCTGAAGGCCCCAGGCACCTCCATGACCCCACCATCCCCACCCCACCCCTTGCCTTTTGCTTGGTGCATCCTTGAGGGCACTCTGGCTCTCCACAGGAAGCTCCAGCCTTTGGACCTTTGAACTCCTTGCTTCCTCTCGGGAAATTCCGTCCTTCTTATGCTCACTGGGCTTACTTCCTCTCCTCCCACCTGTGTCCTGCTGTCACCTCGAAACCAGGCCGGCCTTGATCACCACCTACCCTCCCATCCTGACCACCCCTAGACACTCCTCTGTTCTCCATTCTCCACTTTATTTTTCTCCAAAGATCTGGTGGTCAATTGACACACTTGTTACACTTAGGTGCTGACTGCTTGTAGCCAGGCTGTGAGCTTGGTGAAGAATGAGACGGCCTGTGTGTTCTGCTCACTGCCCATGCACAGTGACTGTGCATGAGAGGCCAGCACACAGTAGGTGCTCAGCTAATGGAACTTACATTCCACATGGAGGGTCGTTGATGAAACCATGTGTCACAAAGGTAAATGTTTCTTCACAAGAGAGGAGGAGAAATATTGGGAGCTGGTGGAGGGAATTGTGGGCAGGCCTGGCTGAGCTGGAGGGTGGGAGTGCGAGCTGGGAGGGAATGCTTCCTCTAGAGTGAGCCGGAGCTGGAAAAGCGTGAGTCCAAAGAGCTGGGCAAGGGGAGGAGCCTTCCAGGAGGCTGGAACGGTATATGTATTTTTATCCCCATTTCACCGACTTAGAAACTAAGGCTTGGGGAGTAAGAAAGTGGCAGCATTGGGACTAGAAATGGGTTTTATCCAGTCAGAGGCCCGAAGTTCTTCCTGGGACTTTACTCTTTCTGAGAACGGGGTCAAGGTGTAGATGGCACATTTTATTATCCGCCTACTCAAATTGTATTCCCTTTACCAGCCAGTAGCTGCTTAGAGTCATCATGATAATCAAAAACATCTCCATGTGCCTCCTGGGGGAGAAGCAGCCTCACCTGTAAAGAGTCAAAGACTTAGAGAACTCCAGAAATAGTGATCAAGGGTCATTGGTGAATCAACCCTGCCTCCAGCACCTTCCAGGTTTCTTGTACAATATGATAAACCAATCCTCTCCTGACACTGAAGCTGGTGGCTTTCATAACTTGTCCACACATTAGAATCCCCCAGGGAACTCAGTAAGTCCCAATGCCAAGCAGCAGCTAGGCCAAAAAAGCAGAACGGTAAATTCGTCAGGGGATCCCAATAGGAGTCACGCTTGAGAACCAATGTTTTCACGAATCACCTGGGAGTCTTGTTAAAGACACAGATCTGACCCAGATGCCTTGGGAGGGGCTTGGAGTCCACATTTCTAACAAGCTCCCAGGAGATGAACTCGTGTGGCTGCTCCAGGGACCACAGTCTGAGTAGTCAGGGCGAAGCCCGAGGTCCTCAACTTCCAACAAGCATCAGAATCACCGGGAGGTCCAGTTAAGATTCAGAGGGCCAAATCCCACCCCAGAGCTGTCAATCTGACAGGTTTGAGATGGGGACCAAAGAATCTGCATTTCCAAGACCCTGCATGTGACCCTGATGCTGCTGGTCCAAGGACCACATGTGGAGCACCACGGTGGGGCTGGAGGCATAATCATGGACGGGCAACACAAGTCATCTCTCCGTCAGCTTCCCCAGACCCAAAGTGGGGATGATGAGATCCTCTCCCAGAGGGTGTCATGAGGGCAACACTGAGTGAGCTAGGATTTGTAAGCCTCTTGGAAGCTGGAACCGAGCAGGTGGGATATGAATGATAGCATCCATTCTTAATGAATTTCCCTTGGTCCTGGGGTGCTCCTGGAGCCCAGGCAGACAGACCCTTCAACCACCATGGATGGCCCTCTCCCTGGCCCACTCACTGCCGACACTGTTTCTGTAGGCATTGTATATCTCCTTCACCCAATGGTCGCAGAAGGCCAGCTTTCTGATCCAGTCCACAGCATAGTGCACACTGGAACCTAGGCACAAGCTGGCTCCCAGGGCGGAACTGTGGAAGCCATCAGTGGAGAAGTTGCAAGTGCTGGGGAGACGGAAGAGGGCAGGGGGATGGAGAAGAGACAGTGTCACTGTGGGGAGCTGGGAGCTTTTTACCAGGAGACCCATGGGTGGGCTTAGGGCTGTGTTTCACTCTGTCCCCGAGTGCGTGAGAGTACTGTGAGTATCTGTCTTCTGGGAGAAGCAGGATCAGAGCTTCCATTAACTTCCCTAACATCAGTGGCTCCCTGTGCTCATGCCCAGTCAGCCTCCATTCTCTTTTCTTCCAGTATCAAAGAACATCTTTGGTTTTTTGAGGGGCAGTCATCCAGTCCCCTGCATGCACTGAGTGACCAAGCCAAAGAAAATCCCTCTATCTCCCACTTTGGGCTTTGGGGCACGGACACAATTACAAAATGTGGTTGGCCTTAGTTCATCCCAAGAGTAGGGTGCAGAAGAAAATACCAGTGGGCTCTTGATATTTTGATCCCCAAATTTGCTTGTTTCACATGCCTTGAAAGGCCTGGCTGCTAACCCTTTCTTCCTATTTTGTGAGCATCTCCGTATCTTTCTATAGGCATTCCTCATGTTAATTTTATCTTTTCAATTAGGCAGAGTCAGACTTCTCTGCTGGCCCAGTGGTTGGGAATCCAGTTGGCAATGCAGGGGGACACAGGTTCAATCCCTGGCCCCAGGAGATTTCACATGCTATAGAGTAGTTAAGCCCCCAGGCCACAACTACTGACAACATATTCTAGAGCCTTTGCTCCGCAACAGGAGAAGCTACCTCAATGAGAAGACTGCACTCTGCAATGAGGAGTAGCTCCTGCTTGCCCTAACTATAGAAAGCCTGTTCACAGTGTTGAGGCAAAAAAGAAAAAAAAGTAATAATAATAATAACAATAATAATAATCAGGCAGAGTCAATTGCATACGTACAGAGTACTTTGCATACAGTACCCTCCTTCAGCATGAAGCATGCCCTGGGAACACATCCGAGTGTCATGGGAAGTTAATGACAGGAGTGGCAGCTGAGAGCCAGAAAGGGAGTTGTGGGAAATTTGTCACCGATAGCAGCTAGAGTATGAAAATGAAAATCCCAGCTCTCACGGAACACCGGTGATTTTCTTTCGCTCCACCAGAAGCCTGGTATAGGTCTGCAAAATCACTGGACATCCCAAGGCAATGTGTAGACCAAAAACTTCAAAAAAACTTTTCAGAGAGTAAAAGCCTGAGTGGGGAGCAGTCAGCATGGTACACCAGGGCCTCTTAATGGGTGGATTTGGCTGACACTTTTCTTTTTCTCTTATTTTGCTGTTTCTGGATTTTCTGTGATGAGTTTAAGGGTAGAGATATGATGTACTAGGAATGAAAAAAATGCTTGGGAATTGTACCTAAGGTATTCCCAGATTAATGCCAGTGCTGCCACAGAGAAAACGAATTTGGAAATGGGAAGCACAGGATCATTCTCTCCTGTGCTTTAGGCTCAGCTTGAATATCAAACCGGAGACAACAAAATCCCTGCAGGATCCACAGAGATGCCTTGAGTGATACCTCAACTTCGAAAGCAAATTTCACCACTGGGGCAGGCAGACCAGAAGAACGCTGACTTAATCTGAAAGGGCTCAGTGGCAGACTCTAGCGTTCTCTCCAGGAGAGGCTGGAAAGACAATCACAGAGATACCAACGGGCTGACAGAAGCTGTTCTTCAGATATCTTCAAATTCTTGCCAATATGCCCAGTAAACATACACTCAAGCACATACACTTTCACTTTAGTCGTTTTTCACAGACATTTGTGAGTGTGTACAAGATTGGAAGCAAGAAAGTGATAATGTCAGGAAGTGGTGTTTTGGAGATGGTGGGAATAGGGGTGATCACAGTCTCTGCTCTGCTCTTTACTGAATTACTCAGATTTAAAAAGATGAGGAATTCCCTGGTAATCCAGTGGTTAGGATTCCGTGTGTTCCCTGCTGAGGGTGTGGGTTCTTTCTCTGGTCAGGGTACAGGGAGCCCATAAGCTCTGTAGCATGACAAAAAAAAAAGAATAATCAAACAAAAATCATGTGAAATTAACTTGATAGACCACTAGCTTGATATCATGGTATTGAACATCCTAACTTCTGAGATCTTGAGAAGATCACCAAAAAATGTTTTCTGCATGAAGATAAGTTGTGGCTGTTCTAATAACTTGCTGGTATGACTCTGTTCCCAGAGCTGACCGCCTGTGTCTCCCAGAGACACTTGGGTTAACACGCCCACTGCTGTTCTGTGTGCAGACTCTCCTCCCCACCATCCATGCACCACAAGGGAGCCTCCACAGTGGATCTGATGTAGTGGATGCTGGCCAGGAAGCCCTGCCTATGCTGGGACCATCTTCCTTGAGTACTAGAAAGTGAAATTATGAAATCCTTCTTCTTCTCCACGAAAGATACCACTGGGTTTATTACACAGAGGTGTTGCTGTCACTTTTTTCTCATCCCCTCCCTTGGGTGGCAGTAATCTGGGGCTAAAGAGAAAGAAAATACCGCCAACTACTGAAAGGGAGCAGACAACATCTAATCAGAAAGACAGAGAGCCATTTAGTGAGGATTACTCACTGTGCTTGTCACTTTTTGAGCACATTCTTAACTTTATGAGGAAGGGGTTATGTGACTTTATCCCATCAGGGCTTCTCTTTTCCAGAACCTATGAGTTTTCTTTTCACCTGAGAATTTTGATTTATTGGATGTTTTGAAAAATATAAGGTTACTTCTCATTAGAGTGACCACCACTATGACTAACGTAAAATGGAAATCATCACCTAGCTTCTTGTATATAGACAACTACAAGGCCTCTTACTCTTTTTTTTTCACTTTTAACTCATTATTTTATCAAGTAAAGGGAATTTTATGTTTTTGTATCCGTTGATACAGTAAGGGAAAGTTTTTGGATATTTCATGATGCTTTATAAAAATATTAAAACCCTTTTTCCTGAAATTTAATATTTTCCGTTTTGAAATAGTATTTAAAACCATGGATATGACTAACCTAATGAGTGAGATTTGACTAGAATTTTTTGCATATGTTGTAAAAATTCATACTTTTTACGAAAGTCAGTGGATTTTGATAAATTACAATACAAGGACCATGTCCCTAGGAAGATACAATATAAGACGCCACGTTCCTAAGTTTTGAAATGCAAATGTCGTTACTAAGGACAATCCTATTCCCCAAGAACCTATGCTTTTTGCCACATGCTCCTCCTTCTCTACTGTCAAGGTTCTCATCTTGCTACATGACCTTGTTTTTTTTTGTTTTTTTTTTTTAATTTCTTTCAACCTCTTTTCTGTGGATTTTTTTTTTTTTTAAGAGGCCGTGGAAGAATAGCTTCAGATCATTTCCCATCCAGTGGTCTGAGCACTGAAGTCTCGTAGGGAGCCGCTGGGCAGGCATAGACGATATCTGTGTGCCTCTAGACCACAAGATATTAAGAAGAGGTGGCAAGAATACACAAAAAAACTGTACAAAAAGATGTTCACGATGCAGATAATCACAATGGTGTGATCACTCTCCTAGAACCAGACATTCTGGAATATGAATTCAAGTGGGCCTTACAAAGCATTACTAGGAACAAAGCTAGTGGGGTGCTGGAATTCCAGTAGAGCTATTTTGAAATCCTGAAAGATGATGCTATGAACGTGCTGAACTCAATATGCCAACAAATCAGGAGAACTCCGCAGTGGCCACAGGATTGGAAAAGTTCAGTTTTCATTCCAATCCCAAAGAAAGGCAGTTGCAAAGAATGCTCAAACTACCGCACAATTGCACTCCTCTCCCACACGAGTAAATTAATGCTCAAAATTATCCAAGCCATGCTCCAGCAATACGTGAACCAAGAACTTCCAGATGTTCAAGCTGGTTTTACAAAAGGCAGAGTAATGGCATAGTCGAAGCTATGGTTTTTCCAGTAGTCATGTATGGATGTCAGAGCTGGAGTAGTAAGAAAGTTGAGAACCAAAAGAATTCATGCTGTGAAACTGTGGTATTGGGGAAGACTCTCGAGAATCCCTTGGACTGCAAGGAGATTCAACCAGTTCACCCTAAAAGACATCAGTCCTGAATATTCATTGGAAGGACTGATGCTGAGCTGAAACTCCAATAGTTTGGCCATCTGATATGAAGGACTGACTGACTCGAAAGACCCTGATGCTGGGAAAGATCGAAGGTGGGAGGAGAAGGGGACAACAGAAGACGAGTTGGTTGGATGGCATCACCAACTCAATGGACACGAGTTTGAGTAAACTGCGGGGTGTTGATGATGGACAAGGAGGCCTGACTTGAAGCAGTCCATTGGCTCGCAAAGAAATGGACACAACTACGCCACTGAACAGACTGACTGAACTCAAAATCAAAGAAAGGGATTCTAGGAAATGTAGAACTAGCCTAGACAAATTAACACAGCAGAGCACAGACCACTTGACTTACTAAACCTTTCCGCTTTACTTAGTAGGATGAATTGAGCTTTGAAAAGCTGACCTGACTGATAAAGAGACTGTGGACAAGTCTGCAGGGAGGAGACTTTTTAGTCAATGCTTTAATTGTCCATCTTACAAATCTGCACTAGAAACAGTCAGAATCTCATTTTTGCCACCTCCTTTGCAGTCAGAATGTAACCATGTGATATAGGCTCAATCAATTAGATGCACCTAGATGGTACCCAGGCTCAGCCAATCAAATACATCCAGATGGCACCTAAGACTCAATTACTACAGCCACATGGAATGCAGGCTTAACCAATGGATACACCTACAGGTGAAAGCAATGCAAGTGGATTCTGATGCATAGAATTCAATCTAGCAGAGGTGCAAGAGACATAAGCCATCTCACTAGTGACAGCCGCTGTGTCTGAAGCCAGTGGTAGTGACAGTTCAGTTCAGTTCAGTCACTCAATCGAGTCCGACTCTCTGCGACCCCATGAACTGCAGCATGCCAGGCCTCCCTGTCCATCACCAACTCCCAAAGTCCACCCAAACCCATGTCCATTGAGTTGACGATGCCAACCCACCTTCTTATCCTCTGCCATGCCCTTCTTCTCCTGCCCTCAATCTTTCCCAACGTCAGGGTCTTTTCCAATGAGTGACAGAAGATCCCGCAATTAATTTCTATATTGTCATGGCTGCCTCTCCAGCCTTCCCTCCCAGAAATCTGTGTCACCTAATATTCTTAATAAGTTTCTTTCCTGCTCAAAGTTACCTGTAATGGATTTTATTCTTTTCAAGTAGAAAGCTGACACCCCTCTAACTTCATTTAACCATCAAGCCTCTTTGCAAAACTAGACTAAGTAAGGAACAATGTCCAACCCCATGGGCAGTGGAGTCAGGGAGAGGCATTCTGTCAAATTATTATAGTGCCACAGACTCTGGGCCAGTGTCCCTCTGAGGGGGTCACTGACCTGGGTTGTGAGTCGGGTAGACCCATTTGAATCCAGGCTGTGGTGCTGACTGACCTGTTGTGTGACATGGAGCATATCACTTTCCTCATCTTGACAGTGGACTATGATTAGTACTTGCCTCCTCGGGTTGTCATGGAGACCAAAAGATTCCTGTACGGAGCAATCTCTCAACCACACAGCTCAGCACGTGGGATACACCCACACCAGTGATGCTAGAAGGAATGAGAGTCACCTTTCTTTTGCTGGATTAAAAAAAAATCAGTAATGATAGAGGTGGTGTCCTCATGTAGTCCAAGATGAAGATGGTCTGTGAACACTGCAGTTTAGAAAACAGTTACATGTTTTTCGTTTTGAATTTTTTAGTTTTCTTTCTTTTTTTAATTTATTTATTTTAATTGGAGGCTAATTAGTCTACAATATTGTAGTGGTTTTGCCACACATTGACATAAATCAGCCACGGTTGTGCATGTGTTTCCCATCCTGAACCCCTCACCCGTCCAATCCTATCCCTCTGGGTCACCCCAGTGCCACAGCCCTGAACACTCTATCTCATGCATCGGACTTGGACTGGAGGTCTGTTTCATATATGGAAATATACATGTTTCAACACTATTCTCCGAATCCACCCCACACTTGCCTTCTCTCACAGAGTCCAAAAGACTGTTCTATACATCTGTGTCTCTTTTCCTGTCTTGCATATAGGGTTATCATTACCATCTTTCTGAAGCCCATATATATATATATATATACATATGGCATAGGTATGTGTGTGTGTGTGTGTGTGTGTGTGTGTGTGTGTTATTGGTGCTTTCCTTTCTGGCTTACTTCACTCTGTATAATAGGGTCCAGTTTCATCCACCTCGTTAACACTGATTCAAATGCATTCTTTTGGATATATGAGTAATATTTCATTGTGTATATATACCACAGCTTTCTTATCCATTCTTCTGCTGATGGACATCTGGGTTGCTTCCGTGTCCTGGCTATTATAAACAGTGCTGCAATGAACATTGGGGCACATGTGTCTCTTTCAGTTCTGGTTCCCTTGGGGCTTACGTCCAGGAGTAGGACTGCTGTTACATATGGCTGTTCCATTTCCAGTTTTTTTTTTTTTTTAAGGAATCTCCACACTGTTCTCCATAGTAGCTCTGCTAGTTTGTATTCCCAACAACAGTGTAAGAGGGTTCCCTTTTCTCCACACCCTCTCCAGGATTTATTGTTTGTAGACGTTTGGATAGCAGCCTTTCTGCCTGGTGTGAGATGGTACCTCATTATGGTTTTGATTTGCATTTCCCTGATAATGAGTGATTTGAGCATCTTTTCATGTGTTTGTTAGCCATCTGTATGTCTTCTTTGGAGAAATGTCTGTTTAGTTCTTTAGCCCATTTTTTGAATGGCTCGCTTATTTTTCTGGAATTGAGCTGCAGGCGTTGCTTGTATAGTTTTGAGATTTATTCATTGTCAGTTGCTTCGTTTGCTATTATTTTCGCCCATTGTGAAAGCCATCTTTTCCCCTTGCTTAGAGTTTCCTTCTTTGTGCAAAAGCTTTTAAGTTTAATGAGGTCCCATTTGTGTATTTTTGCTTCTATTTCCATTACTCTGGGATATGGGTCATAGAGGATCCTGCTGTGATTTCTGTCAGAAAGTATTTTGCCTGTGTTTTCCTCTAGGAGTTTTATAGTTTGTGGTCTTACGTTTAGATCTTTAATCTATTTTGAATTTATTTTTGAGTACGGTGTTAGAAAGTGTTCTAGTTTCATTCTTTTACAAGTGGTTGACCAGTTTTCCCGGCATGCTTGTTAAAGAGATTGTCTTGTCTTCATTGTACATTCTTGCCTCCTCTGTCAAAGATAAAGTATCCATAGGTGCGTGGATTTATCTCTGGGCTTGCTATTTTGATTCATTTGTCTATATATCTTTTTTGTGTGTGTGCCAGGACCACGCTGTCTCGATGACTGTAGCTTTGTAGTATAGCCTGAAATCAGGCAGGGCATTTCCTCCAGGTCCATTCTTCTTTCTCAAGATTGCTTTGACTATTAGAGGTTTTTTGTAATTCCATACAAATTGTGAAATTATTTCTTCTAGTTCCCTGAAAAATACCGTCGGTAGCTTGATAGGGATTGCATTGTATCTATAGATTGCTTTGGGTAGTATACCTATTTTCAGTATATTGATTCTTTCAATGCATGTACTTGTTATATTTCTCCATCTATTTGTGTCCAGTTTGATTTCTTTCACCAGTGTCTTCTAGTTTTCTATATGCAGGACTTTTGTTTCTCTAGGTAAATATAGTCCTCACTATTTTATTCTTTTTGGTGCAATGGTGAATGGAATTGTTTCTTTAATATTTCTTTCAGTTTTCTCCTTGTTAGTGTACAGGAATGCAAGGGATTTCTGCGTGTTCATTTTGTATCCTGCAACTTTACTATATTCGTTGATTAGCTCTAGTAATTTTCTGGTGGAGTGTTTCGGGTTTTCTATGTAGAGGATCATGGCATCTGCAAACGGTGAGAGTTTTACTTTTTCTTTTCCAATCCGGATTCCTTGTATTTGTTTTTCTGCTCTGATCCCTCTTGGCCAAAACTTCCAAAACTATGTTGAATAGTGGTGGTGAGAGTGCACATCCTTATCTTGATCCTGACTTTCGGGGCAATGCTTTCAATTTTTCATCATTGAGGATAATGTTTGCTGTGGGTTTGCCATATATAGCTTTAATTATGTTTAGGTATGTTCTTTCTATGCCTGCTTTCTGGAGTGTTTTGATGATAAATGGATGTTGAATTTCGTTCAAGACTTTCTCTGCAGCTATTGTGATAACCATATGTTTTTTTATCTTTCAATTTGCTAATGTGGTGTATTATGTTGATTGATTTGTAGATATTGAAGAACCCTTGTATCCCTGGGATAAAGCCCACTTGGTCATGATATATGATCGTTTTAATATGCTGTTGGATTCTGCTTGCTAGAATTTTGTTAAGGATTTTGCATCTATGTTCATCAGTGATACTGGCCTGTAGTTATCTCTTTTTTTGTGGCATCTTTGTCTGGTGTTGGTAGTAGGGTAATGGTGGCTTCATAGAATGAGTTTGGAAGTCTGCATTCCTCTGCAACTGGAAGAGTTTGAGTACTATAGATATTAGCTCTTCTCTCAATTTTTGGTATAATCCAGCTGTGAAGCCGTCTGGTCCTGGGCTTCTGTTTGCTGGAAGATTACTGATTACACTTTCCATTTCCGTGCTTGTGGTGGGTCTGTAAAGATTTTCTGTTTCTTCCTGACTCCGTTTTCGAAAGTTGTACTTTTCTAAGAATTTGTCCACTTCTTCCAAGTTGTCCATTTTATTGGCATATAGTTACTGATAGTAGTCTCTTATAATCACTTGTATTTCTGTGTTGTCTGTTGTGATCTCTCCATTTTCATTTTTAATTTGTTGATTAGATTCTTCTCCCTTTGCCTCTTGATGAGTCCGGCTAATGGTTTGTCAATTTTATTTATCTTCTCAAAGAATCAGCTTTTAGCTTTGTTGATTTTTGCTCTAGTCTTTTTTGTTTCTTTTACATTTATTTGTGCCCTATTTTATGATTTCTTTGCTTCTATTAACCCTGGGGTTCTTCATTTCTTACTTTTCTAGTTGCTTTAGGCAGAGGGTTAGGTTATTTGTTTAACTTTTTTCTTGTTTCTTGAGGTAAGGCTGTTTTGCTCTGAACCTTCGCCTTAGCAGTGATTTTACAATGCCCCATAGGTTTTGGCTTGTTGTGTTTTCATTTTCAATTGCTTCTATGCATATTTTGATGTCTTTTTGATTTCTTCTGTGATTTGTTGGTTATTTACCAGCGTGACATTCAGCCTCCATATGTTTGAATTTTTAACATTTTTTCTCCTGCAGTTGACATCTAGTCTTACTGCATTGTGATCAGATAATATGCCTGGAATGATTTCAAGGTTTTTTGAATTTATCAAGGCTGGACTTATGGCCAAGGATGTGATCTCTTCTGGAGAAGTTTCCATGTGTACTTGAGAAAAAATGTGAAATTCATTGTTCGGTGTAAAATTAGTATAGATATCAATTAGGTTTCTCTGTTCTAATGTATCATTTAAAGTTTGTGTTTCCTTGTTGATTTTCTGTTTACTTGATCCATCCATAGGTGTGAGTGTGGTATTAAAATCTTCCACTATTATTGTGTGATTGTTAATCTTCCCTTTCATGCTTGTTAGCATTTTCCTTACATATTGCTGTTCTCTTATGTTGGGTGTTTATGTATTTTTAATCATTACATTTTCTTCTCGGTTTGATGTTTTGATCATTATATAGTGTATTTCTCTGTCTCTTCCACAGGCTTTATTTTAAAGTGTATTTTATATCATATGAGTATTGCTACCCCTGCTTTCTTCTGTTTTTTTTTCCCCCCCAACCCTTCACTTTCAGTCTGTATGTGTCCCTTGTTTTGAGGTGGGCCTTTTGTAGACAACATAAGTAGCGGTCTTGTTTTTGTATCCATTCAGCTAGTCTCTGTCTTTTGATTGCAGCATTCGACCCATTTACATGAAAGGTAATTATTGACAGGTATGATCCTGTTGCCATTTGCTTTACTATTTTCGGTTCAGGTTTATGCAACCTTTCTGTTTTTCCTGCCTAGAGAAGATCTTTAGTATTTGTTGAAGAGCTAGTTTGGTGGTGCTGAATTCTCTCCGCTTTTACTTGTCTGTAAAGCTTTTGATTTCTCCTTCATATTTGAATGTGATCCTTGCAGGGTACAGTAATCTGGGTTGAAAGTTTTTCTCTTTCATCACTTGAAGCATGTCCTGCAATTCCCTTCTGGCCTGAAGAGTTTCTGTTGAAAGATCAGCTGTTATTCTTATGAGAATCCTTTTGTGTGTAATGTGTTGTTTTTCCCTGGCTGCTTTTAATATTTGTTCTTTGTGTTTGATCTTTGTTAATTTGATTAATATGTGTCTTGGGGTGTTTCACTTTATGTTTATCCAGCCTGGGACTTTCTGGGTTTCTTGCATGTGGGTGACTATTTCCTTTCCCTTTTTAGGGAATTTTTCAACTATTATCTTCTCAAGTATTTTCTCATGGCATTTCTTTTTCTCTTCTCCTTCTGGGACTCCTGTGATTCAAATGTTGGGGCCTTTAACATTGTCCCAGAGGTTTCTGAGGTTGTTCTCTATTCTTTTAATTCTTTTTTTTTTCTATTTTCCTCTCTGCTTCATTTATTTCTACCATTCAATTCTACCTCAGTTATCCTATCTTCTGCCTCTGTTATTCTACTTTTCTTTCCCTCCAGAGAGTTTTTGATCTCATATATTCCATTATCCATTATTGATTGGCTCTTTTTTTTCCCATCTAGGTCCCTGTTCAATGATTCACCATCATCTCAATCCTTGTCTGCAGGCTATTTATCTGTAACTCCATTTTGTCTTCCAGATCTTGGATATTTTTTAACCTCCTTATTCTGAATTATTTTTCTGGAAGACTCTCTATCTCCTCCTCTTTTGCCTGGTTTGGTGCACATTTATCATGTTCCTTTCCTGCTGATTTACATGTTTAAACCCCAACCTTGACTAACACACTTAAAAAATGATGAAAAGGACAAATTTTGTTACATCTCATTTACCATATTTTAAAACAAAAATGTGAAATACCCAAAGCAATTATACACTTTAAATGCTATCTCAATAAATCCTTTTTAAAATGTCAACCAACCTGGCTTCCCAGTTCCTTCTGATCATAATTCAGCCCCCACACCCCTTGATTTCTTTTCATTCTCGGATCTCATCAGCTCCATCTCCAATGCTGAATCCCTCATTCTGGCCCCCTCAACTTTCTCCTATTCTGAGAAGATCCAGAAGCCCCCTCCGGTTTTTTTAGTTGCTCTCCCTTCTACCTTAGGTGTTCTTCCAATAAAGGTACAGGCTCTGAGATCTAGCTGCCCAGCAGAATCACCTGAAGAACTTATGAATGCCCCAACCCCACCTGAGAGAGTCAGATATCGTTACTTGGGGAAAGAGGGTGGCACCTGAACATTTATTGTTGTTTTAATACTTGCCAGGCACTTCTAACATTCAGCCGGCACTACTAAATCACTGCTGAAGACATCGTGCTCAGTTCCCACATAAAGGTTTCAGTTCAAAGGCCAGTTCTACAATAGGCCGTCCCCAATCACACCAACTACTTCCCTTCCATATGCTACATATTTGATTCTGTCCCACCTAAGATTCTATCATATACAGATCTGCTTCCCAGTAAGAATGTCAGATGGATGAAGGCAGAGCCTGTGTCCTCAGTGCTTGGTTCCCCACAGATGCTCAGCACACAACTGTTTCATGAATGACCCTCCACCGGTGCCCTCCTGGGTCTAGCTTCCGCTCTAAGGGCTGCAGTTCTCCATGACGACCATTAGGTGGCGATAGTGCCTGGCTGCATTAAAGGTCATCTCTAGACCCACCAATGGAGAAGGCAATGGCAACCCAATCCAGTGCTCTTGTCTGGAAGATCCCATGGATGGAGGAGCCTGGTAGGCTGCAGTCCATGGAGTCGTGAAGAGTCAGACACGACTGGGCAACTTCATTTTCACTTTTCGCTTTCATGCATTGGAGAAGGAAATGGCAACCCACTTCAGTGTTCTTGTCTGGAGATTTCCAGGGACAGGGGAGCCTGGTGGGCTGCCATGTATGGGGTCCCACAGACTCAGGCACAACTGAAGGGACTTAGCAGCAGCAGGAGACCTACCAGGCCAACTGTGCAGGTCGGGGCAGTGGTAGAAGGGGGTAGGTGGTGGGGCCCATCCTGCCCTGTGCTTAGCCATTGCTCAGAGAAAGGAGAAAGGACCACGGCAGACAGTTGGTGGCCTCCCTCTCCTCCTCATTTCTAGACTCTGAGCCACTGAGCCCTGAAAACAGCCCACTCAGACTAAAGTCAGAGGCAGAAGGTCCTGCTTCCCTGTCTGGAACCTCCAAGTCCTGGCCAGTCCCTGAGCCCTGGATGTAACCTCCTGAGATGAATTCCATAGGTCCCTCACCTAGCTGATGACTTGCACACAAGGCTGGTCTGCTGGCCATGGCTGGTATCAGCAGACAACCTGAATATCCATCAACTGGGAGTTGTGACACACACTGCCACCTTCCACGTGGCAGGCTCCCATACCCCGAGAGAAGAATAAGGAAGCTCTTGTAAGGTCTTCTCTAAACCAGTTCCATTCCATTCCTTTCACAACACCAGCCAGGGATGGCTTGAGGGGCCAAACATGCCCTGCTTTTGTCTAGCCATGGAGCTGAGGAGTGTTCCCAAGTTTAAATGATGGAAAAAAAAATACTTATGTGACCCATGAAGATGAAATGACCAGGATGTGCCTGGGCAGAGTCAAGGTCACACGTTGCCCACAGAGCTCCTTGTAGCTCAGGTTGCCATCTTGGCTACTGAAAGACAAATTCATTCCCTGCCACTGTTCTTCTGAGACTGACCCCAGATTTCCCTTCTGTCTCCATCTCTGTCAGTAAATTCTCTAGAACTGAACTTCCCAGGAAAGCTGCAAGTGGGGACATTTATTTGTAATGTGGAGAGAAACCTTCCTGACCTCATGTGACCCCGTCTCCGTCTTTGGCCCAAACCTGATACATCCATCCTGACCAAATGGAAAACTGTCAGTTCGAGGAAGAGCAAGGCATATTTTTTCCAAAACAGCTTCATTTAAAAAAGGTGAAGATTCTGAAAAAATTAGGGGGTGGGGAGAACCCATAAGAACATACCTCGTGAATCTACTGGTTCAGTCACAAAGAAACACCCTCATCAGAGAAGATATTTAAGTTTCATACAAATGTTATACAAAGAAATTGTGAAAAAAATACTTCCGTATGCGAAAAGCAATTATGCTTCACAAAGAAGGCTAGGTTTTTGTTTCTTTTGACAACTGCAATTGACAAATGTTCTTTCTTGTTTTCCTCTAGTACCCTCTTTTTTATTTCTTTTTATTATGTGTAACTAGCTGGAAACTATACAGTTCACATCCTCTTATCAATAATGAAGAGAAAGGAAACAAGATTAAGGTGTACAACAAAATGTACTGAAATGATACCGTACAATTAATTTTTATCCTATACATACATCACCTTTTTGCTTTGTTCAATGCTTCTTGAACATACATACAAAATGGTACTATAGCATACAGAGTGTAACGGCAGAGTGGTGTCCTGCTTCCCCTCAAACTGCTTTTGTTTCATATTGACATATAAACCTAAAATTCTATCGTATAAATATTACATACATGCTTCATCTCAGGCTCAAATGTCCTCCGAGTGTGTCTCTCCTTTGACTTTTCACTTCTATGAAGCATGGCCGTCTCTTACCAAGAAGGTGTGAGTGTCTTTAAAGGAACCACAAAGCAAAGAAAATCTCTGTTTTGGAGCTTCGGACTTGAATGCTTTCTACGGTCTTCTCTTCTGCAAACTGCGGTGAGCGGGGTTGTTTCTAGTTAATCATCTGTAAACAAAGATATGGGTTTTTCCTTTTTTCTTTTGTCCATTTTATTGGAGTAGAGTCATCATGGAAAACACATCAGATTAATGAACACATCTATGTGCTCTTCTGGTCCAGAGAGCTTCCCTTTTAAAACATGGTAACATAGCACTTGAAATGGGCCAGTGGGTGCATGTGATGTGTCCATAGCAGCACTAAACTCCGTGCTGGAAATTCCTGATCCCAATGTGCTGTGTACAGACATAAAATGGAAACAGCTCACAGGGTGTCACAGAGAAGGAGCTGTGCACCGTAAAGCAACCCCTGTCCCCTCTCTGTACCCCTGTGTCAGACTGGCTGGGTGACCATCCTTTCTCCAGCATCCAAACAGTCTTTTTGTTGTTGTGTGTGTCTTTTGTTTTGTTTTGTTTTGCTTTTCTCTCTCTCTCTCTCTCTCTCTCTCTCTCTTTTAAAGAATTTAAAGTTAGTACAAGTGTGAAAAGGGGAAGGTACTCTAGGCTTGATGACAGTCACAAATTATATATTATTTACATCTAAAGCAAAGATTTCATGTGGGTGGAACATTCCACAGTGAAGGGTAATGCCAGACATGATATAATGTGCCCTGCCCTCCATGCCAGTTGCAGAGGCCAAGTCAGAGGGTGGCAGTCCTCCTGTCTCATGTTTCTTTGCCATTTCTGGTTTCCCTGGTGTCTGGATTTTTTCCCTCTATGGAGTGGGTGGTGTGTGTCCTAGCATGTCCCTAGGCACAGAAGGTGTCCAGGTGGGACTCTTTCAGGATGAGGCTCCTTGAACTGGTACCAGTGTTCTGCTCAGAGCGGGCTGAGCCTCGCTTCTCCTCACTGCCGCTCCAGCAAGTGGATTTACTGCTCTGGGAACGGTCTGGGAGGGGGAAAGCCAAGGGGAAAGGGAGATTTAGCTTTCCTGCCCATCCCTGGCCATTCCTGCCCACCCCCTTCTACTTGATCTGCACCTGCTTTCCCAGGAAGCCACCTTCCCCTCCCAACTCTCCAACACACAGGGGGGAAATCCTGCCACTGTTTACTGATCTGGATTTTTGGGTCTTTAAGGATTTAACAAGAGCTGGTTGGAAAAACAGAAGGGCTTTGTGCTCAGAAAAAATAAAGATGAGGGGGGAAACGTACTAACGTATCGAGAAAGGGGTTTCTTATGCAGTAATTGGGACCAGGCACTCTTACTGCATGTGTAGACACAAAGAACCCCAAGCTCTTGTTATATTTAACCTTGGGCACCAAGAAAGGCACTGAGATTTGGTGTTCAGTCTACTTAATCCTGTTAACGGAGTTTCTTTCATCACTGTATAGACAACTTGAAAGCAGACTTATACCTCAACCAGCCAAAGGAAAAAGAGTGAAGACCAGAATGGTTAAGCCCACCTGGGCTTAACGGTTAAGCCCAACTGGCTCCGACTATGGACAAGCTAATGGGTCAACAGAGGATGAAAGAACCACAGTAAGGGCTAAGGGAGTTTCAAGGACACGTGCACCATAAGGAGCTACATCGTGGATGAGTAAGACGTGAGGACACTGAAGGAAGAGCCAAATGAGGTGTCTGTCCAGCGGGGAGACACCCAGCCTGCAGGCTCAGTGGGATGGCCGACTCTGAGAGACCCACCAGCACATCACTGAGATCTCATCATATATTAGATCGTTTACCAAGTTCAGACAGATTGGGACAAAACTTTTTTTTTTTTTTTTTAACTTCTTGAGGTGGGATGATAATATATGAACACAAGAGGTCGACTATCAAGCTTAGAGACAGAATCAGAGTGGGGGAGCAAGGGACCAGATCATCACCTAGAAGGGTAAGTACTCTTATCATCGCCTAGTGATAGGCAGAATGTGTGTGGTTCTGAGCTCTGGTTCGAGAAGAGAAGCAGCAAAGACAGTGATAAGGATCTCCCAAGTTACATATTCACTCAGGAGAGAACACATTCTCGTCACTTGTATCTGTGACCCAAAGGAAGCGCTATTGTGGTGGGCAGAGCTGGGTTCCAGGGTGGAGCTATCTTAGGGTTCTTGAGTCCAAATCCACCCCTTCTTAGACATTCTTCCCTACTCGTGACACCTACATTGTTAGTCCTCTGGAAAGTCGGTGATTGAGCTGGTCATCACGACACGGAAACTCTGACAACAATGTACTCAAGTCACATCGAATCTCCCCAGCTCTGACAAAGATGTACTCAAGTCACATCGAATCTCCCCAGCTCTGCTGAAGGCAGAGAACAGCTAGGCAGCGGGGCTTAGCTTACTTAGCACAGGAGCCACATCCCAGAGCCAGGCCACCTGAGTAAGTGCAGAGCCTGACCTCTCCCATGGACAGGACAGGGCACGCTGGCTGATTCAGCCAATCACTGCAGAGGAAATGGGTGTTACTTCAGCACTCACCATGAAAATAGCAAGGATGAAGCCCCTTCAAGAAGCCAGATCGGGAATTCCCTGGCAGTTCAGTGGTTAGGACCTCGTGCTTTCACTGCCAAGGGTACAGGTTCAATCTCTGCTTGGGGAACTAAGATCTCATGAGCTGGTTAGCATGGTCAAAAAATAAATAAATAAATAAAATAAAATAAAAGCTGGAGAGAGAGAGAAGCCAGACCATCCATCCTCTCTCTCTCATATCCTCCTGCTGTTTCCAATGGCCATCAGGAGCACAGTGAGGAAGAAACCAGGCAAAGCCAAGACCCATCACTCAGAAACATACATGCTCACAAAGAAAACACACACACACACACATTCCCTCAGGAGACGAGCACACTGCCTGCTGGGAAAAGATCCCCGTTGGCTGTCATGAAGTTGGTTCATACTTCCACTTCTGCACTGGGTAGTTTGTGTGAGGCTGGTGCTCTGTGATGTTTGGGGGCAGAGGCAGGTGGTTTGTCACACCTGTTGCTAACTGAAGATACAGCAAGGCAACGTCAGAGACTGGCAGAGAGCTAGAGTCTGGAAGAGAGCTCAAGTCCGTACAAACCCACCAGCTCTCTATCCTGCTGTCCAACAGGCTACTGACCTTAGAACTGGAGAGCTTCAGAGTCAGTGTTGCCATTTTCCAAATTGAGGCAGTCATAGAAGACTAAGGCTTTTACAAATGTATATTAAACCATGAACTAAGATCACTGGACGCTGAACGAGATTACAGGTGGAAATAAGGCATACCATGATGTAAAAGCCATAAATTCCCAGAAGTTTGAAAGCAAATTTCCTTCAGAACCACTCTGCCAAGAGCTTAGTTCATCCAGGGAAACTGTAGGCGCTGGCTCCACCACACTTAGGTGGCAAGGCTCCATCAAAGGAACCTAGATTATTTAGGCTAAGTATAATCATGAATCTACTGCCAAGGCTGATGAGAGATCAGGAAAGAGAGTGTGATGGAGGTGCATGGAGTGACAAGGGATGAGGAAGGAGCCACAGGTGAGATTTTACTGGACCATACCTCAGCCATGATGGTAGGACTCAGACACATACTTATTTGAAATGGAAGAGCCCAAAATGTGCGCCATGAAGTGTCTCAAGAAAACAACACTTATGGCAAAGAATTTGGCAGGGAAATGGTTGAAGATATGCGAGTGGTGAGTGGGGAGAAAAAACACCCAGGGAAAAGTAAGGCTATACAGAGATGGAAATGTAATCACAGTGCACTAGTTGACTCTGAGACCAACAGCACGACCATAATGATGGACACACAGATGGTCATCTGGCAACGTTTATGACTCAGCCAACAGCCGGAACTGAGGTGGACCATCTGCAGTTATAGAATAGAATGCACAAGATCTCTCCACCTTGGTGATGGGAACTCAGAGCAGGAAAATGGAAAAGTCTGAAAATGACAGTGGAGGAGAGGTGAGGGAATAAATGTGCACCAAGAGAGGGGTCCAGAGACAGTTTCCTCCAGCTGGGAGAACAAGGACTAAGGAATAAGTGTTGTACTGGAGCAAGGAAGCCTATAGAGCACGTCAAACAGTGACAGAGTGGTCTTGGAGAGAGGGGAGAAGAGAGGTGATAAGTGACCCCAATTCTCATCTTCAAAAGTCACAAGTCAACACACAACGTCTAGATAAAGTCAAGAAACAGCAATGAGGAAATAAGTTATCTATAAATAAGTACAGGATGCAAAAAATAGCCATGAAGACTGGGGCAAGGAATTGTTTTTCCCTGTGTGATTTTACTTTCTCTGACTACACACATCCCGTCGTATCAGGGATGGTACAGGGGATACATCCCACGACCCACCATGGACACCAGATTGCATGGAAACTTAATCTCATGGCCAGCCCTCCATATCCACATCCACAGATTCAACCAGCTACAGATTGTGTAGAAATTCATTCATTACAGGAACGTAATTCCGCTCAGATTTGGACTGCATAATCCAAACCCACGTTGTTCAAGGGTCAACTCGATATGCATGCATCACTTTAAAATCTTAAGATGAAGAGACAAGTGAACAGGAGAGTGATATGGACACCCAAAGGAAGTTCCTAACTCCTGTTTAACCTTTCTTTCTCTCAACTAGACCCTCATCTTAACCAGCCTGGTTCCAGAGGTTGATAAAGAGCACAGGAACCTCCATGTTTGTAACGCTCAGCTTTCCTCCAGCTTCCACCTACACTGTCAGCAAGCAGTGAGCACATACAGAAGTCGTCAGGCATATGAGGAATGAGAAAATGAGCTGGTCTGTCTGCTTTGACACAAGCCTTCAGCCAGAAGGCTGTGGAGTGCAAACAGGGGGAAATGAACAGGCGTGAGCTCACAGTCCTGATCAGGCATCCAGGAACCTCCAGCTCAGCTCACACTCTAGAATAATCCTGAAACACTCCCTAATAAATGCTGACAATTGAGGCTCCTTCCCTCTGTCCCCTCTAGTCATCAGGTTCCCTGAGATGTTCTTCTCCTACTCCAGCCTCTGCACCAACTCACCAGCATCTCTAGACCCTTACCTCTTCTCTCCACCCTCCCTTTTCATCCCCTCACACACTAGGGTGCTTCAGGTCGGGTGGTCAACCAATGATGGTCCACAGGCAAAATCCAGCCCAATGCCTGCTTTCCCAAGTGCAAGTTCACTGCAGCACAGGAACGTCTCTTTATGTGCCATCTCTGGCTGCTTTCATCTGACAACAGCAGTTCTGATAAAAACTGGTGGTCCACCAACCCCTAGGCCAGGAAACACCTCATTCACCTCACAACTGCCAGATGCTGTATCTCCCAACCACGTTTGTACATGCAAGCCTCCTTGTCACACCAGATTCTGTACCCCACAGCATCACCAACCCTCATCTTCCCATGTGGATGACACCACTGTGCTGCTCCAAATCCCCAACAGGGCTCCCTGCCTGCAGCAGTGTTTTCCCAACTTGAACCCTTCCACCGACCAACCACCTCCACGGCTTTGACACATCCAAAGTCCCCCTACTTATGGCTCAGCTAATGTTTCTAAACTCACTTTCCACTTAAGTCAAACAAAAACTCTTCTATCAACACCAAAAGCAGGAAATCAGAATACCTGCCCTACACAGACGGCAACTCTACAAATCAACATAATGAAAACCCAACTGTAGCAGAAAACTCGAGGTGGGTGCTGTGCTGCTGTTGAAGCCTCAAGTCTCCTCTGCCATTGTTAAAAAGAGAAGCTAGAAGAAGGGATGAGGAAGACACCTCAGCTCCAAACTCAACGTGTCCTCCAGATGCAGTCACAAGACCCGAGTGAGAGTGAGAAGGGAATTGACAGGCGGTTCAGTCATACTTCCATGCCTATTCATCTTCATATTCCCCCGAAAATCAGCTCATGCCACTCTCTCATCATGTCTCCTGGATCTAAACCCCGCTTCCAGTGCCACTGGGAAACCTCCAGCCACTCTAACAAGATACATCATTTCTTGCTCTAAGTACTCAATATGCAGAAACTAACTAACAAACAAAAGTTTGGTTTTTAGCTGAAGACAATAATCTGGGAGAAGAAAGACCCTGGAACTGAAGGACCCTGAAAGAAGCAGAACTGTTCTCACTGAGGATGAACCATTTTAGAATGCCCTAAAACTTACTTGAGAGGTTGCAGGGGGAAGCGTAAAGAACACAGCTCAAACTCCACAGAAGAGAACGAGAAAAGTTAGTGCCAGATAATCTACCCAAAACAGCCTGCCAGGTTATTCCTCGATAAGAAATATTTCTACAGAAAAATCACTTCCGTAGAAATGCTTTTCTCCCCTGAAGGCCTCCACGGAATGTGGATGCTGGGACCTCAGGGACAAGTTCACACAGTTTAATTTACTATGGTCATTTCTGAGGGCAGAAGAACTGTCCAAACCAAATGTATCTTCTGCCCCACCTCAGTTCAGCAATAGAAACTCTCTCTGTCTTTGATTCAGAACTGAAAAAAACAAAACAAAACACAGCAAAAAAAAAAAAAAAAAACTAACACAAATAAGGTAAATTCTCAACTTGGAGAAATGCCTCAAAGCTGCTTGCTAAGCCATCCTTCACCTCTACTGACCAGCCCAGGGTTCCCTCAAAGATCCCTAAGGAACCACAGTTTGCAAAACCACTTCCCTGAACCCTTCAGACTCCCCTGGAGGAGATGGCTCCCCTGCCCCTGCGGAACATGAGAGTACATACAACCATCAGGGGGCCATGTACCAGAGTCTAGCTTGGAGCATAAGAGAAAGGAGAGGGTATTTCCTTGGACCCAGAGATGTCAAGGATCTAGAAACACAGAAAAAGACAGATGGAGCCAAGGCCCTGTTTTAAACAGGGCCTCCCCAGCACCCCGCCCCAGGGAAGCCCTGGGATCCATAGGGGTGCTCATCATGGCCCCGACAACACCTTAACACCCTCTGCCTGGCATGCTCAGGGAGGGAAGGCCAGGCCAGTCAGTGTGGTCTAAGCCCTGTGCCCTTTTCTGCTCCATCTCCCTGGACACAGAACTAGGGAGGCCCCTTACTCAATGCTAGAGCCTCAGCTTCAAGAACACTGTTTGTCAACTCCCCCCTCTCTGACCTATTCTACTCTCTGGATTTCTATCCTATCCCCAAAGGATATACAGCCATCCCCCAGTACCCAAGGTGGAATGGTTCCAGGACCCCCCAAGGATACTAAAATCCAAGGACGTGCAAGTTCCTTATATAAAATGGCCTAGAAGGATGAATACAACTGTGCCTTTGTATCCAACAGTTCCACATTCATGTATTCAACCAAACAGAGATGGAATTTTGGTTGTTTGCATGTACACATGAGAAATCCATGGATAGAGAAGGCTACCTATATACTAAATCATATTATATCAATTCACTTTTATTCCACAATAACCTCTTCCTAGGCAATGATATCAATAAAGTCAAAGAGGTTTGACTTCTGGGATGAATTGATGTTTTTCCCTGATACACACGAATTAAAATCATAATGACTACAAATGTAAAAAATGACCAATGTGTCCTGTAAAATAACATCTGCATGCAATCAATATGGCACCCCCTGGGAAAATCAGAAATTTGATGTCTGTGTCCAATATGGCAATCACCAGCCACCCATGGCTATTGTATCTACATTCATTATCATTAAATTAACCTGAAATCCAGGTTTTGGTCACACTAGCCCCAGTTCAAGTGTTCATTGTTCAAGTGCCATATGAGGCTGGTCGCAGGTTTTCACAATGGGCAGAGGGGATGTAGAACATTCCCATCATCACAGAAGGATCTACTAGACAACACTTGTCCTCTACATGCAGGCTGAAGACAGACAACTTCCGACATCACGGGAATCACCATGGTATTGGGAGGGGGCTGCTCTGAGGTTCTGTTTGGCCCTAGGTGTGTGCGATGGATACTCACCGAGCCACTGTCCTTGCATTTCTCAGCTGGCGTCCCCTTCGCTTTCAAGGCGCTGGTTTACAGGGGGGCTGCCTGAGTTTCAGAGGAAGCGCCCTGGGATAACTTATTTAGTGTTTCCGTGTTCACATCGGGGTCTACTTCCTGCTGAGGGGTGGTAGTTGAGTGCAGAGGGGGACAGAAGTCACATATACGCCGAGCATAGTAGTTCCCAGGACTGCGGGGAACCCTGCTCTGTGCAAACCACCATGTGTTAAGACATGCCAACCAGCTCCACCCAGGTTACAGTGTGGTCCCTGAATAGCTGGATCGAAGCCTTCCCAGACACAGGAATTCCAGACTGTGTTTGAAGATATGTTCATTTTTAAGAGTGAGAGAGAAGAGTGAAATGGTTGACTGAAAGCTCAACGTTCAGAAAATTAAGATCACGGCAACTGGTCCCATCACTTCATAGGAAATGGATGGGGAAACAGTGTCAGACTTTTTTGTGTGTGTGGAGCTCCAAAATTACTGAAGATGGTGATTGCAGCCATGAAATTAAAAGACACTTATTCCTTGGAAGGAAATTTAGGACCAACCTAGATAGCATATTAAAAAGCAGAGACATTACTTTGCCAACCAAAGTCCATCTAGTCAAGGCTATGGTTTTTCCAGTAGTCATGAATGAATGGGAGAGTTGGACTGTGAAGAAACCTGAGCCCCGAAGAATTGATGCTTTAGAACTGTAGTGCTGGAGAAGACTCTTGAGAGTCCCTTGGACTGCAAGGAGATCCAACCAGTCCATCCTAAAATTCAGCCCTGGGTGTTCAATCAAATTATTGATGTTGTAGCTGAAACTCCAATTCTTTGGCCACCTGATACTAATGGTTGACTCACCAGAAAAGACCCTAACGCGGGAATAACTGGGAGCAGGAGGAGAAGGGGACAACAGGAGATGAGGATGGCATCACCACCATCCAGCCGAGTTTGGGTAAACTCTGGGAGTTGCTGAACGACAGGGAGGCCTGCTGTGGTGCCATTCTAGGGGTGGCAAAGAGTGGGACATGACAGATTGACTGAACTGAAAGTCGCTCATTCGTGTCTGACTCTCTGCGACCCCATGAATTGCAGTACGCCAGGCCTCCCTGTCCATCACCAACTCCCGGAGTCCACCCAAACCCATGTTTATCGAGTAGGTGATGCCATACAACCATCTCATCCTCTGTCGTCCCCTTCTCCTCCCACCCCCAATCCTACCCAGCATTAGGGTCTTTTCCAATGAGTCAACCCTTCGCATGAGGTGGCCAAAGTATTGGAGTTTCAGCTACAACATCAGACCTTCCAATGAACACCCAGGATTCATCTCTTTTAGGATGGATTGATTGGATCTTCTTGCAGTCCAAGGGACTCTCAAGAGTCTTCTCCAACACCACAGTTCAAAAGCATCAATTCTGTGGCACTCAGCTTTCTTCACCGTCCAACTCTCACATCCATACATGACCACTGCAAAAACCATAGCCTTGTTTAGACGGACTTTTGTTGGCAAAGTAATGTCTCTGCTTTTAAATATGCTATCTAGGTTGACCATAACCTTCCTTCCAAAGAGTAAGTGTCTTTTAATTTCATGGCTGCAGTCACCATCAGATTTATTAAATCATTCTGGAGATATAAGCATGTTCGTAAAGCAAATAGTACGACTGTTCCAATTTCATAATTTCCTTTTTTAGACGAGTGTGCACCCCCATGCACTTGCTATCACCCTGTTACAGCATAGTTGAAAGGTTTTCACAGACCACATGGACCACAAATCCTAAAACGTTTATTCTCTAGACCTTCTTAAAAAAAGCTTACAAACCCCTGCCTAAGCTTCTCAAACTTGGGTCATTTATCTACCACCCTTGAAAAATTTAGCAATCCACTGACACGTTTCCTTGTTACATTATTTATGTTATTTGTACTTAAATATATTCTTTGAAGTGGAGACTTCTACTTCTAAATACAGAAATCTAGTATTGGCTATACATGAGCACTAAGTATAAAATATTACTAATACATATTATTAATCAAGTCTTACTAGGTGATGTCTCCAGCTAGAGTTTCCTGGCCTGGGATCTGCTTGCCGTGCTTTGGAAAGAGATTTAAAAGACAGATTAGTTCCAAAGCAGCACTTTGTCCTTCATGTAAGAACTAATGATTGTTATAGCCTTGAGTCCAAGATGGGCTCCATGGTGGGGGCTGGCTTGTATAATGCTGCTTGTGCATTGTAGAAAGGGGTAGAAGATGCATTTGATGTGTGTGTGTGTGTGTGTGTGTGTGTGTGTGTGTGTGCTTAGTCACTCAGTCATGTCCGGCGCTTTGCAACCCCATGAAATGTAGCCTGCCAGTCTCCTCTGTCTGTGGCCTTCTCCAGGCAACAATACTGGAGTGTGTTGCCATTTCCTTCTTCAAGGGATCTTCACGACCCAGGAAATGAACCCAGGTCTCCTGCATGGCAGGCAGTTTCTTTACCATCTTAGCTACCAGGGATGCCCACATTGCTTTGGGCAGAGACAAATATTGCCCCCAGCAGAGAACCACAGAAAACCACATGAAGCTAAAGTCATCTGGGCTGTCATTACAAGCTCCATTCACACAAGTGAATGCTGCCAAGTAAACTGGAGGGTGGAGACAATGGTGCCTGAAGACTTGGCTATGTGTCTGCCTGCTACTCTCGTGTATGTAGGAGTCACTTGTGGTGAGTGAGCGTGGCAAGTGCCCTGTGATCCAGGAGGAGCCAAGGGCCCGTCCACCACAGTCAGGGCCAGGGGACACTCCTAAGTCCCACCTGACCGGGTGCAAGACTTCATGTGCTCAGGCCAGTGGGCCTTCTGGCAGGGGTAGTCAGAGTAGCTGGTATTCTGAAGCAGTAGAAAACGGCCTCCTTCTTGCAGTTGGTACACCACAGCTTCCTCTTGGTCTCGGCCACTGCCTGCTGCTCCTCCAGCTCCAGTTGCTTCTTCACCTCAGCAATGAGCTGGTCCTGCTCCATTTCTAGGCTCTGCCGCATCTCTGCCTTGGTCAGCTCTGCCAGAGGAGGGGAGGGGAGAGGATACCGACTTCATCGTCCATCCCAAGCCATGGGCTCATTCACACCAGGTCCGAAGGTGAATCCTATCAGGTGTGAATCCTTGGGTCGGGGATGTCCTGGTCATATGAGCCCGTTCAGAGACTCACCCAGCTTCCCTGAGATCCAACGTCTTTATCTGTAGAACGGGCATCCACCATGCTGACCATGAATGTCAGCATGATCATGAACGTCAGGTCCTGAGGATACTGAAAATGGGGCCCTGCGGTGATTCTGCAGGAAGTACTCACATAAAACCTCTGAAAAATGTCCACTCAATTCACTTTGAAATTTATCATTTGTATAAGCTTGTTTCTCTATCAAATACAGAGTACCTATGATCTGTAGGCACTGTTGTAAAGACTTTATAAATATGAACTCTTTTAATCCGTACTCCAACCTTAAGGAGGTGTATACTCCTATAATACCCATTTCACAGATGAGGAAACTGAGGCACACAGCTAAGATGAGCAGAGCTGCGGCTACAACTTGGGTATATTTCCTTTTTGATGTGTTTAGTGGCAGCAGATCTAATCTTCCAGACAGGGCATCAGGACTGATCACTGGGCTGACAGGACAATTATCCAACTGCTCAGGCTACTGAGACTTCTCGCAATTTTACAACAGGTCAGAGCTCACAAGCAGGAGAAGCTACCACAGCTGTTGTGATGAATTTGTTGCTGATGTTGGTATTTGGAAGAGAGGAAAACGGGTTTCTGCCAGCTCCTGCTTCATACCTGGTTTCTCCAGGTTAGACTCCCTAGGATGCTGTGTTCTCCCTAAGAGTGGTAAGGCGGCCTGGCCTACTTTTGACTCAGTGCACATTTGGGCCTAACTCTAGACATGCCAAGAAGTTCCTATCCAGAACCTTTGTCAGTGGAGGCCAGGTCAGCAGCACTTACCCAAGTTGTATTTCATGCCCGAGAGCTCCTGTTGGTGCAGCCACTGGAGGTTCCCCCCCCATACAGTTATATATTTATTCCTTGTTCAAATTCTCCATTATTATTGTTTTTTTTTTTTATAAATTTATTTATTTTAGTTGGGGGCTAATTACTTTACAATATTGTAATAGTTTTTGCCATACATTGACATGAATCAGCCATGGGTTTACATGTGTTCCCCTTCCCGGACCCCCCACCCACCTCCCTCCCCATCCCATCCTTCTGGATCATCCCATTGCCCCGGCCCTTAGCCCTTGTCACATGCATCGAACATGGAATGGTGCTCTGTTTCACATATGACAATACACATGTCTCAATGCCATTCTCCCAGAACGTCCCACCCTCACCTTCTCCCTCAGAGTCCATAAAATTGTTCCATGCATCTGTGTCTCTTATTCTGTCTCGCTTATAGGGTTATCGTTACCATCTTTCAAATTCCATATATGTGCATTAGTATACTGTATTGTTGTTTTTCTTTCTGGCTTACTTCACTCTGTATAATGGGCTCCAGTTTCATCCATCTCAGTAGAACCGATTCAAATGTATTTTTTTTAATGGCTGAGTAATATTCCATTGTGTATATGTACCACAGCTTCCTTATCCATTCGTCTGCTGATGGACATCTAGGTTGCTTCCATGTCCTGGCTATTGTAAACAGTGCTGCGATGAACATTGGGGTACACGCGTCTCTTTCAATTCTGGTTTCCTCGGTGTATATGCCCAGCAGTGGGATTGCTGGGTCATATGGCAGTTCTATTCCCAGTTTTTTAAGGAATCTCCACACTGTTCTCCATAGTGGCTGTACTAGTTTGCATTCCCACCAACAGTGTAAGAGGGTTCCCTTTTCTCCACACCCTCTCCAGCATTTACTGCTTGTAGACTTTTGGATGGCAGCCATTCTGACTGGTGTGAAATGATACCTCATTGTGGTTTTGATTTGCATTTCTCTAATAATGAGTGATGTTGAGCATCTTTTCATGTGTTTGTTAGCCATCTGTATGTCTTCTTTGGAGAAATGTCTGTTTAGTTCTTTGGCCCATTTTTTGATCGGGTCGTTTATTTTTCGGGAATACAGCTGCAGAAGTTGCTTGTATACTTTTGAGATTAATTGTTTGTCTGTTGCTTCATTTGCTATTATTTTCTCCCATTCTGAAGGCTGTCTTTTCACCTTGTTTATAGTTTCCTTTGTTGTGCAAAAGCTTTTAATTTTAATTAGGTCCCATTTGTTTATTTTTGCTTTTATTTCCAATATTCTGGGAGGTGGGTCATGGAGGATCCTGCTGTGATTTATGTCGGAGAGTGTTTTGCCTATGTTTTCCTCTAGGAGTTTTATTGTTTCCGGTCTTACGTTTAGATCTTTAATCCATTTTGAGTTTATTTTTGTGTACGGTGTTAGGAAGTGTTCTAGTTTCATTCTTTTACAAGTGGTTGACCAGTTTTCCCAGCACCACTTGTTAAAGAGATTGTTTTTTTAATTTTTTAAATATAAATTTATTTATTTTATTTGGAGGCTAATTAGTTTGCAATATTTTAGTGGTTTTGCCATACATAGACATGAACCTGCCACGGGTGTACATGTGTTCCCCATCCTGAACCCTCCCCACACCTCACTTCCCATCCCATCCCTCTGGGTCATCCCAGTGCACCAGCCCCGAGCACCCTGTCTCATGCATCAAAAATGGACTGGCGATTAATTTTGCATGCAATAATATACATGTTTCAATTCCATTCTCCCTAATCATCCCATACTTGTCCTCTCCCAAATAGTCTAAATTCCTGTTCTATACCTTTGTGTCTCTTTCCCTGTCTGTCTCGCATTTAGGGTTATAATTACCATCTTTCTGAATCATATATATGCAGTAGTATGCTGTATTTGTGTTTTTATTCCTGGCTTACTTTACTCTGTATAATAGGCTCCAGTTTCATCCACCTCATTAGATCTGATTTAAATGTAATCTTTTTAATGGCTGAGTAATATTCCATTGTGTATTTGTACCACGGCTTTCCTATCCATTCGTCTGCTCATTGACATCTAGGTTGCTTCCCTATCCTGGCTATTATGAACAGGGCTGCAATGAACACTGGGGTATACGTGTCTCTTTCAATTCTGGCTTCCCCTTTGTATCTCAATCCTCAGCCTGCAGATCTGTATGGAGACAGAAAGACCTATAAAGTGCATCTGGGTGTTTGCTGTCAATCGGGCTTGGAAGCTCCAGAATCACGATACGGTTAATGTCATCTGCTGAATCAAAGAGTGGGAAGCCTGGTCTCTGCTGGCCTCCCCCAGATGGTTGTCAGTGGGTTAATTCAAATTCATGAGAAGTTCTGCTTAAACAAACAAACAAACAAATAAAAAAACAAAAAAAAAAAACAAATACAAGTGGTCCATCTTTTCTAAGAGATGCTGCAGTAAAAGCCATTTAAAGTGAAAAAGGCCAGATTTTCAAAATAAATAGGACAGTGAGTGACCTACCTATGAACAAGTTCCATTCCTAGAGCACGGTCATAAGTGCAATTTCTTTGTAGAAGTCCAACAAAGTTAGCCTAAGCAACCAACTCACACAATCAGCTAGATAGTACAATACCAGGTACATCACTGCTGCTTTTATGCTTGCTTATGGACGTCCTGGGCTTGAAATAAAGATACTGTAATACTGCACTCTGTACAGTAAAGCACACAAAGCACAACGACTTGTAGAGGATGTGTGCGGGTGACAATGTACGCCAGGGAGGTGAACTAACTTACAGGATTAAACAGGCAAACATTCACGTCTTTCAAAATTCCCAACTTGAAGGTTCACACATAAGAGACTTCAGTTCTATTCAGCCCCTCAGTCATGTCCAACGCTCTGCGACTCCATGAACTGCAGGACACCAGGCCTTCCTGTCCATCACCAACTCCCGAAGTCCACCCAAACCCATGTCTGTTGAGTCGGTGATGCCATCCAACCATCTCATCCTCTGCCTTCCCCTTCTCCTCCTGCCTTCAATCCTTCCCAGCACCAAGGTCTTTGCAAATGAGTCAGCTCTTTGCATCCAGTGGCCAAAGTGTTGGACTTTCAGCTTCAGCATCAGTCCTTCCAATGTACACCCAGGACTGATCTTCTTTAGGATGGACTGGCCGGATCTCCTGCAGTCCAAGGGCCTCTTAAGTGTCTTCTCCAACACTACAGCTCAAAAGCTTAAATTCTTTTGTTGTCAGCCCTCTTGATATCCCAATTCTCACATCCATACATGTCCACTGGAGAAACCATAGCCTTGACTAGACTGACCTCTGCTGACAAAGTGATGTCTCTCTGCTTTTTAATATGCTGTCAAGCTTGGTCATAACTTTCCTTTCAAGGAGTAAGCATCTTTAAATTTCATGGCTGCAATCAGCATCTGCAGTGATTTTGGAGCCCAGAAAATTTGAGTCAGCCACTATTTCCACTCTTTCCCCATCCATTTGCCGTGAAGTGATGCGACCGGATGCCATGATCTTAGTTTTTTGAATGTTGAGCTTTAAGCCAACTTATACGGAAATACATACACGTACATATTAGAAAAAGATCTTATGGTTAACAATACCTCTGAGAAAGGGTGGAGAATGAAATATGAATTCAATCAAGACAATAGATTTTTGTGTGTCTAGGTATCCATTTCACTTCGTTCTAAGAAGACATGTATGCACTGTCTGTAAAATGAGAAAAGAAAAGAGAAAAGTAAAACAGCAAGCTGCAAATTAATTTTTAAAAATAATGCCAAATGGAACGTGTCAGGCCTCTAGGATACAGTGGCCAGGCAACCAAGGGGAAGTAAACAAATAAAACAAGGACTATTTTTCTCCTGTCCATGTGGCAAAAAAAGAGCTGGTGCCATGGAGTGCAGATAGGGAGGCTTGGTACATTTCACAGCCTGTCTGTTCTGATATCTCGTCCTCTTGGAAGACTGAGGCTGCTGCTGCTGGCTTTGCTGCGGCTTCTGCTGGTGCTGCATCTTCTGCATGTGCCTCTTTTGGGTGGACGTTTGAAACTTACTTGATGAGGTCCGCACAACCTGTTGCATGGCCAGGGCAGTCTCCTTCGGTAAAACTGGCCTCTGCTTTTTCACCGGGTTTCTCAGGCTGCTGCTGCTGCTGGTGGTGGTGGTGGCTGGGCCGTGACCGTGCAGATGGTGCTGTTGGTGGCCGTGACCCCAGCCATGTGAGTTTGGGAGGATGAGTGGGTGAGGACCAGCATTTTGGGGGGAGACCGGCTGCCCGCTGTTGTGGATGATGAAGCTTCACCTATAACGGAAGCCAACACATGAAAAAACAAAACAGAAAGTTGACGGGACTCAGGCTGACCTGCAGGGTCTCCAGGCCAGTGAGTTCTAAGTGACCATCCCAGGCTGCCATGCCAAGGGCCTCCACGTGAATGGGCACATTCTTGCTTTACATGATTAAGCCACTTCTTCAGTATGTGCTAGCTTCAAATATCAGGCTCCTTGGGGTACTCAAATGTGGGCTTGCTGATATTTGAGAAACTTGTCAAGGCCTCTGAGGGACTGAGGCCAACATGACCCAGCCCTTGGCCTGGAGTTGCCCACCTGCTAGTCGATGACCCACTGGCTGAACAGAATCGTTGCAAGTACCCTGTTTTACAAAGTTAGAGGTAGTAAGCACTTTGAGAAAGACTTAGCCAAATTCCCTCTGGTCATTAACAGGAATCCTTTGCTTGGATAGGAAACCTACAGAGCATGTACCCCAAGGAACCAGACAGCCTCCCAGTGGCCAAAGCACTGAATACCAATGAATCACCCAGAACGAAGAATATTCCCTTTCATCTCTTCTAATTCCTTCACGAGAAGTCTCAGTGTGGTCCTGGCAGTCTTGACACCTATCACTCAAGGGAACTCCACACCAAGGACAGAACCATCCCCAGCACAATGGTATTTATGGAGAATTTAGAAGCCTTGCTTTCGTTTTGACTGCAGTTCTCCATTTTGCATCTTTTATGCACAGCACAACATACTGTTTTCCCTACTGTGTGGTAGTTAAGTTTAAGTTCAAAATTGAGTTCATTTTTTTAAACAGCTGCTGCTTCAGATAAGAAAATATACTAAGGCAATACGTGAACAAGCAGGCTTTGGGAATGACAAAAATAATGACTACGAGTGACTGAGTTTGAAAAATGCTGCCTTTTGGAGTGCATCTACTGGGAGAAAATGAGCTATGAGAGTGGAGGGCAGCATTTCAACAGACAGCAGGGAAAATTTGGAAGAGAACAGTTTTAGCCAAGACATGCCCAGGAATAGGCAGAATTTTGGTGGGTGAGGTCAGGCAGTGAGAAGGGCTGGCCCGGGGGTGACCACATGAGTATTTATCTGTAAGGAGAAGGAGTCTGTTACGACTGCAGGGGCCCCAGGCACTGGAGAGATGAACATGCATCCCCAGAGAGGATTCCCTCGGGTTCACACAAAAAAAACACGGATGCAAGTCAGCATCCTTGATCTCACACAATGTGCCTGGACCTCAAACTGGGTTTAATAAAGACTGAAAGTGAGGTCGCTCAGTCGTGTCCAACTCTTTTGCAACCTCATGAACTGTAGCTCTCCAGGCTCCTCTGTCCATGGGATTTCCCAGGCAAGAATACTGAAGTGGGTTGCTATTTCCTTCCCCAGGGGATCTAACCAACCCAGGGAAAGAAACCTGGGCCTCCTGGATTGCATGCAGATTCTTTATTATCTGAGCCACCAAGGAAGCCCTTAATGACAACACCTTTTTTGAGGGGCTCAGCATGCTTCCACTGCATGACTCCATGCCTGTCATTTTTAGATGTCTGTCACCCAGAAAAGATGTGAATTCTTGATTATTCTAGGGGACATTTTCAGTTAGCTGTCGTTCTAGGAAAATCAAGGAGTGTGAAAGGAAAAGTATGCTGACAGGTTGACTTTTCCACCCGAGGGCGGAGGGGGGAGGGGGTCTTGGTGGTTACACAACTGACTGTCCCTCTTGCTCCTCCGGGGAAGAATTCAACCAAAGTCCTGGGCCAGAACACAGGGTGGGGCTGGGAGAAGAGCTCTACCTAGAGTGAGGTTGCCCCCATCCTTTCCCAGGATAACCTTTCAGATATCGGTCACAGCCTCTACCCCTTCCCCTTGCAGGGGCAGAAGTGGCTTTGAGCTTGCCCCTTGTAAAACGTAGAGATCCCACAGGCAAGGCTTCTAACTTGCAAAAGCAAAAGCAACATTTGCGCCTCTCTTTTCTGCCATGTGATTAAAAAATATGCTGTCCTTGTGGATTAGCTAGTCTGATACCTCCTTGGGCAAAGGGCAACCACAAAAAGGTCCTTTCTCTCTCTCATCTTGCCGAAGCAAGCAACTGGCTATGAGCAGAGTGGTAACTGCTCTGAAAGAGTCCCATTCGAGCTCTTTTCCAAATTAAAAGACAAACAAACAAACAACAACAAAGCAGGAGTATGCAATCTGAAAACTTTCCAGGCTTGACACACTTTTGGGGAGTCTTCATTTATACACTAAAACGTTTTAATTTCTAAAGGATATGGAAGGTTTACTGGGGCAGTGGGGAGGGAGAGGAAAGGCCATGGAAAATTCCATTTGTCCTAAAACTTTGGGAGTATGCACTCACCTGCTGTCTCAAAAAGAAGTGAATTTCTTAAAGGTCAACACTCCAAAGGCGACCCCACCCAACTAGCCTACTGATATCAGACCTAGGTCGCAGTCTTGTACATTAAAAAGGGACTTTTTAAGAGAAGGCTGGAAACGACTGATATGACACCTGTACGTGGAGTCAAGGTCCTGAAGCGAGCTCCCTTAGCCTCTGCTCTGGGACCTCTAGCTAGAAAAGCCATCTTTCGATCTGAGGATTCAGTTTCTCTGTATAAGCTGCACTCCTAACTGAAGATCACTTGGAGGTCACCAAGCACTCTTCAAAACACCAGTCACTTAATAAACACGTAAGTGAAAGCACACCTTTGAAAAGATGCTCAACTGCAGAGTCTGACATGAAGCCAATTCTTCAAGACCGAAATCATCCTCAGGTGGCTCTGGATTTCAACTTCTGTGAAGTTCCTCTAACTGACTTCTTGTTTCAGAATCATCCTTTGCGTAAAATTCCCACCACGTTCAGAGGATGCTAGAGAAACTTCCTTCCGACACCAGTGAGAGGAACAGCTCAGCTTCATTTTATCACCTGGAGTGCTTTCTATTTGGGCGGGGGGGAGACATGAGCTATTTTAAATCACTCATATGTTTTTTCCCTTTTCACTTCAACGTCAGGAAGCTCAGGGCCAAAAAGGAAGAGTGACTTTGCTAATTCTGAAGGCTGACATAGTTATTTCTGTATACAAACTTTCCCTACATCTCTCACTATTTCATGTTCATTTTTCTCGGTGTCTTGATTTCCATTTTATCAGTATATCTGAAATCCTTTCTGGAAGCAGTGAAAAAACCCACAACTAAACAAACAATGTACTTCAGAAAGAAAGGAATAGTATAAATCTATCACTCATAGGAACACTGCCATCTGGGACCCAACAATTCCACAAACTTTATTGAAAAAATACTACTCCCGTTGCTTTATGCAGCATCAGAAGTGCTCCCTCAAACCCCAATCCACACAGAATTGGATGTTTCAGATGCCACTCATAATTTTAAGGGATGAGGTGGTGATCCATCTTTCCTGACTGACTCAACTGCTCTCTCTCTTCCTGCCCCATATCACTGAGAGATATTCCATCCTCTTTCAATGAATTCCAGGAACTGAGGTTCAGGAACCTGAACAGTTCACAATGATACAAACACAGAGGATAAAAGCTCAAAACCCATCCCCCCTCCTGCTTTAAGCAGTGAGACGAAGAAAACCCCAGGGGACACAGAACTGAGAAGATGGGTCCTGTCAGAAGCTGCCCATTGTCTGTTTTGTCACTAAGTCATGTCCAGCTCTTTTGTGATCCCATGGACTATATAGACCACAACACTCCTCTGTCCATGGAATTCTCCAGGGAAGACTACTGGAGTAGGTTGTCATTTCCTTCCCCTGGGGATCTTCCCAATCCAAGGATCAAATTTGTGTCTCTTGCATTGGCAGGCAGATTCCTTACCACTGAGCTACATAATTAAATCTGGCTATCCGTGTATGTAACTCACCAACTATAAGAGATTTTATGGCTACAATCTCCAATTTGTTCTTAGGCCACGTGTCTCCTGGGCCCTTAATTAATTCTTATCTTTCTTGGGCATATCAATACCCACTTGCCAAGCCAGCTGAGAAATTCACTGACTGCTTCACCAATGGGCTAAATATCTTTTAAATCATTCCTATGATCCACTGGTATGGACCTAAAAGAAGCAGAAGATATTAAGAAGAGGTGGCAAGAATACACAGAAGAACTGTACAAAAAAGATCTTCACGACCCAGATAATCACGATGGTGTGATCACTCACCTAGAGCCAGACATCCTGGAATGTGAAGTCAAGTGGGCCTTAGAAAGCATCACTAGAAACAAAGCTAGTGGAGGTGATGGAATTCCCGTTGAGCTATTTCAAATCCCCAAAGGTGATGCTGTGAAAGTGCTGCACTCGATATGCCAGCAAATTTGGAAAACTCAGCAGTGGCCACAGGACTGGAAGGGTCAGTTTTCATTCCAATCCCAAAGAAAGGTGATGCCAAAGAATGCTCAAACTATCACACAATTGCACTCATCTCACAGGCTAGTAAAGTAATGCTCAAAATTCTTCAAGCCAGGCTTCACCTATACGTGAACTGTGAACTTCCAGATGTTCAAGCTGGTTTTAGAAAAGACAGAGGAACCAGAGATCAAATTGCCAATATCCGCTGGATCATTGAAAAAGCAAGAGAGTTCCAGAAAAAAACATCTATTTCTGCTTTATTGACTATGCCAAAGCCTTTGACTGTGTGGATCACAATAAACTGTGGAAAATTCTGACAGAGATGGCAATACCAGACCATCTGACCTGTCTCTTGGGAAACCTGCATGCAGGTCAGGAAGCGACAGTTAGAACTGGATATGGAACAACAGACTGGTTCCAAATAGGAACAGGAGTACATCAAGGATATATATTGTCACCCTGCTTATTTAACTTATATGCAGAGTACCTCATGAGAAACGCTGGGCTGGAAGAAACACAAGCTGGAATCAAGACTGCCGGGAGAAATATCAATAACCTCAGATATGTGGATGACACCACCCTTATGGCAGAAAGTGAAGAAGAACTAAAGAGCCTCTTGATGAAGGTGAAAGAGGAGAGTGAAAAAGTTGGCTTAAAGCTCAACGTTCAGAAAAGCAGGATCATGGCATCTGGTCTCATCATTTCATGGGAAATAGATGGGGAAACAGTGTCAGACTTTATTTTGGGGGGATCCAAAATCACTGCTGATGGTGATTGCAGCCATGAAATTAAAAGACGCTTACTCATTGGAAGGAAGGTTATGGCCAACCGAGATAGCATATTTAAAAACAGAGACATTACTTTGCCTACAAAAGTCCGTCTAGTCAAGGCTATGGTTTTTCCAGTGGTGATGTATGGATGTGAGAGTTGAACGGTGAAGAAAGCTGAGCACCAAAGAATTGATGCTTTTGAACTGTGGTGTTGGAGTAGACTCTTGAGATTCTCTTGGACTGCAAGGAGATCCAATCAATCCATCCTAAAAGAGATCAACCCTGGGTGTTCATTGGAAGGTCTGATGTGGAAGCTGAAACTCCAAAACTTTGGGCACCTCATGCGAAGGGTTGACTCATTAGAAAAGACCCTAATGCTGGGTAGGATTGGGGGCGGGAGGAGAAGGGCACGACAGAGGACGAGATGGTTGGATGGCATTACCGACTCGATGGACATGGGTTTGGATAGACTCCGGGAGTTGATGATGGACAGAGAGGCCTGGCGTACTGCAATTCATGGGGTCGTAAAGAGTCAGACTCGAATGAGCGACTGAACTGAACTGAACTGAACTGATGTTCCACTGCAGGCTTTGCCAACATGCCTGGGGTGTGGCAAGTTTGAAAGAAGCCACTGCTCTTTCAGTCCCCAACAGCAGTAAAGGGAGCACTGCGAAGACTCAGGCAGCAGTTCACAACTAGGTGAGATTGAGCTTTGTCTAGACACTTTTGAAGTCCTCCACTGGATAGATGCTACTGACATCCAGTTTGTAAAGGCCAGGGATACTGCTAAGCATCCTTGAATAAACAGGACAAAGAACTGTCCAGCATAAAATGTCAATAGCGCCAAGGTTGAGAGGCCTGGGGCCCATGTCAGCTAAATGCAAATATGGCAGAAAACGGGCTCATGTGTGCATCATACAATGCCCCTTGGATTTCTACAGGCCTGAAGAAGAACTCAGCAGTCTGGTGCCGCTCACCCAGAAAACCTTATACTCTAGTAAGAAAATGTATTTTGAGATGCCTGGGCAGTGTGAGGGGAGGTAAGGGAGAATAAACTTATCAAGGTGTTTGACCTGAATGCTTTTATCAATTTCAGACCTGTCCAATGTCTTAGCATCGATAACCACTTGAGACATGTAAGTGAACATATTGGAAAGGAAACTGCTTAGGTTCAAAATGACCTGACTGCTGGAAGCAACTATTACTTTCTAAGAGACTTCTTCTCCTGTGCTCAAAATCAACCACATTGGGTATCAAGAAGGTTAAAGGTAGGCAGGCCCAGCTCAAGTCCTTGTCCTGCTCAGTAACTAGCTAGATGACTTGGAGCTAACCTAAGCTTTGTTGTGCACACTTCGTGATGTCTGAGTGTCATGTGACATGACATGTGATGCTAATAAATGGCAATGTGACATTCAAAAACCAAATCAAGAAACCAGAAACTGATACAGTCACTTACCCTCCTGTTTGGGAGATGTTTCTTTGGCTTCCTTCCTAGGTTTTCGACCCTCCAGCGCAGAAAGGTCTTCTCTTAAATCTATGACAAATCTGCTCTCTGAATCAGAATCCAGGCCCAAATGCACTCTTGGGGAGTCGGTCTCACATTTTCCCTTCAGATTATCCTTTGTGGGATGAGGAAAGGGTTTTGCTTTGTCTGAAAAGTCCTTCTCAAGCTGGTGCCTCATCTTCTCCTTGACTGGTCTTGAGTCCACTTTCTCACTGGCTGCTGACGTGCTTTCAGCTCCTCTTCCATCTCTACTGGATTCAACAATTTGGACTTTTTTTTTTTTTTTGACAGCAGATGGCTCTTTTTCCATCTGAGACAACTCTGTGTTTTCAGCATCTTCTGGCTCATTCTTGGACGTCTATTCCTCTTCACTGATAGGGTCACTTCCGCTACTATCTGACTTCTCAGTATCCCTGGAATCGCTGGGTTCAACAGTCATATAAACATCTTCTGAGATTTCATTTATGCCTACATTAAAAAAAAAGAAAGAAAACAGGATGCAGCATACTCACAGATAAAAGAGCAGGACCAGAAATCCACAAATATTTAACATGCTCAATGCTGAAAAAAAAAAAAATCACATTGCGTCACACTGGTCTGGTGGCGTTAGCAGTAGACTTAACTTGCAGGTGAATAGAGGTGACAAATCGAGCTTGCCTGAAGAGTGTTTCAGTTACTGACATTCAAAAATGGCATCGGACCAAACCACGTGAATTTCTAATTTATACAGATCTCAATCTTGGCAGCACAGGTTAACTACTGGGAAACATAGAATGGGAGGGATGGAAGGGAACACTACACAGGATTTGTTAAAACTGATCAATTTTCAGTTCAGTAGAGTTCAGTCGCTCAGTCTTGTCTGACTCTTTGCGACCACATGAACGGCAGCACACAAGGCCGCTCTGTCCACCACCATCTCCCGGAGTCCACCCAAACTCATCTCCGTTGAGTCAGTGATGCCATCCAACCATCTCGTTCTCTGTTGTCCCCTTCTCCTCCTGCCCTCAATCTTTCCCAGCAGTAGGGTCTTTTCTAATAAGTCAGCTCTTCGTATCAGGTGGCCAAAGTATTAAAGTTTCAGCTACAACAGCAGTCCTTCCAATGAACACCCAGGACTGATCTCCTTTAGAATGGACTGTTTGGATCTCCTTGCAGTCCAAGGGACTCTCAAGAGTCTTCTCCAACACCACAGTTCAAAGGCATCAATTCTTCAACTCTCAGCTTTCTTTATAGTCCAACTCTCACATTCACACATGACAACTGGAAAAGCCATAACCTTGACTAGACAGACCTTTGTTGACAAAGTAATGTCTCTGCTTTTTAATATGCTGTCTAGCTTCGTCATAACTTCCCTTCCAAGGAGTAAGCGTCTTTTAATGACATGGCTGCAGTCAGCATTTGCAGTGATTTTGGAGCCCAGAAATATAAAGTCAGCCATCGTTTCCTCATTTATTTGCCATGAAGTGACGTGACCGGATACCATGACCTTAGTTTTCTGAATGTTGAGCTTTAAGCCAACATTTTCACTCTGCTCTTTCACTTTCATCAAGAGGCTTTTTAGTTCTTCCTCACTTTCTGGCATAAGGGTGATGTCATCTGCATACCTGAGGTTATTGATATTTCTCCCAGCCATCTTGATTCCAGCTGGTGCTTCCATTTTACAGATTAGAAATAAAAGAGGGCCTGAGAAATCCCTTGTCCTGGGACACAAAGAAAACCAAGACAGAGAGGCGAGGCCAGAGACATGGGTTCTTGAGTCACCACTTCGGCTCTTCCCACATATTCCCAAAGCATTATGTCTTTTACTCTTTGTGTCCAGGACTCAAAGAAATAAGCCAAGCCTTAAAGCAGGGAACGCAAACTCACAGCCCAAGAGCCACGTGGGGTGAGCAGACGTGTTATTTAGGAAGCAATGATTTGACCCAATGCTTTCCAATCTTTCGTTATTTGTTGCTTATAACTTAGAATGTGCTGGCCAATTCAGAAATCTGGAAGTTTCACACAGAAATTAAGATTTTAGGCTTGCCTGAAAGAGCAGAAGACCTGGCCATTCTGGGTCACAGGGCTTCAAGGCTGGCTGAGGCTGAGAACTACTGGCCCATTTCAGTTGGGGGAGCACTGTCTCCAGGTCACCCAGCTGCCCAGCCCCCATCTGGCTCCCTGCCCGGAAACAGAGTCAACCACCATTGTGCTTCTACTGTTTCTCTACTTGTAACTGATTCCAGAGGAAAGGCACCCATTTCCATGTCTCAAACAAAAGGAAAACCGATCAAACAACAGGAGTTTCCTGCATATACAAGCAAAAATGGGGAAAAGTCTATTTCTAACAATAATTTCATTTAACCTGTTTATGTTTCCTCTCCCAGTAGTGACTGTCATCCATCTGTAGGTAAATAATCTGTTACCTACAAGTTTGTAAAGAGGAAATCCCCATCGACTCTGTATTGTCTTCATTCTAGAGCAATGGTTACCATGAGTGGGATCATGGAAGAGAAAATCGTAAAAGGGCAAGAGCCACAAACAGCCTAGCAAGATCAGGAGTGAACTATATCCACCTCCGCCAGGGCTCAAAGGGAAAGAATCTAAAAACCAAATCTGGTTTGATTTCTGGATCTCAGGGCTGGTGCAGTTGGCAACTAAAGGTCGGACCCAAGAATGACAAGCATGACCACATTTGCTTGGGTACTGGAGCCCAAAGGAGGTGAATTCAGATCCTACGCCTCTGCTTCTATTAGTTGTGCGACCCTGAATGGGTGAACTACCTCTCTGAGCCTCAGTTTCTTCCCCTGGACAATGGGTTTGGTAACACTTTCAACCTTCCAGGGCAATCTTTGCACAGTGCAGGGGGGATAGGAAGTCCTCCGTACATCCTTATTGACAATAACAAATCGAGGAGCTAGACTAGCTGCCTGGAAGAACCCAAGAAAGGTATGGACTGCATAGTTCATCCATGTCACTCAATGACCTAACCAAATGGGCAACCCAGCAAGGAGTGCTTTGGTTAGACAGCCTAGGTGACACCCAACTACAGCTCCTTTCTCACCCGAAGGTCAAGAGCACCCAGTGAAAAGGAAACCTGAAGATTCCTTAAAAAACTGTGAATAGAATGGCCATATGACCCAGAAATCCCACTGCTGGACATACACATGGAGGAAACCAGAACCGAAAGAGACTCATGTACCCCAATGTTATTCACAGCAGTGTTTACAATAGCTAGCACATGGAAACAACCTAGATGTCCATTGGCAGACAAAAAGAGAAGAAGGCTCTGATCCATACACACAATGGAATTTTACTCAGCCATTAAAAAGAATGCATTGGAATCAGTTCTAATGAGGTGGATGAAACTGGAGCCTATTATACAGAGCGAAGTAAGCCAGAAAGATAAAACACCAACACAGTATATTAATGCAAATATATGAAATTTAGAAAGATGGTAATGATGACCCTATATGTTAGACAGCAAAAGAGACACATATGTAAAGAACAGACTGCTGGACTCTGTGGGAAAAGGTGAGGGTGGGATGATTTGAGAGAATAGCATTGAAACATGTATAGTATGTGAAATAGATCGCGAGTCCAGATTCGATGCATGAGACAGGGTGTCAGGGCTGGTGTACTGGGGTGAATGACTCTGAGGGATGGGATGGGGAGGGAGGTGGGAGGGTCGGGATGGGGAACGCATGTACACCCAGGGCTGTTACATGTGAATGCATGGCAAAAGCCACTACAATATTGTAAAGTAATTAGCCTCCAATTGATATAAATTTTAAAAAAGAGGTAAAAAATAAAAAGAAAAATTAGAAAATATTTTAACTCAGTGATAATAAAAACACAGTGTACCAGAATTCATGAGATGCATGTTTGGAAGTGTTCATAATTTTAAATGCTTGTATTAAAAAAGAATAAAAGCCTAAGGCAATGGAAAAAAGAAAAAAAAAACACAACTCCCTCAAAGCGTTCAGCAAAGGCTATGTATAGGAAAGGTGAGGGATGGATGTGATTAGCTCTTGCAAATTTCCTGGTGTCAGATCTTGTGTTCTTGAAGTAACTGGTGGTCAGCTAACTGTGTTCCTGTAATCCTTGAGGGAAGCAAATATTCCCTATTCCCTATTTCCCGAAAGGATAGGTCCCAAGCTTGACATTCACCCTCCACGGTACTGGTTGGGATGTGGGGGTTCCCTGTGCAGGCCGGTTATCCTAGTCATGGAGCATTCATCTAGCACCCACTCTTGTTACTTCCAGAAGTGCCCAGTCCTAGGTGGAAGAGGCAGTTCTCAGTTCTCTGTGCCCTCCTCTTTCCAAGGCCCCCATACACTGTCCAGCCACCTTCAATGAGGGAGCCAGGTACCCACTATGTAGCTGACCCTCAGCCTCCTCAGTCTACCCAGTTGGAGAGCTGGGTCCTGTAGACTGTGACCCATGCAGATTGCCACAACCATTCAGTCGTGGAGGTGGGAATGGAACACGTTGGCCACTGCTTTGAAACCTGGGCCAGACCAGTCAGTGGCTTCAGCAAAGGCTCTGGGACTCTGCAAGACACAGCCTGTTCCCAAGCTCCACAGTTCATTCCCCATCCCAAGGCCCAAGGGCCTAGAGGGCTCTGTGGGAAGGCTGTAATATAGCTCACTACACTCTGCTCAGAGGCTTTCTGTGGGTGGTGTTGGGGTTTCTAACTCCACTGAAGGTCTTGGGCTGAGGCCTGCAACACCGTTTTCCATCCTGCCTCTATTACAGTATCTTCCTTGATGAGCTTATTCAACCGGTGACTAAAAGTTGGTAACTTGGACCATCACGGGCCATTTCCAGTAGCCCGAGGACCACATTCTACTCTGTTTCTATAATGCAGGGATTTCAACTTCACAATGTCATGTGATGTAAAAGATTTCATCTTCCTCTAACTGAAATATTTAACTTAGAATAATGTCCCCATGGATATATATTGCAAACGAGGCTACCATTTATTTATTCACTGCTGGAATTATACTTGACATGTAATATGATTGAAACAATTATCATCGGGCTATAGTTGCATTACAATGTTGCTTTAGTTTCTGAGTACGTATGTCCAAGTGAATCCATTTTAAGTGTACATATATCCCCTCATTTTTGCATTTCCTTCCCATTTAGGTCACCACAGAGCAGAGTCGAGTCCCCTTGTTCTTTCACTTTTCTCAAACTGTAACATTTTCTTAAATGTTAACTGGAGGTTAATTAGTATACAATATCGTGATGGTTTCTGCCATGCATCAACATTAATAAGCCATAAGTATATCGGGGTCCCGCCCATCCTGGAGCCTCTCCCACATGCCCTCCTACGCTATTTTTCTGGGTTGTTCCAGAGCACTGCTTTGCATTCCCTGCTTCGTGCTGAGGAAAATCCGAAAGATGATTTTTCTGTATGAAATATGTAATTTTCTCTATCTCACATGTGAGAACATGGGTGCAGATTTTTCTACATGAAATAGGAAATATGTACTTCATGTTTGAAAATCTACTTGTATAATTTTTTCATCATATATGGAATCTTGTCTGTTTCACATGTGGATATCTGTGCACACGTTTTCCTACATGAATGGGGAATTCCAGGTATTTCAGATATGAAAAGTTGAGCATATGCTTTGCTGCCTGAACTCTGAAGTTGTATACATTTCCTATGTGAAAATCTCAATGAAATTTTACTGACATGAAGTATGCAATTAAGATATGGGAACCAACAGGGAATTGGAATTCTGTTTCATAAAAGAAATTCTGGGCACCACTGTTTCTTCGTGAAATACTTAATTCTTTGTATTTCTTATATAGAAAAGAATGACTGTCCACCATGAAATCTGGAGTTTTCTTTATTAACTGCATCAAAATCTAGGCACTAATTTTCCTTCGTGAAATTCGAACTTCTCTATATTTCACATCTGATGATCAGAATGAACATTTCCCTATGAGAAATAAGGAAATCTTTGCATTTCCTGTAAACCATTGGTTCTTCAGTCTCTGAAACACCTGTTTGCATTTGTATCCCGGTGCGTTACGCGTATGTGTGTACACGTCTGTGCTTGTGTCACCTGTTCCTCTGTGTGTGTGTGTGTGTGTGTGTGTGTGTGTGTGTGGCCTAAGTTAGGTGCTCAGTGTGAAACACCAGACATCCTAGGAGGCAGAGTGTGAGCGTTGCATCTATCCAGGCACTTAAGTTCAGTGTGCCCACGTTAGCTATGTGGCCGAGAGGAAGAGAGGAAGCAATGGTCAGGAGGAGAATTTCGGTCCACTTGAAACACTTGCAGGAGGAGCTCTGCTTCTCTGGGAAGTGCATCCGCAGGAGCACATCCTTAGCCGCCGGGGTGCCTGCTCTAAGCTCTGGGCCAGGGGAAAGGCCAAGAGCTGACAGAGAGCACGCCAGGGGCTCCAGGGTGGTTTGGCTTGGGGCTGCGTTGTGGGGCCCGAAGAGCTAGCCGAGGAAAGTGTGCTGCTTCATCCTCAGAGGATGGCTGCATTCCTGACACTGCTCAAGCCTAAGGCACATGGTTAGGGACGGACTCTGCAGGTGGTGAACTTTGGTGAGGTCAGCGGTTATAGCGCCTCCCCCACCGCCCCCCACCCCCCACCAAACCCACGCTCTGCCCGTGGCTTGCCGTTTAGATCCAAGGTGAGCACCTCTGTCCCTGATGTACCCACAAACCCTGTGTCACCTGTGTGAATCCCTGAGCACACAGAGTCGCCCGCTGCCCCAGTGGCAACTTCAAGCTTGACGGTGGCTGCAGTGTCACCTTCAGATTCCTTGCCTTCGACTCCAGCTGGCCTGGCTCGCCCAGTCGCTGGTCTGGCACATCTACACTGTTGGTCAGGCAAATGGCTTGTGTGGACCGGCGCACTGTGCACTGAGCCAAGTTGGGCCCCTGCGTGCCCAGAATTCCAAGGGGTGTGTCCCGTGAGCGAAAGCCTTTTGACTCCATTAGATTGGTTCTGTGAAGAGGTCTGGAGGTCAGGGTATAGAGTTCAGGTCCTTCCCGCCAGCATATTACCCATGCGTGGTGGCACACGGTTCTGCGCATGGCTGTCTCCCTTTCCCTGCTCATTGGCTGTGGGCAAGTAACCAGTTGGTTGTGCCACGTAGCCTGCCACCGGTGGGCAGGCTTTGCCGGCTGCCGGCTGTGCTCTCACGTCCAGCTTCTTCGTGGTTCTGGGCTACGGCCAGAACACCATGGAGAGTGAGACAGGGCCAGAGAAATGCGGCAGCACCCCAGGATCCTGGGTCTTAGTTGTGTGCCCGGGTCTTCACGAGGGAGGGACCCTGGGACCTACCAGCACGGTGGGGGCGGCAGAGGCAATGCAGGCCGCAGGTAGTGCACCAGGCGAGGAGGCCGCCCTCTTCTGGGTGGAGGCGGTAGAGGAAGGTGCGGCCCTGGAGGAGGGAGAGTTGGCGGGATTCGGGCAGGAGTTCCAGCTGCTGGTGTTAGACGTCATGGAGGAGGTGGAGGTGGTGGCCTACGAGGAGCAGGAACAGGTGTCCTCGCAGGAACAGGGCCAGGAACATCCAAGCCCCAGAGCCCCCAGGGACCAGCCCGCACTGGAGGCCCTGAAGGCCCTGCAGGTGGAGCTGGATTCCGAGAATAAGAAAGCCCAAAGGGCCCACGCTCGCACAACAACTGCCAGAGGCGGAAGCTGAGTCTAGAAGACAGAAGTGCCATCATCCAGGGAATCCGTGAATTCTGGGTCGAAGTTGTATCCCTTGGTGTGGTGCTTGTGAAGGTTTTTTTTTTTTTTTTTTTTAACCTGGGTAATTGCAGAAGTGGTTTAGAGATCTGGCAGTTCTGGTACAAAATGTATTTTTTGGATGCTGGGTATTGGTTACCGTTCTGTGTATCTGTTCCCGATATTTGGTATGATGTCCTTGCTGTTCTGATTAGCACAAATTGCTACTTGGGCTTTACTTGCAGAGGTCCCAATCAGAATTGTCATTAGCACCAGGGACTCTTCAGAGAAAAGACTTGTCTGGGATCCAGGTCTTCTCTGAAAAGCTGAGTGAATTTGCGGGTGAGGTTCGGTTGTGTAAATGCTCATGCACATAGGAGTGCCTGTACGTAGGAGTGCCTGTTTTCCAGAAGTAAGCTATGTTTTAGGAGGCTGAGATGGAGCTTAGGGCCTTTCCTGTTAGGAACAGAACCTCCTCTGGTAGTGCATTCATAGGTACAGCCTTGGGGCTTGTCATGCCTTCATACAGTCTACGTTAACAGAAATGTGAGGAGTTAACTCATCGCAAGTTGAAGTCAGATAGTGCCATTTTACTCTTTAGGCTAGATTTGTCCTTCCAGCACTTTTTTCCTCTAGCATCTAGAGGCTCCTTGACCTAAAGCAGTTTATGAACCACCCCCAAATGTCAGCTATGATGGCTGACCAAGATGAAGACATGCTTCACTTCATCACCAACTTGAAGGTCATGCAGGAGACACTGATAATTGTGGAGGGAAGGTGACTGGGGAGGGGAGAGGGCATGATTTACCCCTGGAAACAGGAAAGGACAGCTCTTCTGTAAAGATGTGTCATACCCACCCACCCCTACACCACTCCCCACACTTTGTCCTGGCAGGTGGAAGAACTCAGGAATCCCACTCATCACTGCAACATCACATTGTCCTTCTGGAAGAATAGGTATTTCCAGAATGAAGTGCTTGTTAAGGACTATCTCATTAATGTCACTGGTAAGAGGCAGGTCCTTGGATTTGGGGAGTGGGGGCAGAAAAGTGTAGGTTGAATTGGAAAGTGATTTAGGTCTTTCTCCCATACTCCTTTTCCTGCAGGATATCGAGCATCTCATTCCACCCTAATTCACTGGAACCAGGGATTTGAACGTAAGGCATACAGCCGCAGGCACCACGACAGCAGTGTTAACTTTTTCAACTGGTTCTTGGACCACAATTTCACAGGATCTGACCGGATTGCTGAGATAGGGCCCCACGCGGCCACTGGGCCAGAACTGATGATGTATGTTGGGGTTCTTGGAGGTGCACGGAAGGGCTCAGGGTCTGGCCAGTCCTGTGCTGACCTCCCTCATTGCCCTGACAAAGCGTCATAAAGGATCTGTGGCCCAATCCAGTGTGGTACTATATGAGGAGGAAGGCTCTTCCACGAGAGGTACTGGGAGGACGAGAGGTGAGGAGCCCAGGGATCGAGCACTGGCATAAGTGTTTCCCAGAAACTTGGGTCATTTATTTCACTTGTGGAGAAAGTGAGAGTCCGTGGAATGCAGTGTAACACCAAGGAACGAGGGAATCTGCAAGAGACAGCAGGAGTAGACAACTGTAGTGAAAAACAGGTTCTAAGTAGAGAAGCTTGAGGTAGATGAAGTGTTCTGGTCAGGGCAATGTCACTCCAATTTATATCTGACTCAGCTGAACATCTCTGAACTGGCATTCCATGGCCAACAAGGCTACCCTCAGGCTCCTCTTAAATTGGGGCCCACCTACTATTGAAGTCCCCTTTCTACAAAGGTCTGTGAGCCTTCTTTCTGGTAGGCTGTTCCCCACTGACCATCATTTGATTCCATTTTGATCATCACACTTGTTTCTGGTTTTGTTTTCTTTTACATCTTTTTCACCTGCCACTCTCATTCTGAGAATACTGACCACTGTGCAGGATTATGGAGAATAGTCTTTTAACTTATTTATTTTACCTGGAGGATGATTACTTTATAAAACCATGACGGTTTTTGCCATACATTGGCCAACACGAATCACCCACAGATATACACATGTCCCCCCAAATGCTGAACCCACCACCCACCGCCCTCCCCTACATGTCTTTGTGGGTTGTCCCACAACATGACTTTGGTTGCCTTGCTTCACGCATCAAATTTGCCCTGATCATCTATTTTGCATAAGGTAATATAAATGTTTCAGGGCTATTTTCTCAAATTAACCCAGCCTCACGTTCCACCACGGAGTCCAAAGTCTGTTCTTACATGTCTGTGTCTTATTTGCTGTCCTGCATGTTGGATGTCCAGTACGATCTACGTGGTCCTAAACTCCATATATTTGTGTTAACATGCAGTATTTGTTTTTTTCTTTCTGACTTACTTCACTCTGTTTAATAGGCTCCATATTCATTCCAACTCATTAGGACTGAGTTCAATGCATTTCTTTTAAGAGCTGAGTAACATACCATTGTGTATATGTACCCCAACTCCCTTAACCCTTCATCTGCCGATGGACATATAGGTTGCTTGCATGTCCTAGTTCTTGTAAATAGTTGTACGGTGAAGAATGGGGTACGTGGCTTAAAAACCTGTATGCAGGTCAGGAAGCAACAGTTCGAACTGGACATGGAACAACAGCCTGGTTCCAAATAGGAAAAGGAGTATGTCAAGGCTGTATGTTGTCACCCTGCCTATTTAACTCTATACACAGAGTACATCATGAGAAACGCTGGGCTGGAAGAAACACAAGCTGGACTCAAGATTGCTGGGAGAAATATCAATAACCTCAGATATGCGGATGACACCACCCTAAACCCATGGCTGATTCATGTCAATGTATGGCAAAAACTATAACAATATTGTAAAGTAATTAGACCCCAACTAAAATAAATAAATTTATTAAAAAAAAAAAAAGAAAGTGAAGAAAAAGTAAAGAGCCTCTTGATGAAAGTGAAAGAGGAGAGTGAAAAAGTTGGCTTAAAGCTCAATGTTCAGAAAACTAAGATCATGGCATCTGGCCCCATCACTTCATGGGAAATAGATGGGGAAACAGTGGAAACAGTGTCAGACTTTATTTTTGGGGGGTCCAAAATCACTGCTGATGATGACTGCAGCCATGAAATTAAAAGACACTTACTCCTTGGAAGGAAGGTTATGGCCAACCTAGATAGCATATTTAAAAGCAGAGACATTACTTTGCCAACAAAAGTCCATCTAGACAAGGCTATGGTTTTTTTCAATGGTCATGTATGGATGTGAGAGTTGGATGGTGAAGAAAGCTGAGAGCTGAAGAATTGATGCTTTTGAAGTGTGTTGTTGGAGAAGACTCTTGAGAGTCCCTAGGACTGCAAGGAGATCCAATCAATCCATCCTATGGGAAATCAGTCCTGGGTGTTCATTGGAAGGATTGATGTTGAAGCTGAAACTCCAATACTTTGGCCACTTCATGTGAAGAGTTTACTCATTGGAAAAGACCCTAGTGCTGGGTAGGATTGGCGGCAGGAGGAGAAGTGGACGACCGAGGATGAGGTGGTTGGATGGCATCGCTGACTTGATGGACATTGGTTTGAGTAGACTCCTGGAGTTGGTGGTGGACAGAGAGGCCTGGTGTGCTACAATTCATGGGGTCGCAAAGAGTCAGACACGACTATGCGACTGAACTGAACTGAGAGAGGAAATGTAAAAGTTCACAGACTCTCTCTCCTGGGAACTGACTTGAAAGATTAAAGCTGTCTTTAGTGTTGTTGAGAGAGGATAGGTTGACATATCTGTGTCTGTGTCTCTGTCTGTTTTGAAAGGAAACCCCCGATTTTGAGAAGCTTATGATGGAGTGTCCCCCTTTACCTAAAATAGAAAATCTAAGAAGGTGCTTCACATGAAGATCAATGGCCAGCTAGTTCTCTCGGACAGGAAAGTAATGAAGAGTGGTCTGGTGGTGAAATAGATCGAGAGGGAGAAACAAGTAAGCATGAAATAATTCCGAAGGATAAATAGAAAGCATCAACCGTATGTGTCTGTGTATTGTTTGGCCAGGTCCTCAAGACAAATACTTCAACTCCATGTAGGGTCTCAGTTTAAGGCGTGGGAATTACCAGACCATGGAGAGTTGTAGAGGGGGTTAAGCCATATGTTGGGGTTGTGTCAGGGGACACAGTTCTTCCTGTGGGGCGGGGTTGGGGAGGAAGGAGAAGGAAGAGCAGGGGCCATTAACTGTGGGTCTGGCAACTTCACAAGGGAAATGTGGATGTTCATGGAAAGGGTCTGGTGAACAAGGGCCAGAGATTGAAATAATGGAACACAACTTTATTGGAAGGTGGTGTCCCAGGTATCATCACTGCTGGATATCATCAGGCATTTTAAGAGTACAGGACAAGGAAAAAGCCTTAACATTCAACTCACTATGAACCACATAGCCTTCTTGTGTATATGACTGCACGGTTCAGCTTTGCTGAGAGTCATCTTCCCAGAGCTAGGGTTCCAGGTAACATCTTAGGGGATGGGGGCATAAAGTATATGGAGGGGCTGTGACCCAGGGTGAAAGTGAGGGGGTGGGAAGGCAGTCAGGATATTAGTTTCTGGCAAAAGTGACCAGGGGAAAAGATAAATCGCCAGGAAACAGACAGACAAACAAAACCAGATCCCATCATATATGTTTGAGCTCATGTGAACTCTGTTCTTTTTTCCAGGAACTCAGTTTAGGTACAAAGTCTGCAGGGGCAGAAGTCAGGGGAATGGGGATGTTAAACAGGCAAGGTCCAGCCTACCGAGCCGTGCACTCTGTGTCCCATGATGGCTCAGCGGTTAATCTCCTTTTTTCCAGGAAGGCTTAAGCTCTGTGCCCAAGGCCCTCTGTCAGGACTAGGTGTAGAAATAACATTTTTCTCACGAACCCTCTGGTGACAGTGTCTCTTCCTTGCTGAATGGCTCAGCACAGACTGTATAAAACCACAAGGGACATTCTTCTGGGGCTTTGTCGCTACTCTGCGGGCCAAGGGCCAATGGGAACACCTGGAGAATACAGAGCTCACTGAGGGACTGGTCAGAACTTAGGGTGGCCCTTTCCAAGTAGATGGCTGCTTTTCAGAATCATGTCCACCTCTGGATTGGGCAAAGGACAGACTGGCACAAAGGGAGTAGGGAGAGGTCAACGTTTGCCCACTCGCCCCAGATACAATGGCTCCAATGTGCGCTTGCCTGAGGGTGATATTTCTGTCTCACATGGAGTTCTCACTCCAAAAATTGTCTCCCGACAGCAGCATCTCTTTTGAGGGCAAAGGGTAAAGAATGAACGTCAAAGTTCATGGGTTCATGGATGCCCCCTTCAAGGTGCACTGAATGAGATCTCCTGCTCAGGGCCAACTTTTGCATTTGACTATCTGCACCCCAGTATGCCCCTTCTGCAGAGGAGCATCTACAGTTCCAGAAGGCAAGGCTTGGCCTTCTCTGGGTGCTTTCTGTACAAGCAGCCCAGCAAACAATGGAAACATGTCTTCTTACTTTCTTAATCTGTAATCTTCAAAGAATCCTTGGGGCTCCGGCAGGCTGGTACCTGTGTTTCTCAGCACCAGTTCAAAACAAAACAACACAAAGCAGAAACTAATGTGTAATAACTCTGCTGTGGGTGTGGGATGGCATATTGGTGCATGTGTTTGGGGACCTTAGACTGGGCTCATTCTAGTTATCCACATTCAGAAGTTTTAGTAAGGCACTGCAAAGAACTTAAAGACAAGAAGAGTTAAGGACAGGGTGCCCCAACGCCTAATATCACCTGTCTTCAGTACCAGTGATTCAGTACCAGGGGTGGCTTTAGCTCTAACCTGTCCTGAAGTGAAGAGTGCAGAGATAGTCATGGATCGGTTAGTAAAACTGAACTGTGCATCGTTGACTTGATGGTCATTCTCTGGAAACTTGCCATGACATGTGTCCCAGTGTCTTTCGGGCTTTCACTTGGGCCCTAAGATCTAGGTGCTATTAGATTTGACTGCACACTTGGACGTGTTGTGTAAGGTTTTCTTCCACTGAATATCAATGCGTGTGAGACTTGGCGGGTTACTGATGATTTCTTGAGCATTCTGGCTCAATCACCCTGAGCTGCATTTGTTTCCTGTTCCCTGGATGTGTTCATGTTTTCCTCTGTTTAGAATGAAGATTGGGTGTCTCTGTTGTGCCTGCCCTTGAATGTGAGTTGATGTTTCTTCCTCTGGGTCTGCCTATGCCTCCTGTCTTCTTTGATATGACATCCATGCCTGTGCCATTATACACAGCTCTGCTGCAATAGCTGTGTCAGTTCTTGCACGGCCCTATTCAACATACGTGAATTGTGTTGCTTGTATTCACTTTTGTTTTTTAAGTTTGTGTGTCTTTGTCAGATTGTGTGTGAATTGGATGATTTCTTTCATTCCTGGATCAAATGTTTCCAACATCTTGACTTGTGACTTTTTTTTAAGAGATACACGATATTTGTGAACAGCAAGAAATGCTTTACCACAGGAATAGTTAACAGTGACCCCCGTTTGGAAACAGCAATGCCCACACACTTACAGAAATGCCCATGGGGCAAGAATATCACTCGTTGAAATGAGAATATTAATTAGGATCACAAAGGGCAAAGATGTTGCAGGAATGCATCTGTCACAAAATATTTGATCTGTCAGGAGAGATTTGGGGTTGACTTGTTAAGTGTTCTATAAACACTGCTGCAGGAAAGAAGGACATTGACTATTACCACTTCTTGCAGTGATCGTTAACCTGGCATTACCCATGCAGAATTTCTTCATGATTTTAAGTGAAGCATCACTCAGGCAGTAAGAGTTGGGACTTGCCTTTCTGTGAATAGGAATTTGTTAAAGAATTCTTGTCCTCAGTGACCTGCTATAGCCTGGGCAAAGGGGGTGCATGATCAATTTCAAGTTCAAAGCCCCTTGCTATTTCTGTGCTTTTTCTGGAAGGAAAGCACAGGGAATGGAATCATGCCACCATGATTGGCACTGTGAACCAGTCTGTTGTGATGGGAGTAGAGAACACAGGCACACGTCACTCAACCATCCACAGTGAGGACTTCCAACCCTGCCAACCTCTTTGTAAGTCAGCCCCCTCATGAGCAAATCCCATTCACCTTCCAGGATGTATCATAGAAGTAGAAGAGGACGCTGATTTGATCAACTAGTGAGTGAAAAAAATAATAATAACCGGGCCAAGAAAAGAGGGGTGCTTACCAAAGTTCATTATACTGGACAAGTAAACAATTAGCGGCACATCTGTGCAAGTTTCTTTTCAGGATTGTTTGTGTGGGGGGGTAGGTGGGTGGGAGAGCATGCACACACATGTGCTGACACAAATGTGTGTGTGAGCTGTCTGAGCTGGTCTGGCTGGGGGATGGAAGAATGGACACTGAAAACGTGAAAGAGCTTGTGTAAGGTAGAAAGATCATAGGGCAGCAGAAGCACTGACACCACGGAAAAAAGCCCAGGGGCCTCACCAACAGAGCAAGCTGGAAGTGTAAACAGGCATGTAAATGTAAACATGGATGCCTGATCAGAAAGGAGAGGCAGAAACGAAGCACCTGGGCGCAGTCAGGGAGGATACGAAGGAGCAGAAAAATGAAGCGGGCCAGATTCCCAGGCACAGAAGAGGGGCTCTGCACAGCCCCTAGGACACCCAGCTACAAAGGGTTTTCTGTCCTTCTCAAGTGCAGGACCATTCTATCCTCGACATGACCAGGCATCTGAGCACAGCTTGCCCTTTTCTGTAAGGTTTGGGAGACTGGTAGCACTGTAGCAGAAGCACCTGCTACATGCAGAGTTTGTCAGTTTGAAACATCACTCCTTAAAAGGGTGTCTTGGGTTGATCCTCTTACCCCTCCTAGTCCCACAGGCCTGGGCTGATGGGGTAGGCTGGGCTGTGTTCTCACCTGGAGGCTGGGTGAGAACAGAATCACTGTGAAAGGGCCTCTGTACAATAAATGGGCAGACTTCAATTCCTCTGACAATGGAGAGCCGTGGCCCTTGGTGGGGCACTATCCTTAGCATCTCTGTATAAATTTCTCTCAACAGAGAGAATTCCATGTGTGTATCACATTTTGACATGAGGGCAAAAGTGTTCTACGTGAAGCATGGAACTTGGTATTTCACATCTGAATACATGCATGTAGATTTCCTGAATGAAATACAGAATTCTCTGCATTTCATCTGTGAATATCTCACCACACACTTTCCAAATTGAGAATGAAATTCCCCATATTTTACAGTATGAAAATGTATGCACATATTAAAACATAATGTGACACACATGAGAAGCAAACTACTAAACGATAGAAAAGATAAAAGATATACTCTCTCTATATATCCTAGCAAATCAGTTCATGACAAAGTTTCCAAAATAATGAGTAGTCCTCAAGTAAGACCTGATGAAAACCTTTGTCACACTTTGTCCTAAATTCACCTGGTAACTAGGAGAGCTCTCAGTGTCTGTTAATTTGCTTCACACACAAGAAAAAACTGGTCATCCTTTTATGAGTGTATGTGGTTTTGAAATGAGACATTCTCTCAAGAGATTCTGTTAACCTCCACAGACTTGAGAGATAAGGTGTTACTGTAACTAAATACCCCTGTACCCAGCAACCTTGGGCCAAGCAATATCGAAACATTAGAGTTTAAAGCAGAGTATGTTTTATTGCAGAGCCATGCAAGAAGTGTGGCTTATGCCTTTAAAAACCTCAATCTACCTAAAGAGACAAAGGAGATACATATAGAAAACTATAAAACACTGATGAAAGAAATCAAACAAGACACAAATAGATGGAGAAATATACCATGTTCATGGATCAGAAGAATCAATATAGTGAAAACGAGTATACTACCCAAAGCAATCTATAGATTCAATGTAATCCCTATCAAGCTACCAGCGGTATTTTTCAGAGCTAGAAAAAATAATTTCACAATTTGTATGGAAATATAAAAAACCTCAAATAGCCAAAGAAATCTTGAGAAAGAAGAATGGAATAGGAGTAATCAACCTGCCTGACTTCAGGCTATACTACAAAGCAACAGTCATCAAGACAGTATGGTACTGGCGTGGAGACAGAAACATAGATCAATGGAACACAATAGCAAGCCCAGAGATAAATTCATGTACCTATGGACACCTTATCTTTGGCAAAGGAGGCAAGAAAATAAAACGGAGAAAAGACAATTTCTTTAACATGTGGAGCTGGGAAAACTGGTCAACCACTTGTAAAAGAATGAAACTAGAACACTTTCTAACACCGTACACAAAAATAAACTCAAAATGGATTGAAGATCTGAACGTAAGACCACAAACTATAAAAGCCCTAGAGGAAAACATAGACAAAACACTTTCTGACACAAATCACAGCAGAATGCTCTATGACCCACCTCCCAGAGTAATGGAAATAAAAGCAAAAATAAACAAATGGGAGCTAATGAAACTTAAAAGCTTTTGTACAACCACAGAGACTAGAAGCAAGGGGAAAAGCCTACCTTCAGAATGGGAGAAACTAATAGCAAATGAAGCAACTGACAAAGAGTTAATCTCAAAAGTATACAAGCAACACCTGCAGCTCAAGTCCAGAAAAGTAAGTGAACCAATCAAAAATTGGGCCAAAGAACTAAACAGACATTTCTCCAAAGAAGACATACAGATGGCTAACAAACACATGAAAAGATGCTCAACATCACTCATTAGCAGAGAAATGCAAATCAAAACCACAACGAGGTACCATCTCACACTGGTCAGAATGCCTGCCATCCAATAATCTACAAACAATAAATGCTCGAGAGGGTACGGAGACAAAGGAACCCTCTTACACTCTCGGTGGGAATGCAAACTAGTACAGGCACTATGGAGAACAGTGTGGAGGTTCTGCCATACAACCCAGCAAACCCACTGCTGCGCATATACACCGAGGAAGCCAGAACTGAAAGAGACACGTGTACCCCAATATTCATCGAAGGCCTGTTTATAATAGCCAGGACACGGAAGCAACCCAAATGGCCATCAGCAGACGAATGGATAAGAAAGCTGTGATACATATACACAATGGAATATTACTCAGCTATTAAAATAAATGCATTTGAATCCCTTCTAACGAGGTGGATTAAACTGGTGCCTATTATACAGAGTGAAGTAAGTCAGAAAGCAAAACACCAATACAGTATATTAACAAATATATATGGAACTTAGAAAGATGCTAACGATAACCCTATATGCGGGACAGCAAAATAGACACAGATGTATAGAACAGTCTTTTGGACTCTGTGGGAGATTACAGGGGTGGAATGATTTGGGAGAATGACATTGAAACATGTATATTATCATATGTCAAACCAGATCATATGCCATATCGTATCATATGACAGACCAGATTCGATGCATGAGACAGGGTGTTCGGGGCTGGTGCACTGGGAGGACCCAGATGGATGGGATGGGGAGGGAGGTGTGAAGGGGCTTCAGGATGTGGAACACATGTACACCTGTGGCGGATTCATGTCAATGTGTGGAAAAACCACTTAGATATTGTAAAGTAATTAGCGCCCAATTAAAATAAATAAATTTATAATAAACAATAAAAGTTACCTGAAAATGAACTAATTAGATTTTCGTAAAAAAGAAAAAAAAAAAAAGAATGCTCTAGAGCTAACAAGTCCTGTGAACTGAACTTCATTCGTCCCATTCTGTCCCTTCAGTCTGGGCTAGTCATCAGGTTTTTTTGTTTGTTTGTTTGTTTGTTTTTTGACTACTGAAAAGATGGAGTAGATTTTCTTCCAGTCTTTACATCTACTTAGACATAATCTTTCACATTTTTATTGAATGAAACAATATATCTGTTTCTATTAAAATATTTATTGTTAGCAAAAACCAACCAAACAAACAGCAAAAAGGAAATTGGTGTCCAGATTTTCACATGAGAAACAGAGATAATGCCATCATTCATGCAGGAAAATATGCACCCTGATTTTCAGATGTGAAATATAAATAAGTCCGTATTTTATGTAATGAAAACTGTGCTGTGATGTAGATGTTGGAAAATTTGAGAAATTCATATTTAATATAGGAAAATGGATGCCCAGATTTTCTGATGAGAAATACACAGAATTTCAAAACTTCATGTAGTAATACAGACATGCAGATGTTCATAAATAAAATACTGAGTATTTCATATATCATGCCCCCAAAAAATTGCTTTCACAGTCTCATATGTGACATATACAGATGCACATTTTTCATATGGGAAAATCAAAACCTAGAAATACAACTGTTACTTCAGAGATTTATGCAATTCATGTAGAAATATTGGCACCCAGATTTTCATGTGTGAAATATGGATTATTCCATATATCATGCAGGGCAGTCTTCACCCAGATTTTCAGAAATGAAATCCAGAGAATTCCAAACTTCAATAGGGAAATCTGTGACCAGATTTTCATATATGAAATATAGCTCATTCTATATTTGACTGTCTGGCCCAGATGTTAATTTGCAAATCACGGAAAATCCCGTATTTTGTATGTCAAAATCTGACACAAATATTCACATGTGAATAACTGACATTTTGTATCTCACATGAGAAAATCTGTCCCCAGATTTGCAAATGCAAAATATACAGAATTCCATATTTCATACTGAAGAGCTTCATGCAAGTTTTCTTGGGTGAAATACAGAGAGTTTCACACCTCAAGCATGAAAATCACTTTATGAATGAAACAGAAATTTCCATATTTCTTTAGGAAAATCGATGCCAAGTGTTTCAATTGTTAAATATACAGTATTCTGTAGTTCAGGAAGTAAAGTCAGTACACAGGTTTTCAGATGAGAAATATGAAAAATTCCATATTTTGTGTTACAAAACGTGACCTTATTTATTGCCAATTCCATGTGAAATACAAGAATTTCATATTTCAGGGGAAAGTGCTCTGTGCCTTGAGTTTCAAATGTGAAAGTAGAGAAATCCATATTTCATGTAGGAAAATCAGTGCCTAGACTTTCATTCATGAAATATAGAGAACTGCATATCTCATTTGGAAAATCGCGACCCAGATTTTCCTAAATGAAATATAAAAAGTTCCTTATCTCATGGATTAGGTCTCTGCCAAGATTGTTTTTTTACGTGAGATATAAAAGTCTATCCCACAAATGCAGATGCTGAAGAAGCTGAAATAATCAGTTCTTATGAAGACTTACAAGACCTTGTAGAGCTAACACCAAATGAAAGATATCCTTATCATTATAGGGGGTTGGATTTCAAAAGTAGGAAGTCAAGAGGTACCTGGAGTGACAGGCAAGTTTGACCTTGGAGTGAAAAATGAAGCAAGACATGGACTAATCAAATTCTGTCATGAATTGCACTGGTCATAGCAATCATCCTTTTACAACAACAGAAGAGACGACCTTACAGAAGGATGTCATCAAATGGTCTCTGCCGATATCCGATTGATCATCTTCTTGGTAGCAATCAAGTGGGAAAAGCTGCATACCGTCAGCAAAAACAAGACCTGTGGATCGTCATCAGATCATCATCTTCTCATGGCAAAATGCAGGCTTAAACTAAACGGGGAGGAGTTGGGGTGGGGTGCAGAGGGGAGAACGACTAGGCCAGCCAGGTACAAATTGAATCAAATCCCCTCTGAATATGCAGTGGAGGTAACAAATAGTTTCAAGGGTTTATATCTAGTAAAGAGAGTGTCTCAAGTACTGTGGTAGGAGGTCCAAAATATTGAACAGTGAGCAAACCATCCTGACGAAAAATAAAAGCATGAAGGCACAGTGACTGTCTGAGGAGGGTTTACACGTTGCTGTGGAAAGGAGAGAAGCAAAAAACATGCGGAAAAGGCAAAGGTACCCCAACTGAGCGCAGAGTTCCAGAGAATAACAAAGAGAGACAAACAGGGCTTCTTCAATAAACAATGCAAAGAAATAGAAGAAAACAATAGAAAGGAAAGACTAGAGATCTCTTCAAGAAAACTGGAGATATCAAAAGAACATTTCATCCAAAGATGGCCATGATAAAGGACAGCAACAGCAAAGACCGAAAATAAGTAGAAGAGATCAAGATGAGATGAAAAGAATCTACAGAAGTGTAGAAAAACAGGCCTAAACGACTCAGATAAGCACGATGGTGTGACCATTCGCCCAGAGCCCGCCATTCAGGAGTGTGAAACCAAGTGAGGTGATGGAGTTCCAGCAGAGCTACTTAGAGTCCTAAAAGACGATGCTATCAAGGTGCTGCACTCAGATCAATTCAGTTGAGTTCAGTCGCTCAGTCATGTCCGACTCTTTGCAGCCCCATGAATCGCAGCACACCAGGCCTCCCTGTCCATCACCAACTCCCGAAGTTCACCCAAACCTATGTTCATTGAGTCGGTGATGCCATCCAACCATCTCATCCTCTGTCATCCCCTTCTCCTCCTGCCCCCAATCCTTCCCAGCATTGGGGTATTTTCCAATGAATCAACTCTTCGCATGAGGTGGCCTAAGTACTGGAGTTTCAGCTTGAACATCAGTTCTTCCAATGAACACCCGGGACTGATCTCCTTTAGGATGGACAGGTTGGATCTCCTTGCAGTCCAAGGGACTCTCAAGAGTCTTCTCCAACACCACAGTTCAAAAGTATCAATTCCTCGGTGCTCAGCTTTCTTCACCATTCAACTCTCACATCCATATATGACCACTGGAAAAACCATAGCCTTGACTAGATGGGCCTTTGTTGGCAAAGTAATGTCTCTGCTTCTAAATATGCTATCTAAGTTGGTCATAACCTTCCTTCCAAAGAACAAGTGTCTTTTAATTTCATGGCTGAAATCACCATCAGCAGTGATTTTGGAGCCCCCAAAATTAAAGTCTTTCACTGTTTCCACTGTTTCCCCATCTATTTCCCATGAAGAGATGGGAGCAGATGTATGATCTTAGTTGTCTGAACGTTGAGCTTTAACCCAGCTTTTTCACTCTCCTCTTTCACTTTCATCAAGAGGCTCTTGAGTTCTTCTTCACTTTCTGCCAAGGGTGGTGTGGTCTGTGTATCTGAGATTATCACTATTTCTCATGGCAATCTTGATTCCAGCTTGAGTTTCTTCCAGCCCAACGTTTCTCATGATGTACTCTGCATATAAGTTTGATAAGCAGGGTGACAATATACAACCTTGACGTTCTCCTCTTCCTTTTTGGAAGCAGTCAGTTGTTCCATGTCCAGTTCTAACTCTTGCTTCCTGACTTGCATACAGGTTTCTCAAGAGAAACTTCAGATGGTCTTGCATTCCCATCTCTTTCAGAATTGTCCACAGTTTATTTTGATCCACACAGTCAAAAGCTTTGACATAGTCAATAGAGCAGATCGATGTTTTTCTGGAACTCTCTTGCATTTTCGATGATCCAGCGGATGTTGGCAATTTGATCTCTGGTTCCTCTGCCTTTTCTAAAACCAGCATGAACCTCTGGAAGTTCACAGTTCACGTATTGCTGAAGCCTGGCTTGGAGAATTTTGAGCATTACTTTACAAGTGTGTGAAATGAGTGCAATTATACGGTTTTTAAGCATTCTTTGGCATTGCATTTCTGTGACATGGGAATGAAAACCGACCCTTTCCAATCCTGTGGCCACTGCTAAGTTTTTCAGATTTGCTGGCATAACAAGTGCAGCACTTTCACAGCATCATCTCTGAGGATTTGCAATAGCTCAACTGGAATTCTATCACCTCCACTAGCTTTATACGTAGTGAGGCTTTTAAGGCCCACTTGACTTCACATTCCAGGATGTTTGGTTGTAGTGAGTGATTGCACCATTGTGATCATCTGGGGCGTGAAGATCTTCCTTGTACAGTTTTTCTGTGTATTCTTGCCACCTCTACTTAATATCTTCTGCTTCTGTCAGGTTCATACCATTTTTGTCCTTTATCGAGACCATCTTTGCATGAAAAGTTCCCTTGGTATCTCTAATTTTCTTGAACAGATTGCTAATCTTTCCCATTCTGATGTTTTCCTCTGTGTCTTTGCATTGATCACTGAGGAAGGGTTTCTTATATCACCTTGCTCTTGTTTGGAACTCTGCATTCAGATGCGAATATCTTTCCTTTTCTCCTTTGCATTTTGCTTCTCTTCTTTCCGCAGCTATTTTTCAGGCCTCCTCAGAAAGCTATTTTGCTTTTGTGCACTTCTTTTCAGTGGGGATGGTCTTGATCCCTGTCTCCTGTACAGCATCACATACCTCTGTCCATAGTTCATCAGGCACTCTGTCTATCAGATCTAGTCTCTTAAATCTATTTGTCAATTCCACTGTATAATTATAAGGGATTTGATTTAGGTCATACATGAATGGTCTAGTGGCTTTCCCTACTTTTTTCAATTTAAGTCTAAATTTGGCAATAAGGAGTTCATGATCTGAGCCACAGTCCTCCCCCATTATTTTGTTTGTTTGTTTGTTTTGCTGAATGTATAGAGCTCCTCCATCTTTGGCTGCAAAGAATATAATCAATCTGATGTCAGTGTTGACCATCTGGTGATCTCCATGTGTAGAGTCTTCTCTTGTGTTGTTGGAGGAGGGTTTTTGCTATGACCTGTGCTGCACTCAAGATGTCAGCAAATCTCGAAAACCTAACAATGGCCACAGGCCTGGAAAAAGTAAATCCTTTCCCCAATTCCCAAGAAGAGTAGGACTAAAGAACATTCAAGCCACCATATAATAGTGCTGGCCTCCCATGCTAAAAATTTATGCTCAAAATCCTTCATGCTAGGCTTCAGCATTACGTGAACTGAGAAATTCCAGATCTTCAGGTAGCTTTAGAAACAGCAGAGGAGCAAGAGCTCAAGTTGTCACCATTTGCTGGATGAGAGAAATAGCAAGTTAATTCCAGAAAAACCTCTACTTCTTTTTCACTGACGACTCTATACAGTCTTTGATTGTGTGGATCATAACAAATTGTGAGAAACCCTTAAAGAGATGGGAATACAGGACCATCTTTTACCTGGATCCTGAGAGACCTGTGGGCAGGTCAAGAACCAAGCATTAGAACCACGTATGGAAAAAGTGACTGGTTCAGGATTGAGAAAGGATGACAAGGCTGTTGATTGTCACCTTGTTTATTTAACTTAAGCACATAGCACATCATGAGAAATGCCAGGCTGGATGAGTTACACCTGGAATCATGATTGATGGGAGAAATGTCAACCATCTACAATATGCATATGCATACCACTCTAATGATAGAAAATGAAGAGGGACTAAAGAATCTTTTGATGAGGGTGAAGGAGGACAGTGCAAAATCAGGCATAAAACTCAGTATAAAAACGCAGATCACAATATCCGTTTCCATCACTTCATGGCAACTAGAAAGGGGAAACGGGAAAGCTGTGCCAGATTTCCTCTTCCTGGGCTCTAAAATCGCTGCAGATGGTGACTGCAGCCATGAAATTAGAAAACAAATGCTTATTGGCAGGAAAGCTATGATACACCTAAACAGTGTGTAAAAAGCAAAGCTATCATGTTGCTGACAAAGGTTCGTAGAGTCGAGGCTACGTTCTTTCTAGTAGTCATATATGGTTGTGAGAGATGAACCACAGTGGAGGCGGAACGCCAAAGAACAGATGCTTTTGAACTGTGGGGCTGGAGAAGACTCTTGAGAATCCCTTGGACAGCAAGGAGACCAAACCAGTCAATCTTCAAGGCAATCGACCCTAAATACTCATTGGAAGGACCACTGCTGAAGCTGAAGCTCTAAAACTTTGTCCACCTGATGCGAAAAGCAAACTCCCTGGAAAAGACCCTGATGCTGGGAAAGACTGAAGGCAGAATGCAAAGCCAGAAACAAGGATGAGATGGTTGGATGGCATCACCGATGCAGTGGATATGAACCTGGGCACACTCCGGGAGATAGTGGAGGACAGCTCCACACCCACGGCTTCACAAAGTGTCAGACACGACGTGGCCACAGAACAACGATGTGGAAGTTTCCTAATTTCATTCTTTTACCTTTAGCTGTCAAGATTTTCCACCATCACTTGTAAAAGAGATTGTCTTTTTTCCATGGAATATTGCTGCCTCCTTTGTCATAGATTAGGGGACCCATTTGGGCATGAGATTATCTCCAGGTTTTCTGTCATGTTCCGTTGCTCTATATTCCTGTTTCTGTGTTAGTTCCATACCACATTGATTACTACAGCTTTGTAGTATAGACTGAAATCAGGGAGTCTGAATCCTCCAGCTCTTGTTTTTCTCTCTCAAGGCAACATGGTTCTTCAAGGTCTTCTGTATTTCCACACAAGTTGAAAAACTTTTTTGTTCTACTATCTGTGAAAAATGCCATTGGCAATTTCATAGGAATGGCACTGAATCTGTAAACTGCATTTTATAGTGTAGCCATTTTCACAACGTTTTTTCTTCCAGTACATGAGAATCGTGTATCTCACTATCTCTTTGTATCACTTTTGTTTCATCCATGCCTTATTTTTTTCTGTGCACAAGTTTGTTCCCAGCCTAGGTAGGTTTGTTCCCAGAAAATTTTCTTTTCTTGTTTCCATGGTGAATGGGATTGTTTCCTTCGTTTCTATTTTTTTGTTGTTGTTGTTATTTTATAGAAAAGCAAGAGTGTTCTGTGTGTTATCTTTGTATCCAGCTCCTTCCCTAAAGTCCTGGATTAGTTCTAGTCATTTCCTGGTGGCATCTTTGGATTCTCTGGGCATAGTATCATGCCATGTGCAAACAGTGACAGTTTCACCTCTTCTTTCCCAGTTCGTTTGAAAATTGTTTTCTTCTTCTCCTCTGATTGCTTGCAATTGGAGTCCAGAGACGATGCTGAATAACAATGGTGAGAGTTGGCATCTTTATCTTATTCATAACATTAGGGGGCATGCTCTCAGGTTTTTACCATTGTGAATCATGTGTGCAGTGGATTTATTCATATATGGTTGAAGAAGGTTCCCTGTGATCCCACTGCCTGTACATGTTTTTGCATATACCCATCATGAATGGGTGTTGAATGTTGTCAAAAGTGTTTTCTGCATCTGTATCCTGAAGAGTTTCAAGGCCTCTCCTTGGAAAACTTCGTTACCTTTCAGTGTTCTTTCTTCCTTTCGCCTCCTGATGCAAAGAGCTGACTCAGTAGAAAATGTCCTGATACTGGGAAAGATTGAAGGTAAAAGGAGAAGTGGTCAGCAGATGATGAAACGGTTAGATAACATCACCAACCCTGTGGACATGAATCTGAACAAGTTCTGGGAAATAGGGAAGAGAAGTCTGGCAGGGTAGAGTCCATGGGGTTCTGAAGAGTTGGGTATGACTTACTGACTGAATAACAACACAAATTCTCTCCTGTGATTGATACTACTATTCATTCTTGACTACTTCCTTTTCTAATGCACTTCACCCTATCCATACCTCAGTGTTGTTAATTTTACCCCTTATCATGCTTTAGATTCAGCCACATATCATTGTCTTTATTGACACTCACCTGGCACAAAATGTGCAGATTTCTCAACTGCAGATGACTCAAGGGACTGCAATTCATTCTCTAGCATCCACGTATGTTCCTCGGACACTGTCTACCTTGCTACAATCAGAGAAAATTGTCACTCACCAGCTAAGCCATGTGATGGAAAGCAAGATCTTGAGAAGAGCCTATGAGGACTCTGGATTCTACCTTATTCTCAGTCTTCACGTTGTTTCTTTAAGTCTATTCTTCAATCACACCGACCTTTCAATCTGTGCTCTTTTCTTCTTAGTCTCACCATCTGGGCCTATGCCATTCTACTGCTCCCCTTGGTTTCTCTTGTCTGTTAATGCCTATGAGATCTTATTTTAACTTCCTCATGCAGCTTTTTCTGACTTTACAGATTGTTATTAGACTACTATTTTAGATTGACCTGTTCAATGCACTTTGATAGATTGTCTTCTCTGACTGGAATAGACGATCATCTCCCAAGTCTATTTCGCTTGGGATTTTATTCAGTTGTCTTCTGGAATAGAGGTCTGTGTTTGAAACATACAACCTAAATAGTGGAATCGATAAGAAACATGTTTAACCTTACTATTCTTGATAAACTCTGGACTTGAAGACAGATTATTAAGATCCTATCCCTTGAAAAAAAGGAAGTATATTGTTTATAAGTTAAAACCACCAACTTTGGGTGTCCATCTCAAGATCAGCTAAAAAAAATCATCAGCTTCTAAGAAAAGCTTATCTTTCCATGACTTATGTGGCCAAGGAACATCAAAAAGGAAAAAATAAAAATAAAAACATACAAACAAAGTAATCTCACAGGTCTGTACAAAGGATAGTAAATAGCAGCAGACAATGGCATTTCACCGTAAGAGAAATTGAGGCTAGAGTATGAATATTTTTCCCGTTCCTTTTCTTGACGAATGGTAGTTGTTATTCTGTGGTGGGAATGTTTTCCATCAGATTTCCTAAAAGCAGAGCCCATCTTTGTTACTCAGAGGACTCAATGGTGAGGGTTTTCCAGAAGAAATGGAATGAGGGAAACAGGGTATAGCAGAGGGGAAACAAAATCTAATGTCAAGCAGAGACCAAGTTACACCAGGCTTTATCTCACTTTGTATTAAGACATTTACTTCCGTGTCACTCAGTCCAAATCTCACCCACAGATGTGGGAATTTCACCTCTTGGGTGAGGAAGCTTTCATATGACCAAAGGCAATTTTCCAGAACAGGAAACTTTTCACAAAAATTAGTGGCCAGGGTTTATGGAGTTGAGGGATGCCTAGTGAAAGTAACCTGAGTGGTGCACTATAATAAGTATAGTCTGGTGTGTTCTACCCAGCAGGCCACACTGCTTCTCGTTTTTTACCGCTGGTCTTCCTACTTACTGTATGCCTGAAACAGAGGCTACCACTGACCCTTGGACCACTAAAATTTGCCATGAAGCAAGCCACATCCACATATTATAGGAATTAGAAAGTGTCAGTTGCTCAGTGGTGCCCAATCTTGGCGACCTCATGGACTGGACCCCACCAGGCTCTTCTGTCCATGGTATTTTCCAGCCAAGAATACTGGAATGGGTAGACAGTTCCTTTGCAAGGGGATCTTGACAAATTGAACCTGGGTCTCCCACGTTGCAGGCAGATATCTTATTGTCTGAGCCGTGCACATCAAGGACAAAGAGAATACCAGGTATTTCACTGACTAGCCGCCATACTCAAAGTCCAAGTCCAGGGTCAAATTGTCCTACTGAATGATTCCTTTAATGGTTGCTGCTAGTAATCCAGGCTCTAAAGTCAAAGAGAAAGTTGCTCAGGCATGTCTGAGCCTTTGTGACCCCATGGACTCAGCAGCCCATGGAATCTTCTAGGCCGGAATACTGGTGTGGGTAGCCTATCCCTTCTCCAGTGTATCATCCTGATCCAGGAATTGAACCGGGGTCTCCTGCGTTGCAGGCAGATTCTTTATCAACTGAGCTATCAGAGAAGCCCAATCTTGGCAGTAAGGCCAACCTCTAAACTGCATGTCCTATTACAAAGTGATGTGCACAGAATTAGATAAGTACAAGTAAGAAGGCTTCTAAGGAGCAAAATGACCAAGTGGTTGCTATTGAAAATATCTCTATATGAAAGAGTTTAGAAGTTCCAGGGAGATGTCTTGATTATGAAGCTTGCAGGGAAAGGAAAAAATAGAAGACAGAGCTTTGCAGGCCCACATTCATTCCATAATTCAGCTCTAACAGCTTAAATAGTATCTATCGCATACACTGTTCTCTGAGGCAGAAAAGGTTAAAGCTTAGAGTTCGGCAACTGGCAATCTGATCCAATTGCTAATCTAATCCACGGACCAGGAGCTGACTGCGGCTCAGATCATGAACTCCATTATACTCTTTGCAGCCAAAGATGTAGAAACTTCATAGAGCCAGCACAGAAAGACCAGAAGCTCTCTGTGGCTCAGATCATGAGCTCCTTATTGCCAAATTCAGACTTAAATTGAAGAAAGTGGGGGACACCACTAGACCATTCAGGTATGACATAAATCAAATCCCTTATGATTATGCAGTGGAAGTAAGACACAAACTGAAGGGACTATATATGATACACAGAGTGCCTGATGAACTATGGATGAAGGTTCATGACATTGTACAGGAGACATGGATCGAGACCATCCCAACAAGAAAAAAAAAATACAAAAAAGGAAAATGGCTGCCTGACGAGACCTTACAAAGAGCTGTGAAAAGAAGAGAAGTGAAAAGCAAAGGAGAACAGAAAATATATACCTATTTGAATGCACAATTCGAAAGAATAGCAAGGAGAGTTAAGAAAGCCTTCCTCAGTGATCAGTGCAAAGAAATAGAGGAAAACAATAGAATGGGAAAGGCTCGAGATTTCTTCAAGAAAATCAGAGATACCAAGGGAACATTTCATGCAAAAATGGGCTTGAAAAAGGACCAAAAATGGTATGTACCTTACAGAAGCAAAATACATTAATTAGTGGTGACAAGAATACACAGAACTGTACAAAAAAATCTCCATAACCCAGATAGTCACCATGGTGTGATCACTCACCTAGAGACATGCATCCTGGAATGTGAAGCCAAGTGGGCCTTAGGAAGAGGCACTACGTACAAAGCTAGTGGTAATTATGCAATTCCATTTTTAAATCCTAAAAGATGATGCTGTGAAAGTTCTGCGCTCAATATGTCAGCAAATTTGGAAAACTCAGAGGTGCCCACAAGATTGCAAAAGGTCAGTTTTCATTCCAATCCCAAGGAAAGGCAATGCCAAAGAATACTCCTTGCTTGGGCCTACAAAAAACACTACACTACACTTGCTTTCACCACAGCTCACAGTCAGTTGTTTGGCTTTACTGCACACAAGAGAGCACACCCAAGTTTTTTTGGTAAAAGTATTGACTTCTAAGTGTGTGTGTACCAAAGAGGGATACAATACTTTTATTTCAAGAACCAAGTAGACTTATTGATGTAACTTGTTTGTGTAAAATTTCTTGAGGAATGAAATTTTGCAAGTTTCATATTTGTGGTTTCTATTTAACTAAGCAGCCTATATTTTAGGTTGATATAATTTACTTCGTAGTAAAGTAAACACTGGCTGAGTGTTACCCTTTAACTGTTAGGAAACCAGTGATGTGTGATGTCACTGTTGCTCAGATTGAGAAACAGTGATGATCTGTGAGGATCTAGAGAGATTAGCTTTGTAGTGTAGTCATGCATTATTTGAATTTGCACTGTGTAAAATCAGACAAATTAGAAAAGTATCTGCAGAATGATTTGAAATGGCACGTAGTATTTTTCAGTAATTAAAGATGTGTTTCCTAAAGATGCATCAGTTGGTTCAGAAAACTGCATTAGATCTCCTTCATGATATCACACAATTACTGGGAACTTGATCTTGAGGTCTCTGATTGAAGAAGATCCTTTTCAGGTTTTGTCTGAAGAATTTGTGATAAAAGAACCATGTTATACATTTTCTATCTCTGATCCAGGTGAATCAGATGACTTTCCTTCACTCACATTTCCTCAAAAACGTTGGAATATAGTTGAAAGTGATCAGCTTAAATCTATTTGTTGGGGTGGGAGTGACCTTTCTATAGCGATCAATGAAAAGACGTCAAGAAAGAGCTCTTCACGATCAATGAAAAGACGTCAAGAAAGAGCTCTTGACTCTTTGCAACCCCATGGACTGTAGCCTACCAGAATTCTCCGTCCATGCGATTTTCCAGGCAAGAGTATTCGAGTGTGTTGCGTTTTCCTTCTCTAGGGAATCTTCCCGACCCAGGGATTAAACCCGGGTCTCCTGCGTTGTAGGCAGACGTTTTAGTGTCTGAGCCACCAGGAAGGCCGCCTCACAAGATATCTAAAACCGATAATATGAAAAATTTAGTACAACAGCTTAAATTTTATGGGTTTAGTAAAATACGACAAACTTTTCAAAGATCTCCTTCAGTAGCTGACTTTCTGGCAGAAAAAAAAAATCTCTGTTTTGAATATGGTGTTCATATTTTTTTTCACTTAGTTCAGCAATGTATGAGATTAATCCATGTGACCCAGTGAGTGTGTTCACATGGGTACTTAAAACTGACTTTAAAACTGAGAAAACATGTTATTGACTTTTGTTTTCTTTTTTCTTTTTCTTTTCTTTATTCTTTTTTTAAGTTGAGAACAGCTGGATATCAAAACATTTGAGATCTCAAAAATTTCCTAGCAAGTTTCAACAAGACACAAATCTTGAAGCCACTGAAAGTGGAACTTACTGTAGATATACAACATGATTTTACTTGTGGAACGCAGTAACTTCTAATATGTATGTATTTAAAACTGCTAATGGAGGTGTTTAGATGCTATTAACTTTGTATGCTTAAATGAATCAGTTTTGTAGTTGAGCTATGCTTTTCTGTTTTACCGTGCTTTAAAAAGTCATTAAATTTTCTTCTTGAGTTTTAGATGCACTTCTATCATAATCTGAATTTTAAACGAGTCCATGCCCAGCTTTTTGTAAGAAGAAAAAGAATAAACTGGAATTAAAAATGTCTCTCCAGTATCTTCATTAATTCATGATTACAAGAAGAAGCATGTTAAAGCAAGGAGCAATGTGGATTATCATAAATATGCTTTTCTTTCTGAAACTAGAGGAGTGTATTTTCAGGTTCAACACGTTTAAGTGTGCCTTTCATACGAAAACCTTCTACTAGCCAGATAACTGGTAATACAAGTGCCCCAAATCAAAGGGATTTTTCTTCTCCATCATTAACGTCAGTTAGAACACCAGCGCAAACTGTGATAGATCAACCTATGGTTTACAATCACTTGAACATTTTTCCATCAACACTCACATAGCAGCTACATCCAACAAAAGATCATATTGAGAATTTTGCTACTATGACTACCTCTACTTCACAGTACCACATCTTATCGCCATGGCAGAGCAGTTATTTTGGACTAATGGTTGAGATGTCTAACTTTCCAGTTACATACAGAGATATGTGAGCCCTATATGATACTTTCTCTAAGCTGGAACATGCAGGCAATTCATGGTTCCTAGTGCCAATGACCGCTGATACATCTGCTGCCTCTCTTTCAAGGTTAACTCATCAACCATCTTCCTTATATGGAAATTATCCTAATTACAACCGATCTAACAAATATGTGTCAAATATGCAGGATAATGAAGAGTGAAATTAATGTTGGTACATGTTAACAAATCCCTACATCTCTTAATTGAACAATAAGGTATATATTCATATTCATAGTTTGTTTTTTTAATAAGAGTAAAATTAGAATTTCCTTCAATGTCTGACTATTGGACAGTGCTTTAATATAAAGACTTCAGTTCAAGAAAACTTTTGATATGTATCCCATGTAAATTAAACAATCACTTGTTTTTTAAAAAAAGGAAATTAAAGTAAAGGGAAAAGAAGTAATGGATAAAGTGACTTTTGAAACCATCCAGGCTGATCTGAATGGATATCAAAATTAGGATGATACGGGAGAAATAACAGATACAAATCTAACTGAGGCAAGGCAAAGGCACAATATATACCTTATAGCTGTCTCAGGTGCATCCTATTCTGTCACTTAAAATAAAGAGAGGTTAGACATGAGGTTGTCTCCATTAGAAACTATGTTTCACACTTGAAAATATATGTGGTGTAGCCTGCTCAGTTATCATGATCAGCATAATAATATCAGAGAGAAGATGACAGAGTGAAAAATTGTAACATGGCATAAAATAGTATGGTATTATAAAGGGTCACTTTTACTCTTCTGTCTTTAATGCGTGTGTTTATTGCCTACCAACAGGATTTCACCCTATATTTCCAAATGCATAATTTGATATTACTTTCCTGTTCCTGTAAAGACAGACTTACATCCTTCTGTGGAATGCAACACCTCAGTTTGGTTCAGATGTTCTTGGATGACCTGATATCTGCTTGCCTTAGTAGCTTCACTAAGTTCCTCTTTCGTTGTCCTTCTGTAGCTATGAAAGGCAAACTATTTTCAGGCATGCTAAGTCTCTTCTCACAACTTTGCTTCAACCTTTTCTTGCAGCTGGAAGGTGAATGTGTTAGCCTTCCTACCAAAGTAAGCACAGATATCAGGCCTTCTATGTGTTTACACACTTTTACTTATGTATCTTGCACATCAGCAAACATATAGCTCCTTCCAAATGACGTGTTTTAAGTACTTCCTGAGTTAGCAATAAAGAGATGTAATAACCAATCAAAAGCTATATTCATTACTCAACAAAATCCCATATCCTCCACTATTGCTATAATTGACCCTTATAATTGACTGAGAATGTTTTCCTTTATCAAATATGTATTATATTTATGTGAAAGACAAATGAGGTACTTCAAATTATAAAATGATTGTATGCTCTCAGCAAATTTGCAGTCTATTAGAACCCATTTTAAGCGTTTTGTTTCAGCCTGCACTTGCCTAAAATTCAATAGCAATTATACATAAATATAAAACAAAGAATAAGCATTCAGTTTAATCATCTATCAAAGTCATGGAGAAAACATGGCCCAAAGTCAATGGCTGCTCCTTAATATACTGTGCAATGAAATATTCTGAGCAGAATATCTGCTTGCTGGTCTGTTCTATACAGACTCTTATGAGCTCTATTTAGAACTGTGGGCAATCGCAACTTGTAGCCATTCCTTTAGACAGTGGTGGAAACATGGAGTCATGTCCGTGTGTTTGTGTGCTACTTCACATACGGCAACATCAAGTTAAGGTCATCATTCTCATTCTTCCAGCTAATTGACAGTGAGGCCTGGGAAATCTGTGTAGATAAGGGCACATTCACAGCAGCACTTTTTTTTTTCTTGCACTGAAAATTGTCTTTAAAATGCAGGTCAGAGTACTATGCATTAGAGAATTAAGCATTTTGCAGCACATCTGAGTCACTGAAATTGGTGTCTTTAACTATCATTTCAAGCACTAAGTTAAATGGCCTCAGTTTAGATTTCAAGCATCTTGATGTGTAGGCAAATGTACGTGCTTTGAGCACAATCAACACAAATGTGATTGAACCTTCTATTTCTTTGCCTTGTGCAGACTATTCCTTCTGACTCCCTTTCAGCTTCTTTTCATAGTCTACCTTGAGTGAAAGATCCTTCTCAAAGATAACAGGATTAATCTCCATAGATCTTTGGGATATCCAATAAAAGCCATGGCTATGGGCATCAAGATATCTCAAGTTGACAAACCTGTGTTTCTATCCACTCCTGAATATTATCAAATTGTTGCACATATTATCAAATTGTGTCTCAATCATCCTACCTAGGGAAACCTGGTTACGTCCTCACATTTCATGACACATTAAAACTTTGATCTATTCTTATATGTCTTTATTGTATCAGTGTTTACAATCCTGATAACATTAAGAAAATATAGGTCAGTACATTAGTTAGACAGTGTGCATGATTCCATTTTTTTAAGTCTGGTGTCTAAAATAGTAAAAGTGCAAAAGAAAATTTCTGGAACAAAACTGCAGAAATTTTGAGAAAAAGACAGATAACATGACGGGTAGGATCAGAGGATGGAATTGGATGCTTAAAGTATAACAAGCAAATAGGTAAATGCAGGACACAAAGGTCAGTGTGACTTCAATACTGTTTCCCGACAATATCATTTTATGTTACCAATCACAGAATAGTCTTATATACAAAATATTCTAAGATACCCTGAGATGTAGAACAAAGATGCATCTTTTAAAGTGTTCTTGTTTAGGATGTCACTAGCGTGAAACCATTTAACTAGAAAAATAATTTCCCACATTTGGTCAAGGGAAAAAAAAAGTGTGAGAGAGAGAGAGAGGGAAAAAAAATGGAATTAGTAAGAGTTCCTGAGTAAGAATTCTCAATTTTCTTTTTTTTTTTTCCTGCTATTTGTGATTTGGGCATATAAGAGTGTGGCAGGGCTTCTGTGTGTGTGCATAGGAATAAAATGTGTTTGTGTATGTCTGGGTGTTCTTTTTGACTTCCACTTTACAGATTTTTTCCCTGAAAAAAAATGATTAACCCAGAAATACAAATAGGGAAATGAAATACAAATGAAAATGACCTTAGAAAAGACTACTTTCTCTGTTCACAGGGGTGAATTGAAAAGATTGAGAACAATTAGTTAATGATCAAGCTACTTCAGTAAAACAGCTAAAAACTCTGGAACTCTCACAGTTAGCCAAGAATAAGTTGAGAGGGACCTTAGATGTCTACTATCTCACAATAACAAAACAGCCTACCTCTATTATGGCAGTGACAGAGAAGGCTAATTCGACATGTGGATTTTCAATCAGATCACCATGTAATGGGATATTCCCTCCCTTCCTAGCCAGGAAGATACTGTTAAAAATGATGGAGAGCAGGTAGGCTGCACATTCATTATTAATGAAAAATACTCTTGGGAATCAAATGAAACAAAGAATGACATTTGGAATTCTGTCCCTACAAGGTGGAACATACCTTCCCCATGCCCAAGAGTATCAGAAAGAGAGTTAAAATAGACAGAAGGTATAACATCCATATTCTTCTCACCTAATATCTTCAAATTCCAATCCGCGCCCCACTGCTAAGCTGCTGACTATACAGGACTTCTGGCTTCAGCTGTCTGTGGCAACCAGCCAATAAGAATTTTATCAATATAATTTATTTTGATATGCATTGATAGTGCGTGTCTTTAAAAGGCCACAAGACTTCAGAGCTGACTCGAAGAGGAAAACTTTGTACTCTCTGTCTTCAATTTCATGGGGCTTCCATATACATTTCCTTACCTTCACAATCCTCACCCTTCATGTGTAGACAAAAACTGCAACATTAAGAGAAGAGGAATGGCTTCTTCACAGAGAAGGCAATAGGGAAAGTAAAAATGAAGCAGGTGGCCTACCTCCCTATATGCTCAGCAAAGTCAGCCCATATAAGTATTTCTAAGGGATACTAGCATGCATAGGTCAAAGATGCTGCTCCCAGGATTACAGAGCTTGATTGAGATATTTTAATTATATTTTACTTCTCATCTTCTTCCTCAGGTAACATACCAGGCATGCTAACACCTCCAAAAATGGGGAGGTCTGGGAAGTACTTAGAGACAATGTCTGCTGCTGCAGAAGACCAAGGTTGTACATTCAAGTGGTATGTGGGGTAAGGGTTCCATCTCAGCATTCCTCATGACTTTGCAGAAATTTTCCATCCCTGGAGAGCTCTCCAAAGTCTTTGTAAAAAGTATATTTTGAGGGAGGATAGGAAGGAAACTGACAAGAACTCTGTGATTTCTCACTGTCCTCAATCTCACTTATCACACTATGTACTATGAGAGATTAATATGCTTTATGAACCATCCCACAAGCCGTGCCTGCACTTAATTTTTGATGTTCTGTTGTGTCTGACACTCTAAGATCATTTACTGCATTATACTGGGCTCTCTTTCATTGGGATAAGGCAGAGTTTGCTCAAATTCATATCCATCGATTCGGTGATGCCTTGCAACCATCCCATCCTCTGTGTTTCCCTTCTCCTCCAGCCCTCCATCTTTCCCAGTGTCAGCTTCTTTCCAGTGATTTGGCTGTTGGCCTCAGATGACCAAATATTGGCCCTTCAGAATCAGCATCGGTCTTTCTGTGAATAGTCAGGGTTAATTCCCTTCATGGTGGATTTCTTTGATCTCTCTGCTCTTCACAAGACTCTCAAGATTCTTCTCCAGCCCCACAGTTACAAAGCATTGATGCTTTGAAGCTCGGTTCTTGTGGTCCTTCTCTCAGCTCCATACACGACTGTTGGTAAACAAGTTTGTATATTCAGATCTTTGCCAGGAATGTCTTCACATTTTAATATGTGGAATAGATTAGTCAAAGCTTCTCATCCAAGGGACAGAGTCTTTCAGTTTCATGGGTGCAGTCCATGCCCGAAGTGGTGTTGTAGGTCAAGAAAACAAAATATTTCACTGATTTCATTTTCTCTTCATTGATGCGCCTGGAAATGATGGAGCAAATTCCGCTTTCTTAGTTTTTTGAATATTGAGTATCAATCCAGGTTTTCCACACTCCTCTTTCACTTTCATCGAGAGGCTTCTTGTTCCTATTCTTCTGTCATTCGGGTGGTGTCATCATGTTAATTAAGGTTATTCATAACTCCTACATAAATTTTATTTCAAGCTTGAGATCCATCTAGGATTTTATTTTTCATGATGTTCTCTGCACAGACGTTAAATAAGCAGAGTAACAGCATATAGTTTTGACATATTCCTTTCCCGATTTTGAACCAGTTAATTGCCCCATGTCCAATTCTAACTGTTGTGCCTTGATTAGCATACACATTTCCCAGGAGGTAGTCTGGTATTCTTACCTCTTTAATAATTTTCCACAATTTGTTGTTGTGGTTGTGTGTATGCTTCACAGTGTACACGTCATTAACAAGGACAATTAAGCAGATAACAATGATTTTATGATATTCCCATGCTTTTTCTACGATCCAAAAATCAAGTAATAATTATGATCAAAGCACTAACTACACTTGCCCGTTTTTTTTTTTTTTTTGTTTTTTGGTTTTTTTGGTCGTTGTTGTTGCTGTTGTTGCTTTCTCTCTTTATCAAGTAGTCAAACAACAACTGGTAGTTTCCTGTGAACTTCCCATATTACTTCTACAAGAATTAAATTATGTCCATGGCAGTCTCTGGCCTTCAACACCGACTGAATGGAGTCAAACTTTGAGATCCGAAATCTGGCATGTGTACTCCGGGAAAATGTCAGGAACGTTAAAAATATTGCTAGATATATTCAAGTGCTGACTTTTCGAACCAAATTATGCTATTATATTTTATGTGGAAAAGTTCTGCATTCCTCCATGTTGATGACAATCCCTCATTGACAGACATTTCAGGGAGAGGACGGTAGAAAAACAACAACAACAAAATGTGCTTGATTGCATGTCAGAAGTCAAAGTTGTACCAATTATGTGTGTTTGAATGGGGCTTCCCATCACATAGATTAATTCATGTCAACTAATATTTCATGTTTTGTTATCAAGAGAAAAAAAAAAAAGAATAACAGAGCTTGCCTGGAAAACTGATAAGTTCCAAAAAGGCAGAAATGTAGGAGAACTTGAAATGCATCTTTCTCAATGAATGGATTACAAATTATACGTTTATACTGCCTGAAAATAGTTCTCCCAGAGCATCAGATCAATACTAACAGAATACCATGGTCACCAGAGTGGCCCATGTGGATATCAGACATACCTGGATGGAAAGGAATTAAGATGGGAGAAGGAGGATGAGATGAAGCAAGACAAAACCTCTGTCTTAGAATAAGAGACACAGATGCATAGAACAATTTTATGGACTCTGAGGGAGAAGGTGAGGGTGGGACGTTCTGGGAGAATAGCATTGAAACATGTATATTATCATATGTGAAAGAGAACACCATTCCATGTTCGATGCATGAGACAAGGGCTCAGGGCCGGGGAAATGGGATGATCCAGAAGGATGGGATGGGGAGGGATGTGGGTGGGGGGTCCAGGAAGGGGAACACATGTAAACCCATGGCTGATTCATGTCAATGTATGGCAAAAACTATTACAATATTGTAAAGTAATTAGCCCCCAACTAAAATAAATAAATTTATAAAAAAAAAAATATTGCTAGATATATTCAAGTGCTGACTTTTTGAACCAAATTATGCTATTATATTTTATGTGGAAAAGTTCTGCATTCCTCCATGTTGACGACAATCCCTCATTGACAGACATTTCAGGGAGAGGACGGTAGAAAAACAACAACAACAAAATGTGCTTGATTGCATGTCAGAAGTCAAAGTTGTACCAATTATGTGTGTTTGAATGGGGCTTCCCATCACATAGATTAATTCATGTCAACTAATATTTCATGTTTTGTTATCAAGAGAAAAAAAAAAAGAATAACAGAGCTTGCCAGGAAAACTGATAAGTTCCAAAAAGGCAGAAATGTAGGAGAACGTGAAATGCATCTTTCTCAATGAATGGATTACAAATTATACGTTTATACTGCCTGAAAATAGTTCTCCCAGAGCATCAGATCAATACTAACAGAATACCATGGTCACCAGAGTGGCCCATGTGGATATCAGACATATCTGGATGGAAAGGAATTAAGATGGGAGAAGGAGGATGAGATGAAGCAAGACAAAACCTCTGTCTTAGAATAAGAGACACAGATGCATAGAACAATTTCATGGACTCTGAGGGAGAAGGTGAGGGTGGGACGTTCTGGGAGAATAGCATTGAAACATGTATATTATCATATGTGAAACAGAACACCATTCCATGTTCGATGCATGAGACAAGGGCTCAGGGCCGGGGCAATGGGATGACCCAGAGGGATGGGATGGGGAGGGAGGTGGGTGGGGGGTCCAGGAAGGGGAACACATGTAAACCCGTGGCTGATTCATGTCAATGTATGGCAAAAACTATTACAATATTGTAAAGTAATGAGCCCCCAACTAAAATAAATAAATTTATAAAAAAACAAAACAAAAAAAAAACCTCTGTCTTGTGGGTGGTGGGAGATGGAGAAGCAGGAAAGAGATTTCCAGAAGAAGGCAAGCCCCTTCACTAAAGGGTAAATTACTTTGGACTGAAAGGAAGCATGGTAAAACAACTGATGAAATATAAACTGTATAGAGCAGGAGTCACACAGACAATGTGTGATGTGACCCTACATGCCCCAAATTGCAATACAGCTCAATCTGTGTGCATGGGGTCTGGAAGCTGGAACAGAGGATTTAGAAAGCCCTCCTGGGAGAGGACTGCTGTTGACTATGTGGAGATGGCATGATGGAACAAGTACAATTAGTTGTGCTGTAGGAAATTCCTGTTGAGCATTCCCAAACTGCCAAAGAGGCAGGACCTTACTTGCTGTGTCACACTCAGGAGGTAGAGATACCATTGCAGCTCCTTCTCTTCCCACCTTTTGAAAGCTACTACAAGGCAATAGAAAAAGACCAGCCAGAAGTACCACTCATGCTTCTTCAACCTCAGGATAGAAAAGGATCCCATTAAAGCCAAATATTTTCTGCCCATGGCTGCTATCTCCTATTGATAATTGGCACTGCCAGGTTCCAGCAGTCCAAGCAGCTGTACCACCCCCTGTGCTCACCAAGAGAGACCCCAGTGCTCCACAAGTGTCTCAGGGCAGACTCCTTTGGTGACCACATGTAAAAGAAGGATAAAAATTACATCTGAGACCAAGGAACAGAGCCATTAAGGCAGTGGCTAGCATATCTTCCAACCAGCTGAGCATGCTGCAGATTAAATATACATGATTGATGACACGGACATTGTGTCTATGAAATACATCAAAAGACAGTAAGAGTTCAAATGAAAGAAAATGCCCAGCCTCAGGCAGCTGTAAGAATGCACATGTGTTATAGCAGTTTTGAGTCTGAGCTCTCCCTAGAGAGATCCAGAGTCCAACTCTCTCCACCTCTGGAGAGCTTTCAAAAGAGGTGCAATTGTCCTGTGACTCATGTTGGGGACTAGGATGCTAATCAGATGAGACACAAGGCAATATGTATTATTCTTCTGATGCTTTGAATTCTTGTGTTGTCAGTGCACTATTTTTCTCAGTTGTAGGCTTCTTTATTACTGCATATTGATTTGGTATTTTAAGATTATTTTGACCATTTATTTATGTATATATACTTCTATTTTTACTTTGGTTTCCTATTTTCTGTGCCTTTTGCCGATGGTGCCCATCTTCATTTTTAAATAGATGTATATTTCTATATTAACTGTGATTTTCTGCTATTCTGTGGGGGCTGTATCTGATCTTAGCATATTTGCTTTCTTTATTTGTCAGTTGTCGCTCTGCTCTGGTGTTGTTTTTTTCTTGAGATTTATTTGATCAATTTTCTCTATGAATCTGCCATCTACGCTGTTGTGTCTATTGTGCGTGCTACTGTTGGTTTTGTTTCCTTGCCATTTATCTATGCTACTTTTTTAATCTCCTCAAACACTTATTATGGTATTGTGGTTCTCTGAACATAAGTTGACCCTGATCGTGCAGGGTCCCAGCACTGAGACCAGGATCATACTTCCTGTCTACAGTGAATATTAACTAGGACAGTCTCCATGAAGGTTCCCTTTTTAATCTAAAATGCACTCCACCCCACTGCCTGAACAACCCAGAGCTGACGCCTCATGCCTCACAGCAAGCATGACAGAAACACAAACCAAATCATTGGCAGATAGACTGCCTAATGTCAGATTAACCCAATAGATACCTGCGAATGACACAAACAGATATGGTCCCACCATTAGACAGGGAAGACTCAGCTGTAGACTCAAGAACATAATTGCCATCTCTTCAACTCCAAAGCCCACACTAGCCACTTGACCAAACTTATCGACTTGGAGTGGACACTAGGACCAATAACGATAACCCAGAAGTCTGGGAAGAAATGACTGTAAACACAGTGAATAGGTAAATGTGAAGACAGAGAAATATGTTGTGGGCAAAGGGACATGGGAAAAACTCAAAGCATAATTAAAGAAGAAATGAGAACACTCCCTGAAAAAGACTTGGGAGTAATGATAGTAAAGATGATCAAACATTCCAGAAATAGAAGGGAAAAGACAAGAAATATTCTTGAAGTGCCTGGCAAAATGAATAAGCAACAACAAGTAATTAACAACCAAAAAACTGACATTGGTATACTATAGGCTAATACACATCGTTGTCCTGCTGAAGCCAACACAACATTGGAAAGAAAACATCCTCCTATTTACACATTGAAGTTTAACAAGAAATACAAGTGTTCAATGATACAACAGACCTGACAAAGTTATTTGGTACTTACAGGACATTTCACAAAAACACAGCAGAATATAAATTTTTCTAAAGTGAAAACAAAATCTCTCCAGGATAAATCACAAACTGAATCTCAAATCAAGCCTTGGTAAATTTAAGATAATGGAAATTGTATCAAGCATTTTTTTTTTCTTTTGAATCACAATGCTATGATTTACACCAGACTTTGGCCAGGGGGAAGGGGTGGTCATTCTAAAATACACAATTACATGTCCGCTAACAAATATGCCTCTACACCTCTATGTGGCCAAGCGATCACTGATGAATTCAGAGAAAATGAAAGAATAAGTTTAGAAACAAATAATACTTAAAACATGATTATCTAAAATTTATGATGCACACTAAAGCAGTAAAAGAGTGAAGTTGATAAATTCTACACATCTCAAGTAATCAACCTAACCTAGGTTTGTGGCACAACCCCCAAACTCATCCTCAGTAAATCTAAATCATTGACAGAAAGAAGAAAAAGCAGACAAAACTCCTAAAAGTGAATAGAAGGGAGAACATGATAAAAAATCAGAGCAGAAATTAAAGAAAATATAATGATGAAAAAATAGCCAACGTCAATATCATTAAAAAGAGTCTCCTGGAGAGGAAAAAAAAAAAGATATATCATGAGCCAGACTTATCAAGAAAAAGAAAAAAAGAAAAACACTTAAATCAGTAGAATTTGTGATACAAAAGGAGACAATATAACTGATACTACAGAAATAACAAACGATCAGAAGAGACTACAACAAACAATTATAAGTCAATAAAATTTAGAATCTGAAATCCATGGACAAACGCTCAGAAATTCAAATAAGAAGAAACAGAAAATATGAACACAGCTATTAGAAACACTAATGTTGAAACTGTGATGGAAAAATTTTCCAGTAAACACAATTAAAGCCATATGGCTTTCCAGGGAAGTTTTATGAACCATTGAGAGAACCGCTAACACTTAAGCTTCTGAAACTCTTCCACAATTCTAGAGTAGAAGGAAAACCCACAAACTCATCCTACAAGGTCACCATCACCCTGATACCGACAGCAAGATAACACAGAAAAGGAAACTTAGAGACCAATATCACATAGATGAACAGAGTCAAACATAGTTAACAAAATGCGACCAAGAAAATTCATCAATCCCTTAAAAGGATCGAACACCATTATTAAGTGGGGTTTATCCACGATATGCAAACATTCTTCAGTAGCTGCATATCAATATATATTGAAGGATTAAAACTATATGATCATCTCAACAGATGTTGAAAAACCTTTGACATAATTTAACAAGTGTTTGTGATAGAAACTCCTGAAACTGACCATAGCAAAAACTACCTCAACTTAACAAAGGCACACTAATCAAAACTACAATGGAGCATCACCTCATACCATTCTAAATGGCCATCGATAAAAACAAATCTACAACAGGGGGCTTCCCTGCTAGTCCAGTGGCTAAGGCACCATGATCACAATGCAGGGGTCCCAGATTTGATTCCTGGTCATGGAACTAGATTCCACATGCAGCAAATGACATTTGTCACAACCAGATAAAGAAGTAAATATATGTGTATATATATATATATATATATATATATATATATATATGTGTGTGTGTGTGTGTGTGTGTGTGTGTGTGTGTGTGTATAATTGTATAATAATATATGAAGGAGATGGTGTAGAGAATACAGAATTCTCCTGCCCTCCTGCACTATTGTTAGGAATGTAATTGAATGCTGCCACGTTGCCTAACACTATGGGAGTTCTTTAGATAACCAAGAATAAAACTACCATATAAGCCAACAATCCCACTATTTGCTATATACTCAAAGGAAATGGTAATTTAAAAAATTATATGTACCCCAGTAACCATTATAACACCATTTATAATAACCAATAAAGGGAAGCAACCTTAGTGCCCATGGAAAGAAAAATGGATAAAGAAGCTATGTTACATATATAGGATGAAAAATTACTCACCCATAAAAAGAAACAAAATTGGATTATTTGTAGAGTTACAAATGAATCTAGAGCCTATGATGCAGTGAAATAATTCAGAAACAGAAGGGCAAATATTGAATATTAATGCATATAAATGGAATCTCTAAAATAGGTACTGAAGAATCCGTTTGGAAGGTAGAAAGAGATGCAGTCATACAAAACAGACTTGTGGACACAGAGTGGGATGGAGAGAATGGAATGAATTGAACAAATTGCACTGACAGATGTAAAATACCAAATATGTAGTAGAGAGCTAATGAGGAGTTCCTGCTCAGTGCTATGAAATGCTTTAGTGGAGAGTGTGGTGCGCTAGGAGAGCAGACCCCTGAGGGATATGGGAGGACTGTTCAAAAGGGAGGCTCAGCTATATTCACTAATAACTGATTTATTTTACTATGCAGCAGAAACAAACACAACATTGTATATTTCTTATACTCCAAATTTCAATCGTTTTGTTTCAAGTGAAGCTAGAAAATCAGTCCTCAGCCAAATTGTGCAAGTGACAAGAACAGCATCACAGTGTGTGTCATGGAAAATGTGTAACCGGGACTGCTTTAGTATGTATAGACAAAGAAAAAACAACAACAACAACAACAAAAAAAGAACTTAAAATACAGAGCTAAGTTACCCAGAATAAATTCAGGCTCTACACTTAGGTGTCCATTCACTTGACCCTTGTCATTGTTTCTAAAAGTAAAGAAGATGTTTTTAAAATAATATAAACATGTATGGTTATATGTTTTCCTAAATTGATGCCACAAATTAATGAAAACATAAATTCCCTCAGGTTTTAATAAGTAGGAGCAAGCCTTTGAGTTTCAGAACATTGGTAGGCAGGAATTAGTAAACATAGGCTAAAGCTGAGATGCTGCACAAGAATCCTTTTTTCTTTTTTTTTTTTAATTCTAGAATGTGTGCTAATGACTGAGAAAAATGCATAGCCTAAAAGGGACTAATTATGGTTCTTCATCAGGGCTTTCATCCTAAGAAGGTTTTAATCATGTGGAGCAACTTCTCAAGTAATGTGAAATGCTGCTCTGAAGAAGGATGGGAGGAGCCAGGTTTTACAGAAGTTTTGGTACAACGATCAGGTGTGGAGGTTGTCCAAATATTATGGTTAACAAAATAAAATCAGGACACAGCAATTGAATGGATTGAGATATTTTCTACCTATGGGAAGATGAAAGAATCTGGGCCCCTTGAAATAATTTCTTTGTTAAGCACCTTAACTACGCTGGGAAAGATTGAGGGAAGGATGAGAAGGGAACGACAGAGGGTGAGATGGCTGCAAAGAATCACCGACTCAAAAATCATGCATTTGAGAAAGCTCTGGAGATTTGAAAGGCAGGGGAACCCAGGGTTTTTGCTGTACATGGAGTCGCAAAGAGTCAGACAAGACTGAGTGGTGAACGACATCAAAAAATTGGTATTGGCAGTGCTTGGGGGACTTTGTCATTGTACATGTGATGATAAGTGAGACTGAGGATAATTAGAAAGAACACAACTCTTGTTGGTTTCATTCCCTCAAAACATGCTTCTCACAATGTCTTTTGAGAGCTTTCCAGAGAAGGAGAACTTGTCAGGTGTCATGTGGTATCCTGAGATGGAAACCTTACCCTATATGCCACTTGGATCTACAACCTTGGTCTTAGGCAGAAGCAGGCATTGTCTCTAAATATGTGCAGAGCTGCCCATCTTTTGATGTGTTAACAGTCATGGTATGTGATCTGAAGGATGGGGTGAGAGGTAAACAAACTTATAGCCTTTCAATCAAACTCTGTAATCCTGGGAGAAGCATCTTTGACTTGTGTATCTTAGTCACCCTTAGGAATGCTTACAAGGGGTTACATTACTGAGCATGTATGTAGGTAGGAAACTGAATCCATTTTGACTTTACCACTGGCCTTCTCTGTGAATAGACCATTCCTCTTCTCTCAATGTCACAGTTTTTGTCTTCAGATGAAGGTTGAGCATTGTGGAAGTGTGTGAATGCATATGAAATCCCCATAAAACTGAAGATAGGGAGTACAGTTTTCTTATTTGAATCAGATCTCAAGACTTTTGGCTTTACAGATACGCACTATCAATGCATCTCAAATATTCATAAAATTCTTATATGATGATGGTCACACAGATTTGAGGCCAGACGACCTGCTTGTTAGCAGCGAGGTGGGGCTTGGATAGTTCAGGTATTATGTAAGAAGAATGTGAGCCATGTTATAACTTCCTTTTAATTTAACTGTCTATCTCATCCACTTGGGAAGGGGGAAGGTGACTTCCACCATGTGGGAACAGAATTCCAGGTTTCGTTCTTAGTTTCATTTGATGCCTAAGTGTGTTTATTACTGGTGAGTGTGATGCTTCCTATAGGAAGGTCATATCCTATTAAAGGAAGGCCCGGATGAAACTCCAGGCCTCTACATGGCCTTCTGTGGTACTGCCATATTAGAGGCTGGGTGTTTTGTTATGGCCAGACATAATAAACATTAAGGTCCCACGCATCTTTTGCTGGGCTGATTGGGAGAGCACCAGGGTTTTTAATTATGTTTGGATGGAGTAGCTTGGTTATTATTGAAATGCTTTCAACCTTTGACACATCCATTTGTCTTGCACTTTGAAAAGAAAAAAGACTTTTGAATGAGCATTTTAATTTCTGCCTGTTTATATTTTTGAATGAATTATTTCCTCAGCAGAAATTTCTAACAGAAAAGTCCAAAAGAGAGCCCAGACATACATTCACAAACACATTTTTAATCTGATGCACACACACACAAGCACAGTCATGATCTGATATGCTTAAACACAATTACAAAAAGAAAAGAAAAGCCAAGGACTCGCTGAAGGACACCTATGAGCTTCCCAGAGTTCCTCTGATATGTCTCTCGGCTTAGTTTTGGAAATTATTTTGTACTTGAATGATTTCTCTCTAGTGACTTTTTAAATCAGAATGTTTTAAAAGATATAACTTTGTTGTGCATTCCATGGGATCTTAAAATATTTTGCATGTAAGACTATTCTGTGATTTGCTAAAATGAAAATAATTTGTAGGGTAACAATACTGAAGTCGTATTTACCTATTTCGGCCCTGCAGTTACACATTTGCTTGTTAAATTTTAAGCATCCAATTTTATCCTCTGACCTTCTCCCATCAAATTTCTACTTCTTGTCTCAATCTTCTGTGTTTAACTCACTTACATTTTTGTTCTAACTTTTACTATTTTAGGCACCAATTATAAAATAAATAAGTAAAGGAAAGAAAATTGAACTCTTGTACAATATTTCCCTAAGGTATTGAGCTATTTTCTCTGTCAACTTTTGAGAATTAAAGGTACTGATATGATAAAGCCATATGGGAACTGATCACCAAGCTAATGTATCATGTAACCAGGCTTCCCATGGTAGGGCAATTGAGGTATAGTTTAATAACATGTTTTCTGGAGGGAACAAAAACAGTAGTTTTGCCACATGATATAGTGACTGCCCTTATGCATGCCTTTCCCACTTACCACAGAGCACTAAGGGAGTTAATCCTGTTCTTTTTGAGAAGGACCTGCCACTCAAAACAGAACAGGAAAAAAGATAAAAGGGAGTGAGAAGGGATAATCAGTACACGGCAATGAAATAGAAGACATGATTGCTTTTAAGGTGCTATTTCTCAAAGCATGCAATTTGACTACATAGTAAAATGCCTGAAACCGAAAACCAGACCATTGGACTTTGGGCTTGAAATGATAACTAAGGACACCGATTTCAATAACTCTTACAATGGCTGCAAAATGCTTACCTCTCTAAAGCACAGTATTCTCAGCCAAATTCAATGAAAACTTTCAGTGAAAGAAAAAGAGTGTGCTGTGTGGACACCTCCCTTTTCTACACAAATATTCCACAGCTGTCACTGTCTAAAGGAACGTCCACAAAGTGCAGATTGCCAAGATCCCTAGGTAGTGTTCATGACAGTCTGCATAGTCCAAAGGCAGACACTCTGCTCGTTGTATTTCGTTGTGAACTATATGAAGGATCAGCCATTGATTTTGATCCCTCCTTACTCCATTACTTTTCTAGATGATTATCAGGAATGATTCCTTTTTTTTGTTTGTTTGTTTTTTCATAAGTATCTCTATAACTACTACTGAATTTTAGGGAACTGCGGCCTGAAACAACATGCTTAGTATGGGTTCTTATAGACTGTAAACTTCATAAGAGCAGCAATCATTTTATAATTTGAATTCCGACATTTCACATTCATGTAAATATATATATATATTTCTCAATGGAGAAAATATTCTCAGTAAGTAGGAAAGGCCAATTATGGTAATAGTGCAGGTTACAGGATGTTGTTGAGTAGTGTATATAGCATTGGATTGGTGACTACTTTTCATTATTGATAATTCAGTAAGTACTTACCAAATGTCATTTGCATGGTCTACGTTTTAGCTGATGTGAAAGATACATAAAGAAAAGAGGGTAGACGCAAAACACATTGAAGACCTGATACCTGTGCTCACCTTGGTAGGAGGGTGAACAGAGGTTCCTTCCATCCACAAGAAAGGGTTGAGGCAAAGTTGTAAGAAGGGGCTTAGCATGTCTGAAAGCAGTGTGTGTGTGATTGTAGCTCCAGAAGAACGGTGTAACAAAATGATAATGAAGCTACTATGGAAAACAAATATCTTGTCTTCAAAGAACTTAACCATCCTGAGGTGCTGTAATCACTACAGGAATTTATTTTGTCTCTGAGGGAACAGATAAACAAAATCTACATATGCATTAGAAAATATAGGGTGGAATCACCGTGGCGGGAAATAAAAGTATGCTTTAAGGACAGCAGAGCTAAAATGACCCTATACAATACCACTTGTAAAATCCTATCTTGTGCTGAGCATGTTCCAGTAACTGATCATGTCCTGTAATCTTTGGTATCACAGCGATGGTATAACAGTTATCCTAATTTTGGACATGCTACAATATCTATATTTTCAAGTATGAAATGAATTTCTATAATGAAGACAATCTCCTGTCTAATGTCTTAAGACTCTACTGCTGCTAAGTCATTTCACCTGTGTCCAACTCTGTGCGACCCTATGGACAGCAACCCACCAGGAGCCTCATTCCACGGAATTCTCCAGGCAAGAATATTGGAGCGGGGCATCATTTCCTTCTTCATCTTAAGACTCTACCTGTACCTAAAAGAATATCATGTAACTGTGAATGCAATAAGGTACGTACTGTGTATGTGTACTTTTTTAAATTGTATTTGTATCTCTTCCTTCACCCGTACCATCCTCATTTAGACACCCATTCATTTCAGCAGGGATGATTTCCCAAATCACTTTACATCCATTAACTCTTTTCCCTTTGCTCTCATTTTCTTGTTTACAAACAATAGATTAGGTGCCATTTACCTAGGATGCCTAATGGATGTTTTCTTGAACTGAAGAGTTTATAAAAGAGTGCAGAAGAATAGCCAGACATTGAAATAAAGCCTTAATTTACTCTTCATTGTTTCAAAATAGAAAACAAAACTGTGCAGATGAATGTGTAACTTTATTGTTCAAATACAAGAATTGTAGGTATTTGTTGACATCTCCCAACATAAATTTTAATCTTCATTAGGTTCCATAAGCTGATACTTATTTGATAGGTCAGTTTTAATTAGCATGGTTTTCACATAAGGAATATCGTTGATGAATTGACTTGAAAGAGCGGAGGTGGATGTATAAGCGATCGTTGGCACTGGGGACCTTGAGTTGCCTCTCTGTTGCTGGTTAGGAAAAGGACTGTCATGGACTGACATATCGTTATACATATCTGGAAATGTAGAAGGTTCCACCATCAGTCCAAAAGAACTGCTCCGAAATGGAGATACGATGTGGTTCTGAGAAGTAGAGGTAGCGGTAGTAGCAAAGTCCTCAACGTGGCCATTTACTTGAGTGTAGGTGCTATGGGAGTGCCAATTAAAAATGCTCAACTGGTTTAAAACAGAAGGTTGATCTACCACATTCTGTTCTGTTTGTCTAACTGATATTGATGATGGAGAAGGTAAGTCACGTGGAGATAGGGAGCTTGTTTTAGGGACAATCTGGCTGGTATGTGTCTTTTTTGTGAAAGGCACACTTAAACTTGTAGAAGCTGAAAATGGACTCTCTCCACTAGTTTCACAATGAAAACCAGAGTTACAATCATCTATGTTGACCCTTGCTTTAACATGCTTCTTGTAATCTGGAACTAATGAAGATTTTGGAAACACATTGTTAATCCCGACTCTTCTTTTCATTCTTACTAAAAGTTGGGGAAAATCTCTTTTGAAATTTGGATTTTGGTAGACCTGTAACTAAAATCAAAGGATGCAATCATTTAGTTATTTTTTGTAAACCAAGGTACACCTGACAAGCAAAGCTAAACTATAAAAATGTATTCCTTTAATGATACAAATTAAATAGCATCAAATAAAACATCTCCATTAGTAGTTTTAACACCCTACGTGTTAGAAACAAGTATGCTCCTCAGCTAAAAAATATGTTGTATATATACAATAAATACCAGTTAAAGTAGCTTGAGGACAAGTATCCAGTTTCAAGTTGCTAGGAGAGTTTGTTAAATACCAAATATTTTACCCTCCAGCTGTTCTCAACTTCAAAAAATAAAATGTTTTCAACAATTTGCTATCTCAATTTTAAATTCAGTTTTAGCTACATATGTGAACATGCTTTCTAAGTCACATGAATTAATCTTACATATTGCCAATAAGTGGAAAATGTTAATACCTTGCTCAAAACTGAGACATTGTTTTCTTCTTCCAGAAAGTCAGGTAGTGAAGCAGATCTTTGAAAAGTTTGTCGCTTTTTACTAAACCCATAAAGGTTAAGCTGGCGAACTAAACTTTTCATACTATCAGTTTTAAATATTCTGAAAGGGACCTTTCTTTCCAAGACTTCTTTCTTGAAGAGTTCTTCATTGATCACTATAGAAGTGCCACTTTCGTCCCACCAAATAGATTCAAACTGATCACTTTCAACTAGAGTCCAGAGTTTTTGAGGAAAAGTGAGTGAAAGAAAATCATTCCACTCATTTGTTTCAGAGACAGAAAATGTGTAGCGTGGCCATTTTATCCCAAATTCCTCAGCCAAAGCCTGAAAAGCATATTCTTCAATCATAGATCTCAAAACTGAGTCCCCAGTAAGTGTGTAATCACACAAAGAAGAGCTAATGGAGGTTTCGGAACCAGTTGATTCATCTTTACGAGGCACATCTTGAATTTCTGAAGGAATATGTGCCATCTCAGAGAACTCTTTCTTCAGATACTTTCCTCATTTGTCTGATTTTACACAGTCCAACTTCAAATGCTGCTTGGCTGGCGTACAGAGATAAACTCTCTAGACCATTAGCATGGTTCTCAAAGTCAAAAAGCTGTGACATCACAAAGTCATTGGTCTCCTAGCAATTGAAGAGTAGCTCTGACATCATAAAGTCACTGGTCTTCTAGCAATTGAAGGGCAATGTTCAACCAGTGTTTACTTCTACATCAACTTAATATAAAGTCTGCTTACATAAATAGGATCCAAAAACATGAAACCTGCAAAATGTCATTCCTAAAGAATTTTTACGCAGAAAAGTCACATCAATAAATCTACTTGGTTCCTGAAATAAAAGTGATTGATCACCCTTCTATACATATTCTTAACATTCAGGACTGTTACCAACCCAAACATGGGTCTGCTCACTTCTGTGCAATAAAGTCAATCAACTGACTGTGGGTTTCAGTGAAAGCAAGTGTAGTGTTTATTGTATGACCTTCAACAGAAGTGTTTATATTAATGCAGAGTAAAACAGGAACTTAAATTAAGACTCATTTTACTCTTAATTATTTCAAAATAGAAATTGGCACTATGAAGATGAATATGTAACTTTATGCTTCAAATAAGAGAATTGTAGGAATTTATTAACATCTCCCAACATTAATTTTACACTTCAATATCCTCCATAATCTGACTCCTATTTGGTAGATCAGTTGTCTTAGGACAGTTTTCAAATAATGAATATGGTTGATGAGTGGATCTTGAAAGAGAAACAGCAGATGTTTCAGGGACCTTGGCACTGGGAAAAATAAATTGCCTGACTGTTGTAGTTTAGGAAAAGGATGGTCATGGGTTGACATATTACCATACAAACCTGGAAAGGCAGAAGGCTCCACCCTCAGTCCAAACTGACTGTTCTGTAATGGAGATATGTTGCGGTACAGAGAAATAGAAGTAGACATAGCTGGAAAATTTTCACTGGAGCCATTTGATTTAGTGCAGCTGCTATGCGAAGTCCCATGACAAATGCTCAAACTAGATTGAGGGATGGGGAGGGAGATGGGAGGGTATTCCCAAAGGGAGGGGATATATGTGCCTCTATAATTGATTTATTTTGAATTCTAACAGAATACAGAAAAATTCTCTAAAGAAATTACTCTTCCATTAAAACAACAACAACAACAGCTAAATCAGCAGCAAATTGATGTATCACAATATGCTCCTGTGGTCTAACTGATATTTATGATGGAGAAGAGAAGTCATTTCAAGTTCGGACACTTGTATCAGCAGCTATCTGGATGCTAGAAGGCTTTCACATGAATGGCACACTTAAACGTGTTCAGGCTGAAAATACACTCTGTCCTCTAGTTTCAGGATGAAAGTCAGGGTTTTGATCATCCACATTACCCCTTGCTTTAACATGCTTCTTATAATCTCAGACTAATGAAGATACTGTACAGACATTTTTATTCCCAATAGCATCATATAACCCCCTGCATTAGTATTTTTAAAAACTTACATTACAGTAGAAATTATGCTCCTCAAGTAAAATATGTTACAAATCGCCAGTAAATACAACTTTAAATGGCTTCTGGACTTGTGTCTTGTTCCAAGTTTTTCTCTTTTTTTTTTGTCAAATGTAATTTAAAGCCTGTTTATTAAGCTGGCAAAACATTTGCCACACCAAAGACAGTAAATGAACTATTTGGTCAATCCAAGATTTGTTAACATGTTTCAGGCTGAACAATTTAGGTCCTCTTGCTCAAGGCTATGCCATTACCTTGTTCATCTTCTGCTATTCTTTCTATAATAAGAGCTAGATTTCAAATATCTGATGAGACCTTCAGCCCATAAAATTGCAACTGTAAAGTGTTTAAAGATATTGTTCTATGAAAGCAGCTGCTATCCTTACATTGGATAAAAAATTTAAAACTTAAAGTTCCAGTAACAAAGAAACATATCTGAACAATATTTCTAGTGGTCAACTGTTACATTTTGGATACAGCTACTATACTTTTAAAAATATATATATTTCCCTTTATTGGGTAAAATAGATGCAAAATGCACAGTGCATAGGTCATAATCAGGCTATTCTAGACAGCCTAACAATGAAATTCAATGTTGTATACATCAGAATATCTTCTCAATACATCAGTAGGTAAAATTTTATTTCATCACTAAATTTTTGCTGCAAATATTAGAACAGAAAGCATGGGTGAACCAGACTTCTGTCCCTTCATACCATGGTGGTTCAGCTGCCTGCCCCCTCTCCACATCATATATTCTTGGTATTGTCATAGTTTGCATTTGCCTGGTATCCATATTAGGGAAAAAAATAAAACAAACTAGATATCTTGAACAGGCTTAACACATTATGTTAATGTGAAAATATTTCAAAGATTGGGTATTTTATCAACATTTCACCCAGTTTTCACAGAATCATGGTACACACGGTTTCAGTAGGAAAATTAAAATCATCAGTATTATATGAAATGAGTAGCTATTGTGTTAGAAAACACACAGAGAGTAATTTCTTATCCTAAACACGGAGGGAAAACTTAGTTATGAGAAAACAATAATTGTCACCAATAATACGGAAACATTTGCTAAACAGTACATTTGAATAGTCAGTATTACAAAAAGTAAGATCATGGCGTCTGTTCCCACCAGTTCAAGGCAAATAAAATGGGAACATGCAGAAAAAAATGAGAGATTTCACTTCCTGTGGCTCTAAATTCATTGCAAATGGTGACGACAACCTTAAAATTACAAGACAGTTGCTTCTTGACAGAAAAGCTGTGACAAATTTAGAAGTTTTTTTTTTTTTAAAAACTAAGACCTGATTGGCCAATAGAGTCACAACCACTGTCTTTCCAAAGACACGTACAGATGTGAGAACACCAAAGAATTGGTTATTTTGAACTACTCTGCTGTGGTGGCCTAGTGAGAGTTCCTTGGACTGCAGGAAGATCAATCCAGTGAATCTTCAGGTAATCAACACTGAAGATTCATTGGAAGGCCTGGTGCTGAAAATAAAGCTCCAAAGCTTGTTCATCTGAGGCAAGGAGCTGACTCATTAAAATAGATCCTAATCTTTAAAAAATGTTGAACGCAGGAGGAGCAGTAGGTAAGAGAGGATGAGACATTTGGATAGCATCAACGATTCATAGGACATGATCTCAGGGAGTCTATGGGAGATGGTGAGGGACAGAGAAGCCTGATGTGTTACAGTCCAAGGGGATACAAAGAGTCAAACATGACTTAGTGGTTGAAGAACAGCGACACTTGAGTTAATCAAATGGGTCTTGCAGGTTGAAGGTTGGTTCCAAAATATCAGAGGAATAGGAGACAAAGACCACTCTCTCCCCAACGAGTTCATCTAAGGATCAACTACACATGGAAGAACTTTCAGAAAACAAATTGTGAACACGGTTGACTGGCCCAAGATACCGAGAAAGTCAAACATGTCTTTTCAAAAGGAGGTAGACAAAATAAAAGAGACATAAAAAGAGACAAAGTATTTAGGGGCTGAGGCTGGTCTTGGAGAGGACATTGTAAAAGAATAGTAAACCCTCTCAGATCAGTGACAGTGGAGAACTCTGGGATCACATAGAGCAACATAATCAAGGGAAAGAAAAACAAAAACACATGTCCTTAAGTGAAACTACCAGCAGAGAAGAAGCTCAGATGCTCCTGTCCACCATCATTGAGGTGGACCTGGGAGGGATATCTGGGCTGTATCATCTGCCCTATGGTAAAGACCCAGCTTTAATGCTCTGAGGACAATCTGACAGAGGTGAGGTGACGTAGCAACCGAAACCATTGGAATACCAGAGACAAAATGCAAAAAAGGGCCATTCTTGAGAGAAGTCTCTAAGACCACATAGCGAAAACTGACACACTCACAGCACAAAATTTTCCACCTTACAGATATCAAAGATGTGTAACCTAGCTAACATTTATGGCCATTTCCTCCACGGAGGCAGAGAGGAATGCTCGGATCAGTGAGAACAGAAGGCAAGATGGTGCTGTTATATCATCCTCCGAGACAAACATCTCCCTCCAAGATCTGAGCAGGCAGCCAGTTGCTAATCATGTCTTCATGCGTTCATGTACAGTTCACATAGGACAGAAGGGTCAGAGCCTGAGTTCAGCACCCATCCAGAGACACATGCACTCTTGAAATTTGTTCTTATGGCAAAGCCAATAATAAAGAAAAGTTACATGTCTCTAAATCAGTTTAGTTCACCTCAGTCACTCAGTCGTGTCTGACATTTGCAACTTCATGAATCACAGCACGCCAGGCCTTCCTGTCCAATACCAACTTCTGGAGCTTATCCAAACTCATGTCCTTCTAGTCAGTGATACCATCCAGCCACCTCATCCTCTGTCGTCCTCTTCTTCTCATGCCCCAATCCTTCCCAGAATCAGGGTCTTTTCCAGTGAGTCAACTCTTCGCATGAGGTCACCAAACTATTGGGGATTCAGCTTCAACATCAGTCCTTCCAAAGAATATCCAGGACGGATCTCCTTTAGGATGGACTGGTTGAACCTTCTTGCAGACCAAGGGACTCGCAAGAGTCTTCTCCAACACCACAGCTCAAAAGCATCAATTCTTCAGCGCTCAGGCTTCTTCACTGTCCAACTCTCACATCCATACGTCATGTAAAAACCATAGCTTTGGCTAGACAGACCTTTGTTGGCAAAGTAATGTCTCTGCTTTTCAGTATGCTATCTAGTGTGGTTACAACCTTCCTTCCAAGAAGTAAGTGTCTTCTAATTTCATGGCTGGATTCACCATCAGCAGTGATTTCGGAGCCCCCCAAAAATAAAGTCTGACACTGTTTGCACGGTTTCTCCATATATTTCCCGTGAAGTGATAGGACCAGGTATCATGATCTTAGTTTTCTGATTGTTGAGTTTTAAGTCAACTTTTTCACTCTCCTCTTTCACTTCCGTCAGGAAGCTCTTGAGTTCTTCTTTGCTTTCTTCCATAAGAAAAGTTGGATGTCTCTAAATCAGTTCAGTTAAGCTCAGTCCCTCAGTAGTGTCTGACTTTTGCAACCATATGAATTGCAGCACGCCAGGCTTTCCTGTCCATCACCAACTTCTGGAGCTTATCCAAACTCATGTCCTTCGAGTCAGTGATACCATTCAGCAATCGCATCCTCTGTCTTCCACTTCTCCTCCTTCCCCCAATCCTTCCCAGCATCAGGGTCTTTTCCAATGAGTCAAATCTTCGCATGAGGTCACCAAACTATTGGAGAATCAGCTTCAACATCAGTTCTTCCAATGAACACCCAGGACTGATGGCCTTTAGGATGGACTGGTTGGACCTTCTTGCAGTCCAAGGGACTCCACAGTTCAAAGGCATCAATTCTTCAGTGCTCAACATTCTTCCACCGTCCAAATCTCACATTCACACATGACTACTGGAAAAACCATAGCCCAGACTAGACGGACCTTGTTGGCAAAACGATGTCTCTGCCTTTTAGTATGATATCTTGATTGCTCATAACTTTCCTTCCAAGGAGTAAGGGTCTTTTAATTACATGGCTGCTAAATAGCCTGGAGTTAAAACTCCCCTTAATGTCCTCTAAACCATTCAATGAAAAACAAAGAACTGTCTCACCTGAAAAAAACATGGACATTAAGGCTGTTACACCCAGCTCCAAGTCGTTCTAGCTTCTGGCCGATCTCCAAAATTCCTGGCCCCAGCCATTTAAGAGATATCTACTCAAAACAACCTTGGAGAAGAACAGGCCCCCTTAAGACAGTAGCTTTCCACATATATGTCTGTATATACTTACTCTTTTCTTGGGTTAGTGCAGCAGCTCATTTATCTGACTGCTGCCCCTTTTTGCCTCATTAAAGGTGATCTGTTCCTATAAAGTGCCAGTCTCATTATTTTGCTGAACCTCACCTTCTCTAACTCCCTTACCCTAAAAACAAACTGATTGGCTGGAACACGACAGATACTTAAGATGCATGGACTACCTTGGACAGTGCCTTGCCTGCCACCCAATTGCCTGAGAAACTTGGACCTGGGAGGGAAACAAAGCACATCGTCGATTGTGGTCAGTGCCCTTGCACACCACCCGAGAACTTGAGTGGCTTAGACTTGGGGAATGTGTGAATCAGAGGGCCCACTTTGGACAGTGACCTCGCAGATCACCCGGGAACCCGAGCAAGGTGAACTGAGAAAGTATATGTCACATTTGTCAGTGGCAAGCCCACCTTGGTGGCCAAAGCACCTTAACCACCCCACATATCCCAGTCGTATTTGTTCTCAGTGACCCCCCGCCCCCTCACCAGCACCACCACTGCACCGCTGAGCAAGTGAGGTCGAATAATGGCCTTCTGTCCCCTCGTGTCATGGTGCAAACTACTGCTGCTGCTTCTGCTAAGTCGCTTCAGTGGTGTCCGACTCTGTGTGACCCCATAAATGGCAGCCCACCAGGTTACCCGGTCTCTGGGTTTCTCCAGGCAAGAACAGGGGAGTGGGTTGCCATTACCTTCTCCAGGTGCAAACTAGTCATAAGTAAATTAGTCATGAAAGAGAGCTGCAAACTGAGGAAGTAAGAACAATTAAAGAAGGGCAAAGTAGCCCAGAAGTGACAGGTGCAACAAATTGAAACACTGACGTTAGTGCAGAAACTGTGTAATCTAGGGACAACAATAGCTTTTGACAACAAGTAAAAGCAGGATAAAGAGACTATCTGACACTGATCTGACACCACAAAGCTCAGAGCAACTTTAGAGAAATTGTTAGACTATTCTTTATTATTTTCATGTTTGTTGTTGTTGTTCTTTATCATTCCCTTTACTTTCGTTTCTATATACCGCGTTATATTTTGAGAATGACTTTGGCTTCCATCTTTTTTCCAGTATTTATAGTAGTTTAAATTCTATTCTAGTTTCTTAATCTTTGCTTTTTGATTTTTTTTTAAATCAATGATTATAACTTTAGGAATTCGATCTTTAGAATTGATTTCCATTTACGAATTTAATTCCTGAGTTGATCGTACTCTTCCCTTTTTACTCTCCCTTTTCTCCTCTTAGAAGTTTCTATCTCCCTCCTCACCTTGTTCTGCTCTGTATAACTCTATGAATCCCTTTGACTGTTTTTGGCTATGGAGAACTGCTTCACCATCAACCTTGGGTTTTATCTTCTGTTCTGTGGATACAGAATTCTTGTTGCTACTGTAACTCGGGGACCAAAACCCAGAGGCCACGAGGTCAATTCCAGATATTTAGATCATTTTGGAACCCCTGACATCAGTGAACATTAAAAGAGGAGTGCATCCAAAAGTTCCCATGCCTACATGGAAATCAAGCCCCAAGCTGAAGCCAGCAATTTCAGTGCACGACAACCCACAGGTATTCTTCAGCAAAGCCCAAACACAAAAATAAATATTACAAAAGGTGCTACATGAAGCCATATCAAAGTCACAGACACCACAAAGCACATTATAGGACAACTCATTGCACTTCATAGAGCAGTGATCATGCTCCACCTGACAGACCACAGGCACAAGATCCCCCAAGCATTAAAGCTTGACAACTTACAGGTCCAATCCCACCCACAAAGATCAGCTTCCACAGCAAAGTGGAGCCATAGCCCTGTAGCCTGCAGAAAGGGGACCCAAACCACAGGATCTAAGCAAAATGAAATGGGAGAGAAATATGCAGCCGGTGAAGGTACATGATAAAAACTCACCAAAATAAGCAAAAGAAGAGGAGATAGAAAGTCTTCCTGAAAAAGAACTCAGAACAATGATAGTAAAGATGACCAAAAGCTTGAAAGCTAAGTGGAGTCACGAGTAAATAGAACTGGAGGCCCACACTGAGGAGAAATGAACATATTTACCATGGATCTATAAGGAATAAAGAAAAGTCAAGCAGTAATGGTCAGTGCAATAATGGAGATTAACAACATCCTGGAAGGAACCAACAGTAGAATAACTGAGACGGAGAAAGAACTATTAAGCTGGAGGTAGAAAAGAAGAACCTCCATTAAATGTGGAAGGAAGTAACTCCCTCAGTCCCAACACACCAGAGAGTCCCACATAGGATGAACCCAAACTGAAACACCCCGCCACAAATATTTTATTCAAACTCAGAAAATTTAAGCACACACACACACACACACACACAAATAAAAGCAAACATCAAGTACAACGAGAAGAAAGACATAAATATCATACAGTTGGGTCCCCATAAGGATAGCTGCTGATCTTTCAGGAGAAATTCTTTTGGCCAATAGAGGATGGTAGCACATTCTCAAAATGAAACAAGCACGCACTCTTGCTCCTTTCACATGCTAGCTAGGTAATAGTCAAAATTCGTAGGCAGTACATAAACCAAGAAATCCCACATGTGAAAGCTAAATTTGGAAACAATAGATGAGCCAGAGAACCATTTGGGAACATTCATTGGCTCCTAGAGGAAACAACGGGATTTCAGAAAAGCATTTACTTCTGCTTCAGTGTTCCACCAAAGACATTGGCTGAGTGTGTCACACACAGTACTGAGTACTATCACAGCAAACTCTGGACAGTTTCAAAGAGACAGAAGTCACAGACAATCTTACCTCTTACCTGAGAAACGTGTACTCAGGTCAAGATGGAAGAACTGGAAAAAGACATGGAACAATTGACCAGTTTAAAACTGGGAAAAGATAGTGACAGAACTGCTGATAATCACTCTGTTTATGTGAAATATATGCAGACTATACTATTGAAAATGCCAGGCTGGATGAATAATTAGCTGGAATCAAGGTTTCTGTGACAAGCTTTAACAACCTTACATAGTCTGATGGGAACTCTGTAGGAAAAGAAAGTGAAGAGGAACTAAAGAGTGTCTTGAGGATGAATGAGGAAAGTGAAAAATTTTGCTGAAAACTCAACATTCAAAAAGCCAAACACCAGGGAATCTGGTCCCATCACTACTTGGCAAATAGAAGAGAAAAACGTGGAATCAGTGACAGACTTAATTTTCCTGGGCTCCAAAAATCACAGTGAATGGAGACTGCAGTCATCAAATTAATAGATACTTACTTGCTTCATGGAGGAAAAGCAATGACAAACCTAGACTTTTTTTGTTGTTTAAAAAAAAGAGACATCAGCTTATTAACTAAGGCCCCCTTAGTCACAAACGCCCGTGGTTTATCGAGTAGTCATGCATAGATTGTGAGAATTGGAACATAAAGAAGCCTCAGAGCTGAATAACTGATGCCATCGAACTGTGATGCTGGATAAAACTCTTAGGGCTTCCATGGACTGCAAGGAGATCAAATCAATCAATCCTCAATGTAATCAACCCTGAATATACTTTTGAATCACTAATGCTGAAGCTGAAACTCCAGGATTTTCCAAATCTGACGCAAAGAACCAACTCTGGAAAACACCATGATGCTTGGAAAGACTGAGGACAGGAGGAGAATGGAGTGACAGAGGATGAGATGGTTGGATGGCTTCACTAAGTCCATGTACATGTGTTTGAACAAACTATGGGAGACCGTGAAAGAGAGGGTTGCCTGTAGTGTTTCAGTCCAGGGAGTCACAAAAGAGTTGGACATGACTGAATGAATGAACAATAGCAATCAAAATATCTAGAGTTAATCTTTACAATCACTCTAAAATCTATTTAGTAAAAGAAATACAAACAACGAAAACAACAGAACACATTAAGGTGGTATACTAGAAGACAGGAGAATGTTTTTGTTTGTTTGTTTGATTGTTTTGTAATATGGCAACAATAGACTGTCAAAGAGACAACTCTTACAATTGAATAGATTTTAAACATTATGTTGTAAACAAAATTTTATGCAAGCGATAAGTGATAGAGTGCAATAGTTACTATACTAACAGTAGACAAAACAGATTTTAAATTAAAAAAAATTATATGAAACAAATGACATTAAATATATTCAGTTCAGTCACACAGTCATATCTGATTCCTTGCCTCCCCATGGACTGCAGCACGCCAGACCTCCCTGTCCATCACCAACTCCCAGAGTTCACCCAAACCCATGTCCATTGAGTTGGTGATGCCATCCAACCATCTCATCCTCTGTGGACCCCTTCTCCTCCTGCCCTGAGAAGGGCAGAGGTACCTGATGTACTAGCATCAGGGTCTTTTCTAATGAGTCAGCTCTTTGCATCAGGTGGCCAAAGAATTGGCGTTTCAGCTTCAGAATCAGCCCTTCCAATGAATATTAAGGCCTGATCGGAAATCAATAAATATTAGTATGGGTATAAGATACTATAAATAGTAAAGGAGTAGAGAAAATTGAACAAAAAACAAAATTAGTAATAAGAATATTAGGTAAACTAAACAAACAAAAAGAGAAGATTTAGTTACTGAAATGAGAATGAATAGTATATCATTGCTTTATTTATTTTAATTAGTTTATTTATCTGTTTTTAAGTTACAATATTGTATTGGTTTTGCCATACATTGACATGAATCCACCATGGGTGTATATGTGTTCACCTTCCAGAACCACGCTCCCACCTCTCTCCCTATTCCATCCCTTCGGGTCATCCTGGTGCACAAGTCCCGAACACCCAGTATCATACATCGAACCTGGACTGGTGATTCGTTTCACATATGATAATTTATATGCTTCCGTGGCATTCTCCCATATCATCCCACTCTCATCCCACTCTCAACCTCTCCCATAGACTCCATAAAACTGTTCTATACATCTGTGTCTCTTTTTCAGCCTCGCATACAGGGTTACTTTTACCAATTTACTAAATTTCATATATATGTGTTAGTATACTCTATTGGTATTTTTCTTTCTAGCTTACCTCACTCTGTATAATAGACTCCAGTTTCATCCACCTCATTAGAACTGATTTGAATGTTTTCCTTTTAATGGTTGAGTGATATTTCATTGTGTATATGTACCACAGCTTCCTTATCCATTCGTTTGCTGATGGGCATCTAAGCTGTTTTCATGTACTGGCTAGTATAAACAGCACTGTGATGAATATTAGGGTACACGAGTCCCTTTCACTTCTGGTTTCCTTGGTGTGTATGCCCAGCAGTGGGATTGCTGGGTCATGTGGCAGTTCTTTTCCCAGTTTTTTGAGGAATCTCCACACTGTTCTCCATAGTGGCTGTACTAGTTTGCATTCCCAGCAACAGTGTAAGAGGGTTCCCTTTTCTCCACACCCTCTCCAGCATTTATTGCTTCTAGACTTTTGGATAGCAGCCATTCTGACGGGCGTGAAATGGTACCTCATTGTGCTTTTGATTTACATTTCTCTGATAACGAGTGATGTTGAGCATCTTTTCATGTGTTTGTTAGCCATCTGGATGTCTTCTTTGAAGAAATGTCTGTTTAGTTCTTTGGCCCACTTTTTGATCGGGTCGTTTATTTTCCTGGAATTGAGCTGCAGATGCTGCTTGTATATTTTTGAGATTAATTATTTGTCCATTGCTTAATTTGCTATTATTTTTCCCATTCTGAAGGCTGTCTTTTCACCTTGCTTATAGTTCCCTTTGCTGTGCAAAAGCTTTTAATTTTAATTAGATCCCATTTGTTTATTTTTCCTTTTATATCCAATATTCTGGAAGATGGATCATAGAGGATCCTGCTGTGGTTTATGTCGGAGAGTGCTTTGCCTATGTTTTCCTCTAGGAGTTTTATCGTTTCTGGTCTTATGTTTAGATATTTAATCCATTTTGAGTTTATTTTTGTGTATGGTGTTAGGAAGTGTTCTAGTTTCATTCTTTTACAAGTGGTTGACCAGTTTTCCCAGCACCACCTGCTAAAGAGATTGTCTTTTCTCCATTGTATATTCTTGCCTCCTTTGTTGAAGATAAGGTGTCGATGCTGCTGCTGCTGCTAAGCCGCTTCGGTCGTGTCCAACTCTGTGCGACCTCATAGGCGGCAGCCCACCAGGCTCTGCTGTCCCTGGGATTCTGCAGGCAAGAATACTGGAGTAGGTTGCCATTTCCTTCTCCAGTGCATGAAAGCGAAAAGTGAAAGTGAATTCGCTCAGTCGTGTCTGACTCTTGGCGACCCCATGGGCTGCCGCCTACCAGGCTCCTCCATCAATTGGGTTTCCCAGGCAGGAGTACTGGAGTGGGATGCCATTGCCTTCTCCAAGGTGCCCATAGGTGCGTGGATTTATCTCTGGGCTCTCTATTTTGTTCCATTTATCTGTATTTCTGTCTTTGTGCCAGTACCATACTGTCTTGATGACTGTGACTTTGTAGCAGAGCCTGAACTCAGGCAGGTTGATTCCTCCAGTCCCATTCTTCTTTCTCAAGATTGCTTTGGCGTCCGAGGTTTTTTGTAGTTCCATACATATTATGATATTTGTTCTAGTTCTCTGAAAAAATACCGTTGCTAGCTTGATAGGGATTGCATTGAATCTATACATTACTTTGGGGAGTATATTCATTTTCACTATATTGATTCTTCCGATCTATGAACACGGTATATTTCTCCATCTATTTCTGTCTGCTTTGATTTCTTTCACCAGTGTTTTATAGTTTTCTATATATAGGTCTTTCATTTCTTTAAGTAGATATAGTCCTAAGTATTTTATTGTGTTCGTTGTGATGGTGAAGGGAATTGTTTCCTTAATTTCTCTTTCTGTTTTCTCATTGTTAGTGTATCAGAATGCAAGGGATTTATATGTGTTAATTTTATATCATGAAACTTTACTATATTCATTGATTAGCTCTAGTAATTTTCTGGTGGAGCCTTTAGGGTTTTCTATGTCGAGAATCATGTGATCTGCAAATAGTGAGATATTTCCATCTTCTTTTCCAACCTGGATTCCTTTAATTTCTTTTTCTGCTCCGATTGCTGTGGCCAAAACTTCCAAAACTATGTTGAGTAGGAGTGGGGAGAGTGGGCACCCTTGTCTTGTTCCTAACTTTACGGGAAATGCTTTCAGTTTTTCACCATTTATGATAATGTTTGCTGTGGGTTTGTCATATACAGCTTTTATTATGTGGAAGTACGTTCCTTCTATTTCTGCTATTTGGAGGGTTTTTATCACAAATGGATGTTGAATTTTGTCAAAGGTTTTCTATGCATCTATTGAAATAATCATATGGTTTTTATTTTTCAATTTGTTCATGTGGTGTATTACCTTGATTGATTTGCAGAGATTCAAGAATCCTTGCATCCCTGGGATAAAGCCCATTTGGTCTTGATGCATGATGCTTTTAATATGTTGTTGGATTGTGTTTTCTAGGGTTTAGTTAAGGATTTTTGCATCTATGTTCATCATTGATACTGGCCTGTAGTTTTCTTTTTTTGTGGCATCTTTGTCAGGTTTTGGCATTAGGGTGATGGTGGCCTCCTAGAATAAGTTTGGAAGTTTATTTTCGTCTGCAATTTTCTGGAAGAGTTTGAGTAAGATAGGTGTTAGCTCTTCTCTAAATTTTTGGTAGAATTCAGCTGCTTTTAAACATATTAAATAAAGAGGAATTTTTGGTATTTAAAAAATGTATTTCTGTCAACAATAGTCTCAAGTTACGTGAAGCAGTCAAATAGCTAGAATAACAGAACGGCTAAAACAATTTTGGAAACTGGAAAAAACGAATAGATTCATAAAAAAAACTTGAATTGCTTAATGCATTGCTCATAAATAAGTGCATAGAACCGATTTTTTTTTTTATGCTGTACTATATATAGTGCTATTTGTGCTGAGTATCTCATTGGCAATATATTAAAGACACAGGTATACTATATATATATTAGTAACACCTTAAAGTGTATTAAGTCACTACACTCCTGTCTGACACTCTTCATCACACAATTGTTGCCCACATTTATTTTCGATCCATGGGATTCTAAAGGAGAAGAAATAAAATGTGCTGCAATGCCTAGTTCCAGGAGATCTTCCCGACCCATGGATCAAAACAACATCTCTGTGACACATTATATGTGTGTGTGTGTGTGTGTATACACACACACACAAATATATAATGTGCATATATATATATATATATATGTTTAGACATATACACACATACAAATATATATATGTACATATATATATATAAGAGAGAGAAAGATTTTGCCAAGCCTGTGATGGTGTGTATCACAATAATCTGTTAAAAATTCTGAAAGAGATGGGAATACAATATCACCTGACTTGCTTCTTCAGCAACATTTATACAGGTCAGGAAGCAACAGTTAGAATGGAACATGGAACAACAGACTGGTTCCAAATAGGCAAAGGAGTACATGAAGGCTGCATTCTGTCACCCTGCTTATTTAACTTATATGCACAATACATCTTGAGAAACACTGGGCTGGAAAAAGCACAAGCTGGAAACAAGATTCCTGGGAGAAATACCAATAACCTCAGATACGAAAATCACACCACTCTTATGGCAGAACATGACTTCAGGTCAGTTCAGTCTCTCTGTCATGTCCATCACTTTCGACCCCATGAACCGCATCATGCCAGGCTTCCCTGTCCATCACCAACCCCCAGAGTCCACTCAAGCCCATGGCTAGTGGATCAATGATGCCATCCAGCCATCTCAACCTCTGTCATCCCTTTCTCCTCCTTTCCATAATCTTTGCAGGCACCATGATCTTTTCCAGTGAGTCAGCTCTTCTCATCAGGTGGCTGAAATATTGGAGTTTCAGCTACAACATCAGTCCTTCCAATGAAGCTGAAGGACTGATCTCCTTTAGGATGGATCTCCTTGCAGTTCAAAGGACTTTCATCAGTCTTCTCCAACACCACAGTTCAAAAGCATTAATTCGTTGGCACTCAGCTTTCTTTATAGTCCAACTTTCACATCCATACATGACCATTGCAAATAGCATAGTGTTGACAATACAGACCTTTTTGGTAAAGTAATATCTCTGTTTTTTAATATGCTGTCTAGGTTGGTCATAACTTTCCTTCCAAGGAGTGAACATCTTTGAATTTCATGGCTGCAATCACCATCTGCAGTGATTTTGGAGCCCAGAAAAATAAAGTCAGCCACTGTTTCCACTCTTTCCTCATCTATCTGTCATGAAGCGATGGGAACAAATGCCATGATCTTAGTTCTCTGAATGCTGTGCTTTAAGCCAACATTGTCATTCTTCTTTCTCACATTCATCAAAAGTCCTTTTAGTTCTTCTTCAGTTTCAGCTATAAGAGTGTGCCATCTTCCTATCTGAGGTTATTGATATTTCTCCTGACAATCTTCATTCCAGCTTGTATTTCCTCCAGTCAGCATTGCTCATGATGTACTCTGCATATCAGTTAAATAAGCAGGGTGACAATATACAGCCTTGACGTACTTATTGTTTTTCCTATTTGGAACCAGTCTGTTGTTCCATATCCAGTTCTAACAGTGACTTCTTGACCTGCATACAGGTTTTTCAAGAGGCAGATCAGGTGATGTGGCATGCTCATCTCTTTCAGAATTTTCCACACTTTATTGTGATCAATACAGTCAAAGGGTTTGGCATAGTCAATAAAGCAGAAATTGATTTTTATTTTTATTTTTGGAACTCTCTTGCTTTTGCAATGATCCACAAAATGTTGGCAATTGGATCTCTGGTTCCTCTGCCTTTGTGAAAACCAGCATTAATATCTGGACTTTCACTGTTCACGTATTGCTGAAGCCAGGCTTGGATAATTTTTAAGTATTATTTTACTCCCGTGTGAGATGAGTGCAATTGGGGGTAGATTGAGCATTCTTTGGCATTGCCTTTCTTTGGGATTGGAATGAAAACTGACCTTTTCCAGTCCTGTGGCCACTGCTGAGGTTTCCATATTCGCTGGCATATTGAGTGCAGCACTTTCACAGCGTCATCTTTCAGGAATAGAAGTAGTTCAACTGGAATCCCATCACCTCCACTAGCTTTGTTCGTGTTGATGCTTCCTAAGGTTACTTTACTTCACATTCCAGGATGTCTGGCTCTAGGTGAGTCATCACACCATTGTGGTTATCTGAGTCATGGAGATCTTTTTTGAATTATTCCTCTGAGTGTTATTGCCACCTCTTCTTAGTATCTTAATATCTCTCTGCAGAAAGTGAAGAGGAACTAAAAAGCCTCTTGATGAAAGCAAAAGTGGAGAGTGAAAAAAGATGTCTTAAAGTTTAACATTCAGAAAACTAAGATCACGGCATCTGGTCTCATCACTTCATCAGAAATGGATGAGGAATCAGTGACAGGCTTTATCCTTTTGGGCTCCAAAATCACTGAAGATGGTGATTGAAGCCATGGCCTTAAAATATGCTTACTCCTTGGGAGGAAAGTTTTGCCCATCCTAGATAGCGTATTAAAAAGCAGAGACATTGCTTTGCCAAGAAAGGTCCATCCAATCATGGTTATGGTTTTCCAGTAGTCATGTATGGATATGAGAGTTGAAATGTGAAGATAGCTGGGCATCGAAGAATTGATGTTTTTGAACTGTTGTGTTGGAGAAGACTCTTGAGATTCTCTTGGACTGCAAGGAGATCCAACCAGTTCATCCGTAAAAAGATCAGCCCTGCGTGTTCATTGGAAGGGCTGATGTTAAAGCTGAAACTCCAATACTTGGGCACTTCATGTAAAGATTTGAGCCATTGCAAAAGACCCTGATGCTGGGAAGGATTGGGGACGTGAGGAGAAGGCGAAAACAGATGACGAGATGGCTATATGGCATTACCAACTCAATGGATATGACTTTGGATAAGCTCTGGGTGTTGGCGACGGACAGGGAGGCCTGGCGTACTGTGATTTGTGGTGTCACAAAGGGTTGGACACGACTGAGACACTGAACTGAACTGATATACACACATACCTGCACATATACATGGCTATGTATATGTCGACAGTTTAGATATATAATTTTGCTGTCTATACATTATAGTATATATTTAGCAGGAGGTATGTAACTGTAGACATTTACTTTGCAGGATCTGATGATTTGCTAAATGTGCTTTAGCTTACATTCACCTCAGAGTAGTATCTAATTTCCGTTGTGACTTACACTTTAACACATTTGGTTTTTAGAAAAGTATTCTTTAATTTTCCACAGATTGACAAATTTGCAAACACGTATCCCATTTTTAACTTTTAGCTCCACTTCTTGATTTTCAGAGAACACACTGTCTATCATTTGAAATATTTAAAGATTTTTTATGGCTTAATGTAAAGCGTACTTACAAGAATATTCGAGAGAATGTTCAGATACTTATGAATATGTGTGTGTGTGTGTGTGTATGTGTGTGTGTGTATACATATATGTGTGTGCATGTGTATACACACAATGTATATATACAATATATATGTATATATAGGTATATGACTTGAAAACCTAACATCCCCCTCCTACTTACCCTTCCTTGATCTTGAAGTGTTTCAGATGATGCTCTTTAAATTTATATATTGCATTCAGTCTCCTCTCTCTTTGGGACTTGTAGTAAACCTGTGTTAAGTACGTTCACATTACCTTCGGTCCACTCTATGTCCTGTGGAGGGAGAAGCCAACAGTCACCTTTTTTGTTGTTGTTGTTTTTTTTTTTAAGTATAAGAATCTCTCTACAGACAGTAACTTATTTCTGAGGTGGTAGGGAATAGAGCACACTGTGAATCAAGAATGTTGCCAGCCATATCAGTAAACAAAAGAGGCTGCGGGCATCAAGTTATAAGCCATTGTATCCATCTCTAAATGTAAAACACGAGGGCACCCTTGATGAAATCAGGTTGCCCACTGTCAAGTTCTTAGCTTCTACAGCTGTCACCAGTGCCCGAAAAACTGACTTGAGACAGAAAGAATAGATACTAGCCCTAGTTAAGGTGCTTAACAAAGGAATTATTTCAAGGAACCCAGATTCTTGCATCTTCCCATAGGTAGAAAATATCTCAATCCATTCACTTGATGTGTCCTGATTTTATTTCATTAACCATAATATTTGGACCTTCTCCATACCTAATCATTGTACCAAAACTTCTGTAAAACCTGGCTCCTCCAATTCTTCAGAGCAGTCTTTTTGCATTACTTGAGAAGTTGCTCCACATGATTAAATCCTTCTTAGGATGAAAGTCCTGAGGAAGAAAACATAATTAGTCACTTTTAGGCTATGCATTATTCTCAGTCAGTAGCACATATGCTAGAATTGCAAAATAAGGGATTCTTGTGCAGCATTTCAGCTTTAGCCTATGTTTACTAATTCCTACGTAGCATTGTTCTGAAAGTCAAAAGTTTGCTACTATTTATTAAAACTTGTGGGAATTCATCTTTTCATAAATTGGTGACATCAATTTAGGAAAACCTATAGCCATACATGTTTACTTTAATTTTAAAAACATCTTCTTTACTTTTAGAAACAATGACAAAGGGGAAGTGAAGGGACACCTAAGTGTAGAGTCTGAATTTATTCTGAGTAACTTAGCTCTGCATTTTAAGTTTTTTTTTTTCTTTGTCTATACATACTAAAGAAATCATGGTTATACATTTTACACGTCACACACTGTGATGCTTTTCTTGTCACTTGCACAAGTTGGCCAAGGACTGAGTTTCTTGCTTCACTTGAAAAAAAATGATTAAAATTTGGAGTATAATAAATATACAATGTTATGTTAGTTTCTGCTGCACAGTAAAATAAATCAGTTATTAGTGAATATAGCTGAGCCACCCTCTTGAACAGTCCTCCCATATCCCTCAGGAGTCTGCTCTCCTAGCCCACAATGCACTCCACTAAAGCACTTCATAGCACTAAGCAGGAACTCCTCACCAGCTATCTACTACATATTTGGTATTTTACATCTGTCAGTGCAATTTGTTCAATTCATTCCATTCTCTCCATCCCACTCTGTGTCCGCAAGTCTGTTTCCTATGACTGTATCTCTTTCTACTTCCAAACGGGGACTTCAGTTACTGGTTTATAGATTCCATTTATATGCATTAATATTCAACATTCGTCCTTCTGTTTTTGAATTATTTCACTGAATAATGGGCTCTAGATTCATCTGTAACTCTACAAATAAATCAATTTTGTTTCTTTTTATGGGTGAGTAATTTTTCATCCTACATATGTAACATAGCTTCTTTATCCATTCTTTCAATGGACACTAAGGTTGCTTCTCTTTATTGGCTACTATAAATGGTGTTGCAGTGGTTACTGGGGTACCTATGTCTATTTCAATTATCATTTCCTTTGAGTATATATCAAATAGTGGGATTTTTGGGTTATATGGCAGTTTCATTCTTAATTATCTAAAGATCTTTCATAATATTTGGCATCCTGGCAGCATTCATTTACATTTATAACAATAGTGAAGGAGGGCAGGAGGATCCTCTATTCTCTACACCATCTTCTTCATATATTATTATACAATTATATACACACACACAGAGATGCATACATATATATATATATATATATATATACTTCTTTATTGGTTGCGACAAATGTCAGTTACTGCATATGGAATCTAGTTCCATGACCAGGGGTCAAATCTGGGACCCCTGCATTGTGATCATGGTGTCTTAGCCACTGGACTAGCAGAGAAGTCTCCTGTTGTAGATTTGCTTTTATCGATGGCCATTGGGAATGGTATGAGGTGATACTTCATTGTAGTTTTGATTTGTGTGCCTTTGCTAAGTTGAGGTAGTTTTGGCTATGGTCAGTTTCAGGAGTTTCTATCACAAACACTTGTTAAATTCTGTCAAAGGTTTTTCGACATCTATTTAGGTGATCATATAGTTTTAATCCTTCAATATATATTGATATGCAGCTACTGAAGAATGTTTGCGTACCTGGGATAAACCCCATTTAATGATGGTGTTCAATCCTTTTAGATTGATGGGGTGTTTTTTTGTGGCATTTTGTTAACGATGTATGATTCTGTTCATCTATGTGATATTGGTCTCTAACTTTCTTTTTCTGTGTTATCTTGGTGTCGGTATCAGGGTGATGGTAACCTTGTAGGATGCGTTTGTGGGTTTCCCTTCTTCTCTAGAATTTTGGAAGAGTTTCAGAAGCTCATCTGTTAGTGGTTCTCTGACTGGTTTATAAAATTTCCCTGTTAAGCCATATGGCTTTAATTTTGTTTACTGCAAAATTTTTTGCCATCACAGTTTCAATGTTAGTGTTTCTAATAGCTATGTTCATATTTTCTGTTTCTTCTTATTTGAATTTCTGAGTGTTTGTCCATAGATTTCAGATTCTAAACTTTATTAACTTAAAATTGTTTGTTATAGTCTCTTCTGATCCTTTGTTATCTCAATATTTCCTAAGGCACAAACCACAAATACTAAAAGAATTTACAAAACACACGCAAAGTTTGAATTCTCCTTTCTGTGTTTGGCTTCTGATGGCTCAATAATATTTGACTTGTTTCACAGATCCTTCTTCTAAAAAAAAAATCTCTTACCTGCACCCCAAGAAACTGTAACACTCAGGCTAATTTCCTACAATAAGTAGTCATTTAATTAAAGAACAAATTTAACAGAAAAAAAAAGAAACTCATCAAATGAATCTCAAGGCAAAAAAATAACAACATTGTAGAGTGTCAACTGATGAATAAAGAAAGCAAATCTGACAAGAACACATGCAGCTCATACAGAATAGCCGAATATCACAGTTAATAGAGAAATACACATCTATTTAAAAAATGAAGATATGCAACATCACCAAAAGGCACAGCAAATAGGAAAACAAAATAAAAATAGAAATATATAGACAAAAAATTTGTTGAAATAATCTTTAAAGACCAAATTAATGCGTAGGAACAAAGAAGCCTACAACTGAGAAAAATAGTGCACCGACAACACAAGAATTGAAAGCATCAGAAGAATAATACATATTCCCTAGTGCCTCATCTGATCACTGTCCTCCCCAACGTAAGTCACAGGACAATTACAACTTTTTTGGAAGCTCTCCAAAGGTGGAGAGAATTAGACTATTGATCTCTCTAGGGACAGTTCAGACTCAAAACTGCTATAACTCCTGTGCATTCTTACAGCTACCTGAGCCTGGGCATTTTCTTTTGTTTGAGCTCTTATTGTCTTCTGATGTATTCCATAGACACAGGGTCTGTGTCATTAATCATGTGTATTTAAGCTGCAGCATGCTCAACTGGTTGAGCATTTTAACCTTAATTATTTCAAAATAGAAATTGGCACTAAGAAGATGAATATGTAACTTTAGTCTTCAAATAAGAGAATTGTGGGAATTTGTTGACATCTCCCAACATTAATTTTACACTTCAGTATCCTCCGTAATCTGACACCTATTTGGTAGATCAGTTGTATTAGGCCAGTTTTCAAATAATGAAGATGTTTGATGAGTGGATCTTTAAAGAGAAGCAGCAGATGTATCAGGGATCTTTGGCACTGGGAAAAATAAATTGCCTGACTGTTGTAGTTTAGGAAAAGGATGGTCATGGGCTGACATATTACCATACAAACCTGGAAAGGTAGAAGGCTCCACTCTCAGTCCAAACTAACTGTTCTGTAATGGAGATAGGTTGTGGTACGGAGAAACAGAAGTAGACATAGCTGGAAAATTTTCACTGCAGCTATTTGATTTAGTGCAGCTACTATGTGAAATCCCATGACAAATGCTCAACCTAGATTGTGTGATTGGTAGGCAGATCGGAGGGTATTCCAAAAGGGAAGGGTTATATGTGCATCTATGGTTGATTTTTTATTTTTTACTTTTTTGATTTTGGATTCTGACAGAATACAACCAAATTCTGGAAAGCAATTACTCTTCAATTAAAACAGCAACAATTAAAGCAGCCGTAGGTTGATGTCCCACAATAAATGCTCCTGCGGTCTAACTGATATTTATGATGGAGAAGAGAAATCATTTCCAGTTGGGGCACTTGTATCAGCAGGTATCCGGAGGGTAGAAGGCTTTCGTATGAATGGCACACTTAAACTTGTGCAGGCTGAAAATACACTCTGTCCTCTAGTTTCAGGATGAAAGTCAGAGTTTTGATCATCCACATTACCCTTTGCTTTAACATGCTTCTTGTAATCTCGGACTAATGAAGATGCTGTAGAGACATTTTTATTCCCAATTCTTCTTTTTGTTCCTCAACAAATGCTAAAGGATCTTCTCTAGGCAGGAGACACAGACAGGTTGTATAAATTCAAACCCAAAACAGCAAAGCAAATGGCAAAAGGATCATTCTTATCAATAGTTACCTTAAATGGAAATGGGTTGACTGTCCTAAGCAAAAGACAAAGACTAGCTTAATGGATACACAAACAAGACTGCTGTTTAAGTTGTGTACAACAGACCCACCACAAAACAATGGACACTTACAGACTGAAATGAAGGGCTGGAAAAAGATATTCTAAGCAAATCGAGACCAAAAGAAAGCAGGAGTAGCAATACACATATCAGACAAAATAAACTTTAAAATAAAGCCTGTAAAAGAGACAAAGAAGCACGCTACATAATGATCAAAACTTCTATCTGAGAAGAAGATACAACGATTATAAATACATATGCATGCACCATAGGAGGACCACAATATGTAAGGCAAAGGCTAACAAGCATTAAAGGGGAAATGAACAATAACACAATAATAGTGAAAGACTGTACTACCCCACTTACACCTATGGATAGATCAAGTAAACAGAAAATTAACAAGGAAATACAAACTTTAAATGATACAATGGACCAGTTAGAAATAATTGATATCTATATGACATTTCACCACAAAACAATGGATTTCACCTTTTTCTCAAGTATATATGGAAACTTCTCCAAGATAGATCACATACTCGGCCATAGGTCCAGCCTTGGTAGATTCAAAAAAACCTTGAAATCATTCCAAGCATATTTTCTGACCACAGTCAAGTAAGACTAGATGTCAACTGCAGGAGAAACACTATTCAAAAGTCAAATATATGAAGGCTGAATACCACGCTGGTAAACAACTAACAAATCACCATGGAACAAAAAAATATATATATATCAAAATATTCATAGAAACAAAAGAAAATGAAAACACAACACCCCAAAACCTATGCGACCCTATAAAATCAGTGCAAAGACAACGGTTCATAGCAAAAGAGCCTTACCTCAAGAAACAAGAACAAAGTCAAACAAACAACCTAACTCTAGGCCTAAGGGAACTAGAGAAGGAAGAAATGAAGAATCCAGGGTTAGTAGAAGGAAAGAAATCATATAATAGGGCAGAAACAGATGTAAAATGAACAAAAGAGACTAGAGCAAAAATCAACAAAGCTAAAAGTGGGTTCTTTGAGAAGATATATAAAATTGACAAACCATTAGTCGGACTCATCAAGAAACAAAGGGAGAAGAATCAAATCAACAAAATAAGGTATGAAAATGGAGAGATCAAAATAGACAGCACAGAAATTACGAAGGATCATGAGACTATTATCAACTAGTAGATGCCAATAAAATCAGCAACTTGGAAGAAGTGGACAAATTCTTAGAAAAGTACAACTTCTAAGTACAACTTAGTCTGTCACTGAGCCCTTTCCGATTAAGTCAGCGTCCTTCTGGTCTGCCTGCCCCAGTGGTGAAATTTGCTTTCGAAGTTGAGGTATCACTCAAGGCATCTCTGTGGATCCTGCAGGGGTTTTGTTGTCCCTGGTTTGATATTCAAGCTGAGCCTGAAGCACAGGAGAGTATGACCCAGTGCTTCCCATTTTCCAATTTGTTTTCTCTGTGGCAGCACTGGCATTAAACTGGGGACACCTTAGGTACAATTCCCAAGTGTTGTTTCATTCCTAGTACCTCATATCTCTACCCTTAAACTCATCACAAAAAAATCCAGAAACAACAAAATAATAGAAAAAGAAAAGTGTCAGCCAAATCCAACCATGGAGAGGCCCTGGTGTACCATGCTGAACTGCTCCCCACCCAGGCTTTTTCTCTCTGAAAAGGCTTTCACTTTTGAAGTTTTTGGTCTACACATTGCCTTGGGATGTCCAGTGATTTTGCAGACCTAAACCAGGCCTCTGGTGGGGGGAAAGAAAATGATGTTCCATGAGAGCTGGGATTTTCATTTTCATACTCTAGCTGCTATCGGTGACAAATTCCCCACAATTCCCCTACTGGCTCCCAGCTACCACTCCTGTCATTAACGTCCCATGACACTCCGACGTTGTCCCAGGGCATGCTTCATGCTGAAGGAGGGTAATGTATGCAAAGTATACTGTACGTATTCAATTGGCTCTGCTTGATTATTATTATTACGTTTTTTTTTTTTTCCTCCATAGCTGTGAACAGTCTTTCTCTAGTTGGGGCAAGCAGAGGCTACTTCTTACTGCAGAGTGCAGTCTTCTCATTGAGGTAGCTTCTCCTGTTGCACAGCTAAGATTCTAGAATATGGTGTCAGTTATTGTGGCCTGGGGGCTTAGCTACTCTATAGCATGTGAAATCTCCTGGGGCCAGGGATTGAACCTTTGTCCCCCTGCATTTCCAAATGGATTCCAAACCACTGGACCAGCAGAGAAGTCTGACTCCACCTAATTGAAAAGATGAAAGTAACATGAGGAATGCCTATAGAAAGATATAGAGATGCTCACAGAATAGGAAGAAAAAGTTAGCAGCCAGGCCTTTTGAGGCATGTGAAGCAGGCAAATTTGGGGATCAAAGTATCAAGAGCCCGCTGATATTTTCTTCTGCACCCTACTCTTGGGATGAACCAAGGCCAACCACTTTTTGGAGTTGCCTTCGAGCTTCAAAGTCCAAAGTGGGAGATAGAGAGGGTTTCTTTGGCTTGGCCACTCACTGCATGCAGGAGACAGAATGACTGCCTCTCAAAAAACCAAACATGCTCCGTGATACCAGAAGAAAAGAGAATGGAAGCTGACTGGGTACGAGCACAGGAAGCTACCGTTGTTTGGGAAGTTAATGGAAGCTCTGATCCTGCTTCTCCCCGAAGCCAGATACTCACAGCACCTTCACGCACTCGGGGACATAGTGAAACACAGCCGTAAGCCAACCCATGGGTCTCCTGGGAAAAAAGCTCCGAGCTCCCCACAGTAACACTGTCTCCTCTCCATCCCCATGTCCTCTTCCATCTCCCTAGCCCCTACAACTTCTCCACTGATGGCTTCCACAGTTCCGCCCGGGAGCCAGGCTATGCCTGGATTCCAGTGTGCACGATGGTGCGGACTGGATGAGAAAGCTGTCCTTCTGCGACCATTGGGTGAAGGAGATGCACAACGCCTACAGGAACAATGTCGGCAGTGAGTGAGCCAGGGAGAGGGCCATCCATGGTGGTTGAAGGGTCTGTCTGCCTGGGCTCCAGGAGCACCCCAAGACCAAGGGAAATTCATCAAGAATGGATGCTGTCACTCATATCCCACCTGCTTGGTGCCAGCTTCCAAGAGGCTTACAAATCCTAGCCCACTCAGTGTCGCCCTCATGACACCCTCTGGGAGAGGATCTCATCATCCCCACTTTGGGTCTGGGGAAGCTGAAGGAGAGATGACTTGTCTTGCCTATCCATGATTTTGCCTCGGGCCCTACCGTGGTGCTCCACATGTGGTCCTTGGACCAGCAGCATCAGGGTCACCTGGAGGTTCCTTGGAAATGCAGACTCTCTGGTCCCCACCTCAAACCTGTCAGATCTGCAGCTCTGGGGTGGGCCTGGCCCTCTACATCTTAAGTGGACTTCCAGGTGATTCTGATGCTTGTTGAAAGTTGAGGACCACGGGGTTTGCCCTGACTACTCTGGCCGTGGTCCCTGAAGCAACCACACGAGTTCTTCTCCTGGGAGCTTGTTAGAAATGTAGACTCCAGGCCCCTCCCAAGGCAACTGAGTCAGATCTGTGTCTTTAACAAGACTCCCCGGTGATTTGTGAAAACACTGGTGTGTAAGCTTGGCTCATTTTGGAATCCCCTGAGGAATTTACCGTTCTGCTGTTTTTGGCCTATCCGCTGCTTGGCATTGGGACTTACTGAGTTCCCTGGAGGATTCTACTGTGTGGACAAGTTATGAAAGCCACCAGCTACCATGTCAGGAGAGCATTGGTTTATCACACTGAACAAGAAACCTGCAGGGTGCCGGAGGCAGGGTTGATTCACCAATGACCCTTGATCACTATTTCTGGAATTCTCTAGGTCTTTGACCTTTACAGGTGAGGCTGGTTCTCCCCCAGGAGGCACATGGGGATGTTTTTGATTATCATGATGTCTCTAAGCAGCTACTGGCTGGTAAAGGGAATACAATTTGTGTATGTGGATAATAAACTGTTCCATCTGCTCCTTGACCCCATTTTCAGAAAGAGTAGAGTCCCAGGAAGATCTTCGGGCCTCTGGCTGGACAGAACCCATTTCTAGTCCCAACGCTGCCACTTTCTTATTCCCCAAGCCTTAGTTTCTAAGTCAGTGAAATGGGGATAAAAATAATTCTGCATCCCTGGTGACTGAAAGGTTTGTTGTTCATGCATACAAAAGGCAGGATTCTGTGCCTGGAGTACAGCAGGTACTCAGTAGCATTTATCACTAGTTCCTTTCAGTTATGCTTCAGAGTCTTTTAGATTCTTCTCTGTTGTCTGTTTTCTGCAGAGAAACCATCAGTTCTTCAGGACAGATTTTCTGTCTTTTCTGTGGTTGCAGCCCTGGCAACTGGGCATGGTTATTGAGCATATCCTCTATGAAAGGCTCTGTTATGAAGACTTTTTGTCCAAGAGTAATAGCTTCTTTTGCTCTTTGCAACATCTCTGTAATGTAAGAATTTCATATAGATAAGTACTCTATTGATTTATTTTGGGCTGTGCTGGGTCTTCATTGCTGCATGAGCTTTTTCTCTAGTTGCAGAGAGCAAGGGGCAACTCTAGAGTTGTGATGCAAGGGCTTCTCGTTGCAAGGGGGTTCTGGTCGCCACGGCTCCGTTCTTGGAAAAGAAGGAGCTGCTAAAGTCCTGGATCTCGACCTGTGTGCACCACCCCCACAGAGCCTGCCAGCCCCCACCCCACCCAGAGGCCTGGCAAGTGGATTGTTAATGTCACAGAGCTTAATTTGGGGGACATGGTTTGCCACTTCCTGCCTCAGAAACAGATTCTAAGGAAATGCAAAAATGGTTAGGGTCTCAGCAGATGAAACCCATGAGAAGATGGAGGGTCCTGAGAGAAGGGTTCATGAGAGGAAAAGCTGAGAAAGCTTTACATATATCGTTCCAGCCTCCTGGAAGGCTCCTCCCCTTGCCCAGCTCTATGGACTCATCCTTTTCCAGCCTCGACCTCACTCCAGGGCAAGCATTCCCTCCCAACTCGCACTCGAACCTTTCAGCTCAGTCAGGCCTGCCTGCACTTCCCTCCCCCAGCTCCCAATATTCCTCCTCCCCTCTTGTCAAGAAAGAGTTACCTTTGTGACATATGGCTTCATCACCGACTCTCCACGTGGAGTGTAAGCTCCATTAGCTGAGCACATACTGTGTGCTGGTCTCTCATGCACAGTCACTCTGCACGGGCAGTGAGCAGAATATGCAGGCCGTCTCACCCATCACTCAGCTCATGGCCTGTCTACAAGCAGTCAGCACCTAAGTGTAACAAGCGTATCAGTTGACCACCAGATCTTTGGAGAAAAAATAAAGTGGAGAATGGAGAACAGAGCAGGCTCTATGGATAGGCAGGATGGGGGGTGTATGTGGTGATCAAGGCCTGCCTGGTTTTGACGTGACAGTAGGAAAAAGGTGGGAGGAGAGGAACTAAGCCTAGACAGCATAAAAGGGATGGAATTTCCGGAGAGGAATCAAGGAGTTCAAAGGTTGGAGCTTCGTGTGGAAAGACAGAGTGCCCTCAGGGATGCACCAAGCAAAGGGCAATATGGGTACGGGTGGTGTGGTCATGGAGGTGCCTGGGGCCTTTGGAGGCACTTCAACATTTTGTCCAAGCACTTATTTTTAAAGCAGATTTCTTTAACTTTAACAATGGATCGATATAGAGGAACTTCGTTACCTGGCTGTCCTTAACACTGGTGGTTCAGGGGCCCCACTGCAGGGGCACAGGTTTGACGTCTGCTTGGGGAACTGAGTTCCCACATGCCACATGGCATGGCATATATTCAGTTTGGAGGAGACAATATTAATAATAGCTATAAGAATGACCATGGGAAAAACTGAGCGCCAAAGAATTGATGCTTTTGAACTGTGGTGCTGGAAAGACTCTTGAGACTCCCTTGGACTGCAAGGAGATCCAACCAGTCCATTTTAAAGGTAATCCATCCGGAATATTCATTGGAAGGACTGATTCTGAAGCTCCAATACCTAGGCCACGTGATTGGAAGTAGTGACTGATTGGAAAGGACTCGGATGCTGGGAAAGATTGAAGGCAGGAAAAGAAGGTGACAACAGAGGATGAGCTGCTGGGATGGCATCACTGACTCGATGGACAAGTGTTTGAGCAAGCTCTGGGAGTTGATGATGGACAGGTAAGCCTACGGCAGGGCGTACTGCATTTCATGGGGTCGCAAAGAATCAGATATGATTAAGCGAGTGAACTGACTGATAGGGGTGATACACCAAGATCTGACCAAATCAGTGGTGTGAATCTAATGAATTAGCACATGTTTCCAGAATTGGTGTACCAGGTCAAGTGCCAGTCTCAGGTGAGCCTATGTGAAGCCCTCTGTTGGGGTGAGAGGGAGAGTCTAGAGACCCTTTTCCAAGTTCAGATCTAATTGAGAAGAATCTCTACCCTGAGCATGCGACAGAGATCAAAAGAAACTTTGCTTCTGTCAGAGTTAGATTGAGAACCTGCTTAGGCTTCTGGTCGTGGGCACCCCACTACATGCACACTCATTCTTACCTGGAGAATGACAGAGAAGTCCATAGAGCTGTTACTGCTATTCACTTGGTTTCTCACGTTAAAGGGGGTTTCCTAGGGTGGTGTAGCAGATGTTTTGAAATGATCATTTACTATCGTGAAGTGAAATACTAATGGATAATAATACCTCCTTAAAACTAAAATGTTCTGTCCCAGGAAATTTTTAAAAAGAAACAAAAAGAAAAACACAACTGTCTTGGAGATCAACATCCAGTACTACAAAGAGAAATAGGGAGTGAACACTTTGTTGGTTCAGTGGTTAAGACTTGACCTTCCAATGCAGGGGGTGCAGCTTCTATCTACATGGAGCTAAGATCCCACATGTCTCAAGAACAAAACATAAAACAAGTGATATGATAACATAAACATAAAAGAAGTGATATGATAACAATTCAGTAAAGAGCTCAAAAATGGTCCACATGTTTTTTTTTAAAGAACTAAGAGTAGGTCATTTATACTCAAGGGTTCCTCAGATGGTGGTAGTGATAAAGAACCCACCTGTTAATGCAGGAGAAATAAGAGACACAGGTTTGATCCCTGGGTCAGGAAGGTCCCCTGAAGGAGGCCATGGCAACCCACTCCAGTATTCTTGCCTGGAGAATCTCAGGGACAAAAGAACCTGGGGTCTATAGCGTCACAAAGAGTTGGACACAACTGAACACACACATGTATTCATACTCACAAGAACGCATGCTCCAGTAGGTCAATGTTTGAGCACTCACACTTGCACCCAGATGTGTCCTCACTGAGGATTCAGCCTGGCAAATGCAGGAGGACACAAGTGTGCAGTCTCAGCCATTCAGAAAGCCATCGAGGCACTGTGGTCATCATGTGATTGCAACAAACTGCAAAGCAACCCATTGTTAGGCTCTGAATAAAACAAAATATAGACTTCTCAGGTTTACACAATAATTGCAGCCCTGGAAAACTTTTATTAAACTTATGGGACAAAGTGCAGATAAGGGTCTCCACTCAGGGTATTATGAATGGGTTTGTACTTACCTAAATATCTGGCAGAACATTTGAGAATGATTCACGTCTAACGTGTATGCCATGAAGCAGGCACCTGCCCCCATGTGTAGTGCCCCCCCACCCCGTATCAAGACAACAGTAAAAAACCACACCCCTAGAATTTGTCACAGTCACTCCTTCTTCTTCAAGAACTGCTGGTCTAGGGCTGCCCTCTCTTAGTGAGCCAGGAAGAGGTAGAGCTGACAGAGATGCCACTTTATAAACTAAAGTGAAGTGAAGTGGATTCACTCAGTCATATCCGACTCTTTGTGACCCCTTAGGCTATACAGTTCATGGAATTCTCCAAGCCAGAATACTGGAGGGGGTGGCCTTTCCCTTCTCCAGGGGATTTCCTGACCCAGGGACCAAACCCAGGTTTCCTGCATTGCAGACAGTTTCCTTATGAGCTGAGCCACCAGGGAAGCCCAAGAATCCTGGCTTGGGTAGCCTATCCCTTCTTCGGGGGATCTTCCCAACCCAGGAACTGGGGTCTCCTGCCATTGCAGGGTCTCCTCCATTTCTCCTATGGGATTCTTTCCCAGTGTAGTAGCTATAATGATCACCTGAGTTAAATTTGCTCATTCCAATTCATTTTAGCTCCCTGAATCCTAAGACTTTGAGGTTTTCACTTGCTCTCTCCTGCTTGACCCCGTCCACCTTACCTTGATTCATGCACCTAACATTCCAGGTGCCTATGCAATGCCATTCTTTACAGCATCAGATCTCTACTTTCATCTCCAGACACATGCCTAGCTGAGCTGCATTTCTGTTTTGCTCCAACCACTGTGGGATTGCTGAAGCCGTTGTTGCAGCTCGGTAAGGAGGCTGTTCCTACTGGCATCTAGAGAAGGCTCTGCAACAGAGATTTGCTGGATTGTGCCTGGGTTGACAGATTTGGTTAGAGCAGGAGAAACAGGAGACAGGGGCTCAGTTTTCAATTTTGCAAGTTTGAGATGCCTGCTAGATTCCTAGGTGGGGAGGACATGAGGGCAGGTGGAGGCTTGAATCGGGCCAGGTCAGGACAGAACATGTAATTCTGAGAATATGGATTTATTCATGGGGTTGGATTCAAAGCAGTAGGTCTCATAACTTAGGGGAGGTGGGGAGTGAGGGATGCTGCTGGCAAGTGATTGCTGAGCAGGGGTGCTGCTAAATTTTCTGCAGTGCACAGAACATTCTCCATGACATAGAATTATCCAGCTGCAATGGCAGTAGTGCTAACGTTCAGAGACCCTGACCCAGAGCATAAAGAAAGAGTGAGAGGCCTGAGCCACTTGCCCATGTTATTGTTGTTTAGTTGTTCAGTCCTGTCTGACTCTTTGCAGCCCCATGGACTGTAGCCCCCAGGCTCCTCTGCCCATGGGACTTTCCAGGCAAGAATACTGGAGTGGGGTGTCATTTCCTTAGAAATATAAATATAAAAATATACATTAAAATATATAGTAACCTTCAAGGTAAGGCCCCATTGCACAGAGAAATAAAGTTACCTACCCAGGATCATGCATGATTTGTGGTTGAAATTGGCCTTTAGACTTGGGTCTGTCTGCCATGTAGCTTGTGTTTTCAACTAAGACCAATGAACTGCAATGTTGCAGGACAGGGCATCTCTTCACTTTCATGGGTCCTCACCACTTAGTGTTGTAGGGTTCGTTGTCCCAGAGGTAGGAATCAAGGCTTAGGTGAGGATTTTTATGGGAGTGGAATGAAGCACAAAGTGCTTTCTTCAAGAAAGCAGCTCCCACCCATCGAAATAGTTCTATCCAATCCTGAATTTTGAAGAAAAAGGGCGATCCTCCCACCTGAAAACTTTCCTCTTTTTTATTCTTTCACTGTCAATATCACCAGCCTCCTTGCTTTTCTCTGCAGAAAGCAAGACTTTGGAAGCCAGGCTTTCTTTGAGGGCATGGATGTAGGGCCGGGTACGCCGGATTTCCAGATGTTGTCTTGAATTTTTTTTTTTCTTCTTACAGAGTGAATGAGATGAGGAAGATCTCTGATTTACTGATTGATAAGAGCATCTGCCAGGATGTCCTGTCTAAAAATACTATTCCTGTGAAGGAGCCATTATCTGGTGCCTCCTGAAAGACCATTCTTTACAGTCTGCCTATGTCTTCTGAATAAAGGAGTTTTTACCTTTTTTTAACTTAAAAAGAAGTGCTTATATTTTTGTTGTAAAACTTTGTTGTAGGTGGGGCATGACTCATGGCATGCAAAATCTTAGTTCCCTGACCAGAGATGGAACCTGTGCCCCCTGTAGTGAAAGCATGGTCTTAACCACTGACTGCCAAGGAAGTGCCCTTAAAGCATTTTGTTTGGATGGCTGTTCCTCTTATGGCTGGAGACATAGGTAGTGGGATTTTAGTCCATCATGTATCTAAGCTGGCTTGTCTTCTTTCAGGACACCACAGGGATGAGTTGGGCATTGGTTAGTGTGTTTTGATTTTTGCAGAATCGCATAGTTGAAGAAAAAGAAATGTTTTTATTTACATAATGAATGCACATGGGAGCAAACAAAGTACGATCCCATTATGGCCCGCCTGGCTCTTCTGTCCATGGAATTCTTTTTTATTTTTTATAATAAATTTATTTATTTTAGTTGGGGTACTTACTTTACAATATTGTAGTGGTTTTTGCCATACATTGACATGAATCAGCCATGGGTCCACTTGTGTTCCCCATCTTGAACCCCCCTCCCACCTCCCTCCCCATCCTACCCCTCTGGGTCATCCCATTGCCCAAACCCTGAGCCTTTGTCTCATGCATCGAACCTGGGTTGGTGTTCTGTTTCACATATGATAATAAACATGTTTCAATGCTGTTCTCTCAGAACGTCCCACCCTCACCTTCTCCCTCAGAGTCCATAAGACTGTTCTATGCATCAGTGTCTCTTATTCTGTCTCGCATATAGCGTTTCGTTACCATCTTTGAAATTCCATATATATGCATTAGTATACTGTATTGGTGTTTTTCTTTCTGGCTTACTCCACTCTGTATAATGGGCTCCAGGTTCATCCATCTCAATAGAACTGATTCAAATGTATTCTTTTTAATGGCTGAGTAATATTCCCTTGTGTATACGTACCACAGCTTCCTTATCCATTTGTCTGCTGATGGACATCTAGGTTGCTTCCATGTCCTAGCTATTGTAAACAGTGCTGCGATGAACATTGGGGTATATGCGTCTCTTTCAATTCTGGTTTCTTCGGTGTGTATGCCCAGCAGTGGAATTCTTAAGGTAAGAATACTGGAGTGGGTTGTCCCCCCTTATGCAAGTCAAAGTACAGAAAGATGATTAATGAAAATCCAGTCTATACCTGCAACTTATGATCACTGTTCCTCTTTATCAACCTCCTCACCCACCAAAAAAAAAAAAAGTGTGACCAGTGTTGGCCCCTTTTTTTTTTGTCCATCCTCGGTCCCTGTTGTCTCTATTTAGTCTCCTTGGGTAGCTCTTTTAAACCTCAGTCTGGGTGATCTGGTCCCAATCTTACAATGTCTAGACACTTTTGAAGCAGGAAGTCCAGGGGAGGGCTGCACTGTGTGTCTCATATGGGATCTTAGTTCCCCAGGGATCAAACCTGTGCTTCTTGAGTTGGAAGATGAAGTCATAAACACTGGACCACCAGGGAATCCCCTGGACCCCTTTTTATTGTCCCAACTGGAATGTGAGTGCTACTGCCATCTAGTGCGTGGAGGTCAGCAATTCTGTCAAACATTTTGCAGTGTCAGAATCGCTCCAGGCCCTCTACCCCGACCCCACTAGGCCCAAATGTCCACACTGAGAAACACAAGAACACACATATTAGTATCTGCATTTCCTTTCCTCCTTTCCCCCCCTTCCTTCCTTCCTTTCTTCCTTCCTCTCTTTCTTCCTTCCTTCCTTCCTTCCTTTTTCTTCCTTCCTTCCTTCCTTTCTTTCTTTCTTTCTTTCTTTTAACCCCTGGTTTGCATTTATAGCCTAAGCTGTCTTCCTATCGGCTGAGAAGTTCAAATGTTGACAGCCAGGGTGAATTCTGCAAGTATTCCCCATGTAGAAGGGCAGAGGTAGAAGGTGTCCTGATAAGCTAGTAGGAGCTAAATGAGAAAGAGAAGCTCATCTTTTCTCTCTGTGGAAGATGGTTGAGTCCATACACAGTTGAAAGTTTGAGAGACTTAACTCCTAAAGGTCCACTCCCAGGGAGCCTAGAGCAGTCCACTCCCTGGCTTTGGGTGGTTTCTCCTTAGAATGCACATTACAATAGCTCCTTGACCTCATGTTTTGTGAAAAGAAGTGCTTTATTTTTCATTGTTCTTGATTATGAATATTCAGTTTTTAGGCTAAAATTAAGAGATTGCACTTACTCTAGATACACCCGGGGAGGCAACATGCCCTTTAGGCTTCCCATGTGGCTTTGTGGGAAAGAATCCTCCTCCAGTGCAGGAGACGTGGGTTCGATGCCTGGGTCAAGAGCATCCCCTGAAGAAGGAAATGGCTATCCATTCCAAAATTCCAGCCTGGGAAATCTCATGGACAGAGAAGCCTGTTGGACTGCAGTCCATGTGGTTGCAAAGAATCTGACATGACTGAGCACACACACACAAACAAAAGCAAAAATAAACAAACAAAATTCAGTGCAGACACACACAGGTACACACGCATGCTCAACCCTGAGTATTTTGGTGATGTGTAGATCTGTTTGTATGAACCCCAAAGATTCATACAAGGTACACAAGGATTAAGGCAAATCATGCAGCATTTTCTGTACTCATGGACAGCATTGGTCCAAAACAGGGGCTTAAGGCCTTACCTGCCAATTGTAAACACCTAAGGAACCTTTATATGGCCAGTGCTCGGGCCTTCCCTCATGCCGCTGAATTCAGTGTTTGGGGCTGGGGACAAGTAGTCAGGCTTATTTTTCTAAACTCTGGACTGGAGCAATGCCAGTGTTAAGCCAAGTTTAGCAGTCAGCAGCTGGCACAGTTTCCAGCCTGTGAACAGAATCTGGCTCCCAACTGGTTTCTGTAAATGAAGTTTTATTGGAACGCAGCCACCTGCATGTAACACAATATTTTATGGCACTTTTGGAGTAGAGCCTGTACTCCTGCAGAGATTCATTTACTCTGTGGCTTGTTATGGAAAATATTGGGTGACCCCTGACTGATATGATTAGTTGTGTTTTTCGGTAAGAGCTGTGTGGAATCTGTTAACCACATAGGAATGTTGTAGAGAACAAGATGTCCTCCCGTAACATGGGCAACACCGCCATCCCCAGCTACTCCGCTTCATGGGAAGAATTTTTGTGAGATACTTCTTTTCCAACTTTATGCATGAAAAGGCTGCCTGTGTTTTCCCTCTGGAATGCAGGGGTTCCTCATTTCTGAGAGCAGAAACGATGAAATGGGCCTCCTGTCTTTCCCCTTTTACTCTCATGTTCTCAGTTCAACTGTTGAAGTCCTAATCATACTGCTGTTTAGTTGGAACTTCCTCTTTTCTATGTTCATCAGTCCTCCTCCTCCTTTTTTGGGGGGGGGTGCACTTTTATCCCTCTTTCATGCTGCCTGTTCAGTTTGTAAGAGGCCTTTCCAGTAAAATTGAATGCACATTTTTCCCCCTCTAAAGTAGCTGCACATTCAGCCATTCTCCTTGCAAGCATCTTCAGCCCTGGTCCTGAGAGTGTCTCTGAAGGGCCCCAGATCATCAGGTACACACACACCAGACAAACACATGAATGCACACGTGCACACTCGGGTCAGAATTTTTAGAGCTATTTCTTTAATGACAAGATTGCTGTCCCAGTTTGCTTTGAAAGCTCACTTTTGGATTCTCGCTGGTGGCCAACCCCAAGTGTTTCCTTGGGACAGGGCCCTTCCTAATCTTGCCTCATTATGGTAATAAATGAAGTTGGAGCGATTTGTGGCTCCAGTCTCCTATGAGTGGGTTGGGTGGGGATTTGGGGTGACTACCTGTGGCCCCTTAAAATGGTAAGTCTCTGGTGTGTGGTATTAGGAGCACCCCCCCCACACTTCTTGGGTGCAGGGCAGCATGCAAGGGTCATGTTAAGAGGGAGAATGAAGGCTTTGGAGGAGCCCTGCATTCCAGCATTCAGTCTGTACCTTGGTCTTTCTACCAGGTTGGTGGATGGAGCTGACGTTCCGGGTAGGGGTAGCAAAGAGATGGGAGAAGTCAGTAGTGAGCTCACAGCCAGTGGAACTAGCTCAGAGGTGGCTCATCTTTGTTCCTGAGGGATCCTTGAGGGAGCCTACATCCTTTCTGACCTGCTTTCAGGGAACAGTCAGAGGAACTTGGCACCCCTTATCAGAGCCTAAGTGCATTCGGGTCTATCGGAGGTGATGTCAGGGTGAAAGACAATGTTTCCTGTCTGCATAGTCTCTCACTGTTTTCTGGGCCTTTGCTGCTTCCACCGTTTTGTCCCTTTGCTACGTTTTGGGGGTCACTAGAGGCAGCAGCTGAGGAAGAGGGGAAGGAATTCAAGAAATGCAAGCTCATGGATCTTTGGGAATCTGGGCCAGCTTGGTGAAACAAAGACCCACAGCAGACATGGAGGTTGGGTTGGTGGTAGGGACAGGCAGGAACTTTGGATCTGAGTCATTAAGTAGAGGCATTTTCCCACAGTCAGTGTGAGGAGGAGTTGGCACCCTACCTGAGCAATAAGACACATGTTCATGTCGAAGACTAATTAGTCCCCATTCCTCAGATAGATGCAAGGAGCCAAAAGGAGGTACAGCACACCACCTGGAGTATATGTCTGTCTTCTATTTTCCCATTCTCTAAATATTTATTTGGCTAGGCAGGGTCTTATTTGTGAGGCACGGGATCTTTGACCTTCCTTGGTGGCATGTGAACCCTTAGTTGTGGCATGTGGAATCTAGTTCCCTGACTAGAGATCAAACCTGAGCTCCCCGCATTTGGAATATGGAGTCTTAATGTCTGTACCTGCAGATACCAAGGACATTCCTATTTTCCCTTTCTTTCTAACGTGAGCTTGAGACTAGGTTGATGAAGAATGAAGTCTCTGGGTAAATGAGGAGCTGGGCTCCCCATCTTTATCAAAGAATTGATGCTTTTGAACTGTGTTGTTGGAGAAGACTCTTGAGAGTCCCTTGGATTGCAAAGAGATCCAGCCAGTCCATCCTAAAGGCAATCAGTCCTGAGTGTTCATTGGAAGGACTGATGTTGAAGCTGAAACTCCAAGACTTCGGCCACCTGACGCAAAGAGCCGAATCATTTGAAAAGACCCTGATACTTGGAAGGATTTGTGGGCAAAGAGTTGGGCATGACTGAGCAACTGAATTGATTACAGTATCATCAGGAATTCTGTGTGCATACAAAACTGAAAATAAAAATCAAGGTTAATGATGAAGCAACTCTCCATAGCCAGAAATAGCAAATTGGATTCACAGAAATACATAGAGCAGAGATATAGAGGTGTCTGGGAGCAGAAAATGGAGAATCAAAGTGGGATACAGAAGTCAACTCAGGATTAAAAAACATAAATTAAAACAGATCCTAAAGGTTAGATTCCTAAGGTTATATCATTCATAGCAAATTTTAAAAACAAATTAAGAACCTAGAAAGAGGGGAGACTCCCAGATCACAGTTGTTTTCTACCTTACTATATATGAGATATATATATATATATATATATATATATATATGAAATATGTTAATAAATAGGTTTGCTTAGTATTATTAGTATTATTAGTATTAGAAAGGCAATCATTCATTTCAGTTCACTTCAGTTATCCAGTCATTTGTGACCCCACGGACTGCAGTATGCTAGGCCTTCCTGTGTCTCACCAATTCCTGGAGAGTACTCAAATTCATGTCCATTGAGTCGGTGATGCCATCCAACCATCTCTTCCTCTTTCGTCCCCTTCTCCTCTCACCTTCAATCTTTCCCAGCATGAGGGTCTTTTCAAATGAGTCAGCTCTTTGCATTACATGGACAAAATATAGAAATGAAAGTTAAGGAAATAATAATGAACACAAATTTGAAAAATGATAATAAGCATAATTTAAAGAGAGGTCTAGGTATTTCCTTTGAGTTGTTTGTTATGTGGTGCAGTTCAGTGTCAGATAGTCACTTGTTCCAGATTCTGCTTGTCATGATTGGCTACGATTGACCCTCAACTGAACAATCTCCATATTAGCTGCTGAATTTTAATCTGTTGCACATGTCACTTCTGGGGTATTTTACCCTTCTTTGCTTAATTTCACTTCCTTTGTTTGCAAGTCAATTCTGTGTTGATTTTCCACCCTGAGGTGAGGGAGCAGCGACCCCTCATTCAAGCTCACATGCTCAGTGGTTTGGTGGTGAGAATGGGAACATTGAAAACAATTATCACTGAGATATCTGTGGATTTTTGAATGGATGGACCACAGTGGGCTTACCATTTCCAAAGGTGTCATGTAATTTCTTGATCCACTCTGCTCAGGTACCTGGCTGTTCCACAGGGCCACTGAACCAAATGAGCCCTGCATTTCATACATTTCCCAGGTCTAAGCAACTCAGTTTCTCAGGTTTTCTGCAAGGCAACTGATTTTGTTTGTCTATGTGCTTTGTCCCCTGACAAGGTCCATGAGGAACAAGTGAGTGGGTGGGGAGCAAGGCACTGTCTCAGATGGGCTATACATCTTACTCACCTGTATGGCCCCAGGCACTCTCTTTGCTGGCTGTGCCAAAAAGGCACGGTTGCAGGTGTGCCACTTGTCTCCAGAACGGAGCTGGTCTCAGGCTGTGAGGCTGCTGGCCAATGTGAACTGTCCATGAACCCAGGAAGACACGGTGAACAATTGGCAGCCTGTTCAGAGCTTGGTGGGAGATGTCGTCTCTGTGGCTGAGATATGAGCAGCCCCTTGGCTTCTGCCTCTTGCTGTCACACACATTGCACTCTGCCTCCCTGGTGAAAAGGTCATAAAAGGTGGCTGACGTGGTCTCCTTTTGTATTTTCCAGTGTGCAAATGTTTGTTTTGTGAGCATGACAGCATTCACTATGTGGCCTTATAGCCTATTTGGAAGAAAGTTGTTGTTGTTGTTTTTGTTGTTTTTGCATAAATTTTATCTCTAGTTTCCCCACAGTTTAGGTTGCTCTGCCACCTTTGCTCTGTCAAATTGTCCTCAGGACATTAAAGGCTGGCCTTTACCGTGAGGCAGATGATACAGTCTGGGCCTACCTTTTAAGACCCATTAAATGATTGTGTACAGGAGTTTCTGAGTCATTTCTTTGTGGATAATTGCATTTAAGGGTATAGTCTGTGTTTTTGTTTTTGTTTTGTTCTCCCCAGTTAGGCTGCCCTCTGTGATCGCAAGCTCCCCATTGACACGGATGTGAGAGGGTTTCCTATTGTGTGCAAGCTTCTCCTCCTTTACGACTCCTTCTACAAAACGGGAATCCATCCCCAGATTAATTTATCTCTGTTTATGTTTCTTATACTTTGTCCTTCCACCTCTTGGAGACTGGTTTGCCTTTATGGATATCTAGGTGGTGAAATTCCAGTTGGGCTATTTCAAATCCTGAAAGATGATACTGTGAAAGTGCTGCACTCAATATGCCTGCAAATTTGGAAAACTCAGCAGCAGCCACAGGACTGGAAAAGGTCAGTTTTATCCCAATCCCAAGGAAAGGCAATGCCAAAGACTGCACAATCTACCGCACAATTGCACCCATCTCATGCTAGTAAAGTAATGCTCAAAATTCTCCAAGCCAGGCTTCAGCAATACATGAACCATAAACTTCTAGATGTTCAAGCTGGTTTTAGAAAAGCCAAAGGAACCAGAGATCAAATTACCAACATCTGGTGGATCATCAAAAAAAGCAAGAGAGTTCCAGAAACAAACAAACAAACAAACAAACAAAAACCCCATCTATTTCTACTTTATTGACTATGCCAAAGCCTTTGACTGTATGGGTCACAGTAAACTGTGGAAATTTCTAAAAGAGATGGGCATACCAGACCACCTGACCTGGCTCTTGAGAAACCTGTATGCAGGTCAGGAAGCAGCAGTTAGAACTGGACATGGAACAACAGACTGGTTCCAAATAGGGAAAGGAATAATTCAAGGCTGTATATTGGCCCTGCTTATAAAACTTACATGCAGAGTACATCATGAGAAACGCTGGACTCTCACGAAGCACAAGCTGGAAACAAGACTACCAGGAGAATTATCAATAACAACAGATACGCAGATGACACCACCATTATGGCAGAAAGTGAAGACCTAAAGTGCCTCCAGATGAAAGTGAGAGAGAAGAGTGAAAAAGTTGGCTTAAAGCTCAACATTCAGAAAAAACTAAGATCATGGCAACTGGTTCTATCAGTTCATGGCAAATAGATGGGGAAACAGTGTCAGACATTGTATTTTGGGGCTCCAAAATTACTGCAGATTGTGGTTGGAGCCATGAAATGAAAAGACACTTACTCCTTGGAAGGAAAGTTATGACCAACCTAGATAGCGTATTACAGAGTACAAGGGGCTGGTGCACCAGGATGATGCGGAGGGATGGGATGGTGAGGGAGGAGCGAAGGGGATTCTGGAAGGGGAACACATGCACATCCACGGTGAATACATGTCAATGTATGGCAAAACAAATACAATATCGAAAAGTTAAAAAATAGATAAATAAACTAATTTTAAAAAAATAAAATAAAATAAAAATCAGGGAAATTACTTTGCCAGCAAAGTCCATCCAGTCAATGCCATGATTTTTCCAGTAGTCATGTATGGATGTGAGAGCTGGACTGTGAAGTAAGCTGAGCACCAGAGACTTGATGTTTTTAAACTATGTTCTTGGAGAAGACTCTTGAAAGTCCCTTGGACTGCAAGGAGAACAAACCAGTCCATCCTAAAGGGGATCAGCCCTGGGTGTTCATTGGAAGGACTGATGCTGAAGCTGAAACTCCAATACTTTGGCCGCCACTTGCGAAGAACTGACTTATTGGAAAAGACCCTAATGCTGGGAAGGATTGTGGGCAGGAGGAGAAGGGGACGACAGAGGACAAAATGGCTGGATGGCATCACTGACTCAATAGACATGAGTTTGGGTAAACTCTGGGAGTTGTTGATGGACAAGGAGGCCTGGCATGCTGTGGTTCATGCGGTCGCAAAGAGTCGGACACAACTGAGCAACTGAAATGAACTGAACTGAACTGAGTTGAAGAGCCAGGCAACAGAGTATACAAGTTGTTTTATGGAAGTTGTTCCATGTGCCAATGATCCTTAGATATATTTATGTGGAAAGAATTGGTTTCTGACTCCTATTCCTCTGACATTTTGAGACCCAAATGACACCCTTGGAAGGGCTATTTTATGAACTGAAACACTGTTGTTGTTCAGTCACTAAACTATGTTTGACTCTTCATGTCCTCTTGGACTACAGCACACCAAGACTCTGTATCTCATCTTCTCCCAGAGTCTTCCTGAGATCGAATCCTTTGAATCAGTGGTGCTATCCAAAATTTTCATCCTCTCTTATCCACTGCTCCTTCTTCTGCCATCATTTCCTAAGGATCGGTATTTTTTCTAATAAGCCAGCTCTTCATGTGGTCAAAGCATTAGCTTCATCTTCAACATCAGTCCTTCCATTAAATCATCAGGGTTAATTTACTTTAGGATCGACACATTTGATCTCTCTGCCATCCAAGAGAATTTCACAAACCCTTCCCAGTAGAGCAGTTCAAAAGCTTCAATATTTTGTTGTTCTGACATCAGTACACCCCTACTGGAAAGACCATAGATGAGACACTACGGGCCTCTATTGGCCAAATCATGTCTTTGCTTTTTAACACAATTTGCTGATCTGTCATAGCTTTTCTACTGAGAAGAAATTGTCTTCTAAATGTGAGGCTGTTTTCATGATTTGCATAAATTTAGAACCACAAAAGAAGAACCCTGTCACTGCTTCTGTCTTTTCCCCTTAGATTTGTCATGAACTGTGGGGCCAGATGCCGTGATCTTAGTTTCCGCCATACTGAGAATTCAAATGTACTGTTTAACAGATAGTTCCCTATCAACATTGATATTTTTTTTACTCTTGTTTTTCCTCAGTTTTTTGGATAAGAAATCGTGTCTAGGAGATTTCTATGAAAATATTTACTCATTATATATAATACTGCTGTTTTAAGTTTTCTACTGTGCTATAGTTTTGTGACAACTGGTTAAAATATTTATAAAATGCACAACCTATGAAAACTGTCCTCATTAACATAATATCTTGAGATTGTTTATGATATCTAGTTAGTTTTTCCCTAGTGTGGGCTCTAGGCAAATACAAAGGAGGGCAAGCCCCAAAGATTGTCATGTGAGAGGGGGCAGGGGAATACATTAAAAAAAGAAAAATGGGGTAGCTCTTACCCGAAATGCAGCTAGGTGACCATTGGGGATATTGTTCAGACTTGTTACTATTTTACTGAAACTTTGAATGCTTAAAATTCTATTTAATGTAAGGAAAGGACAGCTTTCTTAGAACAATATCTCGAATCAAGTGACAGTTGCAACTTTATGGGCTCAAGGTCTCCTCATAAGGATAAATACCATCTCTTATTACAGAAAGAATAGAAGAAGATGAGCCAGATTAAGATTTAGCCTTTCAACGAAAAGCACTAAATTATTCAGCCAGAAGGTTAGTAACAAATATTGGGTGGTGCAAAGAGTTCATTAGTCTATTTAGAGCAGATGTAAACTGTGCAATCAACTGAAAAATTGACTTAAATTATATTTTGAGAAAAAAAAAGACTCTAGAAAAGTACATTGGCTTATAATTCCTGTTATGTATAACAGCGATGAAGAAAAATTAAAATCCAAGTCTAAAACGATTTGAAAGCCTACTTTTTCTTTTTTTTTTCTTTCTTTTTTTTTTTGCGTAATTGTAGAGAATACAGGTTTCCAAATGTATACTCTTCGTGGCATCTAATATTTGAGGGCCCTTTTGTGTAACCATCCTCTTTTCTTAAAAAAAAAAATACCCTCTGGTTTTCAAACAGTTGTACAAGTTTTATGGCAAAACAAGGAGTGATATAACACACAAAAAAATATCAAAAGCATTGATGACAAGCTTAAATCGCAGGATTATTTAAACTCTGTGTTACATTTCAACAGGAAATAATCGGTTAGTTTTGATGGAATCCCTCCAAGAGCTGGGGGAAAATGAAACAGAATTTGAACCTGTAACTGAGATTTTCTGCCACAATTATGATCTAACTCTTTCCCATCTTTACTCCCTTTCTTGTTCTAAGCAGTCCCTAAATAAGATTGAAAAGTATGAAAATGATGAAGAGAGAAAGAAGTAGGAGATTGTAGACTTCTGTGAGTTCCAAGAATAATTTAAATCAGAGAATTGAAAAAAGGCAGAAACAAAGGAAAATAGTCAAACAAAAGAAAATGATAATGCTTTAAACATTCAGTCAAGTCAAAGACCTTTAGTTCCTCCACAAGAGCTAGAGATAATATTATGATTGATATACTATGAGCATTCTTATAGATATGGATCCCCAACCAGGCTGGACATGTTAAGTGTATATACTCCAGAGAAGTTGGAGCTGGACGATCAAACACATTGACTCCCAATTTCCTTGGTAACAACCCATTAGAAGACTGTCCTAAAACTGATCACACACACACCCCATGGGTACCATTCTGACTTTGAAAGTCTTTCCCTGAAAGCCGTTGGGGAGTGTGGGTCTCTTAAGCATTAGCTGCTTGGACGCCTCAGGTCAGTTCAGATCAGTGGCTGAGTCATGTCTGACTCTACCACCCCACAGAATACAGAACGGTAGGCCTCCCTATCCATCACCAACCCCCGGACTTTACTCAAACTCATCTCCATTGAGTCAGTGATGCTATCCAACCATCTCATCCTCTGTTGTCCCCTTCTCCTCCTGCCCTCAATCTTTTCTAGCATCAGGATCTTTTCCAATGAGTCAGCTCTTCTCATCATGTGGCCAAAATATTGGAGGTTCGGCTTCAACATCAGTTCTTTCAATGAACACCCAGGACTGATCTGCTTTAGAATGGATTGGTTGGATCACCTTGCAGTCCAAGGGACTTTCAAGAGTCATCTCCAGCACCACAGTTCGAAAGCATCAATTCTTCAGTGCTCAGCTTTCTGTGTAGTTCAACTCTCACATCCATACCTGACTACTGGGGGGGGGGGGGCATACCTCGACTAGACTGACATTTGTTGGCAAAGCGCTGTCTTTGGTTTTTAATATGCCATCTAGTTTGGTCATAACTTTCCTTCCAAGGAATAGGCGTCTTTTAATTTCATGGCTGCAGTCACCACCTGTAGGAATTTGAGAGCCCATAAAAATAAAGTCAGCCACTGTTTCCTCATCTATTTGCCATGAAGTGATGGGACCATATACCATGATCTTATTTTTCTGAATGTTGAGCTTTAAGCTACCTTTTTCAGTCTCCTCTCTCATTTCCTCTGGAGGCTCTTTAGTTCTTATTCATTTTCTGCCGTAAGGGTGGTGTCATCTGTGTATCTGAGATTATTGATATTTCTCCCAGCAACTTTGGTTCCAACCTGTGCTTCAACCATCCCAGCATTTCTCATGATGTATTCTGCATATAAGTTAAATAAGCAGGGTGACAATATACACCCTCGATTGTGCTCCTTTTCCTAGTTGGAGCCAGTCTGTCTTTGCCAGTCCGGATCTAACTGTTTCTTCCTCACCTGGATGCAGATTTAGCAGCGAGTGGTGGCTGTGTGGCACTGGAGATGGAGTGGGAAATGGCGGCTGCATGGCGCTGGAGTAGCGAGCTACAGAGTGGAGGTACCCTACAGCCAAGGTCAGTAGTGGCAGCTGTGAGGAGATACCCCACGTCCAAGGTAAGGAGCAGTGGCTACACTTTGCTGGAATAGCTGTGAAGAAATACCCCACATCCAAGTAGGAGCAACTGCATTAAGACGGTAGGTGATGAGAGAGGGCACCAGAGGTTAGACAGACTGAACCACAGACACAGAAAACTAACCTATCAAATCACAAGGATTGCAGCCTTGTCTAATTCAATGAAACTAAGCCATGCCGTGAAGGGCTAACCACGACGGATAGGTTTGGTGGAAAGCTCTGACAAAATGTGGTTCACTGGAGAAGGGAATGACAAACCACTCCAGTATTCCTGCCTTGAGAACTCCATGAACAGTATGAAAAGGTAGAAAGCTAGAACACTGAAAGATGAACTCCCCAAGTCGGTATGTGCCCAATATGCTACTGGAGATCAGTGGAGAAATACCTGCAGGAAAAATGAAGAAAAAGAACCAAAGCAAAATGAACACCCACTTGTGCATGTGCCTGGTGACGGAAGCAAAGTCCCATGCTGTAAAGAGCAATATTGCTTAGGAATCTGGAATGTTAGGTCCATGAATCAAGTAAAATTGCAAGTGGTCAAACAGGAGATGGAAAAGCAGTATTTTAGGAATCAGCAAACTAAAATGGACAGGAATGGGTAAATTTAACTCAGATGATCATTATATCTACTACTGTGGGCAAGAGTCCCCTTGAAGAAACGGAGTAGACATCATAGTTGACAAAAGACATGCAGTATTTGATTGCAATCTCAAAAATTACAGAATGATCTCTGTTCCTTTTGAAGGCACACCCTTCAATATCATGGTAATCCAAGTAAATACCCTGACTAATAAAGCAGAAGAAGGCCGAACGGTTCTATGAAGATCTACAGGACCTTACAGAACGAACATCCAAAAAAAGATGTCATTTGCATTGTAGAGGACTGGAATGGAAAAGTAGAAAGTCAATAAACCCCTGGAGGAACAGGCAAATTTGATCTTGGAGTAAAAAACATGAAGCAGGACAAAGGCTAATAGAGTTTTGCCAAGAGAATTCATGGATCATAGCAAGCACCCTTTTCCAACAACACAAAAGAAGACTCTCCACATGCATATCACCAGAAGGTCAACACCAACATCATACTGATAATATTGTTTGCAGCCAAAGATGGAGAAACTTCCTATGGTCTGCAAAGAAAAGCCCGAGAGCTCACTGTGGCTCAGATCATAAACTCCTTATTGACAAATTCAGACTTCAATTGAAGAAAGTGGGGAACACCACTAGACCATTCAGGTATGACTGAAATCAAATCCCTTACGATTATACAGTGAAGTAAGAAACAAATTGAAGGGACTAGATCTGATACACAAAGTGCCTGATGAACTATGGGCGAAGGTTCATGACACTGTACAGGAGAGATGGATCAAGACCATCCCACAAAGAAAAAAAAAATCAAAAAAGGAAAATGGCTGTCTGATGAGACATTACAAATAGCTGTTAAAAGAAGAGAAGTGAAAAGCAAAGGAGAAAAGGAAATATATACCCATTTGAATGCAGAATTCCAAAGAATAGCAAGGAGAGTTAAGAAAGCCTTCCTCAGTGATCAGTGCAAATAAATAGAGAAAAACAATAGAATGGGAAAGGCTTGAGACTTCTTAAGGAAAATTAGAGATACCAAGGAAACATTTCATGCAAAGATTGGCTCGATAAAGGACCGAAATGGTATGGACCTAACAGAAGAAAAATATATTAAGAAGAGGTGACAAGAATACACACAACTGTACAAAAATATCTTCATGACCCAGATAGTCACCATGGTGTGATCACTCACCTAGAGACAGGCATCCTGCTATGTGACACCAAGGGAGCCTTAGGAAGAAGCACTACATACAAAGCTAGTGGAAATTATGGAATTCCATTTTTGAATCCTCAAAGATAATTCTGTGAAAGTTCTGCACTCAATACGTCAGCAAATTTGGAAAACTCAGCAGTGGCCACAGGACTACAAAAGATCAGGTTTCATTCCAATCCCAAGGAAAGGCAATGCCAAAGAATACTGCTTGCTTGGACCTACAATAAACATTACACTACACTTGCTTTCACCACAGCTCACAGTCAGTTGTTTGACTTTAATGCACACAAACGAGCACACCCAAATTTGTTTTGGTAACAGTATTCACATCTAAGAGTGTGTGTACCAAAGAGTGATACAATACTTTTATTTCAAGAACCAAGGAGATTTATTGATGTGATTTGTTTGTGTAAAATTTCTTGAGGAATGAAATTTTGCAAGTTTCACATTTGTGGATTCTATTAAGTAAGCAGCCTATAATTTAGGTTGATATAATTTACATAATAGATCACTCACCTAGAGCCAGACATCCTGGACTGTGAAGTCAAGTGGGCCTCAGAAAGCATCGCTAGAAACAAAGCTAGTGGAGGTGATGGAATTCCAGTTGACCTATTTCAAATCCTCAAAGGTGATGCTGTGAAAGTGCTACACTAGATATGCCAGCAAATTTGGAAAACTCAGCAGTGGCCACAGGACTGGAAAAGGTCAGTTTTCATTCCAATCCCAAAGAAAGGCAATGCCAAAGAATGCTCGAACTACCACACAATTACACTCATCTCACAAGCTAGTAAAGTAATGTTGAAAATTCTCCAAGCCAGGCTTCAGCAATAGGTGAAGCGTGAACTTCCAGATATTCAAGCTGGTTTTAGAAAAGGCAGAGGAACCAGAGATCAAATTGCCAATATCTGCTGAATCATCAAAAAAGAGTTCCAGAAAAACATCTATTTCTGCTTTATTGACTATGTCAAAGCCTTTGACTGTGTGGATCACAATAAACTGGAAAATTCTGAAAGAGATGGGAATACCAGACCATCTGACCTGTCTCTTGAGAAACATGTATGCAGGTCAGTAAGCAACTGTTCGAACTGGACATGGAACAACAGACTGGTTCCAAATAGGAACAGGAGTCCGTCAAGGCTGTATATTGTCACCCTGCTTATTTAACTTATATGCAGAGTACATCATGAGAAATGCTGGGCTGGAAGAAACACAAGCTGGAATCACGATTGCTGGGAGAAATATCAATAACCTCAGATATGTGGATGACACCACCCTTATGGCAGAAAGTGAAGAAGAACTAAAGAGCCACTTGATGAAGATGAAAGAGGAGAGTGAAAAAGTTGGCTTAAAGCTCAACGTTCAGAACACTAAGATCATGGCATCTAGTCCCATCACTTCATGGGAAATAGATGGGGAAACAGTGGAAACAGTGTCAGACTTTATTTTGGGGGGCTCCAGAATCACTGCTGATGGTGACAGCAGCCATGAAATTAAAAGATGCTTACTCCTTGGAAGGAAGGTTATGGCCAACCTAGATAGCATATTTAAAAGCAGAGATATTACTTTGCCAACAAAAGCCCGTCTACTCAAGGCTATGGTTTTTCCAGTGGTCATGTACGGATGTGAGAGTTGGACGGTGAAGAAAGCTGAGCGCCGAAGAATTGATGCTTTTGAACTGTGGTGTTGGAGAAGACTCTTGAGAGTCCCTTGGACTTCAAGGAGATCCAATCAATCCATCCTAAAAGAGATCAATCCTGGGTGTTCATTGGAAGGTCTGATGTTGAAGCTGAAACTCCAATACTTTGGCCACCTTATGTGAAGGGTTGAGTCATTGGAAAAGATCCTAATGCTGGGAAGGATTGGGAGCAGAAGGAGAAGGGGACGACAGAAGACGAGATGGTTGGATAGCATCACCGACTCGACGAACATGGGTTTGGGGAGACGCTGGGAGTTGGTGACGGACAGGGAGGCCTGGTGTACTGCAATTCATGTGGTTGCAAAGAGTCGGACACGACTGAGAGACTGAACTGAACTGAAGCAAACACTGGGTAAGTGTTACCCTTTAATTTTTAGGAAACGAGTGATTGTGTGATGTCAGTGCTACTCAGATTGAGAAACAGTGACGATCTGTGATGAGGTAGAGAGATCAGCTTTGTAGTGTAACTACACATCATTTGAATTTGCACTGTGTAAAATCAGACAAATTAGAAAAGTGTCTGAAGAAAGATTTGAAATGGCACATAGTTTTTCAGAAATTAAAAGTGTATTTCCCAAAGATGGATCAGTTGGTTCAGAAACCTTCATTAGATCTCCCTCATCATTTCACACAATTACTGGGAACTTGGTCTTGAGGTCTCTGATTGAAGAAGATCCTTTTCAGGTTTTGTCTGAAGAATTTCTGATAAAAGAATCATTTTACACATTTTCTATCTCTGATCCAGGTGAACCAAATGACTTTCTTTCACTCACTTTTCCTCAAAAACGTTGGAATATAGTTGAAAGTGATCAGCTTACATCAATTCGGTGGGATGGGAGTGACCTTTCTATAGTGATCAATGAAAAGAGGTCAAGAAAGAGCTCTTGACTCTTTGCAACCCCATGGACTGTAGCCTACCAGAATTCTCCATCCACGAGATTTTCCAGGCAAGAATATTGGAGTGTGTTGCCATTTCCTTCTCTAGGAAATTTTCCTGACCCAGGGATCAAACCCCAGTCTCCTGCATTGTAGGCAGACGTTTTACTGTCTGAGCCACCAGGAAAGGCCCCTTGCAAAATATCTAAAACCGATAATATGAAAAATTTAGCACAACAGCTTAACCTTTATGGGTTTAGTAAAATGCAACAGACTTTTCAAAATCTCCTTCACTAACCGACTTTCTGCCGGAAAAAAAAAAAAAAAAAATATATATATATATATATATATATATATATACACACACATATATATGTTTTGAACATGTTATTCATATTTTTTCACTTAGTTCAGGGACGCATGAGATTAATCCGTGTGACCTAGTGAATGTGTTCACATAGGTACTTAAAACTGATTTTAAAACTGAGATAACATGCTACTGATATTTGTTTCTTTTCTTTTTTTTTCTTTTCTTTTTTCTTTTTTAAGTTGAGAAGAGCTGGATGTTAAAACATTTGAGACTTCAAAAATTTCCTAGCAATTTTCAACTAGAAAGAAATCCTGAAGCCACTGAAAGTGTTATTTACTGTTGCTATACAATATATTTTTACTTGTGGAACACAATAAATTCAAATATGTATGTATTTAAAACTTCTAATGGAGGTGTTTAGATGCTAATAAGTTTGTATGCTTAAATGAATCGATTTTATATTTGAGCTATGCTTTTTTGCTTTACCGTGCTTTATAAACTCACTAATTTTCTTCTTGGGATTTAGATGCAGTTTTATCATAATCTGAATTTTAAACGAGGCTATCCCCAGCTTTTTGTAAGAACGAAAACAATAAACTGGAATTAAAAATATCTCTCCACTATCTTCATTATAATCAATGGTTACAAGAAGAAGCATGTTAAAGCAAGGGACAATGTGGATTGTCATAATCTGGTTTTCCTCTGGTTTTCCTTCTGAAACTAGAGGAGTGTATTTTCAGCCTCAACAAGTTTAAGTGTGCCTTTCATACTAAAACCTTCTACTAGCCAGATAATTGGTAATACACGTGCCCCAAATCAAAGGGCTTTTCTTCTCCATCATCAATATCAGTTAGACCACCAGAGCAAACTGTGATAGATCAACCTATGGTTTTCAATCACTTGAACATTTTTCTATCAACACTCACAGAACAGCTACACCAAACAAATGAGCATATTAAGTTTGCTACTATGACTACCTCTACGTCACAGTACCACATCTTATCTCCATGACAGAGCAGTTATTTTGGACTAATGGTTGAGATGTCTAACTTTTCAGTTAGGTACAGAGATATGTCAGCACATTATGGACCTGTCTCTGAGCTGGAACATACAGGAAATTCATGGTTCCCAGCGCCAATGATCGCTGATACATCTGCTGCCTCTCTTTCAAGGTTAACTCATCAACTGTCTTTCTTATATGAAAATTATGCTAATTACAAATGATCTAACAAATAAGTGTCAGATTATGCAGGATAATGAAGAGTGAAATTAATGCTGGTACATGTTAATAAATTCTTACATCTCTTGTTTCAACAGTAAGATATATGCTCATCATAATAGACTTTTTTTTTAATAAGAGTAAAATTACACTTTCCTTCAATGTCTGGCTATTGGACAGTGTTTTAATATAAACACTTTACTTCCAGGAACCTTTTGATAAGCATCCTATGTAAATTACATATAATCAATTGTTTGAAAAAAAAAGGAAATGAAAGCAAAGGGCAAAGCAGTCATGGATAAAGTGACTTTTGAAATCACTTAGGCTGATCTGAATGGATAACAAAATTAGGATGGTATGGGAGAAAGCACAGATACAAATCTATCTGAGACAAAGCAAATGCACAGTATGTATCTTACTGCTGTCTCAGCTGCATGCTAGTCTCTCACTTAAAAGAAAAAGAAGTTAGACATGAGGTTATCTCCATTAAAAAGTATGTTTCACACTTGAAAATATATGTGGTGTAGCCTGCTCAGTAATCATGATCAGGATGATAATATCAGAGAGAAGATGACAGAGTGAAAAATTGTAACATAGCACAAAATAGGTATTTTACAAATGGTATTATAAACGGTCACTTTTGCTCTTCTGTCTTTAATGCGTATGTTTATTACCTATCAACAGGATTTCACTCTATTTTTCCAAATGCATATTTTGATGTTTCTTGCCTTTTCCTGCAAAGACAGACTTACATCCTTCTGTGGAATGCAACACCTCAGGTTGGTTCAAATATTCTTGGAAGACCTGATATCTGCTTGCTTTAGTAGCTTCATTAAGTTTCTCTTTCATTGTCCTTCTGTAGCTGCAGAAGGCAAACTACTTTCAGTCACGTTAAGCCCTTTCTCACCACTTTGCTTCAACCTTTTCTTGCAGTTGGAAGGCACCTGTTAGCCTACATGCCAAAGTAAGCACAGATATCAGGCCTTCTATGTATTTACACACATTTCCTTATGTATCTTGCACATCAGCAAACATATAGTGCCTGCCAAATGAGGTATTTTAAGTACTTTCTGAGTTAGCAATAAAAAAGTGTAATAACCAATCAAAAGCTATATTCATTACTCAACAACATCCCATATCCTCCAGTATTGCTATAATTGACCCTTATAATTGACTGAGAATTTTTTGCTTTATCAAATATGTATTATATTTATGTGAAAGGCAAATGAGATAATTCAAAGTATAGAACGATTGTATGCTCTCAAGAAATTTAGTCTATTAGAACCCATTCTAAGCATGCTGTTTCAGCCGGCACTTCCCTAAAATTCAATAGTAATTACAAATGAATATAAAACAAAATGTAATCATTCAGTTTAATCATCTAGCAAAGTCATGAAGAAAGCATGGCCCCAAATCAGTGGCTGCTCCTTAATATATTGTGCAATGAAATACTCTGAGCAGAGTATCTGCTTGCTGGCCTGTGCTACCCAGACTTTTATGAACTCTATTTAGAACTGTGGGCAATCTCACTTGTAGCCATTCCCTTAGGCAGTGGTGGCAACATCGAATCATGTCCGTATGTTTGTTTGCTACTCCACATAGGGCAACACCAAGTTAAGGTCATCATTCTCATTCTTGCGGCTAATGCACAGTGAGGTTTGGGAAATCTTTGTGTAGATAAGGGAGTTGTTCACAACAGCACATTCTTCTTGCCCTGAAAATTGTCTTTAAAATGCAGGTCAGAATACTATGCATTAGAGAATTAAGCATTTTGCAGCAAATCTGAGTCACTGACACTGGTGTCCTTAATCATCATTTCAAGCACTAAGTTAAATGGCCTCAGTTTAGATTTCAGGCATCGTGATATGTAGGCAAATGTGCGTGCTTTGAGCAGAATCTACATAAACGCGATTGCATCTTCAATTTAATTGCCTTCTACAGACTATTCCTTCTGACTCCCTTTCAGCTTCTTTTCATATTCTACCTTGAGTGAAAGGTCCTTCCCAACGATAACAGGATTAATCTCTATAGTCCTTTGGGATAGCTACTAAAAGGTATGGATATTAAGCCAGAAACAAAAACACCAATACAGTATACTAATGCATATATATGGAATTTGAAAGATGGTAATGATAACCGTATATGTGAGACAGAATAAGAGACACAGATGCATAGAACAGTCTTATGGACTCTGAGGGAGAAGGTGAGGGTGGGACGTTCTGGGACAATAGCATTGAATCATGTATATTGTCATATGTGAAACAGAACACCATTCCATGTTCGATGCATGAGACAAATGCTCAGGACTAGGGCAATGGGATGACCCAGAGGGATGGCATGGGGAAGGAGGTGGGAAGGGGGTTCAGGATGGGGAACACATGCAAACCCATGGCTGATTCATGTCAATGTATGGCAAAAACTACTACAATGTTGTAAAGTAATTAGCCCCCAATTAAAATAAATAAATTTATTTTTTTAAAAAAAGGCACGGATATTGACGTCAAGATATCTCAAGTTGACAAGCCTCTGTTTCTATCCACTCCTGAATATTATCAAATTGTGGCACATATAATCAAATTATGCCTCAATCATCCTACCTAGGGAAACCTGGCTACATCCTCACATTTCACGACACATTACACCTTTGCTCTATTCCTATATGTCTTTGTTGTATCAGTGTTTACAATCCTGAAAAGGATAAGAAAATATATCTCAGTATATTAGTTAGACAGTGTGCATGGATTCATTTTTTTTTCTGTCTGGTGCCTCAAATAGTAAGAGTGAAAAGGAAAATTTCAGGGATGAAAATGCAGAAATTTTGGAAAAAAAGACAGATAAAATGATGGGTAAGATCAGAGGATGGAATTGGATGCTTAAAGTGTAACAAGCAAATGGGTAAATGCAGGATACAGAGATCAGTGCAACTTCAAAATTGTTTCCTGACAGCATAATTTTATGTAACCAATCACAGAATAGTCTTACATACAAAATATTCTAAGAAACCCTGAAATGTAGAATGAAGATGTATCTTTTAAAGTGTTATTGTTTAGGATGTCACTAGAGTGAAATCATTTAACTAAAAAAAATAATTTCCCACATTTGGTTAAGAAAAGAAAGAGAGAGAGATTTTTGGAATCAATAAGGGTCCCTGAGTTACAATTCTCAATTTTCCATTTTTTTCCCTGTTATTTGTGATTTGGACATATAAGAGTATGGCAGGGCTTGTGTGTGTGTGCATAGGAATAAAATGTTTGTGTATGTCTGAGTATTCTTTTTGACTTCCGCTTTACAGATTTTTCCCTAAAAAAATGATTAACCCAGAAATATAAATGGGGAAATGAAATACAAATGAAAATGAACTTACAAGGACTAGTTTCTCTATTCACAGGGGTGAATTAAAAAGATTGAGAACGATTAGTTAATAACCAAGCTACTTCAGCAAAACACAGCTAAAAACTCTGGAACTTTCACAGTCAGCCAAGCATAAATTGAGTGGGACCTTAGATGTCTACTATCTGGCAATAACAAAACAGCCTCCCTCTATTATGGCAGTAAGAGAGAAGGATAACTAGACATGTGAATTTTCTATCAGGCCTTCATGTAATGGAATATTCCTTCCCTTTCTAGCCAGGAAGATACAGTTAAGAATTATGGGGAGCAGGTAGGCTGCTCACTCATCAATAAGGAAAAATACTCTTGGGAATCAAATGAAACAAAGAATGAAATTTGGAATTCTGTTCCCACAAGGTGGAACATGCCTTCCCCATGCCCAAGTGTACCAGAAAGACAGTTAAAATAGACAGAAGGTATAACATCCATATTCTTCTCACCTAATACCTTCAAATTCCAAGCCGCACCCCACTGCTAAGCTGCTGACTATACAGGACTTCTGGCTTTAACTGTGTGTAGCAACCAGCCAATAAGAATTTCATGAATATAATTTATTTTAGTATGCATTGATAGTGTGTGTGTCTTAATAAGGCCACAATATTTGAGAGCTGACTCGAAGTGGAAAACTTTGTGCTCTCAGTCAATTTTGGGGGGCTTCAATACACATTCACTTACTTTCCCAACCCTTACCCTTCATATGTAGACAAAAAATGCAACATTAAGAGGAGAGAAATGACTTCTTCACAGAGAAGGCAATTGGGAAAGTAAAAATGAAGCAGGTAGCCTACTTCCCTATATGCTCAGCAAAGTCAACCCACATAAGTATTTCTAAGGGCTACTAGCATCACAGGTCACAGATGCTGCTCCCAGGATTACAGAGCTTGATTGAGATATTTTAGTTTTGTTTTACCTCTCATCTCCTAGCTCAGGTCACATGGCAGGCATGCCAACACCTCCAAAAATGGTGAGGTCTAGGAAGTATTTAGAGACAATGCCTGCTGCTGCATAAGACCAAGGTTGTACATTCGAGTGACACGTGGGTAAGGCTTCAATCTCAGCATTCCACATGACTCTACAGAAGTTTTCCTGCCCTGGAAAGCTCTCCAAAAAATTTGTAAAATTACATTTTGAGGAAGGATAGGAGGGAAACTGACAAGAACTGCGTGCTTTCTCATTGTCCTCAATCTCACTTATCACCCTATGTACTATGAGAGATTAATATGCTTTATGAAATGTCCCACAAGCTGTGCTACACTTAATTTATGATGTTTTGTTTTGTGTCTGACACTCGGAGACCATTTACTGCATTATATTGGGCTCCCTGTCACATTCATGTCCATCGATTCGGTGATGCCTTGCAACCATCCCGTCTGCGGTGTTTCCCTTCTCCTCTTGCCCTCAATATTTCCCAGCATCAGGTTCTTTCCAGTGATTTGGCTCTTGGCCTCAGGTGACCAAGTATTGGCCCTTCAGATTCAGCATCAGTCTTTCTGTGAATAGTCAGGGTTAATTCCCTTCATGGTTGATTTCTTTGATCTCTCTGCTCTTCACAAGATTCTTCTCCAGCCCTAGAGTTGCAAGGCATTGGCATTGATGCTTTGAAGCTCAGTTCTTGTGTTCCCTCTCTCAGCTCCATACATGACTGTTGGTAATCAAGAGTTAGTATATTCAGATATTAGCCAGGAATGTCTTCACATTTTAATATGTTGAAAAAATTAGTCAAAGCTTTCATCTAAGGGACAGGGTCTTTTAGTTTCATGGCTGCAGTCCATGCCCTCAGTGGTGTTGTAGGTCAAGAAAACGAAATATTTCACTGATTTCACTTTCTCTTCATTGATGCGCTGGGAAATGATGGGACCAAATGCCACATTCTTAGTTTTTTGAATATGAGTATCATTCCAGGTTTTCCATTCTCCTCTTTCACCTTCATCAAGAGGCTTCTTAGTTCCTATAGTTCTTTTGTAATTTGGGTGATGTCATCTTGATAACTAAGGTTATTCATAACTCCCACATACATTTTATTTCAAGCTTGAGATCCATCTAGGATTTTATTTTTTTATGATGTTCTCTGCACAGAAGTTAAATAAGCAGGGTAACAAATATATAGTTTTGACATATTCCTTCCTGATTTTGAACCAGTTAGTTGTCCCATGTCCAATTCTAACTGTTATGCCTTGATTAGCTTACACATTTTCCAGGAGGTGTTCTGGTATTTTTATCTCTTTAAGAATTTTCCACAATTTGTTGTTGTTGTGTGTATGTTTCACAGTGTACGCGTCATTAACAGGGACAATTAAGCAGATATAGATGATTTTATGGTATTCCCTTGCTTTTTCTATGATCCAGGAATCAAGTCATAATTATGATCAAATCACTAACTATACATGCCCTGTTTTTTGTTTTTTGTTTTTTGTCGTTGCTGTTGTTCTTTTCTCTCTTTATCAAGTAGTCAAATAACAACTGGTAGTTTCCTCTGAATTTGCCATATTACTTCTACAAGAATTAAATTATGCTCATGGTAGTCTCTGACCTGCAACACCCACTGAATGGAGTTAAGCTTCAAGATCCGAAATCTGGCATGTATACTCTGGGAAAATGTCAGGAACATTCAAAATATAGCTAGATATATTCAAGTGTTGATTTTTGAGCCAAATTATGCTATTATATTTTATGTGGAAAAGTTCTGCACTCCTTCATGCTGAGATCAACTCCTCATTAACAGAAATTTCCGTGTTGGGGTAGAAAAACAACAACAACAAAATGTGCTAGATTGCATGTCGGAACTCAAAGTAGTATCAATTACATGTGTAGGAATGGTACTTTCCATCAAATAGATTAATCCATGTCAACTAATGTTTCATGTTTTCTTATCAAGGAAAAAATGAATAACAAAGCTTGCCAGGTAAAACTGAGAAGTTCCAAGAAGGCAGAAATGTAGGAGAACGTGAAATACATCTCTCTCAATGAATGGATCACAAATAATACATCAATGCTGACCATAGTTCTCCCAGAGCATCAGACCAATACTAACAGAAGACCCTGATCACCAGAGTGGCCAATGTGGATATCAGATATACCTGGGTGGAAAGGAATTAAGATGGGAGAAGGAGGATGAGGGGAAGCAAGACAAAACCTCTGTCTTGTGGTGGGAGATGGAAAAGCAGGGAAGAGATTTCCAGCAAAAGGCACGCCCCTTCACTAAAGGGTAAACTACTTTGGACTGAAAGGAAGCAAGGTAAAACAGCTGATGACATATAATTTGTATAGAGAGAGAATCACACAGACAATGTGTATTGTGGCCCTACCTACCCCAAAGTGCAATACAGCTCAACCTGTGTGCATGGGGTCTGGAAGCTGGAACATGGGGTTTAGAAAGCACTCCTGGGAGAGGACTGCCATTGACTATGTGGACATGACATGATGGAAGAAGTACAAATAGTTGTGTAGCAGGGACTACCTATTGAGAATTCTCAAACTACTAAAGAGGCAGGACCTTACTTGCTGTGTCACACTCAGGAGGTAGAGATACTATTACAGCCCCTCCTCTTCCCACCTGTTAACATCTACTACAAGGCAATAGAAAAAGGCCAGCCAGAAGTATCACTCATGTTCCTACAACCTCAGAATAGAACAGGATCCCATTAAAGCCAAATATTTTCTGCCCATGGCTGCTGGCTCCTATTGATAATTGGCACCACCAGCTTCCAGCAGTCCATGCAGCTGTACTACCTCCTGTGCTCACCAAGACAGACCCCAGTGTTCCACAAGTGTCCCAGGACAGACTTCCTTGGTGACCACATGTAGAGGAAGGAAGAAAATTACATCTGAGACTCAGGAACAGAGCCATTATGGCAGTGGCTAGCATATCTTCCAACCAGTTGAGCATGCTGCAGCTTAAATACACATGATTAATGACACAGACCCCATGTCTATGGAATACATCAGAAGACAATAAGAGTTCAAACGAAAGAAAATGCCCAGGCTCAGGCAGCTGTAAGAATGCACAGGAGTTATAGCAGTTTTGAATCTGAACTGTCCCTAGGGAGATCCAGAGTCTAATTCTTTCCACCTTTGGAGAGCTTCCAAAAGAGATGTAATTGTCCTGTGACTTAAGTTGGGGAGGACACTGATTAGATGAAGCACTAGGGAATATGTATTATTCTTCTGATGCTTTGAATTCTTGTGTTGTCGGTGCACTATTTTTCTCAGTTGTAGGCTTCTATGTTCCTACACATTTATTTGGTCTTTAAAGATTATTTCAACCATTTTTTGATGTATATTTATATTTTTATTTTGTTTTCCTATTTTCTGTGCCTTTTGTTGCTGTTGCGTATCTTCATTTTTTAAATAGATGTGTATTTCTCTATTAACTGTGATATTCGGCTATTCTGTATGAGCTGCATGCGATCTTGTCAGATTTGCTTTCTTTATTCGTCAGTTGACACTATTCTGGTGTTGTTTTTTGCCTTGAGATTCATTTGATCAGTTTTCTTTCTGAATCTGCCGTCTTCTCTGTTGTGTTTATTGCTCGTGCTACTTTGGGTTTTGTTTGGTTTGGTTTCCTTGCCATTTAACTATGCTACTTTTTTATCTTCTCAATCACTTACTATGGTATTGTGGTTCTCTGAACAGAAGTTGGTCCTGATCTTCCAGCGTGTCAGCACTGAGACCAAGATCATGGGACACCAGGTACTTCCTGTATACAGTGAATATTAACTGGTGGCATTCTCCATGAAGGGCTCCTTTTTAATCTAAAATGCACTCCACCCAACTGCGTGAACAACCTAGAGCTGACGCCTCATGCCACACAACAAGCATGACAGAAACACAAACCAAATCATCGACAGATAGACTGGATAATGTCAGACTATCCCCATAGACACCTGCGAATGACACAAACAGACATGGTCCCACCGTTAGACAGGGAAGACTCAGCTGTAGACTCAAGAACATAGTTGTCATCTCTCCCACTCCAAAGCTCACACTAGCCACTTGATCAAACTTATCGACTAGGAGTAGAGGCTAGGACCAAGAACTATAACCCAGCAGTCTGGGAAGAAATGACTGTTAATACAGTAAGCAGGGAAATGTGAAGACAGAGAAATATGTTGTGGGTAAAGGGACATGGTAAATACTCAAAACATAATTAAAGAGGAAATGGGAAGGCACCCTGAAAAAGACTTGGGAGTAATGATAGTAAAGATGATCAAACATTCCAGAAATAGGAGGGAAAAATACAAGAAACATTTTTGAAGGACCTGGCAAAATGAATAAACAATGACAAGGAATTAACAACAGAAAAACTGGCATTGGTATACTATAGGCTAATACACATTCTTGTACTGCTGGAGACAACCCAACATTGGGAAGCAAATATTCTCCAATTTACAAGTGTAGTCTAACAAGAAATACAAGTGTTCAATGATACAACAGACTTGACAAGGTTATTTGGTACTTATAGGACATTTCATCCAAGCACAGCAGAATATACACTTTTCTAAAGTGGAAATCAAGTCTCTCCACAATAAATCACAAACTGGATCTCAAATCAAGCCTTGGTAAATTTAAGATAATGGAAATTGTATCAAGCATTTGTTTTTTTAACCACAATGCTATGATTTACATACCAGATTTTGGGGTGGGGGGGAGGGTTACTCTAAAATCTCAAATACACGTAGCTAACAAATACACCTCTACATGGCCAAGCAATCACTGATGAATTCAGAGAAAATAAAAGAATAAATTTAGTAGCAAATAATATTCAAAATATGATTATCCAAAACATATGCAGCATGCTAAAGCACTACAAGAGGAAGTTGATAAATACTACACATCTCAAGTGATCAACCTAACCTACGTTTGTGTGAAAACCCCCAAACTCATCCTAGGTAAATCTAAATCATTGAGAGAAAGAAGAACAAGCAGACAGATTTCCTAAAAGTGAATAGAAGGGAGAAAAGGATAAAAATCGGAGCAGAAATTAAAGAAAACATGATGATGAAAAAACAGCAAAAGTCAACATCACTAAGAAGAATCTCTTGGAGAGGAAAAAATATTTGGATAAATCATGAGCCAGACTTAACAAGAAAAAAAGAAAAAGAAAAAAAAAGGTCAAATACTTCAATCAGTAGAATTTGACATGAAAAATGAGACAATATAACTGATACCATAGAGATAACAAAGGATCAGAAGAGACTACAACAAACAATTATAAGTTAATAAAATTTAGAATCCGAAATCTATGGACAAACACTCAGTAATTCAAATAAGAAGAAACAGAAAATAAGAACACAGCTATTAGAAACAATAACTTTGAAACTGTGATGGAAAAAAAAAAAAATTCCAGGAAACAAAATTAAAGCCATATGGCTTCACAGAGAATTTTTTGAACCAGTCAGAGAACCACTAACAGATGAGCTTCTGAAACTCTTCCAAAATTCTAGAGAAGAAGGGAAGCCCACAAACTCATCCTACAAGTTCACCATCACCCTGATATCAACTGTAAGATAACACAGAAAAGGAAAATTAGAGGCCAATATCACATAGATGAACAGAGTCAAACATCGTTAACAAAATGTGACCAAAAAACCCGTCAAGCCCTTAAAAGGATTGAACCCCATTATTAAGTGGGGTTTATCCCAGATATGCAAACATTCTTCAGTAGCTGCATATCAATATATATTGAAGGATTAAAACTTTATAATCACCTAAATAGATGTTGAAAAACCTTTGACAGAATTTAACAAGTGTTTGTGATAGAAACTCCTGAAACTGACCATAGCAAAAACTACCTCAGCTTAGCAAAGGCACACAAATCAAAACTACAATGACGTATCACCTCATACCATTCCCAATGGCCATCGATAAAAGCAAATCTACAACAGGGGACTTCTTTGCTAGTCCAGTGGCTAAGACACCATGATCACAATGCAGGGATCCCAGATTTGATCCCTGGTCATGGAACTATATTCCATATGCAGTAACTGACATTTGTCGCAAGCAATAAAGAAGTAAATATATGTATATGTATGTATATATATATACATATATATATATAAAATTGTATAATAATATATGAAGAAGATGGTGTAGAGAATAGGGAATCTTCCTGTCCTCCTTCACTATTGTCAGAAATGCAAATGAATGCTGCCAGGATGCCGAATATTATGAAAGTATTTTAGATAATTAAAAATAAAACTACCATCAGTTCAGTTCAGTTCAGTCGCTCAGTCGTGTCTGACTCTCTGCGACCCCATGAATTGCAGCACGCCAGGCCTCTCTGTCCATCACCAACTCCCGGAGTCTACCCAAACCCATGTTCATCGACTCGGTGATGCCATCCAACCATCTCATCTTCTGCGGTCCCCTTCTCCTCCCGCCGCCAATCCTACCCAGCATTAGGGTCTTTTCCAATGAGTCAACCCTTCGCATGAGGTGGCCGAAGTATTGGAGCTTCAGCTTCAACATCAGACCTTCCAATGAACACCCAGGATTGATCTCCTTTAGGATGGATTGATTGGATCTCCTTGCAGTCTCCAAGGGACTCTCAAGAGTCTTCTCCAACACCACAGTTCAAAAGCATCAACTCTGCGGCACTCAGCTTTCTTCATCATCCAACTCTCACATCCATACATGACCACTGGAAAAACCATAGCCTTGATTAGATGGACTTTTGTTGGCAAAGTAATGTCTCTGCTTTTAAACATGCTATCTAGGTTGACCATAACCTTCCTTCCAAGGAGTAAGCGTCTTTTAATTTCATGGCTGCAGTCACCATCAGCAGTGATTCTGGAGCCCAAAAAAGTAAAGTCTGACACTGTTTCCACTGTTTCCCCATCTATTTCCCATGAAGTGATGGGACCAGATGCCATGATCATAGTTTTTTGAACGTTGAGCTTTAAGCCAACTTTCTCACTCTCCTCCTTCACCTTCATCAAGAGGCTCTTTAGTTCTTCTTCACCTTCTGCCATAAGGGTGGTGTCATCTGCACATCTGAGGTTATTGATATTTCTCCCGGAAATCTTGATTCCAGCTTGTGTTTCTTCCAGCCCAGCGTTTCTCATGATGTACTCTGCATAGACGTTAAATATGCAGGGGGACAATATACAGCCTTGACGTACTCCTTTTCCTATTTGGAACCAGTCTGTTGTTCCATGTCCAGTTCGAACTGTTGCTTCCTGACCTGCATACAGGTTTCTCAAGAGACAGGTCAGATGGTCTGGTATTCCCATCTCTTTCAGAATTTTCCACAGTTTATTGTGATCCACACAGTCAAAGGCTTTGGCATAGTCAATAAAGCAGAAATAGATGTTTTTCTGGAACTCTCTTGCTTTTTCGATGATCCAGCGGATATTGGCAATTTGATCTCTGGTTCCTCTGCCTTTTCTAAAACCAGCTTGAACATCTGGAAGTTCATGGTTCACGTATTGCTGAAGCCTGGCTTGGGGAATTTTGAGCATTACTTTACTAGCGTGTGAGATGAGTGCAATTGTACGGTAGTTTGAGCATTCTTTGGCATTGCCTTTCTTTGGGATTGGAACGAAAACTGAGCTTTTCCAGTCCTGTGGCCACTGCTGAGTTTTCCCAATTTCCTGGCATATCGAGTGCAGCACTTTCACAGCATCACCTTTGAGGATTTGAAATAGCTCAACTGGAATTCCATCACCTCCACTAGCTCTGTTCGTAGTGATGCTTTCTAAGGCCCACTTAACTTCACATTCCAGGATGTCTGGCTCTAGGTGAGTGATCACACCATCGTGATTATCCGGGCCGTTAAGATCTTTTTCGTACAGTTCTTCTGTGTATTCTTGCCACCTCTTCTTAATAGCTTCTGCTTCTGTTAGGTCCATACCATTTCTGTCCTTTATCGAGCCTATCTTTCCATGAAATGTTCCTTTGGTATCTCTAATTTTCTTGAAGAGATCTCTAGTCTTTCCCAATCTGTTGTTTTCCTCTATTTCTTTGCACTGATCGCTGAGGAAGGCTTTCTTATCTCTCCTTGCTATTCTTTGGAACTCTGCATTCAGATGAGAATATCTTTCCTTTTCTCCTTTGCTTTTCGCTTCTCTTCTCTTCCCAGCTATCTGTAAGGCCTCCTCAGACAGCCATTTTCCTTTTTTGCATTTCTTTTCCATGGGGATTTTCTTGATCCTTGTCTCCTGTACAATGTCACAAACCTCTGTCCATAGTTCATCAGGCACTCTGTCCATCATGTCTAGTCCCTTAAATCTATTTGTCACTTCCACTGTATACTCATAAGGGATTTGATCTAGGTCATACCTGAATGGTCTAGTGGTTTTCTCTACTTTCTTCAATTTAAGTCTGAATTTGGCAATAAGCAGTTCATGATCTGAGCCACAGTCTGCTCCCGGTCTTGTTTTTGCTGACTGTATAGAGCTTCTCCATCTTTGGCTGCAAAGAATATAATCAATCTGATTTCGGTGTTGACCATCTGGTGATGTCCACGGGTAGAGTCTTCTCTTGTGTTGTTGGAATAGGGTGTTTGCTATTACCAGTGCGTTCTCGTGGCAAAACTCTATTAGCCTTTGCCCTGCTTCATTCTGTACTCCAAGGCCAAGCTTGCCTGTTACGCCAGGCGTTTCTTGACTTCCTACTTTTGCATTCCAGTCCCCTATAATGAAAAGGACATCTTTTTTGGGTGTTAGTTCTTGAAGGTCTTGTAGGTCTTCATAGAACCGTTCAACTTCAGCTTCTTTGGCGTTACTGGTCGGGGCATAGACTTGGATTACCGTGATATTGAATGGTTTGCCTTGGAAACAAACAGAGATCATTCTGTCGTTTTTGAGATTGCATCCAAGTACTGCATTTTGGACTCTTTTGTTGACCATGATGGCTACTCCATTTCTTCTAAGGGATTCTTGCCCACAGTAGTAGATATAGTAGTAGATATAATGGTCATCTGAATTAAATTCACCCATTCCAGTCCATGTTAGTTCGCTGATTCCTAGAATGTCGTCATTCACTTTTGCCATCTCCTGTTTGACCACTCAATTTGCCTTGATTCATGGACCTAACATTCCAGGTTCCTATGCAGTATTGCTCTTTACAGCATCCGACTTTGCGTCTATCACTAGTCACATCCACAGTTGGGTACCGTTTTTGCTTTGGCTCCATCCCATCATTCTTTCTGGAGTCATTTCTCCACTGATCTCCGTTAGCATATTGGGCACCTACTGACCTGGGGAGTTCATCTTTCGGTGTCCGATCTTTTTGCCTTTTCATACTGTTCATGGGGTTCTCAAGGCAAGAATACTGAAGTGGTTTGCCATGCCCTTCTCCAGTGGACCAATTCCTATCAGGTATAGGTACAGTCTGATATAGGTATAGGTATAGTCTGGTGTGTTCTACCCAGCAGACCACACTGCCTCTCGTTTTTACCACTGGTCTTCCTACTTATTGCATGCCTGAAACAGAGTCTACCTCTGACCCTTGGACCACTAAAATTTGCCATGAAGCAAGCCACACACACATATTATAAGTGTTGGAAAGTGTCAGTTGCTCAGTGGTGTCCGATCTTGGCGACCCCATCGACCGGACCCCACCAGGCTCTTCTACCCGTGGAATTTTCCAGCCAAGAATACTGGAATGGGGAGACAGTTCCTTTTGCCAGGGGATCTTGACAAATTGAACCTGGGTCTCCCATGTTGCAGGCAGATATCTTACTGTCTGAGCCGTGCACATCAAGGACAATGAGAATACCAGGTATTTCACTGACTAGCCACCATACTCCAAGTCCAAGGTCCATGGTCCAATTGTCCTATTGAATAGTTCCTTTAATAGTTGGTACTAGTAATCCATGATCTAAAGTCAAAGTGAAAGTTGCTCAGGCATGTCTGAGTCTTTGCAACCCCATGGACTCAGCAGGCCATGGAATCTTCTAGGCCAGAATACTGGTGTGGGTAGCCTATCCCGTCTTCAGCAGATCTTCCTGATCATCAAGGAATCGAACCGGGGTCTCCTCCATTGCAGGCGGATTCTTTACCAACTAAGCTATCAGAGAAGCCCAATCCGGGCAGTAAGGTCCACCTCTAAACTGCATGTCCTATTACAAAGTGATGCACAGATTCAAATATGTACGAGTAAGAAGGCTTCTGAGGAGCAAAATAATCAAGTGGTTGCTATTGAAAATATCTATATATGAAAGAATTTAGAAGTTCCAGGGAGATGTCTTGATTATGAAGCTTGCAGGGAAAGGAAAAAAAAAAAGGAAGACAGAGCTTTGCAGGCCCACATTCATTCCATAATTCAGCTCCTACAGCTTAAATAGTACCTATTGCATACACTGTTCTCTGAAGCAGAAAAGGTTAAAGCCTAGAGTCTGGCAACTGGCAATCTGATCCAATTGATAATCTAATCCACAGACCTGGAGCTGACTACGGCACAAATCATGAACTCTATTATACTCTTTGCAGCCAAAGTTGGAGAAACTTCATAGAGTCAGCACAGAAAAGACTGGAAGCTCTCTGTGGCTCAGATCATGAACTCCTTATTACCAAATTCAGACTTAAATTGAAGAAAGTGGGGAACACCACTAGACCATTCAGGTATGACATAAATCAAATCTCTTATGATTATGCAGTGGAAGTAAGACACAAACTGAAGGGACTAGATCTGATAGACAGAGTGCCTGATGAACTATGGACGAAGCTTCATGACATTTTACAGGAGACATGGACCAAGACCATCCCAACAAGAAAAAAAAAATACAAAAAAGGAAAATGGTTGCCTGACGAGACTGTACAAAGAGCTGTGAAAAGCAAAGGAGAAAAGGAAATATATACCTGTTTGAATGCAGAATTCCAAAGAATAGCAAGGAGAGTTAAGAAAGCCTTCCTCAGTGATCAGTGCAAAGAAATAGAGGAAAACAATTGAATGGGAAAGACGAGATTTCTTCAAAAAATTAGAGATACCAAGGGAACATTTCATGCAAAAACGGGCTTGAAAAAGGACCAAAATGGTATGTACCTTACAGAAGCAAAATACGTTAATTAGTGGTGACAAGAATACACAGAACTGTACAAAACACCTTCATGACCCAGGTAGTCATCATGGTGTGATCACTCACCTAGAGACATGCATCCTGGAATGTGAAGCCAAGTGGGCCTTAGGAAGAGGCACTACGTACAAAGCTAGTGGTAATTATGGAATTCCATTTTTAAATCCTAAAAGATGATGCTGTGAAAGTTCTGCGCTCAATGTGTCAGCAAATTTGGAAAACTCAGAGGTGCCCACAGGACTGCAAATGATCAGTTTTCTTTCCAATCCCAAGGAAAGGCAATGCCAAAGAATACTCCTTGCTTGGACCTACAATAAACATCACACTACACTTGCTTTCACCACAGCTCACAGTCAGTTGTTTGACTTTACTGCACACAAGCAAGCACACCCAAGTTTTTTTGGTAAAAGTATTGACTTCTAAGAGTGTGTGCACTAAAGAGGGATACAATACTTTTATTTCAAGAACCAAGTAGACTTATTGATGTAATTTGTTTGTGTAAAATTTCTTGAGGAATGAAATTTTGCAAGTTTCATATTTGTGGTTTCTATTTAAGTAAGCAGCCTATATTTTAGGTTGATATAATTCACTTCATAGTAAAGTAAACACTGGCTGAGTGTTACCCTTTAATTGTTAGGAAACCAGTGATTGTGTGATGTCACTGCTGCTCAGACTGAGAAACAGTGATGATCTGTGAGGATCTAGAGAGATTAGCTTTGTAGTGTAGCCACACATCATTTGAATTTGCACTGTGTAAAATCAGACAAATTAGAAAAGTATCTGCAGAATGATTTGAAATGACACATAGTTTTTTCATAAATTCAAAGTGTGTTTCCTAAAGATGGATCAGTTGGTTCAGAAACCTGCGTTAGATCTCCTTCATGATATCACACAATTACTGGGAACTTGGTCTTGAGGTCTCTGATTGAAGAAGATCCTTTTCAGGTTTTTTTTTTATATATATAAATTTATTTATTTTAGTTGGGGGCTAACTACTTTACAATATTGTAATAGTTTTTGCCACACATTGACTTGAACCAGCCATGGGCCCACATGCGTTCCCCCTCCTGGGCCTCCCACTCACCTCCCTCCCCATCCCATCCCTGCGGGCCATCCCACCGCCCCGGCCCTGAGCATCTGTCCCATGCATCTAACATGGAATGGTGTTCTGTTTCACATATGACAATATGCATGATTGAATGCTATTCTCCCAGAACGTCCCACCCTCACCTTCTCCCTCAGAGTCCATAAGATTGTTCTATGCATCTGTGTCTCTTATTCTGTCTCGCATATAGGGTTATCATTACCATCTTTCAAATTCCATATATATGCATTAGTATACTGTATTGGTGTTTTTCTTTCTGGCTTACTTCACTCTGTATAATGGGCTCCAGTTTCATCCATCTCAGTAGAACCGATTCAAATGTATTTTTTTAATGGCTGGGTAATATTTCATTGTGTATATGTACCACAGCTTCCTTATCCATTCGTCCACTGATGGACATCTAGGTTGCTTCCATGTCCTGGCTATTGTAAACAGTGCTGCGATGAACATTGGGGTACACGTGTCTCTTTCAATTCTGGTTTCCTCGGTGTGTATGCCCAGCAGTGGGATTGCTGGGTCATATGGCAGTTCTATTCCCAGTTTTTTAAGGAATCTCCACACTGTTCTCCATAGTGGCTGTACTAGTTTGCATTCCCACCAACAGTGTAAGAGGGTTCCCTTTTCTCCACACCCTCTCCAGCATTTATTGCTTGTAAACTTTTGGATAGCAGCCATTCTGACTGGTGTGAAATGATACCCCGTTGTGGCTTTGATTTGCATTTCTCTAATAATGAGTGATGTTGAGCATCTTTTCATGTGTTTGTTAGCCATCTGTATGTCTTCTTTGGAGAACTGACTGTTTAGTTCTTTGGCCCATTTTTTGATTGGGTCGTTTATTTTTCTGGAATTCAGCTGCAGAAGTTGCTTGTATATTTTTGAGATTAATTGTTTATCTGTTGCTTCGTTTGCTATGATTTTCTCCCATTCTGAAGGCTGTCTTTTCACCTTGCTTATAGTTTCCTTGGTTGTGCAAAAGCTTTTCATTTTAATTAGGTCCCATTTGTTTATTTTTGCTTTTATTTCCAATATTCTGGGAGGTGAGTCATGGAGGATCCTGCTGTGATTTATGTCAGAGAGTGTTTTGCCTGTTTTCCTCTAGGAGTTTTATAGTTTCTGGTCTTTTGTTTAGATCTTTAATCCATTTTGAGTTTATTTTTGTGTATGGTGTTAGGAAGTGTTCTAGTTTCATTCTTTTACAGGTGGTTGACCAGTTTTCCGAGCACCACTTGTTAAAGAGATGGTCTTTTCTCCATTGTATATTCTTGCCTCCTTTATTGAAGATAAGGTGTCCATAGGTGCGTGGGTTTATCTCTGGGCTTTCTATTTTGTTCCATTTACCTATATTTCTATCTTTGTGCCAGTACCATACTGTCTTTATGACTGTGGCTTTGTAGTAGATCCTGAAGTCAGGCAGGTTGATTCCTCCAGTTCCATTCTACTTCCTCAAGATTGCTTTGGCTAGTCAAGGTTTCTTATATTTCCATACAAATTTTGAGATGATTTGTTCTAGTTCTGTGAAAAATACCATTGGTAGCTTGATAGGGATTGCATTGAATCTATAGATTGCTTTGGATAGTATACTCATTTTCACTATATTAATTCTTCCAATCCATGAACACGGTATATTTCTCCATCTGTTTGTGTCCTCTTTGATTTTTTTCATCAGTGTTTTATAGTTTTCTATATATAAGTCTTTTGTTTCTTTAGGTAGATATATTCCTAAGTATTTTATTCTTTTTGTTGAAATGGTGAATGGTATTGTTTCCTTAATTTCTCTTTCTGTTTTCTCATTATTGGAGTATAGGAATGCAAGGGATTTCTGTGTGTTAATTTTAAATCCTGCAACTTTACTATATTCATTGATTAACTCTATTAATTTTCTAGTAGGGTCTTTAGGGTTTTCTATGTAGAGGATCATGTCATCTGCAAACAATGAGAGTTTTAATTCTTCTTTTCCTATCTGTATTCCTTTTATTTCTTTTTCCGCTCTGATTGCTGTGGCCAAAACTTCCAAAACTATGTTGAATAGTAGTGGTGAAAGTGGGCATCCTTGCCTTGTTCCTGACTTTAGGGGAAATGCTTTCAGTTTTTCACCATTGAGGATAATATTTGCTGTGGGTTTGTCATATATAGCTTTTATTATGTTGAGGTATGTTCCTTCTATTCCTGCTTTCTGGAGGGTTTTTATCATAAATGGATGCTGAATTTTGTCAAAGGCTTTTTCTGCATCTATTGAGATAATCATATGGTTTTTATCTTTCAATTTGTTAATGTGGCGTATTACATTGATTGATTTGCGGATGTTAAAAAAAAAACCTTGCATTCCTGGGATAAAGCCCACTTGGTCATGATGTATGATCTTTTTAATACGATGTTGGATTCTGTTTGCTAGAATGTTATTAAGGATCTTTGCATCTATGTTCATCAGTGATATTGGCCTGTAGTTTTCTTTTTTTGTGACATCTTTGTCTGGTTTTGGAATTAGGGTGATGGTGGCCTCATAGAATGAGTTTGGAAGTTTATCATCTTCTGCAATTTTCTGGAAGAGTTTGAGTAGGATGGGTGTTAGCTCTTGTCTAAATTTTTGGTAGAATTCCGCTGTGAAGCCGTCTGGTCGTGGGCTTTTGTTTGCTGGAAGATTTCTGATTACAGTTTCGATTTCCGTGCTTGTGATGGGTCTGTTAAGATCTTCTATTTCTTCCTGGTTCAGTTTTGGAAAGTTATACTTTTCTAAGAATTTGTCCGTTTCTTCCAAGTTGTCCATTTCGTTGGCATATAGCTGTTGGTAGTAGTCGCTTATGATCCTTTGTATTTCTGTGGAGTCTGTTGTGATCTCTCCATTTTCATTTCTCATTTTGTTGATCTGATTCTTCTCCCTTTGTTTCTTGATGAGTCTGGCTAATGGCTTATCAATTTTGTTTATCTTCTCGAAAAACCAGCTTTTAGTTTTGTTGATTTTTGCTATGGTCTCTTTTGTTTCTTTTGCATTTATTTCTGCCCTAATTTTTAAGATTTCTTTCCTTCTACTGACCCTGGGGTTCTTCCTTTCTTCCTTCTCTAGTTGCTTTAGATGTAGAGTTAGTTGATCTATTTGACTTTTTTCTTGTTTCTTGAGGTACACCTGCATTGCTATGAACCTTCCCCCCATAGGTTTTGGGTTGTCGTGTTTTCATCTTCATTCATTTCTATGCATAATTTGATTTCTTTTTTGATTTCTTCTGTGATTTGTTGGTTATTCAGAAGCGTGTTGTTTAGCCTCCATATGTTGGAATTTTTAATAGTTTTTTTTTCCCGTAATTGAGGTCTAATCTTACTGCATTGTGGTCAGAGAAGATGGCTGGGATGATTTCAATTTTTTTTGAATTTACCAAGGCTAGATTTATGGCCCAGGATGTGATCTATCCTCGAGAAAGTTCTGTGTGCATTTGAGAAAAAGGTAAAATTGATTGTTTTGGGGTGGAAAGTCCTGTAAATATCAATTAAATCTAATTTGTCTATTGTATCATTGAAAGTTTGTGTTTCCTTGTTAATTTTCGGTTTAGTTGATCTATCCATATGTGTGAGTGGAGTATTAAAGTCTCCCACTATTATTGTGTTATTGTTAATTTCCCCTTTCATACTTGTTAGTATTTGCCTTATATATTGTGGTGCTCCAATGTTGGGTGCATATATATTTATGATTTTTACGTCTTCTTCTTGGATTGATCCTTTGATCTTTATGTAGTGTCCTTCTTTTTCCCTTTTCACAGCCTTTATTTTAAAGTCTATTTTATCTGAAATGAGTATTGCGACTCCTGTTTTCTTTTGGTCTCCGTTTGCATGAAATATGTTTTTCCATTCCTTCACTTTCAGCCTGTGTGTGTCCCTAGTTTTGAGGTGGGTCTCTTGTAGACAGCATATATAGGGGTCTTGTTTTTGTATCCATTCAGCAAGCCTTTGTCTTTTGGCTGGGGCGTTCAACCCATTTACATTTAAGGTAATTATTGATAAGCACGATCCCTTTGCCATTTACTTTGTTATTTTGAGTTCATGTTGAAACATTCTTTCTGTGTTTCCTGTTTAGAGAAGATCCTTTAGCATTTGTTGGAGAGCTGGTTTGGTGGTGCTGAATTCCCTCAGCTCTTGCTTGTCTGTAAAGCTTTTGAATTCTCCTTCATATCTGAATGAGATCCTTGCTGGGTTGTAGGTTATTCTCTTTCTTTACTTTAAGTATGTGCTGCCATTCCCTTCTAGCCTGAAGGGTTTTTATTGAAAGATCAGCTGTTATCCTTATGGGGATCCCCTTGTGTGTTATTTGTTGTTTTTCCCTTGCTGCTTTTAATATTTGTTCTTTGTGTTTGATCTTTGTTAATTTGATTAATATGTGTCTTGGGGTGTTTCGCCTTGGGTTTATCCTGTTTGGAACTCTCTGGGTTTCTTGGACTTCTGTGACTATTTCTTTCCTCATTTTAGGGAAATTTTCAACTATTATCTCCTCGAGTATTTTTTCACGGCCTTTCTTTTATCTTCTTCTTCTGGGACTGCTATGATTCGAATGTTGGGGCGTTTCATATTGTCCCAGAGGTCCCTGAGGTTTTCCTCATTTCTTTTGATTCTTTTTTTCTTTTTTCCTCTCTGCTTCTTTTATTTCCATCATTCTATCTTCTACCTCACTTATCCTATCTTCTGCCTCCGTTATTCTACTGTTGGTTCCCTCCAGAGTGTCTTTTACCTCCTTTATTTCATTATTCATTATATATTGACTCCTTTTTATTTCTTCTAGGTCCTTGATAAACATTTCTTGCATCTTCTCAATCCTTGTCTCCAGGCTATTTATCTGTAACTCCATTTTGCTTTCAAGATTTTGGATCATTTTTATTATCATTATTCTAAATTCTTTTTCAGATAGATTCCCTATCTCCTCCTCTTTTGTTTGGTTTGGTGGGCATTTCTCATTTTCCTTTACTTGCTGAGTATTTCTCTGCCTTTTCATCTTGTTTAGATTGCTGTGTTAGGCGTGGCCTTTCTGTATTCTGGTAGTATGAAGTTCCTCTTCATTGTGGAGGTTCCTCACTGTGGGTGGGATTGGACAGGTGGCTTGTCAAGGCTTCCTGGTTGGGGGAGCTTGTGTCGGTGTTCTGGTGGGTGGAGCTGGATTTCTGCTCTCTAGAGTGCAATGGAGTGACCAGTATTGAGTTTTGAGATGTCTATGGATTTGGTGTGCCTCTAGGCAGCCTGTATATGGATGCTCAGGGCTATGTTCCTGCGTTGCTGGAGAATTTGCGTGGTATGTCCTGCTCTGGAACTTATTGGCTCTTGGCTGCAGCTTGATTTCAGTGTATATGTGGAGGCTATTGGACGGTGTCTTATTAATTAATGTTTCCCCTGGCTTTCAGTCTTATTCTTGCAGTAGCCTCAAGACTTCTCCATCCATACAGCATCAATAATAAAACTTTTAGGTTAATGGTGAAAAGATTCTCCACAGTGAGGGATACCCAGAAAGGTTCACCGAGTTACATGGAGAGATGAGGTGGTGGTGGTGGAGGGGGGGGTTTGAGGTGACCAGGAGGGGAAGAGGGGAATTCAAATGTGGAGAGAGCAATCTAGCCAGTAAACACTTCCCTCTGTGCTTTCCACAGTCTGTAACCCTCAGAGTGGTTCACAGAGATACATAGAGAGGGGGGAGGAAGGTAATAGAGGTGAGCATGAGTAGAAAGGGAGGAATCAAGAGGGGAGAGAGAGATCTGGGCAGTATCCTGTTCCTGAAGTGTTCTCCGGTACCCAGAACACCCTCAGAGATTCACAGAGTTGGGTTGAGAAGAGGAGGAGGGTGGGAGATAGAGGTTCCCTGGGGGAGAAGAAATAGCATCAATAGGGGGAGAGAGCAATCAGGCCAGTGATCACCCTCCTGAGTAAAAATGGGTGCTAAAGATTGGGTTCTTAAATGTACAAAATTGATATCAAATATGTAAAACAAAGATTAAAAATCTAGAGTAGATGTTAGACTCTTATAAAACTTACAATATAAAAAAAATAAAAAAGGAAACAGTGTAAAAATAAAATAAAACAGTAAAACAGTAAAAAAAAAAGAAACAGTAAAAAAAGTAAAACGGGGAAAAAAAAACAGTGAAAAAAGAAAACACAAAATGTATAAGATATATGTATGCAGTTTGCTTCAAAAATAGGGTTGTTTTTTTTTTCAAGTTAATAGTGGGTTATGAAAATGAAAGTTAAAGGTGTAATAGAAGACTTGAATAAAAAGGAAAGAAGAGAAAAAAATTTAAAAAAAAATTGATAATAGTAAAAATATATATATCCCGGACTTTCTCTGGAGCTGTTGTGAGCAGTGTGGGGTCTGCTCAGTTTCAGATAGATCCTTGTTCCTGCTTATACTTTTCAAGATCTATAGGTCCCTTTCAATGCAGTCGGTATTAACTACAGGGATTTTAATCTGTTGGCCTGTCACTTCCAAGGCGCTTCCCTCTGTTTATTTGGCTTCTGTTTGGAGGTCTCTTCAGTATCTAATTTCCGCCCTGCCACAAAGGGGTGGAGGTGGTCTCTTTAGGTTCGTTTGTTCAGTTGTGCTGTGGGGAGGGAGGAACACTGCAAAACTGGCGTGTGTGTGGCGAGCTCGCAGTGTCTCGGCCGCACTGGGTTCGCCCCCTGCTCACGGCGTGTGTGCTTTCCCCGTCTACCCTGCTCAGGCTTCAGGTTACTCGGCCGGGGAGTGGGCCCTGAGATACGTGCACTTCCCAGGTCTAAGCCGCTCAGGTTCAGGCTCCCGGTTACTCCACAAAGGCGCAGACTCGGTTTCCCCCGCGGCTTGTGCCGTTCCCGGTCGGAGCTGCTCAGGCGGCCAGGAGTTTGGCGAACGCACTCTCCCCTGTTGGGGCAGTGTGGCTTATCACCTCCCTGGTCCCCGCCTCGGTTTACCCGGGCGTCCGGCTCTGGTGTGCTTTGTGTCGGTTCTGGGAAGCTGGTCTCTGGCTGCGACCCTCCCGGTGGCTGTCGACCCTCCGGGATCTCAGGCAGTCTTTGCTTAGAAACTGGGAGCCTGTTTGCAGTTTGGTAGGGGGTGCCTTCTCTGCGGCCGAGTTTGCCCCTTTCCGACTCTGGCTGGCCCCGCCTGCCTGCTGTGTCTGGCGGGGGATGGGGCGGTCCACAGCCAGCTAGCTCTCCTCTGGTATGGCTCAGTCCTTTGTTCTGTGAGCGGGGCGGCAGAGCCTTAGAGTTGGGCTTTTCGCAGGATAGTTCTCTCTCTCTGGCTGTCCCGCAGTTTAGGTTGCTATCTCACATTAGCTCCCTCAGATTGCCCTCAGGGCACTCAGGCCCGGTCCTTACCCTAAGCAGTGCCGCCCCCTCCTCTCCATTCAGCCCCCACTTGCTGGTGGTGGATGATGCGAGCGTCTGGAGTTCTTTGCTGGGAGTTGCTTTAGGCACGTAATCTGTGGGTTTTATTTATTTTTTCTCCCAGTTACGTTGCCCTCCGAGATAAGAAATCTTCCCCCACACCCGCCGGTGAGAGGGTTTCCTGGTGCTTGGAAATTGCTCCTCTTTTACAACTCCCTCCCCGGGACGGGTCTCCGTCCCTAACTCTTTTGTCTCTCTTTTTATCTTTTATAATTTCTCCTATCTCATTTGAAGATAATGTGCTGTCTTTGTGGAAGCCTGATGTCCTCTGCCAGCGTTCAGAAGTAGTTTTGTGAAATTTGCTCAGCGTTCAGATGTTCTTTCAATAAATTTGTGGAGGAGAGAGTGGTCTCCCCGTCCTATTCCTCTGCCATCTTAGCCCCGCCTCCCTTTTCAGGTTTTGTCTGAAGAATTTGTGATAAAACAACCGTGTTACACATTTTCTATCTCTGATCCAGGTGAATCAGATGACTTGTTTTCACTCACATTTCCTCAAAAACGTTGGAATATAGTTGAAAGTGATCAGCTTAAATCTATTTGTTGGGGTGGGAGTGACCTTTCTATAGCGATCAATGAAAAGACGTCAAGAAAGAGCTCTTCACGATCAATGAAAAGACGGCAAGAAAGAGCTCTTGACTCTTTGCAACCCCATGGACTGTAGCCTACCAGAATTCTCCGTCTATGTGATTTTCCAGGCAAGAGTATTGGAGTGTGTTGCCAGTTCCTTCTCTAGGGAATCTTCCCGACCCAGGGATCAAACCCGGGTCTCCTACGTTGTCGTTAGCTGTTTTACTGTCTGAGCCACCAGGAAAGTCACTCACAAAATATCTAAAACCGATAATATGAAAAAATTAGTACAACAGCTTAAACTTTGGGGGTTTAGTAAAATGTGACAAACTTTTCAAAGATCTCCTTCACTAGCTGACTTCCTGGCAGGAAAAAAAAAATCTCTGTTTTGAACATGGTATTCATATTTTTTTTTCACTTAGTTGAGGAATGTATGAGATTAATCCGTGTGACTCAGTGAGTGTGTTAACATAGATACTTAAAACTGAGAAAACATGTTACAACCTTTGTTTCTTATTTTTTTTCCCTTTTCTTTTTTTTTTTGTGTTGCTTTATATACTTTTTTTTATAAATTTATTTATTTTAGTTGGGGGCTAATTACTTTACAATATTGTAATAGTTTTTGCCATACATTGACATGAATCAGCCATGGGTTTACATGTGTTCCCCTTCCTGGACCCCCCACCCACCTCCCTCCCCATCCCATCCTTCTGGATCATCCCATTGCCCCGGCCCTGAGCCCTTGTCACATGCATCGAACATGGCATGGTGTTCTGTTTCACATATGATAATATACATGTTTCAATGCTATTCTCCCAGAACGTCCCACCCTCACCTTCTCCCTCAGAGTCCATAAAATTGTTCCATGCATATAGCTGGATATTAAAACATTTGATATTTCAAAAATTTCCTTGCAAGTTTCAAATAGACATAAATCCTGCAGCCACTGAAAGTGGAATTTACTCTAGATATACCACATGATTTTACTTGCGGAACACAGTAACTTCTAATATGTATGTATTTAAAAATGCTAATGGAGCTGTTTAGATGCTATTAACTTTGTATGCTTAAATGAATCAGTTTTATAGTTGAGCTATGCTTTTTTGTTTTACCGTGCTTTAAAAAGTCACTAAATTTTCATCCTGGTTTTTAAATACAGTTCTATCATAATCTGAATTTTAAACGAGTCTGTGCCCAGTTTTTTGTAAGAATGAAAAGAATACAGATGGCTAACAAACACATGAAAAGATGCTCAACATCACTCATTATTAGAGAAATGCAAATCAAAACCACAATGAGGTATCATTTCACACCAGTCAGAATGGCTGCTATCCAAAAGTCTACAAGCAATAACTGCTGGAGAGGGTGTGGAGAAAAGGGAACCCTCTTGCACTGTTGGTGGGAATGCAAACTAGTACAGCCACTATGGAGAACAGTGTGGAGATTCCTTAAAAAACTGGGAATAGAACTGCCATATGACCCAGCAATCCCACTGCTGGGCATATACACCGAGGAAACCAGAATTGAAAGAGACGCATGTACCCCAATGTTCCTCGCAGCACTGTCTACAATAGCCAGGACATGGAAGCAACCTAGATGTCCATCAGCAGACGAATGGATAAGGAAGCTGTGGTACATATACACAATGGAATATTACTCAGCCATTAAAAAAAATACATTTGAATCGGTTCTACTGAGATGGATGAAACTGGAGCCCATTATACAGAGTGAAGTAAGCCAGAAAGAAAAACACCAATACAGTATACTAATGCATATATATGGAATTGAAAGATGGTAACGAAAACCCTATATGCGAGACGGAATAAGAGACACAGATGCATAAAACAATTTTATGGACTCTGAGGGAGAAGGTGAGGGTGGGACGTTCTGGGAGAATAGCATTGAAACATGTATATTATCATATGTGAAACAGAACACCATTCCATGTTCGATGCATGAGACAAGGGTTCAGGGCCAGGGCAATGGGATGACTCAGAGGGATGGGATGGGGAGGGAGGTGGGTGGGGGGTTCAGGAAGGGGAACTCATGTAAACCCATGGCTGATTCATGTCAGTGTATGGCAAAAACTATTACAATGTTGTAAAGTAATTAGCCACCAACTAAAATAAATAAATTTATATAAAAAAAGAATGAAAAGAATAAACTGGAATTAAAAATGTCTCTCCAGTATCTTCTTTAATACAGGATTACAAGAAGAAGCATGTTAAAGCAAGGGGCAATGTGGATTATCATAACTCTGCTTTTATTTCTGAAACTAGAGGAATGTATTTTCAGCTTGAACAAGTTTAAGTGTGCCTTTCATACTAAAACCTTCTACTAGCCAGATAACTGGTAATACAAGTGCCCCAAATCAAAGGGATTTTTCTTCTCTATCATTAATGTCAGTTGGGACACAAGCACAAACTGTGGTAGATGAACCTATGGTTTACAATCACTTGAACATTTTTCCATCAACACATAGCAGCTACATCCAACAAAAGATCATATTGAGAATTTTGCTACTATGACTACCTCTACTTCACAGTACCACATCTTATCGCCATGGCAGAGCAGTTATTTTGGACTAATGGTTGAGATGTCTAACTTTTCCAGTTAGGTACAGAGATATGTGAGCCCTATATGATACTTTCTCTAAGCTGGAACATGCAGGCAATTCATGGTTCCCTGTGTCAATGACCGCTGATACATCTGCTGCCTCTCTTTCAAGGTTAACTCATCAACCATCTTCCTTATATGAAAATTATCCTAATTACAACCAATCTAACAAATACCTGTCAAATATGCAGGATAATGAAGAGTGAAATTAATGTTGGTACACGTTAACAAATTCCTACATCTCTTAACTGAACAATAAGGTATATGTTCATATTCATAGTTTTTTTTTTATAAGAGTAAAATTAGACTTTCCTTCAATGTCTGACTATTGGACAATGCTTTAATATAAAGACTTCAGTTCAAGGAAACTTTTGATATGTATCCCATGCAAATTAAACCTAATCAATTTTAAAAAAAGGAAATTAAAGCAAAGGGAAAAGAAGTAATGGATAAAGTGACTTTTTTTTTTTTTTTAGGGTGAATGTATTTTTTTATTTTTTTTTTATTTTTTTTTATTTTTTTTATTTTTTTAATAAATTTATTTATTTTAGTTGGGGGCTAATTACTTTACAATATTGTAATAGTTTTTGCCATACATTGACATGAATCAGCCATGGGTTTACATGTGTTCCCCTTCCCGGACCCCCCACCCACCTCCCTCCCCATCCCATCCTTCTGGATCATCCCATTGCCCCGGCCCTGAGCCCTTGTCACATGCATCGAACATGGAATGGTGCTCTGTTTCACATATGACAATACACATGTCTCAATGCCATTCTCCCAGAACGTCCCACCCTCACCTTCTCCCTCAGAGTCCATAAAATTGTTCCATGCGTCTGTGTCTCTTATTCTGTCTCGCATATAGGGTTATCGTTACCATCTTTCAAATTCCATATATATGCATTAGTATACTGTATTGTTGTTTTTCTTTCTGGCTTACTTCACTCTGTATAATGGGCTCCAGTTTCATCCATCTCAGTAGAACCGATTCAAATGTATTTTTTTTAATAGCTGAGTAATATTCCATTGTGTATATGTACCACAGCTTTGAAACCATCCAGGCTGATCTGAATGGATATTAAAATTAGGATGATATGGGAGGAAGAACAGATACAAATCTAACTGAGGCAAGGCAAATGCACAATATATACTTTACTGCTGTCTCAGGTGCATCCTATTCTGTCACTTAAAATAAAAAGAAGTTAGACATGAGGTTGTCTCCATTAGAAACTATGTTTCACACTTGAAAATATACGTGGTGTAGCCTGCTCAGTTATCATGATCAGGATAATAATATCAGAGAGAAGATGACAGAGTGAAAAATTGTAACAAAGCACAAAATAGGTATTTTACAAATGGTATTATAAAGGGTAAAAATATACGTGGTGTAGCCTGCTCAGTTATCATGATCAGGATAATAATATCAGAGAGAAGATGACAGAGTGAAAAATTGTAACAAAGCACAAAATAGGTATTTTACAAATGGTATTATAAACGGTCACTTTTACTCTTCTGTCTTTAATGCATACGTTTATAGCCTACCAAGAGGATTTCACCCTGTATTTCCAAACGCATATTTTGATGTTGCTTTCCTGTTCCTGCAAAGACAGACTTGCATCCTTCTGTGGAATGCAACATCTCAGCTTGGTTCAGATATTCTTGGACGACCTGATATCTGCTTGCCTTAGTAGCTCCACTAAGTTCCTCTTCCGTTGTCCTTCTGTAGCTATGAAAGGCAAACTATTTTCAGGCATGCTAAGTCTCTTCTCACAACTTTGCTTCAACCTTTTCTTGCAGTTGGAAGGCGAATGTGTTAGCCTTCCTACCAAAGTAAGCACAGATATCAGGCCTTCTATGTGTTTACCCACTTTTACTTATGTATCTTGCACATCAGCAAACATATACTTCCTGCCAAATGACGTATTTTAAGTACTTCCTGAATTAGCAATAGAGAAATGTAATAACCAATCAAAAGCTATATTCATTACTCAACAACATCCCATATCCTCCACTATTGCTATAATTGACCCTTATAATTGACTGAGAATTTTTATTTATGTGAAAGACAAACGAGGTAATTCAAATTATAAAATGATTGTATGCTCTCAGCAAATTTGCAGTCTATTAGAACCCATTCTAAGCATGTTGTTTCAGCCTGCTCTTCCCTAAAATGCAATCGTAATTATACATAAATATTAAAAAAAATAAACATTCAGTTTAATATCTATCAAAGTCATGGAGAAAGCATGGCCCAAAATCAACGGCTGCTCCTTAATATATTGTGTGATGAAATATTCTGAGCAGAGTATCTGCTTGCTGGCATGTGCTATACAGACTCTTACGAACTCTATTTAGAACTGTGGGCAATCTCAACTTGTAGCCATTCCTTTAGACAGTGGTGGAAACATGGAGTCATGTCCATGTGTTTGTGTGCTACTCCACATAGGGCAACACCAAGTTAAGGTCATCATTCTCATTCTTCCAGCTAATTGACAGTGAGGTCTGGGGAATCTTTGTGTAGATAAGGGCACATTCACAGCAGCACATTTTTTTTTTTTCTTGCACTGAAAATTGTCTTTAAAATGCAGGTCAGAATACTATGCATTAGAGAATTAAGCATTTTGCAGCACATCTGAGTCACTGAAATTGGTGTCTTTAATTATCATTTCAAGCACTAAGTTAAAAGGCCTCAGGTTAGATTTCAGGCATCTTGATATGTAGGCAAATGTGCCTGCTTTGAGCACAATCAACATAAACGTGATTGCACCTTGTATTTCTTTGCCTTGTGCAGACTATTCCTTCTGACTCCCTTTCAGCTTCTTTTCATAGTCTACCTTGAGTGAAAGATCCTTCCCAAAGATAACAGGATTAATCTCCATAGACCTTTGGGATAGCCAGTAAAAGCCATGGCTATGGGCATCAAGACATCTCAAGTTGACAAACCTCTGTTTCTATCCACTCCTGAATATTATCAAATTGTGGCACATATTATCAAATTGTGCCTCAATCATCCCACCTAGGGAAACCTGGTTACATCCTCACATTTCATGACACATTAAAACTTTGATCTATTCTTATATGTCTTTATTGTGTCAGTGTTTACAATCCTGAAAAAGTTAAGAAAATATAGTTCAGTATATTAGTTAAACGTTGTGCATCATCTTCATTTTTTTTAAGTCTGGTGCATAAGATAGTAAAAGTGCAAAAGAGAATTTCTGGGATGAAACTGCAGAAATTTTGAGAGAAAGACAGATAACATGTCGGGTAAGATCAGAGGATGGAATTGGATGCTTAAAGTATAACAAGCAAATGGGTAAATCCACGACACAAAAGTCAGTGTAACTTCAATATTGTTTCCCAACAATATCATTTTTTTGTATCTTTTTTTTTTTATAAATTTCTTTATTTTAGTTGGGGGCTAATTACTTTATAATATTGTAATAGTTTTTTTCCATACATTGACATGAATCAGCCATGGGTTTACATGTGTTCCCCTTCCTGGACCCCCCACCCACCTCCCTCCCCATCCCATCCTTCTGGGTCATCCCATTGCCCCGGCCCTGAGCCCTTGTCTCATGCATCGAACATGGAATGATGTTCTGTTTCACATATGATAATATACATGTTTCAATGCTATTCTCCCAGAACGTCCCACCCTCACCTTCCCCCTCAGAGTCCATAAGATTGTTCTATGCATCTGTGTCTCTTATTCTGTCTCGCATATAGGGTTATCGTTACCATCTTTCAAATTCCATATATATATGCATTAGTATACTGTATTGGTGTTTTTCTTTCTGGCTTACTTCACTCTGTATAATGGGCTCCAGTTTCATCCATCTCAGTAGAACCGATTCAAATGTATTTTTTTAATGGCTGAGTAATATTCCATTGTGTATATGTACCACAGCTTCCTTATCCATTCGTCTGCTGATGGACATCTAGGTTGCTTCCATGTCCTGGCTATTGTAGACAGTGCTGCGAGGAACATTTGGGTACACGCGTCTCTTTCAATTCTGGTTTCCTCGGTGTATATGCCCAGCAGTGGGATTGCTGGGTCATATGGCAGTTCTATTCCCAGTTTTTTAAGGAATCTCCACACTGTTCTCCATAGTGGCTGTACTAGTTTGCATTCCCACCAACAGTGCAAGAGGGTTCCCTTTTCTCCACACCCTCTCCAGCAGTTATTGCTTGTAGACTTTTGGATAGCAGCCATTCTGACTGGTGTGAAATGATACCTCATTGTGGTTTTGATTTGCATTTCTCTAATAATGAGTGATGTTGAGCATCTTTTCATGTGTTTGTTAGCCATCTGTATGTCTTCTTTGGAGAAATTACCTACTCTCCATAATTTTTAACAGTAACTTCCTGGCTAGGAAGGGAGGGAATATCCCATTACATGGTGACCTGATTGAATATCCACATATCTAATTAGCCTTCTCTGTTACTGCCATAATAGAGGGAGGCTGTTTTGTTATTGCCAGATAGTAGACATCTAACGTCCCACTCAACTTGTGCTTGGCTAACTATGAGAGTTCCAGAGTTTTTAGTTGAGTTTTACTGAAGTAGCTTGATCATTAACTAATTATTCTCAATCTTTTTAATTCACCCCTGTGAATAGAGAAAGTAGTCTTTTCTAAGGTCATTTCCTTTTGTATTCGATTTCCCTATTTGTATTTCTGGGTTAATCATTTTTTTCAGGGAAAAATCTGTAAAGTGGAAGTCAAAAAGAACACCCAGACATACACAAACACATTTTATTCCTATGCACATACACACTCACAAGCCCTGCCACACTCTTACATGCCCAAATCACAAATAACAGAAAAAAAAAAAGAAAGGAAATTGAGAATTCTTACTCAGGGACCCTTAATAATTCCAATTTCTCACTCTCTCTCTCTTTTTTCTTGAGCAAATGTTGGAAACTATTTTTGTAGTTAAATGATTTCACTCTAGTGACATCCTAAAGAAGAACACTTTAAAAGATGCATCTTTGTTCTACATCTCAGGGTATCTTAGAATATCTTGTATATAAGACTATTCTGTGATTGGTTACATAAAATGATATTGTTTAGTTCTTTGGCCCATTTTTTGATTGGGTCGTTTATTTTTCTGGAATTCAGCTGCAGAAGTTGCTTGTACATTTTTGAGATTAATTGTTTGTCTGTTGCTTCATTTGCTATTATTTTCTCCCATTCTGAAGGCTGTCTTTTCACCTTGTTTACAGTTTCCTTTGTTGTGCAAAAGCTTTTAATTTTAATTAGGTCCCATTTGTTTATTTTTGCTTTTATTTCCAATATTCTGGGAGGTGGGACATGGAGGATCCTGCTGTGATTTATGTCGGAGAGTGTTTTGCCTATGTTTTCCTCTAGGAGTTTTACCTTTCTTTCTTTTTTTTTCTGTTATTTGTGATTTGGGCATGTAAGAGTGTGGCAGGGCTTGTGAGTGTGTATGTGCATAGGAATAAAATGTGTTTCTGTATGTCTGGGTGTTCTTTTTGACTTCCACTTTACAGATTTTTCCCTGAAAAATATGATTAACCCAGAAATACAAATAGGGAAATCGAATACAAAAGGAAATGACCTTAGAAAAGACTACTTTCTCTATTCACAGGGGTGAATTAAAAAGATTGAGAATAATTAGTTAATGATCAAGCTACTTCAGTAAAACTCAACTAAAAACTCTGGAACTCTCATAGTTAGCCAAGCACAAGTTGAGTGGGACGTTAGATGTCTACTATCTGGCAATAACAAAACAGCCTCCCTCTATTATGGCAGTAACAGAGAAGGCTAATTAGATATGTGGATTTTCAATCAGGTCACCATGTAATGGGATATTCCCTCCCTTCCTAGCCAGGAAGTTACTGTTAAAAATTATGGAGAGTAGGTAATTTCTCCAAAGAAGACATACAGATGGCTAACAAACACATGAAAAGATGCTCAACATCACTCATTATTAGAGAAATGCAAATCAAAACCACAATGAGGTATCATTTCACACCAGTCAGAATGGCTGCTATCCAAAAGTCTACAAGCAATAACTGCTGGAGAGGGTGTGGAGAAAAGGGAACCCTCTTGCACTGTTGGTGGGAATGCAAACTAGTACAGCCACTATGGAGAACAGTGTGGAGATTCCTTAAAAAACTGGGAATAGAACTGCCATATGACCCAGCAATCCCACTGCTGGGCATATACACCGAGGAAACCAGAATTGAAAGAGACGCATGTACCCCAATGTTCCTCGCAGCACTGTCTACAATAGCCAGGACATGGAAGCAACCTAGATGTCCATCAGCAGACGAATGGATAAGGAAGCTGTGGTACATATACACAATGGAATATTACTCAGCCATTAAAAAAAAAAATACATTTGAATCGGTTCTACTGAGATGGATGAAACTGGAGCCCATTATACAGAGTGAAGTAAGCCAGAAAGAAAAACACCAATACAGTATACTAATGCATATATATATGGAATTTGAAAGATGGTAACGATAACCCTATATGCGAGACAGAATAAGAGACACAGATGCATAGAACAATCTTATGGACTCTGAGGGGGAAGGTGAGGGTGGGACGTTCTGGGAGAATAGCATTGAAACATGTATATTATCATATGTGAAACAGAACATCATTCCATGTTCGATGCATGAGACAAGGGCTCAGGGCCGGGGCAATGGGATGACCCAGAAGGATGGGATGGGGAGGGAGGTGGGTGGGGGGTCCAGGAAGGGGAACACATGTAAACCCATGGCTGATTCATGTCAATGTATGGAAAAAAACTATTACAATATTATAAAGTAATTAGCCCCCAACTAAAATAAATAAATTTATAAAAAAAAAAGATACAAAAAAATGATATTGTTGGGAAACAATATTGAAGTTACACTGACTTTTGTGTCGTGGATTTACCCATTTGCTTGTTATACTTTAAGCATCCAATTCCATCCTCTGATCTTACCCGACATGTTATCTGTCTTTCTCTCAAAATTTCTGCAGTTTCATCCCAGAAATTCTCTTTTGCACTTTTACTATCTTATGCACCAGACTTAAAAAAAATGAAGATGATGCACAACGTTTAACTAATATACTGAACTATATTTTCTTAACTTTTTCAGGATTGTAAACACTGACACAATAAAGACATATAAGAATAGATCAAAGTTTTAATGTGTCATGAAATGTGAGGATGTAACCAGGTTTCCCTAGGTGGGATGATTGAGGCACAATTTGATAATATGTGCCACAATTTGATAATATTCAGGAGTGGATAGAAACAGAGGTTTGTCAACTTGAGATGTCTTGATGCCCATAGCCATGGCTTTTACTGGCTATCCCAAAGGTCTATGGAGATTAATCCTGTTATCTTTGGGAAGGATCTTTCACTCAAGGTAGACTATGAAAAGAAGCTGAAAGGGAGTCAGAAGGAATAGTCTGCACAAGGCAAAGAAATACAAGGTGCAATCACGTTTATGTTGATTGTGCTCAAAGCAGGCACATTTGCCTACATATCAAGATGCCTGAAATCTAACCTGAGGCCTTTTAACTTAGTGCTTGAAATGATAATTAAAGACACCAATTTCAGTGACTCAGATGTGCTGCAAAATGCTTAATTCTCTAATGCATAGTATTCTGACCTGCATTTTAAAGACAATTTTCAGTGCAAGAAAAAAAAAAATGTGCTGCTGTGAATGTGCCCTTATCTACACAAAGATTCCCCAGACCTCACTGTCAATTAGCTGGAAGAATGAGAATGATGACCTTAACTTGGTGTTGCCCTATGTGGAGTAGCACACAAACACATGGACATGACTCCATGTTTCCACCACTGTCTAAAGGAATGGCTACAAGTTGAGATTGCCCACAGTTCTAAATAGAGTTCGTAAGAGTCTGTATAGCACATGCCAGCAAGCAGATACTCTGCTCAGAATATTTCATCACACAATATATTAAGGAGCAGCCGTTGATTTTGGGCCATGCTTTCTCCATGACTTTGATAGATATTAAACTGAATGTTTATTTTTTTTAATATTTATGTATAATTACGATTGCATTTTAGGGAAGAGCAGGCTGAAACAACATGCTTAGAATGGGTTCTAATAGACTGCAAATTTGCTGAGAGCATACAATCATTTTATAATTTGAATTACCTCGTTTGTCTTTCACATAAATAAAAATTCTCAGTCAATTATAAGGGTCAATTATAGCAATAGTGGAGGATATGGGATGTTGTTGAGTAATGAATATAGCTTTTGATTGGTTATTACATTTCTCTATTGCTAATTCAGGAAGTACTTAAAATACGTCATTTGGCAGGAAGTATATGTTTGCTGATGTGCAAGATACATAAGTAAAAGTGGGTAAACACATAGAAGGCCTGATATCTGTGCTTACTTTGGTAGGAAGGCTAACACATTCGCCTTCCAACTGCAAGAAAAGGTTGAAGCAAAGTTGTGAGAAGAGACTTAGCATGCCTGAAAATAGTTTGCCTTTCATAGCTACAGAAGGACAACGGAAGAGGAACTTAGTGGAGCTACTAAGGCAAGCAGATATCAGGTCGTCCAAGAATATCTGAACCAAGCTGAGATGTTGCATTCCACAGAAGGATGCAAGTCTGTCTTTGCAGGAACAGGAAAGCAACATCAAAATATGCGTTTGGAAATACAGGGTGAAATCCTCTTGGTAGGCTATAAACGTATGCATTAAAGACAGAAGAGTAAAAGTGACCGTTTATAATACCATTTGTAAAATACCTATTTTGTGCTTTGTTACAATTTTTCACTCTGTCATCTTCTCTCTGATATTATTATCCTGATCATGATAACTGAGCAGGCTACACCACGTATATTTTTACCCTTTATAATACCATTTGTAAAATACCTATTTTGTGCTTTGTTACAATTTTTCACTCTGTCATCTTCTCTCTGATATTATTATCCTGATCATGATAACTGAGCAGGCTACACCACGTATATTTTCAAGTGTGAAACATAGTTTCTAATGGAGACAACCTCATGTCTAACTTCTTTTTATTTTAAGTGACAGAATAGGATGCACCTGAGACAGCAGTAAAGTATATATTGTGCATTTGCCTTGCCTCAGTTAGATTTGTATCTGTTCTTCCTCCCATATCATCCTAATTTTAATATCCATTCAGATCAGCCTGGATGGTTTCAAAGCTGTGGTACATATACACAATGGAATATTACTCAGCTATTAAAAAAAATACATTTGAATCGGTTCTACTGAGATGGATGAAACTGGAGCCCATTATACAGAGTGAAGTAAGCCAGAAAGAAAAACAACAATACAGTATACTAATGCATATATATGGAATTTGAAAGATGGTAACGATAACCCTATATGCGAGACAGAATAAGAGACACAGACGCATGGAACAATTTTATGGACTCTGAGGGAGAAGGTGAGGGTGGGACGTTCTGGGAGAATGGCATTGAGACATGTGTATTGTCATATGTGAAACAGAGCACCATTCCATGTTCGATGCATGTGACAAGGGCTCAGGGCCGGGGCAATGGGATGATCCAGAAGGATGGGATGGGGAGGGAGGTGGGTGGGGGGTCCGGGAAGGGGAACACATGTAAACCCATGGCTGATTCATGTCAATGTATGGCAAAAACTATTACAATATTGTAAAGTAATTAGCCCCCAACTAAAATAAATAAATTTATTAAAAAAATAAAAAAAATAAAAAAAAATAAAAAAAAAAGAAAAAAATACATTCACCCTAAAAAAAAAAAAAAAGTCACTTTATCCATTACTTCTTTTCCCTTTGCTTTAATTTCCTTTTTTTAAAATTGATTAGGTTTAATTTGCATGGGATACATATCAAAAGTTTCCTTGAACTGAAGTCTTTATATTAAAGCATTGTCCAATAGTCAGACATTGAAGGAAAGTCTAATTTTACTCTTATAAAAAAAAAACTATGAATATGAACATATACCTTATTGTTCAGTTAAGAGATGTAGGAATTTGTTAACGTGTACCAACATTAATTTCACTCTTCATTATCCTGCATATTTGACAGGTATTTGTTAGATTGGTTGTAATTAGGATAATTTTCATATAAGGAAGATGGTTGATGAGTTAACCTTGAAAGAGAGGCAGCAGATGTATCAGCGGTCATTGACACAGGGAACCATGAATTGCCTGCATGTTCCAGCTTAGAGAAAGTATCATATAGGGCTCACATATCTCTGTACCTAACTGGAAAAGTTAGACATCTCAACCATTAGTCCAAAATAACTGCTCTGCCATGGCGATAAGATGTGGTACTGTGAAGTAGAGGTAGTCATAGTAGCAAAATTCTCAATATGATCTTTTGTTGGATGTAGCTGCTATGTGTTGATGGAAAAATGTTCAAGTGATTGTAAACCATAGGTTCATCTACCACAGTTTGTGCTTGTGTCCCAACTGACATTAATGATAGAGAAGAAAAATCCCTTTGATTTGGGGCACTTGTATTACCAGTTATCTGGCTAGTAGAAGGTTTTAGTATGAAAGGCACACTTAAACTTGTTCAAGCTGAAAATACATTCCTCTAGTTTCAGAAATAAAAGCAGAGTTATGATAATCCACATTGCCCCTTGCTTTAACATGCTTCTTCTTGTAATCCTGTATTAAAGAAGATACTGGAGAGACATTTTTAATTCCAGTTTATTCTTTTCATTCTTTTTTTATATAAATTTATTTATTTTAGTTGGTGGCTAATTACTTTACAACATTGTAATAGTTTTTGCCATACACTGACATGAATCAGCCATGGGTTTACATGAGTTCCCCTTCCTGAACCCCCCACCCACCTCCCTCCCCATCCCATCCCTCTGAGTCATCCCATTGCCCTGGCCCTGAACCCTTGTCTCATGCATCGAACATGGAATGGTGTTCTGTTTCACATATGATAATATACATGTTTCAATGCTATTCTCCCAGAACGTCCCACCCTCACCTTCTCCCTCAGAGTCCATAAAATTGTTTTATGCATCTGTGTCTCTTATTCCGTCTCGCATATAGGGTTTTCGTTACCATCTTTCAATTCCATATATATGCATTAGTATACTGTATTGGTGTTTTTCTTTCTGGCTTACTTCACTCTGTATAATGGGCTCCAGTTTCATCCATCTCAGTAGAACCGATTCAAATGTATTTTTTTTAATGGCTGAGTAATATTCCATTGTGTATATGTACCACAGCTTCCTTATCCATTCGTCTGCTGATGGACATCTAGGTTGCTTCCATGTCCTGGCTATTGTAGACAGTGCTGCGAGGAACATTGGGGTACATGCGTCTCTTTCAATTCTGGTTTCCTCGGTGTATATGCCCAGCAGTGGGATTGCTGGGTCATATGGCAGTTCTATTCCCAGTTTTTTAAGGAATCTCCACACTGTTCTCCATAGTGGCTGTACTAGTTTGCATTCCCACCAACAGTGCAAGAGGGTTCCCTTTTCTCCACACCCTCTCCAGCAGTTATTGCTTGTAGACTTTTGGATAGCAGCCATTCTGACTGGTGTGAAATGATACCTCATTGTGGTTTTGATTTGCATTTCTCTAATAATGAGTGATGTTGAGCATCTTTTCATGTGTTTGTTAGCCATCTGTATTCTTTTCATTCTTACAAAAAACTGGGCACAGACTCGTTTAAAATTCAGATTATGATAGAACTGTATTTAAAAACCAGGATGAAAATTTAGTGACTTTTTAAAGCACGGTAAAACAAAAAAGCATAGCTCAACTATAAAACTGATTCATTTAAGCATACAAAGTTAATAGCATCTAAACAGCTCCATTAGCATTTTTAAATACATACATATTAGAAGTTACTGTGTTCCGCAAGTAAAATCATGTGGTATATCTAGAGTAAATTCCACTTTCAGTGGCTGCAGGATTTATGTCTATTTGAAACTTGCAAGGAAATTTTTGAAATATCAAATGTTTTAATATCCAGCTATATGCATGGAACAATTTTATGGACTCTGAGGGAGAAGGTGAGGGTGGGACGTTCTGGGAGAATAGCATTGAAACATGTATATTATCATATGTGAAACAGAACACCATGCCATGTTCGATGCATGTGACAAGGGCTCAGGGCCGGGGCAATGGGATGATCCAGAAGGATGGGATGGGGAGGGAGGTGGGTGGGGGGTCCAGGAAGGGGAACACATGTAAACCCATGGCTGATTCATGTCAATGTATGGCAAAAACTATTACAATATTGTAAAGTAATTAGCCCCCAACTAAAATAAATAAATTTATAAAAAAAAGTATATAAAGCAACACACAAAAAAAAAGAAAAGGGAAAAAAAATAAGAAACAAAGGTTGTAACATGTTTTCTCAGTTTTAAGTATCTATGTTAACACACTCACTGAGTCACACGGATTAATCTCATACATTCCTCAACTAAGTGAAAAAAAAATATGAATACCATGTTCAAAACAGAGATTTTTTTTTTCCTGCCAGGAAGTCAGCTAGTGAAGGAGATCTTTGAAAAGTTTGTCGCATTTTACTAAACCCCCAAAGTTTAAGCTGTTGTACTAATTTTTTCATATTATCGGTTTTAGATATTTTGTGAGTGACTTTCCTGGTGGCTCAGACAGTAAAACAGCTAACGACAACGTAGGAGACCCGGGTTTGATCCCTGGGTCGGGAAGATTCCCTAGAGAAGGAACTGGCAACACACTCCAATACTCTTGCCTGGAAAATCACATAGACGGAGAATTCTGGTAGGCTACAGTCCATGGGGTTGCAAAGAGTCAAGAGCTCTTTCTTGCCGTCTTTTCATTGATCGTGAAGAGCTCTTTCTTGACGTCTTTTCATTGATCGCTATAGAAAGGTCACTCCCACCCCAACAAATAGATTTAAGCTGATCACTTTCAACTATATTCCAACGTTTTTGAGGAAATGTGAGTGAAAACAAGTCATCTGATTCACCTGGATCAGAGATAGAAAATGTGTAACACGGTTGTTTTATCACAAATTCTTCAGACAAAACCTGAAAAGGGAGGCGGGGCTAAGATGGCAGAGGAATAGGACGGGGAGACCACTCTCTCCTCCACAAATTTATTGAAAGAACATCTGAACGCTGAGCAAATTTCACAAAACTACTTCTGAACGCTGGCAGAGGACATCAGGCTTCCACAAAGACAGCACATTATCTTCAAATGAGATAGGAGAAATTATAAAAGATAAAAAGAGAGACAAAAGAGTTAGGGACGGAGACCCGTCCCGGGGAGGGAGTTGTAAAAGAGGAGCAATTTCCAAGCACCAGGAAACCCTCTCACCGGCGGGTGTGGGGGAAGATTTCTTATCTCGGAGGGCAACGTAACTGGGAGAAAAAATAAATAAAACCCACAGATTACGTGCCTAAAGCAACTCCCAGCAAAGAACTCCAGACGCTCGCATCATCCACCACCAGCAAGTGGGGGCTGAATGGAGAGGAGGGGGCGGCACTGCTTAGGGTAAGGACCGGGCCTGAGTGCCCTGAGGGCAATCTGAGGGAGCTAATGTGAGATAGCAACCTAAACTGCGGGACAGCCAGAGAGAGAGAACTATCCTGCGAAAAGCCCAACTCTAAGGCTCTGCCGCCCCGCTCACAGAACAAAGGACTGAGCCATACCAGAGGAGAGCTAGCTGGCTGTGGACCGCCCCATCCCCCGCCAGACACAGCAGGCAGGCGGGGCCAGCCAGAGTCGGAAAGGGGCAAACTCGGCCGCAGAGAAGGCACCCCCTACCAAACTGCAAACAGGCTCCCAGTTTCTAAGCAAAGACTGCCTGAGATCCCGGAGGGTCGACAGCCACCGGGAGGGTCGCAGCCAGAGACCAGCTTCCCAGAACCGACACAAAGCACACCAGAGCCGGACGCCCGGGTAAACCGAGGCGGGGACCAGGGAGGTGATAAGCCACACTGCCCCAACAGGGGAGAGTGCGTTCGCCAAACTCCTGGCCGCCTGAGCAGCTCCGACCGGGAACGGCACAAGCCGCGGGGGAAACCGAGTCTGCGCCTTTGTGGAGTAACCGGGAGCCTGAACCTGAGCGGCTTAGACCTGGGAAGTGCACGTATCTCAGGGCCCACTCCCCGGCCGAGTAACCTGAAGCCTGAGCAGGGTAGACGGGGAAAGCACACACGCCGTGAGCAGGGGGCGAACCCAGTGCGGCCGAGACACTGCGAGCTCGCCACACACACGCCAGTTTTGCAGTGTTCCTCCCTCCCCACAGCACAACTGAACAAACGAACCTAAAGAGACCACCTCCACCCCTTTGTGGCAGGGCGGAAATTAGATACTGAAGAGACCTCCAAACAGAAGCCAAATAAACAGAGGGAAGCGCCTTGGAAGTGACAGGCCAACAGATTAAAATCCCTGTAGTTAATACCGACTGCATTGAAAGGGACCTATAGATCTTGAAAAGTATAAGCAGGAACAAGGATCTATCTGAAACTGAGCAGACCCCACACTGCTCACAACAGCTCCAGAGAAAGTCCGGGATATATATATTTTTACTATTATCAATTTTTTTTTAAATTTTTTTCTCTTCTTTCCTTTTTATTCAAGTCTTCTATTACACCTTTAACTTTCATTTTCATAACCCACTATTAACTTGAAAAAAAAAACAACCCTATTTTTGAAGCAAACTGCATACATATATCTTATACATTTTGTGTTTTCTTTTTTCACTGTTTTTTTTTCCCCGTTTTACTTTTTTTACTGTTTCTTTTTTTTTTACTGTTTTACTGTTTTATTTTATTTTTACACTGTTTCCTTTTTTATTTTTTTTATATTGTAAGTTTTATAAGAGTCTAACATCTACTCTAGATTTTTAATCTTTGTTTTACATATTTGATATCAATTTTGTACATTTAAGAACCCAATCTTTAGCACCCATTTTTACTCAGGAGGGTGATCACTGGCCTGATTGCTCTCTCCCCCTATTGATGCTATTTCTTCTCCCCCAGGGAACCTCTATCTCCCACCCTCCTCCTCTTCTCAACCCAACTCTGTGAATCTCTGAGGGTGTTCTGGGTACCGGAGAACACTTCAGGAACAGGATACTGCCCAGATCTCTCTCTCCCCTCTTGATTCCTCCCTTTCTACTCATGCTCACCTCTATTACCTTCCTCCCCCCTCTCTATGTATCTCTGTGAACCACTCTGAGGGTTACAGACTGTGGAAAGCACAGAGGGAAGTGTTTACTGGCTAGATTGCTCTCTCCACATTTGAATTCCCCTCTTCCCCTCCTGGTCACCTCAAACCCCCCCCTCCACCACCACCACCTCATCTCTCCATGTAACTCGGTGAACCTTTCTGGGTATCCCTCACTGTGGAGAATCTTTTCACCATTAACCTAAAAGTTTTATTATTGATGCTGTATGGATGGAGAAGTCTTGAGGCTACTGCAAGAATAAGACTGAAAGCCAGGGGAAACATTAATTAATAAGACACCGTCCAATAGCCTCCACATATACACTGAAATCAAGCTGCAGCCAAGAGCCAATAAGTTCCAGAGCAGGACATACCACGCAAATTCTCCAGCAACGCAGGAACATAGCCCTGAGCATCCATATACAGGCTGCCTAGAGGCACACCAAATCCATAGACATCTCAAAACTCAATACTGGTCACTCCATTGCACTCTAGAGAGCAGAAATCCAGCTCCACCCACCAGAACACCGACACAAGCTCCCCCAACCAGGAAGCCTTGACAAGCCACCTGTCCAATCCCACCCACAGTGAGGAACCTCCACAATGAAGAGGAACTTCATACTACCAGAATACAGAAAGGCCACGCCTAACACAGCAATCTAAACAAGATGAAAAGGCAGAGAAATACTCAGCAAGTAAAGGAAAATGAGAAATGCCCACCAAACCAAACAAAAGAGGAGGAGATAGGGAATCTATCTGAAAAAGAATTTAGAATAATGATAATAAAAATGATCCAAAATCTTGAAAGCAAAATGGAGTTACAGATAAATAGCCTGGAGACAAGGATTGAGAAGATGCAAGAAATGTTTATCAAGGACCTAGAAGAAATAAAAAGGAGTCAATATATAATGAATAATGAAATAAAGGAGGTAAAAGACACTCTGGAGGGAACCAACAGTAGAATAACGGAGGCAGAAGATAGGATAAGTGAGGTAGAAGATAGAATGATGGAAATAAAAGAAGCAGAGAGGAAAAAAGAAAAAAAGAATCAAAAGAAATGAGGAAAACCTCAGGGACCTCTGGGACAATATGAAACGCCCCAACATTCGAATCATAGCAGTCCCAGAAGAAGAAGATAAAAGAAAGGCCGTGAAAAAATACTCGAGGAGATAATAGTTGAAAATTTCCCTAAAATGAGGAAAGAAATAGTCACAGAAGTCCAAGAAACCCAGAGAGTTCCAAACAGGATAAACCCAAGGCGAAACACCCCAAGACACATATTAATCAAATTAACAAAGATCAAACACAAAGAACAAATATTAAAAGCAGCAAGGGAAAAACAACAAATAACACACAAGGGGATCCCCATAAGGATAACAGCTGATCTTTCAATAAAAACCCTTCAGGCTAGAAGGGAATGGCAGCACATACTTAAAGTAAAGAAAGAGAATAACCTACAACCCAGCAAGGATCTCATTCAGATATGAAGGAGAATTCAAAAGCTTTACAGACAAGCAAGAGCTGAGGGAATTCAGCACCACCAAACCAGCTCTCCAACAAATGCTAAAGGATCTTCTCTAAACAGGAAACACAGAAAGAATGTTTCAACATGAACTCAAAATAACAAAGTAAATGGCAAAGGGATCGTGCTTATCAATAATTACCTTAAATGTAAATGGGTTGAACGCCCCAGCCAAAAGACAAAGGCTTGCTGAATGGATACAAAAACAAGACCCCTATATATGCTGTCTACAAGAGACCCACCTCAAAACTAGGGACACACACAGGCTGAAAGTGAAGGAATGGAAAAACATATTTCATGCAAACGGAGACCAAAAGAAAACAGGAGTCGCAATACTCATTTCAGATAAAATAGACTTTAAAATAAAGGCTGTGAAAAGGGAAAAAGAAGGACACTACATAAAGATCAAAGGATCAATCCAAGAAGAAGACGTAAAAATCATAAATATATATGCACCCAACATTGGAGCACCACAATATATAAGGCAAATACTAACAAGTATGAAAGGGGAAATTAACAATAACACAATAATAGTGGGAGACTTTAATACTCCACTCACACATATGGATAGATCAACTAAACCGAAAATTAACAAGGAAACACAAACTTTCAATGATACAATAGACAAATTAGATTTAATTGATATTTACAGGACTTTCCACCCCAAAACAATCAATTTTACCTTTTTCTCAAATGCACACAGAACTTTCTCGAGGATAGATCACATCCTGGGCCATAAATCTAGCCTTGGTAAATTCAAAAAAAATTGAAATCATCCCAGCCATCTTCTCTGACCACAATGCAGTAAGATTAGACCTCAATTACGGGAAAAAAAAACTATTAAAAATTCCAACATATGGAGGCTAAACAACACGCTTCTGAATAACCAACAAATCACAGAAGAAATCAAAAAAGAAATCAAATTATGCATAGAAATGAATGAAGATGAAAACACGACAACCCAAAACCTATGGGGGGAAGGTTCATAGCAATGCAGGTGTACCTCAAGAAACAAGAAAAAAGTCAAATAGATCAACTAACTCTACATCTAAAGCAACTAGAGAAGGAAGAAAGGAAGAACCCCAGGGTCAGTAGAAGGAAAGAAATCTTAAAAATTAGGGCAGAAATAAATGCAAAAGAAACAAAAGAGACCATAGCAAAAATCAACAAAACTAAAAGCTGGTTTTTCGAGAAGATAAACAAAATTGATAAGCCATTAGCCAGACTCATCAAGAAACAAAGGGAGAAGAATCAGATCAACAAAATGAGAAATGAAAATGGAGAGATCACAACAGACTCCACAGAAATACAAAGGATCATAAGCGACTACTACCAACAGCTATATGCCAACGAAATGGACAACTTGGAAGAAACGGACAAATTCTTAGAAAAGTATAACTTTCCAAAACTGAACCAGGAAGAAATAGAAGATCTTAACAGACCCATCACAAGCACGGAAATCGAAACTGTAATCAGAAATCTTCCAGCAAACAAAAGCCCACGACCAGACGGCTTCACAGCGGAATTCTACCAAAAATTTAGACAAGAGCTAACACCCATCCTACTCAAACTCTTCCAGAAAATTGCAGAAGATGATAAACTTCCAAACTCATTCTATGAGGCCACCATCACCCTAATTCCAAAACCAGACAAAGATGTCACAAAAAAAGAAAACTACAGGCCAATATCACTGATGAACATAGATGCAAAGATCCTTAATAACATTCTAGCAAACAGAATCCAACATCGTATTAAAAAGATCATACATCATGACCAAGTGGGCTTTATCCCAGGAATGCAAGGTTTTTTTTTTAACATCCGCAAATCAATCAATGTAATACGCCACATTAACAAATTGAAAGATAAAAACCATATGATTATCTCAATAGATGCAGAAAAAGCCTTTGACAAAATTCAGCATCCATTTATGATAAAAACCCTCCAGAAAGCAGGAATAGAAGGAACATACCTCAACATAATAAAAGCTATATATGACAAACCCACAGCAAATATTATCCTCAATGGTGAAAAACTGAAAGCATTTCCCCTAAAGTCAGGAACAAGGCAAGGATGCCCACTTTCACCACTACTATTCAACATAGTTTTGGAAGTTTTGGCCACAGCAATCAGAGCGGAAAAAGAAATAAAAGGAATACAGATAGGAAAAGAAGAATTAAAACTCTCATTGTTTGCAGATGACATGATCCTCTACATAGAAAACCCTAAAGACCCTACTAGAAAATTAATAGAGTTAATCAATGAATATAGTAAAGTTGCAGGATTTAAAATTAACACACAGAAATCCCTTGCATTCCTATACTCCAATAATGAGAAAACAGAAAGAGAAATTAAGGAAACAATACCATTCACCATTTCAACAAAAAGAATAAAATACTTAGGAATATATCTACCTAAAGAAACAAAAGACTTATATATAGAAAACTATAAAACACTGATGAAAAAAATCAAAGAGGACACAAACAGATGGAGAAATATACCGTGTTCATGGATTGGAAGAATTAATATAGTGAAAATGAGTATACTATCCAAAGCAATCTATAGATTCAATGCAATCCCTATCAAGCTACCAATGGTATTTTTCACAGAACTAGAACAAATCATCTCAAAATTTGTATGGAAATATAAGAAACCTTGACTAGCCAAAGCAATCTTGAGGAAGTAGAATGGAACTGGAGGAATCAACCTGCCTGACTTCAGGATCTACTACAAAGCCACAGTCATAAAGACAGTATGGTACTGGCACAAAGATAGAAATATAGGTAAATGGAACAAAATAGAAAGCCCAGAGATAAACCCACGCACCTATGGACACCTTATCTTCAATAAAGGAGGCAAGAATATACAATGGAGAAAAGACCATCTCTTTAACAAGTGGTGCTCGGAAAACTGGTCAACCACCTGTAAAAGAATGAAACTAGAACACTTCCTAACACCATACACAAAAATAAACTCAAAATGGATTAAAGATCTAAACAAAAGACCAGAAACTATAAAACTCCTAGAGGAAAACAGGCAAAACACTCTCTGACATAAATCACAGCAGGATCCTCCATGACTCACCTCCCAGAATATTGGAAATAAAAGCAAAAATAAACAAATGGGACCTAATTAAAATGAAAAGCTTTTGCACAACCAAGGAAACTATAAGCAAGGTGAAAAGACAGCCTTCAGAATGGGAGAAAATCATAGCAAACGAAGCAACAGATAAACAATTAATCTCAAAAATATACAAGCAACTTCTGCAGCTGAATTCCAGAAAAATAAACGACCCAATCAAAAAATGGGCCAAAGAACTAAACAGTCAGTTCTCCAAAGAAGACATACAGATGGCTAACAAACACATGAAAAGATGCTCAACATCACTCATTATTAGAGAAATGCAAATCAAAGCCACAACGGGGTATCATTTCACACCAGTCAGAATGGCTGCTATCCAAAAGTTTACAAGCAATAAATGCTGGAGAGGGTGTGGAGAAAAGGGAACCCTCTTACACTGTTGGTGGGAATGCAAACTAGTACAGCCACTATGGAGAACAGTGTGGAGATTCCTTAAAAAACTGGGAATAGAACTGCCATATGACCCAGCAATCCCACTGCTGGGCATACACACCGAGGAAACCAGAATTGAAAGAGACACGTGTACCCCAATGTTCATCGCAGCACTGTTTACAATAGCCAGGACATGGAAGCAACCTAGATGTCCATCAGTGGACGAATGGATAAGGAAGCTGTGGTACATATACACAATGAAATATTACCCAGCCATTAAAAAAATACATTTGAATCGGTTCTACTGAGATGGATGAAACTGGAGCCCATTATACAGAGTGAAGTAAGCCAGAAAGAAAAACACCAATACAGTATACTAATGCATATATATGGAATTTGAAAGATGGTAATGATAACCCTATATGCGAGACAGAATAAGAGACACAGATGCATAGAACAATCTTATGGACTCTGAGGGAGAAGGTGAGGGTGGGACGTTCTGGGAGAATAGCATTCAATCATGCATATTGTCATATGTGAAACAGAACACCATTCCATGTTAGATGCATGGGACAGATGCTCAGGGCCGGGGCGGTGGGATGGCCCGCAGGGATGGGATGGGGAGGGAGGTGAGTGGGAGGCCCAGGAGGGGGAACGCATGTGGGCCCATGGCTGGTTCAAGTCAATGTGTGGCAAAAACTATTACAATATTGTAAAGTAGTTAGCCCCCAACTAAAATAAATAAATTTATATATATAAAAAAAAAACCTGAAAAGGATCTTCTTCAATCAGAGACCTCAAGACCAAGTTCCCAGTAATTGTGTGATATCATGAAGGAGATCTAACGCAGGTTTCTGAACCAACTGATCCATCTTTAGGAAACACACTTTGAATTTATGAAAAAACTATGTGTCATTTCAAATCATTCTGCAGATACTTTTCTAATTTGTCTGATTTTACACAGTGCAAATTCAAATGATGTGTGGCTACACTACAAAGCTAATCTCTCTAGATCCTCACAGATCATCACTGTTTCTCAGTCTGAGCAGCAGTGACATCACACAATCACTGGTTTCCTAACAATTAAAGGGTAACACTCAGCCAGTGTTTACTTTACTATGAAGTGAATTATATCAACCTAAAATATAGGCTGCTTACTTAAATAGAAACCACAAATATGAAACTTGCAAAATTTCATTCCTCAAGAAATTTTACACAAACAAATTACATCAATAAGTCTACTTGGTTCTTGAAATAAAAGTATTGTATCCCTCTTTAGTGCACACACTCTTAGAAGTCAATACTTTTACCAAAAAAACTTGGGTGTGCTTGCTTGTGTGCAGTAAAGTCAAACAACTGACTGTGAGCTGTGGTGAAAGCAAGTGTAGTGTGATGTTTATTGTAGGTCCAAGCAAGGAGTATTCTTTGGCATTGCCTTTCCTTGGGATTGGAAAGAAAACTGATCATTTGCAGTCCTGTGGGCACCTCTGAGTTTTCCAAATTTGCTGACACATTGAGCGCAGAACTTTCACAGCATCATCTTTTAGGATTTAAAAATGGAATTCCATAATTACCACTAGCTTTGTACGTAGTGCCTCTTCCTAAGGCCCACTTGGCTTCACATTCCAGGATGCATGTCTCTAGGTGAGTGATCACACCATGATGACTACCTGGGTCATGAAGGTGTTTTGTACAGTTCTGTGTATTCTTGTCACCACTAATTAACGTATTTTGCTTCTGTAAGGTACATACCATTTTGGTCCTTTTTCAAGCCCGTTTTTGCATGAAATGTTCCCTTGGTATCTCTAATTTTTTGAAGAAATCTCGTCTTTCCCATTCAATTGTTTTCCTCTATTTCTTTGCACTGATCACTGAGGAAGGCTTTCTTAACTCTCCTTGCTATTCTTTGGAATTCTGCATTCAAACAGGTATATATTTCCTTTTCTCCTTTGCTTTTCACAGCTCTTTGTACAGTCTCGTCAGGCAACCATTTTCCTTTTTTGTATTTTTTTTTTCTTGTTGGGATGGTCTTGGTCCATGTCTCCTGTAAAATGTCATGAAGCTTCGTCCATAGTTCATCAGGCACTCTGTCTATCAGATCTAGTCCCTTCAGTTTGTGTCTTACTTCCACTGCATAATCATAAGAGATTTGATTTATGTCATACCTGAATGGTCTAGTGGTGTTCCCCACTTTCTTCAATTTAAGTCTGAATTTGGTAATAAGGAGTTCATGATCTGAGCCACAGAGAGCTTCCAGTCTTTTCTGTGCTGACTCTATGAAGTTTCTCCAACTTTGGCTGCAAAGAGTATAATAGAGTTCATGATTTGTGCCGTAGTCAGCTCCAGGTCTGTGGATTAGATTATCAATTGGATCAGATTGCCAGTTGCCAGACTCTAGGCTTTAACCTTTTCTGCTTCAGAGAACAGTGTATGCAATAGGTACTATTTAAGCTGTAGGAGCTGAATTATGGAATGAATGTGGGCCTGCAAAGCTCTGTCTTCCTTTTTTTTTTTCCTTTCCCTGCAAGCTTCATAATCAAGACATCTCCCTGGAACTTCTAAATTCTTTCATATATAGATATTTTCAATAGCAACCACTTGATTATTTTGCTCCTCAGAAGCCTTCTTACTCGTACATATTTGAATCTGTGCATCACTTTGTAATAGGACATGCAGTTTAGAGGTGGACCTTACTGCCCGGATTGGGCTTCTCTGATAGCTTAGTTGGTAAAGAATCCGCCTGCAATGGAGGAGACCCCGGTTCGATTCCTTGATGATCAGGAAGATCTGCTGAAGACGGGATAGGCTACCCACACCAGTATTCTGGCCTAGAAGATTCCATGGCCTGCTGAGTCCATGGGGTTGCAAAGACTCAGACATGCCTGAGCAACTTTCACTTTGACTTTAGATCATGGATTACTAGTACCAACTATTAAAGGAACTATTCAATAGGACAATTGGACCATGGACCTTGGACTTGGAGTATGGTGGCTAGTCAGTGAAATACCTGGTATTCTCATTGTCCTTGATGTGCACGGCTCAGACAGTAAGATATCTGCCTGCAACATGGGAGACCCAGGTTCAATTTGTCAAGATCCCCTGGCAAAAGGAACTGTCTCCCCATTCCAGTATTCTTGGCTGGAAAATTCCACGGGTAGAAGAGCCTGGTGGGGTCCGGTCGATGGGGTCGCCAAGATCGGACACCACTGAGCAACTGACACTTTCCAACACTTATAATATGTGTGTGTGGCTTGCTTCATGGCAAATTTTAGTGGTCCAAGGGTCAGAGGTAGACTCTGTTTCAGGCATGCAATAAGTAGGAAGACCAGTGGTAAAAACGAGAGGCAGTGTGGTCTGCTGGGTAGAACACACCAGACTATACCTATACCTATATCAGACTGTACCTATACCTGATAGGAATTGGTCCACTGGAGAAGGGCATGGCAAACCACTTCAGTATTCTTGCCTTGAGAACCCCATGAACAGTATGAAAAGGCAAAAAGATCGGACACCGAAAGATGAACTCCCCAGGTCAGTAGGTGCCCAATATGCTAACGGAGATCAGTGGAGAAATGACTCCAGAAAGAATGATGGGATGGAGCCAAAGCAAAAACGGTACCCAACTGTGGATGTGACTAGTGATAGACGCAAAGTCGGATGCTGTAAAGAGCAATACTGCATAGGAACCTGGAATGTTAGGTCCATGAATCAAGGCAAATTGAGTGGTCAAACAGGAGATGGCAAAAGTGAATGACGACATTCTAGGAATCAGCGAACTAACATGGACTGGAATGGGTGAATTTAATTCAGATGACCATTATATCTACTACTATATCTACTACTGTGGGCAAGAATCCCTTAGAAGAAATGGAGTAGCCATCATGGTCAACAAAAGAGTCCAAAATGCAGTACTTGGATGCAATCTCAAAAACGACAGAATGATCTCTGTTTGTTTCCAAGGCAAACCATTCAATATCACGGTAATCCAAGTCTATGCCCCGACCAGTAACGCCAAAGAAGCTGAAGTTGAACGGTTCTATGAAGACCTACAAGACCTTCAAGAACTAACACCCAAAAAAGATGTCCTTTTCATTATAGGGGACTGGAATGCAAAAGTAGGAAGTCAAGAAACGCCTGGCGTAACAGGCAAGCTTGGCCTTGGAGTACAGAATGAAGCAGGGCAAAGGCTAATAGAGTTTTGCCACGAGAACGCACTGGTAATAGCAAACACCCTATTCCAACAACACAAGAGAAGACTCTACCCGTGGACATCACCAGATGGTCAACACCGAAATCAGATTGATTATATTCTTTGCAGCCAAAGATGGAGAAGCTCTATACAGTCAGCAAAAACAAGACCGGGAGCAGACTGTGGCTCAGATCATGAACTGCTTATTGCCAAATTCAGACTTAAATTGAAGAAAGTAGAGAAAACCACTAGACCATTCAGGTATGACCTAGATCAAATCCCTTATGAGTATACAGTGGAAGTGACAAATAGATTTAAGGGACTAGACATGATGGACAGAGTGCCTGATGAACTATGGACAGAGGTTTGTGACATTGTACAGGAGACAAGGATCAAGAAAATCCCCATGGAAAAGAAATGCAAAAAAGGAAAATGGCTGTCTGAGGAGGCCTTACAGATAGCTGGGAAGAGAAGAGAAGCGAAAAGCAAAGGAGAAAAGGAAAGATATTCTCATCTGAATGCAGAGTTCCAAAGAATAGCAAGGAGAGATAAGAAAGCCTTCCTCAGCGATCAGTGCAAAGAAATAGAGGAAAACAACAGATTGGGAAAGACTAGAGATCTCTTCAAGAAAATTAGAGATACCAAAGGAACATTTCATGGAAAGATAGGCTCGATAAAGGACAGAAATGGTATGGACCTAACAGAAGCAGAAGCTATTAAGAAGAGGTGGCAAGAATACACAGAAGAACTGTACGAAAAAGATCTTAACGGCCCGGATAATCACGATGGTGTGATCACTCACCTAGAGCCAGACATCCTGGAATGTGAAGTTAAGTGGGCCTTAGAAAGCATCACTACGAACAGAGCTAGTGGAGGTGATGGAATTCCAGTTGAGCTATTTCAAATCCTCAAAGGTGATGCTGTGAAAGTGCTGCACTCGATATGCCAGGAAATTTGGAAAACTCAGCAGTGGCCACAGGACTGGAAAAGCTCAGTTTTCGTTCCAATCCCAAAGAAAGGCAATGCCAAAGAATGCTCAAACTACCGTACAATTGCACTCATCTCACACGCTAGTAAAGTAATGCTCAAAATTCCCCAAGCCAGGCTTCAGCAATACGTGAACCATGAACTTCCAGATGTTCAAGCTGGTTTTAGAAAAGGCAGAGGAACCAGAGATCAAATTGCCAATATCCGCTGGATCATCGAAAAAGCAAGAGAGTTCCAGAAAAACATCTATTTCTGCTTTATTGACTATGCCAAAGCCTTTGACTGTGTGGATCACAATAAACTGTGGAAAATTCTGAAAGAGATGGGAATACCAGACCATCTGACCTGTCTCTTGAGAAACCTGTATGCAGGTCAGGAAGCAACAGTTCGAACTGGACATGGAACAACAGACTGGTTCCAAATAGGAAAAGGAGTACGTCAAGGCTGTATATTGTCCCCCTGCATATTTAACGTCTATGCAGAGTACATCATGAGAAACGCTGGGCTGGAAGAAACACAAGCTGGAATCAAGATTTCCGGGAGAAATATCAATAACCTCAGATGTGCAGATGACACCACCCTTATGGCAGAAGGTGAAGAAGAACTAAAGAGCCTCTTGATGAAGGTGAAGGAGGAGAGTGAGAAAGTTGGCTTAAAGCTCAACGTTCAAAAAACTATGATCATGGCATCTGGTCCCATCACTTCATGGGAAATAGATGGGGAAACAGTGGAAACAGTGTCAGACTTTACTTTTTTGGGCTCCAGAATCACTGCTGATGGTGACTGCAGCCATGAAATTAAAAGACGCTTACTCCTTGGAAGGAAGGTTATGGTCAACCTAGATAGCATGTTTAAAAGCAGAGACATTACTTTGCCAACAAAAGTCCATCTAATCAAGGCTATGGTTTTTCCAGTGGTCATGTATGGATGTGAGAGTTGGATGATGAAGAAAGCTGAGTGCCGCAGAGTTGATGCTTTTGAACTGTGGTGTTGGAGAAGACTCTTGAGAGTCCCTTGGAGACTGCAAGGAGATCCAATCAATCCATCCTAAAGGAGATCAATCCTGGGTGTTCATTGGAAGGTCTGATGTTGAAGCTGAAGCTCCAATACTTCGGCCACCTCATGCGAAGGGTTGACTCATTGGAAAAGACCCTAATGCTGGGTAGGATTGGCGGCGGGAGGAGAAGGGGACCGCAGAAGATGAGATGGTTGGATGGCATCACCGAGTCGATGAACATGGGTTTGGGTAGACTCCGGGAGTTGGTGATGGACAGAGAGGCCTGGCGTGCTGCAATTCATGGGGTCGCAGAGAGTCAGACACGACTGAGCGACTGAACTGAACTGAACTGATGGTAGTTTTATTTTTAATTATCTAAAATACTTTCATAATATTCGGCATCCTGGCAGCATTCATTTGCATTTCTGACAATAGTGAAGGAGGACAGGAAGATTCCCTATTCTCTACACCATCTTCTTCATATATTATTATACAATTTTATATATATATATGTATATATATATACATACATATACATATATTTACTTCTTTATTGCTTGCGACAAATGTCAGTTACTGCATATGGAATATAGTTCCATGACCAGGGATCAAATCTGGGATCCCTGCATTGTGATCATGGTGTCTTAGCCACTGGACTAGCAAAGAAGTCCCCTGTTGTAGATTTGCTTTTATCGATGGCCATTGGGAATGGTATGAGGTGATACGTCATTGTAGTTTTGATTTGTGTGCCTTTGCTAAGCTGAGGTAGTTTTTGCTATGGTCAGTTTCAGGAGTTTCTATCACAAACACTTGTTAAATTCTGTCAAAGGTTTTTCAACATCTATTTAGGTGATTATAAAGTTTTAATCCTTCAATATATATTGATATGCAGCTACTGAAGAATGTTTGCATATCTGGGATAAACCCCACTTAATAATGGGGTTCAATCCTTTTAAGGGCTTGACGGGTTTTTTGGTCACATTTTGTTAACGATGTTTGACTCTGTTCATCTATGTGATATTGGCCTCTAATTTTCCTTTTCTGTGTTATCTTACAGTTGATATCAGGGTGATGGTGAACTTGTAGGATGAGTTTGTGGGCTTCCCTTCTTCTCTAGAATTTTGGAAGAGTTTCAGAAGCTCATCTGTTAGTGGTTCTCTGACTGGTTCAAAAAATTCTCTGTGAAGCCATATGGCTTTAATTTTGTTTCCTGGAATTTTTTTTTTTTTCCATCACAGTTTCAAAGTTATTGTTTCTAATAGCTGTGTTCTTATTTTCTGTTTCTTCTTATTTGAATTACTGAGTGTTTGTCCATAGATTTCGGATTCTAAATTTTATTAACTTATAATTGTTTGTTGTAGTCTCTTCTGATCCTTTGTTATCTCTATGGTATCAGTTATATTGTCTCATTTTTCATGTCAAATTCTACTGATTGAAGTATTTGACCTTTTTTTTTCTTTTTCTTTTTTTCTTGTTAAGTCTGGCTCATGATTTATCCAAATATTTTTTCCTCTCCAAGAGATTCTTCTTAGTGATGTTGACTTTTGCTGTTTTTTCATCATCATGTTTTCTTTAATTTCTGCTCCGATTTTTATCCTTTTCTCCCTTCTATTCACTTTTAGGAAATCTGTCTGCTTGTTCTTCTTTCTCTCAATGATTTAGATTTACCTAGGATGAGTTTGGGGGTTTTCACACAAACGTAGGTTAGGTTGATCACTTGAGATGTGTAGTATTTATCAACTTCCTCTTGTAGTGCTTTAGCATGCTGCATATGTTTTGGATAATCATATTTTGAATATTATTTGCTACTAAATTTATTCTTTTATTTTCTCTGAATTCATCAGTGATTGCTTGGCCATGTAGAGGTGTATTTGTTAGCTACGTGTATTTGAGATTTTAGAGTAACCCTCCCCCCCACCCCAAAATCTGGTATGTAAATCATAGCATTGTGGTTAAAAAAACAAATGCTTGATACAATTTCCATTATCTTAAATTTACCAAGGCTTGATTTGAGATCCAGTTTGTGATTTATTGTGGAGAGACTTGATTTCCACTTTAGAAAAGTGTATATTCTGCTGTGCTTGGATGAAATGTCCTATAAGTACCAAATAACCTTGTCAAGTCTGTTGTATCATTGAACACTTGTATTTCTTGTTAGACTACACTTGTAAATTGGAGAATATTTGCTTCCCAATGTTGGGTTGTCTCCAGCAGTACAAGAATGTGTATTAGCCTATAGTATACCAATGCCAGTTTTTCTGTTGTTAATTCCTTGTCATTGTTTATTCATTTTGCCAGGTCCTTCAAAAATGTTTCTTGTATTTTTCCCTCCTATTTCTGGAATGTTTGATCATCTTTACTATCATTACTCCCAAGTCTTTTTCAGGGTGCCTTCCCATTTCCTCTTTAATTATGTTTTGAGTATTTACCATGTCCCTTTACCCACAACATATTTCTCTGTCTTCACATTTCCCTGCTTACTGTATTAACAGTCATTTCTTCCCAGACTGCTGGGTTATAGTTCTTGGTCCTAGCCTCTACTCCTAGTCGATAAGTTTGATCAAGTGGCTAGTGTGAGCTTTGGAGTGGGAGAGATGACAACTATGTTCTTGAGTCTACAGCTGAGTCTTCCCTGTCTAACGGTGGGACCATGTCTGTTTGTGTCATTCGCAGGTGTCTATGGGGATAGTCTGACATTATCCAGTCTATCTGTCGATGATTTGGTTTGTGTTTCTGTCATGCTTGTTGTGTGGCATGAGGCGTCAGCTCTAGGTTGTTCACGCAGTTGGGTGGAGTGCATTTTAGATTAAAAAGGAGCCCTTCATGGAGAATGCCACCAGTTAATATTCACTGTATACAGGAAGTACCTGGTGTCCCATGATCTTGGTCTCAGTGCTGACACGCTGGAAGATCAGGACCAACTTCTGTTCAGAGAACCACAATACCATAGTAAGTGATTGAGAAGATAAAAAAGTAGCATAGTTAAATGGCAAGGAAACCAAACCAAACAAAACCCAAAGTAGCACGAGCAATAAACACAACAGAGAAGACGGCAGATTCAGAAAGAAAACTGATCAAATGAATCTCAAGGCAAAAAACAACACCAGAATAGTGTCAACTGACGAATAAAGAAAGCAAATCTGACAAGATCGCATGCAGCTCATACAGAATAGCCGAATATCACAGTTAATAGAGAAATACACATCTATTTAAAAAATGAAGATACGCAACAGCAACAAAAGGCACAGAAAATAGGAAAACAAAATAAAAATATAAATATACATCAAAAAATGGTTGAAATAATCTTTAAAGACCAAATAAATGTGTAGGAACATAGAAGCCTACAACTGAGAAAAATAGTGCACCGACAACACAAGAATTCAAAGCATCAGAAGAATAATACATATTCCCTAGTGCTTCATCTAATCAGTGTCCTCCCCAACTTAAGTCACAGGACAATTACATCTCTTTTGGAAGCTCTCCAAAGGTGGAAAGAATTAGACTCTGGATCTCCCTAGGGACAGTTCAGATTCAAAACTGCTATAACTCCTGTGCATTCTTACAGCTGCCTGAGCCTGGGCATTTTCTTTCGTTTGAACTCTTATTGTCTTCTGATGTATTCCATAGACATGGGGTCTGTGTCATTAATCATGTGTATTTAAGCTGCAGCATGCTCAACTGGTTGGAAGATATGCTAGCCACTGCCATAATGGCTCTGTTCCTGAGTCTCAGATGTAATTTTCTTCCTTCCTCTACATGTGGTCACCAAGGAAGTCTGTCCTGGGACACTTGTGGAACACTGGGGTCTGTCTTGGTGAGCACAGGAGGTAGTACAGCTGCATGGACTGCTGGAAGCTGGTGGTGCCAATTATCAATAGGAGCCAGCAGCCATGGGCAGAAAATATTTGGCTTTAATGGGATCCTGTTCTATTCTGAGGTTGTAGGAACATGAGTGATACTTCTGGCTGGCCTTTTTCTATTGCCTTGTAGTAGATGTTAACAGGTGGGAAGAGGAGGGGCTGTAATAGTATCTCTACCTCCTGAGTGTGACACAGCAAGTAAGGTCCTGCCTCTTTAGTAGTTTGAGAATTCTCAATAGGTAGTCCCTGCTACACAACTATTTGTACTTCTTCCATCATGTCATGTCCACATAGTCAATGGCAGTCCTCTCCCAGGAGTGCTTTCTAAACCCCATGTTCCAGCTTCCAGACCCCATGCACACAGGTTGAGCTGTATTGCACTTTGGGGTAGGTAGGGCCACAATACACATTGTCTGTGTGATTCTCTCTCTATACAAATTATATGTCATCAGCTGTTTTACCTTGCTTCCTTTCAGTCCAAAGTAGTTTACCCTTTAGTGAAGGGGCGTGCCTTTTGCTGGAAATCTCTTCCCTGCTTTTCCATCTCCCACCACAAGACAGAGGTTTTGTCTTGCTTCCCCTCATCCTCCTTCTCCCATCTTAATTCCTTTCCACCCAGGTATATCTGATATCCACATTGGCCACTCTGGTGATCAGGGTCTTCTGTTAGTATTGGTCTGATGCTCTGGGAGAACTATGGTCAGCATTGATGTATTATTTGTGATCCATTCATTGAGAGAGATGTATTTCACGTTCTCCTACATTTCTGCCTTCTTGGAACTTCTCAGTTTTACCTGGCAAGCTTTGTTATTCATTTTTTCCTTGATAAGAAAACATGAAACATTAGTTGACATGGATTAATCTATTTGATGGAAAGTACCATTCCTACACATGTAATTGATACTACTTTGAGTTCCGACATGCAATCTAGCACATTTTGTTGTTGTTGTTTTTCTACCCCAACACGGAAATTTCTGTTAATGAGGAGTTGATCTCAGCATGAAGGAGTGCAGAACTTTTCCACATAAAATATAATAGCATAATTTGGCTCAAAAATCAACACTTGAATATATCTAGCTATATTTTGAATGTTCCTGACATTTTCCCAGAGTATACATGCCAGATTTCGGATCTTGAAGCTTAACTCCATTCAGTGGGTGTTGCAGGTCAGAGACTACCATGAGCATAATTTAATTCTTGTAGAAGTAATATGGCAAATTCAGAGGAAACTACCAGTTGTTATTTGACTACTTGATAAAGAGAGAAAAGAACAACAGCAACGACAAAAAACAAAAAACAAAAAACAGGGCATGTATAGTTAGTGATTTGATCATAATTATGACTTGATTCCTGGATCATAGAAAAAGCAAGGGAATACCATAAAATCATCTATATCTGCTTAATTGTCCCTGTTAATGACGCGTACACTGTGAAACATACACACAACAACAACAAATTGTGGAAAATTCTTAAAGAGATAAAAATACCAGAACACCTCCTGGAAAATGTGTAAGCTAATCAAGGCATAACAGTTAGAATTGGACATGGGACAACTAACTGGTTCAAAATCAGGAAGGAATATGTCAAAACTATATATTTGTTACCCTGCTTATTTAACTTCTGTGCAGAGAACATCATAAAAAAATAAAATCCTAGATGGATCTCAAGCTTGAAATAAAATGTATGTGGGAGTTATGAATAACCTTAGTTATCAAGATGACATCACCCAAATTACAAAAGAACTATAGGAACTAAGAAGCCTCTTGATGAAGGTGAAAGAGGAGAATGGAAAACCTGGAATGATACTCATATTCAAAAAACTAAGAATGTGGCATTTGGTCCCATCATTTCCCAGCGCATCAATGAAGAGAAAGTGAAATCAGTGAAATATTTCGTTTTCTTGACCTACAACACCACTGAGGGCATGGACTTCAGCCATGAAACTAAAAGACCCTGTCCCTTAGATGAAAGCTTTGACTAATTTTTTCAACATATTAAAATGTGAAGACATTCCTGGCTAATATCTGAATATACTAACTCTTGATTACCAACAGTCATGTATGGAGCTGAGAGAGGGAACACAAGAACTGAGCTTCAAAGCATCAATGCCAATGCCTTGCAACTCTAGGGCTGGAGAAGAATCTTGTGAAGAGCAGAGAGATCAAAGAAATCAACCATGAAGGGAATTAACCCTGACTATTCACAGAAAGACTGATGCTGAATCTGAAGGGCCAATACTTGGTCACCTGAGGCCAAGAGCCAAATCACTGGAAAGAACCTGATGCTGGGAAATATTGAGGGCAAGAGGAGAAGGGAAACACCGCAGACGGGATGGTTGCAAGGCATCACCGAATCGATGGACATGAATGTGACAGGGAGCCCAATATAATGCAGTAAATGGTCTCCGAGTGTCAGACACAAAACAAAACATCATAAATTAAGTGTAGCACAGCTTGTGGGACATTTCATAAAGCATATTAATCTCTCATAGTACATAGGGTGATAAGTGAGATTGAGGACAATGAGAAAGCACGCAGTTCTTGTCAGTTTCCCTCCTATCCTTCCTCAAAATGTAATTTTACAAATTTTTTGGAGAGCTTTCCAGGGCAGGAAAACTTCTGTAGAGTCATGTGGAATGCTGAGATGGAAGCCTTACCCACGTGTCACTCGAATGTACAACCTTGGTCTTATGCAGCAGCAGGCATTGTCTCTAAATACTTCCTAGACCTCACCATTTTTGGAGGTGTTGGCATGCCTGCCATGTGACCTGAGCTAGGAGATGAGAGGTAAAACAAAACTAAAATATCTCAATCAAGCTCTGTAATCCTGGGAGCAGCATCTGTGACCTGTGATGCTAGTAGCCCTTAGAAATACTTATGTGGGTTGACTTTGCTGAGCATATAGGGAAGTAGGCTACCTGCTTCATTTTTACTTTCCCAATTGCCTTCTCTGTGAAGAAGTCATTTCTCTCCTCTTAATGTTGCATTTTTTGTCTACATATGAAGGGTAAGGGTTGGGAAAGTAAGTGAATGTGTATTGAAGCCCCCCAAAATTGACTGAGAGCACAAAGTTTTCCACTTCGAGTCAGCTCTCAAATATTGTGGCCTTATTAAGACACACACACTATCAATGCATACTAAAATAAATTATATTCATGAAATTCTTATTGGCTGGTTGCTACACACAGTTAAAGCCAGAAGTCCTGTATAGTCAGCAGCTTAGCAGTGGGGTGCGGCTTGGAATTTGAAGGTATTAGGTGAGAAGAATATGGATGTTATACCTTCTGTCTATTTTAACTGTCTTTCTGGTACACTTGGGCATGGGGAAGGCATGTTCCACCTTGTGGGAACAGAATTCCAAATTTCATTCTTTGTTTCATTTGATTCCCAAGAGTATTTTTCCTTATTGATGAGTGAGCAGCCTACCTGCTCCCCATAATTCTTAACTGTATCTTCCTGGCTAGAAAGGGAAGGAATATTCCATTACATGAAGGCCTGATAGAAAATTCACATGTCTAGTTATCCTTCTCTCTTACTGCCATAATAGAGGGAGGCTGTTTTGTTATTGCCAGATAGTAGACATCTAAGGTCCCACTCAATTTATGCTTGGCTGACTGTGAAAGTTCCAGAGTTTTTAGCTGTGTTTTGCTGAAGTAGCTTGGTTATTAACTAATCGTTCTCAATCTTTTTAATTCACCCCTGTGAATAGAGAAACTAGTCCTTGTAAGTTCATTTTCATTTGTATTTCATTTCCCCATTTATATTTCTGGGTTAATCATTTTTTTAGGGAAAAATCTGTAAAGCGGAAGTCAAAAAGAATACTCAGACATACACAAACATTTTATTCCTATGCACACACACACAAGCCCTGCCATACTCTTATATGTCCAAATCACAAATAACAGGGAAAAAAATGGAAAATTGAGAATTGTAACTCAGGGACCCTTATTGATTCCAAAAATCTCTCTCTCTTTCTTTTCTTAACCAAATGTGGGAAATTATTTTTTTTAGTTAAATGATTTCACTCTAGTGACATCCTAAACAATAACACTTTAAAAGATACATCTTCATTCTACATTTCAGGGTTTCTTAGAATATTTTGTATGTAAGACTATTCTGTGATTGGTTACATAAAATTATGCTGTCAGGAAACAATTTTGAAGTTGCACTGATCTCTGTATCCTGCATTTACCCATTTGCTTGTTACACTTTAAGCATCCAATTCCATCCTCTGATCTTACCCATCATTTTATCTGTCTTTTTTTCCAAAATTTCTGCATTTTCATCCCTGAAATTTTCCTTTTCACTCTTACTATTTTAGGCACCAGACAGAAAAAAAAATGAATCCATGCACACTGTCTAACTAATATACTGAGATAGATTTTCTTATCCTTTTCAGGATTGTAAACACTGATACAACAAAGACATATAGGAATAGAGCAAAGGTGTAATGTGTCGTGAAATGTGAGGATGTAGCCAGGTTTCCCTAGGTAGGATGATTGAGGCATAATTTGATTATATGTGCCACAATTTGATAATATTCAGGAGTGGATAGAAACAGAGGCTTGTCAACTTGAGATATCTTGACGTCAATATCCGTGCCTTTTTTTAAAAAAATAAATTTATTTATTTTAATTGGGGGCTAATTACTTTACAACATTGTAGTAGTTTTTGCCATACATTGACATGAATCAGCCATGGGTTTGCATGTGTTCCCCATCCTGAACCCCCTTCCCACCTCCTTCCCCATGCCATCCCTCTGGGTCATCCCATTGCCCTAGTCCTGAGCATTTGTCTCATGCATCGAACATGGAATGGTGTTCTGTTTCACATATGACAATATACATGATTCAATGCTATTGTCCCAGAACGTCCCACCCTCACCTTCTCCCTCAGAGTCCATAAGACTGTTCTATGCATCTGTGTCTCTTATTCTGTCTCACATATACGGTTATCATTACCATCTTTCAAATTCCATATATATGCATTAGTATACTGTATTGGTGTTTTTGTTTCTGGCTTAATATCCATACCTTTTAGTAGCTATCCCAAAGGACTATAGAGATTAATCCTGTTATCGTTGGGAAGGACCTTTCACTCAAGGTAGAATATGAAAAGAAGCTGAAAGGGAGTCAGAAGGAATAGTCTGTAGAAGGCAATTAAATTGAAGATGCAATCGCGTTTATGTAGATTCTGCTCAAAGCACGCACATTTGCCTACATATCACGATGCCTGAAATCTAAACTGAGGCCATTTAACTTAGTGCTTGAAATGATGATTAAGGACACCAGTGTCAGTGACTCAGATTTGCTGCAAAATGCTTAATTCTCTAATGCATAGTATTCTGACCTGCATTTTAAAGACAATTTTCAGGGCAAGAAGAATGTGCTGTTGTGAACAACTCCCTTATCTACACAAAGATTTCCCAAACCTCACTGTGCATTAGCCGCAAGAATGAGAATGATGACCTTAACTTGGTGTTGCCCTATGTGGAGTAGCAAACAAACATACGGACATGATTCGATGTTGCCACCACTGCCTAAGGGAATGGCTACAAGTGAGATTGCCCACAGTTCTAAATAGAGTTCATAAAAGTCTGGGTAGCACAGGCCAGCAAGCAGATACTCTGCTCAGAGTATTTCATTGCACAATATATTAAGGAGCAGCCACTGATTTGGGGCCATGCTTTCTTCATGACTTTGCTAGATGATTAAACTGAATGATTACATTTTGTTTTATATTCATTTGTAATTACTATTGAATTTTAGGGAAGTGCCGGCTGAAACAGCATGCTTAGAATGGGTTCTAATAGACTAAATTTCTTGAGAGCATACAATCGTTCTATACTTTGAATTATCTCATTTGCCTTTCACATAAATATAATACATATTTGATAAAGCAAAAAATTCTCAGTCAATTATAAGGGTCAATTATAGCAATACTGGAGGATATGGGATGTTGTTGAGTAATGAATATAGCTTTTGATTGGTTATTACACTTTTTTATTGCTAACTCAGAAAGTACTTAAAATACCTCATTTGGCAGGCACTATATGTTTGCTGATGTGCAAGATACATAAGGAAATGTGTGTAAATACATAGAAGGCCTGATATCTGTGCTTACTTTGGCATGTAGGCTAACAGGTGCCTTCCAACTGCAAGAAAAGGTTGAAGCAAAGTGGTGAGAAAGGGCTTAACGTGACTGAAAGTAGTTTGCCTTCTGCAGCTACAGAAGGACAATGAAAGAGAAACTTAATGAAGCTACTAAAGCAAGCAGATATCAGGTCTTCCAAGAATATTTGAACCAACCTGAGGTGTTGCATTCCACAGAAGGATGTAAGTCTGTCTTTGCAGGAAAAGGCAAGAAACATCAAAATATGCATTTGGAAAAATAGAGTGAAATCCTGTTGATAGGTAATAAACATACGCATTAAAGACAGAAGAGCAAAAGTGACCGTTTATAATACCATTTGTAAAATACCTATTTTGTGCTATGTTACAATTTTTCACTCTGTCATCTTCTCTCTGATATTATCATCCTGATCATGATTACTGAGCAGGCTACACCACATATATTTTCAAGTGTGAAACATACTTTTTAATGGAGATAACCTCATGTCTAACTTCTTTTTCTTTTAAGTGAGAGACTAGCATGCAGCTGAGACAGCAGTAAGATACATACTGTGCATTTGCTTTGTCTCAGATAGATTTGTATCTGTGCTTTCTCCCATACCATCCTAATTTTGTTATCCATTCAGATCAGCCTAAGTGATTTCAAAAGTCACTTTATCCATGACTGCTTTGCCCTTTGCTTTCATTTCCTTTTTTTTTCAAACAATTGATTATATGTAATTTACATAGGATGCTTATCAAAAGGTTCCTGGAAGTAAAGTGTTTATATTAAAACACTGTCCAATAGCCAGACATTGAAGGAAAGTGTAATTTTACTCTTATTAAAAAAAAGTCTATTATGATGAGCATATATCTTACTGTTGAAACAAGAGATGTAAGAATTTATTAACATGTACCAGCATTAATTTCACTCTTCATTATCCTGCATAATCTGACACTTATTTGTTAGATCATTTGTAATTAGCATAATTTTCATATAAGAAAGACAGTTGATGAGTTAACCTTGAAAGAGAGGCAGCAGATGTATCAGCGATCATTGGCGCTGGGAACCATGAATTTCCTGTATGTTCCAGCTCAGAGACAGGTCCATAATGTGCTGACATATCTCTGTACCTAACTGAAAAGTTAGACATCTCAACCATTAGTCCAAAATAACTGCTCTGTCATGGAGATAAGATGTGGTACTGTGACGTAGAGGTAGTCATAGTAGCAAACTTAATATGCTCATTTGTTTGGTGTAGCTGTTCTGTGAGTGTTGATAGAAAAATGTTCAAGTGATTGAAAACCATAGGTTGATCTATCACAGTTTGCTCTGGTGGTCTAACTGATATTGATGATGGAGAAGAAAAGCCCTTTGATTTGGGGCACGTGTATTACCAATTATCTGGCTAGTAGAAGGTTTTAGTATGAAAGGCACACTTAAACTTGTTGAGGCTGAAAATACACTCCTCTAGTTTCAGAAGGAAAACCAGAGGAAAACCAGATTATGACAATCCACATTGTCCCTTGCTTTAACATGCTTCTTCTTGTAACCATTGATTATAATGAAGATAGTGGAGAGATATTTTTAATTCCAGTTTATTGTTTTCGTTCTTACAAAAAGCTGGGGATAGCCTCGTTTAAAATTCAGATTATGATAAAACTGCATCTAAATCCCAAGAAGAAAATTAGTGAGTTTATAAAGCACGGTAAAGCAAAAAAGCATAGCTCAAATATAAAATCGATTCATTTAAGCATACAAACTTATTAGCATCTAAACACCTCCATTAGAAGTTTTAAATACATACATATTTGAATTTATTGTGTTCCACAAGTAAAAATATATTGTATAGCAACAGTAAATAACACTTTCAGTGGCTTCAGGATTTCTTTCTAGTTGAAAATTGCTAGGAAATTTTTGAAGTCTCAAATGTTTTAACATCCAGCTCTTCTCAACTTAAAAAAGAAAAAAGAAAAGAAAAAAAAAGAAAAGAAACAAATATCAGTAGCATGTTATCTCAGTTTTAAAATCAGTTTTAAGTACCTATGTGAACACATTCACTAGGTCACACGGATTAATCTCATGCGTCCCTGAACTAGGTGAAAAAATATGAATAACATGTTCAAAACATATATATGTGTGTGTATATATATATATATATATATATATATATTTTTTTTCCGGCAGAAAGTCGGTTAGTGAAGGAGATTTTGAAAAGTCTGTTGCATTTTACTAAACCCATAAAGGTTAAGCTGTTGTGCTAAATTTTTCATATTATCGGTTTTAGATATTTTGCAAGGGGCCTTTCCTGGTGGCTCAGACAGTAAAACGTCTGCCTACAATGCAGGAGACTGGGGTTTGATCCCTGGGTCAGGAAAATTTCCTAGAGAAGGAAATGGCAACACACTCCAATATTCTTGCCTGGAAAATCTCGTGGATGGAGAATTCTGGTAGGCTACAGTCCATGGGGTTGCAAAGAGTCAAGAGCTCTTTCTTGACCTCTTTTCATTGATCACTATAGAAAGGTCACTCCCATCCCACCGAATTGATGTAAGCTGATCACTTTCAACTATATTCCAACGTTTTTGAGGAAAAGTGAGTGAAAGAAAGTCATTTGGTTCACCTGGATCAGAGATAGAAAATGTGTAAAATGATTCTTTTATCAGAAATTCTTCAGACAAAACCTGAAAAGGATCTTCTTCAATCAGAGACCTCAAGACCAAGTTCCCAGTAATTGTGTGAAATGATGAGGGAGATCTAATGAAGGTTTCTGAACCAACTGATCCATCTTTGGGAAATACACTTTTAATTTCTGAAAAACTATGTGCCATTTCAAATCTTTCTTCAGACACTTTTCTAATTTGTCTGATTTTACACAGTGCAAATTCAAATGATGTGTAGTTACACTACAAAGCTGATCTCTCTACCTCATCACAGATCGTCACTGTTTCTCAATCTGAGTAGCACTGACATCACACAATCACTCGTTTCCTAAAAATTAAAGGGTAACACTTACCCAGTGTTTGCTTCAGTTCAGTTCAGTCTCTCAGTCGTGTCCGACTCTTTGCAACCACATGAATTGCAGTACACCAGGCCTCCCTGTCCGTCACCAACTCCCAGCGTCTCCCCAAACCCATGTTCGTCGAGTCGGTGATGCTATCCAACCATCTCGTCTTCTGTCGTCCCCTTCTCCTTCTGCTCCCAATCCTTCCCAGCATTAGGATCTTTTCCAATGACTCAACCCTTCACATAAGGTGGCCAAAGTATTGGAGTTTCAGCTTCAACATCAGACCTTCCAATGAACACCCAGGATTGATCTCTTTTAGGATGGATTGATTGGATCTCCTTGAAGTCCAAGGGACTCTCAAGAGTCTTCTCCAACACCACAGTTCAAAAGCATCAATTCTTCGGCGCTCAGCTTTCTTCACCGTCCAACTCTCACATCCGTACATGACCACTGGAAAAACCATAGCCTTGAGTAGACGGGCTTTTGTTGGCAAAGTAATATCTCTGCTTTTAAATATGCTATCTAGGTTGGCCATAACCTTCCTTCCAAGGAGTAAGCATCTTTTAATTTCATGGCTGCTGTCACCATCAGCAGTGATTCTGGAGCCCCCCAAAATAAAGTCTGACACTGTTTCCACTGTTTCCCCATCTATTTCCCATGAAGTGATGGGACTAGATGCCATGATCTTAGTGTTCTGAACGTTGAGCTTTAAGCCAACTTTTTCACTCTCCTCTTTCATCTTCATCAAGAGGCTCTTTAGTTCTTCTTCACTTTCTGCCATAAGGGTGGTGTCATCCACATATCTGAGGTTATTGATATTTCTCCCAGCAATCGTGATTCCAGCTTGTGTTTCTTCCAGCCCAGCATTTCTCATGATGTACTCTGCATATAAGTTAAATAAGCAGGGTGACAATATACAGCCTTGACGGACTCCTGTTCCTATTTGGAACCAGTCTGTTGTTCCATGTCCAGTTCGAACAGTTGCTTACTGACCTGCATACATGTTTCTCAAGAGACAGGTCAGATGGTCTGGTATTCCCATCTCTTTCAGAATTTTCCAGTTTATTGTGATCCACACAGTCAAAGGCTTTGACATAGTCAATAAAGCAGAAATAGATGTTTTTCTGGAACTCTTTTTTGATGATTCAGCAGATATTGGCAATTTGATCTCTGGTTCCTCTGCCTTTTCTAAAACCAGCTTGAATATCTGGAAGTTCACGCTTCACCTATTGCTGAAGCCTGGCTTGGAGAATTTTCAACATTACTTTACTAGCTTGTGAGATGAGTGTAATTGTGTGGTAGTTCGAGCATTCTTTGGCATTGCCTTTCTTTGGGATTGGAATGAAAACTGACCTTTTCCAGTCCTGTGGCCACTGCTGAGTTTTCCAAATTTGCTGGCATATCTAGTGTAGCACTTTCACAGCATCACCTTTGAGGATTTGAAATAGGTCAACTGGAATTCCATCACCTCCACTAGCTTTGTTTCTAGCGATGCTTTCTGAGGCCCACTTGACTTCACAGTCCAGGATGTCTGGCTCTAGGTGAGTGATCTATTATGTAAATTATATCAACCTAAATTATAGGCTGCTTACTTAATAGAATCCACAAATGTGAAACTTGCAAAATTTCATTCCTCAAGAAATTTTACACAAACAAATCACATCAATAAATCTCCTTGGTTCTTGAAATAAAAGTATTGTATCACTCTTTGGTACACACACTCTTAGATGTGAATACTGTTACCAAAACAAATTTGGGTGTGCTCGTTTGTGTGCATTAAAGTCAAACAACTGACTGTGAGCTGTGGTGAAAGCAAGTGTAGTGTAATGTTTATTGTAGGTCCAAGCAAGCAGTATTCTTTGGCATTGCCTTTCCTTGGGATTGGAATGAAACCTGATCTTTTGTAGTCCTGTGGCCACTGCTGAGTTTTCCGAATTTGCTGACGTATTGAGTGCAGAACTTTCACAGAATTATCTTTGAGGATTCAAAAATGGAATTCCATAATTTCCACTAGCTTTGTATGTAGTGCTTCTTCCTAAGGCTCCCTTGGTGTCACATAGCAGGATGCCTGTCTCTAGGTGAGTGATCACACCATGGTGACTATCTGGGTCATGAAGATATTTTTGTACAGTTGTGTGTATTCTTGTCACCTCTTCTTAATATATTTTGCTTCTGTTAGGTCCATACCATTTCGGTCCTTTATCGAGCCAATCTTTGCATGAAATGTTTCCTTGGTATCTCTAATTTTCTTTAAGAAGTCTCAAGCCTTTCCCATTCTATTGTTTTTCTCTATTTATTTGCACTGATCACTGAGGAAGGCTTTCTTAACTCTCCTTGCTATTCTTTGGAATTCTGCATTCAAATGGGTATATATTTCCTTTTCTCCTTTGCTTTTCACTTCTCTTCTTTTAACAGCTATTTGTAATGTCTCATCAGACAGCCATTTTCCTTTTTTGATTTTTTTTTTCTTTGTGGGATGGTCTTGATCCATCTCTCCTGTACAGTGTCATGAACCTTCGCCCATAGTTCATCAGGCACTTTGTGTATCAGATCTAGTCCCTTCAATTTGTTTCTTACTTCACTGTATAATCGTAAGGGATTTGATTTCAGTCATACCTGAATGGTCTAGTGGTGTTCCCCACTTTCTTCAATTGAAGTCTGAATTTGTCAATAAGGAGTTTATGATCTGAGCCACAGTGAGCTCTCGGGCTTTTCTTTGCAGACCATAGGAAGTTTCTCCATCTTTGGCTGCAAACAATATTATCAGTATGATGTTGGTGTTGACCTTCTGGTGATATGCATGTGGAGAGTCTTCTTTTGTGTTGTTGGAAAAGGGTGCTTGCTATGATCCATGAATTCTCTTGGCAAAACTCTATTAGCCTTTGTCCTGCTTCATGTTTTTTACTCCAAGATCAAATTTGCCTGTTCCTCCAGGGGTTTATTGACTTTCTACTTTTCCATTCCAGTCCTCTACAATGCAAATGACATCTTTTTTTGGATGTTCGTTCTGTAAGGTCCTGTAGATCTTCATAGAACCGTTCGGCCTTCTTCTGCTTTATTAGTCAGGGTATTTACTTGGATTACCATGATATTGAAGGGTGTGCCTTCAAAAGGAACAGAGATCATTCTGTAATTTTTGAGATTGCAATCAAATACTGCATGTCTTTTGTCAACTATGATGTCTACTCCGTTTCTTCAAGGGGACTCTTGCCCACAGTAGTAGATATAATGATCATCTGAGTTAAATTTACCCATTCCTGTCCATTTTAGTTTGCTGATTCCTAAAATACTGCTTTTCCATCTCCTGTTTGACCACTTGCAATTTTACTTGATTCATGGACCTAACATTCCAGATTCCTAAGCAATATTGCTCTTTACAGCATGGGACTTTGCTTCCGTCACCAGGCACATGCACAAGTGGGTGTTCATTTTGCTTTGGTTCTTTTTCTTCATTTTTCCTGCAGGTATTTCTCCACTGATCTCCAGTAGCATATTGGGCACATACCGACTTGGGGAGTTCATCTTTCAGTGTTCTAGCTTTCTACCTTTTCATACTGTTCATGGAGTTCTCAAGGCAGGAATACTGGAGTGGTTTGTCATTCCCTTCTCCAGTGAACCACATTTTGTCAGAGCTTTCCACCAAACCTATCCGTCGTGGTTAGCCCTTCACGGCATGGCTTAGTTTCATTGAATTAGACAAGGCTGCAATCCTTGTGATTTGATAGGTTAGTTTTCTGTGTCTGTGGTTCAGTCTGTCTAACCTCTGGTGCCCTCTCTCATCACCTACCGTCTTAATGCAGTTGCTCCTACTTGGATGTGGGGTATTTCTTCACAGCTATTCCAGCAAAGTGTAGCCACTGCTCCTTACCTTGGACGTGGGGTATCTCCTCACAGCTGCCACTACTGACCTTGGCTGTAGGGTACCTCCACTCTGTAGCTCGCTACTCCAGCGCCATGCAGCCGCCATTTCCCACTCCATCTCCAGTGCCACACAGCCACCACTCGCTGCTAAATCTGCATCCAGGTGAGGAAGAAACAGTTAGATCCGGACTGGCAAAGACAGACTGGCTCCAACTAGGAAAAGGAGCACAATCGAGGGTGTATATTGTCACCCTGCTTATTTAACTTATATGCAGAATACATCATGAGAAATGCTGGGATGGTTGAAGCACAGGTTGGAACCAAAGTTGCTGGGAGAAATATCAATAATCTCAGATACACAGATGACACCACCCTTACGGCAGAAAATGAATAAGAACTAAAGAGCCTCCAGAGGAAATGAGAGAGGAGACTGAAAAAGGTAGCTTAAAGCTCAACATTCAGAAAAATAAGATCATGGTATATGGTCCCATCACTTCATGGCAAATAGATGAGGAAACAGTGGCTGACTTTATTTTTATGGGCTCTCAAATTCCTACAGGTGGTGACTGCAGCCATGAAATTAAAAGACGCCTATTCCTTGGAAGGAAAGTTATGACCAAACTAGATGGCATATTAAAAACCAAAGACAGCGCTTTGCCAACAAATGTCAGTCTAGTCGAGGTATGCCCCCCCCCCCAGTAGTCAGGTATGGATGTGAGAGTTGAACTACACAGAAAGCTGAGCACTGAAGAATTGATGCTTTCGAACTGTGGTGCTGGAGATGACTCTTGAAAGTCCCTTGGACTGCAAGGTGATCCAACCAATCCATTCTAAAGCAGATCAGTCCTGGGTGTTCATTGAAAGAACTGATGTTGAAGCCGAACCTCCAATATTTTGGCCACATGATGAGAAGAGCTGACTCATTGGAAAAGATCCTGATGCTAGAAAAGATTGAGGGCAGGAGGAGAAGGGGACAACAGAGGATGAGATGGTTGGATAGCATCACTGACTCAATGGAGATGAGTTTGAGTAAAGTCCGGGGGTTGGTGATGGATAGGGAGGCCTACCGTTCTGTATTCTGTGGGGTGGTAGAGTCAGACATGACTCAGCCACTGATCTGAACTGACCTGAGGCGTCCAAGCAGCTAATGCTTAAGAGACCCACACTCCCCAACGGCTTTCAGGGAAAGACTTTCAAAGTCAGAATGGTACCCATGGGGTGTGTGTGTGATCAGTTTTAGGACAGTCTTCTAATGGGTTGTTACCAAGGAAATTGGGAGTCAATGTGTTTGATCGTCCAGCTCCAACTTCTCTGGAGTATATACACTTAACATGTCCAGCCTGGTTGGGGATCCATATCTATAAGAATGCTCATAGTATATCAATCATAATATTATCTCTAGCTCTTGTGGAGGAACTAAAGGTCTTTGACTTGACTGAATGTTTAAAGCATTATCATTTTCTTTTGTTTGACTATTTTCCTTTGTTTCTGCCTTTTTTCAATTCTCTGATTTAAATTATTCTTGGAACTCACAGAAGTCTACAATCTCCTACTTCTTTCTCTCTTCATCATTTTCATACTTTTCAATCTTATTTAGGGACTGCTTAGAACAAGAAAGGGAGTAAAGATGGGAAAGAGTTAGATCATAATTGTGGCAGAAAATCTCAGTTACAGGTTCAAATTCTGTTTCATTTTCCCCCAGCTCTTGGAGGGATTCCATCAAAACTAACCGATTATTTCCTGTTGAAATGTAACACAGAGTTTAAATAATCCTGCGATTTAAGCTTGTCATCAATGCTTTTGATATTTTTTTGTGTGTTATATCACTCCTTGTTTTGCCATAAAACTTGTACAACTGTTTGAAAACCAGAGGGTATTTTTTTTTTTAAGAAAAGAGGATGGTTACACAAAAGGGCCCTCAAATATTAGATGCCACGAAGAGTATACATTTGGAAACCTGTATTCTCTACAATTACGCAAAAAAAAAAAGAAAGAAAAAAAAAAGAAAAAGTAGGCTTTCAAATCGTTTTAGACTTGGATTTTAATTTTTCTTCATCGCTGTTATACATAACAGGAATTATAAGCCAATGTACTTTTCTAGAGTCTTTTTTTTCTCAAAATATAATTTAAGTCAATTTTTCAGTTGATTGCACAGTTTACATCTGCTCTAAATAGACTAATGAACTCTTTGCACCACCCAATATTTGTTACTAACCTTCTGGCTGAATAATTTAGTGCTTTTCGTTGAAAGGCTAAATCTTAATCTGGCTCATCTTCTTCTATTCTTTCTGTAATAAGAGATGGTATTTATCCTTATGAGGAGACCTTGAGCCCATAAAGTTGCAACTGTCACTTGATTCGAGATATTGTTCTAAGAAAGCTGTCCTTTCCTTACATTAAATAGAATTTTAAGCATTCAAAGTTTCAGTAAAATAGTAACAAGTCTGAACAATATCCCCAATGGTCACCTAGCTGCATTTCGGGTAAGAGCTACCCCATTTTTCTTTTTTTAATGTATTCCCCTGCCCCCTCTCACATGACAATCTTTGGGGCTTGCCCTCCTTTGTATTTGCCTAGAGCCCACACTAGGGAAAAACTAACTAGATATCATAAACAATCTCAAGATATTATGTTAATGAGGACAGTTTTCATAGGTTGTGCATTTTATAAATATTTTAACCAGTTGTCACAAAACTATAGCACAGTAGAAAACTTAAAACAGCAGTATTATATATAATGAGTAAATATTTTCATAGAAATCTCCTAGACACGATTTCTTATCCAAAAAACTGAGGAAAAACAAGAGTAAAAAAAATATCAATGTTGATAGGGAACTATCTGTTAAACAGTACATTTGAATTCTCAGTATGGCGGAAACTAAGATCACGGCATCTGGCCCCACAGTTCATGACAAATCTAAGGGGAAAAGACAGAAGCAGTGACAGGGTTCTTCTTTTGTGGTTCTAAATTTATGCAAATCATGAAAACAGCCTCACATTTAGAAGACAATTTCTTCTCAGTAGAAAAGCTATGACAGATCAGCAAATTGTGTTAAAAAGCAAAGACATGATTTGGCCAATAGAGGCCCGTAGTGTCTCATCTATGGTCTTTCCAGTAGGGGTGTACTGATGTCAGAACAACAAAATATTGAAGCTTTTGAACTGCTCTACTGGGAAGGGTTTGTGAAATTCTCTTGGATGGCAGAGAGATCAAATGTGTCGATCCTAAAGTAAATTAACCCTGATGATTTAATGGAAGGACTGATGTTGAAGATGAAGCTAATGCTTTGACCACATGAAGAGCTGGCTTATTAGAAAAAATACCGATCCTTAGGAAATGATGGCAGAAGAAGGAGCAGTGGATAAGAGAGGATGAAAATTTTGGATAGCACCACTGATTCAAAGGATTCGATCTCAGGAAGACTCTGGGAGAAGATGAGATACAGAGTCTTGGTGTGCTGTAGTCCAAGAGGACATGAAGAGTCAAACATAGTTTAGTGACTGAACAACAACAGTGTTTCAGTTCATAAAATAGCCCTTCCAAGGGTGTCATTTGGGTCTCAAAATGTCAGAGGAATAGGAGTCAGAAACCAATTCTTTCCACATAAATATATCTAAGGATCATTGGCACATGGAACAACTTCCATAAAACAACTTGTATACTCTGTTGCCTGGCTCTTCAACTCAGTTCAGTTCAGTTCATTTCAGTTGCTCAGTTGTGTCCGACTCTTTGCGACCGCATGAACCACAGCATGCCAGGCCTCCTTGTCCATCAACAACTCCCAGAGTTTACCCAAACTCATGTCTATTGAGTCAGTGATGCCATCCAGCCATTTTGTCCTCTGTCGTCCCCTTCTCCTCCTGCCCACAATCCTTCCCAGCATTAGGGTCTTTTCCAATAAGTCAGTTCTTCGCAAGTGGCGGCCAAAGTATTGGAGTTTCAGCTTCAGCATCAGTCCTTCCAATGAACACCCAGGGCTGATCCCCTTTAGGATGGACTGGTTTGTTCTCCTTGCAGTCCAAGGGACTTTCAAGAGTCTTCTCCAAGAACATAGTTTAAAAACATCAAGTCTCTGGTGCTCAGCTTACTTCACAGTCCAGCTCTCACATCCATACATGACTACTGGAAAAATCATGGCATTGACTGGATGGACTTTGCTGGCAAAGTAATTTCCCTGATTTTTATTTTATTTTATTTTTTTAAAATTAGTTTATTTATCTATTTTTTAACTTTTCGATATTGTATTTGTTTTGCCATACATTGACATGTATTCACCGTGGATGTGCATGTGTTCCCCTTCCAGAATCCCCTTCGCTCCTCCCTCACCATCCCATCCCTCCGCATCATCCTGGTGCACCAGCCCCTTGTACTCTGTAATACGCTATCTAGGTTGGTCATAACTTTCCTTCCAAGGAGTAAGTGTCTTTTCATTTCATGGCTCCAACCACAATCTGCAGTAATTTTGGAGCCCCAAAATACAATGTCTGACACTGTTTCCCCATCTATTTGCCATGAACTGATAGAACCAGTTGCCATGATCTTAGTTTTTTCTGAATGTTGAGCTTTAAGCCAACTTTTTCACTCTTCTCTCTCACTTTCATCTGGAGGCACTTTAGGTCTTCACTTTCTGCCATAATGGTGGTGTCATCTGCGTATCTGTTGTTATTGATAATTCTCCTGGTAGTCTTGTTTCCAGCTTGTGCTTCGTGAGAGTCCAGCGTTTCTCATGATGTACTCTGCATGTAAGTTTTATAAGCAGGGCCAATATACAGCCTTGAATTATTCCTTTCCCTATTTGGAACCAGTCTGTTGTTCCATGTCCAGTTCTAACTGCTGCTTCCTGACCTGCATACAGGTTTCTCAAGAGCCAGGTCAGGTGGTCTGGTATGCCCATCTCTTTTAGAAATTTCCACAGTTTACTGTGACCCATACAGTCAAAGGCTTTGGCATAGTCAATAAAGTAGAAATAGATGGGGTTTTTGTTTGTTTGTTTGTTTGTTTGTTTCTGGAACTCTCTTGCTTTTTTTGATGATCCACCAGATGTTGGTAATTTGATCTCTGGTTCCTTTGGCTTTTCTAAAACCAGCTTGAACATCTAGAAGTTTATGGTTCATGTATTGCTGAAGCCTGGCTTGGAGAATTTTGAGCATTACTTTACTAGCATGAGATGGGTGCAATTGTGCGGTAGATTGTGCAGTCTTTGGCATTGCCTTTCCTTGGGATTGGGATAAAACTGACCTTTTCCAGTCCTGTGGCTGCTGCTGAGTTTTCCAAATTTGCAGGCATATTGAGTGCAGCACTTTCACAGTATCATCTTTCAGGATTTGAAATAGCCCAACTGGAATTTCACCACCTAGATATCCATAAAGGCAAACCAGTCTCCAAGAGGTGGAAGGACAAAGTATAAGAAACATAAACAGAGATAAATTAATCTGGGGATGGATTCCCGTTTTGTAGAAGGAGTCGTAAAGGAGGAGAAGCTTGCACACAATAGGAAACCCTCTCACATCCGTGTCAATGGGGAGCTTGCGATCACAGAGGGCAGCCTAACTGGGGAGAACAAAACAAAAACAAAAACACAGACTATACCCTTAAATGCAATTATCCACAAAGAAATGACTCAGAAACTCCTGTACACAATCATTTAATGGGTCTTAAAAGGTAGGCCCAGACTGTATCATCTGCCTCACGGTAAAGGCCAGCCTTTAATGTCCTGAGGACAATTTGACAGAGCAAAGGTGGCAGAGCAACCTAAACTGTGGGGAAACTAGAGATAAAATTTATGCAAAAACAACAAAAACAACAACAACAACTTTCTTCCAAATAGGCTATAAGGCCACATAGTGAATGCTGTCATGCTCACAAAACAAACATTTGCACACTGGAAAATACAAAAGGAGACCACGTCAGCCACCTTTTATGACCTTTTCACCAGGGAGGCAGAGTGCAATGTGTGTGACAGCAAGAGGCAGAAGCCAAGGGGCTGCTCATATCTCAGCCACAGAGACGACATCTCCCACCAAGCTCTGAACAGGCTGCCAATTGTTCACCGTGTCTTCCTGGGTTCATGGACAGTTCACATTGGCCAGCAGCCTCACAGCCTGAGACCAGCTCCGTTCTGGAGACAAGTGGCACACCTGCAACCGTGCCTTTTTGGCACAGCCAGCAAAGAGAGTGCCTGGGGCCATACAGGTGAGTAAGATGTATAGCCCATCTGAGACAGTGCCTTGCTCCCCACCCACTCACTTGTTCCTCATGGACCTTGTCAGGGGACAAAGCACATAGACAAACAAAATCAGTTGCCTTGCAGAAAACCTGAGAAACTGAGTTGCTTAGACCTGGGAAATGTATGAAATGCAGGGCTCATTTGGTTCAGTGGCCCTGTGGAACAGCCAGGTACCTGAGCAGAGTGGATCAAGAAATTACACGACACCTTTGGAAATGGTAAGCCCACTGTGGTCCATCCATTCAAAAATCCACAGATATCTCAGTGATAATTGTTTTCAATGTTCCCATTCTCACCACCAAACCACTGAGCATGTGAGCTTGAATGAGGGGTCGCTGCTCCCTCACCTCAGGGTGGAAAATCAACACAGAATTGACTTGCAAACAAAGGAAGTGAAATTAAGCAAAGAAGGGTAAAATACCCCAGAAGTGACATGTGCAACAGATTAAAATTCAGCAGCTAATATGGAGATTGTTCAGTTGAGGGTCAATCGTAGCCAATCATGACAAGCAGAATCTGGAACAAGTGACTATCTGACACTGAACTGCACCACATAACAAACAACTCAAAGGAAATACCTAGACCTCTCTTTAAATTATGCTTATTATCATTTTTCAAATTTGTGTTCATTATTATTTCCTTAACTTTCATTTCTATATTTTGTCCATGTAATGCAAAGAGCTGACTCATTTGAAAAGACCCTCATGCTGGGAAAGATTGAAGGTGAGAGGAGAAGGGGACGAAAGAGGAAGAGATGGTTGGATGGCATCACCGACTCAATGGACATGAATTTGAGTACTCTCCAGGAATTGGTGAGACACAGGAAGGCCTAGCATACTGCAGTCCGTGGGGTCACAAATGACTGGATAACTGAAGTGAACTGAAATGAATGATTGCCTTTCTAATACTAATAATACTAATAATACTAAGCAAACCTATTTATTAACATATTTCATATATATATATATATATATATATATATATCTCATATATAGTAAGGTAGAAAACAACTGTGATCTGGGAGTCTCCCCTCTTTCTAGGTTCTTAATTTGTTTTTAAAATTTGCTATGAATGATATAACCTTAGGAATCTAACCTTTAGGATCTGTTTTAATTTATGTTTTTTAATCCTGAGTTGACTTCTGTATCCCACTTTGATTCTCCATTTTCTGCTCCCAGACACCTCTATATCTCTGCTCTATGTATTTCTGTGAATCCAATTTGCTATTTCTGGCTATGGAGAGTTGCTTCATCATTAACCTTGATTTTTATTTTCAGTTTTGTATGCACACAGAATTCCTGATGATACTGTAATCAATTCAGTTGCTCAGTCATGCCCAACTCTTTGCCCACAAATCCTTCCAAGTATCAGGGTCTTTTCAAATGATTCGGCTCTTTGCGTCAGGTGGCCGAAGTCTTGGAGTTTCAGCTTCAACATCAGTCCTTCCAATGAACACTCAGGACTGATTGCCTTTAGGATGGACTGGCTGGATCTCTTTGCAATCCAAGGGACTCTCAAGAGTCTTCTCCAACAACACAGTTCAAAAGCATCAATTCTTTGATAAAGATGGGGAGCCCAGCTCCTCATTTACCCAGAGACTTCATTCTTCATCAACCTAGTCTCAAGCTCACGTTAGAAAGAAAGGGAAAATAGGAATGTCCTTGGTATCTGCAGGTACAGACATTAAGACTCCATATTCCAAATGCGGGGAGCTCAGGTTTGATCTCTAGTCAGGGAACTAGATTCCACATGCCACAACTAAGGGTTCACATGCCACCAAGGAAGGTCAAAGATCCCGTGCCTCACAAATAAGACCCTGCCTAGCCAAATAAATATTTAGAGAATGGGAAAATAGAAGACAGACATATACTCCAGGTGGTGTGCTGTACCTCCTTTTGGCTCCTTGCATCTATCTGAGGAATGGGGACTAATTAGTCTTCGACATGAACATGTGTCTTATTGCTCAGGTAGGGTGCCAACTCCTCCTCACACTGACTGTGGGAAAATGCCTCTACTTAATGACTCAGATCCAAAGTTCCTGCCTGTCCCTACCACCAACCCAACCTCCATGTCTGCTGTGGGTCTTTGTTTCACCAAGCTGGCCCAGATTCCCAAAGATCCATGAGCTTGCATTTCTTGAATTCCTTCCCCTCTTCCTCAGCTGCTGCCTCTAGTGACCCCCAAAACGTAGCAAAGGGACAAAACGGTGGAAGCAGCAAAGGCCCAGAAAACAGTGAGAGACTATGCAGACAGGAAACATTGTCTTTCACCCTGACATCACCTCCGATAGACCCGAATGCACTTAGGCTCTGATAAGGGGTGCCAAGTTCCTCTGACTGTTCCCTGAAAGCAGGTCAGAAAGGATGTAGGCTCCCTCAAGGATCCCTCAGGAACAAAGATGAGCCACCTCTGAGCTAGTTCCACTGGCTGTGAGCTCACTACTGACTTCTCCCATCTCTTTGCTACCCCTACCCGGAACGTCAGCTCCATCCACCAACCTGGTAGAAAGACCAAGGTACAGACTGAATGCTGGAATGCAGGGCTCCTCCAAAGCCTTCATTCTCCCTCTTAACATGACCCTTGCATGCTGCCCTGCACCCAAGAAGTGTGGGGGGGGTGCTCCTAATACCACACACCAGAGACTTACCATTTTAAGGGGCCACAGGTAGTCACCCCAAATCCCCACCCAACCCACTCATAGGAGACTGGAGCCACAAATCGCTCCAACTTCATTTATTACCATAATGAGGCAAGATTAGGAAGGGCCCTGTCCCAAGGAAACACTTGGGGTTGGCCACCAGCGAGAATCCAAAAGTGAGCTTTCAAAGCAAACTGGGACAGCAATCTTGTCATTAAAGAAATAGCTCTAAAAATTCTGACCCGAGTGTGCACGTGTGCATTCATGTGTTTGTCTGGTGTGTGTGTACCTGATGATCTGGGGCCCTTCAGAGACACTCTCAGGACCAGGGCTGAAGATGCTTGCAAGGAGAATGGCTGAATGTGCAGCTACTTTAGAGGGGGAAAAATGTGCATTCAATTTTACTGGAAAGGCCTCTTACAAACTGAACAGGCAGCATGAAAGAGGGATAAAAGTGCACCCCCCCCCAAAAAAGGAGGAGGAGGACTGATGAACATAGAAAAGAGGAAGTTCCAACTAAACAGCAGTATGATTAGGACTTCAACAGTTGAACTGAGAACATGAGAGTAAAAGGGGAAAGACAGGAGGCCCATTTCATCGTTTCTGCTCTCAGAAATGAGGAACCCCTGCATTCCAGAGGGAAAACACAGGCAGCCTTTTCATGCATAAAGTTGGAAAAGAAGTATCTCACAAAAATTCTTCCCATGAAGCGGAGTAGCTGGGGATGGCGGTGTTGCCCATGTTATGGGAGGACATCTTGTTCTCTACAACATTCCTATGTGGTTAACAGATTCCACACAGCTCTTACCGAAAAACACAACTAATCATATCAGTCAGGGGTCACCCAATATTTTCCATAACAAGCCACAGAGTAAATGAATCTCTGCAGGAGTACAGGCTCTACTCCAAAAGTGCCATAAAATATTGTGTTACATGCAGGTGGCTGCGTTCCAATAAAACTTCATTTACAGAAACCAGTTGGGAGCCAGATTCTGTTCACAGGCTGGAAACTGTGCCAGCTGCTGACTGCTAAACTTGGCTTAACACTGGCATTGCTCCAGTCCAGAGTTTAGAAAAATAAGCCTGACTACTTGTCCCCAGCCCCAAACACTGAATTCAGCGGCATGAGGGAAGGCCCGAGCACTGGCCATATAAAGGTTCCTTAGGTGTTTACAATTGGCAGGTAAGGCCTTAAGCCCCTGTTTTGGACCAATGCTGTCCATGAGTACAGAAAATGCTGCATGATTTGCCTTAATCCTTGTGTACCTTGTATGAATCTTTGGGGTTCATACAAACAGATCTACACATCACCAAAATACTCAGGGTTGAGCATGCGTGTGTACCTGTGTGTGTCTGCACTGAATTTTGTTTGTTTATTTTTGCTTTTGTTTGTGTGTGTGTGCTCAGTCATGTCAGATTCTTTGCAACCACATGGACTGCAGTCCAACAGGCTTCTCTGTCCATGAGATTTCCCAGGCTGGAATTTTGGAATGGATAGCCATTTCCTTCTTCAGGGGATGCTCTTGACCCAGGCATCGAACCCACGTCTCCTGCACTGGAGGAGGATTCTTTCCCACAAAGCCACATGGGAAGCCTAAAGGGCATGTTGCCTCCCCGGGTGTATCTAGAGTAAGTGCAATCTCTTAATTTTAGCCTAAAAACTGAATATTCATAATCAAGAACAATGAAAAATAAAGCACTTCTTTTCACAAAACATGAGGTCAAGGAGCTATTGTAATGTGCATTCTAAGGAGAAACCACCCAAAGCCAGGGAGTGGACTGCTCTAGGCTCCCTGGGAGTGGACCTTTAGGAGTTAAGTCTCTCAAACTTTCAACTGTGTATGGACTCAACCATCTTCCACAGAGAGAAAAGATGAGCTTCTCTTTCTCATTTAGCTCCTACTAGCTTATCAGGACACCTTCTACCTCTGCCCTTCTACATGGGGAATACTTGCAGAATTCACCCTGGCTGTCAACATTTGAACTTCTCAGCCGATAGGAAGACAGCTTAGGCTATAAATGCAAACCAGGGGTTAAAAGAAAGAAAGAAAGAAAGAAAGGAAGGAAGGAAGGAAGAAAAAGGAAGGAAGGAAGGAAGGAAGAAAGAGAGGAAGGAAGAAAGGAAGGAAGGAAGGGGGGGAAAGGAGGAAAGGAAATGCAGATACTAATATGTGTGTTCTTGTGTTTCTCAGTGTGGACATTTGGGCCTAGTGGGGTCGGGGTAGAGGGCCTGGAGCGATTCTGACACTGCAAAATGTTTGACAGAATTGCTGACCTCCACGCACTAGATGGCAGTAGCACTCACATTCCAGTTGGGACAATAAAAAGGGGTCCAGGGGATTCCCTGGTGGTCCAGTGTTTATGACTTCATCTTCCAACTCAAGAAGCACAGGTTTGATCCCTGGGGAACTAAGATCCCATATGAGACACACAGTGCAGCCCTCCCCTGGACTTCCTGCTTCAAAAGTGTCTAGACATTGTAAGATTGGGACCAGATCACCCAGACTGAGGTTTAAAAGAGCTACCCAAGGAGACTAAATAGAGACAACAGGGACCGAGGATGGACAAAAAAAAAAGGGGCCAACACTGGTCACACTTTTTTTTTTTTTGGTGGGTGAGGAGGTTGATAAAGAGGAACAGTGATCATAAGTTGCAGGTATAGACTGGATTTTCATTAATCATCTTTCTGTACTTTGACTTGCATAAGGGGGGACAACCCACTCCAGTATTCTTACCTTAAGAATTCCACTGCTGGGCATACACACCGAAGAAACCAGAATTGAAAGAGACGCATATACCCCAATGTTCATCGCAGCACTGTTTACAATAGCTAGGACATGGAAGCAACCTAGATGTCCATCAGCAGACAAATGGATAAGGAAGCTGTGGTACGTATACACAAGGGAATATTACTCAGCCATTAAAAAGAATACATTTGAATCAGTTCTATTGAGATGGATGAACCTGGAGCCCATTATACAGAGTGGAGTAAGCCAGAAAGAAAAACACCAATACAGTATACTAATGCATATATATGGAATTTCAAAGATGGTAACGAAACGCTATATGCGAGACAGAATAAGAGACACTGATGCATAGAACAGTCTTATGGACTCTGAGGGAGAAGGTGAGGGTGGGACGTTCTGAGAGAACAGCATTGAAACATGTTTATTATCATATGTGAAACAGAACACCAACCCAGGTTCGATGCATGAGACAAAGGCTCAGGGTTTGGGCAATGGGATGACCCAGAGGGGTAGGATGGGGAGGGAGGTGGGAGGGGGGTTCAAGATGGGGAACACAAGTGGACCCATGGCTGATTCATGTCAATGTATGGCAAAAACCACTACAATATTGTAAAGTAAGTACCCCAACTAAAATAAATAAATTTATTATAAAAAATAAAAAAGAATTCCATGGACAGAAGAGCCAGGCGGGCCATAATGGGATCGTACTTTGTTTGCTCCCATGTGCATTCATTATGTAAATAAAAACATTTCTTTTTCTTCAACTATGCGATTCTGCAAAAATCAAAACACACTAACCAACGCCCAACTCATCCCTGTGGTGTCCTGAAAGAAGACAAGCCAGCTTAGATACATGATGGACTAAAATCCCACTACCTATGTCTCCAGCCATAAGAGGAACAGCCATCCAAACAAAATGCTTTAAGGGCACTTCCTTGGCAGTCAGTGGTTAAGACCATGCTTTCACTACAGGGGGCACAGGTTCCATCTCTGGTCAGGGAACTAAGATTTTGCATGCCATGAGTCATGCCCCACCTACAACAAAGTTTTACAACAAAAATATAAGCACTTCTTTTTAAGTTAAAAAAAGGTAAAAACTCCTTTATTCAGAAGACATAGGCAGACTGTAAAGAATGGTCTTTCAGGAGGCACCAGATAATGGCTCCTTCACAGGAATAGTATTTTTAGACAGGACATCCTGGCAGATGCTCTTATCAATCAGTAAATCAGAGATCTTCCTCATCTCATTCACTCTGTAAGAAGAAAAAAAAAAATTCAAGACAACATCTGGAAATCCGGGGTACCCGGCCCTACATCCATGCCCTCAAAGAAAGCCTGGCTTCCAAAGTCTTGCTTTCTGCAGAGAAAAGCAAGGAGGCTGGTGATATTGACAGTGAAAGAATAAAAAAGAGGAAAGTTTTCAGGTGGGAGGATCGCCCTTTTTCTTCAAAATTCAGGATTGGATAGAACTATTTCGATGGGTGGGAGCTGCTTTCTTGAAGAAAGCACTTTGTGCTTCATTCCACTCCCATAAAAATCCTCACCTAAGCCTTGATTCCTACCTCTGGGACAACGAACCCTACAACACTAAGTGGTGAGGACCCATGAAAGTGAAGAGATGCCCTGTCCTGCAACATTGCAGTTCATTGGTCTTAGTTGAAAACACAAGCTACATGGCAGACAGACCCAAGTCTAAAGGCCAATTTCAACCACAAATCATGCATGATCCTGGGTAGGTAACTTTATTTCTCTGTGCAATGGGGCCTTACCTTGAAGGTTACTATATATTTTAATGTATATTTTTATATTTATATTTCTAAGGAAATGACACCCCACTCCAGTATTCTTGCCTGGAAAGTCCCATGGGCAGAGGAGCCTGGGGGCTACAGTCCATGGGGCTGCAAAGAGTCAGACAGGACTGAACAACTAAACAACAATAACATGGGCAAGTGGCTCAGGCCTCTCACTCTTTCTTTATGCTCTGGGTCAGGGTCTCTGAACGTTAGCACTACTGCCATTGCAGCTGGATAATTCTATGTCATGGAGAATGTTCTGTGCACTGCAGAAAATTTAGCAGCACCCCTGCTCAGCAATCACTTGCCAGCAGCATCCCTCACTCCCCACCTCCCCTAAGTTATGAGACCTACTGCTTTGAATCCAACCCCATGAATAAATCCATATTCTCAGAATTACATGTTCTGTCCTGACCTGGCCCGATTCAAGCCTCCACCTGCCCTCATGTCCTCCCCACCTAGGAATCTAGCAGGCATCTCAAACTTGCAAAATTGAAAACTGAGCCCCTGTCTCCTGTTTCTCCTGCTCTAACCAAATCTGTCAACCCAGGCACAATCCAGCAAATCTCTGTTGCAGAGCCTTCTCTAGATGCCAGTAGGAACAGCCTCCTTACCGAGCTGCAACAACGGCTTCAGCAATCCCACAGTGGTTGGAGCAAAACAGAAATGCAGCTCAGCTAGGCATGTGTCTGGAGATGAAAGTAGAGATCTGATGCTGTAAAGAATGGCATTGCATAGGCACCTGGAATGTTAGGTGCATGAATCAAGGTAAGGTGGACGGGGTCAAGCAGGAGAGAGCAAGTGAAAACCTCAAAGTCTTAGGATTCAGGGAGCTAAAATGAATTGGAATGAGCAAATTTAACTCAGGTGATCATTATAGCTACTACACTGGGAAAGAATCCCATAGGAGAAATGGAGGAGACCCTGCAATGGCAGGAGACCCCAGTTCCTGGGTTGGGAAGATCCCCCGAAGAAGGGATAGGCTACCCAAGCCAGGATTCTTGGGCTTCCCTGGTGGCTCAGCTCATAAGGAAACTGTCTGCAATGCAGGAAACCTGGGTTTGGTCCCTGGGTCAGGAAATCCCCTGGAGAAGGGAAAGGCCACCCCCTCCAGTATTCTGGCTTGGAGAATTCCATGAACTGTATAGCCTAAGGGGTCACAAAGAGTCGGATATGACTGAGTGAATCCACTTCACTTCACTTTAGTTTATAAAGTGGCATCTCTGTCAGCTCTACCTCTTCCTGGCTCACTAAGAGAGGGCGGCCCTAGACCAGCAGTTCTTGAAGAAGAAGGAGTGACTGTGACAAATTCTAGGGGTGTGGTTTTTTACTGTTGTCTTGATACGGGGTGGGGGGGCACTACACATGGGGGCAGGTGCCTGCTTCATGGCATACACGTTAGACGTGAATGATTCTCAAATGTTCTGCCAGATATTTAAGTTAGTCCAAAACCATTCATAATACCCTGAGTGGAGACCCTTATCTGCACTTTGTCCCATGAGTTTAATAAAAGTTTTCCAGGGCTGCAATTATTGTGTAAACCTGAGAAATCTATATTTTGTTTTATTCAGAGCCTAACCATGGGTTGCTTTGCAGTTTGTTGCAATCACATGATGACCACAGTGCCTCGATGGCTTTCTGAATGGCTGAGACTGCACACTTGTGTCCTCCTGCATTTGCCAGGCTGAATCCTCAGTGAGGACACACCTGGGTGCAAGTGTGAGTGCTCAAACATTGACCTACTGGAGCATGCGTTCTTGTGAGTATGAATACATGTGTGTGTTCAGTTGTGTCCAACTCTTTGTGACGCTATAGACCCCAGGTTCTTTTGTCCCTGAGATTCTCCAGGCAAGAATACTGGAGTGGGTTGCCATGGCCTCCTTCAGGGGACCTTCCTGACCCAGGGATCAAACCTGTGTCTCTTATTTCTCCTGCATTAACAGGTGGGTTCTTTATCACTACCACCATCTGAGGAACCCTTGAGTATAAATGACCTACTCTTAGTTCTTTAAAAAAAAACATGTGGACCATTTTTGAGCTCTTTACTGAATTGTTATCATATCACTTCTTTTATGTTTATGTTATCATATCACTTGTTTTATGTTTTGTTCTTGAGACATGTGGGATCTTAGCTCCATGTAGATAGAAGCTGCACCCCCTGCATTGGAAGGTCAAGTCTTAACCACTGAACCAACAAAGTGTTCACTCCCTATTTCTCTTTGTAGTACTGGATGTTGATCTCCAAGACAGTTGTGTTTTTCTTTTTGTTTCTTTTTAAAAATTTCCTGGGACAGAACATTTTAGTTTTAAGGAGGTATTATTATCCATTAGTATTTCACTTCACGATAGTAAATGATCATTTCAAAACATCTGCTACACCACCCTAGGAAACCCCCTTTAACGTGAGAAACCAAGTGAATAGCAGTAACAGCTCTATGGACTTCTCTGTCATTCTCCAGGTAAGAATGAGTGTGCATGTAGTGGGGTGCCCACGACCAGAAGCCTAAGCAGGTTCTCAATCTAACTCTGACAGAAGCAAAGTTTCTTTTGATCTCTGTCGCATGCTCAGGGTAGAGATTCTTCTCAATTAGATCTGAACTTGGAAAAGGGTCTCTAGACTCTCCCTCTCACCCCAACAGAGGGCTTCACATAGGCTCACCTGAGACCGGCACTTGACCTGGTACACCAATTCTGGAAACATGTGCTAATTCATTAGATTCACACCACTGATTTGGTCAGATCTTGGTGTATCACCCCTATCAGTCAGTTCACTCGCTTAGTCATATCTGATTCTTTGCGACCCCATGAAATGCAGTACGCCCTGCCGTAGGCTTACCTGTCCATCATCAACTCCCAGAGCTTGCTCAAACACTTGTCCATCGAGTCAGTGATGCCATCCCAGCAGCTCATCCTCTGTTGTCACCTTCTTTTCCTGCCTTCAATCTTTCCCAGCATCCGAGTCCTTTCCAATCAGTCACTACTTCCAATCACGTGGCCTAGGTATTGGAGCTTCAGAATCAGTCCTTCCAATGAATATTCCGGATGGATTACCTTTAAAATGGACTGGTTGGATCTCCTTGCAGTCCAAGGGAGTCTCAAGAGTCTTTCCAGCACCACAGTTCAAAAGCATCAATTCTTTGGCGCTCAGTTTTTCCCATGGTCATTCTTATAGCTATTATTAATATTGTCTCCTCCAAACTGAATATATGCCATGCCATGTGGCATGTGGGAACTCAGTTCCCCAAGCAGACGTCAAACCTGTGCCCCTGCATTGGGGCCCCTGAACCACCAGTGTTAAGGACAGCCAGGTAACAAAGTTCCTCTATATCGATTCATTGTTAAAGTTAAAGAAATCTGCTTTAAAAATAAGTGCTTGGACAAAATGTTGAAGTGCCTCCAAAGGCCCCAGGCACCTCCATGACCACACCACCCGTACCCACATTGCCCTTTGCTTGGTGCATCCCTGAGGGCACTCTGTCTTTCCACACGAAGCTCCAACCTTTGAACTCCTTGATTCCTCTCCGGAAATTCCATCCCTTTTATGCTGTCTAGGCTTAGTTCCTCTCCTGCCACCTTTTTCCTACTGTCACGTCAAAACCAGGCAGGCCTTGATCACCACATACCCCCCCATCCTGCCTATCCATAGAGCCTGCTCTGTTCTCCATTCTCCACTTTATTTTTTCTCCAAAGATCTGGTGGTCAACTGATACGCTTGTTACACTTAGGTGCTGACTGCTTGTAGACAGGCCATGAGCTGAGTGATGGGTGAGACGGCCTGCATATTCTGCTCACTGCCCGTGCAGAGCGACTGTGCATGAGAGACCAGCACACAGTATGTGCTCAGCTAATGGAGCTTACACTCCACGTGGAGGGTCGGTGATGAAGCCATATGTCACAAAGGTAACTGTTTCTTGACAAGAGGGGAGGAGGAATATTGGGAGCTGGGGGAGGGAAGTGCAGGCAGGCCTGACTGAGCTGAAAGGTTCGAGTGCGAGCTGGGAGGGAATGCTTGCTCTGGAGTGAGGCCGAGGCTGGAAAAGGATGAGTCCATAGAGCTGGGCAAGGGGAGGAGCCTTCCAGGAGGCTGGAACGATATATGTAAAGCTTTCTCAGCTTTTCCTCTCATGAACCCTTCTCTCAGGACCCTCCATCTTCTCATGGGTTTCATCTGCTGAGACCCTAACCATTTTTGCATTTCCTTAGAATCTGTTTCTGAGGCAGGAAGTGGCAAACCATGTCCCCCAAATTAAGCTCTGTGACATTAACAATCCACTTGCCAGGCCTCTGGGTGGGGTGGGGGCTGGCAGGCTCTGTGGGGTGGTGCACACAGGTCCAGATCCAGGACTTTAGCAGCTCCTTCTTTTCCAAGAATGGAGCCGTGGCCACCAGAACCCCTTTGCAACGAGAAGCCCTTGCATCACAACTCTAGAGTTGCCCCTTGCTCTCTGCAACTAGAGAAAAAGCTCGTGCAGCAATGAAGACCCAGCACAGCCCAAAATAAATCAATAGAGTACTTATCTATATGAAATTCTTACATTACAGAGATGTTGCAAAGAGCAAAAGAAGCTATTACTCTTGGACAAAAAGTCTTCATAACAGAGCCTTTCATAGAGGATATGCTCAATAACCATGCCCGGTTGCCAGGGCTGCAACCACAGAAAATCTGTCCTGAAGAACTGATGGTTTCTCTGCAGAAAGCAGACAACAGAGAAGAATCTAAAAGACTCTGAAGCATAACTGAAAGGAACTAGTGATAAATGCTACTGAGTACCTGCTGTACTCCAGGCACAGAATCCTGCCTTTTGTATGCATGAACAACAAACCTTTCAGTCACCAGGGATGCAGAATTATTTTTATCCCCATTTCACTGACTTAGAAACTAAGGCTTGGGGAATAAGAAAGTGGCAGCGTTGGGACTAGAAATGGGTTCTGTCCAGCCAGAGGCCCGAAGATCTTCCTGGGACTCTACTCTTTCTGAAAATGGGGTCAAGGAGCAGATGGAACAGTTTATTATCCACATACACAAATCGTATTCCCTTTACCAGCCAGTAGCTGCTTAGAGACATCATGATAATCAAAAACATCCCCATGTGCCTCCTGGGGGAGAAGCAGCCTCACCTGTAAAGGTCAAAGACCTAGAGAATTCCAGAAATAGTGATCAAGGGTCATTGGTGAATCAACCCTGCCTCCGGCACCCTGCAGGTTTCTTGTTCAGTGTGATAAACCAATGCTCTCCTGACATGGTAGCTGGTGGCTTTCATAACTTGTCCACACAGTAGAATCCTCCAGGGAACTCAGTAAGTCCCAATGCCAAGCAGCGGATAGGCCAAAAACAGCAGAACGGTAAATTCCTCAGGGGATCCCAAAATGAGCCAAGCTTACACACCAGTGTTTTCACAAATCACCGGGGAGTCTTGTTAAAGACACAGATCTGACTCAGTTGCCTTGGGAGGGGCCTGGAGTCTACATTTCTAACAAGCTCCCAGGAGAAGAACTCGTGTGGTTGCTTCAGGGACCACGGCCAGAGTAGTCAGGGCAAACCCCGTGGTCCTCAACTTTCAACAAGCATCAGAATCACCTGGAAGTCCACTTAAGATGTAGAGGGCCAGGCCCACCCCAGAGCTGCAGATCTGACAGGTTTGAGGTGGGGACCAGAGAGTCTGCATTTCCAAGGAACCTCCAGGTGACCCTGATGCTGCTGGTCCAAGGACCACATGTGGAGCACCACGGTAGGGCCCGAGGCAAAATCATGGATAGGCAAGACAAGTCATCTCTCCTTCAGCTTCCCCAGACCCAAAGTGGGGATGATGAGATCCTCTCCCAGAGGGTGTCATGAGGGCGACACTGAGTGGGCTAGGATTTGTAAGCCTCTTGGAAGCTGGCACCGAGCAGGTGGGATATGAGTGACAGCATCCATTCTTGATGAATTTCCCTTGGTCTTGGGGTGCTCCTGGAGCCCAGGCAGACAGACCCTTCAACCACCATGGATGGCCCTCTCCCTGGCTCACTCACTGCCGACATTGTTCCTGTAGGCGTTGTGCATCTCCTTCACCCAATGGTCGCAGAAGGACAGCTTTCTCATCCAGTCCGCACCATCGTGCACACTGGAATCCAGGCATAGCCTGGCTCCCGGGCGGAACTGTGGAAGCCATCAGTGGAGAAGTTGTAGGGGCTAGGGAGATGGAAGAGGACATGGGGATGGAGAGGAGACAGTGTTACTGTGGGGAGCTCGGAGCTTTTTTCCCAGGAGACCCATGGGTTGGCTTACGGCTGTGTTTCACTATGTCCCCGAGTGCGTGAGGGTGCTGTGAGTATCTGGCTTCGGGGAGAAGCAGGATCAGAGCTTCCATTAACTTCCCAAACAACGGTAGCTTCCTGTGCTCGTACCCAGTCAGCCTCCATTCTCTTTTCTTCTGGTATCACGGAGCATGTTTGGTTTTTTGAGAGGCAGTCATTCTGTCCCCTGCATGCAGTGAGTGGCCAAGCCAAAGAAACCCTCTCTATCTCCCACTTTGGACTTTGAAGCTCGAAGGCAACTCCAAAAAGTGGTTGGCCTTGGTTCATCCCAAGAGTAGGGTGCAGAAGAAAATATCAGCGGGCTCTTGATACTTTGATCCCCAAATTTGCCTGCTTCACATGCCTCAAAAGGCCTGGCTGCTAACCTTTTCTTCCTATTCTGTGAGCATCTCTATATCTTTCTATAGGCATTCCTCATGTTACTTTCATCTTTTCAATTAGGTGGAGTCAGACTTCTCTGCTGGTCCAGTGGTTTGGAATCCATTTGGAAATGCAGGGGGACACAGGTTCAATCCCTGGCCCCAGGAGATTTCACATGCTATAGAGTAGCTAAGCCCCCAGGCCACAATAACTGACACCATATTCTAGAATCTTTGCTGTGCAACAGGAGAAGCTACCTCAATGAGAAGACTGCACTCTGCAGTAAGAAGTAGCCTCTGCTTGCCCCAACTAGAGAAAGACTGTTCACAGCCATGGAGAAAAAAAAAAGTAATAATAATAATAATAATAAAAATAATAATAATCAGGCAGAGCCAATTGAATACGTACAGTGTACTTTGCATACATTACCCTCCTTCAGCATGAAGCATGCCCTGGGACAACGTCGGAGTGTCATGGGACGTTAATGACAGGAGTGGTAGCTGGGAGCCAGTAGGGGAATTGTGGGGAATTTGTCACCGATAGCAGCTAGAGTATGAAAATGAAAATCCCAGCTCTCATGGAACACCATTTTCTTTCCCCCCACCAGAGGCCTGGTTTAGGTCTGCAAAATCACTGGACATCCCAAGGCAATGTGTAGACCAAAAACTTCAAAAGTGAAAGCCTTTTCAGAGAGAAAAAGCCTGGGTGGGGAGCAGTTCAGCATGGTACACCAGGGCCTCTCCATGGTTGGATTTGGCTGACACTTTTCTTTTTCTATTATTTTGTTGTTTCTGGATTTTTTTGTGATGAGTTTAAGGGTAGAGATATGAGGTACTAGGAATGAAACAACACTTGGGAATTGCACCTAAGGTATCCCCAGTTTAATGCCAGTGCTGCCACAGAGAAAACAAATTGGAAAATGGGAAGCACTGGGTCATACTCTCCTGTGCTTCAGGCTCAGCTTGAATATCAAACCAGGGACAACAAAACCCCTGCAGGATCCACAGAGATGCCTTGAGTGATACCTCAACTTCGAAAGCAAATTTCACCACTGGGGCAGGCAGACCAGAAGGATGCTGACTTAATCGGAAAGGGCTCAGTGACAGACTAAGTTGTACTTAGAAGTTGTACTTTTCTAAGAATTTGCCCACTTCTTCCAAGTTGCTGATTTTATTGGCATCTACTAGTTGATAATAGTCTCATGATCCTTCGTAATTTCTGTGCTGTCTATTTTGATCTCTCCATTTTCATATCTTATTTTGTTGATTTGATTCTTCTCCCTTTGTTTCTTGATGAGTCCGACTAATGGTTTGTCAATTTTATATATCTTCTCAAAGAACCCAGTTTTAGCTTTGTTGATTTTTGCTCTAGTCTCTTTTGTTCATTTTACATCTGTTTCTGCCCTATTATATGACTTCTTTCCTTCTACTAACCCTGGATTCTTCATTTCTTCCTTCTCTAGTTCCCTTAGGCCTAGAGTTAGGTTGTTTGTTTGACTTTGTTCTTGTTTCTTGAGGTAAGGCTCTTTTGCTATGAACCGTTGTCTTTGCACTGATTTTATAGGGTCGCATAGGTTTTGGGGTGTTGTGTTTTCATTTTCTTTTGTTTCTATGAATATTTTGATATATATTTTTTTTTTGTTCCATGGTGATTTGTTAGTTGTTTACCAGCGTGGTATTCAGCCTTCATATATTTGACTTTTGAATAGTGTTTCTCCTGCAGTTGACATCTAGTCTTACTTGACTGTGGTCAGAAAATATGCTTGGAATGATTTCAAGGTTTTTTTGAATCTACCAAGGCTGGACCTATGGCCGAGTATGTGATCTATCTTGGAGAAGTTTCCATATGTACTTGAGAAAAAGGTGAAATCCATTGTTTTGTGGTGAAATGTCATATAGATATCAATTATTTCTAACTGGTCCATTGTATCATTTAAAGTTTGTATTTCCTTGTCAATCTTCTGTTTACTTGATCTATCCATAGGTGTAAGTGGGGTAGTACAGTCTTTCACTATTATTGTGTTATTGTTCATTTCCCCTTTAATGCTTGTTAGCCTTTGCCTTATATATTGTGGTCCTCCTATGGTGCATGCATATGTATTTTTAATCGTTCTATCTTCTTCTCAGATAGAAGTTTTGATCATTATGTAGTGTGCTTCTTTGTCTCTTTTACAGGCTTTATTTTAAAGTCTATTTTTGTCTGATATGTGTATTGCTACTCCTGCTTTCTTTTGGTCTCTGATTTGCTTAGAATATCTTTTTCCAGCCCTTCAATTTCAGTCTGTAAGTGTCCATTGTTTTGTGGTGGGTCTGTTGTACACAACTTAAACAGCAGTCTTGTTTGTGTATCCATTAAGCTAGTCTTTGTCTTTTGCTTAGGACAGTCAACCCATTTCCATTTAAGGTAACTATTGATAAGAATGATCCTTTTGCCATTTGCTTTGCTGTTTTGGGTTTGAATTTATACAACCTGTCTGTGTCTCCTGCCTAGAGAAGATCCTTTAGCATTTGTTGAGGAACAAAAAGAAGAATTGGGAATAAAAATGTCTCTACAGCATCTTCATTAGTCCGAGATTACAAGAAGCATGTTAAAGCAAAGGGTAATGTGGATGATCAAAACTCTGACTTTCATCCTGAAACTAGAGGACAGAGTGTATTTTCAGCCTGCACAAGTTTAAGTGTGCCATTCATACGAAAGCCTTCTACCCTCCGGATACCTGCTGATACAAGTGCCCCAACTGGAAATGATTTCTCTTCTCCATCATAAATATCAATTAGACCGCAGGAGCATTTATTGTGGGACATCAATCTACGGCTGCTTTAATTGTTGCTGTTTTAATTGAAGAGTAATTGCTTTCCAGAATTTAGTTGTATTCTGTCAGAATCCAAAATCAAAAAAGTAAAAAAATAAAAAATCAACCATAGATGCACATATAACCCTTCCCTTTTGGAATACCCTCCGATCTGCCTACCAATCACACAATCTAGGTTGAGCATTTGTCATGGGATTTCACATAGTAGCTGCACTAAATCAAATAGCTCCAGTGAAAATTTTCCAGCTATGTCTACTTCTATTTCTCCGTACCACAACCTATCTCCATTACAGAACAGTTAGTTTGGACTGAGAGTGGAGCCTTCTACCTTTCCAGGTTTGTATGGTAATATGTCAGCCCATGACCATCCTTTTCCTAAACTACAACAGTCAGGCAATTTATTTTTCCCAGTGCCAAAGATCCCTGATACATCTGCTGCTTCTCTTTAAAGATCCACTCATCAAACATCTTCATTATTTGAAAACTGGCCTAATACAACTGATCTACCAAATAGGTGTCAGATTACGGAGGATACTGAAGTGTAAAATTAATGTTGGGAGATGTCAACAAATTCCCACAATTCTCTTATTTGAAGAATAAAGTTACATATTCATCTTCTTAGTGCCAATTTCTATTTTGAAATAATTAAGGTTAAAATGCTCAACCAGTTGAGCATACTGCAGCTTAAATACACATGATTAATGACATAGACCCTGTGTCTATGGAATACATCAGAAGACAATAAGAGCTCAAACAAAAGAAAATGCCCAGGCTCAGGTAGCTGTAAGAATGCACAGGAGTTATAGCAGTTTTGAGTCTGAACTGTCCCTAGAGAGATCAATAGTCTAATTCTCTCCACCTTTGGAGAGCTTCCAAAAAAGTTGTAATTGTCCTGTGACTTACGTTGGGGAGGACAGTGATCAGATGAGGCACTAGGGAATATGTATTATTCTTCTGATGCTTTCAATTCTTGTGTTGTCGGTGCACTATTTTTCTCAGTTGTAGGCTTCTTTGTTCCTACACATTAATTTGGTCTTTAAAGATTATTTCAACCAATTTTTTGTATATATATTTATATTTTTATTTTGTTTTCCTATTTGCTGTGCCTTTTGGTGATGTTGCATATCTTCATTTTTTAAATAGATGTGTATTTCTCTATTAACTGTGATATTCGGCTATTCTGTATGAGCTGCATGTGTTCTTGTCAGATTTGCTTTCTTTTTTTTTTTTTTCAGAACTTTACATATTTATTATAGAACTGATCCACAGTTTTTTTATTTTTTTTTATTTTATTTTTTTATAAATTTATTTATTTTAGTTGGGGGCCAATCACTTCACAACATTGCAATAGTTTTTGCCATACATTGACATGAATCAGCCATGGGTTTACATGTGTTCCCCCTCCTGGACCCCCCACCCACCTCCCTCCCCATCCCATCCTTCTGGATCATCCCATTGCCCCGGCTCTGAGCCCTTGTCTCATGCATCGAACATGGAATGTTGTTCTGTTTCACTTATGATAATATACATGTTTCAATGCTATTCTCCCAGAACGTTCCACCCTCACCTTCTCCCTCAGAGTCCATAAAATTGTTCCATGCATCTGTGTCTCTTATTCTGTCTCGCATATAGGGTTATCGTTACCATCTTTCAAATTCCATATATATGCATTAGTATACTGTATTGTTGTTTTTCTTTCTGGCTTACTTCACTCTGTATAATGGGCTCCAGTTTCATCCATCTCAGTAGAACCGATTCAAATGTATCAGATTTGCTTTCTTTATTCATCAGTTGACACTCTACAATGTTGTTATTTTTTGCCTTGAGATTCATTTGATGAGTTTCTTTTTTTTTCTGTTAAATTTGTTCTTTAATTAAATGACTACTTATTGCAGGAAATTAGCCTGAGTGTTACAGTTTCTTGGGGTGCAGGTAAGAGATTTTTTTTTTTTAGAAGAAGGATCTGTGAAACAAGTCAAATATTATTGAGCCATCAGAAGCCAAACACAGAAAGGAGAATTCAAACTTTGCGTGTGTTTTGTAAATTCTTTTAGTATTTGTAGTTTGTGCCTTAGGAAATATTGAGATAACAAAGGATCAGAAGAGACTATAACAAACAATTTTAAGTTAATAAAGTTTAGAATCTGAAATCTATGGACAAACACTCAGAAATTCAAATAAGAAGAAACAGAAAATATGAACATAGCTATTAGAAACACTAACATTGAAACTGTGATGGCAAAAAATTTTGCAGTAAACAAAATTAAAGCCATATGGCTTAACAGGGAAATTTTATAAACCAGTCAGAGAACCACTAACAGATGAGCTTCTGAAACTCTTCCAAAATTCTAGAGAAGAAGGGAAACCCACAAACGCATCCTACAAGGTTACCATCACCCTGATACCGACACCAAGATAACACAGAAAAAGAAAGTTAGAGACCAATATCACATAGAGGAACAGAATCATACATCGTTAACAAAATGCCACAAAAAAACACCCCATCAATCTAAAAGGATTGAACACCATCATTAAATGGGGTTTATCCCAGATATGCAAACATTCTTCAGTAGCTGCATATCAATATATATTGAAGGATTAAAACTATATGATCACCTAAATAGATGTTGAAAAACCTTTGACAGAATTTAACAAGTGTTTGTGATAGAAACTCCTGGAACTGACCACAGCAAAAACTACCTCAACTTAGCAAAGGCACACAAATCAAAACTACAATGAAGTATCACCTCATACCATTCCCAATGGCCATAGATAAAAGCAAATCTACAACAGGAGACTTCTCTGCTAGTCCAGTGGCTAAGACACCATGATCACAATGCAGGGGTCCCAGATTTGACCCCTGGTCATGGAACTAGATTCCATATGCAGTAACTGACATTTGTCGCAACCAATAAAGAAGTATATATATATGTATGCATCTCTGTGTGTATATAATTGTATAATAATATATGAAGAAGATGGTGTAGAGAATAGAGGATCCTCCTGCCCTCCTTCACTATTGTTATAAATGTAAATGAATGCTGCCAGGATGCCAAATATTATGAAAGATCTTTAGATAATTAAGAATGAAACTGCCATATAACCCAAAAATCCCACTATTTGATATACACTCAAAGGAAATGATAATTGAAATAGACATAGGTACCCCAGTAACCACTGCAACACCATTTATAGTAGCCAATAAAGAAAAGCAACCTTAGTGTCCATTGAAAGAATGGATAAAGAAGCTATGTTACATATGTAGGATGAAAAATTACTCACCCATAAAAAGAAACAAAATTGATTTATTTGTAGAGTTACAGATGAATCTAGAGCCCATTATTCAGTGAAATAATTCAAAAACAGAAGGACAAATATTGAATATTAATGCATATAAATGGAATCTATAAACCAGTAAAAGAAGTCCCCGTTTGGAAGTAGAAAGAGATACAGTCATAGGAAACAGACTTGCGGACACAGAGTGGGATGGAGAGAATGGAATGAATTGAACAAATTGCACTGACAGATGTAAAATACCAAATATGTAGTAGATAGCTAGTGAGGAGTTCCTGCTTAGTGCTATGAAGTGCTTTAGTGGAGTGCATTGTGGGCAAGGAGAGCAGACTCCTGCGGGATATGGGAGGACTGTTCAAAAGGGTGGCTCAGCTATATTCACTAATAACTGATTTATTTTACTGTGCAGCAGAAACTAACATAACATTGTATATTTATTATACACCAAATTTTAATCATTTTTTTCAAGTGAAGCAAGAAACTCAGTCCTTGGCCAACTTGTGCAAGTGACAAGAAAAGCATCACAGTGTGTGTCGAGAAAAATGTATAACCATGATTTCTTTAGTATGTATAGACAAAGGAAAAAAAAACTTAAAATGCAGAGCTAAGTTACTCAGAATAAATTCAGACTCTACACTTAGGTGTCCCTTCACTTCCCCTTTGTCATTGTTTCTAAAAGTAAAGAAGATGTTTTTAAAATTAAAGTAAACATGTATGGCTATAGGTTTTCTTAAATTGATGTCACCAATTTATGAAAAGATGAATTCCCACAAGTTTTAATAAATAGTAGCAAACTTTTGACTTTCAGAACAATGCTACGTAGGAATTAGTAAACATAGGCTAAAGCTGAAATGCTGCACAAGAATCCCTTATTTTGCAATTCTAGCATGTGTGCTACTGACTGAGAATAATGCATAGCCTAAAAGTGACTAATTATGTTTTCTTCCTCAGGACTTTCATCCTAAGAAGGATTTAATCATGTGGAGCAACTTCTCAAGTAATGCAAAAAGACTGCTCTGAAGAATTGGAGGAGCCAGGTTTTACAGAAGTTTTGGTACGATGATTAGGTATGGAGAAGGTCCAAATATTATGGTTAATGAAATAAAATCAGGACACATCAAGTGAATGGATTGAGATATTTTCTACCTATGGGAAGATGCAAGAATCTGGCTTCCTTGAAATAATTCCTTTGTTAAGCACCTTAACTAGGGCTAGTATCTATTCTTTCTGTCTCAAGTCAGTTTTTCGGGCACTGGTGACAGCTGTAGTAGCTAAGAACTTGACAGTGGGCAACCTGATTTCATCAAGGGTGCCCTCGTGTTTTACATTTAGAGATGGATACAATGGCTTATAACTTGATGCCCGCAGCCTCTTTTGTTTACTGATATGGCTGGCAACATTCTTGATTCACAGTGTGCTCTATTCCCTACCACCTGAGAAATAAGTTACTGTCTGTAGAGTGATTCTTATACTTAAAAAAAAAAAAAATACAACAAAAAGGTGACTGTTGGCTTCTCCCTCCACAGGACATAGAGTGGACCGAAGGTAATGTGAACGTACTTAACACAGGTTTACTACAAGTCCCAAAGAGAGAGGAGACTGAATGCAATATATAAATTTAAAGAGCATCATCTGAAACACTTCAAGATCAAGGAAGGGTAAGTAGGAGGGGGATGTTAGGTTTTCAAGTCATATACCTATATATACATATATATTGTATATATACATTGTGTGTATACACATGCACACACATATATGTATACACACACACATACACACACACACACATATTCATAAGTATCTGAACATTCTCTCGAATATTCTTGTAAGTACGCTTTACATTAAGCCATAAAAAATCTTTAAATATTTCAAATGATAGACAGTGTGTTCTCTGAAAATCAAGAAGTGGAGCTAAAAGTTAAAAATGGGATACGTGTTTGCAAATTTGTCAATCTGTGGAAAATTAAAGAATACTTTTCTAAAAACCAAATGTGTTAAAGTGTAAGTCACAACGGAAATTAGATACTACTCTGAGGTGAATGTAAGCTAAAGCACATTTAGCAAATCATCAGATCCTGCAAAGTAAATGTCTACAGTTACATACCTCCTGCTAAATATATACTATAATGTATAGACAGCAAAATTATATATCTAAACTGTCGACATATACATAGCCATGTATATGTGCAGGTATGTGTGTATATCAGTTCAGTTCAGTGTCTCAGTCGTGTCCAACTTTTTGTGACACCACAAATCACAGCACGCCAGGCCTCCCTGTCCGTCGCCAACACCCAGAGCTTATCCAAAGTCATATCCATTGAGTTGGTAATGCCATATAGCCATCTCGTCATCTGTTTTCGCCTTCTCCTCACGTCCCCAATCCTTCCCAGCATCAGGGTCTTTTGCAATGGCTCAAATCTTTACATGAAGTGCCCAAGTATTGGAGTTTCAGCTTTAACATCAGCCCTTCCAATGAACACGCAGGGCTGATCTTTTTACGGATGAACTGGTTGGATCTCCTTGCAGTCCAAGAGAATCTCAAGAGTCTTCTCCAACACAACAGTTCAAAAACATCAATTCTTCGATGCCCAGCTATCTTCACATTTCAACTCTCATATCCATACATGACTACTGGAAAACCATAACCGTGATTGGATGGAGCTTTCGTGGCAAAGCAATGTCTCTGCTTTTTAATACGCTATCTAGGATGGGCAAAACTTTCCTCCCAAGGAGTAAGCATATTTTAAGGCCATGGCTTCAATCACCATCTTCAGTGATTTTGGAGCCCAAAAGGATAAAGCCTGTCACTGATTCCTCATCCATTTCCCATGAAGTGATGAGACCAGATGCCATGATCTTAGTTTTCTGAATGTTAAACTTTAAGACATCCTTTTTCACTCTCCACTTTTGCTTTCATCAAGAGGCTTTTTAGTTCCTCTTCACTTTCTGCAGAGAGATATTAAGATACTAAGAAGAGGTGGCAATAACACTCAGAGGAATAATTAAAAAAAGATCTCCATGACTCAGATAATCACAATGGTGTGATGACTCACCTAGAGCCAGACATCCTGGAATGTGAAGTAAAGTAACCTTAGGAATCATCAACATGAACAAAGCTAGTGGAGGTGATGGGATTCCAGTTGAACTACTTCCATTCCTGAAAGATGACGCTGTGAAAGTGCTGCACTCAATATGCCAGCGAATATGGAAACCTCAGCAGTGGCCACAGGACTGGAAAAGGTCAGTTTTCATTCCAATCCCAAAGAAAGGCAGTGCCAAAGAATGCTCAATCTACCCCCAATCGCACTCATCTCACACGGGAGTAAAATAATACTTAAAAATTATCCAAGCCTGGCTTCAGCAATACGTGAACAGTGAAAGTCCAGATATTCATGCTGGTTTTCACAAAGGCAGAGGAACCAGAGATCCAATTGCCAACATTTTGTGGATCATTGCAAAAGCAAGAGAGTTCCAAAAATAAAAATAAAAATCAATTTCTGCTTTATTGACTATGCCAAACCCTTTGACTGTATTGATCACAATAAAGTGTGGAAAATTCTGAAAGAGATGAGCATGCCACATCACCTGATCTGCCTCTTGAAAAACCTGTATGCAGGTCAAGAAGTCACTGTTAGAACTGGATATGGAACAACAGACTGGTTCCAAATAGGAAAAACAATAAGTACGTCAAGGCTGTATATTGTCACCCTGCTTATTTAACTGATATGCAGAGTACATCATGAGCAATGCTGACTGGAGGAAATACAAGCTGGAATGAAGATTGTCAGGAGAAATATCAATAACCTCAGATAGGAAGATGGCACACTCTTATAGCTGAAACTGAAGAAGAACTAAAAAGACTTTTGATGAATGTGAGAAAGAAGAATGACAATGTTGGCTTAAAGCACAGCATTCAGAGAACTAAGATCATGGCATTTGTTCCCATCGCTTCATGACAGATAGATGAGGAAAGAGTGGAAACAGTGGCTGACTTTATTTTTCTGGGCTCCAAAATCACTGCAGATGGTGATTGCAGCCATGAAATTCAAAGATGTTCACTCCTTGGAAGGAAAGTTATGACCAACCTAGACAGCATATTAAAAAACAGAGATATTACTTTACCAAAAAGGTCTGTATTGTCAACACTATGCTATTTGCAATGGTCATGTATGGATGTGAAAGTTGGACTATAAAGAAAGCTGAGTGCCAACGAATTAATGCTTTTGAACTGTGGTGTTGGAGAAGACTGATGAAAGTCCTTTGAACTGCAAGGAGATCCATCCTAAAGGAGATCAGTCCTTCAGCTTCATTGGAAGGACTGATGTTGTAGCTGAAACTCCAATATTTCAGCCACCTGATGAGAAGAGCTGACTCACTGGAAAAGATCATGGTGCCTGCAAAGATTATGGAAAGGAGGAGAAAGGGATGACAGAGGTTGAGATGGCTGGATGGCATCATTGATCCACTAGCCATGGGCTTGAGTGGACTCTGGGGGTTGGTGATGGACAGGGAAGCCTGGCATGATGCGGTTCATGGGGTCGAAAGTGATGGACATGACAGAGAGACTGAACTGACCTGAAGTCATGTTCTGCCATAAGAGTGGTGTGATTTTCGTATCTGAGGTTATTGGTATTTCTCCCAGGAATCTTGTTTCCAGCTTGTGCTTTTTCCAGCCCAGTGTTTCTCAAGATGTATTGTGCATATAAGTTAAATAAGCAGGGTGACAGAATGCAGCCTTCATGTACTCCTTTGCCTATTTGGAACCAGTCTGTTGTTCCATGTTCCATTCTGTTGCTTCCTGACCTGTATAAATGTTGCTGAAGAAGCAAGTCAGGTGATATTGTATTCCCATCTCTTTCAGAATTTTTAACAGATTATTGTGATACACACCATCACAGGCTTGGCAAAATCTTTCTCTCTCTTATATATATATATGTACATATATATATTTGTATGTGTGTATATGTCTAAACATATATATATATATATATATATATATGCACATTATATATTTGTGTGTGTGTGTATACACACACACACACACACATATAATGTGTCACAGAGATGTTGTTTTGATCCATGGGTCGGGAAGATCTCCTGGAACTAGGCATTGCAGCACATTTTATTTCTTCTCCTTTAGAATCCCATGGATCGAAAATAAATGTGGGCAACAATTGTGTGATGAAGAGTGTCAGACAGGAGTGTAGTGACTTAATACACTTTAAGGTGTTACTAATATATATATAGTATACCTGTGTCTTTAATATATTGCCAATGAGATACTCAGCACAAATAGCACTATATATAGTACAGCATAAAAAAAAAAATCGGTTCTATGCACTTATTTATGAGCAATGCATTAAGCAATTCAAGTTTTTTTTATGAATCTATTCGTTTTTTCCAGTTTCCAAAATTGTTTTAGCCGTTCTGTTATTCTAGCTATTTGACTGCTTCACGTAACTTGAGACTATTGTTGACAGAAATACATTTTTTAAATACCAAAAATTCCTCTTTATTTAATATGTTTAAAAGCAGCTGAATTCTACCAAAAATTTAGAGAAGAGCTAACACCTATCTTACTCAAACTCTTCCAGAAAATTGCAGACGAAAATAAACTTCCAAACTTATTCTAGGAGGCCACCATCACCCTAATGCCAAAACCTGACAAAGATGCCACAAAAAAAGAAAACTACAGGCCAGTATCAATGATGAACATAGATGCAAAAATCCTTAACTAAACCCTAGAAAACACAATCCAACAACATATTAAAAGCATCATGCATCAAGACCAAATGGGCTTTATCCCAGGGATGCAAGGATTCTTGAATCTCTGCAAATCAATCAAGGTAATACACCACATGAACAAATTGAAAAATAAAAACCATATGATTATTTCAATAGATGCATAGAAAACCTTTGACAAAATTCAACATCCATTTGTGATAAAAACCCTCCAAATAGCAGAAATAGAAGGAACGTACTTCCACATAATAAAAGCTGTATATGACAAACCCACAGCAAACATTATCATAAATGGTGAAAAACTGAAAGCATTTCCCGTAAAGTTAGGAACAAGACAAGGGTGCCCACTCTCCCCACTCCTACTCAACATAGTTTTGGAAGTTTTGGCCACAGCAATCGGAGCAGAAAAAGAAATTAAAGGAATCCAGGTTGGAAAAGAAGATGGAAATATCTCACTATTTGCAGATCACATGATTCTCGACATAGAAAACCCTAAAGGCTCCACCAGAAAATTACTAGAGCTAATCAATGAATATAGTAAAGTTTCATGATATAAAATTAACACATATAAATCCCTTGCATTCTGATACACTAACAACGAGAAAACAGAAAGAGAAATTAAGGAAACAATTCCCTTCACCATCACAACGAACACAATAAAATACTTAGGACTATATCTACTTAAAGAAATGAAAGACCTATATATAGAAAACTATAAAACACTGGGGAAAGAAATCAAAGCAGACAGAAATAGATGGAGAAATATACCGTGTTCATAGATCGGAAGAATCAATATAGTGAAAATGAATATACTCCCCAAAGTAATGTATAGATTCAATGCAATCCCTATCAAGCTAGCAACGGTATTTTTTCAGAGAACTAGAACAAATATCATAATATGTATGGAACTACAAAAAACCTCGGACGCCAAAGCAATCTTGAGAAAGAAGAATGGGACTGGAGGAATCAACCTGCCTGAGTTCAGGCTCTGCTACAAAGTCACAGTCATCAAGACAGTATGGTACTGGCACAAAGACAGAAATACAGATAAATGGAACAAAATAGAGAGCCCAGAGATAAATCCACGCACCTATGGGCACCTTGGAGAAGGCAATGGCATCCCACTCCAGTACTCTTGCCTGGGAAACCCAATTGATGGAGGAGCCTGGTAGGCGGCAGCCCATGGGGTCGCCAAGAGTCAGACACGACTGAGCGAATTCACTTTCACTTTTCGCTTTCATGCACTGGAGAAGGAAATGGCAACCTACTCCAGTATTCTTGCCTGCAGAATCCCAGGGACAGCAGAGCCTGGTGGGCTGCCGCCTATGAGGTCGCACAGAGTTGGACACGACCGAAGCGGCTTAGCAGCAGCAGCAGCATCGACACCTTATCTTCAACAAAGGAGGCAAGAATATACAATGGAGAAAAGACAATCTCTTTAGCAGGTGGTGCTGGGAAAACTGGTCAACCACTTGTAAAAGAATGAAACTAGAACACTTCCTAACACCATACACAAAAATAAACTCAAAATGGATTAAATATCTAAACATAAGACCAGAAACGATAAAACTCCTAGAGGAAAACATAGGCAAAGCACTCTCCGACATAAACCACAGCAGGATCCTCTATGATCCATCTTCCAGAATATTGGATATAAAAGGAAAAATAAACAAATGGGATCTAATTAAAATTAAAAGCTTTTGCACAGCAAAGGGAACTATAAGCAAGGTGAAAAGACAGCCTTCAGAATGGGAAAAATAATAGCAAATTAAGCAATGGACAAATAATTAATCTCAAAAATATACAAGCAGCATCTGCAGCTCAATTCCAGGAAAATAAACGACCCGATCAAAAAGTGGGCCAAAGAACTAAACAGACATTTCTTCAAAGAAGACATCCAGATGGCTAACAAACACATGAAAAGATGCTCAACATCACTCGTTATCAGAGAAATGTAAATCAAAAGCACAATGAGGTACCATTTCACGCCCGTCAGAATGGCTGCTATCCAAAAGTCTAGAAGCAATAAATGCTGGAGAGGGTGTGGAGAAAAGGGAACCCTCTTACACTGTTGCTGGGAATGCAAACTAGTACAGCCACTATGGAGAACAGTGTGGAGATTCCTCAAAAAACTGGGAAAAGAACTGCCACATGACCCAGCAATCCCACTGCTGGGCATACACACCAAGGAAACCAGAAGTGAAAGGGACTCGTGTACCCTAATATTCATCACAGTGCTGTTTATACTAGCCAGTACATGAAAACAGCCTAGATGCCCATCAGCAAACGAATGGATAAGGAAGCTGTGGTACATATACACAATGAAATATCACTCAACCATTAAAAGGAAAACATTCAAATCAGTTCTAATGAGGTGGATGAAACTGGAGTCTATTATACAGAGTGAGGTAAGCTAGAAAGAAAAATACCAATAGAGTATACTAACACATATATATGAAATTTAGTAAATTGGTAAAGGTAACCCTGTATGCGAGGCTGAAAAAGAGACACAGATGTATAGAACAGTTTTATGGAGTCTATGGGAGAGGTTGAGAGTGGGATGATATGGGAGAATGCCACGGAAGCATATAAATTATCATATGTGAAACCAATCACCAGTCCAGGTTCGATGTATGATACTGGGTGTTCGGGACTTGTGCACCAGGATGACCCGAAGGGATGGGATAGGGAGAGAGGTGGGAGCGTGGTTCTGGAAGGTGAACACATATACACCCATGGTGGATTCATGTCAATGTATGGCAAAACCAATACAATATTGTAACTTAAAAACAGATAAATAAACTAACTAAAATAAATAAAAGCAATGATATACTATTCATTCTCATTTCAGTAACTAAATCTTCTCTTTTTGTTTGTTTAGTTTACCTAATATTCTTATTACTAATTTTGTTTTTTGTTCAATTTTCTCTACTCCTTTACTATTTATAGTATCTTATACCCATACTAATATTTATTGATTTCCGATCAGGCCTTAATATTCATTGGAAGGGCTGATTCTGAAGCTGAAACGCCAATTCTTTGGCCACCTGATGCAAAGAGCTGACTCATTAGAAAAGACCCTGATGCTAGTACATCAGGTACCTCTGCCCTTCTCAGGGCAGGAGGAGAAGGGGTCCACAGAGGATGAGATGGTTGGATGGCATCACCAACTCAATGGACATGGGTTTGGGTGAACTCTGGGAGTTGGTGATGGACAGGGAGGTCTGGCGTGCTGCAGTCCATGGGGAGGCAAGGAATCAGATATGACTGTGTGACTGAACTGAATATATTTAATGTCATTTGTTTCATATAATTTTTTTTAATTTAAAATCTGTTTTGTCTACTGTTAGTATAGTAACTATTGCACTCTATCACTTATCGCTTGCATAAAATTTTGTTTACAACATAATGTTTAAAATCTATTCAATTGTAAGAGTTGTCTCTTTGACAGTCTATTGTTGCCATATTACAAAACAATCAAACAAACAAACAAAAACATTGTCCTGTCTTCTAGTATACCACCTTAATGTGTTCTGTTGTTTTCGTTGTTTGTATTTCTTTTACTAAATAGATTTTAGAGTGATTGTAAAGATTAACTCTAGATATTTTGATTGCTATTGTTCATTCATTCAGTCATGTCCAACTCTTTTGTGACTCCCTGGACTGAAACACTACAGGCAACCCTCTCTTTCACGGTCTCCCATAGTTTGTTCAAACACATGTACATGGACTTAGTGAAGCCATCCAACCATCTCATCCTCTGTCACTCCATTCTCCTCCTGTCCTCAGTCTTTCCAAGCATCATGGTGTTTTCCAGAGTTGGTTCTTTGCGTCAGATTTGGAAAATCCTGGAGTTTCAGCTTCAGCATTAGTGATTCAAAAGTATATTCAGGGTTGATTACATTGAGGATTGATTGATTTGATCTCCTTGCAGTCCATGGAAGCCCTAAGAGTTTTATCCAGCATCACAGTTCGATGGCATCAGTTATTCAGCTCTGAGGCTTCTTTATGTTCCAATTCTCACAATCTATGCATGACTACTCGATAAACCACGGGCGTTTGTGACTAAGGGGGCCTTAGTTAATAAGCTGATGTCTCTTTTTTTTAAACAACAAAAAAAGTCTAGGTTTGTCATTGCTTTTCCTCCATGAAGCAAGTAAGTATCTATTAATTTGATGACTGCAGTCTCCATTCACTGTGATTTTTGGAGCCCAGGAAAATTAAGTCTGTCACTGATTCCACGTTTTTCTCTTCTATTTGCCAAGTAGTGATGGGACCAGATTCCCTGGTGTTTGGCTTTTTGAATGTTGAGTTTTCAGCAAAATTTTTCACTTTCCTCATTCATCCTCAAGACACTCTTTAGTTCCTCTTCACTTTCTTTTCCTACAGAGTTCCCATCAGACTATGTAAGGTTGTTAAAGCTTGTCACAGAAACCTTGATTCCAGCTAATTATTCATCCAGCCTGGCATTTTCAATAGTATAGTCTGCATATATTTCACATAAGCAGAGTGATTATCAGCAGTTCTGTCACTATCTTTTCCCAGTTTTAAACTGGTCAATTGTTCCATGTCTTTTTCCAGTTCTTCCATCTTGACCTGAGTACACGTTTCTCAGGTAAGAGGTAAGATTGTCTGTGACTTCTGTCTCTTTGAAACTGTCCAGAGTTTGCTGTGATAGTACTCAGTACTGTGTGTGACACACTCAGCCAATGTCTTTGGTGGAACACTGAAGCAGAAGTAAATGCTTTTCTGAAATCCCGTTGTTTCCTCTAGGAGCCAATGAATGTTCCCAAATGGTTCTCTGGCTCATCTATTGTTTCCAAATTTAGCTTTCACATGTGGGATTTCTTGGTTTATGTACTGCCTACGAATTTTGACTATTACCTAGCTAGCATGTGAAAGGAGCAAGAGTGCGTGCTTGTTTCATTTTGAGAATGTGCTACCATCCTCTATTGGCCAAAAGAATTTCTCCTGAAAGATCAGCAGCTATCCTTATGGGGACCCAACTGTATGATATTTATGTCTTTCTTCTCGTTGTACTTGATGTTTGCTTTTATTTGTGTGTGTGTGTGTGTGTGTGTGCTTAAATTTTCTGAGTTTGAATAAAATATTTGTGGCGGGGTGTTTCAGTTTGGGTTCATCCTATGTGGGACTCTCTGGTGTGTTGGGACTGAGGGAGTTACTTCCTTCCACATTTAATGGAGGTTCTTCTTTTCTACCTCCAGCTTAATAGTTCTTTCTCCGTCTCAGTTATTCTACTGTTGGTTCCTTCCAGGATGTTGTTAATCTCCATTATTGCACTGACCATTACTGCTTGACTTTTCTTTATTCCTTATAGATCCATGGTAAATATGTTCATTTCTCCTCAGTGTGGGCCTCCAGTTCTATTTACTCGTGACTCCACTTAGCTTTCAAGCTTTTGGTCATCTTTACTATCATTGTTCTGAGTTCTTTTTCAGGAAGACTTTCTATCTCCTCTTCTTTTGCTTATTTTGGTGAGTTTTTATCATGTACCTTCACCGGCTGCATATTTCTCTCCCATTTCATTTTGCTTAGATCCTGTGGTTTGGGTCCCCTTTCTGCAGGCTACAGGGCTATGGCTCCACTTTGCTGTGGAAGCTGATCTTTGTGGGTGGGATTGGACCTGTAAGTTGTCAAGCTTTAATGCTTGGGGGATCTTGTGCCTGTGGTCTGTCAGGTGGAGCATGATCACTGCTCTATGAAGTGCAATGAGTTGTCCTATAATGTGCTTTGTGGTGTCTGTGACTTTGATATGGCTTCATGTAGCACCTTTTGTAATATTTATTTTTGTGTTTGGGCTTTGCTGAAGAATACCTGTGGGTTGTCGTGCACTGAAATTGCTGGCTTCAGCTTGGGGCTTGATTTCCATGTAGGCATGGGAACTTTTGGATGCACTCCTCTTTTAATGTTCACTGATGTCAGGGGTTCCAAAATGATCTAAATATCTGGAATTGACCTCGTGGCCTCTGGGTTTTGGTCCCCGAGTTACAGTAGCAACAAGAATTCTGTATCCACAGAACAGAAGATAAAACCCAAGGTTGATGGTGAAGCAGTTCTCCATAGCCAAAAACAGTCAAAGGGATTCATAGAGTTATACAGAGCAGAACAAGGTGAGGAGGGAGATAGAAACTTCTAAGAGGAGAAAAGGGAGAGTAAAAAGGGAAGAGTACGATCAACTCAGGAATTAAATTCGTAAATGGAAATCAATTCTAAAGATCGAATTCCTAAAGTTATAATCATTGATTTAAAAAAAAATCAAAAAGCAAAGATTAAGAAACTAGAATAGAATTTAAACTACTATAAATACTGGAAAAAAGATGGAAGCCAAAGTCATTCTCAAAATATAACGCGGTATATAGAAACGAAAGTAAAGGGAATGATAAAGAACAACAACAACAAACATGAAAATAATAAAGAATAGTCTAACAATTTCTCTAAAGTTGCTCTGAGCTTTGTGGTGTCAGATCAGTGTCAGATAGTCTCTTTATCCTGCTTTTACTTGTTGTCAAAAGCTATTGTTGTCCCTAGATTACACAGTTTCTGCACTAACGTCAGTGTTTCAATTTGTTGCACCTGTCACTTCTGGGCTACTTTGCCCTTCTTTGATTGTTCTTACTTCCTCAGTTTGCAGCTCTCTTTCATGACTAATTTACTTATGACTAGTTTGCACCTGGAGAAGGTAATGGCAACCCACTCCCCTGTTCTTGCCTGGAGAAACCCAGAGACCGGGTAACCTGGTGGGCTGCCATTTATGGGGTCACACAGAGTCGGACACCACTGAAGCGACTTAGCAGAAGCAGCAGCAGTAGTTTGCACCATGACACGAGGGGACAGAAGGCCATTATTCGACCTCACTTGCTCAGCGGTGCAGTGGTGGTGCTGGTGAGGGGGCGGGGGGTCACTGAGAACAAATACGACTGGGATATGTGGGGTGGTTAAGGTGCTTTGGCCACCAAGGTGGGCTTGCCACTGACAAATGTGACATATACTTTCTCAGTTCACCTTGCTCGGGTTCCCGGGTGATCTGCGAGGTCACTGTCCAAAGTGGGCCCTCTGATTCACACATTTCCCAAGTCTAAGCCACTCAAGTTCTCGGGTGGTGTGCAAGGGCACTGACCACAATCGACGATGTGCTTTGTTTCCCTCCCAGGTCCAAGTTTCTCAGGCAATTGGGTGGCAGGCAAGGCACTGTCCAAGGTAGTCCATGCATCTTAAGTATCTGTCGTGTTCCAGCCAATCAGTTTGTTTTTAGGGTAAGGGAGTTAGAGAAGGTGAGGTTCAGCAAAATAATGAGACTGGCACTTTATAGGAACAGATCACCTTTAATGAGGCAAAAAGGGGCAGCAGTCAGATAAATGAGCTGCTGCACTAACCCAAGAAAAGAGTAAGTATATACAGACATATATGTGGAAAGCTACTGTCTTAAGGGGGCCTGTTCTTCTCCAAGGTTGTTTTGAGTAGATATCTCTTAAATGGCTGGGGCCAGGAATTTTGGAGATCGGCCAGAAGCTAGAACGACTTGGAGCTGGGTGTAACAGCCTTAATGTCCATGTTTTTTTCAGGTGAGACAGTTCTTTGTTTTTCATTGAATGGTTTAGAGGACATTAAGGGGAGTTTTAACTCCAGGCTATTTAGCAGCCATGTAATTAAAAGACCCTTACTCCTTGGAAGGAAAGTTATGAGCAATCAAGATTTCATACTAAAAGGCAGAGACATCGTTTTGCCAACAAGGTCCGTCTAGTCTGGGCTATGGTTTTTCCAGTAGTCATGTGTGAATGTGAGATTTGGACGGTGGAAGAATGTTGAGCACTGAAGAATTGATGCCTTTGAACTGTGGAGTCCCTTGGACTGCAAGAAGGTCCAACCAGTCCATCCTAAAGGCCATCAGTCCTGGGTGTTCATTGGAAGAACTGATGTTGAAGCTGATTCTCCAATAGTTTGGTGACCTCATGCGAAGATTTGACTCATTGGAAAAGACCCTGATGCTGGGAAGGATTGGGGGAAGGAGGAGAAGTGGAAGACAGAGGATGCGATTGCTGAATGGTATCACTGACTCGAAGGACATGAGTTTGGATAAGCTCCAGAAGTTGGTGATGGACAGGAAAGCCTGGCGTGCTGCAATTCATATGGTTGCAAAAGTCAGACACTACTGAGGGACTGAGCTTAACTGAACTGATTTAGAGACATCCAACTTTTCTTATGGAAGAAAGCAAAGAAGAACTCAAGAGCTTCCTGACGGAAGTGAAAGAGGAGAGTGAAAAAGTTGACTTAAAACTCAACAATCAGAAAACTAAGATCATGATACCTGGTCCTATCACTTCACGGGAAATATATGGAGAAACCGTGCAAACAGTGTCAGACTTTATTTTTGGGGGGCTCCGAAATCACTGCTGATGGTGAATCCAGCCATGAAATTAGAAGACACTTACTTCTTGGAAGGAAGGTTGTAACCACACTAGATAGCATACTGAAAAGCAGAGACATTACTTTGCCAACAAAGGTCTGTCTAGCCAAAGCTATGGTTTTTACATGACGTATGGATGTGAGAGTTGGACAGTGAAGAAGCCTGAGCGCTGAAGAATTGATGCTTTTGAGCTGTGGTGTTGGAGAAGACTCTTGCGAGTCCCTTGGTCTGCAAGAAGGTTCAACCAGTCCATCCTAAAGGAGATCCGTCCTGGATATTCTTTGGAAGGACTGATGTTGAAGCTGAATCCCCAATAGTTTGGTGACCTCATGCGAAGAGTTGACTCACTGGAAAAGACCCTGATTCTGGGAAGGATTGGGGCATGAGAAGAAGAGGACGACAGAGGATGAGGTGGCTGGATGGTATCACTGACTAGAAGGACATGAGTTTGGATAAGCTCCAGAAGTTGGTATTGGACAGGAAGGCCTGGCGTGCTGTGATTCATGAAGTTGCAAATGTCAGACACGACTGAGTGACTGAGGTGAACTAAACTGATTTAGAGACATGTAACTTTTCTTTATTATTGGCTTTGCCATAAGAACAAATTTCAAGAGTGCATGTGTCTCTGGACGGGTGCTGAACTCAGGCTCTGACCCTTCTGTCCTATGTGAACTGTACATGAACGCATGAAGACATGATTAGCAACTGGCTGCCTGCTCAGATCTTGGAGGGAGATGTTTGTCTCGGAGGATGATATAACAGCACCATCTTGCCTTCTGTTCTCACTGATCCGAGCATTCCTCTCTGCCTCCGTGGAGGAAATGGCCATAAATGTTAGCTAGGTTACACATCTTTGATATCTGTAAGGTGGAAAATTTTGTGCTGTGAGTGTGTCAGTTTTCGCTATGTGGTCTTAGAGACTTCTCTCAAGAATGGCCCTTTTTTGCATTTTGTCTCTGGTATTCCAATGGTTTCGGTTGCTACGTCACCTCACCTCTGTCAGATTGTCCTCAGAGCATTAAAGCTGGGTCTTTACCATAGGGCAGATGATACAGCCCAGATATCCCTCCCAGGTCCACCTCAATGATGGTGGACAGGAGCATCTGAGCTTCTTCTCTGCTGGTAGTTTCACTTAAGGACATGTGTTTTTGTTTTTCTTTCCCTTGATTATGTTGCTCTATGTGATCCCAGAGTTCTCCACTGTCACTGATCTGAGAGGGTTTACTATTCTTTTACAATGTCCTCTCCAAGACCAGCCTCAGCCCCTAAATACTTTGTCTCTTTTTATGTCTCTTTTATTTTGTCTACCTCCTTTTGAAAAGACATGTTTGACTTTCTCGGTATCTTGGGCCAGTCAACCGTGTTCACAATTTGTTTTCTGAAAGTTCTTCCATGTGTAGTTGATCCTTAGATGAACTCGTTGGGGAGAGAGTGGTCTTTGTCTCCTATTCCTCTGATATTTTGGAACCAACCTTCAACCTGCAAGACCCATTTGATTAACTCAAGTGTCGCTGTTCTTCAACCACTAAGTCATGTTTGACTCTTTGTATCCCCTTGGACTGTAACACATCAGGCTTCTCTGTCCCTCACCATCTCCCATAGACTCCCTGAGATCATGTCCTATGAATCGTTGATGCTATCCAAATGTCTCATCCTCTCTTACCTACTGCTCCTCCTGCGTTCAACATTTTTTAAAGATTAGGATCTATTTTAATGAGTCAGCTCCTTGCCTCAGATGAACAAGCTTTGGAGCTTTATTTTCAGCACCAGGCCTTCCAATGAATCTTCAGTGTTGATTACCTGAAGATTCACTGGATTGATCTTCCTGCAGTCCAAGGAACTCTCACTAGGCCACCACAGCAGAGTAGTTCAAAATAACCAATTCTTTGGTGTTCTCACATCTGTACGTGTCTTTGGAAAGACAGTGGTTGTGACTCTATTGGCCAATCAGGTCTTAGTTTTTAAAAAAAAAAAAACTTCTAAATTTGTCACAGCTTTTCTGTCAAGAAGCAACTGTCTTGTAATTTTAAGGTTGTCGTCACCATTTGCAATGAATTTAGAGCCACAGGAAGTGAAATCTCTCATTTTTTTCTGCATGTTCCCATTTTATTTGCCTTGAACTGGTGGGAACAGACGCCATGATCTTACTTTTTGTAATACTGACTATTCAAATGTACTGTTTAGCAAATGTTTCCGTATTATTGGTGACAATTATTGTTTTCTCATAACTAAGTTTTCCCTCCGTGTTTAGGATAAGAAATTACTCTCTGTGTGTTTTCTAACACAATAGCTACTCATTTCATATAATACTGATGATTTTAATTTTCCTACTGAAACCGTGTGTACCATGATTCTGTGAAAACTGGGTGAAATGTTGATAAAATACCCAATCTTTGAAATATTTTCACATTAACATAATGTGTTAAGCCTGTTCAAGATATCTAGTTTGTTTTATTTTTTTCCCTAATATGGATACCAGGCAAATGCAAACTATGACAATACCAAGAATATATGATGTGGAGAGGGGGCAGGCAGCTGAACCACCATGGTATGAAGGGACAGAAGTCTGGTTCACCCATGCTTTCTGTTCTAATATTTGCAGCAAAAATTTAGTGATGAAATAAAATTTTACCTACTGATGTATTGAGAAGATATTCTGATGTATACAACATTGAATTTCATTGTTAGGCTGTCTAGAATAGCCTGATTATGACCTATGCACTGTGCATTTTGCATCTATTTTACCCAATAAAGGGAAATATATATATTTTTAAAAGTATAGTAGCTGTATCCAAAATGTAACAGTTGACCACTAGAAATATTGTTCAGATATGTTTCTTTGTTACTGGAACTTTAAGTTTTAAATTTTTTATCCAATGTAAGGATAGCAGCTGCTTTCATAGAACAATATCTTTAAACACTTTACAGTTGCAATTTTATGGGCTGAAGGTCTCATCAGATATTTGAAATCTAGCTCTTATTATAGAAAGAATAGCAGAAGATGAACAAGGTAATGGCATAGCCTTGAGCAAGAGGACCTAAATTGTTCAGCCTGAAACATGTTAACAAATCTTGGATTGACCAAATAGTTCATTTACTGTCTTTGGTGTGGCAAATGTTTTGCCAGCTTAATAAACAGGCTTTAAATTACATTTGACAAAAAAAAAAGAGAAAAACTTGGAACAAGACACAAGTCCAGAAGCCATTTAAAGTTGTATTTACTGGCGATTTGTAACATATTTTACTTGAGGAGCATAATTTCTACTGTAATGTAAGTTTTTAAAAATACTAATGCAGGGGGTTATATGATGCTATTGGGAATAAAAATGTCTGTACAGTATCTTCGTTAGTCTGAGATTATAAGAAGCATGTTAAAGCAAGGGGTAATGTGGATGATCAAAACCCTGACTTTCATCCTGAAACTAGAGGACAGAGTGTATTTTCAGCCTGAACACGTTTAAGTGTGCCATTCATGTGAAAGCCTTCTAGCATCCAGATAGCTGCTGATACAAGTGTCCGAACTTGAAATGACTTCTCTTCTCCATCATAAATATCAGTTAGACCACAGGAGCATATTGTGATACATCAATTTGCTGCTGATTTAGCTGTTGTTGTTGTTGTTTTAATGGAAGAGTAATTTCTTTAGAGAATTTTTCTGTATTCTGTTAGAATTCAAAATAAATCAATTATAGAGGCACATATATCCCCTCCCTTTGGGAATACCCTCCCATCTCCCTCCCCATCCCTCAATCTAGTTTGAGCATTTGTCATGGGACTTCGCATAGCAGCTGCACTAAATCAAATGGCTCCAGTGAAAATTTTCCAGCTATGTCTACTTCTATTTCTCTGTACCGCAACATATCTCCATTACAGAACAGTCAGTTTGGACTGAGGGTGGAGCCTTCTGCCTTTCCAGGTTTGTATGGTAATATGTCAACCCATGACCATCCTTTTCCTAAACTACAACAGTCAGGCAATTTATTTTTCCCAGTGCCAAGGTCCCTGAAACATCTGCTGTTTCTCTTTCAAGATCCACTCATCAACCATATTCATTATTTGAAAACTGTCCTAAGACAACTGATCTACCAAATAGGAGTCAGATTATGGAGGATATTGAAGTGTAAAATTAATGTTGGGAGATGTTAATAAATTCCTACAATTCTCTTATTTGAAGCATAAAGTTACATATTCATCTTCATAGTGCCAATTTCTATTTTGAAATAATTAAGAGTAAAATGAGTCTTAATTTAAGTTCCTGTTTTACTCTGCATTAATATAAACACTTCTGTTGAAGGTCATACAATAAACACTACACTTGCTTTCACTGAAACCCACAGTCAGTTGATTGACTTTATTGCACAGAAGTGAGCAGACCCATGTTTGGGTTGGTAACAGTCCTGAATGTTAAGAATATGTATAGAAGGGTGATCAATCACTTTTATTTCAGGAACCAAGTAGATTTATTGATGTGACTTTTCTGCGTAAAAATTCTTTAGGAATGACATTTTGCAGGTTTCATGTTTTTGGATCCTATTTATGTAAGCAGACTTTATATTAAGTTGATGTAGAAGTAAACACTGGTTGAACATTGCCCTTCAATTGCTAGAAGACCAGTGACTTTATGATGTCAGAGCTACTCTTCAATTGCTAGGAGACCAATGACTTTGTGATGTCACAGCTTTTTGACTTTGAGAACCATGCTAATGGTCTAGAGAGTTTATCTCTGTACGCCAGCCAAGCAGCATTTGAAGTTGGACTGTGTAAAATCAGACAAATGAGGAAAGTATCTGAAGAAAGAGTTCTCTGAGATGGCACATATTCCTTCAGAAATTCAAGATGTGCCTCGTAAAGATGAATCAACTGGTTCCGAAACCTCCATTAGCTCTTCTTTGTGTGATTACACACTTACTGGGGACTCAGTTTTGAGATCTATGATTGAAGAATATGCTTTTCAGGCTTTGGCTGAGGAATTTGGGATAAAATGGCCACGCTACACATTTTCTGTCTCTGAAACAAATGAGTGGAATGATTTTCTTTCACTCACTTTTCCTCAAAAACTCTGGACTCTAGTTGAAAGTGATCAGTTTGAATCTATTTGGTGGGACGAAAGTGGCACTTCTATAGTGATCAATGAAGAACTCTTCAAGAAAGAAGTCTTGGAAAGAAAGGTCCCTTTCAGAATATTTAAAACTGATAGTATGAAAAGTTTAGTTCGCCAGCTTAACCTTTATGGGTTTAGTAAAAAGCGACAAACTTTTCAAAGATCTGCTTCACTACCTGACTTTCTGGAAGAAGAAAACAATGTCTCAGTTTTGAGCAAGGTATTAACATTTTCCACTTATTGGCAATATGTAAGATTAATTCATGTGACTTAGAAAGCATGTTCACATATGTAGCTAAAACTGAATTTAAAATTGAGATAGCAAATTGTTGAAAACATTTTATTTTTTGAAGTTGAGAACAGCTGGAGGGTAAAATATTTGGTATTTAACAAACTCTCCTAGCAACTTGAAACTGGATACTTGTCCTCAAGCTACTTTAACTGGTATTTATTGTATATATACAACATATTTTTTAGCTGAGGAGCATACTTGTTTCTAACACGTAGGGTGTTAAAACTACTAATGGAGATGTTTTATTTGATGCTATTTAATTTGTATCATTAAAGGAATACATTTTTATAGTTTAGCTTTGCTTGTCAGGTGTACCTTGGTTTACAAAAAATAACTAAATGATTGCATCCTTTGATTTTAGTTACAGGTCTACCAAAATCCAAATTTCAAAAGAGATTTTCCCCAACTTTTAGTAAGAATGAAAAGAAGAGTCGGGATTAACAATGTGTTTCCAAAATCTTCATTAGTTCCAGATTACAAGAAGCATGTTAAAGCAAGGGTCAACATAGATGATTGTAACTCTGGTTTTCATTGTGAAACTAGTGGAGAGAGTCCATTTTCAGCTTCTACAAGTTTAAGTGTGCCTTTCACAAAAAAGACACATACCAGCCAGATTGTCCCTAAAACAAGCTCCCTATCTCCACGTGACTTACCTTCTCCATCATCAATATCAGTTAGACAAACAGAACAGAATGTGGTAGATCAACCTTCTGTTTTAAACCAGTTGAGCATTTTTAATTGGCACTCCCATAGCACCTACACTCAAGTAAATGGCCACGTTGAGGACTTTGCTACTACCGCTACCTCTACTTCTCAGAACCACATCGTATCTCCATTTCGGAGCAGTTCTTTTGGACTGATGGTGGAACCTTCTACATTTCCAGATATGTATAACGATATGTCAGTCCATGACAGTCCTTTTCCTAACCAGCAACAGAGAGGCAACTCAAGGTCCCCAGTGCCAACGATCGCTTATACATCCACCTCCGCTCTTTCAAGTCAATTCATCAACGATATTCCTTATGTGAAAACCATGCTAATTAAAACTGACCTATCAAATAAGTATCAGCTTATGGAACCTAATGAAGATTAAAATTTATGTTGGGAGATGTCAACAAATACCTACAATTCTTGTATTTGAACAATAAAGTTACACATTCATCTGCACAGTTTTGTTTTCTATTTTGAAACAATGAAGAGTAAATTAAGGCTTTATTTCAATGTCTGGCTATTCTTCTGCACTCTTTTATAAACTCTTCAGTTCAAGAAAACATCCATTAGGCATCCTAGGTAAATGGCACCTAATCTATTGTTTGTAAACAAGAAAATGAGAGCAAAGGGAAAAGAGTTAATGGATGTAAAGTGATTTGGGAAATCATCCCTGCTGAAATGAATGGGTGTCTAAATGAGGATGGTACGGGTGAAGGAAGAGATACAAATACAATTTAAAAAAGTACACATACACAGTACGTACCTTATTGCATTCACAGTTACATGATATTCTTTTAGGTACAGGTAGAGTCTTAAGATGAAGAAGGAAATGATGCCCCGCTCCAATATTCTTGCCTGGAGAATTCCGTGGAATGAGGCTCCTGGTGGGTTGCTGTCCATAGGGTCGCACAGAGTTGGACACAGGTGAAACGACTTAGCAGCAGTAGAGTCTTAAGACATTAGACAGGAGATTGTCTTCATTATAGAAATTCATTTCATACTTGAAAATATAGATATTGTAGCATGTCCAAAATTAGGATAACTGTTATACCATCGCTGTGATACCAAAGATTACAGGACATGATCAGTTACTGGAACATGCTCAGCACAAGATAGGATTTTACAAGTGGTATTGTATAGGGTCATTTTAGCTCTGCTGTCCTTAAAGCATACTTTTATTTCCCGCCACGGTGATTCCACCCTATATTTTCTAATGCATATGTAGATTTTGTTTATCTGTTCCCTCAGAGACAAAATAAATTCCTGTAGTGATTACAGCACCTCAGGATGGTTAAGTTCTTTGAAGACAAGATATTTGTTTTCCATAGTAGCTTCATTATCATTTTGTTACACCGTTCTTCTGGAGCTACAATCACACACACACTGCTTTCAGACATGCTAAGCCCCTTCTTACAACTTTGCCTCAACCCTTTCTTGTGGATGGAAGGAACCTCTGTTCACCCTCCTACCAAGGTGAGCACAGGTATCAGGTCTTCAATGTGTTTTGCGTCTACCCTCTTTTCTTTATGTATCTTTCACATCAGCTAAAACGTAGACCATGCAAATGACATTTGGTAAGTACTTACTGAATTATCAATAATGAAAAGTAATCACCAATCCAATGCTATATACACTACTCAACAACATCCTGTAACCTGCACTATTACCATAATTGGCCTTTCCTACTTACTGAGAATATTTTCTCCATTGAGAAATATATATATATATTTACATGAATGTGAAATGTCGGAATTCAAATTATAAAATGATTGCTGCTCTTATGAAGTTTACAGTCTGTAAGAACCCATACTAAGCATGTTGTTTCAGGCCGCAGTTCCCTAAAATTCAGTAGTAGTTATAGAGATACTTATGAAAAAACAAACAAACAAAAAAAAAGGAATCATTCCTGATAATCATCTAGAAAAGTAATGGAGTAAGGAGGGATCAAAATCAATGGCTGATCCTTCATATAGTTCACAACGAAATACAACGAGCAGAGTGTCTGCCTTTGGACTATGCAGACTGTCATGAACACTACCTAGGGATCTTGGCAATCTGCACTTTGTGGACATTCCTTTAGACAGTGACAGCTGTGGAATATTTGTGTAGAAAAGGGAGGTGTCCACACAGCACACTCTTTTTCTTTCACTGAAAGTTTTCATTGAATTTGGCTGAGAATACTGTGCTTTAGAGAGGTAAGCATTTTGCAGCCATTGTAAGAGTTATTGAAATCGGTGTCCTTAGTTATCATTTCAAGCCCAAAGTCCAATGGTCTGGTTTTCGGTTTCAGGCATTTTACTATGTAGTCAAATTGCATGCTTTGAGAAATAGCACCTTAAAAGCAATCATGTCTTCTATTTCATTGCCGTGTACTGATTATCCCTTCTCACTCCCTTTTATCTTTTTTCCTGTTCTGTTTTGAGTGGCAGGTCCTTCTCAAAAAGAACAGGATTAATTCCCTTAGTGCTCTGTGGTAAGTGGGAAAGGCATGCATAAGGGCAGTCACTATATCATGTGGCAAAACTACTGTTTTTGTTCCCTCCAGAAAACATGTTATTAAACTATACCTCAATTGCCCTACCATGGGAAGCCTGGTTACATGATACATTAGCTTGGTGATCAGTTCCCATATGGCTTTATCATATCAGTACCTTTAATTCTCAAAAGTTGACAGAGAAAATAGCTCAATACCTTAGGGAAATATTGTACAAGAGTTCAATTTTCTTTCCTTTACTTATTTATTTTATAATTGGTGCCTAAAATAGTAAAAGTTAGAACAAAAATGTAAGTGAGTTAAACACAGAAGATTGAGACAAGAAGTAGAAATTTGATGGGAGAAGGTCAGAGGATAAAATTGGATGCTTAAAATTTAACAAGCAAATGTGTAACTGCAGGGCCGAAATAGGTAAATATGACTTCGGTATTGTTACCCTACAAATTATTTTCATTTTAGCAAATCACAGAATAGTCTTACATGCAAAATATTTTAAGATCCCATGGAATGCACAACAAAGTTATATCTTTTAAAACATTCTGATTTAAAAAGTCACTAGAGAGAAATCATTCAAGTACAAAATAATTTCCAAAACTAAGCCGAGAGACATATCAGAGGAACTCTGGGAAGCTCATAGGTGTCCTTCAGCGAGTCCTTGGCTTTTCTTTTCTTTTTGTAATTGTGTTTAAGCATATCAGATCATGACTGTGCTTGTGTGTGTGTGCATCAGATTAAAAATGTGTTTGTGAACGTATGTCTGGGCTCTCTTTTGGACTTTTCTGTTAGAAATTTCTGCTGAGGAAATAATTCATTCAAAAATATAAACAGGCAGAAATTAAAATGCTCATTCAAAAGTCTTTTTTCTTTTCAAAGTGCAAGACAAATGGATGTGTCAAAGGTTGAAAGCATTTCAATAATAACCAAGCTACTCCATCCAAACATAATTAAAAACCCTGGTGCTCTCCCAATCAGCCCAGCAAAAGATGCGTGGGACCTTAATGTTTATTATGTCTGGCCATAACAAAACACCCAGCCTCTAATATGGCAGTACCACAGAAGGCCATGTAGAGGCCTGGAGTTTCATCCGGGCCTTCCTTTAATAGGATATGACCTTCCTATAGGAAGCATCACACTCACCAGTAATAAACACACTTAGGTATCAAATGAAACTAAGAACGAAACCTGGAATTCTGTTCCCACATGGTGGAAGTCACCTTCCCCCTTCCCAAGTGGATGAGATAGACAGTTAAATTAAAAGGAAGTTATAACATGGCTCACATTCTTCTTACATAATACCTGAACTATCCAAGCCCCACCTCGCTGCTAACAAGCAGGTCGTCTGGCCTCAAATCTGTGTGACCATCATCATATAAGAATTTTATGAATATTTGAGATGCATTGATAGTGCGTATCTGTAAAGCCAAAAGTCTTGAGATCTGATTCAAATAAGAAAACTGTACTCCCTATCTTCAGTTTTATGGGGATTTCATATGCATTCACACACTTCCACAATGCTCAACCTTCATCTGAAGACAAAAACTGTGACATTGAGAGAAGAGGAATGGTCTATTCACAGAGAAGGCCAGTGGTAAAGTCAAAATGGATTCAGTTTCCTACCTACATACATGCTCAGTAATGTAACCCCTTGTAAGCATTCCTAAGGGTGACTAAGATACACAAGTCAAAGATGCTTCTCCCAGGATTACAGAGTTTGATTGAAAGGCTATAAGTTTGTTTACCTCTCACCCCATCCTTCAGATCACATACCATGACTGTTAACACATCAAAAGATGGGCAGCTCTGCACATATTTAGAGACAATGCCTGCTTCTGCCTAAGACCAAGGTTGTAGATCCAAGTGGCATATAGGGTAAGGTTTCCATCTCAGGATACCACATGACACCTGACAAGTTCTCCTTCTCTGGAAAGCTCTCAAAAGACATTGTGAGAAGCATGTTTTGAGGGAATGAAACCAACAAGAGTTGTGTTCTTTCTAATTATCCTCAGTCTCACTTATCATCACATGTACAATGACAAAGTCCCCCAAGCACTGCCAATACCAATTTTTTGATGTTGTTCACCACTCAGTCTTGTCTGACTCTTTGCGACTCCATGTACAGCAAAAACCCTGGGTTCCCCTGCCTTTCAAATCTCCAGAGCTTTCTCAAATGCATGATTTTTGAGTCGGTGATTCTTTGCAGCCATCTCACCCTCTGTCGTTCCCTTCTCATCCTTCCCTCAATCTTTCCCAGCGTAGTTAAGGTGCTTAACAAAGAAATTATTTCAAGGGGCCCAGATTCTTTCATCTTCCCATAGGTAGAAAATATCTCAATCCATTCAATTGATGTGTCCTGATTTTATTTTGTTAACCATAATATTTGGACAACCTCCACACCTGATCGTTGTACCAAAACTTCTGTAAAACCTGGCTCCTCCCATCCTTCTTCAGAGCAGCATTTTCACATTACTTGAGAAGTTGCTCCACATGATTAAAACCTTCTTAGGATGAAAGCCCTGATGAAGAACCATAATTAGTCCCTTTTAGGCTATGCATTTTTCTCAGTCATTAGCACACATTCTAGAATTAAAAAAAAAAAAGAAAAAAGGATTCTTGTGCAGCATCTCAGCTTTAGCCTATGTTTACTAATTCCTGCCTACCAATGTTCTGAAACTCAAAGGCTTGCTCCTACTTATTAAAACCTGAGGGAATTTATGTTTTCATTAATTTGTGGCATCAATTTAGGAAAACATATAACCATACATGTTTATATTATTTTAAAAACATCTTCTTTACTTTTAGAAACAATGACAAGGGTCAAGTGAATGGACACCTAAGTGTAGAGCCTGAATTTATTCTGGGTAACTTAGCTCTGTATTTTAAGTTCTTTTTTTGTTGTTGTTGTTGTTGTTTTTTCTTTGTCTATACATACTAAAGCAGTCCCGGTTACACATTTTCCATGACACACACTGTGATGCTGTTCTTGTCACTTGCACAATTTGGCTGAGGACTGATTTTCTAGCTTCACTTGAAACAAAACGATTGAAATTTGGAGTATAAGAAATATACAATGTTGTGTTTGTTTCTGCTGCATAGTAAAATAAATCAGTTATTAGTGAATATAGCTGAGCCTCCCTTTTGAACAGTCCTCCCATATCCCTCAGGGGTCTGCTCTCCTAGCGCACCACACTCTCCACTAAAGCATTTCATAGCACTGAGCAGGAACTCCTCATTAGCTCTCTACTACATATTTGGTATTTTACATCTGTCAGTGCAATTTGTTCAATTCATTCCATTCTCTCCATCCCACTCTGTGTCCACAAGTCTGTTTTGTATGACTGCATCTCTTTCTACCTTCCAAACGGATTCTTCAGTACCTATTTTAGAGATTCCATTTATATGCATTAATATTCAATATTTGCCCTTCTGTTTCTGAATTATTTCACTGCATCATAGGCTCTAGATTCATTTGTAACTCTACAAATAATCCAATTTTGTTTCTTTTTATGGGTGAGTAATTTTTCATCCTATATATGTAACATAGCTTCTTTATCCATTTTTCTTTCCATGGGCACTAAGGTTGCTTCCCTTTATTGGTTATTATAAATGGTGTTATAATGGTTACTGGGGTACATATAATTTTTTAAATTACCATTTCCTTTGAGTATATAGCAAATAGTGGGATTGTTGGCTTATATGGTAGTTTTATTCTTGGTTATCTAAAGAACTCCCATAGTGTTAGGCAACGTGGCAGCATTCAATTACATTCCTAACAATAGTGCAGGAGGGCAGGAGAATTCTGTATTCTCTACACCATCTCCTTCATATATTATTATACAATTATACACACACACACACACACACACACACACATATATATATATATATATATACACATATATTTACTTCTTTATCTGGTTGTGACAAATGTCATTTGCTGCATGTGGAATCTAGTTCCATGACCAGGAATCAAATCTGGGACCCCTGCATTGTGATCATGGTGCCTTAGCCACTGGACTAGCAGGGAAGCCCCCTGTTGTAGATTTGTTTTTATCGATGGCCATTTAGAATGGTATGAGGTGATGCTCCATTGTAGTTTTGATTAGTGTGCCTTTGTTAAGTTGAGGTAGTTTTTGCTATGGTCAGTTTCAGGAGTTTCTATCACAAACACTTGTTAAATTATGTCAAAGGTTTTTCAACATCTGTTGAGATGATCATATAGTTTTAATCCTTCAATATATATTGATATGCAGCTACTGAAGAATGTTTGCATATCGTGGATAAACCCCACTTAATAATGGTGTTCGATCCTTTTAAGGGATTGATGAATTTTCTTGGTCGCATTTTGTTAACTATGTTTGACTCTGTTCATCTATGTGATATTGGTCTCTAAGTTTCCTTTTCTGTGTTATCTTGCTGTCGGTATCAGGGTGATGGTGACCTTGTAGGATGAGTTTGTGGGTTTTCCTTCTACTCTAGAATTGTGGAAGAGTTTCAGAAGCTTAAGTGTTAGCGGTTCTCTCAATGGTTCATAAAACTTCCCTGGAAAGCCATATGGCTTTAATTGTGTTTACTGGAAAATTTTTCCATCACAGTTTCAACATTAGTGTTTCTAATAGCTGTGTTCATATTTTCTGTTTCTTCTTATTTGAATTTCTGAGCGTTTGTCCATGGATTTCAGATTCTAAATTTTATTGACTTATAATTGTTTGTTGTAGTCTCTTCTGATCGTTTGTTATTTCTGTAGTATCAGTTATATTGTCTCCTTTTGTATCACAAATTCTACTGATTTAAGTGTTTTTCTTTTTTTCTTTTTCTTGATAAGTCTGGCTCATGATATATCTTTTTTTTTTTTTCCTCTCCAGGAGACTCTTTTTAATGATATTGACGTTGGCTATTTTTTCATCATTATATTTTCTTTAATTTCTGCTCTGATTTTTTATCATGTTCTCCCTTCTATTCACTTTTAGGAGTTTTGTCTGCTTTTTCTTCTTTCTGTCAATGATTTAGATTTACTGAGGATGAGTTTGGGGGTTGTGCCACAAACCTAGGTTAGGTTGATTACTTGAGATGTGTAGAATTTATCAACTTCACTCTTTTACTGCTTTAGTGTGCATCATAAATTTTAGATAATCATGTTTTAAGTATTATTTGTTTCTAAACTTATTCTTTCATTTTCTCTGAATTCATCAGTGATCGCTTGGCCACATAGAGGTGTAGAGGCGTATTTGTTAGCGGACATGTAATTGTGTATTTTAGAATGACCACCCCTTCCCCCTGGCCAAAGTCTGGTGTAAATCATAGCATTGTGATTCAAAAGAAAAAAAAATGCTTGATACAATTTCCATTATCTTAAATTTACCAAGGCTTGATTTGAGATTCAGTTTGTGATTTATCCTGGAGAGATTTTGTTTTCACTTTAGAAAAATTTATATTCTGCTGTGTTTTTGTGAAATGTCCTGTAAGTACCAAATAACTTTGTCAGGTCTGTTGTATCATTGAACACTTGTATTTCTTGTTAAACTTCAATGTGTAAATAGGAGGATGTTTTCTTTCCAATGTTGTGTTGGCTTCAGCAGGACAACGATGTGTATTAGCCTATAGTATACCAATGTCAGTTTTTTGGTTGTTAATTACTTGTTGTTGCTTATTCATTTTGCCAGGCACTTCAAGAATATTTCTTGTCTTTTCCCTTCTATTTCTGGAATGTTTGATCATCTTTACTATCATTACTCCCAAGTCTTTTTCAGGGAGTGTTCTCATTTCTTCTTTAATTATGCTTTGAGTTTTTCCCATGTCCCTTTGCCCACAACATATTTCTCTGTCTTCACATTTACCTATTCACTGTGTTTACAGTCATTTCTTCCCAGACTTCTGGGTTATCGTTATTGGTCCTAGTGTCCACTCCAAGTCGATAAGGTTGGTCAAGTGGCTAGTGTGGGCTTTGGAGTTGAAGAGATGGCAATTATGTTCTTGAGTCTACAGCTGAGTCTTCCCTGTCTAATGGTGGGACCATATCTGTTTGTGTCATTCGCAGGTATCTATTGGGTTAATCTGACATTAGGCAGTCTATCTGCCAATGATTTGGTTTGTGTTTCTGTCATGCTTGCTGTGAGGCATGAGGCGTCAGCTCTGGGTTGTTCAGGCAGTGGGGTGGAGTGCATTTTAGATTAAAAAGGGAACCTTCATGGAGACTGTCCTAGTTAATATTCACTGTAGACAGGAAGTATGATCCTGGTCTCAGTGCTGGGACCCTGCACGATCAGGGTCAACTTATGTTCAGAGAACCACAATACCATAATAAGTGTTTGAGGAGATTAAAAAAGTAGCATAGATAAATGGCAAGGAAACAAAACCAACAGTAGCACGCACAATAGACACAACAGCGTAGATGGCAGATTCATAGAGAAAATTGATCAAATAAATCTCAAGAAAAAAACAACACCAGAGCAGAGCGACAACTGACAAATAAAGAAAGCAAATATGCTAAGATCAGATACAGCCCCCACAGAATAGCAGAAAATCACAGTTAATATAGAAATATACATCTATTTAAAAATGAAGATGGGCACCATCGGCAAAAGGCACAGAAAATAGGAAACCAAAGTAAAAATAGAAGTATATATACATAAATAAATGGTCAAAATAATCTTAAAATACCAAATCAATATGCAGTAATAAAGAAGCCTACAACTGAGAAAAATAGTGCACTGACAACACAAGAATTCAAAGCATCAGAAGAATAATACATATTGCCTTGTGTCTCATCTGATTAGCATCCTAGTCCCCAACATGAGTCACAGGACAATTGCACCTCTTTTGAAAGCTCTCCAGAGGTGGAGAGAGTTGGACTCTGGATCTCTCTAGGGAGAGCTCAGACTCAAAACTGCTATAACACATGTGCATTCTTACAGCTGCCTGAGGCTGGGCATTTTCTTTCATTTGAACTCTTACTGTCTTTTGATGTATTTCATAGACACAATGTCCGTGTCATCAATCATGTATATTTAATCTGCAGCATGCTCAGCTGGTTGGAAGATATGCTAGCCACTGCCTTAATGGCTCTGTTCCTTGGTCTCAGATGTAATTTTTATCCTTCTTTTACATGTGGTCACCAAAGGAGTCTGCCCTGAGACACTTGTGGAGCACTGGGGTCTCTCTTGGTGAGCACAGGGGGTGGTACAGCTGCTTGGACTGCTGGAACCTGGCAGTGCCAATTATCAATAGGAGATAGCAGCCATGGGCAGAAAATATTTGGCTTTAATGGGATCCTTTTCTATCCTGAGGTTGAAGAAGCATGAGTGGTACTTCTGGCTGGTCTTTTTCTATTGCCTTGTAGTAGCTTTCAAAAGGTGGGAAGAGAAGGAGCTGCAATGGTATCTCTACCTCCTGAGTGTGACACAGCAAGTAAGGTCCTGCCTCTTTGGCAGTTTGGGAATGCTCAACAGGAATTTCCTACAGCACAACTAATTGTACTTGTTCCATCATGCCATCTCCACATAGTCAACAGCAGTCCTCTCCCAGGAGGGCTTTCTAAATCCTCTGTTCCAGCTTCCAGACCCCATGCACACAGATTGAGCTGTATTGCAATTTGGGGCATGTAGGGTCACATCACACATTGTCTGTGTGACTCCTGCTCTATACAGTTTATATTTCATCAGTTGTTTTACCATGCTTCCTTTCAGTCCAAAGTAATTTACCCTTTAGTGAAGGGGCTTGCCTTCTTCTGGAAATCTCTTTCCTGCTTCTCCATCTCCCACCACCCACAAGACAGAGGTTTTTTGTTTTGTTTTGTTTTTTTATAAATTTATTTATTTTAGTTGGGGGCTCATTACTTTACAATATTGTAATAGTTTTTGCCATACATTGACATGAATCAGCCACGGGTTTACATGTGTTCCCCTTCCTGGACCCCCCACCCACCTCCCTCCCCATCCCATCCCTCTGGGTCATCCCATTGCCCCGGCCCTGAGCCCTTGTCTCATGCATCGAACATGGAATGGTGTTCTGTTTCACATATGATAATATACATGTTTCAATGCTATTCTCCCAGAACGTCCCACCCTCACCTTCTCCCTCAGAGTCCATGAAATTGTTCTATGCATCTGTGTCTCTTATTCTAAGACAGAGGTTTTGTCTTGCTTCATCTCATCCTCCTTCTCCCATCTTAATTCCTTTCCATCCAGATATGTCTGATATCCACATGGGCCACTCTGGTGACCATGGTATTCTGTTAGTATTGATCTGATGCTCTGGGAGAACTATTTTCAGGCAGTATAAATGTATAATTTGTAATCCATTCATTGAGAAAGATGCATTTCACGTTCTCCTACATTTCTGCCTTTTTGGAACTTATCAGTTTTCCTGGCAAGCTCTGTTATTCTTTTTTTTTTTCTCTTGATAACAAAACATGAAATATTAGTTGACATGAATTAATCTATGTGATGGGAAGCCCCATTCAAACACACATAATTGGTACAACTTTGACTTCTGACATGCAATCAAGCACATTTTGTTGTTGTTGTTTTTCTACCGTCCTCTCCCTGAAATGTCTGTCAATGAGGGATTGTCGTCAACATGGAGGAATGCAGAACTTTTCCACATAAAATATAATAGCATAATTTGGTTCGAAAAGGCAGCACTTGAATATATCTAGCAATATTTTTTTTTATAAATTTATTTATTTTAGTTGGGGGCTAATTACTTTACAATATTGTAATAGTTTTTGCCATACATTGACATGAATCAGCCATGGGTTTACATGTGTTCCCCTTCCTGGACCCCCCACCCACCTCCCTCCCCATCCCATCCTTCTGGATCATCCCATTGCCCCGGCCCTGAGCCCTTGTCACATGCATCGACATTGAATGGTGTTCTCTTTCACATATGATAATATACATGTTTCAATGCTATTCTCCCAGAACGTCCCACCCTCACCTTCTCCCTCAGAGTCCATAAAATTGTTCTATGCATCTGTGTCTCTTATTCTAAGACAGAGGTTTTGTCTTGCTTCATCTCATCCTCCTTCTCCCATCTTAATTCCTTTCCATCCAGGTATGTCTGATATCCACATGGGCCACTCTGGTGACCATGGTATTCTGTTAGTATTGATCTGATGCTCTGGGAGAACTATTTTCAGGCAGTATAAACGTATAATTTGTAATCCATTCATTGAGAAAGATGCATTTCAAGTTCTCCTACATTTCTGCCTTTTTGGAACTTATCAGTTTTCCAGGCAAGCTCTGTTATTCTTTTTTTTTTTTTCTCTTGATAACAAAACATGAAATATTAGTTGACATGAATTAATCTATGTGATGGGAAGCCCCATTCAAACACACATAATTGGTACAACTTTGACTTCTGACATGCAATCAAGCACATTTTGTTGTTGTTGTTTTTCTACCGTCCTCTCCCTGAAATGTCTGTCAATGAGGGATTGTCATCAACATGGAGGAATGCAGAACTTTTCCACATAAAATATAATAGCATAATTTGGTTCGAAAAGTCAGCACTTGAATATATCTAGCAATATTTTTAACGTTCCTGACATTTTCCCGGAGTACACATGCCAGATTTCGGATCTCAAAGTTTGACTCCATTCAGTCGGTGTTGAAGGCCAGAGACTGCCATGGACATAATTTAATTCTTGTAGAAGTAATATGGGAAGTTCACAGGAAACTACCAGTTGTTGTTTGACTACTTGATAAAGAGAGAAAGCAACAACAGCAACAACAACGACCAAAAAAACCAAAAAACAAACAAAAAAAAAACGGGCAAGTGTAGTTAGTGCTTTGATCATAATTATTACTTGATTTTTGGATCGTAGAAAAAGCATGGGAATATCATAAAATCATTGTTATCTGCTTAATTGTCCTTGTTAATGACGTGTACACTGTGAAGCATACACACAACCACAACAACAAATTGTGGAAAATTATTAAAGAGGTAAGAATACCAGACTACCTCCTGGGAAATGTGTATGCTAATCAAGGCACAACAGTTAGAATTGGACATGGGGCAATTAACTGGTTCAAAATCGGGAAAGGAATATGTCAAAACTATATGCTGTTACTCTGCTTATTTAACGTCTGTGCAGAGAACATCATGAAAAATAAAATCCTAGATGGATCTCAAGCTTGAAATAAAATTTATGTGGGAGTTATGAATAACCTTAATTAACATGATGACACCACCCGAATGACAGAAGAATAGGAACAAGAAGCCTCTCGATGAAAGTGAAAGAGGAGTGTGGAAAACCTGGATTGATACTCAATATTCAAAAAACTAAGAAAGCGGAATTTGCTCCATCATTTCCAGGCGCATCAATGAAGAGAAAATGAAATCAGTGAAATATTTTGTTTTCTTGACCTACAACACCACTTCGGGCATGGACTGCACCCATGAAACTGAAAGACTCTGTCCCTTGGATGAGAAGCTTTGACTAATCTATTCCACATATTAAAATGTGAAGACATTCCTGGCAAAGATCTGAATATACAAACTTGTTTACCAACAGTCGTGTATGGAGCTGAGAGAAGGACCACAAGAACCGAGCTTCAAAGCATCAATGCTTTGTAACTGCGGGGCTGGAGAAGAATCTTGAGAGTCTTGTGAAGAGCAGAGAGATCAAAGAAATCCACCATGAAGGGAATTAACCCTGACTATTCACAGAAAGACCGATGCTGATTCTGAAGGGCCAATATTTGGTCATCTGAGGCCAACAGCCAAATCACTGGAAAGAAGCTGACACTGGGAAAGATGGAGGGCTGGAGGAGAAGGGAAACACAGAGGATGGGATGGTTGCAAGGCATCACCGAATCGATGGATATGAATTTGAGCAAACTCTGCCTTATCCCAATGAAAGAGAGCCCAGTATAATGCAGTAAATGATCTTAGAGTGTCAGACACAACAGAACATCAAAAATTAAGTGCAGGCACGGCTTGTGGGATGGTTCATAAAGCATATTAATCTCTCATAGTACATAGTGTGATAAGTGAGATTGAGGACAGTGAGAAAGCACAGAGTTCTTGTCAGTTTCCTTCCTATCCTCCCTCAAAATATACTTTTTACAAAGACTTTGGAGAGCTCTCCAGGGATGGAAAATTTCTGCAAAGTCATGAGGAATGCTGAGATGGAACCCTTACCCCACATACCACTTGTATGTACAACCTTGGTCTTCTGCAGCAGCAGACATTGTCTCTAAGTACTTCCCAGACCTCCCCATTTTTGGAGGTGTTAGCATGCCTGGTATGTTACCTGAGGAAGAAGATGAGAAGTAAAATATAATTAAAATATCTCAATCAAGCTCTGTAATCCTGGGAGCAGCATCTTTGACCTATGCATGCTAGTATCCCTTAGAAATACTTATATGGGCTGACTTTGCTGAGCATATAGGGAGGTAGGCCACCTGCTTCATTTTTACTTTCCCTATTGCCTTCTCTGTGAAGAAGCCATTCCTCTTCTCTTAATGTTGCAGTTTTTGTCTACACATGAAGGGTGAGGATTGTGAAGGTAAGGAAATGTATATGGAAGCCCCATGAAATTGAAGACAGAGAGTACAAAGTTTTCCTCTTCGAGTCAGCTCTGAAGTCTTGTGGCCTTTTAAAGACACGCACTATCAATGCATATCAAAATAAATTATATTGATAAAATTCTTATTGGCTGGTTGCCACAGACAGCTGAAGCCAGAAGTCCTGTATAGTCAGCAGCTTAGCAGTGGGGCGCGGATTGGAATTTGAAGATATTAGGTGAGAAGAATATGGATGTTATACCTTCTGTCTATTTTAACTCTCTTTCTGATACTCTTGGGCATGGGGAAGGTATGTTCCACCTTGTAGGGACAGAATTCCAAATGTCATTCTTTGTTTCATTTGATTCCCAAGAGTATTTTTCATTAATAATGAATGTGCAGCCTACCTGCTCTCCATCATTTTTAACAGTATCTTCCTGGCTAGGAAGGGAGGGAATATCCCATTACATGGTGATCTGATTGAAAATCCACATGTCTAATTAGCCTTCTCTGTCACTGCCATAATAGAGGTAGGCTGTTTTGTTATTGTGAGATAGTAGACATCTAAGGTCCCTCTCAACTTATTCTTGGCTAACTGTGAGAGTTCCAGAGTTTTTAGCTGTTTTACTGAAGTAGCTTGATCATTAACTAATTGTTCTCAATCTTTTCAATTCACCCCTGTGAACAGAGAAAGTAGTCTTTTCTAAGGTCATTTTCATTTGTATTTCATTTCCCTATTTGTATTTCTGGGTTAATCATTTTTTTTCAGGGAAAAAATCTGTAAAGTGGAAGTCAAAAAGAACACCCAGACATACACAAACACATTTTATTCCTATGCACACACACAGAAGCCCTGCCACACTCTTATGTGCCCAAATCACAAATAACAGGAAAAAAAAGAAAAGAAAATTGAGAATTCTTACTCAGGGACTCTTACTAATTCCATTTTTTTTTTCCTCTCTCTCTCACACTTTTTTTTTCCCTTGACCAAATGTGGGAAATTATTTTTCTAGTTAAATGGTTTCACGCTAGTGACATCCTAAACAAGAACACTTTAAAAGATGCATCTTTGTTCTACATCTCAGGGTATCTTAGAATATTTTGTATATAAGACTATTCTGTGATTGGTAACATAAAATGATATTGTCGGGAAACAGTATTGAAGTCACACTGACCTTTGTGTCCTGCATTTACCTATTTGCTTGTTATACTTTAAGCATCCAATTCCATCCTCTGATCCTACCCGTCATGTTATCTGTCTTTTTCTCAAAATTTATGCAGTTTTGTTCCAGAAATTTTCTTTTGCACTTTTACTATTTTAGACACCAGACTTAAAAAAATGGAATCATGCACACTGTCTAACTAATGTACTGACCTATATTTTCTTAATGTTATCAGGATTGTAAACACTGATACAATAAAGACATATAAGAATAGATCAAAGTTTTAATGTGTCATGAAATGTGAGGACGTAACCAGGTTTCCCTAGGTAGGATGATTGAGACACAATTTGATAATATGTGCAACAGTTTGATAATATTCAGGAGTGGATAGAAACACAGGTTTGTCAACTTGAGATATCTTGATGCCCATAGCCATGGCTTTTATTGGATATCCCAAAGATCTATGGAGATTAATCCTGTTATCTTTGAGAAGGATCTTTCACTCAAGGTAGACTATGAAAAGAAGCTGAAAGGGAGTCAGAAGGAATAGTCTGCACAAGGCAAAGAAATAGAAGGTTCAATCACATTTGTGTTGATTGTGCTCAAAGCACGTACATTTGCCTACACATCAAGATGCTTGAAATCTAAACTGAGGCCATTTAACTTAGTGCTTGAAATGATAATTAAAGACACCAATTTCAGTGACTCAGATGTGCTGCAAAATGCTTAATTCTCTAATGCATAGTACTCTGACCTGCATTTTAAAGACAATTTTCAGTGCAAGAAAAAAAAAAGTGCTGCTGTGAATGTGCCCTTATCTACACAGATTTCCCAGGCCTCACTGTCAATTAGCTGGAAGAATGAGAATGATGACCTTAACTTGATGTTGCCGTATGTGAAGTAGCACACAAACACACGGACATGACTCCATGTTTCCACCACTGTCTAAAGGAATGGCTACTAGTTGAGATTGCCCACAGTTCTAAATAGAGCTCATACAAATTGTGAGATGATTTGTGAGATGTTATCTTCGACAAAGGAGGCAAGAATATACAATGGAGAAAAGACAACCTCTTTAACAAGTGGTGCTGGGAAAACTGGTCAACCACTTGTAAAAGAATGAAACTAGAACACTTCCTAACACCGTACACAAAAATAAACTCAAAATGGATTAAAGATCTAAACGTAAGACCAGAAACAATAAAACTCCTAGAGGAAAACATAGGCAAAACACTCTCCGACATAAATCACAGCAGGATCCTCCATGACCCACCTCCCAGAATATTGGAAATAAAAGCAAAAATAAACAAATGGGACCTAATTAATATTAAAAGCTTTTGCACAACAAAGGAAACTATAAACAAGGTGAAAAGACAGCCTTCAGAATGGGAGAAAATAATAGCAAATGAAGCAACAGACAAACAATTAATCTCAAAAATATACAAGCAACTTCTGCAGCTGAATTCCCGAAAAATAAATGACCCAATCAAAAAATGGGCCAAAGAACTAAACAGACATTTCTCCAAAGAAGACATACAGATGGCTAACAAACACATGAAAAGATGCTCAACATCACTCATTATTAGAGAAATGCAAATCAAAACCACAATGAGGTATCATTTCACACCAGTCAGAATGGCTGCTATCCAAAAGTCTACAAGCAATAAATGCTGGAGAGGGTGTGGAGAAAAGGGAACCCTCTTACACTGTTGGTGGGAATGCAAACTAGTACAGCCACTATGGAGAACAGTGTGGAGATTCCTTAAAAAACTGGGAATAGAACTGCCATATGACCCAGCAATCCCACTGCTGGGCATATACACCGAGGAAACCAGAATTGAAAGAGACGCGTGTACCCCAATGTTCATCGCAGCACTGTTTACAATAGCCAGGACATGGAAGCAACCTAGATGTCCATCAGCAGATTAATGGATAAGGAAGCTGTGGTACATATACACAATGGAATATTACTCAGCCATTAAAAAAAATACATTTGAACCGGTTCTACTGAGATGGATGAAACTGGAGCCCATTATACAGAGTGAAGTAAGCCAGAAAGAAAAACAACAATACAGTATACTAATGCATATATATGGAATCTGAAAGATGGTAACGATAACCCTATATGCGGGACAGAATGAGAGACACAGATGCATGGAACAATTTTATGGACTCTGAGGGAGAAGGTGAGGGTGGGTCGTTCTGGGAGAATGGCATTGAGACATGTGTATTGTCATATGTGAAACAGAGCACCATTCCATGTTCGATGCATGTGACAAGGGCTCGGGGCCGGGGCAGTGGGATGATCCAGAGGGATGGGAGGGGGAGGGAGGTGGGTGGGGGGTTCGGGAAGGGGAACACATGTAAACCTATGGCTGATTCTTGTCAATGTATGGCAAAAACTATTACAATATTGTAAAGTAATTAGCCCCCAAGTAAAATAAATAAATTTATAAAAAAAAATAAATAAATAAATAAATAGAGCTCATAAGAGTCTGTATAGAACAGACCAGCAAGCAGATATTCTGCTCAGAATATTTCATTGCACAGTATATTAAGGAGCAGCCATTGACTTTGGGCCATGTTTTCTCCATGACTTTGATAGATGATTAAACTGAATGCTTATTCTTTGTTTTATATTTATGTATAATTGCTATTGAATTTTAGGCAAGTGCAGGCTGAAACAAAACGCTTAAAATGGGTTCTAATAGACTGCAAATTTGCTGAGAGCATACAATCATTTTATAATTTGAAGTACCTCATTTGTCTTTCACATAAATATAATACATATTTGATAAAGGAAAACATTCTCAGTCAATTATAAGGGTCAATTATAGCAATAGTGGAGGATATGGGATTTTGTTGAGTAATGAATATAGCTTTTGATTGGTTATTACATCTCTTTATTGCTAACTCAGGAAGTACTTAAAACACGTCATTTGGAAGGAGCTATATGTTTGCTGATGTGCAAGATACATAAGTAAAAGTGTGTAAACACATAGAAGGCCTGATATCTGTGCTTACTTTGGTAGGAAGGCTAACACATTCACCTTCCAGCTGCAAGAAAAGGTTGAAGCAAAATTGTGAGAAGAGACTTAGCATGCCTGAAAATAGTTTGCCTTTCATAGCTACAGAAGGACAACGAAAGAGGAACTTAGTGAAGCTACTAAGGCAAGCAGATATCAGGTCATCCAAGAACATCTGAACCAAACTGAGGTGTTGCATTCCACAGAAGGATGTAAGTCTGTCTTTACAGGAACAGGAAAGTAATATCAAATTATGCATTTGGAAATATAGGGTGAAATCCTGTTGGTAGGCAATAAACACACGCATTAAAGACAGAAGAGTAAAAGTGACCCTTTATAATACCATACTATTTTATGCCATGTTACAATTTTTCACTCTGTCATCTTCTCTCTGATATTATTATGCTGATCATGATAACTGAGCAGGCTACACCACATATATTTTCAAGTGTGAAACATAGTTTCTAATGGAGACAACCTCATGTCTAACCTCTCTTTATTTTAAGTGACAGAATAGGATGCACCTGAGACAGCTATAAGGTATATATTGTGCATTTGCCTTGCCTCAGTTAGATTTGTATCTGTTATTTCTCCCGTATCATCCTAATTTTGATATCCATTCAGATCAGCCTGGATGGTTTCAAAAGTCACTTTATCCATTACTTCTTTTCCCTTTACTTTAATTTCCTTTTTTTAAAAAACAAGTGATTGTTTAATTTACATGGGATACATATCAAAAGTTTTCTTGAACTGAAGTCTTTATATTAAAGCACTGTCCAATAGTCAGACATTGAAGGAAATTCTAATTTTACTCTTATTAAAAAAACAAACTATGAATATGAATATATACCTTATTGTTCAATTAAGAGATGTAGGGATTTGTTAACATGTACCAACATTAATTTCACTCTTCATTATCCTGCATATTTGACACATATTTGTTAGATCGGTTGTAATTAGGATAATTTCCATATAAGGAAGATGGTTGATGAGTTAACCTTGAAAGAGAGGCAGCAGATGTATCAGCGGTCATTGGCACTAGGAACCATGAATTGCCTGCATGTTCCAGCTTAGAGAAAGTATCATATAGGGCTCACATATCTCTGTATGTAACTGGAAAGTTAGACATCTCAACCATTAGTCCAAAATAACTGCTCTGCCATGGCGATAAGATGTGGTACTGTGAAGTAGAGGTAGTCATAGTAGCAAAATTCTCAATATGATCTTTTGTTGGATGTAGCTGCTATGTGAGTGTTGATGGAAAAATGTTCAAGTGATTGTAAACCATAGGTTGATCTATCACAGTTTGCGCTGGTGTTCTAACTGACGTTAATGATGGAGAAGAAAAATCCCTTTGATTTGGGGCACTTGTATTACCAGTTATCTGGCTAGTAGAAGGTTTTCGTATGAAAGGCACACTTAAACGTGTTGAACCTGAAAATACACTCCTCTAGTTTCAGAAAGAAAAGCATATTTATGATAATCCACATTGCTCCTTGCTTTAACATGCTTCTTCTTGTAATCATGAATTAATGAAGATACTGGAGAGACATTTTTAATTCCAGTTTATTCTTTTTCTTCTTACAAAAAGCTGGGCATGGACTCGTTTAAAATTCAGATTATGATAGAAGTGCATCTAAAACTCAAGAAGAAAATTTAATGACTTTTTAAAGCACGGTAAAACAGAAAAGCATAGCTCAACTACAAAACTGATTCATTTAAGCATACAAAGTTAATAGCATCTAAACACCTCCATTAGCAGTTTTAAATACATACATATTAGAAGTTACTGCGTTCCACAAGTAAAATCATGTTGTATATCTACAGTAAGTTCCACTTTCAGTGGCTTCAAGATTTGTGTCTTGTTGAAACTTGCTAGGAAATTTTTGAGATCTCAAATGTTTTGATATCCAGCTGTTCTCAACTTAAAAAAAGAATAAAGAAAAGAAAAAGAAAAAAGAAAACAAAAGTCAATAACATGTTTTCTCAGTTTTAAAGTCAGTTTTAAGTACCCATGTGAACACACTCACTGGGTCACATGGATTAATCTCATACATTGCTGAACTAAGTGAAAAAAAATATGAACACCATATTCAAAACAGAGATTTTTTTTTTCTGCCAGAAAGTCAGCTACTGAAGGAGATCTTTGAAAAGTTTGTCGTATTTTACTAAACCCATAAAATTTAAGCTGTTGTACTAAATTTTTCATATTATCGGTTTTAGATATCTTGTGAGGCGGCCTTCCTGGTGGCTCAGACACTAAAACGTCTGCCTACAACGCAGGAGACCCGGGTTTAATCCCTGGGTCGGGAAGATTCCCTAGAGAAGGAAAACGCAACACACTCGAATACTCTTGCCTGGAAAATCGCATGGACGGAGAATTCTGGTAGGCTACAGTCCATGGGGTTGCAAAGAGTCAAGAGCTCTTTCTTGACGTCTTTTCATTGATCGTGAAGAGCTCTTTCTTGACGTCTTTTCATTGATCGCTATAGAAAGGTCACTCCCACCCCAACAAATAGATTTAAGCTGATCACTTTCAACTATATTCCAACGTTTTTGAGGAAATGTGAGTGAAGGAAAGTCATCTGATTCACCTGGATCAGAGATAGAAAATGTATAACATGGTTCTTTTATCACAAATTCTTCAGACAAAACCTGAAAAGGATCTTCTTCAATCAGAGACCTCAAGATCAAGTTCCCAGTAATTGTGTGATATCATGAAGGAGATCTAATGCAGTTTTCTGAACCAACTGATGCATCTTTAGGAAACACATCTTTAATTACTGAAAAATACTACGTGCCATTTCAAATCATTCTGCAGATACTTTTCTAATTTGTCTGATTTTACACAGTGCAAATTCAAATAATGCATGACTACACTACAAAGCTAATCTCTCTAGATCCTCACAGATCATCACTGTTTCTCAATCTGAGCAACAGTGACATCACACATCACTGGTTTCCTAACAGTTAAAGGGTAACACTCAGCCAGTGTTTACTTTACTACGAAGTAAATTATATCAACCTAAAATATAGGCTGCTTAGTTAAATAGAAACCACAAATATGAAACTTGCAAAATTTCATTCCTCAAGAAATTTTACACAAACAAGTTACATCAATAAGTCTACTTGGTTCTTGAAATAAAAGTATTGTATCCCTCTTTGGTACACACACACTTAGAAGTCAATACTTTTACCAAAAAAACTTGGGTGTGCTCTCTTGTGTGCAGTAAAGCCAAACAACTGACTGTGAGCTGTGGTGAAAGCAAGTGTAGTGTAGTGTTTTTTGTAGGCCCAAGCAAGGAGTATTCTTTGGCATTGCCTTTCCTTGGGATTGGAATGAAAACTGACCTTTTGCAATCTTGTGGGCACCTCTGAGTTTTCCAAATTTGCTGACATATTGAGCGCAGAACTTTCACAGCATCATCTTTTAGGATTTAAAAATGGAATTGCATAATTACCACTAGCTTTGTACGTAGTGCCTCTTCCTAAGGCCCACTTGGCTTCACATTCCAGGATGCATGTCTCTAGGTGAGTGATCACACCATGGTGACTATCTGGGTTATGGAGATTTTTTTGTACAGTTCTGTGTATTCTTGTCACCACTAATTAATGTATTTTGCTTCTGTAAGGTACATACCATTTTTGGTCCTTTTTCAAGCCCATTTTTGCATGAAATGTTCCCTTGGTATCTCTGATTTTCTTGAAGAAATCTCGAGCCTTTCCCATTCTATTGTTTTCCTCTATTTCTTTGCACTGATCACTGAGGAAGGCTTTCTTAACTCTCCTTGCTATTCTTTCGAATTGTGCATTCAAATAGGTATATATTTTCTGTTCTCCTTTGCTTTTCACTTCTCTTCTTTTCACAGCTCTTTGTAAGGTCTCGTCAGGCAGCCATTTTCCTTTTTTGTATTTTTTTTTTCTTGTTGGGATGGTCTCGATCCATGTCTCCTGTACAATGTCATGAACCTTCATCCATAGTTCATCAGGCACTCTGTGTATCATGTATAGTCCCTTCAGTTTGTGTCTTACTTCCACTGCATAATCATAAGGGATTTGATTTATGTCATACCTGAATGGTCTAGTGGTGTCCCCCACTTTCTTCAATTTAAGTCTGAATTTGGCAATAAGGAGCTCATGATCTGAGCCACAGAGAGCTTCTGGTCTTTCTGTGCTGGCTCTATGAAGTTTCTACATCTTTGGCTGCAAAGAGTATAATGGAGTTCATGATCTGAGCCGCAGTCAGCTCCTGGTCCGTGGATTAGATTAGCAATTGGATCAGATTGCCAGTTGCCGAACTCTAAGCTTTAACCTTTTCTGCCTCAGAGAACAGTGTATGCGATAGATACTATTTAAGCTGTTAGAGCTGAATTATGGAATGAATGTGGGCCTGCAAAGCTCTGTCTTCTATTTTTTCCTTTCCCTGCAAGCTTCATAATCAAGACATCTCCCTGGAACTTCTAAACTCTTTCATATAGAGATATTTTCAATAGCAACCACTTGGTCATTTTGCTCCTTAGAAGCCTTCTTACTTGTACTTATCTAATTCTGTGCACATCACTTTGTAATAGGACATGCAGTTTAGAGGTTGGCCTTACTGCCAAGATTGGGCTTCTCTGATAGCTCAGTTGATAAAGAATCTGCCTGCAACGCAGGAGACCCCGGTTCAATTCCTGGATCAGGATGATACACTGGAGAAGGGATAGGCTACCCACACCAGTATTCCGGCCTAGAAGATTCCATGGGCTGCTGAGTCCATGGGGTCACAAAGGCTCAGACATGCCTGAGCAACTTTCTCTTTGACTTTAGAGCCTGGATTACTAGCAGCAACCATTAAAGGAATCATTCAGTAGGACAATTTGACCCTGGACTTGGACTTTGAGTATGGCGGCTAGTCAGTGAAATACCTGGTATTCTCTTTGTCCTTGATGTGCACGGCTCAGACAATAAGATATCTGCCTGCAACGTGGGAGACCCAGGTTCAATTTGTCAAGATCCCCTTGCAAAGGAACTGTCTACCCATTCCAGTATTCTTGGCTGGAAAATACCATGGACAGAAGAGCCTGGTGGGGTCCAGTCCATGAGGTCGCCAAGATTGGGCACCACTGAGCAACTGACACTTTCTAATTCCTATAATATGTGGATGTGGCTTGCTTCATGGCAAATTTTAGTGGTCCAAGGGTCAGTGGTAGCCTCTGTTTCAGGCATACAGTAAGTAGGAAGACCAGCGGTAAAAAACGAGAAGCAGTGTGGCCTGCTGGGTAGAACACACCAGACTATACTTATTATAGTGCACCACTCAGGTTACTTTCACTAGGCATCCCTCAACTCCATAAACCCTGGCCACTAATTTTTGTGAAAAGTTTCCTGTTCTGGAAAATTGCCTTTGGTCATATGAAAGCTTCCTCACCCAAGAGGTGAAATTCCCACATCTGTGGGTGAGATTTGGACTGAGTGACACGGAAGTAAATGTCTTAATACAAAGTGAGATAAAGCCTGGTGTAACTTGGTCTCTGCTTGACATTAGATTTTGTTTCCCCTCTGCTATACCCTGTTTCCCTCATTCCATTTCTTCTGGAAAACCCTCACCATTGAGTCCTCTGAGTAACAAAGATGGGCTCTGCTTTTAGGAAATCTGATGGAAAACATTCCCACCACAGAATAACAACTACCATTCGTCAAGAAAAGGAACGGGAAAAATATTCATACTCTAGCCTCAATTTCTCTTACGGTGAAATGCCATTGTCTGCTGCTATTTACTATCCTTTGTACAGACCTGTGAGATTACTTTGTTTGTATGTTTTTATTTTTATTTTTTCCTTTTTGATGTTCCTTGGCCACATAAGTCATGGAAAGACAAGCTTTTCTTAGAAGCTGATGATTTTTTTTAGCTGATCTTGAGATGGACACCCAAAGTTGGTGGTTTTAACTTATAAACAATATACTTCCTTTTTTTCAAGGGATAGGATCTTAATAATCTGTCTTCAAGTCCAGAGTTTATCAAGAATAGTAAGGTTAAACATGTTTCTTATCGATTCCACTATTTAGGTTGTATGTTTCAAACACAGACCTCTATTCCAGAAGACAACTGAATAAAATCCCAAGCGAAATAGACTTGGGAGATGATCGTCTATTCCAGTCAGAGAAGACAATCTATCAAAGTGCATTGAACAGGTCAATCTAAAATAGTAGTCTAATAACAATCTGTAAAGTCAGAAAAAGCTGCATGAGGAAGTTAAAATAAGATCTCATAGGCATTAACAGACAAGAGAAACCAAGGGGAGCAGTAGAATGGCATAGGCCCAGATGGTGAGACTAAGAAGAAAAGAGCACAGATTGAAAGGTCGGTGTGATTGAAGAATAGACTTAAAGAAACAACGTGAAGACTGAGAATAAGGTAGAATCCAGAGTCCTCATAGGCTCTTCTCAAGATCTTGCTTTCCATCACATGGCTTAGCTGGTGAGTGACAATTTTCTCTGATTGTAGCAAGGTAGACAGTGTCCGAGGAACATACGTGGATGCTAGAGAATGAATTGCAGTCCCTTGAGTCATCTGCAGTTGAGAAATCTGCACATTTTGTGCCAGGTGAGTGTCAATAAAGACAATGATATGTGGCTGAATCTAAAGCATGATAAGGGGTAAAATTAACAACACTGAGGTATGGATAGGGTGAAGTGCATTAGAAAAGGAAGTAGTCAAGAATGAATAGTAGTATCAATCACAGGAGAGAATTTGTGTTGTTATTCAGTCAGTAAGTCATACCCAACTCTTCAGAACCCCATGGACTCTACCCTGCCAGACTTCTCTTCCCTATTTCCCAGAACTTGTTCAGATTCATGTCCACAGGGTTGGTGATGTTATCTAACCGTTTCATCATCTGCTGACCACTTCTCCTTTTACCTTCAATCTTTCCCAGTATCAGGACATTTTCTACTGAGTCAGCTCTTTGCATCAGGAGGCGAAAGGAAGAAAGAACACTGAAAGGTAACGAAGTTTTCCAAGGAGAGGCCTTGAAACTCTTCAGGATACAGATGCAGAAAACACTTTTGACAACATTCAACACCCATTCATGATGGGTATATGCAAAAACATGTACAGGCAGTGGGATCACAGGGAACCTTCTTCAACCATATATGAATAAATCCACTGCACACATGATTCACAATGGTAAAAACCTGAGAGCATGCCCCCTAATGTTATGAATAAGATAAAGATGCCAACTCTCACCATTGTTATTCAGCATCGTCTCTGGACTCCAATTGCAAGCAATCAGAGGAGAAGAAGAAAACAATTTTCAAACGAACTGGGAAAGAAGAGGTGAAACTGTCACTGTTTGCACATGGCATGATACTATGCCCAGAGAATCCAAAGATGCCACCAGGAAATGACTAGAACTAATCCAGGACTTTAGGGAAGGAGCTGGATACAAAGATAACACACAGAACACTCTTGCTTTTCTATAAAATAACAACAACAACAAAAAAATAGAAACGAAGGAAACAATCCCATTCACCATGGAAACAAGAAAAGAAAATTTTCTGGGAACAAACCTACCTAGGCTGGGAACAAACTTGTGCACAGAAAAAAATAAGGCATGGATGAAACAAAAGTGATACAAAGAGATAGTGAGATACACGATTCTCATGTACTGGAAGAAAAAACGTTGTGAAAATGGCTACACTATAAAATGCAGTTTACAGATTCAGTGCCATTCCTATGAAATTGCCAATGGCATTTTTCACAGATAGTAGAACAAAAAAGTTTTTCAACTTGTGTGGAAATACAGAAGACCTTGAAGAACCATGTTGCCTTGAGAGAGAAAAACAAGAGCTGGAGGATTCAGACTCCCTGATTTCAGTCTATACTACAAAGCTGTAGTAATCAATGTGGTATGGAACTAACACAGAAACAGGAATATAGAGCAACGGAACATGACAGAAAACCTGGAGATAATCTCATGCCCAAATGGGTCCCCTAATCTATGACAAAGGAGGCAGCAATATTCCATGGAAAAAAGACAATCTCTTTTACAAGTGATGGTGGAAAATCTTGACAGCTAAAGGTAAAAGAATGAAATTAGGAAACTTCCACATCGTTGTTCTGTGGCCACGTCGTGTCTGACACTTTGTGAAGCCGTGGGTGTGGAGCTGTCCTCCACTATCTCCCGGAGTGTGCCCAGGTTCATATCCACTGCATCGGTGATGCCATCCAACCATCTCATCCTTGTTTCTGGCTTTGCATTCTGCCTTCAGTCTTTCCCAGCATCAGGGTCTTTTCCAGGGAGTTTGCTTTTCGCATCAGGTGGACAAAGTTTTAGAGCTTCAGCTTCAGCAGTGGTCCTTCCAATGAGTATTTAGGGTCGATTGCCTTGAAGATTGACTGGTTTGGTCTCCTTGCTGTCCAAGGGATTCTCAAGAGTCTTCTCCAGCCCCACAGTTCAAAAGCATCTGTTCTTTGGCGTTCCGCCTCCACTGTGGTTCATCTCTCACAACCATATATGACTACTAGAAAGAACGTAGCCTCGACTCTACGAACCTTTGTCAGCAACATGATAGCTTTGCTTTTTACACACTGTTTAGGTGTATCATAGCTTTCCTGCCAATAAGCATTTGTTTTCTAATTTCATGGCTGCAGTCACCATCTGCAGCGATTTTAGAGCCCAGGAAGAGGAAATCTGGCACAGCTTTCCCGTTTCCCCTTTCTAGTTGCCATGAAGTGATGGAAACGGATATTGTGATCTGCGTTTTTATACTGAGTTTTATGCCTGATTTTGCACTGTCCTCCTTCACCCTCATCAAAAGATTCTTTAGTCCCTCTTCATTTTCTATCATTAGAGTGGTATGCATATGCATATTGTAGATGGTTGACATTTCTCCCATCAATCATGATTCCAGGTGTAACTCATCCAGCCTGGCATTTCTCATGATGTGCTATGTGCTTAAGTTAAATAAACAAGGTGACAATCAACAGCCTTGTCATCCTTTCTCAATCCTGAACCAGTCACTTTTTCCATACGTTGTTCTAATGCTTGGTTCTTGACCTGCCCACAGGTCTCTCAGGATCCAGGTAAAAGATGGTCCTGTATTCCCATCTCTTTAAGGGTTTCTCACAATTTGTTATGATCCACACAATCAAAGACTGTATAGAGTCGTCAGTGAAAAAGAAGTAGAGGTTTTTCTGGAATTAACTTGCTATTTCTCTCATCCAGCAAATGGTGACAACTTGAGCTCTTGCTCCTCTGCTGTTTCTAAAGCTACCTGAAGATCTGGAATTTCTCAGTTCACGTAATGCTGAAGCCTAGCATGAAGGATTTTGAGCATAAATTTTTAGCATGGGAGGCCAGCACTATTATATGGTGGCTTGAATGTTCTTTAGTCCTACTCTTCTTGGGAATTGGGGAAAGGATTTACTTTTTCCAGGCCTGTGGCCATTGTTAGGTTTTCGAGATTTGCTGACATCTTGAGTGCAGCACAGGTCATAGCAAAAACCCTCCTCCAACAACACAAGAGAAGACTCTACACATGGAGATCACCAGATGGTCAACACTGACATCAGATTGATTATATTCTTTGCAGCCAAAGATGGAGGAGCTCTATACATTCAGCAAAACAAACAAACAAACAAAATAATGGGGGAGGACTGTGGCTCAGATCATGAACTCCTTATTGCCAAATTTAGACTTAAATTGAAAAAAGTAGGGAAAGCCACTAGACCATTCATGTATGACCTAAATCAAATCCCTTATAATTATACAGTGGAATTGACAAATAGATTTAAGAGACTAGATCTGATAGACAGAGTGCCTGATGAACTATGGACAGAGGTATGTGACGCTGTACAGGAGACAGGGATCAAGACCATCCCCACTGAAAAGAAGTGCACAAAAGCAAAATAGCTTTCTGAGGAGGCCTGAAAAATAGCTGCGGAAAGAAGAGAAGCAAAATGCAAAGGAGAAAAGGAAAGATATTCGCATCTGAATGCAGAGTTCCAAACAAGAGCAAGGTGATATAAGAAACCCTTCCTCAGTGATCAATGCAAAGACACAGAGGAAAACATCAGAATGGGAAAGATTAGCAATCTGTTCAAGAAAATTAGAGATACCAAGGGAACTTTTCATGCAAAGATGGTCTCGATAAAGGACAAAAATGGTATGAACCTGACAGAAGCAGAAGATATTAAGTAGAGGTGGCAAGAATACACAGAAAAACTGTACAAGGAAGATCTTCACGCCCCAGATGATCACAATGGTGCAATCACTCACTACAACCAAACATCCTGGAATGTGAAGTCAAGTGGGCCTTAAAAGCCTCACTACGTATAAAGCTAGTGGAGGTGATAGAATTCCAGTTGAGCTATTGCAAATCCTCAGAGATGATGCTGTGAAAGTGCTGCACTTGTTATGCCAGCAAATCTGAAAAACTTAGCAGTGGCCACAGGATTGGAAAGGGTCGGTTTTCATTCCCATGTCACAGAAATGCAATGCCAAAGAATGCTTAAAAACCGTATAATTGCACTCATTTCACACACTTGTAAAGTAATGCTCAAAATTCTCCAAGCCAGGCTTCAGCAATACGTGAACTGTGAACTTCCAGAGGTTCATGCTGGTTTTAGAAAAGGCAGAGGAACCAGAGATCAAATTGCCAACATCCGCTGGATCATCGAAAATGCAAGAGAGTTCCAGAAAAACATCGATCTGCTCTATTGACTATGTCAAAGCTTTTGACTGTGTGGATCAAAATAAACTGTGGACAATTCTGAAAGAGATGGGAATGCAAGACCATCTGAAGTTTCTCTTGAGAAACCTGTATGCAAGTCAGGAAGCAAGAGTTAGAACTGGACATGGAACAACTGACTGCTTCCAAAAAGGAAGAGGAGAACGTCAAGGTTGTATATTGTCACCCTGCTTATCAAACTTATATGCAGAGTACATCATGAGAAACGTTGGGCTGGAAGAAACTCAAGCTGGAATCAAGATTGCCATGAGAAATAGTGATAATCTCAGATACACAGACCACACCACCCTTGGCAGAAAGTGAAGAAGAACTCAAGAGCCTCTTGATGAAAGTGAAAGAGGAGAGTGAAAAAGCTGGGTTAAAGCTCAACGTTCAGACAACTAAGATCATACATCTGCTCCCATCTCTTCATGGGAAATAGATGGGGAAACAGTGGAAACAGTGAAAGACTTTAATTTTGGGGGCTCCAAAATCACTGCTGATGGTGATTTCAGCCATGAAATTAAAAGACACTTGTTCTTTGGAAGGAAGGTTATGACCAACTTAGATAGCATATTTAGAAGCAGAGACATTACTTTGCCAACAAAGGCCCATCTAGTCAAGGCTATGGTTTTTCCAGTGGTCATATATGGATGTGAGAGTTGAATGGTGAAGAAAGCTGAGCACCGAGGAATTGATACTTTTGAACTGTGGTGTTGGAGAAGACTCTTGAGAGTCCCTTGGACTGCAAGGAGATCCAACCTGTCCATCCTAAAGGAGATCAGTCCCGGGTGTTCATTGGAAGAACTGATGTTCAAGCTGAAACTCCAGTACTTAGGCCACCTCATGCGAAGAGTTGATTCATTGGAAAATACCCCAATGCTGGGAAGGATTGGGGGCAGGAGGAGAAGGGGATGACAGAGGATGAGATGGTTGGATGGCATCACCGACTCAATGAACATAGGTTTGGGTGAACTTCGGGAGTTGGTGATGGACAGGGAGGCCTGGTGTGCTGCGATTCATGGGGCTGCAAAGAGTCGGACATGACTGAGCGACTGAACTCAACTGAATTGATCTGAGTGCAGCACCTTGATAGCATCGTCTTTTAGGACTCTAAGTAGCTCTGCTGGAACTCCATCACCTCACTTGGTTTCACACTCCTGAATGGCGGGCTCTGGGCGAATGGTCACACCATCGTGCTTATCTGAGTCGTTTAGGCCTGTTTTTCTACACTTCTGTAGATTCTTTTCATCTCATCTTGATCTCTTCTACTTATTTTCGGTCTTTGCTGTTGCTGTCCTTTATCATGGCCATCTTTGGATGAAATGTTCTTTTGATATCTCCAGTTTTCTTGAAGAGATCTCTAGTCTTTCCTTTCTATTGTTTTCTTCTATTTCTTTGCATTGTTTATTGAAGAAGCCCTGTTTGTCTCTCTTTGTTATTCTCTGGAACTCTGCGCTCAGTTGGGGTACCTTTGCCTTTTCCGCATGTTTTTTGCTTCTCTCCTTTCCACAGCAACGTGTAAACCCTCCTCAGACAGTCACTGTGCCTTCATGCTTTTATTTTTCGTCAGGATGGTTTGCTCACTGTTCAATATTTTGGACCTCCTACCACAGTACTTGAGACACTCTCTTTACTAGATATAAACCCTTGAAACTATTTGTTACCTCCACTGCATATTCAGAGGGGATTTGATTCAATTTGTACCTGGCTGGCCTAGTCGTTCTCCCCTCTGCACCCCACCCCAACTCCTCCCCGTTTAGTTTAAGCCTGCATTTTGCCATGAGAAGATGATGATCTGATGACGATCCACAGGTCTTGTTTTTGCTGACGGTATGCAGCTTTTCCCACTTGATTGCTACCAAGAAGATGATCAATCGGATATCGGCAGAGACCATTTGATGACATCCTTCTGTAAGGTCGTCTCTTCTGTTGTTGTAAAAGGATGATTGCTATGACCAGTGCAATTCATGACAGAATTTGATTAGTCCATGTCTTGCTTCATTTTTCACTCCAAGGTCAAACTTGCCTGTCACTCCAGGTACCTCTTGACTTCCTACTTTTGAAATCCAACCCCCTATAATGATAAGGATATCTTTCATTTGGTGTTAGCTCTACAAGGTCTTGTAAGTCTTCATAAGAACTGATTATTTCAGCTTCTTCAGCATCTGCATTTGTGGGATAGACTTTTATATCTCACGTAAAAAAACAATCTTGGCAGAGACCTAATCCATGAGATAAGGAACTTTTTATATTTCATTTAGGAAAATCTGGGTCGCGATTTTCCAAATGAGATATGCAGTTCTCTATATTTCATGAATGAAAGTCTAGGCACTGATTTTCCTACATGAAATATGGATTTCTCTACTTTCACATTTGAAACTCAAGGCACAGAGCACTTTCCCCTGAAATATGAAATTCTTGTATTTCACATGGAATTGGCAATAAATAAGGTCACGTTTTGTAACACAAAATATGGAATTTTTCATATTTCTCATCTGAAAACCTGTGTACTGACTTTACTTCCTGAACTACAGAATACTGTATATTTAACAATTGAAACACTTGGCATCGATTTTCCTAAAGAAATATGGAAATTTCTGTTTCATTCATAAAGTGATTTTCATGCTTGAGGTGTGAAACTCTCTGTATTTCACCCAAGAAAACTTGCATGAAGCTCTTCAGTATGAAATATGGAATTCTGTATATTTTGCATTTGCAAATCTGGGGACAGATTTTCTCATGTGAGATACAAAATGTCAGTTATTCACATGTGAATATTTGTGTCAGATTTTGACATACAAAATACGGGATTTTCCGTGATTTGCAAATTAACATCTGGGCCAGACAGTCAAATATAGAATGAGCTATATTTCATATATGAAAATCTGGTCACAGATTTCCCTATTGAAGTTTGGAATTCTCTGGATTTCATTTCTGAAAATCTGGGTGAAGACTGCCCTGCATGATATATGGAATAATCCATATTTCACACATGAAAATCTGGGTGCCAATATTTCTACATGAATTGCATAAATCTCTGAAGTAACAGTTGTATTTCTAGGTTTTGATTTTCCCATATGAAAAATGTGCATCTGTATATGTCACATATGAGACTGTGAAAGCAATTTTTTGGGGGCATGATATATGAAATACTCAGTATTTTATTTATGAACATCTGCATGTCTGTATTACTACATGAAGTTTTGAAATTCTGTGTATTTCTCATCAGAAAATCTGGGCATCCATTTTCCTATATTAAATATGAATTTCTCAAATTTTCCAACATCTACATCACAGCACAGTTTTCATTACATAAAATACGGACTTATTTATATTTCACATCTGAAAATCAGGGTGCATATTTTCCTGCATGAATGATGGCATTATCTCTGTTTCTCATGTGAAAATCTGGACACCAATTTCCTTTTTGCTGTTTGTTTGGTTGGTTTTTGCTAACAATAAATATTTTAATAGAAACAGATATATTGTTTCATTCAATAAAAATGTGAAAGATTATGTCTAAGTAGATGTAAAGACTGGAAGAAAATCTACTCCATCTTTTCAGTAGTCAAAAAACAAACAAACAAACAAACAAAAAAACCTGATGACTAGCCCAGACTGAAGGGACAGAATGGGACGAATGAAGTTCAGTTCACAGGACTTGTTAGCTCTAGAGCATTCTTTTTTTTTTTTTCTTTTTTACGAAAATCTAATTAGTTCATTTTCAGGTAACTTTTATTGTTTATTATAAATTTATTTATTTTAATTGGGCGCTAATTACTTTACAATATCTAAGTGGTTTTTCCACACATTGACATGAATCCGCCACAGGTGTACATGTGTTCCACATCCTGAAGCCCCTTCACACCTCCCTCCCCATCCCATCCATCTGGGTCCTCCCAGTGCACCAGCCCCGAACACCCTGTCTCATGCATCGAATCTGGTCTGTCATATGATACGATATGGCATATGATCTGGTTTGACATATGATAATATACATGTTTCAATGTCATTCTCCCAAATCATTCCACCCCTGTAATCTCCCACAGAGTCCAAAAGACTGTTCTATACATCTGTGTCTATTTTGCTGTCCCGCATATAGGGTTATCGTTAGCATCTTTCTAAGTTCCATATATATTTGTTAATATACTGTATTGGTGTTTTGCTTTCTGACTTACTTCACTCTGTATAATAGGCACCAGTTTAATCCACCTCGTTAGAAGGGATTCAAATGCATTTATTTTAATAGCTGAGTAATATTCCATTGTGTATATGTATCACAGCTTTCTTATCCATTCGTCTGCTGATGGCCATTTGGGTTGCTTCCGTGTCCTGGCTATTATAAACAGGCCTTCGATGAATATTGGGGTACACGTGTCTCTTTCAGTTCTGGCTTCCTCGGTGTATATGCGCAGCAGTGGGTTTGCTGGGTTGTATGGCAGAACCTCCACACTGTTCTCCATAGTGCCTGTACTAGTTTGCATTCCCACCGAGAGTGTAAGAGGGTTCCTTTGTCTCCGTACCCTCTCGAGCATTTATTGTTTGTAGATTATTGGATGGCAGGCATTCTGACCAGTGTGAGATGGTACCTCGTTGTGGTTTTGATTTGCATTTCTCTGCTAATGAGTGATGTTGAGCATCTTTTCATGTGTTTGTTAGCCATCTGTATGTCTTCTTTGGAGAAATGTCTGTTTAGTTCTTTGGCCCAATTTTTGATTGGTTCACTTACTTTTCTGGACTTGAGCTGCAGGTGTTGCTTGTATACTTTTGAGATTAACTCTTTGTCAGTTGCTTCATTTGCTATTAGTTTCTCCCATTCTGAAGGTAGGCTTTTCCCCTTGCTTCTAGTCTCTGTGGTTGTACAAAAGCTTTTAAGTTTCATTAGCTCCCATTTGTTTATTTTTGCTTTTATTTCCACTACTCTGGGAGGTGGGTCATAGAGCATTCTGCTGTGATTTGTGTCGGAAAGTGTTTTGTCTATGTTTTCCTCTAGGGCTTTTATAGTTTGTGGTCTTACGTTCAGATCTTCAATCCATTTTGAGTTTATTTTTGTGTACGGTGTTAGAAAGTGTTCTAGTTTCATTCTTTTACAAGTGGTTGACCAGTTTTCCCAGCTCCACATGTTAAAGAAATTGTCTTTTCTCCGTTTTATTTTCTTGCCTCCTTTGCCAAAGATAAGGTGTCCATAGGTACATGAATTTATCTCTGGGCTTGCTATTGTGTTCCATTGATCTATGTTTCTGTCTCCACGCCAGTACCATACTGTCTTGATGACTGTTGCTTTGTAGTATAGCCTGAAGTCAGGCAGGTTGATTACTCCTATTCCATTCTTCTTTCTCAAGATTTCTTTGGCTATTTGAGGTTTTTTATATTTCCATACAAATTGTGAAATTATTTTTTCTAGCTCTGAAAAATACCGCTGGTAGCTTGATAGGGATTACATTGAATCTATAGATTGCTTTGGGTAGTATACTCGTTTTCACTATATTGATTCTTCTGATCCATGAACATGGTATATTTCTCCATCTATTTGTGTCTTGTTTGATTTCTTTCATCAGTGTTTTATAGTTTTCTATATGTATCTCCTTTGTCTCTTTAGGTAGATTGAGGTTTTTAAAGGCATAAGCCACACTTCTTGCATGGCTCTGCAATAAAACATACTCTGCTTTAAACTCTAATGTTTCGATATTGCTTGGCCCAAGGTTGCTGGGTACAGGGGTATTTAGTTACAGTAACACCTTATCTCTCAAGTCTGTGGAGGTTAACAGAATCTCTTGAGAGAATGTCTCATTTCAAAACCACATACACTCATAAAAGGATGACCAGTTTTTTCTTGTGTGTGAAGCAAATTAACAGGCACTGAGAGCTCTCCTAGTTACCAGGTGAATTTAGGACAAAGTGTGACAAAGGTTTTCATCAGGTCTTACTTGAGGACTACTCATTATTTTGGAAACTTTGTCATGAACTGATTTGCTAGGATATATAGAGAGAGTATATCTTTTATCTTTTCTATCGTTTAGTAGTTTGCTTCTCATGTGTGTCACATTATGTTTTAATATGTGCATACATTTTCATACTGTAAAATATGGGGAATTTCATTCTCAATTTGGAAAGTGTGTGGTGAGATATTCACAGATGAAATGCAGAGAATTCTGTATTTCATTCAGGAAATCTACATGCATGTATTCAGATGTGAAATACCAAGTTCCATGCTTCACGTAGAACACTTTTGCCCTCATGTCAAAATGTGATACACACATGGAATTCTCTCTGTTGAGAGAAATTTATACAGAGATGCTAAGGATAGTGCCCCACCAAGGGCCACGGCTCTCCATTGTCAGAGGAATTGAAGTCTGCCCATTTACTGTACAGAGGCCCTTTCACAGTGATTCTGTTCTCACCCAGCCTCCAGGTGAGAACACAGCCCAGCCTACCCCATCAGCCCAGGCCTGTGGGACTAGGAGGGGTAAGAGGATCAACCCAAGACACCCTTTTAAGGAGTGATGTTTCAAACTGACAAACTCTGCATGTAGCAGGTGCTTCTGCTACAGTGCTACCAGTCTCCCAAACCTTACAGAAAAGGGCAAGCTGTGCTCAGATGCCTGGTCATGTCGAGGATAGAATGGTCCTGCACTTGAGAAGGACAGAAAACCCTTTGTAGCTGGGTGTCCTAGGGGCTGTGCAGAGCCCCTCTTCTGTGCCTGGGAATCTGGCCCGCTTCATTTTTCTGCTCCTTCGTATCCTCCCTGACTGCGCCCAGGTGCTTCGTTTCTGCCTCTCCTTTCTGATCAGGCATCCATGTTTACATTTACATGCCTGTTTACACTTCCAGCTTGCTCTGTCGGTGAGGCCCCTGGGCTTTTTTCCGTGGTGTCAGTGCTTCTGCTGCCCTATGATCTTTCTACCTTACACAAGCTCTTTCACGTTTTCAGTGTCCATTCTTCCATCCCCCAGCCAGACCAGCTCAGACAGCTCACACACACATTTGTGTCAGCACATGTGTGTGCATGCTCTCCCACCCACCTACCCCCCCACACAAACAATCCTGAAAAGAAACTTGCACAGATGTGCCGCTAATTGTTTACTTGTCCAGTATAATGAACTTTGGTAAACACCCCTCTTTTCTTGGCCCGGTTATTATTATTTTTTTCACTCACTAGTTGATCAAATCAGCGTCCTCTTCTACTTCTATGATACATCCTGGAAGGTGAATGGGATTTGCTCATGAGGGGGCTGACTTACAAAGAGGTTGGCAGGGTTGGAAGTCCTCACTGTGGATGGTTGAGTGACGTGTGCCTGTGTTCTCTACTCCCATCACAACAGACTGGTTCACAGTGCCAATCATGGTGGCATGATTCCATTCCCTGTGCTTTCCTTCCAGAAAAAGCACAGAAATAGCAAGGGGCTTTGAACTTGAAATTGATCATGCACCCCCTTTGCCCAGGCTATAGCAGGTCACTGAGGACAAGAATTCTTTAACAAATTCCTATTCACAGAAAGGCAAGTCCCAACTCTTACTGCCTGAGTGATGCTTCACTTAAAATCATGAAGAAATTCTGCATGGGTAATGCCAGGTTAACGATCACTGCAAGAAGTGGTAATAGTCAATGTCCTTCTTTCCTGCAGCAGTGTTTATAGAACACTTAACAAGTTAACCCCAAATCTCTCCTGACAGATCAAAAATTTTCTGACAGATGCATTCCTGCAACATCTTTGCCCTTTGTGATCCTAATTAATATTCTCATTTCAACGAGTGATATTCTTGCCCCATGGGCATTTCTGTAAGTGTGTGGGCATTGCTGTTTCCAAACGGGGGTCACTGTTAACTATTCCTGTGATAAAGCATTTCTTGCTGTTCACAAATATCGTGTATCTCTTAAAAAAAAGTCACAAGTCAAGATGTTGGAAACATTTGATCCAGGAATGAAAGAAATCATCCAATTCACACACAATCTGACAAAGACACACAAACTTAAAAAACAAAAGTGAATACAAGCAACACAATTCACGTATGTTGAATAGGGCCGTGCAAGAACTGACACAGCTATTGCAGCAGAGCTGTGTATAATGGCACAGGCATGGATGTCATATCAAAGAAGACAGGAGGCATAGGCAGACCCAGAGGAAGAAACATCAACTCACATTCAAGGGCAGGCACAACAGAGACACCCAATCTTCATTCTAAACAGAGGAAAACATGAACACATCCAGGGAACAGGAAACAAATGCAGCTCAGGGTGATTGAGCCAGAATGCTCAAGAAATCATCAGTAACCCGCCAAGTCTCACACGCATTGATATTCAGTGGAAGAAAACCTTACACAACACGTCCAAGTGTGCAGTCAAATCTAATAGCACCTAGATCTTAGGGCCCAAGTGAAAGCCCGAAAGACACTGGGACACATGTCATGGCAAGTTTCCAGAGAATGACCATCAAGTCAACGATGCACAGTTCAGTTTTACTAACCGATCCATGACTATCTCTGCACTCTTCACTTCAGGACAGGTTAGAGCTAAAGCCACCCCTGGTACTGAATCACTGGTACTGAAGACAGGTGATATTAGGCGTTGGGGCACCCTGTCCTTAACTCTTCTTGTCTTTAAGTTCTTTGCAGTGCCTTACTAAAACTTCTGAATGTGGATAACTAGAATGAGCCCAGTCTAAGGTCCCCAAACACATGCACCAATATGCCATCCCACACCCACAGCAGAGTTATTACACATTAGTTTCTGCTTTGTGTTGTTTTGTTTTGAACTGGTGCTGAGAAACACAGGTACCAGCCTGCCGGAGCCCCAAGGATTCTTTGAAGATTACAGATTAAGAAAGTAAGAAGACATGTTTCCATTGTTTGCTGGGCTGCTTGTACAGAAAGCACCCAGAGAAGGCCAAGCCTTGCCTTCTGGAACTGTAGATGCTCCTCTGCAGAAGGGGCATACTGGGGTGCAGATAGTCAAATGCAAAAGTTGGCCCTGAGCAGGAGATCTCATTCAGTGCACCTTGAAGGGGGCATCCATGAACCCATGAACTTTGACGTTCATTCTTTACCCTTTGCCCTCAAAAGAGATGCTGCTGTCGGGAGACAATTTTTGGAGTGAGAACTCCATGTGAGACAGAAATATCACCCTCAGGCAAGCGCACATTGGAGCCATTGTATCTGGGGCGAGTGGGCAAACGTTGACCTCTCCCTACTCCCTTTGTGCCAGTCTGTCCTTTGCCCAATCCAGAGGTGGACATGATTCTGAAAAGCAGCCATCTACTTGGAAAGGGCCACCCTAAGTTCTGACCAGTCCCTCAGTGAGCTCTGTATTCTCCAGGTGTTCCCATTGGCCCTTGGCCCGCAGAGTAGCGACAAAGCCCCAGAAGAATGTCCCTTGTGGTTTTATACAGTCTGTGCTGAGCCATTCAGCAAGGAAGAGACACTGTCACCAGAGGGTTCGTGAGAAAAATGTTATTTCTACACCTAGTCCTGACAGAGGGCCTTGGGCACAGAGCTTAAGCCTTCCTGGAAAAAAGGAGATTAACCGCTGAGCCATCATGGGACACAGAGTGCACGGCTCGGTAGGCTGGACCTTGCCTGTTTAACATCCCCATTCCCCTGACTTCTGCCCCTGCAGACTTTGTACCTAAACTGAGTTCCTGGAAAAAAGAACAGAGTTCACATGAGCTCAAACATATATGATGGGATCTGGTTTTGTTTGTCTGTCTGTTTCCTGGCGATTTATCTTTTCCCCTGGTCACTTTTGCCAGAAACTAATATCCTGACTGCCTTCCCACCCCCTCACTTTCACCCTGGGCCACAGCCCCTCCATATACTTTATGCCCCCATCCCCTAAGATGTTACCTGGAACCCTAGCTCTGGGAAGCTGACTCTCAGCAAAGCTGAACCGTGCAGTCATATACACAAGAAGGCTATGTGGTTCATAGTGAGTTGAATGTTAAGGCTTTTTCCTTGTCCTGTACTCTTAAAATGCCTGATGATATCCAGCAGTGATGATACCTGGGACACCACCTTCCAATAAAGTTGTGTTCCATTATTTTAATCTCTGGCCCTTGTTCACCAGACCCTTTCCATGAACATCCACATTTCCCTTGTGAAGTTGCCAGACCCACAGTTAATGGCCCCTGCTCTTCCTTTTCCTTCCTCCCCAACCCCGCCCCACAGGAAGAACTGTGTCCCCTGACACAACCCCAACATATGGCTTAACCCCCTCTACAACTCTCCATGGTCTGGTAATTCCCACGCCTTAAACTGAGACCCTACATGGAGTTGAAGTATTTGTCTTGAGGACCAGGCCAAACAATACACAGACACATACGGTTGATGCTTTCTATTTATCCTTCGGAATTATTTCATGTTTACTTGTTTCTCCCTCTCGATCTATTTCACCACCAGACCACTCTTCATTACTTTCCTGTCCGAGAGAACTAGCTGGCCATTGATCTTCATGTGAAGCACCTTCTTAGATTTTCTATTTTAGGTAAAGGGGGACACTCCATCATAAGCTTCTCAAAATCGGGGGTTTCCTTTCAAAACAGACAGAGACACAGACACAGATATGTCAACCTATCCTCTCTCAACAACACTAAAGACAGCTTTAATCTTTCAAGTCAGTTCCCAGGAGAGAGAGTCTGTGAACTTTTACATTTCCTCTCTCAGTTCAGTTCAGTCGCATAGTCGTGTCTGACTCTTTGCGACCCCATGAATTGTAGCACACCAGGCCTCTCTGTCCACCACCAACTCCAGGAGTCTACTCAAACCAATGTCCATCAAGTCAGCGATGCCATCCAACCACCTCATCCTCGGTCGTCCACTTCTCCTCCTGCCGCCAATCCTACCCAGCACTAGGGTCTTTTCCAATGAGTAAACTCTTCACATGAAGTGGCCAAAGTATTGGAGTTTCAGCTTCAACATCAATCCTTCCAATGAACACCCAGGACTGATTTCCCATAGGATGGATTGATTGGATCTCCTTGCAGTCCTAGGGACTCTCAAGAGTCTTCTCCAACAACACACTTCAAAAGCATCAATTCTTCAGCTCTCAGCTTTCTTCACCATCCAACTCTCACATCCATACATGACCATTGAAAAAAACCATAGCCTTGTCTAGATGGACTTTTGTTGGCAAAGTAATGTCTCTGCTTTTAAATATGCTATCTAGGTTGGCCATAACCTTCCTTCCAAGGAGTAAGTGTCTTTTAATTTCATGGCTGCAGTCATCATCAGCCGTGATTTTGGACCCCCCAAAAATAAAGTCTGACACTGTTTCCACTGTTTCCCCATCTATTTCCCATGAAGTGATGGGGCCAGATGCCATGATCTTAGTTTTCTGAACATTGAGCTTTAAGCCAACTTTTTCACTCTCCTCTTTCACTTTCATCAAGAGGCTCTTTACTTTTTCTTCACTTTCTTTTTTTTTTTAATAAATTTATTTATTTTAGTTGGGGTCTAATTACTTTACAATATTGTAATAGTTTTTGCCATACATTGACATGAATCAGCCATGGGTTTAGGGTGGTGTCATCCGCATATCTGAGGTTATTGATATTTCTCCCAGCAATCTTGAGTCCAGCTTGTGTTTCTTCCAGCCCAGCGTTTCTCATGATGTACTCTGTGTATAGAGTTAAATAGGCAGGGTGACAACATACAGCCTTGACATACTCCTTTTCCTATTTGGAACCAGGCTGTTGTTCCATGTCCAGTTCGAACTGTTGCTTCCTTACCTGCATACAGGTTTTTAAGCCACGTACCCCATTCTTCACCGTACAACTATTTACAAGAACTAGGACATGCAAGCAACCTATATGTCCATCGGCAGATGAAGGGTTAAGGGAGTTGGGGTACATATACACAATGGTATGTTACTCAGCTCTTAAAAGAAATGCATTGAACTCAGTCCTAATGAGTTGGAATGAATATGGAGCCTATTAAACAGAGTGAAGTAAGTCAGAAAGAAAAAAACAAATACTGCATGTTAACACAAATATATGGAGTTTAGGACCACGTAGATCGTACTGGACATCCAACATGCAGGACAGCAAATAAGACACAGACATGTAAGAACAGACTTTGGACTCCGTGGTGGAACGTGAGGCTGGGTTAATTTGAGAAAATAGCCCTGAAACATTTATATTACCTTATGCAAAATAGATGATCAGGGCAAATTTGATGCGTGAAGCAAGGCAACCAAAGTCATGTTGTGGGACAACCCACAAAGACATGTAGGGGAGGGCGGTGGGTGGTGGGTTCAGCATTTGGGGGGACACGTGTATATCTGTGGGTGATTCGTGTTGGCCAATGTATGGCAAAAACCGTCATGGTTTTATAAAGTAATCATCCTCCAGGTAAAATAAATAAGTTAAAAGACTATTCTCCATAATCCTGCACAGTGGTCAGTATTCTCAGAATGAGAGTGGCAGGTGAAAAAGATGTAAAAGAAAACAAAACCAGAAACAAGTGTGATGATCAAAACGGAATCAAATGATGGTCAGTGGGGAACAGCCTACCAGAAAGAAGGCTCACAGACCTTTGTAGAAAGGGGACTTCAATAGTAGGTGGGCCCCAATTTAAGAGGAGCCTGAGGGTAGCCTTGTTGGCCATGGAATGCCAGTTCAGAGATGTTCAGCTGAGTCAGATATAAATTGGAGTGACATTGCCCTGACCAGAACACTTCATCTACCTCAAGCTTCTCTACTTAGAACCTGTTTTTCACTACAGTTGTCTACTCCTGCTGTCTCTTGCAGATTCCCTCGTTCCTTGGTGTTACACTGCATTCCACGGACTCTCACTTTCTCCACAAGTGAAATAAATGACCCAAGTTTCTGGGAAACACTTATGCCAGTGCTCGATCCCTGGGCTCCTCACCTCTCGTCCTCCCAGTACCTCTCGTGGAAGAGCCTTCCTCCTCATATAGTACCGCACTGGATTGGGCCACAGATCCTTTATGACGCTTTGTCAGGGCAATGAGGGAGGTCAGCACAGGACTGGCCAGACCCTGAGCCCTTCCGTGCACCTCCAAGAACCCCAACATACATCATCAGTTCTGGCCCAGTGGCCGTGTGGGGCCCTATCTCAGCAATCCGGTCAGATCCTGTGAAATTGTGGTCCAAGAACCAGTTGAAAAAGTTAACGCTGCTGTCGTGGTGCCTGCGGCTGTATGCCTTACGTTCAAATCCCTGGTTCCAGTGAATTAGGGTGGAATGAGATGCTCGATATCCTGCAGGAAAAGGAGTATGGGAGAAAGACCTAAATCACTTTCCAATTCAACCTACACTTTTCTGCCCCCACTCCCCAAATCCAAGGACCTGCCTCTTACCAGTGACATTAATGAGATAGTCCTTAACAAGCACTTCATTCTGGAAATACCTATTCTTCCAGAAGGACAATGTGATGTTGCAGTGATGAGTGGGATTCCTGAGTTCTTCCACCTGCCAGGACAAAGTGTGGGGAGTGGTGTAGGGGTGGGTGGGTATGACACATCTTTACAGAAGAGCTGTCCTTTCCTGTTTCCAGGGGTAATTCATGCCCTCTCCCCTCCCCAGTCACCTTCCCTCCACAATTATCAGTGTCTCCTGCATGACCTTCAAGTTGGTGATGAAGTGAAGCATGTCTTCATCTTGGTCAGCCATCATAGCTGACATTTGGGGGTGGTTCATAAACTGCTTTAGGTCAAGGAGCCTCTAGATGCTAGAGGAAAAAAGTGCTGGAAGGACAAATCTAGCCTAAAGAGTAAAATGGCACTATCTGACTTCAACTTGCGATGAGTTAACTCCTCACATTTCTGTTAACGTAGACTGTATGAAGGCATGACAAGCCCCAAGGCTGTACCTATGAATGCACTACCAGAGGAGGTTCTGTTCCTAACAGGAAAGGCCCTAAGCTCCATCTCAGCCTCCTAAAACATAGGTTACTTCTGGAAAACAGGCACTCCTATGTGCATGAGCATTTACACAACCGAACCTCACCCCCAAATTCACTCAGCTTTTCAGAGAAGACCTGGATCCCAGACAAGCCTTTCCTCTGAAGAGTCCCTGGTGCTAATGACAATTCTGATTGGGACCTCTGCAAGTAAAGCCCAAGTAGCAATTTGTGCTAATCAGAACAGCAAGGACATCATACCGAATATCAGGAACAGATACACAGAACGGTAACCAATACCCAGCATCCAAAAAATACATTTTGTACCAGAACTGCCAGATCTCTAAACCGCTTCTGCAATTACCCAGGTTAAAAAAAAAAAAAAAAAAACCTTCACAAGCACCACACCAAGGGATACAACTTCGACCCAGAATTCACGGATTCCCTGGATGATGGCACTTCTGTGTTCTAGACTCAGCTTCCACCTCTGGCAGTTGTTGTGCGAGCGTGGGCCCTTTGGGCTTTCTTATTCACGGAATCCAGCTCCACCTGCAGGGCCTTCAGGGCCTCCAGTGCGGGCTGGTCCCTGGGGGCTCTGGGGCTTGGATGTTCCTGGCCCTGTTCCTGCGAGGACACCTGTTCCTGCTCCTCGTAGGCCACCACCTCCACCTCCTCCATGACGTCTAACACCAGCAGCTGGAACTCCTGCCCGAATCCCGCCAACTCTCCCTCCTCCAGGGCCGCACCTTCCTCTACCGCCTCCACCCAGAAGAGGGCGGCCTCCTCGCCTGGTGCACTACCTGCGGCCTGCATTGCCTCTGCCGCCCCCACCGTGCTGGTAGGTCCCAGGGTCCCTCCCTCGTGAAGACCCGGGCACACAACTAAGACCCAGGATCCTGGGGTGCTGCCGCATTTCTCTGGCCCTGTCTCACTCTCCATGGTGTTCTGGCCATAGCCCAGAACCACGAAGAAGCTGGACGTGAGAGCACAGCCGGCAGCCAGCAAAGCCCGCCCACCGGTGGCAGGCTACGTGGCACAACCAACTGGTTACTTGCCCACAGCCAATGAGCAGGGAAAGGGAGACAGCCATGCGCAGAACCGTGTGCCACCACGCATGGGTAATATGCTGGCGGGAAGGACCTGAACTCTATACCCTGACCTCCAGACCTCATCACAGAACCAATCTAATGGAGTCAAAAGGCGTTCGCTCACGGGACACACCCCTTGGAATTCTGGGCACGCAGGGGCCCAACTTGGCTCAGTGCACAGTGCGCCGGTCCACACAAGCCATTTGCCTGACCAACAGTGTAGATGTGCCAGACCAGCGACTGGGCGAGCCAGGCCAGCTGGAGTCGAAGGCAAGGAATCTGAAGGTGACACTGCAGCCACCGTCAAGCTTGAAGTTGCCACTGGGGCAGCGGGCGACTCTGTGTGCTCAGGGATTCACACAGGTGACACAGGGTTTGTGGGTACATCAGGGACAGAGGTGCTCACCTTGGATCTAAACGGCAAGCCACGGGCAGAGCGTGGGTTTGGTGGGGGGTGGGGGTGGCAGGGGAGTCGCTATTACCGCTGACCTCACCAAAGTTCACCACCTGCAGAGTCCGTCCCTAACCATGTGCCTTAGGCTTGAGCAGTGTCAGGAATGTAGCCATCCTCTGAGGATGAAGCAGCACACTTTCCTCGGCTAGCTCTTCGGGCCCCACAACGCAGCCCCAAGCCAAACCACCCTGGAGCCCCTGGCCTGCTGTCTGTCAGCTCTTGGCCTTTCCCCTGGCCCAGAGATTAGAGCAGGCACCCCGGCGGCTAAGGATGTGCTCCTGTGGATGCACTTCCCAGAGAAGCAAAGCTCCTCCTGCAAGTGTTTCAAGTGGACCAAAATGCTCCTCCTGACCATTGCTTCCTCTCTTCCTCTCGGCCACATAGCTAACGTGGGCACACTGAACTTAAGTGCCTGGATAGATGCAACGCTCACACTCTGCCTCCTAGGATGTCTGGTGTTTCACACTGAGCACCTAACTTAGGCCACACACACACACACACACACACACACACACACACACACACACACACAGAGGAACAGGTGACACAAGCACAGACGTGTACACACATACGCGTAACGCACCGGGATACAAATGCAAACAGGTGTTTCAGAGACTGAAGAACCAATGGTTTACAGGAAATGCAAAGATTTCCTTATTTCTCATAGGGAAATGTTCATTCTGATCATCAGATGTGAAATATAGAGAAGTTCGAGTTTCACGAAGGAAAATTAGTGCCTAGATTTTGATGCAGTTAATAAAGAAAACTCCAGATTTCATGGTGGACAGTCATTCTTTTCTATATAAGAAATACAAAGAATTAAGTATTTCACGAAGAAACAGTGGTGCCCAGAATTTCTTTTATGAAACAGAATTCCAATTCCCTGTTGGTTCCCATATCTTAATTGCATACTTCATGTCAGTAAAATTTCATTGAGATTTTCACATAGGAAATGTATACAACTTCAGAGTTCAGGCAGCAAAGCATATGCTCAACTTTTCATATCTGAAATACCTGGAATTCCCCATTCATGTAGGAAAACGTGTGCACAGATATCCACATGTGAAACAGACAAGATTCCATATATGATGAAAAAATTATACAAGTAGATTTTCAAACATGAAGTACATATTTCCTATTTCATGTAGAAAAATCTGCACCCATGTTCTCACATGTGAGATAGAGAAAATTACATATTTCATACAGAAAAATCATCTTTCGGATTTTCCTCAGCACGAAGCAGGAATGCAAAGCAGTGCTCTGGAACAACCCAGAAAAATAGCGTAGGAGGGCATGTGGGAGAGGCTCCAGGATGGGCGGGACCCCGATATACTTATGGCTTATTAATGTTGATGCATGGCAGAAACCATCACGATATTGTATAGTAATTAACCTCCAGTTAACACTTAAGAAAATGTTACAGTTTGAGAAAAATGAAAGAACAAGGGGACTCGACTCTGCTCTGTGGTGACCTAAATGGGAAGGAAATGCAAAAATGAGGGGATATATGTACACTTAAAATGGATTCACTTGGACATACGTACTCAGAAACTAAAGCAACATTGTAATGCAACTATAGCCCGATGATAATTGTTTCAATCATATTACATGTCAAGTATAATTCCAGCAGTGAATAAATAAATGGTAGCCTCGTTTGCAATATATATCCATGGGGACATTATTCTAAGTTAAATATTTCAGTTAGAGGAAGATGAAATCTTTTACATCACATGACATTGTGAAGTTGAAATCCCTGCATTATAGAAACAGAGTAGAATGTGGTCCTCGGGCTACTGGAAATGGCCCGTGATGGTCCAAGTTACCAACTTTTAGTCACCGGTTGAATAAGCTCATCAAGGAAGATACTGTAATAGAGGCAGGATGGAAAATGGTGTTGCAGGCCTCAGCCCAAGACCTTCAGTGGAGTTAGAAACCCCAACACCACCCACAGAAAGCCTCTGAGCAGAGTGTAGTGAGCTATATTACAGCCTTCCCACAGAGCCCTCTAGGCCCTTGGGCCTTGGGATGGGGAATGAACTGTGGAGCTTGGGAACAGGCTGTGTCTTGCAGAGTCCCAGAGCCTTTGCTGAAGCCACTGACTGGTCTGGCCCAGGTTTCAAAGCAGTGGCCAACGTGTTCCATTCCCACCTCCACGACTGAATGGTTGTGGCAATCTGCATGGGTCACAGTCTACAGGACCAAGCTCTCCAACTGGGTAGACTGAGGAGGCTGAGGGTCAGCTACATAGTGGGTACCTGGCTCCCTCATTGAAGGTGGCTGGACAGTGTATGGGGGCCTTGGAAAGAGGAGGGCACAGAGAACTGAGAACTGCCTCTTCCACCTAGGACTGGGCACTTCTGGAAGTAACAAGAGTGGGTGCTAGATGAATGCTCCATGACTAGGATAACCGGCCTGCACAGGGAACCCCCACATCCCAACCAGTACCGTGGAGGGTGATTGTCAAGCTTGGGACCTATCCTTTCGGGAAATAGGGAATAGGGAATATTTGCTTCCCTCAAGGATTACAGGAACACAGTTAGCTGACCACCAGTTACTTCAAGAACACAAGATCTGACACCAGGAAATTTGCAAGAGCTAATCACATCCATCCCTCACCTTTCCTATACATAGCCTTTGCTGAACGCTTTGAGGGAGTTGTGTTTTTTTTTTTTTTTCTTTTTTCCATTGCCTTAGGCTTTTATTCTTTTTTAATACAAGCATTTAAAATTATGAACACTTCCAAACATGCATCTCATGAATTCTGGTACACTGTTTTTTTATTATTACTGAGTTAAAATATTTTCTAATTTTTCTTTTTATTTTTTACCTCTTTTTTAAAATTTATATCAATTGGAGGCTAATTACTTTACAATATTGTAGTGGCTTTTGCCATGCATTCACATGTAACAGCCCTGGGTGTACATGCGTTCCCCATCCCGACCCTCCCACCTCCCTCCCCATCCCATCCCTCAGAGTCATTCACCCCAGTACACCAGCCCTGACACCCTGTCTCATGCATCGAATCTGGACTCACGATCTATTTCACATACTATACATGTTTCAATGCTATTCTCTCAAATCATCCCACCCTCACCTTTTCCCACAGAGTCCAGCAGTCTGTTCTTTACATATGTGTCTCTTTTGCTGTCTAACATATAGGGTCATCATTACCATCTTTCTAAATTTCATATATTTGCATTAATATACTGTGTTGGTGTTTTATCTTTCTGGCTTACTTTGCTCTGTATAATAGGCTCCAGTTTCATCCACCTCATTAGAACTGATTCCAATGCATTCTTTTTAATGGCTGAGTAAAATTCCATTGTGTGTATGGATCAGAGCCTTCTTCTCTTTTTGTCTGCCAATGGACATCTAGGTTGTTTCCATGTGCTAGCTATTGTAAACACTGCTGTGAATAACATTGGGGTACATGAGTCTCTTTCGGTTCTGGTTTCCTCCATGTGTATGTCCAGCAGTGGGATTTCTGGGTCATATGGCCATTCTATTCACAGTTTTTTAAGGAATCTTCAGGTTTCCTTTTCACTGGGTGCTCTTGACCTTCGGGTGAGAAAGGAGCTGTAGTTGGGTGTCACCTAGGCTGTCTAACCAAAGCACTCCTTGCTGGGTTGCCCATTTGGTTAGGTCATTGAGTGACATGGATGAACTATGCAGTCCATACCTTTCTTGGGTTCTTCCAGGCAGCTAGTCTAGCTCCTCGATTTGTTATTGTCAATAAGGATGTACGGAGGACTTCCTATCCCCCCTGCACTGTGCAAAGATTGCCCTGGAAGGTTGAAAGTGTTACCAAACCCATTGTCCAGGGGAAGAAACTGAGGCTCAGAGAGGTAGTTCACCCATTCAGAGTCGCACAACTAATAGAAGCAGAGGAGTAGGATCTGAATTCACCTCCTTTGGGCTCCAGTACCCAAGCAAATGTGGTCATGCTTGTCATTCTTGGGTCCGACCTTTAGTTGCCAACTGCACCAGCCCTGAGATCCAGAAATCAAACCAGATTTGGTTTTTAGATTCTTTCCCTTTGAGCCCTGGCGGAGGTGGATATAGTTCACTCCTGATCTTGCTGGGCTGTTTGTGGCTCTTGCCCTTTTACGATTTTCTCTTCCATGATCCCACTCATGGTAACCATTGCTCTAGAACGAAGACAATACAGAGTTGATGGGGATTTCCTCTTTGCAAACTTGTAGGTAACAGATTATTTACCTACAGATGGATGACAGTCACTACTGGGAGAGGAAACATAAACAGGTTAAATGAAATTATTGTTAGAAATAGACTTTTCCCCATTTTTGCTTGTATATGCAGGAAACTCCTGTTGTTTGATCGGTTTTCCTTTTGTTTGAGACATGGAAATGGGTGCCTTTCCTCTGGAATCAGTTACAAGTAGAGAAACAGTAGAAGCACAATGGTGGTTGACTCTGTTTCCGCGCAGGGAGCCAGATGGGGGCTGGGCAGCTGGGTGACCTGGAGACAGTGCTCCCCCAACTGAAATGGGCCAGTAGTTCTCAGCCTCAGCCAGCCTTGAAGCCCTGTGACCCAGAATGGCCAGGTCTTCTGCTCTTTCAGGCAAGCCTAAAATCTTAATTTCTGTGTGAAACTTCCAGATTTCTGAATTGGCCAGCACATTCTAAGTTATAAGCAACAAATAACGAAAGATTGGAAAGCATTGGGTCAAATCATTGCTTCCTAAATAACACGTCTGCTCACCCCACGTGGCTCTTGGGCTGTGAGTTTGCGTTCCCTGCTTTAAGGCTTGGCTTATTTCTTTGAGTCCTGGACACAAAGAGTAAAAGACAAAATGCTTTGGGAATATGTGGGAAGAGCCGAAGTGGTGACTCAAGAACCCATGTCTCTGGCCTCGCCTCTCTGTCTTGGTTTTCTTTGTGTCCCAGGACAAGGGATTTCTCAGGCCCTCTTTTATTTCTAATCTGTAAAATGGAAGCACCAGCTGGAATCAAGATGGCTGGGAGAAATATCAATAACCTCAGGTATGCAGATGACACCACCCTTATGCCAGAAAGTGAGGAAGAACTAAAAAGCCTCTTGATGAAAGTGAAAGAGCAGAGTGAAAATGTTGGCTTAAAGCTCAACATTCAGAAAACTAAGGTCATGGTATCCGGTCACGTCACTTCATGGCAAATAAATGAGGAAACGATGGCTGACTTTATATTTCTGGGCTCCAAAATCACTGCAAATGCTGACTGCAGCCATGTCATTAAAAGACGCTTACTCCTTGGAAGGGAAGTTATGACGAAGCTAGACAGCATATTAAAAAGCAGAGACATTACTTTGTCAACAAAGGTCTGTCTAGTCAAGGTTATGGCTTTTCCAGTTGTCATGTGTGAATGTGAGAGTTGGACTATAAAGAAAGCTGAGAGTTGAAGAATTGATGCCTTTGAACTGTGGTGTTGGAGAAGACTCTTGAGAGTCCCTTGGACTGCAAGGAGATCCAAACAGTCCATTCTAAAGGAGATCAGTCCTGGGTGTTCATTGGAAGGACTGCTGTTGTAGCTGAAACTTTAATACTTTGGCCACCTGATACGAAGAGCTGACTCATTAGAAAAGACCCTACTGCTGGGAAAGATTGAGGGCAGGAGGAGAAGGGGACAACAGAGAACGAGATGGTTGGATGGCATCACTGACTCAACGGAGATGAGTTTGGGTGGACTCCGGGAGATGGTGGTGGACAGAGAGGCCTTGCGTGCTGCCGTTCATGTGGTCGCAAAGAGTCAGACAAGACTGAGCGACTGAACTCTACTGAACTGAAAATTGATCAGTTTTAACAAATCCTGTGTAGTGTTCCCTTCCATCCCTCCCATTCTATGTTTCCCAGTAGTTAACCTGTGCTGCCAAGATTGAGATCTGTATAAATTAGAATTCACGTGGTTTGGTCCGATGCCATTTTTGAATGTCAGTAACTGAAACACTCTTCAGGCAAGCTCAATTTGTCACCTCTATTCACCTGCAAGTTAAGTCTACTGCTAACGCCACCAGGCCAGTGTGACGCAATGTGATTTTTTTTTTTTTTTCAGCATTGAGCATGTTAAATATTTGTGGATTTCTGGTCCTGCTCCTTTATCTGTGAGTATGCTGCATCCTGTTTTCTTTCTTTTTTTTTTTTAATGTAGGCATAAATGAAATCTCAGAAGATGTTTATATGACTGTTGAACCCAGTGATTCCAGGGATACTGAGAAGTCAGATAGTAGCGGAAGTGACCCTATCAGTGAAGAGGAATAGAGGTCCAAGAATGAGCCAGAAGATGCTGAAAACACAGAGTTGTCTCAGATGGAAAAAGAGCCATCTGCTGTCAAAAAAAAAAAAAAAAAAGTCCAAATTGTTGAATCCAGTAGAGATGGAAGAGGAGCTGAAAGCACGTCACCAGCCAGTGAGAAAGTGGACTCAAGACCAGTCAAGGAGAAGATGAGGCACCAGCTTGAGAAGGACTTTTCAGACAAAGCAAAACCCTTTCCTCATCCCACAAAGGATAATCTGAAGGGAAAAGGTGAGACCGACTCCCCAAGAGTGCATTTGGGCCTGGATTCTGATTCAGAGAGCAGATTTGTCATAGATTTAAGAGAAGACCTTTCTGCGCTGGAGGGTCGAAAACCTAGGAAGGAAGCCAAAGAAACATCTCCCAAACAGGAGGGTAAGTGACTGTATCAGTTTCTGGTTTCTTGATTTGGTTTTTGAATGTCACATTGCCATTTATAGCAGCACATGTCATGTCACATGATGCTCAGACATCATGAAGTGTGCACAACAAAGCTTAGGTTAGCTCCAAGTCATCTAGCTAGTTACTGAGCAGGACAAGGACTTGAGCTGGGCCTGCCTACCTTTAACCTTCTTGATACCCAATGTGGTTGATTTTGAGCACAGGAGAAGAAGTCTCTTAGAAAGTAATAGTTGCTTCCAGCAGTCAGGTCATTTTGAACCTAAGCAGTTTCCTTTCCAATATGTTCACTTACATGTCTCAAGTGGTTATCGATGCTAAGACATTGGACAGGTCTGAAATTGATAAAAGCATTCAGGTCAAACACCTTGATAAGTTTATTCTCCCTTACCTCCCCTCACACTGCCCAGGCATCTCAAAATACATTTTCTTACTAGAGTATAAGGTTTTCTGGGTGAGCGGCACCAGACTGCTGAGTTCTTCTTCAGGCCTGTAGAAATCCAAGGGGCATTGTATGATGCACACATGAGCCCGTTTTCTGCCATATTTGCATTTAGCTGACATGGGCCCCAGGCCTCTCAACCTTGGCGCTATTGACATTTTATGCTGGACAGTTCTTTGTCCTGTTTATTCAAGGATGCTTAGCAGTATCCCTGGCCTTTACAAACTGGATGTCAGTAGCATCTACCCAGTGGAGGACTTCAAAAGTGTCTAGACAAAGCTCAATCTCACCTAGTTGTGAACTGCTGCCTGAGTCTTCGCAGTTCTCCCTTTACTGCTGTTGGGGACTGAAAGAGCAGTGGCTTCTTTCAAACTTGCCACACCCCAGGCATGTTGGCAAAGCCTGCAGTGGAACATCAGTTCAGTTCAGTTCAGTTCAGTCGCTCATTCGAGTCTGACTCTTTACGACCCCATGAATTGCAGTACGCCAGGCCTCTCTGTCCATCATCAACTCCCGGAGTCTATCCAAACCCATGTCCATCGAGTCGGTAATGCCATCCAACCATCTCGTCCTCTGTGGTGCCCTTCTCCTCCCGCCCCCAATCTTACCCAGCATTAGGGTCTTTTCTAATGAGTCAACCCTTCGCATGAGGTGCCCAAAGTTTTGGAGTTTCAGCTTCCACATCAGACCTTCCAATGAACACCCAGGGTTGATCTCTTTTAGGATGGATTGATTGGATCTCCTTGCAGTCCAAGAGAATCTCAAGAGTCTACTCCAACACCACAGTTCAAAAGCATCAATTCTTTGGTGCTCAGCTTTCTTCACCGTTCAACTCTCACATCCATACATCACCACTGGAAAAACCATAGCCTTGACTAGACGGACTTTTGTAGGCAAAGTAATGTCTCTGTTTTTAAATATGCTATCTCGGTTGGCCATAACCTTCCTTCCAATGAGTAAGCGTCTTTTAATTTCATGGCTGCAATCACCATCAGCAGTGATTTTGGAGCCCCCCAAAATAAAGTCTGACACTGTTTCCCCATCTATTTCCCATGAAATGATGAGACCAGATGCCATGATCCTGCTTTTCTGAACGTTGAGCTTTAAGCCAACTTTTTCACTCTCCTCTTTCATCTTCATCAAGTGGCTCTTTAGTTCTTCTTCACTTTCTGCCATAAGGGTGGTGTCATCCACATATCTGAGGTTATTGATATTTCTCCCGGCCGTCTTGATTCCAGCTTGTGTTTCTTCCAGCCCAGCGTTTCTCATGATGTACTCTGCATATAAGTTAAATAAGCAGGGTGACAATATATATCCTTGATGTACTCCTGTTCCTATTTGGAACCAGTCTGTTGTTCCATATCCAGTTCTAACTGTCGCTTCCTGACCTGCATGCAGGTTTCCCAAGAGACAGGTCAGATGGTCTGGTATTGCCATCTCTGTCAGAATTTTCCACAGTTTATTGTGATCCACACAGTCAAAGGCTTTGGCATAGTCAATAAAGCAGAAATAGATGTTTTTTTCTGGAACTCTCTTGCTTTTTCAATGATCCAGCGGATATTGGCAATTTGATCTCTGGTTCCTCTGTCTTTTCTAAAACCAGCTTGAACATCTGGAAGTTCACAGTTCACGTATAGGTGAAGCCTGGCTTGAAGAATTTTGAGCATTACTTTACTAGCCTGTGAGATGAGTGCAATTGTGTGATAGTTTGAGCATTCTTTGGCATCACCTTTCTTTGGGATTGGAATGAAAACTGACCCTTCCAGTCCTGTGGCCACTGCTGAGTTTTCCAAATTTGCTGGCATATCGAGTGCAGCACTTTCACAGCATCACCTTTGGGGATTTGAAATAGCTCAACGGGAATTCCATCACCTCCACTAGCTTTGTATCTAGTGGTGCTTTCTAAGGCCCACTTGACTTCACATTCCAGGATGTCTGGCTCTAGGTGAGTGATCACACCATGGTGATTATCTGCGTCGTGAAGATCTTTTTTGTACAGTTCTTCTGTGTATTCTTGCCACCTCTTCTTAATATCTTCTGCTTCTTTTAGGTCCATACCAGTGGATCATAGGAATGATTTAAAAGATATTTAGCCCATTGGTGAAGCAGTCAGTGAATTTCTCAGCTGGCTTGGCAAGTGGGTATTGATATGCCCAAGAAAGATAAGAATTAATTAAGGGCCCAGGAGACACGTGGCCTAAGAACAAATTGGAGATTGTAGCCATAAAAACTCTTGTAGTTTGTGAGTTACATACACGGATAGCCAGGTTTAATTATGTAGCTCAGTGGTAAGGAATCTGCCTGCCAATGCAAGAGACGCAAATTTGATCCTTGGATTGGGAAGATCCCCAGGGGAAGGAAATGACAACCTACTCCAGTAGTCTTCCCTGGAGAATTCCATGGACAGAGGAGTGTTGTGGTCTATATAGTCCATGGGATCACAAAAGAGCTGGACATGACTTAGTGACAAAACAGACAATGGGCAGCTTCTGACAGGACCCATCTTCTCAGTTCTGTGTCCCCTGGGGTTTTCTTCGTCTCACTGCTTAAAGCAGGAGGGGGGATGGGTTTTGAGCTTTTATCCTCTGTGTTTGTATCATTGTGAACTGTTCAGGTTCCTGAACCTCAGTTCCTGGAATTCATTGAAAGAGGATGGAATATCTCTCAGTGATATGGGGCAGGAAGAGAGAGAGCAGTTGAGTCAGTCAGGAAGGATGGATCACCACCTCATCCCTTAAAATTATGAGTGGCATCTGAAACATCCAATTCTGTGTGGATTGGGGTTTGAGGGAGCACTTCTGATGCTGCATAAGGCAACGGGAGTAGCATTTTTTCAATAAAGTTTGTGGAATTGTTGGGTCCCAGATGGCAGTGTTCCTATGAGTGATAGATTTATACTATTCCTTTCTTTCTGAAGTACATTGTTTGTTTAGTTGTGGGTTTTTTCACTGCTTCCAGAAAGGATTTCAGATATACTGATAAAATGGAAATCAAGAGAGCGAGAAAAATGAACATGAAATAGTGAGAGATGTAGGGAAATTTTGTATACAGAAATAACTATGTCAGCCTTCAGAATTAGCAAAGTCACTCTTCCTTTTTGACCCTGAGCTTCCTGAAGTTGAAGTGAAAAGGGAAAAAACATATGAGTGCTTTAAAATAGCTCATGCCCCCCCCCCCAAATAGAAAGCACTCCAGGTGATAAAATGAAGCTGAGCTGTTCCTCTCACTGGTGTCGGAAGGAAGTTTCTCTAGGATCCTCTGAACTTGGTGGGAATTTTACGCAAAGGATGATTCTGAAACAAGAAGTCAGTTAGAGGAACTTCACAGAAGTTGAAATCCAGAGCCACCTGAGGATGATTTCGGTCTTGAAGAATTGGCTTCATGTCAGACTCTGCAGTTGAGCATCTTTTCAAAGGTGTGCTTTCACTTACGTGTTTATTAAGTGACTGGTGTTTTGAAGAGTGCTTGGTGACCTCCAAGTGATCTTCAGTTAGGAGTGCAGCTTATACAGAGAAACTGAATCCTCAGATCGAAAGATGGCTTTTCTAGCTAGAGGTCCCAGAGCAGAGGCTAAGGGAGCTCGCTTCAGGACCCTGACTCCACGTACAGGTGTCATATCAGTCGTTTCCAGCCTTCTCTTAAAAAGTCCCTTTTTAATGTACAAGACTGCGACCTAGGTCTGATATAAGTAGTCTAGTTGGGTGGGGTCGCCTTTGGAGTGTTGACCTTTAAGAAATTAACTTCTTTTTGAGACAGCAGGTGAGTGCATACTCCCAAAGTTTTAGGACAAATGGAATTTTCCATGGCCTTTCCTCTCCCTCCCCACTGCCCCAGTAAACCTTCCATATCCTTTAGAAATTAAAACGTTTTAGTGTATAAATGAAGACTCCCCAAAAGTGTGTCAAGCCTGGAAAGTTTTCAGATTGCATACTCCTGCTTTGTTGTTGTTTATTTGTTTGTCTTTTAATTTGGAAAAGAGCTCGAATGGGACTCTTTCAGAGCAGTTACCACTCTGCTCAAAGCCAGTCGTTTGCTTTGGCAAGATGAGAGAGAGAAAGGACCTTTTTGTGGTTGCCCTTTGCCCAAGGAGGTATCAGACTAGCTAATCCACAAGGACAGCATATTTTTAATCACATGGCAGAAAAGAGAGGCACAAATGTTGCTTTTGCTTTTGCAAGTTAGAAGCCTTGCCTGTGGGATCTCTACGTTTTACAAGGGGCAAGCTCAAAGCCACTTCTGCCCCTGCAAGGGGAAGGGGTAGAGGCTGTGACCGATATCTGAAAGGTTATCCTGGGAAAGGATGGGGGCAACCTCACTCTAGGTAGAGCTCTTCTCCCAGCCCCACCCTGTGTTCTGGCCCAGGACTTTGGTTGAATTCTTCCCCGGAGGAGCAAGAGGGACAGTCAGTTGTGTAACCACCAAGACCCCCTCCCCCCTCCGCCCTCGGGTGGAAAAGTCAACCTGTCAGCATACTTTTCCTTTCACACTCCTGGATTTTCCTAGAACGACAGCTAACTGAAAATGTCCCCTAGAATAATCAAGAATTCACGTCTTTTCTGGGTGACAGAAATCTAAAAATGACAGGCATGGAGTCATGCAGTGGAAGCATGCTGAGCCCCTCAAAAAAGGTGTTGTCATTAAGGGCTTCCTTGGTGGCTCAGATAATAAAGAATCTGCATGCAATCCCGGAGGCCCAGGTTTCTTTCCCTGGGTTGGTTAGATCCCCTGGGGAAGGAAATAGCAACCCACTCCAGTATTCTTGCCTGGGAAATCCCATGGACAGAGGAGCCTGGAGAGCTACAGTCCATGAGGTTGCAAAAGAGTTGGACACGACTGAGCGACCTCACTTTCAGTCTTTATTAAACCCAGTTTGAGGTCCAGGCACATTGTCTGAGATCAAGGATGCTGACTTGCATCCGTGTTTTTTTTGTGTGAACCCGAGGGAATCCTCTCTGGGGATGCATGTTCATCTCTCCAGTGCCTGGGGCCCCTGCAGTCGTAACAGACTCCTTCCCCTTACAGATAAATACTCATGTGGTCACCCCCGGGCCAGCCCTTCTCACTGCCTGACCTCACCCACCAAAATTCTGCCTATTCCTGGGCATGTCTTGGCTAAAACTGTTCTCTTCCAAATTTTCCCTGCTGTCTGTTGAAATGCTGCCCTCCATTCTCATAGCTCATTTTCTCCCAGAAGATGCACTCCAAAAGGAAGCATTTTTCAAACTCAGTCACTCGTAGTCATTATTTTTGTCATTCCCAAAACCTGCTTGTTCACGTATTGCCTTAGTATATTTTCTTATCTGAAGCAGCAGCTGTTTAAAAAAATGAACTCAATTTTGAACTTAAACTTAACTACCACACAGTAGGGAAAACAGTATTTTGTGCTGTGCATAAAAGATGCAAAATGGAGAACTGCAGTCAAAACGAAAGCAAGGCTTCTAAATTCTCCATAAATACCATTGTGCTGGGGATGGTTCTGTCCTTGGTGTGGAGTTCCCTTGAGTGATAGGTGTCAAGACTGCCAGGACCACACTGAGAATTCTCGTGAAGGAATTAGAAGAGATGAAAGGGAATATTCTTCGTTCTGGGTGATTCATTGGTATTCAGTGCTTTGGCCACTGGGAGGCTGTCTGGTTCCTTGGGGTACATGCTCTGTAGGTTTCCTATCCAAGCAAAGGATTCCTGTTAATGACCAGAGGGAATTTGGCTAAGTCTTTCTCAAAGTGCTTACTAACTCTAACTTTGTAAAACAAGGTACTTGCAACGATTCTGTTCAGCCAGTGGGTCATCGACTAGCAGGTGGGCAACTCCAGGCCAAGGGCTGGGTCATGTTGGCCTCAGTCCCTCAGAGGTCTTGACAAGTTTCTCAAATATCAGCAAGCCCACATTTGAGTACCCCAAGGAGCCTGATATTTGAAGCTAGCACACACTGAAGAAGTGGCTTAATCATGTAAAGCAAGAATGTGCCCATTCACGTGGAGGCCCTTGGCATGGCAGCCTGGGATGGTCACTTAGAACTCACTGGCCTGGAGACCCTGCAGGTCAGCCTGAGTCCCGTCAACTTTCTGTTTTGTTTTTTCATGTGTTGGCTTCCGTTATAGGTGAAGCTTCATCATCCACAACAGCGGGCAGCCGGTCTCCCCCCAAAATGCTGGTCCTCACCCACTCATCCTCCCAAACTCACATGGCTGGGGTCACGGCCACCAACAGCACCATCTGCACGGTCACGGCCCAGCCACCACCACCACCAGCAGCAGCAGCAGCCTGAGAAACCCGGTGAAAAAGCAGAGGCCAGTTTTACCGAAGGAGACTGCCCTGGCCATGCAACAGGTTGTGCGGACCTCATCAAGTAAGTTTCAAACGTCCACCCAAAAGAGGCACATGCAGAAGATGCAGCACCAGCAGAAGCTGCAGCAAAGCCAGCAGCAGCAGCCTCAGTCTTCCAAGAGGACGAGATATCAGAACAGACAGGCTGTGAAATGTACCAAGCCTCCCTATCTGCACTCCATGGCACCAGCTCTTTTTTTGCCACATGGACAGGAGAAAAATAGTCCTTGTTTTATTTGTTTACTTCCCCTTGGTTGCCTGGCCACTGTATCCTAGAGGCCTGACACGTTCCATTTGGCATTATTTTTAAAAATTAATTTGCAGCTTGCTGTTTTACTTTTCTCTTTTCTTTTCTCATTTTACAGACAGTGCATACATGTCTTCTTAGAACGAAGTGAAATGGATACCTAGACACACAAAAATCTATTGTCTTGATTGAATTCATATTTCATTCTCCACCCTTTCTCAGAGGTATTGTTAACCATAAGATCTTTTTCTAATATGTACATGTATGTATTTCCGTATAAGTTGGCTTAAAGCTCAACATTCAGAAAACTAAGATCATGGCATCCGGTCGCATCACTTCACGGCAAATGGATGGGGAAAGAGTGGAAATAGTGGCTGACTCAAATTTTCTGGGCTCCAAAATCACTGCAGATGCTGATTGCAGCCATGAAATTTAAAGATGCTTACTCCTTGAAAGGAAAGTTATGACCAAGCTTGACAGCATATTAAAAAGCAGAGAGACATCACTTTGTCAGCAGAGGTCAGTCTAGTCAAGGCTATGGTTTCTCCAGTGGACATGTATGGATGTGAGAATTGGGATATCAAGAGGGCTGACAACAAAAGAATTTAAGCTTTTGAGCTGTAGTGTTGGAGAAGACACTTAAGAGGCCCTTGGACTGCAGGAGATCCGGCCAGTCCATCCTAAAGAAGATCAGTCCTGGGTGTACATTGGAAGGACTGATGCTGAAGCTGAAAGTCCAATACTTTGGCCACTGGATGCAAAGAGCTGACTCATTTGCAAAGACCTTGGTGCTGGGAAGGATTGAAGGCAGGAGGAGAAGGGGAAGGCAGAGGATGAGATGGTTGGATGGCATCACCGACTCAACAGACATGGGTTTGGGTGGACTTCGGGAGTTGGTGATGGACAGGAAGGCCTGGTGTCCTGCAGTTCATGGAGTCGCAGAGTGTTGGACATGACTGAGGGGCTGAATAGAACTGAAGTCTCTTATGTGTGAACCTTCAAGTTGGGAATTTTGAAAGACGTGAATGTTTGCATGTTTAATCCTGTAAGTTAGTTCACCTCCCTGGCGTACATTGTCACCCGCACACATCCTCTACAAGTCGTTGTGCTTTGTGTGCTTTACTGTACAGAGTGCAGTATTACAGTATCTTTATTTCAAGCCCAGGACGTCCATAAGCAAGCATAAAAGCAGCAGTGATGTACCTGGTATTGTACTATCTAGCTGATTGTGTGAGTTGGTTGCTTAGGCTAACTTTGTTGGACTTCTACAAAGAAATTGCACTTATGACCGTGCTCTAGGAATGGAACTTGTTCATAGGTAGGTCACTCACTGTCCTATTTATTTTGAAAATCTGGTCTTTTTCACTTTAAATGGCTTTTACTGCAGCACCTCTCAGAAAAGATGGACCACTTGTATTTGTTTTTTTTTTGTGTTTGTTTGTTTGTTTAAGCAGAACTTCTCATGAATTTGAATTAACCCACTGACAACCATCTGGGGGAGGCCAGCAGAGACCAGGCTTCCCACTCTTTGATTCAGCAGATGACATTAACCGTATCGTGATTCTGGAGCTTCCAAGCCCTATTGACAGCAAACACCCAGATGCACTTTATAGGTCTTTCTGTCTCCATACAGATCTGCAGGCTGAGGATTTAGATACAAAGGGGAAGCCAGAATTGAAAGAGACACGTATACCCCAGTGTTCATTGCAGCCCTGTTCATAATAGCCAGGATAGGGAAGCAACGTAGATGTCAATGAGCAGACGAATGGATAGGAAAGCCGTGGTACAAATACACAATGGAATATTACTCAGCCATTAAAAAGAATACATTTAAATCAGATCTAATGAGGTGGATGAAACTGGAGCCTATTATACAGAGTAAAGTAAGCCAGGAATAAAAACACAAATACAGCATACTAATGCATATATATGATTCAGAAAGATGGTAATTATAACCCTAAATGCGAGACAGACAGGGAAAGAGACACAAAGGTATAGAACAGGATTTTAGACTATTTGGGAGAGGACAAGTATGGGATGATTAGGGAGAATGGAATTGAAACATGTATATTATTGCATGCAAAATTAATCGCCAGTCCATTTTTCATGCATGAGACAGGGTGCTCGGGGCTGGTGCACTGGGATGACCCAGAGGGATGGGATGGGAAGTGAGGTGTGGGGAGGGTTCAGGATGGGGAACACATGTACACCCGTGGCAGGTTCATGTCTATGTATGGCAAAACCACTAAAATATTGCAAAGTAATTAGCCTCCAAATAAAATAAATAAATTTATATTTAAAAAATTAAAAAAACAATAATAATGGAGAATTTGAACAAGGAATAAATATATAACTGTATGGGGGGGGAACCTCCAGTGGCTGCACCAACAGGAGCTCTCAGGCATGAAATACAACTTGGGTAAGTGCTGCTGACCTGGCCTCCACTGACAAAGGTTCTGGATAGGAACTTCTTGGCATGTCTAGAGTTAGGCCCAAATGTGCACTGAGTCAAAAGTAGGCCAGGCCGCCTTACCACTCTTAGGGAGAACACAGCATCCTAGGGAGTCTAACCTGGAGAAACCAGGTATGAAGCAAGAGCTGGCAGAAACCCGTTTTCCTCTCTTCCAAATACCAACATCAGCAACAAATTCATCACAACAGCTGTGGTAGCTTCTCCTGCTTGTGAGCTCTGACCTGTTGTAAAATTGCGAGAAGTCTCAGTAGCCTGAGCAGTTGGATAATTGTCCTGTCAGCCCAGTGATCAGTCCTGATGCCCTGTCTGGAAGATTAGATCTGCTGCCACTAAACACATCAAAAAGGAAATATACCCAAGTTGTAGCCGCAGCTCTGCTCATCTTAGCTGTGTGCCTCAGTTTCCTCATCTGTGAAATGGGTATTATAGGAGTATACACCTCCTTAAGGTTGGAGTACGGATTAAAAGAGTTCATATTTATAAAGTCTTTACAACAGTGCCTACAGATCATAGGTACTCTGTATTTGATAGAGAAACAAGCTTATACAAATGATAAATTTCAAAGTGAATTGAGTGGACATTTTTCAGAGGTTTTATGTGAGTACTTCCTGCAGAATCACCGCAGGGCCCCATTTTCAGTATCCTCAGGACCTGACGTTCATGATCATGCTGACATTCATGGTCAGCATGGTGGATGCCCGTTCTACAGATAAAGACGTTGGATCTCAGGGAAGCTGGGTGAGTCTCTGAACGGGCTCATATGACCAGGACATCCCCGACCCAAGGATTCACACCTGATAGGATTCACCTTCGGACCTGGTGTGAATGAGCCCATGGCTTGGGATGGACGATGAAGTCGGTATCCTCTCCCCTCCCCTCCTCTGGCAGAGCTGACCAAGGCAGAGATGCGGCAGAGCCTAGAAATGGAGCACGACCAGCTCATTGCTGAGGTGAAGAAGCAACTGGAGCTGGAGGAGCAGCAGGCAGTGGCCGAGACCAAGAGGAAGCTGTGGTGTACCAACTGCAAGAAGGAGGCCGTTTTCTACTGCTTCGGAATACCAGCTACTCTGACTACCCCTGCCAGAAGGCCCACTGGCCTGAGCACATGAAGTCTTGCACCCGGTCAGGTGGGACTTAGGAGTGTCCCCTGGCCCTGACTGTGGTGGACGGGCCCTTGGCTCCTCCTGGATCACAGGGCACTTGCCACGCTCACTCACCACAAGTGACTCCTACATACACGAGAGTAGCAGGCAGACACATAGCCAAGTCTCCAGGCACCATTGTCTCCACCCTCCAGTTTACTTGGCAGCATTCACTTGTGTGAATGGAGCTTGTAATGACAGCCCAGATGACTTTAGCTTCATGTGGTTTGCTGTGGTTCTCTGCTGGGGGCAATATTTGTCTCTGCCCAAAGCAATGTGGGCATTCCTGGTAGCTAAGATGGTAAAGAAACTGCCTGCAATGCAGGAGACCTGGGTTCATTTCCTGGGTCGTGAAGATCCCTTGAAGAAGGAAATGGCAACACAATCCAGTATTGTTGCCTGGAGAAGGCCACAGACAGAGGAGCCTGGCAGGCTACATTTCATGGGGTTGCAAAGCGCCGGACATGACTGAGTGACTAAGCAGACACACACACACACACACACACACACACACACACACACACACATCAAATGCATCTTCTACCCCTTTCTACAATGCACAAGCAGCATTATACAAGCCAGCCCCCACCATGGAGCCCATCTTGGACTCAAGGCTTTAACAATCATTAGTTCTTACATGAAGGACAAAGTGCTGCTTTGGAACTAATCTGTCTTTTAAATCTCTTTCCAAAGCACGGCAAGCAGATCCCAGGCCAGGAAACTCTAGCTGGAGACATCACCTAGTAAGACTTGATTAATAATATGTATTAGTAATATTTTATACTTAGTGCTCATGTATAGCCAATACTAGATTTCTGTATTTAGAAGTAGAAGTCTCCACTTCAAAGAATATATTTAAGTACAAATAACATAAATAATGTAACAAGGAAATGTGTCAGTAGAGTGCTAAATTTTTCAAGGGTTGTAGATAAATGACCCAAGTTTCAGAAGCTCTAGGCAGGGGTTCGCAAGCTTTTTTTAAGAAGGTCTAGAGAATAAACATTTTATGATTTGTGGTCCATGTGGTCTGTGAAAACCTCTCAACTATGCTGTAACAGAGTGATAGCAAGTGCATGGGGATGTACACTCGTCTAAAATAGGAAATTATGAAACTGGAAGAGTTGTACTGTTTGCTTCACGAACATGCTTATATCTCCAGAATGATTTAATCAAACTTAAATCAGTTCAGGTCAGTTCAGTCACTCTGTCATGTCCGACTCTTTGCGACCCCTAGAACCACAACACGCCAGGCCTCCCTGTCGTTCAGCAACTCCCAGAGTTTACCCAAACTCTGCTGGATGGCGGTGATGACATCCAGCCACCTCATCTCCTGTTGTCCCCTTGTGCTCCTGCTCCCAATTATTCCAGCATTAGGGTCTTTTCTGGTGAGTCAATCGTTCATATCAGGTGGCCAAAGAATTGGAGTTTCAGCTACAACATCAGTACTTTCAGTGAACACCCAGGGCTGATCTTTAGGATGGACTGGTTGGATCTCCTTGCAGTCCAAGGGACTCTCAAGAGTCTTCTCCAACACCACAGTTCTAAAGCATCAATTCTTCGGGGCTCAGGTTTCGTCACAGTCCAACTCTCCCATTCATTCATGACTACTGGAAAAACCATAGCCTTGACTAGATGGACTTTGGTTGGCAAAGTAATGTCTCTGTTTTTTAATATGCTCTCTAGGTTCGTCATAAGTTTCCTTCCAAGGAATAAGGGTCTTTTAATTTCATGGCTGCAATCACCATCTTCAGTGATTTTGTAGCCCCACAAAAAAAAAGTCTGACACTGTTTCCCCATCCATTTCCTATGAAGTGATGGGACCAGTTGCCGTGATCTTAGTTTTCTGAATGTTGAGCTTTCAGCCAACCTTTTCACTCTTCTCTCTCACTCTTAAAAATGAACATATTTTCACACACAGTCTGGAATTCCTGTGTCTGGGAAGGCTTCGATCCAGCTATTCAGGGCCCACACTGTAACCTGGGTGGAGCTGGTTGGTATGTCTTAACACATGGTGGTTTGCACAGAGCAGGGTTCCCCGCAGTCCTGGGAACTACTATGCTCGGCGTATATGTGACTTCTGTCCCCTTCTGCACTCAACTACCACCCCTCAGCAGGAAGTAGACCCCGAGGTGAACACGGAAACATTGATAAGTTATCCCAGGGCACCTCCTCCGAAACTCAGGCAGCCCCCCTGGAAACCAGTGCCTTGAACGCGAAGAGGACGCTAGCTGAGAAATGCAAGGACAGTGGCTCGGTGAGTATCCATCGCACACACCTAGGGCCAAGCAGAATCTCAGAGGAGCCCACTCCCAATGCCACGGTGATTCCCGTGATGTGGGAAGTTGTCTGTCTTCAGGCTGCATGTAGAGGTGACAGAGTCTCTGCAGGGCTTCTTCTCCCCAGGTGTGTGTTGAGGGCAAGTGTGGTCTAGTAGAACCTTCTGTGATGATGGGAATGTTCTACATCCCCTCTGCCCATTGTGAGAACCTCCGACCAGCCTCATGTGGCACTTGAACTATGAGCACTTGAACTGGGGATAGTGTGACCAAAACTTGGATTTCAGGTTAATTTAATTAAATCAATTTAATGATAATTAATGTAGATGCAATAGCCATGGGTGGCTGGTGACTGTCATATTGGACACAGACGTCAAATTTCTTATTTTCCCAGGGGGTGCCATATGGATTGCATGCAGACTTATTTTAGAGGACACACTGGTCATTTTTTACATTTGTAATCATTATGATTTTAATACATGTGCATCAGGGAAAAACATCAATTCATCCCAGAAGTCAAACCTCTTTGACTTCATTGATATCATTGACTAGGAAGAGGTTATTGTGGAATAAAAGTGAATTGATATAATATGATTTAATATATAGGCAGCCTTCTCTATCCATGGATTTCTCATGTGTACATGCAACCAACCAAAATTCCATCTCTGTTTGGTTGAATACGTGAATGTGAAACCGTTGGATACAAAGGCATAGTTGTATTCATCCTTCTAGGGCATTTTATATAAGGAACTTGCACGTCCTTGGATTTTAGTATCCTTGGGAGGTCCTGGAACCATTCCACCTTGGGTCCTAGGGGATGGCTGTACATCCTTTGGGGATAGGGTAGAAATCCAGAGAGTGGAATAGGTCAGAGAGGGGGGAGTTGACAAGCAGTGTTCTTGAACCTGAGGCTCTAGCATTGAGTAAGGGACCTCCCTAGTTCTGTGTCCAGGGAGATGGAGCAGAAAAGGGCACAGGGCTTAGGCCACACTGACTGGTCTGGCCTTCCCTCCCTGAGCATGCCAGGCAGAGGGCGTGAAGGTGTTGTCGGGGCTGTGATGAGCACCCGCATGGATCCCCGGGCTTCCCTGGGGTGGGGTAGGGGGGAGGCCCTGTTTAACACAGTGCCTTGGCTCCATCTGTCTCTTTCTGTGTTTCTAGATCCTTGACCTCTCTGGGTCCAGGGAAATACCCTCTCCTTTCTCTTATGCTCCAAGATAGACTCTGGTAAATGGCCCCCTGATGGTTGTATGTACTCTCATGTTCCACAGGGGCAGAGGGGAGCCATCTCCTCCAGGGGAGCCTGAAGGGTTCAGGGACGTGGTTTGCAAACTGTGGTTCCTTAGTGATCTTTGAGGGAACCCTGGGCTGGTCAGTAGAGGTGAGGGATAGCTGAGCAAGCAGCTTTGAGGCATTTCTCCAAGTCGAGAATTTACCTTATTTGTGTGAGTTTTGTGGGTTTTTTTGTTTGTTTTTTGTTTTTTGCTGTGTTGTGTTTGTTTTTTTCAGTTCTGAATCTAAGACAGAGAGAGTTTCTATTGTTGAACTGGGGAGGGGTAGAAACTACACTTGGTTTGGACAGTTCTTCTGCCCTCAGAAATGACCATAGTAAATTAAACTGTGTGAATCCGTCCCTGAGGTACCAGCACCCACAGTCCGTGGAGGCCTTCAGAGGAGAAAAGCATTTCTACAGAAGTGATCTTTCTGTAGAAATTTTTCCTCTCAAGGAATAAGCTGGCAGGCTGTTTTGGGGAGATTATCTGGCACTAACTTTTCTAGTTCTCTTCTGTGGAATTTGAGCTGTGTTCTTTAGGCTTTCCCCTGCACCCTCTCAAATAAGTTTTAGGGCATTCTAAAATGGTTCATTCTCAGTGAGAACAATTCTGCTTCTTTCAGGGTCCTTCAGCTCCAGGGTCTTTCTCTCTCCCAGATTATTCTCTTCAGCTGAAAACCAAATTTTCTTTGTTAGTTAGTTTCTGCATATTGAGTACTTAGAGTAAGAAATGATGTATCTTGTTAGGGTGGCTGGAGGTTTCCCAGTGGCACTGGAAGCGGGGTTTAGGTCCATCAGAAAAGATGGGAGAGTGGCATGAGCTGATTATAGGGGGAATACGAACATGTATAGGCATGGAAGTATGGCTGAACCGCCTGTCAATTCCCTTCTCACTCTCACTCGGGTCTTGTGACTGCATCTGGAGGACACGTTGAGTTTGGAGCTGAGTGTCTTCCTCATCCCTTCTTCTAGCTTCTCTTTTTAACAATGGCAGAGCAGACTTCAGACTTCAACAGCAGCGCAGCACCCACCTCGAGTTTTCTGCTACAGTTGGGTGTTCATTATGTTGATTTGTGGAGTTGCCGTCTGTGTAGCGCAGGTATTCTGATTTCCTGCTTTTGGTGTTGATAGAGTTTCTGTTTGAGTTAAGTGGAATGTGAGTTTAGGAACACCAGCTGAGCCATAAGTAGGGGGACATGGGAAGTGTCAAAGCCATGGAGGTGGTTGGCCAGGGGAAGGGTTCAAGTTGGGAAAACACTGCTGCAGGCAGGGAGCCCTGCTGGGGATTTGGAGTAGCCAAGTGGTGTCATCCACATGGGAAGATGAGGATTGGTGATGCTGTGGGGTATGGAATCTGGTGTGACAAGGAGGCTTGCATGTACAAACGTGGTTGGGAGATACAGCATCTCCCAGTCGTGAGGTGGATGAGGTGTTTCTTGGCCCGGGGCTTGTTGGACCACCCGTCTTTATCAGAACTGCCGTTGTCAGGTGAAAGCAGCCAGAGATGGCACATAAAGAGATGTTCCTGTGCTGCAGTGAACTTGCCCTTGGGAAAGCAGGCATTGGGCTGGATTTGGCCTGTGGACCATCATTGGTTGACCCCCCGACCTGAAGCACCCTAGTGTGTGAGAGGATACAAAGGGAGGATGGAGAGAGGAAGTAAGAGTCTAGAGATGCTGGTGAGTTGGTGCAGAGGCTGGAGTGGGGAGAAGAACATCTCAGGGAGCCTGATGACTATGGGGGAGGGAGGGAAGGAACCCAAATTGTCAGCATTCATGAGGGAGTGTTTAAGGATTATTCTAGAGTGTGAGCTGAGCCGGAGGTTCCTGGAGGACTCATCAGGACTGTGAGCTCATGCCTGTTCATTTCCCCCTGTTTGCACTCCACAGCCATCTGGCTGAAGGCTTATGTCAAAGTAGACAGACCAGCTCATTTTGTCATTCCTCATATGCCTCCGGACTTCTGTTTGTGCTCACTGCTTGCTGACAGTGGAGGTGGAAGCGGGAGGAAAGCTGAACGTTACAAACATGGAGGTTCCTGTGCTCTTTATCAGCTTCTGGAAACAGGCTGGTTAAGATGAGGGTCTAGTTGAGAGAAAGAAAGGTTAAATAGGAGATAGGAACTTCCTTGGGGTGTCCATATGCCTTTCCTGTTCACTTGTCTCTTCAGCTGAAGAGTTTAAAGTGATGCATGCATATCGAGTTGACCCTTGAACAACATGGGTTTGGACTGTGCAGGTCCAAGTCTGAGTGGATTTATTTTCCTGTAATGAATACATTGCTACACAATCTGTAGCTGGTTGAATCTGTGGATGTGGATATGGAGGGCTGACCGTGAGACTAAGTTTCCATGGAATCTGGTGTCCATGGTGGGTCGTGGAATGAATCCCCTGTGCCATCCCTGATACAACGGGATATGTGTAGTCAGAGAAAATAAAATCACACAGGGGAAAACAATTCCTCGTCCCAGTCTTCATGGCTATTTTTTGCACCCTGTACTTATTTATAGATAACTTGTTTCCTCATATTTCTGTTTCTTGACTTTATCTAGACATTGCGTGTTGACTTCTCACTTGAGAAGATGAGAATCGGGGTCACTTACCACCTCTCTTCTCCCCTCTCTCCCAGACCACTCTGTCACTGTTTGACGTGCTCTATGGGCTTCCTTGCTCCAATACAACACTTATTCCTTAGTTCATGTTCTCCAGCTGGAGGAAACTGTCTCTGGACCCCTCTCTTGGTGCACATTTCCTCCCTCACCTCTCCTCCATTGTCATTTTCAGACTTTTCCATCTTCCTGCTCTGATTTCCCATCACCAAGGTGGAGAGAACTTGTGCATTCTATTCTATAACTGTAGTTGGTCCGTCTCAGTTCTGGCTGTTGGCTGAGTCATAAATGTGGCCAGATGACCATCTGTGTGTCCATCATTATGGTCGTTCTGTTTGTCTCAGAGTCAACTAGTGCACTGTGATTACATTTCCATCTCTGTACAGCCTTACTTTTCCCTGCGTGTTTCTTCTCCCCGCTCACTGCTCTCATATCTTCAACCATTTCCCTGCCAAATTCTTTGCCATAACAGTTGTTTTCTTGAGACACTTTTCATGTCACACATTTTGGGCTCTTCCATTTCAAATAAGTATGTGTCTGTGTCCTACCGTCATGGCTGAGGTGTGGTCCACTGAAATCTCACCTGTGGCTCCTTCCTCAACTCTTCTCACTCCATGCACCTCCATAATACTCTTTCCTGATCTGTCATTAGCCTTGGCAGTCGATTCAAGATTATATTTACCCTAAATAATCTAGGTTCCTTTGATGGAGCCTTGCCACCTAAGTGTGGTGGAGCCAGCGCCTCCAGTTTCCCTGGATGAACTAAGCTCTTGGCAGAGTGGTTCTGAAGGAAATTTGCTTTCAAACTTCTGGGAATGTATGGCTTTTACATCATGGTATGCCTTATTTCCACCTGTAATCTCGTGCAGCATCCAGAGATCTTAGTTCATGGTTTAATATACATTTGTAAAAGCCTTAGTCTTCTATGAATGCCTCAAGTTGGAAAATGGCAACACTGACCCAGCAGTTCTCCAGTGCTAAGATCAGTAGCCTGTTGGACAGCAGGATAGAGAGCTGGTGGGGTTGTATGGACTCGAGCTCTCTTCCATACTCTAGCCCTCAGCCAGTCTCTGAGGTTGCCTTGCTGTCTCTTCAGTTAGCAACAGGTGTGACAAACCACCTGCCTCTGCCCCCAAACATCACAGAGCGCCAGCCTCACCCAAACTACCCAGCACAGAAGTGGAAGTATGAACCAACTTCATGGCAGCCAACGGGGATCTTTTCCCAGCAGGCAGTGTGCTCGTCTCTTGAGTGACTGTGTGTGTGTGTGTTTTCTTTGTGAGCATGCCTTTTCCTGAGTGATGGGTCTTGGCTTTGCCTGGTTTCTTCCTCGCTGTGCTCCTGATGGCCATTGGAAGCAGCAGTAGGAAATGAGAGAGAGAGGATGGATGGTCTGGCCTCTGTCTCTCTCTCTCTCTCTCTCCTGTTTTTATTTTATTTTATTTATTTATTGACCATGCTAAGCAGCTCATGAGATCTTAGTTCCCCATGTAGGCATTGAACCTGCACCCTTGACAGTGAAAGCACCAGGTCCTAACCACTGAACAGCCAGGGAATTCCAGATCTGGCTTCTTGAAGGGGCTTCATCCTTGCTCTTTTCATGATGAGTCCTGGATTAACACCCATTTCCTCCGCAGTGACTGGCTGAATCAGCCAGCGTGCCCTGTCCTGTCCACGGGAGAGGTTAGGCTCTGCACTTACTCAGGTGGCCTGGCTCCGGGATGTGGCTTCTGTGCTAAGTAAGCTAAGCCCTGCTGCCTAGCTGGTCTCCGCCTTCAGCAGAGCTGGGGAGATTCGATGTGACTTGAGTATATTGTTGTCAGTTTCTGCGTCGTGATGACCAGCTCCATCACCGACCTTCCAGAGGACTAACAATGTAGGTGTCACAAGTAGAGAAGAATGTTTAAGAAGGGGTGGATTTGGATTCAAGAACCCTAAGAGAGCTCCACCCTGGACCCCAGCTCTGTCCACCACAGTAGCACTCCCTTTGGGCCATAGATGCAAGTGATGAGGGTGTGTTCTCTCCTGAGTGAATATGTGATTTGGGAGATCCTTATCACTGTCTTTGCTGCTTCCCTTTCAGAACCAGAGCTCAGAACCAAACACAACCTGCGTATCACTAGGCAATAATAAGAGTACTTTCTCTTCTAGGTGATGATCTGGTCCCTTGTTCCCCCACTCTGATTCTGTCTCTAAGTTTGACAGTCGACTTCTTGTGTTCAAATATTATCATCCCACCTCAAGAAGTTAAAAAAAAGAAAAAAAAGTTGTGTCCCAATCTGTCTGAACTTGGTAAATGATCTAACATATGATGAGATCTTAGTGATGTGCTGGCAGGTCTCTCAGAGTCGGCCATCCCGCTGAGCCTGCAGGCTGGGTGTCTCCCCACTGGACAGACACCTCATTTGGCTCTTCCTTCAGTGTCCTCACATCTTACTCATCCACGATGTAGCTCCTTATGGTGCACATGTCCTTGAAACTCCCTTAGCCCTTACTGTGGGTCTTTCATCCTTCTGTTGATCCATTAGCTTGTCCATCCTGGGAGCCAGGTGGGGTTAACCATTAAGCCCAGGTGGGCTTAATCATTCTGGTCCTCACTTCTTTTCCTTTGGCTGGTTGAGGTATAATTCTGCTTTCAAGTTGCCTATACAGTGATGAAACAAACTCCATTAACAGAATTAAGTAGATTGAACACCAAATCTCAGTGCCTTTCTTGGTGCCCAAGGTTAAATATAACAAGAGCCTGGGGTTCTTTGTGTCTACACATGCAGTAAGAGTGCCTGGTCCCAATTACTGCATAAGAAACCTTTCTCGATACGTTAGTATGTTTCCCCACTCATCTTTATTTTCTCCGAGCACGAAGCCCTTCTGTTTTTCCAACCAGCTCTTGTTAAATCCTTAAAGACCCAAAAATTCAGGTCAGTAAATGATGGCAGGATTTTCCCCCTGTGTGTTGGAGAGTTGGGAGGGGAAGGTGGCTTCCTGGGGAAGCAGGTGCATATCAAGTAGAAGGGGATGGGAAGGCATGCTAAATCTCCTTTTCCCCTTGGCTTTCCCCCTCCCAGACCATTCCCAGAGCAGTAAATCCACTTGCTGGAGCGGCAGTGAGCAGAAGCAAAGCTCCACCCGCTCTGAGCAGAACACTGGTACCAGTTCAAAGAGCCTCATCCTGAAAGAGTCCCACCTGGACACGTTCTGTACCTAGGGACATGCCAGGACACAAGCCACCCACTCCATGGAGGGAAACAACTCAGGCACCTGGGAAATCTGAAACGGCAAAGAAACATGAGATGGAGGACTGCCACCCTCTGACTTGGCCTCTGCAACTGGCATGGAGGGCAGGGCACATTATTTCATGTCTTGCATTATCCTTGACTGAGGACTCTTCCACCCACATGAAACCTTTGCTTTAGATGTAAATAATACACAATTTGTGGCTGTCATCAAGCCTAGAGTACCTTCCCCTTTTCACACTTGTACTAACTTTAACTTATTAAAAAAAAAAGAGAGAGAGAGAGATAAAGAGAAAGAGAAAAACAAAACAAAAGACACACCCAACAACAAAAGGAATGTTTGGATGCTGGAGAAAGGATGGTCACCCAGCCAGTCTGTCACAGGGGTACAGAGAGGGCACAGGGGTTGTTTTACGGTGCACAGCTCCTCCTCTGTGACACCCTGTGAGCTGTTTCCATTTGTACGTCTGTACACAGCACATTGGGATCAAGAATTTCCAGCACAGAATTTAGTGCTGCTATGGACACATCACATGCACCCACTGGCCCCTTTCAAGTACTATGTTACCATGTTTTCAATGGGAAGCTCTCTGGACCAAAAGGGCACATAGATGTGCTCATTAATCTGATGTGATTTCCAGGATGACTCTACTCCAATAAAAGGGACAAACGAAAAAAATCCATATCTTTGTTTACATATGATTAACTAGAAACAACCCTGCTCACCTCAGTTTGCAGAAGAGAAGACCGTAGAAGCCATTCAAGTCCGAAGCTCCAAAACAGAGATTTTCTTTACTTTGTGGTTCCTTTAAAGATACTCAAACCTTCTTGGTAAGAGATGGCCATGCCTCATAGAAGTGAAAAGTCAAAGGCAAGACACACGTGGAGGACATTTGAGCCTGAGATGAAGCATGTATGTGATATTTATACAATGGAATTTTAGGTTTTTATGTCAGTGTGAAACGAAGGCAGTTTGAGGGGAAGCAGGACACCACTCTGCCGTTACACTCCGTATGCTGTAGTACCATTTTGTATGTATGTTCAAGAAGCATTGAACAAAGCAAAAAGGTGATGTATGTATAGGATAAAAATTAATTGTACGATATCATTCCAGTACATTCTGTTGTACATTTTAGTCTTGTTTTCTTTCTTTTCATTATTGATAAGAGGATGCGAACTGTACAGTTTCCAGCTAGTTACTCATAATAGAAAATAAATAGAAAAGAGAGTACTAGAAGAAAACAAGAAAGAACATTTGTCAATTGCAGTTGTCAAAAGATACAAAAACCTAGCCTTATTTGTGAAGCATAATTGCTTTTCACATACAGAAGTATTTTTTTCACAATTGTTTTGCATAACATTTGTATTAAACTTAAATATCTTGTCTGATGAGGGTGTTTCTTTGTGACTGAACCAGTGGATTCACGAGGTATGTTCTTATGGGTTCTCCCTACCCCCTAATTTTTTCAGAATCTTCACCTTTTTTATTTTTTTATTTTATTTTATTTTTTTAAAATAAATTTATTTATTTTAGTTGGGGGCTAATTACTTTACAATATTGTAGTAGTTTTTGCCATACATTGACATGAATCAGCCATGGGTTTACATGTGTTCCCCTTCCTGGACCCCCCTCCCACCTCCTTCCCCATCCCATCGCTCTGGGTTTATCCCATTGCCCCAGCCCTGAGCATTTGTCTCATGCATCGAACATGGAATGGTGTTCTGTTTCACATATGATATTATACATGTTTCAATGCTATTCTCCCAGAACGTCCCACCCTCACCTTCTCCCTCAGAGTCCACAAGACTGTTCTATCCATCTGTGTCTCTTTTTCTGTCTCGCATATAGGGTTATCATTACCATCTTTCAAATTCCATACATATGCATTAGTATACTGTATTGGTGTTTTTCTTTCTGGCTTCCTTCACTCTGTATAATGGGCTCCAGTTTCATCCATCTCAATAGAACCGATTCAAATGTATTTTTTCAATGGCTCAGTAATATTCCATTGTGTATATGTACCCCGGCTTCCTTATCCATTCGTCTGCTGATGGACATCTAGGTTGCTTCCATGTCCTGGCTATTGTAAACACTGCTGCAATGAACACTTGGGTACACGCGTCTCTTTCAATTCTGGTTTCCTCGGTGTGTATGCTCAGCAGTGGGATTGCTGGATCATATGGCAGTTCTATTCCCAGTTTTTTAAGGAATCTCCACACTGTTCTCCTTAGTGGCTGTACTAGTTTGCATTCCCACAACAGTGTAAGAGGGTTCCCTTTTCTCCATACCCTCTCCAGCATTTATTGCTTGTAGACTTTCGGATAGCAGCCATTCTGACTGGTGTGAAATGGTACCTCATTGTGGTTTTGATTTGCATTTCTCAAATAATGAGTGATGTTGAGCATCTTTTCATGTGTTTGTTAGCCATCTGTATGTCTTCTTTGGAGAAATATCTGTTTAGTTCTTTGGCCTATTTTTTGATTGGGTCGTTATTTTTCTGGAATTCAGCTGCAGGAGGTGCTTGTATATTTTTGTGATTAATTGTTTGTCTGTTGCTTCATTTGCTATGATTTTCTCCCATTCTGAAGGCTGTCTTTTCACCTTGCTTATAGTTTCCTTTGTTGTGCAAAAGCTTTTCATTTTAATTAGGTCCCATTTGTTTATTTTTTGCTTTTATTTACAATATTCTGGGAGGTGGGTCATGGAGGATCCTGCTGTGATTTATATCAGAGAGTGTTTTGCCTATGTTTTCCTCTAGGAGTTTTATAGTTTCGTGTCTTACGTTTAGATCTTTATTCCATTGTGAGTTTATTTTTGTGTATGGTGTTAGGAAGTGTTCTAGTTTCATTCTTTTACAAGTGGTTGACCAGTTTTCCCAGCACCACTTGTTAAAGAGGTTGTCTTCTCTCCATTGTATATTCTTGCCTCCTTTGTCGAAGATAAGGTGTCCATAGGTGTGTGGGTTTATCTCTGGTCTTTCTATTTTGTTCCATTGATCTCTATTTCTGTCTTTGTGCCAGTACCATACTGCCTTGAGGACTGTGGCTTTGTAGTAGAGCCTGAAGTCAGGTAGGTTGATTCCTCCAGTTCCATTCTTCTTTCACAAGATTGCTTTGGCTATTCGAGGTTTCTTATGTTTCCATACAAATTGTGAAATGATTTGTTCTAGTTCTGTGAAAAATATCATTGGTAGCTTGATAAGGATTGCATTGAATCTATAGATTGCTTTGGGTAGTATACTCATTTTCACTATTTTAATTCTCCCAATCCATGAACATGGTATATTTCTCCATCTGTTTGTGTCCTCTTTGATTTCTTTCATCAGTGTTGTATAGTGTTCTATATATGTCTTTTGTTTCTTTAGGTAGATATAGTCCTAAGTATTTTATTCTTTTTGTTGAAATGGTGAACGGTATTGTTTTCTTAATTTCTCTTTCTGTTTTCTCATTATTGGAGTATAGGAGTGCAAGGGATTTCTCTGTGTTAATTTTATATCCTGCAACTTTACTATATTCATTCATTAGCTCTAGTAATTTTCTGGTAGAATCTTTAGGGTTTTCTATGTAGAGGATCATGTCATCTGCAAACAGTGAGAGTTTTATTTCTTCTTTTCCTATCTGTACTCCTTTTATTTCTTTTTCCGCTCTGATTGCTGTGGCCAAAACTTCCAAAACTATGTTGAATAGCAGTGATGAAAGTGGGCATCCTTGCCTTGTTCCTGACTTTAGGGGAAATGCTTTCAATTTTTCACCATTGAGGATAATGTTTGCTGTGGGTTTGTCATATATAGCTGTTATTATGTTGAGATATGTTCCTTCTATTCCTGCTTTCTGGACGGATTTTATTATAAATGGATGTGGAATTTTGTCAAAGGCTTTTTCTGCATCTATTGAGATAATCATATGGTTTTTATCTTTCAATTCGTTAATGTGGTGTATTACATTGAGTGATTGGCGGATATTAAAGAAACCTTGCATCCCTGGGATAAAGCCCACTTGGTCATGATGTATGATCTTTTTAATACGATGTTGGATTCTCTTTGCTAGAATGTTATTAAGGATTTTTGCATCTATGTTCATCAGTGATATTGGCCTGTAGTTTTCTTTTTTAGTGGCATCTTTGTCTGGTTTTGGAATTAGGGTGATGGTGGCCTCATAGAATGAGTTTGGAAGTTTACCATCTTCTGCAATTTTCTGGAAGAATTTGAGTAGGATAGGTGTTAGCTCTTGTCTAAACTTTTGGTAGAATTCCGCTGTGAATCCGTCTGGTCGTGGGCTTTTGTTTGCTGGAAGATTTCTGATTACAGTTTCGATTTCCGTGCTTGTGATGGGTCTGTTAAGATCTTCTATTTCTTCCTGGTTCAGTTTTGGAAAGTTATACTTTTCAAGAATTTGTCCATTTCTTTCAAGTTGTCCATTTTGTTGGCATATAGCTGTTGGTAGTAGTCTCTTATGATCCTTTGTATTTCTGTGGAGTCTGTTGTGATCTCTCCATTTTCATTTCTCATTTTGTTGATCTGATTCTTCTCCCTTTGTTTCTTGATGAGTCTGGCTAATGGCTTGTCAATTTTGTTTATCTTCTCGAAAAACCAGCTTTTAGTTTTGTTGATTTTTCCTATGGTCTCTTTTGTTTCTTTTGCATTTATTTCTGCCTTAATTTTTAAAATTTCTTTCCTTCTACTGACCCTGGGGTTCTTCGTTTCTTCCTTCTCTAGTTGCTTTAGGTGTAGAGTTAGTTTATTTGTTTTATTTCTTTCTTGTTTCTTGAGGTACGCCTGTATTGCTATGAACCTTCCCCTTAGCATTACTTTTACAGTGTCCCATAGGTTTTGGGTTGTCGTGTTTTCATTTTCATTTGTTTCTATGCATAATTAGATTTCTTTTTTGATTTCTTCTGTGATTTGTTGCTTATTCAGAAGCGTGTTGTTTAGCCTCCATATGTTGGAATTTTTAACAGTTTTTTTTCCTGTAATTGAGGTCTGATCTTTTCCATTGTGGTCAGAGAAGACGGTTGGGATGATTTCAATTTTTTGGAATTTACCAAGGCTAGATTTATGACCCAGGATGTGATCTATCCTGGAGAAAGTTCGCTGTGCACTTGAGAAAAAGGTAAAATTGATTGTTTGGGGGTGAAAAGTCCTGTAAGAATCAATTAAATCTAATTTGTCTATTGTATGACTTAAAGTTTGTGTTTCCTTGTTAATTTTCTGTTTAGTTGATCTATCCGTATGCGTGAGTGGAGTATTAAAATCTCCCACTATTATTGTGTTATTGTTAATTTCCCCTTTCATATTTGTTAGTATTTGCCTTATATGTTGTGGTGCTCCTATGTTGGGTGCATATGTATTTATAATTGTTATATCTTCTTCTTGGATTGATCCTTTGATTATTATGTAGTATCCTTCTTTGTCCCTTTTCACAGCCTTTATTTTAAAGTCTATTTCATCTGAAATGAGTATTGCGACTACTGCTTTCTTTTGGTCTACGTTTGCATGAAATATGTTTTTTCCATCCCTTCACTTTCAGTCTGTATGTATCCCTGGTTTTGAGGTGGGTCTCTTGTAGACAGCATATATAGGGGTCTTGTTTTTGTATCCATTCAGCCAGCCTTTGTCTTTTGGTTGGGGCATTCAACCCATTTACATTTAAGGTAATTATTTGTAAGTATGACCCCATTGCCATTTACTTTGTTGTTTTGAGTTCGTGTTTAAACATCCTTTCTGTGTTTCCTGTTTAGAGGAGATCCTTCAGCATTTGTTGGAGATCTGGTTTGGTGGTGCTGAATTCCCTCAGCTCTTGCTTGTCTGTAAAGCTTTTGAATTCTCCTTCATATCTGAATGAGATCCTTGCTGGGTACAGTAATCTGGGTTATAGATTATTCTCTTTTGTTACTTTAAGTATGTCCTGCCATTCCCTTCTAGCCTGAAGAGTTTCTATTGAAAGATCAGCTGTTATCCTTATGCGGGTCCCCTTGTATGTTATTTGTTGTTTTTCCCTTGCTGCTTTTAATATTTGTTCTTTGTGTTTCATCTTTGTTAATTTGATTAATATGTGTCTTGGGGTGTTTCACCTTGGCTTTATCCTGTTTGGGGCTCTCTGGGTTTCTTGGACTTCTGTGACTATTTCCTTCCTCATTTTAGGGAAATTCTCAACTATTATCTCCTCGAGTATTTTTTCATGGCCTTTCCTTTTATGTTCTTCTTCTGGGACTCCTATGATTCGAATGTTGAGGCGTTTCATATTGTCCCAGAGGTCCCTGAGGTTTTCCTCATTTTTTTGGATTCTTTTTTCCTCTCTGCTTCATTTATTTCCATCCATCTATCTTCTACCTCACTTATCCTATCTTCTGCCTCTGTTATTCTACTGTTGGTTCCCTCCAGAGTGTCTTTTATCTCCTTTATATCATTATTCATTTTATATTGACTCCTTTTTATTTCTTCTAGGTCCTTGATAAACATGTCTTGCATCTTTTCAATCCTTGTCTCCAGGCTATTTATCTGTAACTCCATTCTGTTTTCAAGATGTTGGGTCATTTTTATTATCATTATTCTAAATTCTTTTTCAGATAGATTCCCTATCTCCTCTTTTGTTTGGTTTAGTGGGCATTTCTCATTTTCCTTTACTTGCTGAGTATTTCTCTGCCTTTTGATCTTGTTTAGCTTGCTGTGTTAGGCATGGCCTTTCTGTATTCTGGTAGTTTGAGGTTCCTCTTTATTGTGGAGGTTCCACACTGTGGGTGGGGTTGAACGGGTGGCTTGTCAAGGCTTCCTGGATGGGGGAGCTTGTGTTGGTGTTCTGGTGGATGGAGCTGGATTTCTTCTCTCTAGAGTGCAATGGAGTGTCCAGTATTGAGTTTTGAGATGTCTATGGATTTGGTGTGCCTCTCGGCAGCCTGTATATGGACGTTCAGCGCTATGTTCCTGCGATGCTGGAGAATTTGTGTGGTATGTCTTGCTCTGGAACTTATTGGCTCTTGGGTGGAGCTTGGTTTCAGTGTATATGTGGAGGCTATTGGATTATCTCTTATTAACTAATGTTTCCCCTGGCTTTGAGTCTTATTCTTGTAGTAGCCTCAAGACTTCTCCATCCATACATCATCAATAATAAAACTTTTAGGTTAATGGTGAAAAGATTCTCCACAGTGAGGGATACACAGAAAGGTTCACTGAGTTACATGGAGATGTGAAGGGGGGGGGGTTGAGGTCACCAGGAAGGGAAGAGGGGGACTCCAACGTGGAGAGAGCAGTCTAGCCAGTAAGCACTTCCCTCTGTGCTCTCCACAGTCTGGAACCCTCAGAGCGGTTCACAGAGATACATAGAGAGGGGGGAGGAAGGTAATAGAGGTGAGCATAAGTAGAAAGGGAGGGATCAGGAGGGGAGAGAGAGATCTGGGCAGTATTCTGTTCCCGATGTGTTCTGCAGTACCCAGAACACCCTCAGAATTCACAGAATTGGGTGGAGAAGAGAAGGAGGAGGGTGGGAGATACAGGTTCCCTGGGGGAGAAGAAAGAGCGTCAATAGGGGGAGAGAGTAATGAAGCCAGTAATCACACTCCTGAGTAAAAATGAGTCCTAAAGATTGGGTTCTGAAGTGTGCAAAATTGATATCAAATATGTAAATCAAAGATTAAAAATCTAGAGTAGAGGATAGCCTCTTATAAAACATACAATATAAAAAAAGAAAAAAAGGAAACAGTGTAAAAAGAAAAAAAATAAAATAGCAAAACAGTAAAAAAAAAAAAAAGAAACAGTAAAAAATAAGTAAAACAGGAAAAAAAATTGTAAAAAAAAAGAAACCACAAAAGGTATAAGATGTATGTATGCAGTTTGCTTTAAAAATAGGTTTTTTTTTTTTTTCTGCAAGGTAATAGTGGGTTATGAAACTGAAAGTTGAAGGTGTAATAGAGGACTTCAAGAAAAAAGAAAGAAAAAGAAAAAAATTTAAAAAATAATGACAATAATAAAAATATGTATCCCGGTCTTTCTCTGGAGCTGTTGTGATCAGTGTGGGGTCTGTTCAGTTTCAGATAGATCCTTGTTCCTGCTTATACTTTTCAAGATCTGTAGACCCCTTTCAATGCAGTCGGTGGTCACTACAGCGATTTTAATCTGTTGGCCTGTCACTTCCAAAGCGCTTCCCTCTGTTTATTTGGCTTCTGTTTGCAGGTCTCTTCAGTATCTAATTTCTGCCCTGCCACAAAGGGGCAGAGGTGGTCTCTTTAGGTTCGCTTGTCCAGTCATGCTGTGAGGAGGGAGGAACACTGAAAACCTATATCACTGGCATGTGTGTGGCGAGCTCGCAGTGTCTCGGCCACACTGGGTTCGCCCCCGCTCATGGCGTGTGTGCTTTCCCCGTCTACCCTGCTCAGGCTTCAGGTTACTCGGTCGGGGAGTGCGCCCTGAGATGTGTGCACTTCCTAGGTCTAAGCCACTCAGGTTCAGGCTCCCGGTTACTCCACAAAGGCGCAGACTCGGTTGCGCCCGCGGTTTGTGCTGTTCCCGATCGGAGCAGCTCAGGCAGCCAGGAGTTTGGCGAGCGCACTCTCCCCTGTTGGGGCGGTGCGGCTTATCACCTCCCTGGTCCCCGTCTCGGTTTACGGGCGCGCCCGGCTCCGGTGTGTTTTGTGTCGGTTCTGGGGAGCTGGTTTCTGATTGCGACCCTCCCGGCGGCTGTCGACCCTCTGGCACCTCAGGCAGTCTTTGCTTAGAAACTGGGAGCCTGTTTGCAGTTTGGTAGTGGGTGCCCTCTCTCGGGGCGAGTTTGCCCCTTTCCGGCTCTGGCTGGCCCCGCCTGCCCACTGTGTCCGGCAGGGGATGGGGCGGTCCGCAGCCGGCTAGGTCTCCCCTGGTATCGCTCAGTCCTTTGTTCTGTGAGCCGGCCGGCAGTGCCTTCGATTTGGGCTTTTCACGGGATAGTTCTCTCTCTCTGGCTGTCCCACAGTTTAGGTTACTATCTCACGTTAGCTCCCTCAGATTGCCCTCAGGGCATTCAGGCCCAGTCCTTACCCTAAGCAGTGCCGCCCGCTCCTCTCCGTTCAGCCCCCTCTTGCTGGTGGCGGCTGCAAGCATCTGGGGTTCTTTGCTGGGAGTTTCCTTTAGGCACGTAATCTGTGGGTTTTATTTATTTTTTCTCCCAGTTATGTTGCCCTCCGAGATTCGAAATCTTCCCCCAAACTCACCGGTGAGAGGGTTTCCTGGTGCTTGGAAATTTCTCCTCTTTACAACTCCCTCCTCGGGATGGGTCTCCGTCCCTAACTCTTTTGTCTCACTTTTTATCATTTATAATTTCTCCTATCTCTTTTTGAAGATAATGTGCCATCTTTGTGGATGCCTGACGTCTTCTGCCAGCGTTCAGATATAGTTTTGTGAAGTTTGCTCAGCGTTCAGATGTTCTTTCGACAAATTTGTGGAGGAGAAAGTGGTCTCCCCATCTTATTCTTCCGCCATCTCAGCCCCGCTCCTCCTTCACCTTTTTAAAATGAAGCTGTTTTGGAAAAAAAATGCCTTGTTCTTCCTCGAAATAGCTGTTTTCCGTTTGGTCAGGATGGATGCATCAGGTTTGGGCCAAAGACGGAGATGTGGCCACATGAGGTCAGGAAGGTTTCTCTCCACATTATAAATAAATGTCCCCAATGGGAGCTTTCCTGGGAAGTCCAGTTCTAGAGAATTTACTGACAGAGACAGAGACAGAAGGGAAATCCGGGGTCATTCTCAGAAGAACACTGGGAGGGAATGAATTAGTCTTTCAGTGGCTAAGATGGCAACCTGAGCTACAAGGAGCTTTGTGGGCAACGTGGGACCTTGACTCTGTCCAGGCACATCCTGGTCATTTCATCTTCATGGGTCACATAAGTATATCTCTTTCCATCATTTAAACATGTGAACACTCCTCAGCTCCATGGCTGGACAAAAGTAGGGCATGGTTTGGCCCCTCAAGCCATCCCTGGCTGGTGCTGTGAAAGGAATGGGATGGGACTGGTTTAGAGAGGACCTTACAAGAGCTTCCTTGTTCTTCTTTCTGGGTATGGGAGCCTGCCATGTGGAAGGTGACAGTGTGTGTCACAACTCCCAGTTGATGGATATTCAGGTTGTCTGCTGACATCAGCCATGGCCAGCAGACCAGCCTTGTGTGCAAGTCATGAGCTAGGTGAGGAAGCTATGGAATTCATCTCAGGAGGTTACATCCAAGGCTCAGGGACTGGCCAGGACTTGGAGGTTCCAGACAGGGCAGCAGGAACTTCTGCCTCTGATTTTAGTCTGAATGAGCTGTTCTCAGGGCTCAGTGGCTCAGAGTCTAGAAATGAGGAGGAGAGGAAGGCCACCAGCTGTCTGCCGTGGGCCTTGCTCCTGGCTCTGAGCAATGGCTAAGTGCAGGGCAGGATGGCCACCACCACCTACCCCCTTCTACCACTTCCCCGACCTGCACAGCTGGCCTGGTAGGTCTCCTGCTGCTGCTAAGTCCCTTCAGTTGTGCCCGAGTCTGTGGGACTTCATTGATGGCAGTCCACCAGGCTCCCCTGTCCCTGGGATTCTCCAGGCAAGAACACTGAAGTGGGTTGCCATTTCCTTCTCCAATGCATGAAAGAGAAACGTGAAAGTGAAGTTGCTCAGTCGTGTCTGACTCTTCACGACTCCAGGGACTGCAGCCTACCAGGCTCCTCCATCCATGGGATCTTCCAGGCAAGAGTACTGGATTGGGTTGCCATTGCCTTCTCCACTGGTGGGTCTAGAGATGACCTTTAATGCAGCCAGGCATTATCGCCACCTAGTGGTCGTCTTGGAGAGCTGCAGCCCTTAGAGCTGGAGCTAGACCCAGGAGGGCACCGGTGAAGGGTCATTCATGAAACAGCTGTGTGCTGAGCATCTGTGGTGAACCAGGCACTGAGGACACAGGCTCTGCCTTCATCCATCTGACATTCTCACTGGGAAGCAGATCTGTATATGATAGAATCCTAGGTGGGATAGAATCAAATATGTAGAGTATGGAAGGGAAGTAGTTGGTGTGATTGGGGACGGCCTCTTGTAGAACTGGCCTTTGAACTGAAACCTTTATGCGGGAATTGAGCATGATATCTTTGGCAATGATTTCGTAGTGCTGGCTGAATGTTAGAAGCTCCTGGCAAGTATTAAAACAACAATAAATGTTCAGGTGCCACCCTCTTTCCCCAAGTAACGATATCTGACTCTCTCAGGTGGGGTTGGGGCATCCATAAGTTCTTCAGGTGATTCTGCTGGGCAGTTAAATCTCAGAGCCTGTAATCTGATTGGAAAAATGCCCATGGTAGAAGGGGAAGCAAATAGAAAAACCTGAGGGGGTTTCTGGATCTTCTCAGAATAGGAGGAAGGTGAGGGAGGCCAGAATGAGGGAATGAGCATTGGAAATGGAGCTGATGAGGTCAGAGAATGAAGAGAAATCAAGGGGTTTGGGGGCTGAATTATGATCAGAAGGAACTGGGAAGCCAAGGTGGTTGGCATTTTAAAAAGGCTTTATTGAGATAGCATTTAAAGTGTATAATTGCTTTGGGTATTTTACAATTTTTTTTTAAATGTGGTAAATGAGATGTAACAAAATTTGTCCTTTTAATCATTTTTTAAGTGTGTTAGTCAAGGTCCGGGTTTAAACATGTAAATCAGCAGGTAAAGGAACATGATAAATGTGCACCAAACCAAACAAAAGGGGAAGAGATAGAGAGTCTTCCGGAAAAAGAATTCAGAATAAGGAAGTTAAAAATGATCCAAAATCTGGAAAACAAAACGAAGTTACAGATAAATAGCCTGCAGACAAGGATTTAGAAGACGGAAGAATCATTGAACAGGAATCTAGAAGAAATAAAAAAGAGTCAATCAATAATGGATAATGCAATATATGAGATCAAAAACTCTCTGAAGGGAAACACAAGTAGAATAACAAAGGCAGAAGATAGGATAACTGAGGTAGAATTGAATGGTAGAAATAAATGAAGCAGAGAGGGAAAAAAAATAGAATTAACAGAATAGAGGACAACCTCAGAAAATTCTGGGACAACGTTAAAGGCCCCAACATTCAAATCAGAGGCGTCCCAGAAGAAGAAGAGAAAAAGAAATGCCATGAGAAAATACTTGAGGAGATAATAGTTGAAAAATGCCCTAAAAAGGGAAAGGAAATAGTCACCCACATGCAAGAAACCCAGAGAGTCCCAGGCTGGATAAACATAAGGTGAAACACCAAAAAACACATATTAATCAAATTCACAAAGATGAAACACAAAGAACAAATATTAAAAGCAGCAAGGGAAAAACAACAAATTACACACAATGGGATTCTCACAAGAATAACAGCTGATGTTTCAACAGAAACTCTTCAGGCCAGAGGGAATGGCGGGACATACTTAAAGTGATGAAGAAGAAAATGTTTCAACCCAGATTACTTTACCCAGCAAGGATCAAATTCAAATCTGAAGGAGAAATCAAAACTTTACAGACAAGCAAAAACTGAGAGAATTCAGCACCACCAAACCTGCTCTTCAACAAATGCTAAAGATCTTCTCTAGGCAGGAAACACAGAAAGGTTGCATAAACCTGAACCCAAAAAGTAAAGCAAATGGCAACAGGATCATACCTGTCAATAATTAACCTCACATGTGAATGGGTTGAATGCCACAATCAAAAGACAAAGACTAGCTGAATGGATACAAAAACAAGACCTCTAATTATGTTGTCTACAAAAGACCCACCTGAAAACAAGAGACACATACAGATTGAAAATGAGGGGCTGGAAAAAGAAACCAGAAGAAAGCAGAGGTAGTAATACTCATATCATATAAAACACACTTTAAAATAAAGCCTGTGAAAGAGACAAAGAAATACACTATATAATGATCAAAGCATCAAACTGAGAAGAAGATGTAACAATTAAAAATACATAAACACCCAACATAGGAGGACAGCAATATGTTAGGAAAGTGCTATCAAGCATCAAAGGGGAGATTAACAACAACACAATAATAGTGGAAGACTTTAATACCCCACTCACACTTATAGATGGGTCAAGTAAACCGAAAATCAACAAGGAAATACAAACTTTAAGTGATACAATAGGACAGAGAAACCTAATTGATATCTATACTAATTTCACCCCAAAACAATGAATTTCACATTTTTTCTCAAGTATACATGGAAAGTTCTCCAGGAGAGATCATATCCTTGGCCATAAGTCCATCCTTGGTAAATTCAAAAAACCTTGAAATCATTCCAAGCATATTTTCTGACCACAATGCAGTAAGACTGGAGGTCAACTGCAGGAGAAAAACTATTAAAAATTCAAACATATGGAGGCTGAATGCCACGCTGGTAAATAACCAACAAATCACAGAGGAAATCAAAATATGCATAGAAACAACTGAAAATGAAAACACATCAAGCCAAAACCTATGGGACGCTGTAAAATCAGTGCTAAGGTGAAGGTTTATAGACAAACAGCCTCACCTCAAGAAACAAGAACAAAGTCAAACAAATAACCTAACCCTATGCCTAAAGCAACTAGAAAATGAAGAAATTAAGAACCCCAGGGTTAATAGAAGGAAAGAAATCGTAAAATAGGGTACAAATAAATGTAAAAGAAACAAAAAAGACCAGAGCAAAAATCAACAAAGCTAAAAGCTGATTCTTTGAGAAGATAAATAAAATTGACAAACCATTAGCCGGATTCATCAAGAGACAAAGGGAGAAGAATCTAATCAACGAATTAAAAATGAAAATGGAGAGATCACAACAGACAACACAGAAATACAAATGATTATAAGAGACTACTATCAGCAACTATATTCCAATAAAATGGACAACTTGGAAGAAGACACATGCTTAGAAAAGTACAACTTTCAAAAACTGAGCCAGAAAGAAACAGAAAATCTTTACAGACCCATCACAAGCACGGACATTGAAAGTGTAATCAGTAATCTTCCAGCAAACAGAAGCCCAGCACCAGACAGCTTCACAGCTGGAATCTACCAAAAATTGAGAGAAGAGCTAATATCTATACTACTCAAACTATTCCAGAAAATTGCAGAGGAATGGAGACTTCTAAACTCATTCTATGAAGCCACCATTACCCTAATACCAACACCAGACAAAGATGCCACGAAAAAAGATAACTACAGGCCAATATCACTGATGAACATAGATGCAAAATCCTTAACAAAATTCAAGCAAGCAGAACCCAACAACATATTAAAACAATCATATATCATGACCAAGTGGGCTTTATCCCAGGGATGCAAGGGTTCTTCAATATCTACAAATCAATCAACATAATCCACCACATTAGCAAATTGAAAGATTAAAAAAAAACACATATGCTTATCTCAATAGCTGCAGAGAACGTCTTGAACAAAATTCAACATAAATTAACCATCAAAACACCTCAGAAAGCAGGCATAGAAGGAACATACCTAAACATAATAAAATCTATATATGACAAACCCACAGCAAACATTATCCTCAATAGTGAAAAATTGAAAGCACTGCCCTTAAAGTCAGGATCAAGTTAAGGGTGTGCACTCTCAGCATTACTATTCAACACAGTTTTGGAAGTTTTGGCCAGAGGGATCAGAGCAGAAAAACAAATACAAGGAATCCGGATTGGAAAAGAAGAAGTAAAATTCGCACTGTTTGCAGATGCCATCATCCTCTACATAGAAAACCCTAAACACTCCACCAGAAAATTACTAGAGCTAATCAATGAATAGAGTAAAGTTGCAGGATACAAAATGAACACGCAGAAATCCCTTGCATTTCTGTACACTAACAAGGAGAAAACTGAAAGAAATATTAAAGAAACAATTCCATTCACCACTGCACCAAAAAGAATAAAATAGTGAGGAATATATCTACCTACAGAAACAAAAGTCCTATATATAGAAAACTATAAGATGCTGGTGAAAGAAATGAAACTGGACACAAATAAATGGAGAAATACACCATGTACATGGATTGAAAGAATCAATATAGTGAAAATAGGTATGTTACTCAAAGCAATCTATACATTCAATGCAATCCCTATCAAGCTACCAACAGTATTTTTCAGGGAACTAGAAGAAATAATTTCACAATTTGTATGGAATTACAAAAAACCTCGAATAGTCAAAGCAATCTTGAGAAAGAAGAATGGACCTGGAGGAAATGTCCTGCCTGATTTCAGGCTATACTACAAAGCTACAGTCATCCAGACAGTGTGGTCCTGGCACACACACACACACACAATATATATATGAATGGATCAAAATCGCAAGCCCAGAGATACATCCACACACCTATGGATACTTTAACTTTGACAGAGGAGGCAGGAATATACAATGAAGACAAGACAATCTCTTTAACAAGCAGCGCTGGGAATACAGGTCAACCACTTGTAAAAGAATGAAACTAGAACACTTTCTAACACCGTACACAAAAATAAACTTAAAATGGATTAAAGATCTAAATGTAAGACCACAAACTATAAAACTCCTAGAGGAAAACACAGGCAAAACACTTTCTGACAGAAATCACAACAGGATCCTCTATGACCCATATCCCAGACTAATGGAAATAGAAGCAAAAATACACAAATGGGACCTCATTAAACTTAAAAGCTTTTGCACAACTAAGGAAACTCTAAGTAAGGGAAAAAGACGGCCTTCACAATGGGCGAAAATAATAGCAAACGAAGCCACTGACAATGAATTAATCTCAAAACTATACAAGTAATGCCTGCAGCTCAATTCCAGAAAAATAAATGACCCAATCAAAAAATGGGCCAAAGAACTAAACAGACATTTCTCCAAAAAAGACATACAGATGGCTAACAAACACATGAAACGATGCTCAAATCACTCATTATAAGGGAAATGCAAATCAAAACCATAATGAGGTACCATCTCACACCAGGCAGAAAGGCTGCTATCCAAACGTCTACAAACAATAAATCCTGGAGAGGGTGCAGAGAAAAGGGAACCCTCTTACACTGTGGGTGGGAATACAAACTAGTAGAGCTACTATGGAGAACAGTGTGCAGATTATTAACAAAACTGGAAACGGAACTGCCATATGTATCAGCAGTCCTACTGCTGGGCGTAAACCCCAAGGAAACCAGAACTGAAAGAGACACATGTGCCCCAATGTTCATCGCAGCACTGTTTATAATAGCCAGGACACGGAAGCAACCCAGATGTCCATCAGCAGAAGAATGGATAAGAACGCTGTGGTGCATATACACAATGGAATATTACTCATATATTCAAAAGAATGCATTTGAATCAGTTTTAACGAGGTGGATGAAACTGGACCCTATTATACAGAGTGAAGTAAGCCAGAAAGAAAAGCACCAACAACACACACACGCACACACACACACACACACACACACACATGCCATATGTGTGTGTGTATATATATAGGCTTCAGAAAGATGGTAATGATAACCTTATATGCAAGACAGGAAAAGAGACACAGATGTATACAACAGTCTTTTGCACTCTGCAAGAGAAGGGAAGTGTGGGGTGGATTCAGAGAATAGTGTTGAAACATGTATATTTCCATATGTGAAACAGAACTCCAGTCCAGGTCCCATGCATGAGACAGAGTGTTCAGGGCTGTGGCAATGGGGTGACCCAGAGTGATAGGACTGGGCGAGGGAGGGGTTCAGGATGGGAAACACATGTACAACCGTGGCTGATTCAGGTCAACGTATGACAAAACCACTACAATATTGTAGAGTAATTAGCCTCCAATTAAAATAAATAAATTAAAAAAAGAAAGAAAACTAAAAAATTCAAAACGAAAAACATGTAACTGTTTTCTAAACTGCAGCATTCACAGACCATCTTCATCTTGGACTACATGAGGACACCACCTCTATTATTACTATTTTTTTTAATCCAGCAAAAGAAAGGTCACTCTCATTCCTTCTAGCATCACTGGTGTGGGTGTATCCCACGTGCTGAGCTGTGTGCTTGAGCGATTGCTCCGAACAGGAATCTTTTGGTCTCCATGACAACCCGAGGAGGCAAGTACTAATCACAGTCCATTCTCGAGATGAGGAAAGTGATATGCTCCATGTCACACGACAGGTCAGTCAGCACCACAGCCTGGATTCAGATGGGTCTACCCGACTCACAACCCAGGTCAGTGACCCCCTCAGAGGGACACTGGCCCAGAGTCTGTGGCAGTATAATAATTTGACAAAATGCCTCTCCCTGACTCCACTGCCCATGGGGTTGGACATTGTTCCTTACTTAGTCTAGTTTTGCAAAGAGGCTTGATGGTTAAATGAAGTTAGAGGGGTGTCAGCTTTCTACTTGAAAAGAATAAAATCCATTACAGGTAACTTTGAGCAGGAAAGAAACTTATTAAGAATATTAAGTGACTCAGATTTCTGGGAGGGAAGGCTGCAGAGGCAGCCATGGACAATATAGAAATTAATTGCAGGATCTTCTGTCACTCATTGGAAAAGACCCTGATGTAGGGAAAGATTGAGGGCAGGAGAAGAAGGGGATGGCAGAGGATGAGAAGGTGGGATGGCGTCGCCAACTCAATGGACATGGGTTTGGATGGACTTTGGGAGTTGGTGACAGACAGGGAGGCCTGGCATGCTGCAGTTCATGGGGTCGCAGAGAGTCGGACTCGACTGAGTGACTGAACTGAACTGAACTGTCACTACCACTGGCTCCAGACACAGCAGCTGTCACTAGTGTCATGGCTTATGTCTCTTCCACCTCTGCTAGATTGAATTCTATGCATCAGAATCCACTTGCCTTGCTTTCACCTATAGGTATATCCATTGGTTAAGCCTGCATTCCATGTGGCTGTAGTAATTGAGTCTTAAGTGCCATCTGGATGTATTTGATTGGCTAAGCCGGGGTACCATCTGGGTGCATCTAATTGATTGAGCCTAGGTCACATGGTTACGTTCTGACTGCAAAAGAGGTGGCAAAACTGAGATTCAGACTGTTTCTAGTGCAGATTCGTAAGATGGAAAATTAAAGAATTGACTAAAAATCTCCTCCCTGCAGACTTGTCCAAAGTCTCTTTTTCAGTCAGGTCAGCTTTTCAAAGCTCAATTCACCCTACTAAGTAAAGCAGAAGGGTTTAGTAAGTCAAGCGGTCTGTGCTCTGCTGTGTTAATTTGCCTAGGCTGGGGCTACATTTCCTAGAACCCCTTTCTTTGATTTTGAGTTCAGTCAGTCTGTTCAGCGGCTTAGTTGTGTCCATTTCTTTGTGAGCCCATGGACTGCTGCAAGTCAGGCCTCCCTGTCCAACATCAACACCCTGGAGCTTACTCAAACTCATGTCCATTGAGTCGGTGATGCCATCCAACCAACTCGTCTTCTGTTGTCTCCTTCTCCTCCCACCTTCGATCTTTCCCAGCATCAGGGTCTTTCGAATCAGTCAGTCCTTTGCGTCAGATGGCCAAAGTATTGGAGTTTCAGCTCAGCATCAGTCCTTCCAATGAATATTCAGGACTGATGTCTTTTAGGGCGAACTGGTTGAATCTCCTTGCAGTCCAAGGGATTCTCGAGAGTCTTCTCCAACACCACAGTTTCACAGCATGAATTCTTTTGGTGCTCAACTTTCTCTCTACTCCAGCTCTGACATCCATACAGGACTACTGGAAAACCCATAGTTTCAACTAGGGGATTCCTCTGCCTTTTGTAAAACCAGCTTGAACATCTGGAAGTTCACAGTTCACATATTGCTGGAGCATAGCTTGGAGAATTTTGAGCATTAATTTACTAGTGTGGGAGATGAGTGCAATTGTGCGGTAGTTTGAGCATTCTTTGGCACTGCCTTTCTTTGGGATTGGAATGTAAACTGAACTTTTCCAGTCCTGTGGCCACTGTGGAGTTCTCCAAATTTGTTGCCATATTGAGTGCAGCACGTTCTCAGCATCATCTTTCAGGATTTCGAAATAGCTCAACTGGAATTCCAGCACTTCCACTAGCTTTGTTCCTAGTGGTGCTTTGTAAGGCCCACTTGACTTCATATTCTAGGATGTCTGGTTCTAGGCGAGTGATCACACCAGTGTGATTATCTACATCGTGAACATCTTCTTGTACAGTTATTCTGTGTATCCTTGCCACCTCGTCTTAATATCTTCTGGCCTGGAGGCACACAGATACCCTCTGTGCCTGCCCAGTAGCCTCCTACTGGAGACATCAGTGCTCAGACCACTGGATGGGAAGTGATCTGAAGCTATTCCTCCACAGCCTCTTTATAAAAAAAAAAAAAAAAGCCATGGAAAAGAGGTTGAAAGAAATTAAATTAAAAAAACAAAATCATGTTGTAAGATGAGAACCTTGACAGTGGAAAAGGAGGAGCATGTGGCAAAAAGCATAGGTTCTTGGGAAATAGGATTCTCCTTAGTAACAACATTTGCATTTCAAACTTTGGAACATGGCCTCTTATAATATATCTTCCTAGGGACATGGTCCTTGTATTGTAATTTATCAAAATCCACTGACTTTCATAAAAAGTATGAATTTTTACAACATATGCAAAAAATTCTAGTCAAATCTCACTCGTTAGGTTAGTCATATCCATGGTTTTAAATACTACTTCAAAATGGAAAAAATTAAATTTCAGGAAAATGTGTTTTAATATTTTTTATAAAGCAACACGAAATATCCAAAATATTTTCTCTTACTGTATCAATGGATAAAAGCATAAAATTTCCTTTACTTGATAAAATAATGAGTTAAAAATGAAAAAAAAAATCCAGAGTAGAGGCCTTGTAGTTGTCTCTATACAACAAGCTATGTAATGATTTCCATTTTACGTTAGTCATAGTGGTGGTCACTCTAATGAGAAGTAACCTTGTATTTATCGAAATACCCAATAAATCAAAATTCTCAGGTGGAAAAAAAAAATCATGGGTTCTGGAAAAGAGGAGCTCTGATGGGATGACGTCACATAGACCCTTTCTCATAAACTTAAGAATGTGCTCAAAAAGTGACCAGCACAGTGTGTAATCCTTACTAAATGGTTCTCTGTCTTTCTGATTAGATGTTGTCTGCTCCCTTTCAGTAGTTGGGGAGTATTTTCTTTCTCTTTAGCCTCAGATTACTGCCACCCAAGGAAGGGGCTGAGAAAAAAATGACAGCAACACCTCTGTGTAATAAGCCCACTGGCATCTTTCGTGGGAAAGAAGAAGGATTCCATAATTTCACTTGCTAGTACTCAGGGGAGATGGTGCCCGCATATGCAGAGCTTCCTGGCCAGCATCCACTGTATCAGATCCATGGTGGAGGCTCCCTTGTAGTGCATGGATGGTGGGGAGGAGAGTCTGTGCACACAGAACAGCAGTAGGCGTGTTAACCCAAGTGCCTCTGGGAGACACAGGCAGTCAGCTCTGGGAACAGAGTCATACAAGCAAGTTATTAGAACAGCCACATCTTATCTCCATGCAGAAAATATTTTTTAGTAATCTTCTCAAGATCTCAGAAGTTAGGATGTTAAATACCATGATATCAAGCTACTGGTTGATCAAGTTAATTGCACACAATTTTTATTTGATTTATTCGATTTGGTTTGTTTGTTTGTTTGTTTGTTTTTGATCTGCTACAGAGCTTATGGGCTCCTCATACCCTGACCAGAGATTGAACCCACAGCCTCAGCAGGGAAAGCACGGAATCCTAACCACTGGACTACCACGGAATTCCTCATCTTTTTAAATCTGAGTAATTCGGTAAAGAGTAGAGCAGAGACTTTGATCACCCCTATGCCCACCAACTGCAAATCACCACTTCCTGACATTATCACTTACTTTCTTCCAATCTTGTACACACTCACAAATGTCTGTGAAAAATGACTCAAGTGAATGTGTATGTGCTTGAGTGTATGTTTACTGGGCATATTGGCAATAATTTGAAGATATCTGAAGAACAGCCCTTGTCAGCCGGTTGGTATATCTGTGATTGTCCATCCAGCCTCTCCTGGAGAGAATGCTAGAGTCTGCCACTGAGCCCTTTCAGATTAAGTCAGCGTCCTTCTGGGCTACCTGCCCCAGTGGTGAAATTTGCTTTCAAAGTTGAGGTATCACTCAAGGCATCTCTGTGGATCCTGCAGGGGTTTTGCTCTCCCAGGTTTGATATTCAAGCTGAGCCTGAAGCACAGGAGAGAATGACCCTGTGCTTCCCATTTTCAAATTTGTTTTCTCTGTGGCAGCACTGGAATTAAACTGGGGATACCTTAGGTACAATTCCCAAGCATTGTTTCATTCCTAGTACATCATATCTCTACCCTTAAACTCATCACAGAAAATCCAGAAACAGCAAAATAAGAGAAAAAGAAAAGTGTCAGCCAAATCCACCCATTAAGAGGCCCTGGTGTACCATACTGAACTGTTCCCCACCCAGGCTTTTTCTCTCTGAAAAGTTTTTCGAAGTTTCTGGTCTACACGTTGCCTTGGGATGTCCAGTGATTTTGCAGACCTATACGAGGCTTCTGGTGAAGGGAAAGAAAATGGTGTTCCATGAGAGCTGGGATTTTCATTTTCATACTCTAGCTGCTATCGGTGACAAATTCCCCACAATTCCCCTTCTGGCTCCCAGCTGCCACTCCTGTCATTAACTTCCCATGACACTCGGTTGTGTTCCAAGGGCAGGCTTCATGCTGAAGGAGGGTAATATATACAAAGTACTCTGTACGTATGCAATTGACTCTGCCTGATTATTATTATTGTTATTATTATTCTTACTTTTTTTCTTTTTTGTTTCAACACTGTGCACAGGCTTTCTCTAGTTAGGGCAAGCAGGAGCTACTCCTCATTGCAGAGTGCAGTCTTCTCATTGAGGTAGCTTCTCCTGTTGTGGAGCAAAAGCTGTAGAATATGTTGTCAGTAGTTGTGGCCTGGGGGCTTAGCTACTCTATAGCAAGTGAAATCTCCTGGGGCCAGGGATTGAACCTGTGTCCCCCTGCATTGCCAAAGGGATTCCCAACCACTGGACCAGCAGAGAAGTCTGACTCCGCCTAATGGAAAAGATAAAATTAACATGGGGAATGCCTATAGAAAGATACAGAGATGCTCACAGAATAGGAAGAAAGGGTTAGCAGCCAGGCCTTTCGAGGCATGTGAAGCAGGCAAATTTGGGGATCAAAGTATCAAGAGCCCACTGGTATTTTCTTCTGCACCCTACTCTTGGGATGAACCAAGGCCAACCACTTTTTGGAGTTGCCTTCGAGCCTCAAAGTCCAAAGTGGGAGATAGGGGGATTTTCTTTGGCTTGGCCACTCAGTGCATGCAGGGGACTGGATGACTGCCCCTCAAAAACCAAACATGTTCTTAGATACCAGAAGAAAAGAGAACGGAGGCTGACTGGGCATGAGCACAGGGAGCCACTGCTGTTTGGGAAGTTAATGGAAGCTCTGATCCTGCTCCTCCCAGACGGCAGATACTCACAGCACTCTCACACACTCGGGGACATAATGAAACACAGTCCTAAGCCCACCCATGGGTCTCCTGGTGAAAAGCTCCCAGCTCCCCACAGTGACACTGTCTCTTCTCCATCTCCCTGCCCTCTTCCATCTCCCCAGCACCTGCAACTTCTCCACTGATGGCTTCCACGGTTCTGCCCCGGGAGCCAGCCTGTGCCTGGGTTGCTGTGTGCACGATGGTGTGGACTGGGTGAGAAAGCTTGCCTTCCGTGACCATTAGGTGAAGGAGATGTACAATGCCTACAGAAACAAAGTCGGCAGTGAGTGGGCCAGGGAGAGGACCATCCATGGTGGTTGAAATGTGTCTGCCAGGGCTCCAGGAGCACCACCGGACCAAGGGAAATTCATCAAGAATGGATGCTGTCACTCATATCCCACCTGCTCGGTACCAGCTTCCAGTTCAGTTCAGTTCAATCGCTCAGTCGTGTCCGACTCTTTCTGACCCCATGAATCGCAGCACGCCAGGCCTCTCTGTCCATCACCAACTCCCGGTGTCCACCCAAACCCATGTTCCTCGAGTCGGTGAGGCCATCCAACCATCTCATCCTCTGTCGTCCCCTTCTCCTCCCGCCCCCAATCCTACCCAGCATTAGGGTCTTCTCCAATGAGTCAACACTTCGCATGAGGTGCCCAAAGTACTGGAGTTTCAGCTTCAACATCAGACCTTCCAATGAACACCTAGGATTGATCTCTTTTAGGATGGATTGATTGGATCTCCTTGCAGTCCAAGGGACTCTCAAGAGTCTTCTCCAACACCACAGTTCAAAAGCATCAATTCTTCGGTGCTCAGCTTTCTTCACCGTCCAACTCTCACATCCCTACATGACCGCTGGAAAAACCATAGCCTTGACTAGACGTACTTTTGTTGGCAAACTAATGTCTCTGCTCTTAAATATGCTATCTATGTTGGCCATAACCTGCCTTCCAAGGAGTAAGCGTCTTTTAATTTCATGGCTGCAATCACCATCAGCACTGATTTTGGAGACCCCAAAAATAAAGTCTGACACTGTTTCCACTGTTTCCCCATCTATTTCCCATGAAGTGATGGAATCAGATGCCATGATCTTAGTTTTCTGAACGTTGAGCTTTAAGCTGACTTTTTCACTCTCCTCTTTCACCTTCATCAAGAGGCTCTTTAGTTCTTCTTCACTTTCTGCCTTAAGGGTGGTGTCATCTGCATATCTGAGGTTATTGATATTTCTCCCGGCAATCTTGATGCCAGCTTGTGTTTCTTCCAGCCCAGCGTTTCTCATGATGTACTCTGCATATAAGTTAAATAAGCAGGGTGACAATATACAGCCTTGAGGTAGTCCTTTTCCTATTTGGAACCAGTGTCTTGTTCCATGTCCAGTTCTAACTGTTGCTTCCTGACCTGCATACACCTTTCTCAAGAGACAGGTCAGATGGTCTGGTATTCCCATCTCTTTCAGAATTTTCCACAGTTTATTGTGATCCACAGAGTCAAAGGCTTTGGCATAGTCAATAAAGCAGAAATAGATGTTTTCCCGAAACTCTCTTGCTTTTGCGATGATCCAGCAGATATTGGGAATTTCATCTCTGGTTCCTCTGCCTTTTCTAAAACCAGCTTCCAAGAGGCTTACAAATCCTAGCTCACTCAGTGTCGCCCTCATGACACCCTATGGGAGAGGATCTCTTCATCCCCATTTTGGGTCTGGGGAAGCTGACCGAGAAATGACTTGTCTTGCCCATCCATAATTATGCCTCCAGCCCCACCGTGGTGCTCCGCATGTGGTCCTTGGACCAGCAGCATCAGGGGCACCTGGAGGCTCCTTGGAAATGCAGATTCTCTGGTCCCCATCTCAAACCTGTCAGATTGGCAGCTCTGGGGTGGGCCTGGCCCTCTGCATCTTAACTGGACCTCCAGGTGATTCTGATGCTTGTTGAAAGTTGAGGACCACGGGCTTTGCCCTGACTACTCAGACTGTGGTCCCTGGAGAAGCCACACGAGTTCATCTCCTGGGAGCTTGTTAGAAACGTAGGCTCCATGCCCCTCCGAAGGCAATTGGGTCAGATCTGTGTCTTTAACAAGACTCCCAGGTGATTCGTGAAAACATTGGTTCGCAAGCTTGGCTCCAATTGGGATCCCCTGAGGAATTTACAGTTCTGCTTTTTTTTGTCCTACCTGCTGCTTGGCATTGGGACTTATTGAGTTCCCTGGGGGTTTCTACTGTGTGGACAAGTTATGAAAGTGACCAGCTTCAGTGTCAGGAGAGCATTGGTTTATCACACTGAACAAGAAGCCTGGAAGGTGCCGGAGGCAGGGTTGATTCACCAGTGACCCTTGATCACTATTTCTGGAATTCTCTAGGTCTTTGACCCGTTACAGGTGAGGCTGCTTCTCCCCCAGGAGGCACGTGGGGGTGTTTTTGATTATCATGATGTCTCTAAGCAGTTACTGGCTGGTAAATGGAATGCAATTTGAATAGGCGATTAATAAATGGACAGGTGTTTCAGCAAACTCTCGGAGTTGATGATGGACAGGGAAGCGTACGGCAGGGTGTACTGCATTCCGTGGGGTCACAAAGAATCAGACATGACTGAGAGAGTGAACTGACTGATAGGGGTGATATAACAGGAACTGACCAAATCAGTGGTGTGAACCTGATGAATTACCACACGGTCCCAAAACTGGTGTACCAGGTCAAGAGCTGGTCTCAGATGAGCCTATGTGAAGCCCTCTGTTGGGGTGGGAGGGGGCGTCTTGAGGCCCTTTTCCCAGTACAGATCCAATTGAGAAGAATCTGTACTCTGAGCATGTGACAGTGATCAAAAGAAACTTTGCTTCTATCAGTTAGATTGAGAACCTGCTTAGGCTCCTGGTCGTGGGCACCCCACTACATACCCTCTCATTCTTACCTGGAGAATGACAGAGAAGTCCATAGAGCTGTCACTGCTATTCACTTGCCTTCTCACGTTAAAGGGGGTTTCCTAGGGTGGTGTAGCAGATGTCTTGAAATGATCATTTACTATCCTGAAATGAAATATTAATGGATAATAAAACCACCTTAAAACCAAAATGTTCTGTCCCAGGAAATTTTGAAAAAGAAAAAAACATAAAACCCCACAACTGTCCTGGAGATCAACATCCAGTAACACAAAGAGAAATAGGGAGTGAGCTCCCTGGTGTTCCAGTGGTTAAGACTTGACCTTCCAATGCAGGGGGTGCAGCTTCTATCCACATGGAGCTAAGATCCCCCGTGTCTCAAGACCAAAATGTAAAACAAGTGATATGATAACATAAACATAAAAGAAGTGATGATAACAGATTCAGTAAAGAGCTTTAAAATGGCCCACATAATTTTTTTTTTTTTTAAAGAACTAAGAGTAGGTCATTTGTACTCAAGGTTTCCTCAGGTGGTGGTAGTGGTAAATATTCCACCTGTTAATGCAGGAGACATAAGAGACACAGGTTTGATCCCTGGGTCAGGAAGGTCCCCTGAAGGAGGCCATGGCAACCCACTCCAGTATTCTTGCCTGAAGAATCCCAGGACAAAAGAGCCTGGGGTCTATAGCGTCATGAAGAGTTGGACACAACTGAGCACACACATGTATTTATACTGACAACAGCGCATACTCTAGTACGTAAATGTTTGAGCACTCCCACTTGCACCCAAACGTGTCCTCACTGAGGATTCAGCCTGGCAAATGCAGGAGGACACAAGTGTGCAGTCTCGGCCATTCAGAAAGCCATCGAGGTACTGTGGCCATCATGTGATTGCCACAAACTGCAAAGCAACCCATGATTAGGCTCTGAATAAAACAAAACATAGACTTCTCCAGTTTGCACAATAATTGCAGCCCAGAAATCTTTTCTAAAACATATGGGTCAAAGTGCAGATAAGGGCCTCCACTCAGGGTATTATGAATGGGTTTGTACTTACCTAAATATCTGGCAGAACATTTGAGAATCATTCACATCTAACGTGTATGCCATGAAGCAGGCACCGGCCCCCATGTGTAGTGGCCCCCCATATCAAGACAACAGTAAAAAAAAACCACACCCCTAGAATATGTCACATTCACTCCTTCTTCTTCAGGAACTGCTGGTCTAGGGCCGCCCTTTCTGGCCCTCCCTTAGTGAGCCAGGAAGAGGTAGAGCTGACAGAGATGCCGCTTTATAAACTGAAGTGAAGTGAAGTGGATTCGCTCAGTCATTTCCGACTCTTTGTGACCCCTTAGGCTATACAGTTCATGGACTTCTCCAGCCCAGAATACTAGAGGGGGTGTCCTTTCCCTTCTCCAGGGGATTTCCTGACCCAGGGACCAAACCCAGGTCTCCTGCATTGCAGGCAGTTTCCTTAAGCTGAGCCACCAGGGAAGACCAAGAATCCTGGCTTAGGTAGCCTATCCCTTCTCCACGGGATCTTCCCAGCCCAGGAACTGGGGTCTCCTCATTGCAGGCAGATTCTTTACCAACCACGTTATGAGGAAAGCTGAATAAAATAGTTCCTTATTTTTTGAGATCTTAGTTCTCCAAGCAGAGATTGAACCCATGCCCGCTGCAGTGAAAGCACAGAGTCTTAACCGCTGGACACCCAGGGAACTCCTGGAGGTGCCTCTTTCAATTCTGTGTCCCAGGTCCCTCCCTCGCATCACCCAACAGCCACCTGCCTCTCACAGAAACAGGTGACCAGGAGAGCGCATTTTGCCCTGAATCCCTGCTCTGCCATTGTTAGCTGTGTGGTCTTCAACCAGTGGCAACCCTCTCTGAGCTGCCTTTTTCTCGGTCACACTGCAGAGAACAGACGCCAAGGGGGCCAGTAGAGGACCTGTGCAGAGTTAGCACTCAGGAACCCAAAGAGGGTGTCATTAATACTTCCTGGGGCTGCGGGGGTGGGGGAGAAAGCTAAATCCATCTGCAGAAACTCAGAGGAGGGTCTCTCTCCAGGGGAGTCAGCAGAGAAAGAAAACAGGAGCCTGACTTTGCACATAACAAAGGGGAAAGACTGAATGAGCAAGGAATGTAATTAAAAATAAAGCAAAGAAGAGGGGAATTTCCTGGGGGCTCAGTGGTAAAGAATCCACCTGCCAATGCAGGAAACACTGGTTCCATCTCTGATCCAGGAGGATCCCATATGCCATGGTGCAGCTGAGCCCATGCATCCCAACTACTGAGTCTGTGTTCTAGAGCACGGGAGCCTTAATTACTGAGTCCACTTGACCTGAGTCCATGCTGGCCAACAACAGAAGCCACTGCAATGAGAAGCCTCAATGCCACAACTAAAGAGTAGCCCATGCCGCCTTAAGCTAGAGAAACCCTCATGGAAATGAAGACCAACACATGCAAAGATAAATACATTTTTAAAATATGGCAAAGAAGTGATACAAGAAAACAAGGGAAGTCTGACAAATAGAAGACACAAAGTAAACTGATATCGAAAAAAAGCCAAATTGCATCACAATAAATGGGAATAAGGCAAACTTTCAAAGTAAGAGATTTTCTGACAGTTTTTTTGTTTGTTTGTTTGCTCGTTTAAAGCTGGCTGAATATGAAAGATTCCTAGTATATACAACAGTTGAAAAATACAGAATAAGAATTTATATATATATATATATATATACTGACAACGAAAGCCAATGCAGCTGTACTCAGTTCCGTTCAGTCGCTCAGTCGTTTCCGACTCTTTGTGATCCCATGAACGCAGCACGCCAGGCCTCCCTGTCCATCACCAGCTCTCGGAGTTTACCCAAACCCATCTCCACCGAGACGGTGATGCCATCCAACCATCTCACCCTGTACTCCTCTTCTCCTCCTGCCCCTAAACTTACCCAGCATTAGAGTATTTTCCAGCGAGTCAACTCTCACATGAGGTGGCCAAAGTATTGGAGTTTCAGCTTCAACAACAGTCCTTCCAATGAACACTTAGGACTGATCACCTTTAGGATGGACTGATTGGATCTCCTTGCAGTCCAAGGGACTCTCAAGAGTCTTCTCCAGCACCAGTGTACAAAGGCATCATTTCTTCCGCCCTCAGCTTTCTTCACCGAGCAGCTCTCACATCCATACATGACCACTGGGAAAACCATAGCCTTGACTAGACGGAACTTTGTTGGCAAAGTAATGTCTCTGCTTTTAAATATGCTATCTGAGTTGGCCATAACCTTCCTTCCAAAGAGTAAGCGTCTTTTAATTTCATGGGGGCCATCACCATCAGCAGTAATATTTGAGTCCCCCTCCCCAAAATAAAGTATGACACTCTTTCCACTGTTTCCCCATCTATTTTCCATGAAGTGATGGGACCAGATGCCATGATCTTAGTTTTCTGAACGTTGAGCTTTAAGCCAACTTTTTCACTCTCCTCTTTCACTTTCATCAAGAGGCTCTTTAGTTCCTCTTCACTTTCTGCCATAAGGGTGATGTCATCTGCATATCTGAAGTCATTGATATTTCTCCTGGCAATCTTGATTCCAGCTTGTGTTTCTTCCAGTCCAGTGTTTCTCATGATGTACTCTGCATACAACTTAAATATACAGGGTGACAACACGCAGCCTTGATGTACACCTTTTCCTATTTGGAACCAGTCTGTTGTTCCATGTCCAGTTCTAACTGTTGCTTCCTGACATGCATACAGGTTTCTCAGGAGACAGGCCAGATGGTCTGGTATTCCCATCTCTTTCAGAATTTTCCCCAGTTTATTACTGTCAAGCAAATGGATTTTAAGGTGAGAAAGCATTACTAAAATTTGGAAGTATAAAAGTATTCATTTGAGCTAAATTTGGAAGTACCTAATAATTAAATAAGAAAAAAAAATCTGCCCTCATAATAAAAGCTCACCTCAAAGTCTTGTTTGTGCAAAATCCACAGGAGCAGTGTGTCACTGAATCCAGGCTGAGGCAGTGGACGAGGTAGTCCCCAACAGGGCCAGTTTCTGTGAAATTGAGTTTGTGTTGCCAGAGATGCCAGCCAGCAGCTTAAAAAATCGAGAGCTGTCTCTTTGTCTCATTAGCTGCTTATAGAGCTGGAACAGCACCAGGGAAACAGGCGCCTTCTGTCTTGTTGCTCTGCCAATCCAAGTACTGTTCTTACCATACAGTCAAAGTTGGCTTCTCAGCCCCTCAAGGTCTGCAATCCCCCTGCACCAGAAAAGTAAAGGGGGAGGGGAGAGGGACGGACTCTTCTTCCATTTAAGAGCACAGCTGACACAGGTCAACATCGCTGCTGCTCAAATCCCAATGGCCAGATATGTGTGTCAGAAAATCACACCTTACCACAAAGGGAGCTGGACGATGTAGCCTTTATTCTCAGCCACTCCTGCCTAGCGAGGAAACAAACAAATACGGGAGCATTTTCTGAGAGAGAAGGGGAGAATGAATGTAGGGAGCCAGCCAGTAGGCTCCATCACAGCCAGCGGGGGGGGGGGGGGGCTGTAACTGCCACCCTACCTAATCCCAGGCCTTACCCATTACTCTTTCTTTACGAATATCATCACTTTATTTAATCCTCCAATCCCTCCCCTCACAAAGTGGGCACCATCCCACTTCATTTTATAAAGGACATGTTTGAGATTGAGAAAGATTAATTAATTTCTTTAGAGTCACACAGCTGGTACAGGTAAACTGCTATGTGTTTTGCTCCAAACACCTGGTATGGAGGAGGTGGATTCAGGAATATCAAACACTGCCATTCCCCAACCTTAGCTGGTTAGAAGAGAGTGGAGTCCACCAAAGAAAACTAGGATACAGTACCCCCATATGACAAGCTCCCCTAAAAATTCCCACCAGTGTCTGAAGCAGCAGCTTCAGCCCACTCATGAGAAAGTCTGTGTGCCAGCAGCTCTCCCAGCCTGATGGATGGGCCTCATTAGCCCAGGCCATGAACACCTGAGCAGTGTGTAATACGGCGACAGGACAGGGGGCTTTGGCTGTTCCGGCTGACGGTATTGTTAATATCTCCATTTTAGCAGGTCATTTGTCTCCACCTCTCCACCAGTTGCAAACCCCCCTGGGTTCTGCAGCCACCAGGCCTGGGAGGGAGGCTGCTGAGATAGTCTCTTCCCCTTTGCTCATTTCCCCCCAGAAAAATAAATTACATAGTTTAAACAGGGACCGGATCGGCCATGCACCCACCAACATCCATCTTTGCAGAGAATGAAAGACTCAGCCAGGCTGAGGGCAGGAGAGTGGGGGAGCTGAAAAGCATTAAAGAGATGACATCTGTTGCCCATGATGGATCACGTTTTGCTTCATTTCCAGCACTACTGTCTTTTCCAATGAGTCAACCGTTCACATTAAGTGGCCAAAGTATTGGGGTTTCAGCTTCAACATCAGTCCTTCCAATGAACACTCAGGACTGACCTCCTTTGCAATGGACTGGTTGGATCTCCTTGCAGTCCAAAGGACTCTCAAGAGTCTTCTCCAACACCACAGTTTAAAAGCATCAAGTCTTCGGAGCTCACCTTTCTTCACCGTCCAACTCTCACATCCATACATGACCACTGGAGAAACCATAGCCTTGACTAGATGGACCTTTGATGGCAAAGTAATGTCTCTGCTTTTTAACTATGCTATTTAGTTTGGTCATCACCTTCCTTTCAAGGAGTAAGCTTCTTTTAATTGCATGGCTACCATCACCATCAGCAGTGATTTTGGAGCCCCAAAAAATAAAGTCTGACTGAGTTTCCGCTGTTTCCCCGTTTTTCCCCATGAAGTGATGGGACCAGATGCCATGATCTTAGGTTTCTAAACTCGTAGAGCTTTAAGCCAACTTTTCCACTCTCTTCTTTCACTTTCGTCAAGAGGCTCTTTAGTTCTTCTTCACTTCCTGCCATAAGGGTTGCGTCATATGCATATCTGAGGTTATTGATATTTCTCCTGGCAATCTTGACTTCAGCTTGTGCTTCTTCCCGCTTTGACTACTACCCTTCTATTTGCATGGCCCCAGCCTTCCCCTTCTCTAGCTCTTACTCAAATGTCACCCCTCCAGAGTGGCTGTCCTGACCCAGCTATCAAAAGTGTAGAGCCCTCAGAGGCAGGAAAAGCTGTATGGTGCTCCTGGAACCAAAAGGACACGTGTATAGTTTTTTCCTGTAGGCATACAACCTCACACTGCACAGAACTGGGGGCATCCATGTATATTCATCAAGCACCTTCTATTCACTCACTAAAAAATTGAAGGCCAGTGACTATCTTGAGCTGGGCTTGAGTCTCTTTTAACTGTAATGAAGACTTAAACCCTTGCTCACCTAACAAGATTAGACATAGGTGTACCTTAGGTTGATTCAGTTGAGTTCAATTCCGTTCAGTTGCTCAGTCATGCCCGATTTATTGTGACCCAATGAAGCACAGCACACCAGGCCTCCCTGCCTATCACCAACTCCCAGAGTCCACCCAATTCAAGGTCCAATGAGTCAGTGATGCCATCCGACAATCTCATCCTCTGTCATCCCCTTCTCCTCCTGCCCTCAAACTTTCCCAGCATCAGGGTCTTTTCTAATGGGTCAGCTCTTTGCATCAGGCGGCCACAGTACTGGAGTTTCGGCTTCAACATCAGTCCTTCCAATGAACACCCAGGACTGATCTCCTTTACGGTGGACTGGTTGGAACTCCTTGCAGTCCAAGGGACTCTCAAGAGTCTTCTCCAACACCACAGTTCAAAGCATCGATTCTTCTGAGCTCAGCTTTCTTAATAGTCCAACTCTCACATCCATGCATAGCCACTGGAAAAAACATAGCCTTGACTAGATGGTGGAGAAGGTGGTGGCACCCTACTCCAGTACTCTTGCCTGGAAAATCCCATGGACGGAGGAGCCTGGTAGGCTTCAGTCCATAGGGTCGCAAAGAGTCAGACATGGACGAGCGAACTCTCACTTTTCACTTCCATGCACTGGAGAAGGTAATGGCAATCCACTACAGTGTGCTTGACTGGAGAATCCCAGGGATGGCAGAGCCTGGTGGGCTGTCGTCTATGGGGTCGCATAGAGTCGGGCATGCCCGATGAGACTGAGCAGCAGCAGCAGCAGACCAGACGGACATTTGTTGACAAAGTAGCATCTCTGTCTTTTAATATGCTGTCTAGGCTGCTCATAACGCTCCTTCCCAGGACTAAACGTCTTTTAATTTCATGGCTGCAATCACCATCTGCAGTGTTGTTTCAGTTGGTTCAAAAATTCATCAAGTATCTGTTTCCGCCAGACTTCCTATCCTGCCTCTTGAGAAATCTGTATGCAGGTCAGGAAGCAACAGTTAGAAATGGACATGGAACAACAGACTGGTTCCAAATAGGAAAAGGAGTACGTCAAGGCTGTAATTTGTCCCCCTACTTATTTAACTTGTATTCAGGGTACATCAAGAGAAACGCTGGGCTGGAGGAAGCACAAGCTGGAATCAAAATTACCGGGGGAAATATCAATAGCCTGAGATATGCAGATGACACCGCATATATGGCAGAACCTGAAGAAGAACCAAAGAGCTTCTTGATGAAAGTGAAAGGGGAGAGTGAAACAGTTGGCTTAAAGCTCAACATTCAGAAACCTTAGATCATGTCATCTGGTCCTATCACTTCATGGCAAACAGATGTGGAAACAGTAGAAACATTGGCTGACTTTCTTTTTCTGGACTCCAAAATCACTGAAGATGGTGATGGCAGCCATGAGATTAAAAGACGCTTACTGCTTGGAAGCAAAGTTATGACCAACCTAGACAGCATATTAAAAAGCAGTGAAGTTATTTTGCCAACAAAGTTCTGTTCAGTCAAGGCTATGGTTTTTCCAGTGGTCGTGTAAACAAGTGAGAGTTGGACTATAAAGAGGGCCGAGCGCAGAAGAATTGATTATTTTGAACTGTGGTGTTGGAGAAGCCCCTTGAGAGTCCCTTGGTCTGCAAGGAAATCCAACCAGTCCATCCTAAAGGAGATCAGTCCTGGGTGTTCACTGGAAGGACGGATGTTGAAGCTGAAACTCCAATACTCTGGCCACCTCAGGTGAAGAGCTGATTCACTAGAAAAGACCCTGATGCTGAGAAAGATTGAGGGCTGGAGGAGAAGGGGTTGACAGAGGATGACCTGACTGGATGGCATCACCGACTCTATGGACATTGGCTTGGGTGGACTCCGGGAGTTGGTGACGGACAGGGAGACCTGGTGTGCTGTGGTTCATGGTGTCTTAATGAGTCAGATAGCACTGAGCGACTGAACTGAATTGATGACTAAATGGTGACATGGTGAGGCGGATGGATGGATGCTTGTCTGGATGTGTGAGTGGTTGCATGGTGAGATGGAAAGTTGGACAGATGTTTAAGTGGATGAATGAGTGGCTAAATGGATGGATGAGTAATGGAATGGGTAGGCGGATAGAATGACTAATGGTTGATGGGTGATTGATAGTAATACTGTGATGTTTGGATATGTAGTTGCAAGAATGGTATAATGGTTAGACAGACAGATAGTTAAATGAAGGTAAAGAATCCCTAGAATTAGCTGGCAAAAACACAGATTGACCTCACTGTAATCTGCTGAATTAGTTTCTTCTGATGAGTGTAAATGTTGTACTGAATGAATTGACTTCTGGCTGGAGAAGAAAGAGACTGGAGCGGAACCATCCAGGGAATCAGTGATGTGCTCCTGGATCCTCCCTGTTTTCTCATTGTTTGATAACCTAGGCACCTCGGTACCCACTTTTAACCACACATGCTATCCACTCTTCCCTTCCAGCCACCATCACACCTGCTGTCAGATAGAGAACAGAGTTGTAGTTGCCAAGGATGGAGGGGAGAGGGATGGGCTGGGAATCTGGGGTTGGTAGATGCAAACTACTACATTTACAGTGGATACACAACAAGGTCCTAATGGATAGCACAGGGGACAATATTCAGTATCCTGTGATAAACTGTAATGGAAAAGAATGTAAAAAAAGAATGTGTATATGTGTATAACTGAGACACTTTGCTGATTTGCAGACTGACATGGCACTGTAAATCAAGTATATTTTAACAAATTGAAAAAAATATAACAAGAATAACATTCTCCTACCCTTTTTTCGGCCCTAGTGATAAAAGGGAAACAAAAAACAGAAACAAATGCTTTCAAGAAAAATTCTGTTGAGAGTTAACAAAGACTAAATCACTTATAAAAAAAGAAATTTTATTTTAAAAGGTTTCCATTAGTGTCACGAATAGTAGACTCTTTCAGCTGTCCACACAGAGAGAGGTTTGGGATGAAACAGACCTGTTCTTTATTCCTGAAATTAACTGCCTAGGTGGTCAACTACTTTTCTATTGTGATGATTGAATGTTAAAGCCTGGTGCTGACAGTCCACAGTCTGTAAATGTTTCATTCTGAATTTTGGGATGACTCGGAGCTCTCAGTGGATAAAGGCACTATCTTTCTCCTTCTATAAGAGAGATAGCAATTAATGAATGTTGGATGATAGATGGATGGATGAATGGATGATGGATGGATTGGAGGGTGTCGGGTAGATGGATGGATGGACGGATGGATGGATGGATGGATGGGTAGCTAAGTTTCAGTGGTCCCAGGCTTCTTGCCTTCACTCTATCCAACAGTATCTTCCAGGCCTCTGGAACCCTCTTAGAAGTAGAGTAGCTGCACTATGCAAAACTCCCAAACAAAAACCCTTGGCTTTCTAGAAGTCTGAGCATGACACCAGAACTTCCTGGCTAGCTCAGCAGAAGGACAGAAAATCAAAGAAGTTTTCAGGTCAAACTCCAGGGAAGATGGTGTTTGTTTCACAAGGGACTTAGAAGTCAGAGATCTAACATGGGAATTTTTCAATTGCAAATAGCATAAGTACCATCAAAGTGGCTTTAAAAAAATTGGCCTACTTGACTGAAAGGTTCAGGAATGTGTGATCTCAGACCCCGTGACCACCAACACCCCAAATGCAGAATTCAACAAGTATCTTTAAATTCTTTTAAATTCAGTCTCTTTGTCTCTATCCCTGGACACTGTTTCCTCTAACTTGGCTTCATTTGTAGACAATAATCTACATGGGGGAAAAGATGTGGCAGGAATGATTCAACAAATATTTCCATTGATTGAACATTGGTTAATTCTGAGAAGGACAAGTGCTTAGGAAAGATAGGTTAAATTTATTATGTGAGATTAAAATGTCCTTATGGTTGAAATATTTTGAGTTTCTTCTTCCTTAGTTATTTGCAGCCAAAAGCATCCCAATATATATAAGACATAATAAATAGTAGTATTATATCTCATGGACTCAGATGTCTACTTACAAAATCAATCATTCAAGTGGAGCGGGTATTTTTACTCCATCAGATATTAATTGAGCATCTACAATGCACCGGCAGTGACCCAAGAACAATAGACACATATTTGAATAAGACATGGTGCTTGTAAAAAAAAAAAAAAAAAAAAAAAACAAAGTTAAGAAATTTGACCACCTTAAAAAAGTTAGTAAAATACATAAGTAAGGCTTCCCTGGTGGCTCAGTGGTAAAGAATCCACCTGCCAATGCAGGAAATGCCAGTTCGATACCAGGTTTGGGAAGTTACTACATGTCTAGGGGCAACTGGGCCCATGCACTACAACTTACTGATCCTGTGCTCAGAGCCCAGGAGCCCCAGCTACTGAAGCCCACTTGCCCTACAGCCTGTGCTCCACAACAAGAGAAGCCACTGCAATGAGAAGCCTGTGCACCACAACTAGAGAGGAGGCCCGCATTCCCCAACTAGAGGTAAGCCCTGGCAGCAATGAGACCCAGCACAGCCATAAATAGATACTATTATACAAATAAAGATATGAGACCAAAGTCAAATTGAAATTCAAATCACAGACAACAGCAAGTGTTAATCCCCCTTGACATATAAAAATCTCTTAGAAATAAAGAGTAAACCAGCAACCCAAATAAAAAAAATGATCCTAGGGCATGTACAGGCATTTTAATATATTTGTTAAAAGTTCAACTGTTTCTTAAACTTATACAAAGATGTTCAAGTTCGCTCATCATAAGAGAAATGCAAATATACTGAGATACCACTTCTCGCACCGGATTGACAAATGTTTGAATGTTTAATGACTCACAGTGCTGGTTGAGCTGTGGGGCTTCGTGCATTGCTTGTGGAAGCTGAAACTGGTACAACTCCTAAGGAGAAAAGCTGGCAATATTTATGCAATTTGTAAGTTCGACTCAGTAATTCCACTTCTGAGTATCTATCTACAGATATATTTAAGTAAGTATGCATATTCTGTATAGAGTTCTTTTCTACAACACCGTCTGTAATAGCAAAGAATGAAAACAAGCCGAATATCCACCAGCAGTGGACTGATATTTATTGGCTGTGGGACTTTTTATTCAGTTGGAGTTTGGATCTTTTTCCAAATCCAGTGAGAAGAAACCAGAGAGTTTAAAGGAGGAGACGGGCATAATCCGACTTCTATTTTGAAGAATCAGCCTGATCTGGGGGATGGGTACCCAAGTATAATCATCTGTAAGAAAATATCATGATGATAACCACTTGAGCTTGGTTCAGTAAACTGTGTGTAGGTTATAAAATGAGAAAATGCCTTCACATTCCTGAGAAAGCCCATGACCAGCTGTTTTTGACCAGACATCCTGCTTCCATCCTTCCCGCTGGAAACCATTCTCTCCTGACGCAGATGAGGACAGACGACGTCCCCAGGTCCCGTAAAGGGCCCCTTGTGGTCCTTCCTAGCTGCTCCCGTGCCTTCCACCTCGCTCTTGATTTCTGTCACCCCAGATCTCCAAGCCCTTATAATCGGACCCATAGACAATACAGCCTGCCATTTTTACTCACAAGGATTTGGGGAAACTCCTAGGATGTGGATAGACAGACAGTTCATTCTGGGTAAAGGGAAATCTGAGTTCAGAGCGCTCCTCCATTCTGCTGCAGCGCCCACAGCACCGACAATGGGGCCGGATCAGCACCCGTGAAGCTGTGCTCGCCAGTGACCACCAGAGGGCAGTGCGACCCCGCCATCGGCCCGAACTGCCCGCAGGGGCCACCCAAAGTTTGGCATGGAAATAGCACTGCAAGGATTCCAGAAGTATCTTCTTGGGCTGCGCCCCTGCTTTGCGGGAGTGCTTCCCTGATATTGCAGCACCTTCGAGGATCTGTTCAGGCCCCAAAGTTAAGGATTAAGTGACCTGCTGTGGTCACAGTGGGGATCCCAGCCGAGGGCAGCATTGATGGCCTCAAGAGCCATCAGCAACCATGACCCCGGAAGCACTTCTTGCCACACTCAGCCCGATTATAAAAGATACCTGCACTAATGTTTAATAATACCGTCGCCGTGATAGTTAAAATTGTTTGACAAAATGGTGTGTGTGTGTGTGTGTGTGTGTGTGTGTGTGTCTTTAAACCATAAATTCAAGATAGCAAATTTGTAGCAGTTCATTCAAGGATGATGGATAAGCCAGCTCCAACCAAATACTGATTTTAAAATGTAACCATCAAGTATTTGGGCAAAAATGAGTATTTGGGGAACTCGGACTACAGGGCGGGGGTGTCTCTTTGCCCTTATACCCCCTTCAGTGCCCCACGGGTATCAGGACCGCAGAAGCCCAGCCCCCCCCCCTCTCTCATAGCCCATGGGTTTCTATACACCACATGGTGTGGCTGAATAAGGAGCTGCACACACAAGTCTGGCTTCTACATTTATTAAACACCTGCTCTGTCCCAGGCACCCAGCTAAGCCCTTGACTTGCGTTAGCTCCTTCATCGTAATCACACAGGTGCTGTCTGGAGAGGTCAGATAGCACATGGTTCAGATGTGGCCTGGGGTCAAGTCCCAGCTATTTCTTTTCATGTTTGTGGAAACTTCACTCTCTGCACTTCAGCGTTCTCACCTGTGAAATGGGGTTGAGGCGAAAACCCACCTCACAGAAATGTTGCCGGCATTGAGCGCATTAAGACATGGACAACACTTTGTTTGAAAGCTTCCCTTTCAGTCCCTCTGCATAAGAAATGAATATTACATCAAGACCCAGTATGATATAGATATATGTGTGTGCATATTATGTGTGTAAACTAAAATATGTTCCACAAGGCAATGTTAACCTATAATACCATGATACATCCTCTTAGTTTCCATCCTGTCCTGTTTTCTATTTCAAAGATGCAAGTAACAATCTACTAAATTGACTCTATGACCCGCCGTTTAGAAAATATTGGTTTAGTAAAGGGTTCGGCAGACCATGTGGTTCTCAGAAGTCCCATTTTACAGAATGGGAAACTGAGGTCCATAAAGTGTTGCGGCTTGCCTCTGACCCCAGCTACTGGAAGGCAACAGAGCCCAGACTCCAACCCAGCATCTCTGATGCCTAAATTAAGGCTCTTCCACACAAGATGCAAACTGGCAGCTCACAGGCCAGATCTGACCACAGAGACGTTGGACTAATTTTCACAATAGGTTTGCAAGTTTTGTTACAACTATATAAAATGTATCATTGGAAGACATAACTCAAAATATGAATTTTCAACTTATCACTGAAAGTGGGCAATCTGGCAATACGGGGACCTACGTATGCACGTGACCAGCAGGAGCCACACCCGAACTGCCACTTCCAGCTGCTCTCCAGGTTCATTACTTTGCCACAGTCCCCACCATGTATGGACAGAGGGGCCTGGCAAGTTTCAGTCCATGGCATCTCAAAGAGTCGGACACAACTTAGAAACGAAAAAGCAACAATCACCATGCCATTTTGTGTCCCAGACACTGAGACAAACCATCAGTTGCCATAGTCTGTGTTTTTTTCAGACTGGAGAAATATTTTTCAAGAAGGAAAGACAGGACTTTCCTGGTAGTCCAGTGGTTAAGAATCTGCCTGCCAGTATAAAGGACACAGGTTCGACCATTGATCTGGAAGATTCCACATGCTGTGGGACAACTAAGCCCATGAAAACTACTGAACTTGCATTCTAGAGCCCATACCCTGGAACAAGAGAAGACACCACAAGGAGAGGCCCATGCACCGCAACTAGAGAAAACTCTCTCTTGGCAACGAAGATCTGGCACAGTCCAAAATAAATATATTTTCCAAAAAAGGAAAAACAAAAGCTAAACCAAGGGACTTACATTTCCAAAAAAAAAAAAAAAAAGAGAGACGCACAAATCTTTACTCACATATTTAAATACAAAGAAACCACATCAATATCAACTTAACCCCAAATCTGTTTCACTTGTTTCTAGTCCCTGACTTGTTGAGCATTTACAACCCCCATCTCAACCAATACCCTTTATCTACCACCACCTGTTTTGCCCACCATCATGTCCCCAGCACCTGAAACTGCTCAGCCAAGAAAAAGTGCCTAATTAGAATGAATGGCTTTTATACAAAAGCTTCTCCCAATATTAGCAGGCATACAGTAATGGTGAGGAGCAGGCATTCTTTGATACACAGGATGGCTCAGGTCCAGCTTCTGCCATAACTAGCTGTGTGACCTGAGGTAGTTTCCTCAGTCTCTCTGGGTCTGATGTGTCCTCAGCTGCAAAATGCATGTGATGAGGCGCTATGTACATAAGTGACCAGGAATGTGAAAAACGCTGAGTAAATAAAATTCACTTCTCCTCCTTCATTTCATCAAGGTGAACCAAGGTCAGTACTCGATCATATTAACGAGTCTGGTGACCAGTTATCCTGGCCTTGGATTATCTGCAGGGCTGGGGAGGCAAAGATCGCCCACTAACATCATGGCCTGATAAGGAAACCCTGGGCCAGATGGCAACGTCAAAGATTCGATCCCCAGGCATATCTCTGTGTGAGAGTTGGCTTTTCAACATGCATTCCTCTTGCTGCTCACCCTCCTGAATTGAAGAGGCTGGAGAGCTGATAATTCCATTTCCCAGACTCGCTTGCAGCCAGGGATCTGAAGCCTTTAAGGGCCCACTCATCAGCTGTGTCCATGAGACAACTGCACTTATGCAAAGTTAAGAAAGGAAAAATTGCTGGGGAGAGGAGTAGGGCCTCGTGATCCTGTGACAGTGGTCCCTTGGGGCCCAGTCCTGCAGTGTGTCTTCCTGAGCCTTCCTGTGAGTCTGTAAATACTCATAGTGTTATCATTCATGCCCTAGGAAATTTGAACAAAGTCACGGAGAAAGTGGAGGAGAGAGGAGCCTGAGATGCTGCAGTCCACTGGATTGCAAAGAATTGCAAAGACTTACTGACTGAACAACAATCAGTCACACCCAAGAAGGGAAGCTAGATCCAGCCCATGTGTTTAGGGTATGGTACTAGTGATGAAGAAGCCACGTGCAGGAGATGCAAAAGATGTGAGTTCATCTTCTCTCTGTGTGGAGAAGATTCCCTGGAGGAGGACATGTTAACCCATTGCAGTATTTTTGCCTGGAGAATTCTATGGACAGAAGAAGCCAGAGGTGGGCTACAGTGCACAGGGCCACACAGAGTCGGACATGACTGAAGGGATTTAGGACACACACGTGCATGCACAAATTATTATGAGAATTATTAATGAGCCTTCTATGTCAGCTGTGGGAGCAGGTTGAGAAGTGAGGTCTGAAAAGAGACTTCTGGAGCCACCAGCCAGGCAAACGGAGAGGCCATAGAGTCTAGTCACCAAAGTGAGGCTGCTGAGGGCCAACAGTAGAGAAATGGAGAGGAAACCATTACCTCTGCAGCCAAGTGTCCAGTGACAGGGCGAGTGCTGATGTCCAGGAATCAGGAGGGAGTTGTGGATGCATCCCAGACAACAGCAAGGACACGCCAGAGCCTGCAGACCTGTCTGCACCTACTTGTCACCACATGAAAGCACAGCACCCTTGCAAGAGGAGAGACTGCTGCTCCCTTTCCACTTTCAAACCCTCTCTCAAGTTACTCTTCTGGTCAATTCTACTTCGGAACTTTTCCATACTGTTCATGGGGTTCTCAAGGCAAGAATACTGAAGTAGTTTGTCATTCCCTTCTCCAGTGGACCACGTCCTGTCAGAACCCCATGAACAGAAATAAAAATAGGACACTGAACGATGAGCTCCCCAGGTCAATAGGTGTCCAAAATGCTACTAGAGATCAGTGGAGAAATATCTCCAGAAAGAATGAAGGGAAGAAGCCAAAGCAAAAACAACACCCAGTGGGGGATGAGACTGGTGATGGAAGTAAAGTCCAGCATTGTAAACAGCAATATTGCAAAGGAACCTGGAATGTTAGGTCCCTGAATCAAGGCAAATAGGAAGTGGTCAAACAGGAGATGGCAAGAGTGACCATCGACATTTCCGGAATCAGCAAAGTGAAATGGGCCTGAATGGGTGAATTTAACTCAAGTGACCATTATATCTATTACTGTGGGTAGGAATCCCTTAGAAGAAATGGAGTAGCCTTGATGATCAACAACAGAGCCCGAAATGCAGTACTAGGATGCAATCTCCGAAAAGGCATAACGATCTCCCTTCATTTCCAAGGCAAACTATTCAATATCATGATAATCCAAGTCTACGCCCCAACCAGTAATGGTGAGGAAGCTGAAGTTGAACGGTTCTATGAAGACCTACCCGGCCTTCTAGAGTTAACACCCCCAGAAGACGTCTTTTTCATTATAGGGGCCTGGAATGCAAAAGTAGGAAGTCAGGAAGGACCTGGAGTAACAGGCAACATTGGCCTTATAGCACAGAATGAAGCAGGACAAAGGCTAAGCGAGTTTTGGCAAAAGATTGCACCAGTCCGAGCAGACACCCTCTTCCAGCAACACAAGAGAAGACTCTACACATGGGTATCACCAGAGGGTCAATACTAAAATCAGATTGATTATGTGCTTTGCAGCCAGAGAGGTAGAAGCTGTATAGGGTCAGGAGAAACAAGACGTGGGGCTGACTGTGAGTCCGATCATGAACTCCTTATTACCAATTTCAGACTTACCTTGAAGAAAGTAGGGAAAACCACTAGACCATTCAGATATGACCTAAATCAAATCCCTATGATTCGATTACACAGTGGAAGGGAGAAATAGATTCAAGTGATTAGATCTGATAGACAGAGTGCCTGAAGGACTATGGACAGAGGTTCATGACATTGTACACGAGGCAGGGATCATGGCCATCCCCAAGGAATAGAAACGCAAAAAGGCAAAATGGTTCTCTGAGGAGGCCTTACAAAGAGCTATGAAAAGACGAGAAACGGAAGGCAAAGTAGGAAAGGACAGATATATTCATTTGAATGCAGAGATCCAAAGAATAGCGAGGAGAAGTAAGAAAGCTTTCTTCAGAGATCAGTGCAAGGAAATAGTGGAAACAATAGAATGGGAAAGACGGAGTTCTCTTTGAGAAAATTCGAGTGACCAACTTTGCACGCAGGAACTTTTCATGCAAAGAAGGGCACAGTAAAGGGCACAAATGGCATGGACCTAACAGAAGCAGAGGATATGAAGAAGAGATGGCAAGAATACACAGCATAATACAGAAAAGATCTTCAGGATCCAGATAAACTCGAAGAGGTGATCACTCACCTAGACCCAGACATCCTGGAATGTGAAGCCAAGTGGGCCTTAGGAAGCATCACGACAAACAAAGCTAGTGGAGGTGATGGAATTCTAGTTGAATTATTTCCAATCCTAAAAGATGATGCTGTGAAAGTGCTGCACTCAGTAGGCCAGCAAATCTTTCCACACGACTGAAAAAGATGAGTTTTCAATCCCAAAGGAGGGCTATAGCAAATAATGCTCAACTACTGCACAATTGCACTCATCTCACATGCTAACAAATTAATGTCCAAAATTCTCCAAGCCAGGCTTCAACAGATTGTGAGCCATGAACTTCCAGATGTTAAGCTGGATTTAGAAAAGGCAGAGGAACAAGAGATCAAATTTCAAACCTCCACCGGACCATCAAAAAGCAAGCGAGTTCCAGGAAAACATCTATGTCTGCTTTATTGACTCTGCCAAAGCCTTTGTGTGGATCGCAACAAACGGTGGAAAATTCTTCAAGACATGAGAATACCAGACCACCTGATATGCCTCCTGAGAAATCTGTAGGCAGAACAAGAAGCAGCAGTTACAGCTGGACATGGAAAAACAGACTGGTTCCATATCAGGAAGGAGTACATCAAGGCTATATATTGTCACCCTGCTTATTGATCTTATATGCAGAGTACCCCTTGAGAAACACTGTGCTGGAGGAAACTCAAACTGGAATCAAGATTGCCGGGAGAAATATCAATAACCTCAGATATGCAGATGACAGCACCCTTATGGCAGAAAGCATGAACAAAAGAGCCTATTGATGCAAGTGACAGAGGATATTGAAAAAGTTGGCTTAAAACTGAACATTCAGAAAACTAAGATTATGGTATCTGGTCCCACCCCTTCTTGGCAAATAGAAGAGGAAACAGTGACAAATAATATGTTGGTCTCCAAAATCAATACAGATGGTGATGGTAGCCATGAAATTAAGAGATGCCTGCTTCTTGGAATAAAAGGTATGAGCAGGCAAGACATCTTATTAAAAAGCAGAGGCATTACTTCGTCAAAAAAAAAAAAAAAAGGTCCCTCTAGTCAGTTCAGGTCAGTTTAGTCACTCAGTCATGTCTGACTCTTTGTGACCCCATGAATCACAGCACGCCAGGCCTCCCTGTTCATCGCCAACTCCTGGAGCTAACCCAAACCCAAGTCCATCGAGTCAGTGATGCCATCCGGTCATCTCATCCTCTGTCGTCCCCTTCTCCTCCTGCCCGCTATCGTTCTCAACACCAGGGTCTTTTCCAATGAGTACACTCTTCACATGAGGTGGCCAACGTATTGGAGTTTCAGCTTCAACCTCAGTCCTTCTAATGTGCACCCAGGGCTGATCTCCTTTAGAACGGACTGGTTGGATCTCCTTGCAGTCCAAGGGACTCTCAAGAGTCTTCTCCAACACCACAATTCAAAAGCATCAATTCTTCGGTGCTCAGCTTTCTTCACAGTCCAACTCTCAAATCCATACACGACCACTGGACAAACCATAGCCTTGACTAGACGGACCTTTTTTTGCAAAGTAATGTCTCTGCCTTTTGATATTGTGGCTAGGTTGGTCATAACTTTCCCTCTAAGGAGTAAGCGTCTTTCAATTTCAGGGCGAGAGTCACCATCTTCAGTGATTCTGGAGCCCCCCAAAATAAAGTCTGACACTGTTTCCACTGTTTCCCCATCTAATTGCCATGAGGTGATGGGACCAGATGCCATGATCTTAGTTTTCTGAATGCTGAACTTTAAGCCAACTTTTTCACTCTCCTCTTTCAGTTTCATCAAGAGGTGTTTTAACTCCTCTTCACTTTCTGCCATATGGATGGTGTTATCTGCATACCTGAGGTTATTGATATTTCTCCCAGCAATCATGACTGCAGCTTGTGCTTCTTCCAGACCAGCGTTTCTCATAATGTACTCTGTATATAAGTTAAATAAGCAGGGTGACAATATACAGCCTTGACGTACTTCTTTTCGTATTTGGAACCAGTCTGTTGTTCCATGTCCAGTTCTAACTGTTGTTCCTGACCTACATACAGATTTCTCAAGAGAAAGGCCAAGTGGTCTGGTAATCCAATCTCTTTCAGAATTTTCCACAGTTTATTGTGATCCACATAGTCAAAGGGTTTGGCATAGTCATTAAAGCAGAAATAGATGTTGTTCTGGAATTTTCTTGCTTTTTCAATGATTCAGCAGATGTTGGCAATTCCATCTCATTCAGGTATGTCCTAAATCAAATCCCTTATGATTATACAGCATAAATGAGAAATAGATTAAAGGGACTAGATCTGATAGTCAGAGTGCCTGATGATCTATGGACGGAAGTTCGTGACTGAAGACCATCCCCATGGAAATGAAATGCCAAAAAAGGAAAATGGCTGTCTGAGGAGGCCCTACAAATAACTATGAAAAGAAGAGAAGCGAAAAACAAAGGACAGAATGAAAGTAATTCCCATTTGAATAGAGTGCTCCAAAGAATAGCAAGGAGAGATAAGAAAGCCTTCCTCAGCAATCAATGCAAAGAAATAGAGGAAAACAACAGAATGGGAAAGATTAGAGATCTCTTCAAGAAAATTAGAGCTACCAAGGGAACACGTCATGCAAAGATGGGCTCGATAACGGGCAGAAATGATAGGGACCTAGCAGAAGCAGAAGATATTAAGAAGAGGTCTCAAGAATACACAGAACTGTATATATCTATAACTCTACCGATATCTATATCTATATCTATATATCTATATCTTCAAGACGCAGATAATCACAATGGTACGACCACTCACCTAGAGCCAGACATCCTGGAATATGAAGTCAAGTGGGCCTTACAGAGCATCACTAGGAACAAAGCTAGTGGAGGTGCTGGAATTCCAGTTGAGCTATCTTGAAATCCTGAAGGATGATGCTGTGAACGTGCTGCACGCAATACGCCGAAAAATTTGGAGAACTCCGCAGTGGCCACACGACTGGAAAAGGTCAGTTTTCATTCCAATCCCAAAGAAAGGCAGTGCCAAAGAATGCTCAAACTACCGCACAATTGCACTCATCTCCCACGCTAGTAAATCAATGCTCAAAATTCTCCAAGTCATGCTCCAGCAATATGTGAACTGTGAACTTCCGGATGGTGAAGCTGGTTTTAGAATAGGCAGAGGAACCGTCCAGTCGAAGCTATGGTTGTTCCAGTAGTCATGTATGGATGTCAGAGCTGGAGTAGAAAGAAAGTTGAGCACCAAAGAATAGATGCTTTGAAACTGTGATGTTGGTGAAGACTCTCGAGAGTCCTTTGGCCTGCAAGGAGATCCAACCAGTCCACCCTAAAGAACATCAGTCCTGCATGTTCGTTGGAAGGACTGATGCTGAAGCTGTAACTCCAACAATTTGGCCGCCTGATGTGAAGGACTGACTGATTAGAAAGACCACCCTTATGGCAGAAAGTGAAGAAGAACAAAAGAACCTCTGATGAAAGTGAAAGAGGAGAGTGAAAAAGTTGGCTTAAAGCTGAACGTTCAGAAAACTAAGATCATGGCATGTGGTCCCATCACTTGATGGGAAATAGATGAGGAAACAGTGTCAGACTTTATTTTGGGGGGCTCCAAAATCACTGCTGATGGTGATTGCAGCCATGAAATTAAAAGATGCTTACTGCTTGGAAGGAAGGTTATGGCCAACCTAGATAGCATATTGAAAAGCAGAGACATTACTTTCCAACAAAAGTCTGTCTAGTCAAGGCTACGGTTTTTCCAGTGGTCATGTATGGATGTGAGATTCGGATGGTGAAAAAGCTGAGTGCCGCAGAATTGATGCTTTTGAGCTGTGGTGTTGGAGAAGACTCTTGAGTGTTCCTTGGACTGCAAGGAGATCCAGTCAATCCATTCTAAAGGAGATCAATCCTGGGTGTTCACTGGAAGGTCTGATGATGAAGCTGAAACTCCAATACTTTGGCCATCTCATGCCAAAAGTTGACTCATTGGAAAAGACCCTAATGCTTGGTAGGATTGGGAGCGGGAGGAGAAGGGGACGACAGAGGGTGAGGTGATTGGATGGCATCACTGACGCGATGGACATGGGTTTGGGTAAACTCCGAGAGTTGGTGATGGACAGAGAGGCCTGGTGTGCTGCAATTCATGGGGTCACAAAGACTGGGACATGACTGAAAGACTCAACTGAAGTTAACGGATGCTGGGAAAGATCAAAGGTGGGAGGAGAAGGGGACAACAAAGGACAAGTTGGTTGGATGGCATCGCCAACTCAATGGACATGAGTTTGAGTAAACTCCGGGGTGTTGGTGATGGACAAGGAGGCCTGACTTGCAGCAATCCATGGGCTCACAAAGAGTCGGACATGACTGAAAGACTAAACTGAACTTAACTGATGCTGGGAAAGACCAAAGGTGGGAGGAGAAGGGGACAACAAAGGACAAGTTGGTTGGATGGCATCACCAACACAATGGACATGAGTTTGAGTAAACTCCGGGGTGTTGGTGACGGACAAGGAGGCCTGACTTGCAGTAGTCCATGGGCTTGCAAAGGATTGGACACAACTAAGCCACTGAACAGACTGACTGAACTCAAAATCAAAGAAAGGGATTCTGGGAAATGTAGCTCCAGACTAGGCAAATTAACACAGCGGAGCACAGAGCACTTGACTTACTAAACCCTTCTGCTTCACTTAGTAGGGTGAATTGAGCTTTGAAAAACCGACCTGACTGATAAAGAGACTTTGGGCAAGTCTGCAGTGAGGAGATTTTTAGTCACTGCTTTAATTTTCCATCGTACAAATCTGCATTAGAAACAGTCTGAATGTCATTTTCCCCACCTGCCTTACAGTCAGAACGTAACCATGGGACCTAGGCTCAATCAATTAGATGCACCCAGATGGTACCCAGGCTCAGCCAATCAAATACATCCAGATGGCACTTAAGGACAATTAGGTACAGCCACATGAAATGTAGGCTTAGCCAATGGATCCACCTACAGGTGAAAGCAATGCAAGTGAATTCTGATGCATAGAATTCAATCTAGAGGAGGTGGAAGGGACATAAGCCATGTCACTAGTGACAGCCACTGTGTCTGGAGCCAGTGGTAGTGACAGTTCAGTTCAGTCACTCAGTCGAGTCCGACTCTGTGACCCCATGAACCGCAGCATGCCAGGCATCCCTGTCCATCACCAGCTCCTGAAGTTCACCCAAACCCATATCCATTGAGTTGGTGATGCCATCACACCATCTCATCCTCTGTCATCCCCTTCTTCTCCTGCCCTCAATCTTTCAGAACACCAGGGTCTTTTCCAGTGAGTGACAGAAGATCCTGCACTCAAACTCTATAATGTTCATGGCTGTCTCTCCAGCCATCCCTCCCAGAAATCCGAGTCACTTAATATCCTTTAATAAGTTTCTTTCCTGCTCAAAGTTACCTGTAATGAATTCTATTCTTTCCAGTAGAAAGCTGAGACCCCTCTAACTTCATTTAACCATCTCGCCTCTTTCCAAAACTAGATAAAATAAGGAACAGTGTCCACCCCCATGGGCAGTGGAGTCAGGGAGAGGCATTTTGTCAAATTACTATAGTGCCACAGACTCTGGGCCAGTGTCACCTGTGAGGGGGTCACTGACCTGGGTTGTGAGTCGGGTAGACCCATTTGAATCCTGGCTGTGGCGCTGACTGGCCTGTTGTGTGATATTGCGCATATCACTTTCCTCATCTCGAGAATGGACTATGCTTAGTGTTGCCTCCTGGGGATATCATAGAGAGCAAAAGATTCCTGTACGGAGCAATCTCTCAACCACACAGCTCAGCTTATTGGACACACCCACACCAGTGATGATAAAAGGAATGAGAGTGACCTTTCTTTTGCTGGATTAAAGAAAATAAATTATAATAGAGGTGGTGTCCTCATGTAGTCCAAGATGAAGATGGTCTGTGAACGCTGCAGTTTAGAAAAGTTACATGTTTTTGGTTTTATATTTTTTTAGTTTTCTTTTTTTTATTATATTTATTTTAATTGGAGGCTAATTATGGTACAATATCATAGTGGTTTTGTCATGCATTGACATGAGTCAGCCACAGGTGTACATGGGTTTCCCATCCTGAACCCCCACTCTCTCCCAATTCCATCCCTCTGGGTCACCCCAGTGCATCAGCTATGAGCACCCTGTCTCATGCATTGCACCTGCACTGGAGGTCTGTTTCACATATGAAAATATACATGTTTCAATGCTATTCTCTGAATCCATCCCAGGCTTGCCTTCTCTCACAGAGTCCAGAAGACTCTTCTATACATCTGTGTCTCTTTTCCTGTCTTTCACATAAGGTTATCATCACCATCTTTCTGAATTCCATATGTGTGTGTGTGTGTGTGTGTGTGTGTGTGTGTTATTGGTGTTTTTCTTTCTGGCTTACATCACTCTGTTTAATAGGGTCCAGTTTCATCCACCTCGCTAAAACTGGTTCAAATGCATTCTTTTGAATGGCTTAGTAATATTCCATTGTGTATATGTACCACGGCTTTCTTATCCATTCATCTGCTGATGTACATCTGGGTTGCTTCCGTGTCCTGGCTATGATAAACAGTGCTAGGGTGAACACTGGGGTACACGTGTCTCTTTCAATTCTGGATTCCTCAGGGTTCACGCCCAGCAGTAGGACTGCTGAATCATATGGCAGTTCCATTTTGAGGTTTTTAAGGCATCTCCACACTGTTCTCCATAGTAGCTCTAATAGTTTGCATTTCCATCAACAGTGTAAGAGGGTTCCCTTTTCTCCACACCCTCTCCAGGATTTATTGTTTGTAGACGTTTGGATAGCAGCCATTCTGACTGGTGTGAGATGGTACCTCATTATGGTTTTGCTTTACATTTCTCTGATAATGAGTGATGTTAATCATCTTTTCAAGAGTTTGTTAGCCATCTGTATGTCTTCTTTGAAGAAATGTCTGTTTAGTTCTTTGGCCCATTTTTTGATTGGCTCGCTTATTTTTCTGGAATTGAGCTGCAGGCGTTACTTGTATAGTTTTGAGATTAATTCATTGTCAATTGCTTCATTTGCTATAATTTTGGCCCATTCTGAAGGCAGTCTTCTTCCCTTGCTTATAGTTTCCTTCACTGTGCAAAAGCTTTTAAGTTTATTTAGGTCCCATTTGTGGATTTTTGCTTTAATTTCCATTACTCTGGGAGGTGGGTCATAGAGGATCCTGCTGTGATTTCTGTCAGAAAGTGTTTTGCCTATGTTTTCCTCTAGGAGTTTTATACTTTGTGGTCTTACATTTGGATCTTTAATCCATTTTGAATTTATTTTTGTGTGCGGTGTTAGAAAGTGTTCTAGTTTCACTCTTTTACAAGTGGTTGACCAGTTTTCCCAGCACAACTTGTTAAAGAGATTGTCTTGTCTTCGTTGTATATTCTTGACTCCTCTATCAAAGATGAAGTGTCCATAGGTGCGTGGCTTGACCTCTGGGCTTGCTATTTTGATCCATTTATCTATATTTCCGTCTTTGTGCTAGAACCACGCTGTCTTGATGACTGTAGCTTTGTAGTATAGCCTGAAATCAGGCAGGGTGATTCCTCCAGATCCATTCTTCTTTCTCAAGATTGCTTTGGCTATTCGAGGTTTTTTGTAATCCCATACAAATTGTGGAATTATTTCTTCTAGTTCCCTGAAGAATACCATTGGTAGCTTGATAGGGATTGCATTGAATCTATAGTTTGCTTTGGGTAGGATACTCATTTTCAATATATTGATTCTTTCAATCCATGAACACGGTATATTTCTCCATCTATTTGTGTCCTGTTTGATTTCTTTCACCAGTGTTTTATAGTTTTATATATATATATATATATTTATATAGATAGATAGATAGATAGATAGATCTTTTGTTTCTTTAGGTAGATATATTCCTCAGTATTTTATTGTTTTCATTGGAGTGGTGAATGGAATTCTTTCTTTAATTTTTCTTTCAGTATTCTCCTTGTTAGTGTTTAGGAATGCAAAGGATTTCTGTGTGTTCATTTTGTATCCTGCAACTTTACTATATTCATTGATTAGCTGTAGTAATTTTCTGGTGGAGTGTTTAGGATTTTCTCTGTAGAGGATCATGGCATCTGCAAACAGTGAGTGTTTTACTTCTACTTTTCCAATCTGGGTTCCTTTTATTTCTTTTTCTGCTCTGATCGCTGTGGCCAAACTCCCAAAACTATGTTGAATAGTAGTGGTGAGAGTGGGCACCATTGTACTGATCCTTACTTTAGGGGCATTGCTTTCAATTTTTCACCATTGGGGATAATGTTTGCTGTGGGTTTGTCGTGTATATCTTTTATTCTGTTGAGATTTGTTCCTCCAATGCCTGCTTTCTGGAGGGTTTTGATGATAAATGGATGTTGAATTTTGTCCAAGGGTTTCTCTGCATCTATTAAGATAATCACATGATTTTTATCTTTCAATTTGTTAATGTGGTGTATTATGTTGATTAGTTTGTGGATATTGAAGAATCCTTGCATCCCTGGGATAAAGCCCACTTGATCATGATGTATGATCATTTTAATATGTTGTTGGATTCTGCTTGCTAGAATTTTGTTAAGGGTTTTTGTGTCTATGTTCATCAGTGATATTGCCCTGTGGTTATATTTATTTATTTATTTATTTTCGTGGCATCTTTGTCTGGTTTTGGTATTAGGGTGATGGTGGCCTCATAGAATGAGTTTGGGAGTTTCCCTTCCTCTGCAATTTCCTGGAAGCATTTGAGTATGACAGGTATTATCTCTTCTCTCACTTTTTGGTAGAATCCAGCTGTGAAGCCGTCTGGTCCTGGGCTTCTGTTTGCTGGAAGATTACTGATTACACTTTCAATTTCCGTGCTTGTGATGGGTGTGTTAAGATTTTCTTTTTCTTCCTGGTTCAGTTTTCAGAAGTTGTACTTTTCTCAGAATTTGCCTACTTCTTGCAAGTTGTCCATTTTATTGGCATATAGTGGTTGATAGTAGTGTCTTAAAATCCTTTGTATTTCTGTGTTGTCTGTTGTGATCTCTCCATTTTCATTTCTAATTTTGTTGAATTGATTCTTCTCCCTTTGTTTCTTGATGAGTCCGGCTAATGGCTTGTCAATTTTATATATCTTCTCAAAGAACCATCTTTTAGCTTTGTTGATTTTTGCTCTGGTCTGTTTTGTTTCTTTTACATTTATTTCTGCTCTATTATATGATTTCTTTCCTTCTACTAACCCTGGGGTTCTTCAATTCTTCCTTCTCTAGTTGCTTTAGGTGTAGAGTTAGGTTATTTATTTGACTTGGTTCTTCTTTCTTGAGGGAAGCCACTTTTGCTATGAACCTTCGCCTTTGCACTCATTCTATAGCGTCCCATAGGTTTTGGGTTGTTGTGTTTTCATTTTCATTCGTTTCTATGCATGTTTTGATATCTTTTTGGATTTCCTCTGTGACTTGTTGGTTATTTAGCAGCGTGGTATTCAGCCTTCATATGTTTGAATTTTAAATAGTGTTCTCTTGCAGTTGACATCTAGTCTCACTGCACTGTGGTCAGAAAATATGCTTGGAATGATTGCAAGGTTTTTTGAATCTACCAAGGTTGCACTTATGGCCGAGGATGTGATCAGTCCTGGAGAGGTTTCCATATGTACTTGAGAAAAAGGTGAAACCCATTGTTTTGTGGTGAAATGTCATATCGATATCAATTATGTCTAACCGGTCCATTGTATCATTTAAAGTTTGTATTTCCTTGTTAATTTTCTGTTGACTTGATCTATCCATAGATGTGAGTGGGGTAGTAAAGTCTTCCACTATGACTGTGTTATCATTAGTTTCCCCTTTCCTGCTTGTTAGCCTTTGCCTTACATATTGTGGTTCTCCTATGTTGGGTGCATGTGAATTTATAATCATTATATCTTCTTCTCGGATTGATGTTTTGATCATTATGTAGTGTCCTTCTTTGTCTCTTTTCACAGGCTTTATTTTAAAGTCTATTTTGTCTGATATGTGTATTGCTACTCCTGCTTTCTTCTGGTCTCAATTTGCTTGGAATACCTTTTTTCCAGCCCTTCACTTTCAGTCTGTATGTGCCCCTTGTTTGGAGGTGGGTCTGTTGTAGACAACATAAACAGTGGTCTTGTTTGTGTGTCCATTCAGCTAGTCTTTGTCTTTCGTTTGGGGCATTCGACCCATTTGCATTTAAGGTAACTATTGATAAGAATGATCCTGTTGCCATTTGCTTTGCTGTTTTGGGTTCGAGTTTATACAACCTTTCTGTGTTTCCTGCCTAGAGAAGATCCTTTAGCATTTGTTGAAGAATGAAAAGAAGAGTTGGGAATAAAAATGTCTCTACAGTATCTTCTATAGTCCGAGGTTATAAGAAGAAGCATGTTAAAGCAAGGGGTAATGTGGATGATCACAACTCTGACTTTCATCCTGAAACTTGAGGACAGAGTGTATTTCCAGCCTGCACAAGTTGAAGTGTGCCATTCATACGAAAGCCTTCTACCATCCAGATAGCTGCTGAAACAAGTGCCCTAACTTGAAATGATTTCTCTTCTCCATCATGAATATCAGTGAGACCACAGGAGCATACTGTGATACATCAATTTGCAGCTGCTTTAGTTGTTGTTGTTGTTTTAATTGAAGAGTAATTGCTTTACAGCATTTTGCTGTATTCTGTCAGAATTCAAAATAAATCAACCAGAGTCACATATATCCCCTCCCTTTGGGAATAACCTCCCATCTCCCTCCCCATCCCACAATCTAGGTTGAGCATTTGTCATGGGATTTCACATAGCAGCTGTGCTAAATCAAATGGCTCCAGTGAAAATTTTGCAGCTATGTCTACTTCTGTTTCTCCATACCACAACTTATGTCCATTACAGAACAGTTAGTTTGGGCTGAGGGTGGAGCCTTCTACCTTTCCAGATTGGTATGGTAATATGTCAGCCCATGACCGTCCTTTTCCTAAACTACAACAGTCAGGCAATTTAGTTTTCCCAGTGTCAAAGATCCCTGATACATCTGCTGCTTCTCTTTCAAGATCCACTCATCAATCATCTTCATTATTTGAAAACGGTCCTAATACAACTGATCTACCAAATAGGTGTCAGATTACGGAGGATATCAAAGTGTAAAATTAATGTTGGGAGATGTCAACAAATTCCTACAATTCTCTTATTTGAAGAATAAAGGTACAAATTCATCTTCATTGGGCCAATTTTTATTTTGAAATAATTAAGAGTAAAATGAGTCTTTATTTCCGTGCCTGACTATTTTACTCTGCATAATATAAACACTTCTGTGCATGGTCATAAAATAAACACTACACTTGCTTTCACTGAAACCCACAGTCAGTTGATTGACTTTATTGCATAGAAGCGAGCAGACCCATGTTTGGTTTGGTAACAGTCCTGAATGTTAAGAATATGTGTCTAGAAGGGTGATCAATCACTTTTATTTCAGGAACCAAGTAGACTTATTGATGTGATTTTTCTGTGTAAAAATTCTTTAGGAATGACATTTTGCAGGTTTCCTGTTTTTGGTTACTATTTATGCAAGCAGCCTTTATTTTAAGTTGATGTAGAAGTAAACACTGGTTGAACATTGGCCTTCAATTGCTAGAAGATCAGTGACTTTGTGATGTCACAGCTTTTTGACTTTGAGAACCATGCTGATGGCCTAGAGAGTTTATCTCTGTACGCCAGCCAAGCAGCATTTGAAGTTGGCGTGTGTAAAGTCAGACAAATGAGAAAAGTATCTGGAGAAAGATTTCTCTGAGATGGCACATATTCCTTCAGAAATTCAAGATGTGCCTCGTAAAGATGTATCAAGTGGTTCCAAAACCTCCATTAGATCTTCTTCGTGTGATTACACACTTACTGGGGACTCAGTTTTGAGATCTATGATTGAAGAATATGCTTTTCAGGCTTTGTCTGAGGGATTTAGGATAAAAAGGCCACGCTACACGTTTTCTGTCTCTAAAACAAATGAGTTGAATGATTTTCTTTCACTCAATTTTGCTCAAAAACTCTGGACTATAGTTGAAAGTGATCAGTTTGAATCTGTTTGGTGGGATGAGAGTGGCACTTCTATAGTGATCAATGAAGAACTCTTCAAGAAAGGAGTCTTGGAAAGAAAGGCCCCTTTCAGAATATTTGAAACTGATAGTATGAAAAGTTTAGTTCGTCAGCTTAACCTTTATGGGTTTAGTAAAAAGCGACAAACTTTTCAAAGATCTGCTTCACTACCTGACTTTCTGGAAGAAGAAAACAATGTCTCTGTTTTGAGCAAGGTAAGCCAAAATTTCCACTTACTGTCAATATATAAGTTTAAGTCATGTGACTTAGAAAGCATGTTCACATATGTAGCTAAAACCGAATTTAAATTTGAGATAGCAGATTGTTGAACACGTTTTATTTTTTGAAGTTGAGAACAGCTGGAGGTTAAAATATTTGATATTTAATATACTCTCCTAGCAAGTTGAAATCGGATACATGTCCTCAAGGTACCTTAAGTGGTATTTACTGTATATATACAACATATTTTTTAGTTGAGGAGTATAGTTGTTTCTAACATGTAAGGTGTTAAAACTACTAATGGAGGGGTTTTCTTTGATTCTATTTAATTGGCATCATTAAAGGAATATATTTTTATACTTTAACTTTGCTTGTCAGTTTTACCCTGGTTTATAAAAAACTAAATAAATGTATCCTTTGAATTTAGTTACAGATCTACCATAATCCAAATTTCAAAAGAGGTTATCCCGAACTTTTAGGAAGAATGAAAAGAAGAGTTGTATTCCCAGTTTTTTAAGGAATCTCCACACTGTTCTCCATAGTGGCTGTACTAGTTTGCATTCCCACCAACAGTGCAAGAGGGTTCCCTTTTCTCCACACCCTCTCCAGCATTTATTGCTTGTAGACTTTTGGATAGCAGCCATTCTGATTGGTGTGAAATGATACCTCATTGTGGTTTTGATTTGCATTTCTCTAATAATGAGTGATGTTGAGCATCTTTTCATGTGTTTGTTAGCCATCTGTATGTCTTCTTTGGAGAAATGTCTGTTTAGTTCTTTGGCCCATTTTTTGATTGTGGGAATGCAAACTAGTACAGCCACTATGGAGAACAGTGTGGAGATTCCTTAAAAAACTGGGAATACAACTGCCATATGACCCAGCAATCCCACTGCTGGGCATATACACCGAGGAAACCAGAATTGAAAGAGACGCGTGTACCCCAATGTTCATCGCAGCACTGTTTACAATAGCCAGGACATGGAAGCAACCTAGATGTCCATCAGCAGACGAATGGATAAGGAAGCTGTGGTACATATACACAATGGAATATTACTCAGCCATTAAAAAAATACATTTGAATCGGTTCTACTGAGATGGATGAAACTGGAGCCCATTATACAGAGTGAAGTAAGCCAGAAAGAAAAACACCAATACAGTATACTAATGCATATATATGGAATTTGAAAGATGGTAACGATAACCCTATATGTGAGACAGAATAAGAGACACAGATGCATGGAACAATTTTATGGACTCTGAGGGAGAAGGTGAGGGTGGGACGTTCTGGGAGAATAGCATTGAAACATGTATATTATCATATCCATGTTTGATGCATGTGACAAGGGCTCAGGGCCGGGGCAATGGGATGATCCAGAAGGATGGGATGGGGAGGGAGGTGGGTGGGGGGTCCAGGAAGGGGAACACATGTAAACCCATGGCTGATTCATGTCAATGTATGGCAAAAACTATTACAATATTGTAAAGTAATTAGCCCCCAACTAAAATAAATAAATTTATATAAAAAAAAAAGAAGAGTTGGGATTAGCAATGTGTTTCCGAAATCTTCATTAGTTCCCGATTACAAGAAGAAGCATGCTAAAGCAAGGGTCAACATATATGATCGTAACTCTGGTTTTCATGCTGAAACTAGTGGAGAGAGTCTATTTTCAGCTTCCACCAGTTTAAGTGTGCCTTTCCCACAAAAGACTTATACCAGCCAGATAGTCCCTAAAACAAGCGCCCTATCTCCGTGTGACTTTCCTTCCCCATCAATGTCAGTGAGACAAACAGAGCAGAATGTGGTAGATCAACCTGCTGTTGTAAACCAATTGAGCATTTTTAATTGGCACTCCCATAGCACTTTACTCAAGTAAATGGCCACGTTGAGAACTTTGCTACTACCGCTACATCTAGTTCTCAGAACCACATCGTATCTCCATTATGCAGCAGTTCTTTTGGGCTGATGGTGGAGCCTTCTACATTTCCAGACAGGTATAGCGATATGTCAGCCCATGACAGTCCTCTTCCTAACCAGCAACAGAGAGGCAACTCAAGGTCCCCAGTGCCAACGATCGCTTTTACACCCACCTCCTCTCTTTCAAGTCAATTCATCCACGATATTCCTTATGTGAAAACCATGCTAATTAAAACTGACCTACCAAATAAGTATCAGCTTATGGAACCAAATGGAGATTAAAATTTACGTTGGGAGATGTCAACAAATACCTACAATTCTTGTATTTGAACAATAAAATTACACGTTCATCTTCACAGTTTTGTTTTCTATTTTGAAACAATGAAGAGTAAATTAAGGCTTTATTTCAATGTCTGGCTATTTTTCTGCACTCTTTTATAAACTCTTCAGTTCAAGAAAACCTCCGTTAGGCATCCTAGGTAAATGGCACCTAATCTATTGTTTCTAAGCAAGAAAATGAGAACAAAGGGAAAAGAGGTAATGGATGTAAAGTGATTTGGGAAATCAACCCTGCTGAAATGAATGGGTGTCTAAATGAGGATGGTACGGGTGAAGGAAGACATACAAATAAAATCAAAAAAAAGCACATCTACACAGTACGTACCTTAGTGCATTCACAGTTACATGATATTCTATTAGGTATCGGTAGAGTCTTAAGATAGAGAAGGAAATGGCGCCCCGCTCCAGTATTCTTGCCTGGAGAATTCCGTGGAAAGAGGCTCCTGGTGGGCTGCTGTCCATAGGGTCGCACAGAGTTGGACACAACTGAAGTGACTTAGCAGCAGCAGAGTCTTAAGACATTAGACAGGAGATTGTCTTCATTATAGAAATTCATTTCATATTGGAAAATATAGATATTGTAGCATGTCCAAAGTTAGGATAACCATTATACCATCACTGGGATACCAAAGATTACAGGACATAATCAGTGACTGGACCATGGCCAGCACAAGATAGGTATTTTACAAGTGGTACTGTATAGGGTCATTTTAGCTCTGCTCTCCTTAAGGCGTACCTTTATTTCCTGCCACCATGATTCCACCCTATATTTCCTAATGCATATTTAGATTTTGCTTATCTGTTCCCTCAGAGACAAAACAAATCCCTGTGGTGATTGCAGCACCTCAGGATGGTTAACAAGTTCTTTGAAGACATGATATTTGTTTTCCATAGTAGTTTCAGTATCATCCTCTTACACCGTGCTTCTGGAGCTACAATCACACACACTGCTTTCAGACGTGCTAAGCCCCTTCTCCTCAAAACTTTGCCTCAACTCTTTCTTGGGGTTGGAAGGGACCTCTGTTCACCCTCCTACCAAGGTGAGCAGAGATATCAGGTCTTCAATGTGTTTTGGGTCTACCCTCTTTTCTTTACGTATCTTTCACATCAGCTAAAATGTGTACTTACTGAATTATCAACAAAGAAACATAATCACGAATCAAATGCTATATACATTACTCAACAACATCCTATAACCTGCACTATTATCATAATTGACCTTTCCTACTTACTGAGAATCTTTTCCCGGTTGATAAATATATATCTTATATGTTCATGAATGTCAAATGTGGGAATTCAAATTATAAAATGATTGCTGCTCTCATGAAGTTTACAGTCTATAAGAACCCATACTAGTCATGTTGTTTCAGGCCCCAGTTCCCTAAAATTCAGTAGTAGTTACAGAGATATTTATGAAAAAACAAACAAACGAAAAAGAATCATTCATTTTAATTCTCTAGAAAAGTCATGGAGTAAGGAAAGATCAAAATCAATGGCTGATCCTTCATATAGTTCACAATGAAGTAAGATGAACAGAGTGTCTGACAGTTGGACTCCCCAGTCTGTCATGAACACTACCTAGAAATCTTGGCAATCTCCACTTTGTGGCCATTTCTTTAGACAGTGGTGGCCATATCAAGTCATGGCCCTGTTTTGGTATGGTAACCCATATAGGACAACACCAAGTTAAGTTCACCGTTCTCATGTTTGGGGCTAATGCAGAGTGAAAGCTGTGGACTATTTGTGTAGATCAGGGAGGTGTCCAAACAGCACACGCTTTTTCTTTCACTGAAAACTTTCATTAAACTCAGCGGAGAACACTATACTTTAGAGAGGTAAGCATTTTGCAGCGCTTGTAAGAGTTATTGAAATCGGTGCCCTAAGTTATTATTTCAAGCCCAAAGTCCAAAGGTCTGGTTTTCGATTTCAGGCATCTTACTATGGAGCCAAATTTGCATGCTTGGAGAAATAGCACCTTAAAAGCAATCATATCTTCTATTTCATTGCCGTGTACTGATTATTCCTTCTCACTCCCTTTGATCTTCTTTTCCTGTTCTGCTTTGAGTGGCAGGTCCTTCTCGAAAAGAATAGGACCAATTCCCTTGGTGCTCTGTGGTAACTTGGAAAAGACATGCATAAGGACATGCAATATATTATGTGGGAAAGCTACTGTTTTTGTTCCCTCCTGGAAACATATTATTAAATTGTACCTCAACTGTCCTACCACGGGAAGCCTGGTTACATGATACATTACTTTGGTGATCAGTTCCCATATGGCTTTAACATATCAGTACCTTTAATTCTCAAAAGCTTATAGAGAAGATATCTCAATACAGTAGGGAAATATTATACATGAGTTCAGTGTTCTTTCCTGTACTTATTTATTTTATAATTTGTGCCTAAAATAGTGAAAGTGAGAACAAAAATTTAAGTGAGTTAACTCAGTGAGTTAAACACAGAAGATTGAGACAAGAAGTAGAAGAAGTGATGGGAGAAGATCAGAGGATGAAATTGCATGCTTATAATGGAACAAGAAAATGTGTAACTGCAGGGCCTAAATAGCTCAATATGACTTCAGTATTGTTTCCCTACAAATTATTTTCATTTTAGCAAATCACAGAATAGTCTTACATGCAAAGTATTTTAAGATCCCATGGAATGCACAAGGAAAGCGTATCTTTTAAAACATTCTGATTTAAAATGTCTCTAGAGACATATCATTCAAGTAGAAAACAATTTCCAAAATTAAGCCTAGAGACAAGTATCAGAGGAACTCTAGGAAGTTCATAGGTGTCCTTCAGTGAGTCCTTGGGTTTTCTTTTCTTTTTGTAATTGTGTTTAAGCATGTAAGATCATGACTGTGCTTGTGTGTGTGTGTGCATCAGATTAAGAATGTGTTTGTGAGTGTATGTCTGGGCTCTCTTTTGGGCTTTTATGTTAGAAATTTCGGCTGAAGAAATAGTTCATTCAAAAATATAGCCAGGCACAAATTAAAATGCCCATTCAAAACTCTTCTTTCTCTTTTCAAAGTGCAAGACAAATGGATGCATCAAAGGTTGAAAGCATTTCAATAATAACCAAGCTACTCCGCCCAAACATAGTTAAAAACTATAGCACTCTCCCAATGAACCCAGCAAAAGATGAGTGGGACCTTAGGTATCTATTATGCCTGGCAATAACAAAACACCCACCCTCTAATACGGCAGTACTCAAGAAGGCCATGTAGAGGCCTGGAGTTTCAACCAGGCCTTCCTGTAATAGGATACGACCTTCCTATAGGAGGCTGCACACTCGCCAGTAATGAACACTCTTAGGCATCAAATGAAACTAAGGACAAAACCTGGAATTCTCTTCCCACATGGTGGAAGTCACCTTCCCCCTTCCCAAGTGGATGAGATAGACAGTTCAAATAAAAGGAATTTTTATAACATGGCTCACATTCTTCTCACATAATACCTGAAATGTCCAAGCCCCACCACACTGCTAAGCAGCTGACTAAACAGGTCTTCTGGTCTCAAATCTGTGTGACAATCATCACATAAGAATTTTATGAATATTTGAGATGCATTGATAGTGCGGATCTGTAAAGCCAAACGTCTTTGAGATCTGATTCAAATAGGAAAACTGTGTACTCCCTGTCTTCAGTTTTATGGGGATTTCACATGCATTCACACACGTCCACCATGTTCAACCTTCATCTGAAGACAAAAACTGTGACATTAAGAGAAGAAGAATGGTCTATTCACAGAGAAGGCCAGTGGTAAAGTCAAAATGGATCCAGTTTCCTGCCTACATCCCTGCTCAGTAGTGTAACCGCTTGTAAGCATTCCTAAGGGCAACTAGGATACACAAGTCAAAGATGCTTCTCCCAGGATTACAGAGTTGGATTGAGAAGCTATACGTTTGTTTACCTCTCATCCCATTCTTAAGATCACATACCATAACTGTTAACCCATCAGAAGATGGGCAGCTCTAGCACATATTTAGAGACAATGCCTGCTTCTGCCTAAGACCAAGGTTGTAGATCCAAGTGGCATATAGGGTAAGGTTTCCATCTCAGGATACCACATGACTCCCCAGGGATTCTCCTTCTCTGGAAAGCTCTCAAAAGATGATGTGAGAAGAATATTTTGAGGGAGGAAAACAAGGAAACCAACAAGAGTTGTGTTCTTTCTAATTGTCTTCAGTCTCACTTATCATCCCATGTATAATGACAAAGTCCCCCCGGCACTGCCAATACCAATTTTTTGATGTTCTTCAGCCACTCAGTCTTGTCTGACTCTTTGTGACTCCATGTACAGCAAGAACCCTGGGTTCCCCTGCCTTTCAAATCACCAGTTTACTCAAACTCATGACTTTTGAGTCAGTGATGCTTTGCAGCCATCTCACCCTCTGGCATTCCCTTCTCGTCCTTCCCTCAATCTTTCCCAGCATCAGTTTCTTCCCAGTGATTTCACTCTAGGCCCTAAGTGGTCAATATATTGGCTCTTCATGGTCAGCGTCAGAACTTCCGTGAATAGTCTGAGTTGAACTCCTTCATGCTTGACTAGTTTGAACTCCATACTCGCAACAGAACTCTCACACATCTTCTCCAGACCCACTACTGCAAAGCATCGGTATTTTGGCACTCAGTTCCTGTGGTCCTGCTCACTCCACCATACGTTACTCCTGAAAATCAACTTTGACCATTCGGATCTTTTTCAGTAATCACTCAGCTTATTAACATGGTGTCTAGATTGGTTGTAGCTTTTCATGCAAGTGGCAAGTGCCTTTTCGTTTCGTGGCTGAAGTCACTCCCCGCAGTGATATCAGAGGTCAAGAAAGTGAAACCTGTCACTGAGTCAATTGTATCCCATTGCTAGATCTCAAAATGTTTGGACCACATTCCATGATCTTATTTTTAGTGTTTGTTGGTTTGTGTTTAGATTGAGTTTTAATCCAGCTTTTCGTTTCACCTCATCAAAAGGCTCTTTAGTCCCTAGGGTTTTTCAGCCATTTGTGTGTTGTCATCTTATAACTAAGGTTGTTCACACTTCTCACAATAATTCTGTTTCCAGCTTCAAATTCTTTCAGCAAGTTATTGTCCATGATATACTCTGCACAGAAGTCAAATAAGCTGGGTGACAATATATAGCCTTGATGTATTTCCTTCCCTATTTTGTACCAGCCCGTTGTTCCTTCTCCAGTTCCAACTGTTGTTTCTTGACCTGCATGCACCTTTCCCAGGAAACAGGTATGGTGGTCTTACATTCTTATCTCTTTAAGAATTTTCCACAGTTTGTTGTGACCCACACAGTCTAAGGGCTTCCCCTGTGACTCAGATGGTAAAGTGTCTGCCTGCAATGGGGGAGGCCAAAGTTCGATCCCCGGGTCTGGAAGATCCCCTGGAGAAAGAAATGGTAGGCGACAGTCCATGGGGGTCGCAAAGAGTCAGACACAAATGAATGACCTCACTTTCACATGCAGTCTAAGCCATTAACAGAGACTATAAAGGAGATGTAAATGACTTTATGAAACATCCTTGCTTTTTCTATGATCCAGACTCCAATTAAGGTTTACCTATTAAGATTAAATGACTAACTACACCTGCCTGCTCTCTCTCTCTCCGTTTCAAGTTGTTGCTGCTGCAGCTGCTAAGTCGCTTCAGTCGTGTCCGACCCTGTGCGACCCCAGAGACGGCAGCGTACCAGGCTCCTCCGTCCCTGGTATTATGCAGGCAAGAACACTGGAGTGGGTTGCCATTTCCTTCTCCAATACATTTAAGTGAAAATTGAAAGTGAAGTCCTTCAGTTGTGTCCGACTCTTCACGACCCTATGGACTGAAGCCCAGCAGGCTCCTATGCCCATGGGATTTTCCAGGCAAGAGTACTGGAGTGGGATGCCATTGCCATCTCCATTTTTCAAGCTATCATCTACCAACTGTTACATTTCTGGGCACTTGCCATCTTCTTATGGGCTCTCCTGGTGGCTCAGTTGGCAAAGCAACTGCCTACAATCTGGAGACTTGGGTTCACTCCCTGGGTCGGGAAGATCTCCTGCAGAAGGAAATGGGAAACCACACCAGTGTGCTTGCCTGGAAAATTAGTATTAAATTATGCCCATGCCCATCTCTGACCTTTGACACCCACTTGAAACAGTTAAGTTTCCAGAGCGGAAATAAGGAATCTGTGCTCCGGGAAAATGTCAGGACAATTTGACAAACAGCTAGATATTTTCAGGAACGGACTTTTTGAGCCCAATACCTGTATCATCTTTTGTCTGGAAAAGAACTATGCTTCCTCAAACTGATGACAATTCCTCATTAGCAGAAATTTCAGGAAAAATAACTCCGCTTATCTGCATGTTCGAAGTCAAAGATGTACCAGTTATGTGTTTATGCATGAAAGTTCCCATTAAACGGATAAATTCACGTCAACTAAACTTTGTGCAGAAGCGAGGTGGCTGCAACGGCTCTGCGCAGAAGCATGGCCGAGAGGGCCTAGGCCGGGTCGGGGGGGGGCGGCAGCCGAGACGGCCTAGGCCGGGCCGGGGCCGGTGGCCGAGAGGGCCTAGGACGGGCCAGGGGCCGGGGGCGGCGGCCAAGAGGGCCTAGGCCGGGCTGGGGACCGGGGGCGGCGTCCGAGAGGGGCTAGGCCAGGCCGGGGGCCGGGGGCGGCGGCCGACAGGGGCTAGGCCGGGCTGAGGTCCGGGGGCCGGGGCAGCGGCCGACAGGGTCTAGACCGGGCCGGCTGCCGGGGGCGGCGGCCGACAGGGCCTAGGTCAGGCCGGGGCCGAGGGCCAGGATCGTCGGCGGACAGGGCCTAGGCCCCCGGGCGAGGGAGGGTGATGGTGGCCGACAGGTCCTAGTCTGGACCTGGGGCTGGGGCCGGTGACGGCGGCGGCGGCGATAGGAATTACCCAAGACCCAAGGTAAGAGAAACCCAAGTAAGATGGTAAGTGTTGCGAGAGGGCATCAGAGGGCAGACACACTAAAACTAAAATTACAGAAAACTAGCTAATCTGATCACACGGACCACAACCTTGTTTATCTCAGTGAAACTAAGCCATGCCGTGTGGGGCCACCCAAGACGGATGGGTCATGGTGGAGAGGTCTGACAGATTGTGGTCCACTGGAGAAGGGCATGGCAAACCACTTCAGTATTCTTGCCGTGAGAACCCCATGAACAGTATGAAAAGGCAAAAGGATAGGACACTGAAAGATGAACTCCCAAGGTCAGTAGGTGCCCAATATGCTAATGGAGATCAGTGGAGAAATAACTCCAGAAAGAATGATGGGATGGAGCCAAAGCAAAAAACGATACCCAACTGTGGATGTAACAGGTGATAGACGCAAAGTCCGATGCTGTAAACAGCAATATTGCATCGGAACCTGGAATGTTAGGTCCATGAATCAAGGCAAAGTGGAAGTGGTCAAACAGGAGACGGCAAGAGTGAACGTCGACATTCTAGGAATCAGCGAACTAAGATGGACTGGAATGGGTGAATTTAACTCAGATGACCATTATATCTACTAATGTGGGCAAGAATCCCTTAGAAGAAATCCAGTAGCCATCACAGTCAACAAGAATCCAAAATGCAGTACTTGCATGCAATCTCAAAAACGACAGAATGATCTCTGTTCGTTTTCAAGGCAAACCATTCAATATCACGGTAATCCAAGTCTATGCTCCGACCAGTAACGCCAAAGAAGCTGAAGTTGAATGGTTCTATGAAGACCTACAAGACCTTCGAGAACTAACACCCAAAAAAGATATCCTTTTCATTATAGGGGACTGGAATGCAAAAGTAGGAAGTCAAGAAACACCTGGCGTAACAGGCAAGTTTGGCCTTGGAGTATAGAATGAAGCAGGGCAAAGGCTAAGAGAGTTTTGCCACGAGAATGCACTGGTAATAGCAAACACCCTATTCCAACAACACAAGAGAAGACTCTACACGTGGACACCACCAGATGGTCAACACCAAAATCAGATTGATTATATTCTTTGCAGCCAAAGATGGAGAAGCTCTATACAGTCAGCAAAAACAAGACCAGGAGAAGACTGTGGCTCAGATCATGAACTGCTTATTGCCGAATTCAGACTCAAAATGAAGAAAGTAGGGAAAACCACTAGACCATTCAGGTATGACCTAGATCAAATCCCTAATGTGTATACAGTGGAAGTGACAAATAGATTCAAGGGACTAGACCTGATAGACAGAGTGCCTGATGAACTATGGACAGAGGTTCGTGACATTGTACAGGAGACAGGGATCAAGAAAATCCCCATGGAAAAGAAATGCAAAAAAGCAAAATGGCTGTCTGAGATGGCCTTACAGATAGCTGGGAGGAGAAGAGAAGTGAAAAGCAAAGGAGAAAAGGAAAGATATTCCCATCTCAATGCAGAGTTCCAAAGAATAGTAAGGAGGGATAAGAAAGCCTTCCTTAGTGATCAGTGCAAAGAAATAGAGGAAAACAACAGATTGGGAAAGACTAGAGATCTCTTCAAGAAAATTAGAGATACCAAAGGAACATTTCCTGCAAAGATAGTCCCGATAAAGGACAAAAATGGTATGGACCTGACAGAAGCAGAAGATACTAAGAAGAGGTGGCAAGAATACACAGAAGAACTGTACGAAAAAGATCTTCACGACCCATATAATCACGATGCTCTGATTACTCACCTAGAGCCAGACATCCTGGAATGTGAAGTCAAGTGGGCCTTAGAAAGCATCACTATGAACAAAGCTAGTGGAGGTGATGGAATTCCAGTTGAGCTATTTCAAATCCTCAAAGGTGATGCTGTGAAAGTTCTGAACTCGATATGCCAGCAAATTTGGAAAACTCAGCAGTGGCCACAGGACTGGAAAAGGTCAGTTTTCATTCCAATCCCAAAGAAAGGTAATGCCAAAGAATGCTCAAACTACAGCACAATTGTACTCATCTCACATGCTAGCAAAGTAATGCTCAAAATTCTCCAAGGCAGGCTTCAGCAAAACGTGAACCGTGAACTTCCAGATGTTCAAGCTGCTTTTAGAAAAGGCAGAGGAACCAGGGATCAAATTGCCAATATCCACTGGATCATCGAAAAAGCAAGAGTTCCAGAAAAAAAAAACCATCTATTTCTGCTTTATTGACTATGCCAAAGCCTTTGACTGTGTGGATCACAATAAACTGTGGAAAATTCTGAGAGAGATGGGAATACCAGACCATCTGACCTGTCTCTTGAGAAACGTGTGTGCAGGTCAGGAAGCAACAGTTAGAACTGGACATGGAACAAGGGACTGGTTCCAAAGAGGAAAAGGAGTCCGTCAAGGCTGTATATTGTCACCCTGCTTATTTAACTTATATGCAGAGTACATCATGAAAAACGCTGGGCTGGAAGAAACACAAGCTGGAATCAAGATTGCCAGGAGAAATATCAATAACCTCAGATATGCAGATGACACCACCCTTATGGAGGAGAGTGAAGAAGAACTAAAGAGCCTCTTGATGAAGGTGAAGGAGGAGAGTGAAAATGTTTGCTTAAAGCTCAACGTTCAGAAAACTAAGATCATGGCATCTGGTCCCATCACTCCATGGGAAATACATGGGGAAACAGTGGAACAGCGTCAAACTTTATTTTTTTGGGCTCCAGAATCACTGCTGATGGTGATTGCAGCCATGAAATTAAAAGACGCTTACTCCTTGGAAGGAAGGTTATGGCCAACCTAGATAGCATATTTAAAAGCAGAGCCATTACTTTGCCAATGAAAGTCCATCTAGTCAAGGCTATGGTTTTTCCAGTGGTCATGTATGGATGTGAGTGTTGGACGGTGAAGAAAGCTGAACACCGCAGAACTGATGCTTTTGGACTGTGGTGTTGGAGAAGACTCTTGAGAGTCCCTTGGACTGCAAGGAGATCCAATCAATCCATCCTATAAGAGATCAATCCTGGGTGTTCTTTGGAAGGTCTGATGTTGAAGCTGAAACTCCAATACTTTGGCCACCTCACGCGAAGGGTTGACTCATTGGAAAAGATCATAATGCTGGATAGGATTTGGGGCGGGAGGAGAAGGGGATGACAGAGGATGAGATGGTTGGATGACATCACCGACTCAATGAACATTGGTTTGTTAGACTCTCGGAGGGAGGCCTGGTGCGCTGCATTTCATGGTGTCGCAGAGAGTCGGACACGTCTGAGTGGCTAAACTGAACTGAAGTGAAACTTTGTTGCTTTACTGGCATGCATAAATGAGTTACAGAGCTTGCCTAGAAAGAAAATCAGAAGTTCTGATTTGGCAGAAAATAAGAAGATGTTGAGGGCAACTCTCTTCATGGGTCATCACAAATAATACCTCTATAAAGGAAACAGTTCCCCTAGTGCATCCGATGAATATTACCAGAAGACCTTCCTCAACTATATGGGAACAAGACGTAACTGGGAAGAATGGAAGGAAGATGGGAGAAGGAGGATGAGAGGTTTAGGACCAAACCTGTGTCTTGCGGTGGGAGATGGAGAAGCAGGGGATAGATTGAGGATTCAGGTATGTCACCTCAGTAAACTTAAATTACTTTTGACTGAAAGGAAGCAAGGTGAAGAAGCTGATGAAATATAGTTTGTCTAGAGTGAGAATCAAACAGAGAATGTGTGGTGTGGTCTTACATGTCCAAAACTGCAATGCAGGTCAACCAGTGTTCATAGGGCCTGGAAGATGAAACATGGGGTTAGAAAGCCAACCTGGGAGTGAACTGCGTTTGACTGTGTAGAGATGGAGTGATGGATCTGGGATGTCAAAGTGTGTAGGAAGGAATGCTTTTTGAAAAATCACAAACTGACAGAGAAGCGGGACCTTAGGGTTCAGTCACACAGAGGAGGTAACACCATTGAATCCTTCCCCCCACCCCCACCCTTTCCCACAAGCTAAGACCTACTATCAGGCAATAGAAAACAACTAGCTAGAACTAACACTCATGCTTCTGCCACCACAGGCTAGAAACCGATCCCAGTAGGGCCATAAATTTTCTGCCTGTGGTTGCAGACTCTTTGTCTATGGCATACAAAAGGGACAATAGATTTCCAATGAATGAAAATATTCAGGCTCTGGCAGCACTAAAAACAAATAGGAGTTATCCCAGATTAGAGTCTGACCTGTCCCTACTGAAGACCCAAGTTCATTTCTGCCCACGTTTGGGCAAGCTTTCTCAAGAGGTGGAGCTGTGCTGTGGCTCATGTTCAGGACCAGAACACTGAGAGCAGGGACCCTAATAACATTCATTATACTGACCATGTTTTGCTATGCTGTGTGGTTGGTTCACTCGTTTTATCACTTGTAGGCTTTGTCATTATTCTTGCTTATTTAGTGTTTTAAGATTGTTTACATCATATATTTATTTTTTTGTATGTATCTAACATGTACTTTGTTTTCCTCCTTTCTGTGCCTTTTGTTGATGTCGATCCTTGTCATGTTTGTTTTAATAGGTATATATTCCTATATTAACTGTGATTTTCTGTTGTTCTGTAGGAAAGCTCTTGTCATTTTTGTCAGATTTCTTTCTTTATTTTTTACCTGACACTCTGCTCTAGTGTTGTTTTATGTCTTGCAAGTTATTTTCTTAGTTGTATTATTGGTTCTGTGTTCTTCCCTATTGTGATTTTTGCTTGTGTTATTTTCTTTTCTTTTTTTTTATTATTTTTTTCTTTGATTTTGGTTTCTTACAATTTGTCTGACTTCCTTTGTTTCCTCTGTCTAATCTTTTACTATGTGATCTTGGTTCTCTGACCGGAAGTCGGGCCTGTTCTTGTAGAGTTTCAGCACCATATCGAAGACCATAGACTACCAGAGAATTTCTGGTTCCAGCGAATATTAATTGGTGAGAGTGTCTATGAAGGCTTCCATCAGAAACTAAGAACCAATTCCACTCAAAAGGCTATATTATCCAGAGCAGATGCCTCACACCACACCAAAAGCAAAACAGAAACACAAGCCATATCATCCACAGATGGACGGCCTAAAGTCAGACTAAACCCGTACATGCCTGCAAAAGATACCACCATGAGAAAGAGAAGTGTCAGCTGTGGAATATAGATGCCAGAGAATATAGTTGCCAGTCCCTCCCCCTCCAAGTACACAGAAACCACTGGACCAAACTTATCCACTCAGGGTGTATTTGGAAGCAAGAACTGCAACCCTGCAGCCTGGGGAGAAAAGACCATTAACATAGTAAGATAAACAAATGTGAAGAAAGTCAAGTACATTGCAGGCAAAGAAACAATATAAAAACACATGAGCCATAATTAAAGAGGAAATAGGAATTGTCACTGAAAAAGAATTGAGAGGAACAATAGTAAAGATGATCAAACGTCTCAGAAAATAATTGGAGATCATGCAAGAAACATTTAAGAGGGTCGTGGAACAACTAAACAACAACAACAAATGAATGATAGCACAATAACTGCCATAGGTGTACTGTAGGCTCACCCATGCCTTTCTACAGCAGAAGCCAGAACAACATTGGAAAATAATTATCTTCCAAATTAAAAATAAAGTATTAAAGAAAAACAGACTTTAAATAACACAACAGACCTGGCAATTCAATTGATACTTAAGTAGATTAATTCGAAACACCAGCAGAATGCAATTTCTTCTCAAGGGCAAATGAAATATGTCTGGATAAATCACATACTGGATCACAAATCAGGCCTTGGTAAATTGAAGTTAATCAAAAATTTATCAAGCAATTTTTTTTTTACCACAATATATGTTATGATTTATGGAGAAGGAAATGGCAACCCACTCCAGTATTCTTGCCTGGAGAATTCTGTGGACAGAGGAGCCTGGTGGGCTGCTGTCCATGGGGTCACACAGAGTCGGACACGACTGAAGTGACTTAGCATGCATTCATGTTATGATTTAAATGTCAGTCATGCTTATAGTTTCCTTTGTTGTGCAAAAGTTTTTAATTTTAATTAGATCCCATTTGTTTATTTTTGCTTTTATTTCCAATATTCTGGGAGGTGGGTCATGGAGGATCCTGCTGTGATTTATGTCAGAGAGTGTTTTGCCTATGTTTTCCTCTAGGAGTTTTATAGTTTCTGCTCTTACGTTTAGATCTTTAATCCATTTTGAGTTTATTTTTGTGTACGGTGTTAGAAAGTGTTCTAGTTTCATTCTTTTACAAGTGGTTGACCAGTTTTCCCAGCACCACTTGTTAAAGAGATTGTCTTTTCTCCATTGTATATTCTTGCCTCCTTTGTCGAAGATAAGGTGTCCATATGTGCGTGGGTTTATCTCCAGGCTTTCTATTTTGTTCCATTGATCTATATTTCTATCTTTGTGCCAGTACCATACTGTCTTGATGACGGTGGCTTTGTAGTAGAGCCTGAAGTCAGGCAAGTTGATTCCACCAGTTCCATTCTTCTTCCTCAAGATTGCTTTCAGAATCGGAGAAAATAATAGCAAATGAAGCAACAGACAAACAATTAATCTCAAAAATATACAAGCAACTTCTGCAGCTGAATTCCAGAAAAATAAACGACCCAATCAAAAAATGGGCCAAATAACTAAACAGACATTTCTCCAAAGAAGACATACAGATGGCTAACAAACACATGAAAAGATGCTCAACATCACTCATTATTAGAGAAATGCAAATCAAAACCACAATGAGGTATCATTTCACACCAGTTAGAATGGCTGCTATCCAAAAGTCTACAAGCAATAAATGCTGGAGAGGGTGTGGAGAAAAGGGAACCCTCTTACACTGTTGGTGGGAATGCAAACTAGTACAGCCACTATGGAGAACAGTGTGGAGATTCCTTTAAAAACTGGGAATAGAACTGCCATATGACCCGCAATCCCACTGCTGGGCATATACACCGAGGAAACCAGAATTGAAAGAGGCGCGTGTACCCCAATGTTCATCGCAGCACTGTTTACAATAGCCAGGACACGGAAGCAACCTAGATGTCCATCAGCAGACGAATGGATAAGGAAGCAGTGGTACATATACACAATGGAATATTACTCAGCCATTAAAAAAAAAATACACTTGAATCAGTTCTACTGAGATGGATGAAACTGGAGCCCATTATACAGAGTGAAGTAAGCCAGAAAGAAAAACGCCAATACAGTATACTAATGCATATATATGGAATTTGAAAGATGGTAATGATAACCCTATATGAGAGACAGAATAAGAGACACAGATGCATAGAACAATTTTATGGACTCTGAGGGAGAAGGTGAGGGTGGGACATTCTGGGAGAATAGCATTGAAACATGTATATTATCATATGTGAAACAGAACATCATTCCATTTTCGATGCATGAGACAAGGGCTCAGGGCCGGGGCAATGGGATGACCCAGAGGGATGGGATGGGGAGGGAGGAGGGTGGGGGGTCCAGGAAGGGGAACACATGTAAACCCACGGCTTATTCATGTCAATGTATGGCAAAAACTATTACAATACTGTAAAGTAATTAGCCCCCAACTAAAATAAAAAAAAATAAAAAAAACCCCAAATAAATGGTATTGTATCCTGTAAAAAAAAATAATAATAAATGTCAGTCATGGTGTGTGTGGGGGGGGACAAAACAAAAGCAAACAAACAAAAATATAAGTAACAAAGACAAAACAAACAAACAAAACAACCAAAAAAACACTTGAATACATTCAGTCTCATGAATATACCTCTTCATGGCCAAGAAATCCACAAAAAATCAGAGAGAAAATATATATATATTGATAGAAACGAATGACAATAAAAATGCAATTACATAAAACCTATGAAACAGGATAAAACACTAAAAGAGTAAAGATTACAATAAAGAAATGTCTCAAGTAATCAACCTAACGTTACAACTGAGGCAATTAGAGAAAGAAGAAAAAACACAAAACCCAAAATTGGCTTTCGGAAAAAAAAGTCACTGAAACTAGAACAGGAAAACAAAAGAAAAAATATAAACAATAGCAAAGATCAATAATACTAAAAGGGGGCTCTTGGGGAACATAAAGAAAATACATAAATCATGAGCCAGACTCATCAACAAAGAAAGGGAGAACACTCTAATCAATAAAGTTAGACATGAGAAAGGAGACATTATAACCGATACCACAGAAACATCAAAGGATCATAAGAGATTACAACAAACAAGTTTAAGCCAATAAAATGTAGAATCTGGAAGGCACAGACTAATTCTTAAGAACTCAACAAAGATGAAATATAAAATATGAACACAGCATTACAAGCTCTAATATTGAAACTGGTATAAAAATTTCTCCAGTTAACAAAATTCAAGGTCCAGATGGTGTCACAGGTTAGGTTTTTTTTTTTTCTGTTTTTTTTTTTTTATTTTATAAATTTATTATATATAGAAAACTATAAAACACTGATGAAAGAAATCAAAGAGAACACAAACAGATGGAGAAATATACTGTGTTCATGGATTGGAAGAATTAATATAGTGAAAATGAGTATACTACCCAAAGCAATCTATAGATTCAATGCAATCCCTATCAAGCTACCCATGGTATTTTTCACAGAACTAGAACAAATCATCTCACAATTTGTATGGAAATATAAGAAACCTCGAATAGCCAAAGCAATCTTGAGGAAGAAGAATGGAACTGGAGGAATCAACCTGCCTGACTTCAGGCTCTACTACAAAGCCACAGTCATCAAGACAGTATGGTACTGGCACAAAGATAGAAATATAGATCAATGGAACAGGTTAGTTTTATAAACCATTAAGAGAAATGCTAACACATACACTTCTAAAACTCTTCCAAAATACTACAGTGGTAGGAAAACGCACAAACTCATCCTACGAGTACAGCATCACCCTGATAGCAAACCCAGAGATAACACAGAAAAGGAAAATTATAGGCCACCATCACGTAGTTGAACATAGATGCAAACATCCTCAATAAAATACTCCCAAGAAGAATCCAACAGCACATTAAAAGTATCCAACAGCTTAATTAATTGAGGTTTTCCGCAGATATGCAAACATCCTCCAGGATCTGTGTATCAGTCCATCAGATGCACCGTAACAAATTGAAGGATTAAAACCATGTGATCACCTCAATAGATGCTGAAAAAACTTGGAAGAAATTCAAAAATCATATGTGATAAAAAAAACTCTCCAGAAACTGAGCATAGCAAAAATTGCCTCAACATAATAAAGGCACACAAATCAAAACTACAATGAAATATCATCTCACACCATCCAGCATGGTGATCATTATAAAATCGACAACAGGGGACTTGGCTAGTGGTCCAGAAGCTAGACACCATGATCCTAAATCAAGGATTCCATGTTTGATCCCTGGTCAGGGAATTAGATTCCACATGCAGCAATTAAACCCTGGTGTAAACAAATGAAGAAGTAAATGTGTGTGTGTGTGTGTATGCATTCATATTCATAAATTAACAAATATGTGTTTACACTATAATATACATTCATAATATAGATGTAATATACAAATAATTATATTATAAATTAACAAGTATACACACACACACAAATATATATCTTAAAACAATAAATGAAGGATATGATGTGGAAGAAAGGGAACTCTTCACAGTGTTGTTAGGAATGTAAATAAATACTGCCATGATACAGCAGAGTATGAAAGTTGTTTAGAAAACTAGCAATAACACTATGATGTGACCCCAAAAATCACATTATGTGACATATACCCAAATGAAACCACCATTGAAAAAAAAAAAGGTGTATCCCAGTATCCATTTCAATACCATTTACAGTAGACAAGTTATGTAAGCAATCTAGGTATCCATTTACTGAAGAATAGATAAAGAAGTTATGGCACATGCTCAGAATGGAAACTTTCTCGTGCACAAAAAAAGGAAAAAAAAAACAATGGATTATTTCTAGAGATATGGATGGATCTAGAGCCTATTTTACAGAGTGAAGTAATTCAGAAAGAAGAGTCCAATATTGTAGATTAAGGCATATATGTGGAATCTAGAAAACTGGTTCTGAAGAATCTATTTGAAGGCTGGGAAAAGAAATGCAGAGGTAAAGTACAGACTTGGGCACAGAAGTGGAAGCAGATAGTGGAATGGATTGAGCAAGATGCCCAGGCATGTGTACAATACCAAGTATGAAGTAGTTAGCCAGTGAGAGGCTCCTCCTCAGGACTCTGAGGTGCTCTAGGGAAGTGGATTGTGGAGTAGGAGAGGAGGCTTAAGAGCAGGTGGGAGGGCTTCTCAAAAGGGAGGCTCATGCATATATACTGATAGATGATTTACATTGTTGTACAGCAGAAAGTACCAGACATTGTAAAGCAATCACACTCCAATTTCAACTTGTTTCTTAAATTGGAAAAAGGATGTCAGTCCTTGGCAAACTTGGGCAAGTGACAAGAAATGCATCACAGGGCATAAGTCAAGTATAATGTGTACCAGTGCATATGTCAAGTAAAATCTGCACCAAAGACTGCTTTCGTATGTATAGACAAAACATAAAGCAAAAAACTTACAATTCAGAGCTAACCTAGCCAGAATAAACTCAGACTCTAGACATAAGCGTTCCTCACTTCATTTGATTGGCAATGTTTCTCAAAGGAAAGAGCGATTACCAAATGATGTCAACAATTTATAGAAACACAAATTCCTGCATGCTTTAGTACATAATAGTAACCTTTGACATTCAGAACTATGCTAAGTCAGTTCAGTTCAGTTCAGTCGCTCAGTCGTGTCCGACTCACTGCGACCCCACGAATTGCAGCACGCCCGGCCTCCCTGTCCATCACCAACTCCCGGAGTCTACCCAAACCCATGTTCATCGAGTCGGTGATGCCATCCAACCATCTCATCCTCTGTCGTCCCCTTCTCCTCCTGCCCCCAATCCTACCCAGCATCAGGGTCTTTTCCAATGAGTCAACACTTCGCATGAGGTGGCCAAATTATTGGAGTTTCAGCTTCAACATCAGATCTTTCAATGAACACCCAGGATTGATCTCTTTTAGGATGGATTGATTGGATGTCCTTGAAGTCCAAGGAACTTTCAAGAGTCTTCTCCAACACCACAGTTCAAAAGCATCAATTCTGCGGCGCTCAGCTTTCTTCACCAACCAACTCTCACATCCATACATGACCACGGGAAAAACCATAGCCTTGACTAGACGGACTTTTGGTGGCAAAGTAATGTCTCTGCTTTTAAATATGCTATCTAGATTGGCCATAAACTTCCTTCCAAGGAGTAAGCGTCTTTTAATTTCATGGCTGCAATCACCATCAGCAGTGATTCTGGAGCCCCAAAAATTAAAGTCTGACACTGTTTCCACTGTTTCCCCATCTCTTTCCCATGGAGTGATGGGACCAGATGCCATGATCTTAGTTTTCTGAACGTTGAGCTTTAAGCCAACTTTTCCACTCTCCTCCTTCACATTCATCAAGAGGCTTTTCAGTTCTTCTTCACTCTCTCCCATAAGGGTGGTGTCATCCGCATATCTGAGGTTATTGTTATTTCTCCTGGCAATCTTGACTTCACCTTGTGTTTCTTCCAGCCCAGAATTTCTCATGATGTACTCTGCATATAAGTTAAGTAAGCAGGGTGACAATATACAGCCTTGACGGACTCCTTTTCCTGTTTGGAGCAAGTCTGTTGTTTTATGTCCAGTTCTAACTGTTGCTTCCTGACCTGCATACACGTTTCTCAAGAGACAGGTCAGGTGGTCTGTCATTCCCATCTCTTTCAGAATTTTCCACAGTTTATTGTGATCCACAGAGTCAAAGGCTTTGGCATAGTCAATAAAGCAGAAATAGATGTTTTTATGGAACTCTCTTGCTTTTTCGATGATCCAGCGGATATTGGGAATTTCATCTCTGGTTACTCTGCCTTTTCTAAAAGCAGCTTGAACATCTGGAAGTTCACGGTTCACGTAGTGCTGAAGCCTGCCTTGGAGAATTTTGAGCATTACTTTGCTAGCATGTGACATGAGTGCAATTGTGCTGTAGTTTGAGCATTCTTTGGCATTGCCTTTCTTTGGGATTGGAATGAAAACTGACCTTTTCCAGTCCTGTGGCCACTGCTGAGTTTTCCAGATTTGCTGGCATATCGAGTGCAGCACTTTCACAGCATCACCTTTAAGGATTTGAAATAGCTCAACTGGAATTCCATCACCTCCACTAGCTTTGTTCATAGTGATGCTTTCTAAGGCCCACTTGACTTCACATTCCAGGATGTCTGGCTCTAGGTGAGTAATCAGAGCATCGTGATTATAAGGGTCGTGAAGATCTTTTTTCTACAGTTCTTCTGTGTATTCTTGCCACCTCTTCTTAGTATCTTCTGCTTCTGTTAGGTCCATACCATTTCTGTCCTTTATCGGGCCTATCTTTGCAGGAAATGTTCCTTTGGTATCTCTAATTTTCTTGAAGAGATCTCTAGTCCCTTGGACTGCAAGGAGTTCCAACCAGTCCACCGTAAAGGAGATCAGTCATGGGTGCTCATTGGAAGGATTGATGTTGAAGCCGAAACTCCAGTACTTTGGCCACCTGATGCCAAGAGCTGACTCATTAGAAGAGACCCTGATGCTGGGAAAGTTTGAGGGCAGGAGGAGAAGGGGACGACAGAGGATGAGAATGTTGGATGGCATCACTGACTCATTGGACCTGGGTTTGGGTGGACTCCGGGAGTTGGTGATGGGCAGGGAGGCCTGGGGTGCTGTGCTTCACTGGGTCGCAATGAATCGGATATGACTGAGCGACTGAACGGAACTGAACTCAACTGAATCAACCTAAGGTACACCTACGTCTAATCTTGTTAGGTGAGCAAGGGTTTATGTCTTCATTTCAGCTAAAAGAGAATCAAGGCCAGCTCAAGATAGTCACTGGCCTTCAATTTTTTAGTTAGTGAATAGAAGGTGCTTGATGAATATACATGAATGCCCCCAGTTCTGTGCACTGTGAGGTTGTATGCCTACAGGAAAAAACTATACACGTGTCCTTTTGGTTCCAGGAGCACCATACACCCTTTGCTGCCTCTGAGGGCTCTACACTTTTGATAGCTGGGTCAGGACAGCCTCTCTGGAGGGGTGACATTTGAGTAAGAGCTAGAGAAGGGGAAGGCTGGGGCCATGCAAATAGAAGGGTAGGTAGTCAAAGCGGGGAGAAGCACAAGCTGAAGTCAAGATTGCCAGGAGAAATATCAATAACCTCAGATATGCATATAATGCAACTCTTATGGCAGGAAGTGAAGAAGAATTAAAGAGCCTCTTGACGGAAGTGAAAGAAGAGTGTGGGAAAGTTGGCTTAAAGCTCTACGAGTTTAGAAACCTAAGATCATGGCATCTGGTCCCATCACTTCATGGGGAAAAACGGGGAAACAGCGGAAACTCAGTCAGACTTTATTTTTTGGGGCTCCAAAATCACTGCTGATGGTGATGGTAGCCATGCAATTAAAAGAAGCTTACTCCTTGAAAGGAAGGTGATGACCAAACTAAATAGCATAGTTAAAAAGCAGAGACATTACTTTGCCATCAAAGGTCCATCTAGTCAAGGCTATGGTTTCTCCAGTGGTCATGTATGGATGTGAGAGTTGGACGGTGAAGAAAGGTGAGCTCCGAAGACTTGATGCTTTTAAACTGTGGTGTTGGAGAAGACTCTTGAGAGTCCTTTGGACTGCAAGGAGATCCAACCAGTCCATTGCAAAGGAGGTCAGTCCTGAGTGTTCATTGGAAGGACTGATGTTGAAGCTGAAACTCCAATACTTTGGCCACTTAATGTGAACGGTTGACTCATTGGAAAAGACAGTAGTGCTGGAAATGAAGCAAAACGTGATCCATCATGGGCAACAGATGTCATCTCTTTAATGCTTTTCAGCTCCCCCACTCTCCTGCCCTCAGCCTGGCTGAGTCTTTCATTCTCTGCAAAGATGGATGTTGGTGGGTGCATGGCCGATCCGGTCCCTGTTTAAACTATGTAATTTATTTTTCTGGGGGGAAATGAGCAAAGGGGAAGAGACTATCTCAGCAGCCTCCCTCCCAGGCCTGGTGGCTGCAGAACCCAGGGGGGTTTGCAACTGGTGGAGAGGTGGAGACAAATGACCTGCTAAAATGGAGATATTAACAATACCGTCAGCCGGAACAGCCAAAGACCCCTGTCCTGTCGCCGTATTACACACTGCTCAGGTGTTCATGGCCTGGGCTAATGAGGCCCATCCATCAGGCTGGGAGAGCTGCTGGCACACAGACTTTCTCATGAGTGGGCTGAAGCTGCTGCTTCAGACACTGGTGGGAATTTTTAGGGGAGCTTGTCATATGGGGGTACTGTATCCTAGTTTTCTTTGGTGGACTCCACTCTCTTCTAACCAGCTAAGGTTGGGGAATGGCAGTGTTTGATATTCCTGAATCCACCTCCTCCATACCAGGTGTTTGGAGCAAAACACATAGCAGTTTACCTGTACCAGCTGTGTGACTCTAAAGAAATTAATTAATCTTTCTCAATCTCAAACATGTCCTTTATAAAATGAAGTGGGATGGTGCCCACTTTGTGAGGGGAGGGATTGGAGGATTAAATAAAGTGATGATATTCATAAAGAAAGAGTAATGGGTAAGGCCTGGGATTAGGTAGGGTGGCAGTTACAGCCCCCCCCCCCCCGCTGGCTGTGATGGAGCCTACTGGCTGGCTCCCTACATTCATTCTCCCCTTCTCTCTCAGAAAATGCTCCCGTATTTGTTTGTTTCCTCGCTAGGCAGGAGTGGCTGAGAATAAAGGCTACATCGTCCAGCTCCCTTTGTGGTAAGGTGTGATTTTCTGACACACATATCTGGCCATTGGGATTTGAGCAGCAGCGATGTTGACCTGTGTCAGCTGTGCTCTTAAATGGAAGAAGAGTCCGTCCCTCTCCCCTCCCCCTTTACTTTTCTGGTGCAGGGGGATTGCAGACCTTGAGGGGCTGAGAAGCCAACTTTGACTGTATGGTAAGAACAGTACTTGGATTGGCAGAGCAACAAGACAGAAGGCGCCTGTTTCCCTGGTGCTGTTCCAGCTCTATAAGCAGCTAATGAGACAAAGAGACAGCTCTCGATTTTTTAAGCTGCTGGCTGGCATCTCTGGCAACACAAACTCAATTTCACAGAAACTGGCCCTGTTGGGGACTACCTCGTCCACTGCCTCAGCCTGGATTCAGTGACACACTGCTCCTGTGGATTTTGCACAAACAAGACTTTGAGGTGAGCTTTTATTATGAGGGCAGATTTTTTTTTCTTATTTAATTATTAGGTACTTCCAAATTTAGCTCAAATGAATACTTTTATACTTCCAAATTTTAGTAATGCTTTCTCACCTTAAAATCCATTTGCTTGACAGTAATAAACTGGGGAAAATTCCGAAAGAGATGGGAATACCAGACCATCTGGCCTGTCTCCTGAGAGACCTGTATGCATGTCAGGAAGCAACAGTTAGAACTGGACATGGAACAACAGACTGGTTCCAAATAGGAAAAGGTGTACATCAAGGCTGCGTGTTGTCACCCTGTATATTTAAGTTGTATGCAGAGTACATCATGAGAAACACTGGACTGGAAGAAACACAAGCTGGAATCAAGATTGCCAGGAGAAATATCAATGACTTCAGATATGCAGATGACATCACCCTTATGGCAGAAAGTGAAGAGGAACTAAAGAGCCTCTTGATGAAAGTGAAAGAGGAGAGTGAAAAAGTTGGCTTAAAGCTCAACGTTCAGAAAACTAAGATCATGGCATCTGGTCCCATCACTTCATGGAAAATAGATGGGGAAACAGTGGAAAGAGTGTCATACTTTATTTTGGGGAGGGGGACTCAAATATTACTGCTGATGGTGATGGCCCCCATGAAATTAAAAGACGCTTACTCTTTGGAAGGAAGGTTATGGCCAACTCAGATAGCATATTTAAAAGCAGAGACATTACTTTGCCAACAAAGTTCCATCTAGTCAAGGCTATGGTTTTCCCAGTGGTCATGTATGGATGTGAGAGCTGCTCGGTGAAGAAAGCTGAGGGCGGAAGAAATGATGCCTTTGTACACTGGTGCTGGAGAAGACTCTTGAGAGTCCCTTGGACTGCAAGGAGATCCAATCAGTCCATCCTAAAGGTGATCAGTCCTAAGTGTTCATTGGAAGGACTGTTGTTGAAGCTGAAACTCCAATACTTTGGCCACCTCATGTGAGAGTTGACTCGCTGGAAAATACTCTAATGCTGGGTAAGTTTAGGGGCAGGAGGAGAAGAGGAGTACAGGGTGAGATGGTTGGATGGCATCACCGTCTCGGTGGAGATGGGTTTGGGTAAACTCCGAGAGCTGGTGATGGACAGGGAGGCCTGGCGTGCTGCGTTCATGGGATCACAAAGAGTTGGAAACGACTGAGCGACTGAACGGAACTGAGTACAGCTGCATTGGCTTTCGTTGTCAGTATATATATATATATATATATAAATTCTTATTCTGTATTTTTCAACTGTTGTATATACTAGGAATCTTTCATATTCAGCCAGCTTTAAACGAGCAAACAAACAAACAAAAAAACTGTCAGAAAATCTCTTACTTTGAAAGTTTGCCTTATTCCCATTTATTGTGATGCAATTTGGCTTTTTTTCGATATCAGTTTACTTTGTGTCTTCTATTTGTCAGACTTCCCTTGTTTTCTTGTATCACTTCTTTGCCATATTTTAAAAATGTATTTATCTTTGCATGTGTTGGTCTTCATTTCCATGAGGGTTTCTCTAGCTTAAGGCGGCATGGGCTACTCTTTAGTTGTGGCATTGAGGCTTCTCATTGCAGTGGCTTCTGTTGTTGGCCAGCATGGACTCAGGTCAAGTGGACTCAGTAATTAAGGCTCCCGTGCTCTAGAACACAGACTCAGTAGTTGGGATGCATGGGCTCAGCTGCACCATGGCATATGGGATCCTCCTGGATCAGAGATGGAACCAGTGTTTCCTGCATTGGCAGGTGGATTCTTTACCACTGAGCCCCCAGGAAATTCCCCTCTTCTTTGCTTTATTTTTAATTACATTCCTTGCTCATTCAGTCTTTCCCCTTTGTTATGTGCAAAGTCAGGCTCCTGTTTTCTTTCTCTGCTGACTCCCCTGGAGAGAGACCCTCCTCTGAGTTTCTGCAGATGGATTTAGCTTTCTCCCCCACCCCCGCAGCCCCAGGAAGTATTAATGACACCCTCTTTGGGTTCCTGAGTGCTAACTCTGCACAGGTCCTCTACTGGCCCCCTTGGCGTCTGTTCTCTGCAGTGTGACCGAGAAAAAGGCAGCTCAGAGAGGGTTGCCACTGGTTGAAGACCACACAGCTAACAATGGCAGAGCAGGGATTCAGGGCAAAATGCGCTCTCCTGGTCACCTGTTTCTGTGAGAGGCAGGTGGCTGTTGGGTGATGCGAGGGAGGGACCTGGGACACAGAATTGAAAGAGGCACCTCCAGGAGTTCCCTGGGTGTCCAGCGGTTAAGACTCTGTGCTTTCACTGCAGCGGGCATGGGTTCAATCTCTGCTTGGAGAACTAAGATCTCAAAAAATAAGGAACTATTTTATTCAGCTTTCCTCATAACGTGGTTGGTAAAGAATCTGCCTGCAATGAGGAGACCCCAGTTCCTGGGCTGGGAAGATCCCGTGGAGAAGGGATAGGCTACCTAAGCCAGGATTCTTGGTCTTCCCTGGTGGCTCAGCTTAAGGAAACTGCCTGCAATGCAGGAGACCTGGGTTTGGTCCCTGGGTCAGGAAATCCCCTGGAGAAGGGAAAGGACACCCCCTCTAGTATTCTGGGCTGGAGAAGTCCATGAACTGTATAGCCTAAGGGGTCACAAAGAGTCGGAAATGACTGAGCGAATCCACTTCACTTCACTTCAGTTTATAAAGCGGCATCTCTGTCAGCTCTACCTCTTCCTGGCTCACTAAGGGAGGGCCAGAAAGGGCGGCCCTAGACCAGCAGTTCCTGAAGAAGAAGGAGTGAATGTGACATATTCTAGGGGTGTGGTTTTTTTTTACTGTTGTCTTGATATGGGGGGCCACTACACATGGGGGCCGGTGCCTGCTTCATGGCATACACGTTAGATGTGAATGATTCTCAAATGTTCTGCCAGATATTTAGGTAAGTACAAACCCATTCATAATACCCTGAGTGGAGGCCCTTATCTGCACTTTGACCCATATGTTTTAGAAAAGATTTCTGGGCTGCAATTATTGTGCAAACTGGAGAAGTCTATGTTTTGTTTTATTCAGAGCCTAATCATGGGTTGCTTTGCAGTTTGTGGCAATCACATGATGGCCACAGTACCTCGATGGCTTTCTGAATGGCCGAGACTGCACACTTGTGTCCTCCTGCATTTGCCAGGCTGAATCCTCAGTGAGGACACGTTTGGGTGCAAGTGGGAGTGCTCAAACATTTACGTACTAGAGTATGCGCTGTTGTCAGTATAAATACATGTGTGTGCTCAGTTGTGTCCAACTCTTCATGACGCTATAGACCCCAGGCTCTTTTGTCCTGGGATTCTTCAGGCAAGAATACTGGAGTGGGTTGCCATGGCCTCCTTCAGGGGACCTTCCTGACCCAGGGATCAAACCTGTGTCTCTTATGTCTCCTGCATTAACAGGTGGAATATTTACCACTACCACCACCTGAGGAAACCTTGAGTACAAATGACCTACTCTTAGTTCTTTAAAAAAAAAAAAAATTATGTGGGCCATTTTAAAGCTCTTTACTGAATCTGTTATCATCACTTCTTTTATGTTTATGTTATCATATCACTTGTTTTACATTTTGGTCTTGAGACACGGGGGATCTTAGCTCCATGTGGATAGAAGCTGCACCCCCTGCATTGGAAGGTCAAGTCTTAACCACTGGAACACCAGGGAGCTCACTCCCTATTTCTCTTTGTGTTACTGGATGTTGATCTCCAGGACAGTTGTGGGGTTTTATGTTTTTTTCTTTTTCAAAATTTCCTGGGACAGAACATTTTGGTTTTAAGGTGGTTTTATTATCCATTAATATTTCATTTCAGGATAGTAAATGATCATTTCAAGACATCTGCTACACCACCCTAGGAAACCCCCTTTAACGTGAGAAGGCAAGTGAATAGCAGTGACAGCTCTATGGACTTCTCTGTCATTCTCCAGGTAAGAATGAGAGGGTATGTAGTGGGGTGCCCACGACCAGGAGCCTAAGCAGGTTCTCAATCTAACTGATAGAAGCAAAGTTTCTTTTGATCACTGTCACATGCTCAGAGTACAGATTCTTCTCAATTGGATCTGTACTGGGAAAAGGGCCTCAAGACGCCCCCTCCCACCCCAACAGAGGGCTTCACATAGGCTCATCTGAGACCAGCTCTTGACCTGGTACACCAGTTTTGGGACCGTGTGGTAATTCATCAGGTTCACACCACTGATTTGGTCAGTTCCTGTTATATCACCCCTATCAGTCAGTTCACTCTCTCAGTCATGTCTGATTCTTTGTGACCCCACGGAATGCAGTACACCCTGCCGTACGCTTCCCTGTCCATCATCAACTCCGAGAGTTTGCTGAAACACCTGTCCATTTATTAATCGCCTATTCAAATTGCATTCCATTTACCAGCCAGTAACTGCTTAGAGACATCATGATAATCAAAAACACCCCCACGTGCCTCCTGGGGGAGAAGCAGCCTCACCTGTAACGGGTCAAAGACCTAGAGAATTCCAGAAATAGTGATCAAGGGTCACTGGTGAATCAACCCTGCCTCCGGCACCTTCCAGGCTTCTTGTTCAGTGTGATAAACCAATGCTCTCCTGACACTGAAGCTGGTCACTTTCATAACTTGTCCACACAGTAGAAACCCCCAGGGAACTCAATAAGTCCCAATGCCAAGCAGCAGGTAGGACAAAAAAAAGCAGAACTGTAAATTCCTCAGGGGATCCCAATTGGAGCCAAGCTTGCGAACCAATGTTTTCACGAATCACCTGGGAGTCTTGTTAAAGACACAGATCTGACCCAATTGCCTTCGGAGGGGCATGGAGCCTACGTTTCTAACAAGCTCCCAGGAGATGAACTCGTGTGGCTTCTCCAGGGACCACAGTCTGAGTAGTCAGGGCAAAGCCCGTGGTCCTCAACTTTCAACAAGCATCAGAATCACCTGGAGGTCCAGTTAAGATGCAGAGGGCCAGGCCCACCCCAGAGCTGCCAATCTGACAGGTTTGAGATGGGGACCAGAGAATCTGCATTTCCAAGGAGCCTCCAGGTGCCCCTGATGCTGCTGGTCCAAGGACCACATGCGGAGCACCACGGTGGGGCTGGAGGCATAATTATGGATGGGCAAGACAAGTCATTTCTCGGTCAGCTTCCCCAGACCCAAAATGGGGATGAAGAGATCCTCTCCCATAGGGTGTCATGAGGGCGACACTGAGTGAGCTAGGATTTGTAAGCCTCTTGGAAGCTGGTTTTAGAAAAGGCAGAGGAACCAGAGATGAAATTCCCAATATCTGCTGGATCATCGCAAAAGCAAGAGAGTTTCGGGAAAACATCTATTTCTGCTTTATTGACTATGCCAAAGCCTTTGACTCTGTGGATCACAATAAACTGTGGAAAATTCTGAAAGAGATGGGAATACCAGACCATCTGACCTGTCTCTTGAGAAAGGTGTATGCAGGTCAGGAAGCAACAGTTAGAACTGGACATGGAACAAGACACTGGTTCCAAATAGGAAAAGGACTACCTCAAGGCTGTATATTGTCACCCTGCTTATTTAACTTATATGCAGAGTACATCATGAGAAACGCTGGGCTGGAAGAAACACAAGCTGGCATCAAGATTGCCGGGAGAAATATCAATAACCTCAGATATGCAGATGACACCACCCTTAAGGCAGAAAGTGAAGAAGAACTAAAGAGCCTCTTGATGAAGGTGAAAGAGGAGAGTGAAAAAGTCAGCTTAAAGCTCAACGTTCAGAAAACTAAGATCATGGCATCTGATTCCATCACTTCATGGGAAATAGATGGGGAAACAGTGGAAACAGTGTCAGACTTTATTTTTGGGGTCTCCAAAATCAGTGCTGATGGTGATTGCAGCCATGAAATTAAAAGACGCTTACTCCTTGGAAGGCAGGTTATGGCCAACATAGATAGCATATTTAAGAGCAGAGACATTAGTTTGCCAACAAAAGTACGTCTAGTCAAGGCTATGGTTTTTCCAGCGGTCATGTAGGGATGTGAGAGTTGGACGGTGAAGAAAGCTGAGCACCGAAGAATTGATGCTTTTGAACTGTGGTGTTGGAGAAGACTCTTGAGAGTCCCTTGGACTGCAAGGAGATCCAATCAATCCATCCTAAAAGAGATCAATCCTAGGTGTTCATTGGAAGGTCTGATGTTGAAGCTGAAACTCCAGTACTTTGGGCACCTCATGCGAAGTGTTGACTCATTGGAGAAGACCCTAATGCTGGGTAGGATTGGGGGCGGGAGGAGAAGGGGACGACAGAGGATGAGATGGTTGGATGGCCTCACCGACTCGAGGAACATGGGTTTGGGTGGACACCGGGAGTTGGTGATGGACAGAGAGGCCTGGCGTGCTGCGATTCATGGGGTCAGAAAGAGTCGGACACGACTGAGCGATTGAACTGAACTGAACTGGAAGCTGGTACCGAGCAGGTGGGATATGAGTGACAGCATCCATTCTTGATGAATTTCCCTTGGTCCGGTGGTGCTCCTGGAGCCCTGGCAGACACATTTCAACCACCATGGATGGTCCTCTCCCTGGCCCACTCACTGCCGACTTTGTTTCTGTAGGCATTGTACATCTCCTTCACCTAATGGTCACGGAAGGCAAGCTTTCTCACCCAGTCCACACCATCGTGCACACAGCAACCCAGGCACAGGCTGGCTCCCGGGGCAGAACCGTGGAAGCCATCAGTGGAGAAGTTGCAGGTGCTGGGGAGATGGAAGAGGGCAGGGAGATGGAGAAGAGACAGTGTCACTGTGGGGAGCTGGGAGCTTTTCACCAGGAGACCCATGGGTGGGCTTAGGACTGTGTTTCATTATGTCCCCGAGTGTGTGAGAGTGCTGTGAGTATCTGCCGTCTGGGAGGAGCAGGATCAGAGCTTCCATTAACTTCCCAAACAGCAGTGGCTCCCTGTGCTCATGCCCAGTCAGCCTCCGTTCTCTTTTCTTCTGGTATCTAAGAACATGTTTGGTTTTTGAGGGGCAGTCATCCAGTCCCCTGCATGCACTGAGTGGCCAAGCCAAAGAAAATCCCCCTATCTCCCACTTTGGACTTTGAGGCTCGAAGGCAACTCCAAAAAGTGGTTGGCCTTGGTTCATCCCAAGAGTAGGGTGCAGAAGAAAATACCAGTGGGCTCTTGATACTTTGATCCCCAAATTTGCCTGCTTCACATGCCTCAAAAGGCCTGGCTGCTAACCCTTTCTTCCTATTCTGTGAGCATCTCTGTATCTTTCTATAGGCATTCCCCATGTTAATTTTATCTTTTCCATTAGGCGGAGTCAGACTTCTCTGCTGGTCCAGTGGTTGGGAATCCCTTTGGCAATGCAGGGGGACACAGGTTCAATCCCTGGCCCCAGGAGATTTCACTTGCTATAGAGTAGCTAAGCCCCCAGGCCACAACTACTGACAACATATTCTACAGCTTTTGCTCCACAACAGGAGAAGCTACCTCAATGAGAAGACTGCACTCTGCAATGAGGAGTAGCTCCTGCTTGCCCTAACTAGAGAAAGCCTGTGCACAGTGTTGAAACAAAAAAGAAAAAAAGTAAGAATAATAATAACAATAATAATAGTCAGGCAGAGTCAATTGCATACGTACAGAGTACTTTGTATATATTACCCTCCTTCAGCATGAAGCCTGCCCTTGGAACACAACCGAGTGTCATGGGAAGTTAATGACAGGAGTGGCAGCTGGGAGCCAGAAGGGGAATTGTGGGGAATTTGTCACCGATAGCAGCTAGAGTATGAAAATGAAAATCCCAGCTCTCATGGAACACCATTTTCTTTCCCTTCACCAGAAGCCTCGTATAGGTCTGCAAAATCACTGGACATCCCAAGGCAACGTGTAGACCAGAAACTTCGAAAAACTTTTCAGAGAGAAAAAGCCTGGGTGGGGAACAGTTCAGTATGGTACACCAGGGCCTCTTAATGGGTGGATTTGGCTGACACTTTTCTTTTTCTCTTATTTTGCTGTTTCTGGATTTTCTGTGATGAGTTTAAGGGTAGAGATATGATGTACTAGGAATGAAACAATGCTTGGGAATTGTACCTAAGGTATCCCCAGTTTAATTCCAGTGCTGCCACAGAGAAAACAAATTTGAAAATGGGAAGCACAGGGTCATTCTCTCCTGTGCTTCAGGCTCAGCTTGAATATCAAACCTGGGAGAGCAAAACCCCTGCAGGATCCACAGAGATGCCTTGAGTGATACCTCAACTTTGAAAGCAAATTTCACCACTGGGGCAGGTAGCCCAGAAGGACGCTGACTTAATCTGAAAGGGCTCAGTGGCAGACTCTAGCATTCTCTCCAGGAGAGGCTGGATGGACAATCACAGATATACCAACCGGCTGACAAGGGCTGTTCTTCAGATATCTTCAAATTATTGCCAATATGCCCAGTAAACATACACTCAAGCACATACACATTCACTTGAGTCATTTTTCACAGACATTTGTGAGTGTGTACAAGATTGGAAGAAAGTAAGTGATAATGTCAGGAAGTGGTGATTTGCAGTTGGTGGGCATAGGGGTGATCAAAGTCTCTGCTCTACTCTTTACCGAATTACTCAGATTTAAAAAGATGAGGAATTCCGTGGTAGTCCAGTGGTTAGGATTCCGTGCTTTCCCTGCTGAGGCTGTGGGTTCAATCTCTGGTCAGGGTATGAGGAGCCCATAAGCTCTGTAGCAGATCAAAAACAAACAAACAAACAAACAAACCAAATCGAATAAATCAAATAAAAATTGTGTGCAATTAACTTGATCAACCAGTAGCTTGATATCATGGTATTTAACATCCTAACTTCTGAGATCTTGAGAAGATTACTAAAAAATATTTTCTGCATGGAGATAAGATGTGGCTGTTCTAATAACTTGCTTGTATGACTCTGTTCCCAGAGCTGACTGCCTGTGTCTCCCAGAGGCACTTGGGTTAACACGCCTACTGCTGTTCTGTGTGCACAGACTCTCCTCCCCACCATCCATGCACTACAAGGGAGCCTCCACCATGGATCTGATACAGTGGATGCTGGCCAGGAAGCTCTGCATATGCGGGCACCATCTCCCCTGAGTACTAGCAAGTGAAATTATGGAATCCTTCTTCTTTCCCACGAAAGATGCCAGTGGGCTTATTACACAGAGGTGTTGCTGTCATTTTTTTCTCAGCCCCTTCCTTGGGTGGCAGTAATCTGAGGCTAAAGAGAAAGAAAATACTCCCCAACTACTGAAAGGGAGCAGACAACATCTAATCAGAAAGACAGAGAACCATTTAGTAAGGATTACACACTGTGCTGGTCACTTTTTGAGCACATTCTTAAGTTTATGAGAAAGGGTCTATGTGACGTCATCCCATCAGAGCTCCTCTTTTCCAGAACCCATGATTTTTTTTTTCCACCTGAGAATTTTGATTTATTGGGTATTTCGATAAATACAAGGTTACTTCTCATTAGAGTGACCACCACTATGACTAACGTAAAATGGAAATCATTACATAGCTTGTTGTATAGAGACAACTACAAGGCCTCTACTCTGGATTTTTTTTTTCATTTTTAACTCATTATTTTATCAAGTAAAGGAAATTTTATGCTTTTATCCATTGATACAGTAAGAGAAAATATTTTGGATATTTCGTGTTGCTTTATAAAAAATATTAAAACACATTTTCCTGAAATTTAATTTTTTCCATTTTGAAGTAGTATTTAAAACCATGGATATGACTAACCTAACGAGTGAGATTTGACTAGAATTTTTTGCATATGTTGTAAAAATTCATACTTTTTATGAAAGTCAGTGGATTTTGATAAATTACAATACAAGGACCATGTCCCTAGGAAGATATATTATAAGAGGCCATGTTCCAAAGTTTGAAATGCAAATGTTGTTACTAAGGAGAATCCTATTTCCCAAGAACCTATGCTTTTTGCCACATGCTCCTCCTTTTCCACTGTCAAGGTTCTCATCTTACAACATGATTTTGTTTTTTTAATTTAATTTCTTTCAACCTCTTTTCCATGGCTTTTTTTTTTTTTATAAAGAGGCTGTGGAGGAATAGCTTCAGATCACTTCCCATCCAGTGGTCTGAGCACTGATGTCTCCAGTAGGAGGCTACTGGGCAGGCACAGAGGGTATCTGTGTGCCTCCAGGCCAGAAGATATTAAGACGAGGTGGCAAGGATACACAGAATAACTGTACAAAAAGATGTTCACGATGTAGATAATCACACTGGTGTGATCACTCGCCTAGAACCAGACATCCTAGAATATGAAGTCAAGTGGGCCTTACAAAGCACCACTAGGAACAAAGCTAGTGGAAGTGCTGGAATTCCAGTTGAGCTATTTCAAAATCCTGAAAGATGATGCTGAGAACGTGCTGCACTCAATATGGCAACAAATTTGGAGAACTCCACAGTGGCCACAGGACTGGAAAAGTTCAGTTTACATTCCAATCCCAAAGAAAGGCAGTGCCAAAGAATGCTCAAACTACCGCACAATTGCACTCATCTCCCACACTAGTAAATTAATGCTCAAAATTCTCCAAGCTATGCTCCAGCAATATGTGAACTGTGAACTTCCAGATGTTCAAGCTGGTTTTACAAAAGGCAGAGGAATCCCCTAGTTGAAACTATGGGTTTTCCAGTAGTCCTGTATGGATGTCAGAGCTGGAGTAGAGAGAAAGTTGAGCACCAAAAGAATTCATGCTGTGAAACTGTGGTGTTGGGGAAGACTCTCGAGAATCCCTTGGACTGCAAGGAGATTCAACCAGTTCGCCCTAAAAGACATCAGTCCTGAATATTCATTGGAAGGACTGATGCTGAGCTGAAACTCCAATACTTTGGCCATCTGACGCAAAGGACTGACTGATTCGAAAGACCCTGATGCTGGGAAAGATCGAAGGTGGGAGGAGAAGGAGACAACAGAAGACGAGTTGGTTGGATGGCATCACCGACTCAATGGACATGAGTTTGAGTAAGCTCCAGGGTGTTGATGTTGGACAGGGAGGCCTGACTTGCAGCAGTCCATGGGCTCACAAAGAAATGGACACAACTAAGCCGCTGAACAGACTGACTGAACTCAAAATCAAAGAAAGGGGTTCTAGGAAATGTAGCCCCAGCCTAGGCAAATTAACACAGCAGAGCACAGACCGCTTGACTTACTAAACCCTTCTGCTTTACTTAGTAGGGTGAATTGAGCTTTGAAAAGCTGACCTGACTGAAAAAGAGACTTTGGACAAGTCTGCAGGGAGGAGATTTTTAGTCAATTCTTTAATTTTCCATCTTACGAATCTGCACTAGAAACAGTCTGAATCTCAGTTTTGCCACCTCTTTTGCAGTCAGAACGTAACCATGTGACCTAGGCTCAATCAATTAGATGCACCCAGATGGTACCCAGGCTTAGCCAATCAAATACATCCAGATGGCACTTAAGACTCAATTACTACAGCCACATGGAATGCAGGCTTAACCAATGGATATACCTATAGGTGAAAGCAAGGCAAGTGGATTCTGATGCATAGAATTCAATCTAGCAGAGGTGGAAGAGACATAAGCCATGACACTAGTGACAGCTGCTGTGTCTGGAGCCAGTGGTAGTGACAGTTCAGTTCAGTTCAGTCACTCAGTCGAGTCCGACTCTCTGCGACCCCATGAACTGCAGCATGCCAGGCCTCCCTGTCTGTCACCAACTCCCAAAGTCCATCCAAACCCATGTCCATTGAGTTGGCGACGCCATCCCACCTTCTCATCCTCTGCCATCCCCTTCTTCTCCTGCCCTCAATCTTTCCCTACATCAGGGTCTTTTCCAATGAGTGACAGAAGATCCTGCAATTAATTTCTATATTGTCCATGGCTGCCTCTGCAGCCTTCCCTCCCAGAAATCTGAGTCACTTAATATTCTTAATAAGTTTCTTTCCTGCTCAAAGTTACCTGTAATGGATTTTATTCTTTTCAAGTAGAAAGCTGACACCCCTCTAACTTCATTTAACCATCAAGCCTCTTTGCAAAACTAGACTAAGTAAGGAACAATGTCCAACCCCATGGGCAGTGGAGTCAGGGAGAGGCATTTTGTCAAATTATTATACTGCCACAGACTCTGGGCCAGTGTCCCTCTGAGGGGGTCACTGACCTGGGTTGTGAGTCGGGTAGACCCATCTGAATCCAGGCTGTGGTGCTGACTGACCTGTCGTGTGACATGGAGCATATCACTTTCCTCATCTCGAGAATGGACTGTGATTAGTACTTGCCTCCTCGGGTTGTCATGGAGACCAAAAGATTCCTGTTCGGAGCAATCGCTCAAGCACACAGCTCAGCACGTGGGATACACCCACACCAGTGATGCTAGAAGGAATGAGAGTGACCTTTCTTTTGCTGGATTAAAAAAAATAGTAATAATAGAGGTGGTGTCCTCATGTAGTCCAAGATGAAGATGGTCTGTGAATGCTGCAGTTTAGAAAACAGTTACATGTTTTTCGTTTTGAATTTTTTAGTTTTCTTTCTTTTTTTAATTTATTTATTTTAATTGGAGGCTAATTACTCTACAATATTGTAGTGGTTTTGTCATACGTTGACCTGAATCAGCCACGGTTGTACATGTGTTTCCCATCCTGAACCCCTCCCTCGCCCAGTCCTATCACTCTGGGTCACCCCATTGCCACAGCCCTGAACACTCTGTCTCATGCATGGGACCTGGACTGGAGTTCTGTTTCACATATGGAAATATACATGTTTCAACACTATTCTCTGAATCCACCCCACACTTCCCTTCTCTTGCAGAGTGCAAAAGACTGTTGTATACATCTGTGTCTCTTTTCCTGTCTTGCATATAAGGTTATCATTACCATCTTTCTGAAGCCTATATATATACACACACACATATGGCATGTGTGTGTGTGTGTGTGTGTGTGCGTGCGTGTGTGTGTTGTTGGTGCTTTTCTTTCTGGCTTACTTCACTCTGTATAATAGGGTCCAGTTTCATCCACCTCGTTAAAACTGATTCAAATGCATTCTTTTGAATATATGAGTAATATTCCATTGTGTATATGCACCACAGCGTTCTTATCCATTCTTCTGCTGATGGACATCTGGGTTGCTTCCGTGTCCTGGCTATTATAAACAGTGCTGCGATGAACATTGGGGCACATGTGTCTCTTTCAGTTCTGGTTTCCTTGGGGTTTACGCCCAGCAGTAGGACTGCTGATACATATGGCAGTTCCGTTTCCAGTTTTGTTAATAATCTGCACACTGTTCTCCATAGTAGCTCTACTAGTTTGTATTCCCACCCACAGTGTAAGAGGGTTCCCTTTTCTCTGCACCCTCTCCAGGATTTATTGTTTGTAGACGTTTGGATAGCAGCCTTTCTGCCTGGTGTGAGATGGTACCTCATTATGGTTTTGATTTGCATTTCCCTTATAATGAGTGATTTGAGCATCGTTTCATGTGTTTGTTAGCCATCTGTATGTCTTTTTTGGAGAAATGTCTGTTTAGTTCTTTGGCCCATTTTTTGATTGGGTCATTTATTTTTCTGGAATTGAGCTGCAGGCATTACTTGTATAGTTTTGAGATTAATTCATTGTCAGTGGCTTCGTTTGCTATTATTTTCGCCCATTGTGAAGGCCGTCTTTTTCCCTTACTTAGAGTTTCCTTAGTTGTGCAAAAGCTTTTAAGTTTAATGAGGTCCCATTTGTGTATTTTTGCTTCTATTTCCATTAGTCTGGGATATGGGTCATAGAGGATCCTGTTGTGATTTCTGTCAGAAAGTGTTTTGCCTGTGTTTTCCTCTAGGAGTTTTATAGTTTGTGGTCTTACATTTAGATCTTTAATCCATTTTAAGTTTATTTTTGTGTACGGTGTTAGAAACTGTTCTAGTTTCATTCTTTTACAAGTGGTTGACCTGTATTCCCAGCGCTGCTTGTTAAAGAGATTGTCTTGTCTTCATTGTATATTCTTGCCTCCTCTGTCAAAGTTAAAGTATCCATAGGTGTGTGGATGTATCTCTGGGCTTGCGATTTTGATCCATTCATATATATTGTGTGTGTGTGTGTGTGTGCCAGGACCACACTGTCTGGATGACTGTAGCTTTGTAGTATAGCCTGAAATCAGGCAGGACATTTCCTCCAGGTCCATTCTTCTTTCTCAAGATTGCTTTGACTATTCGAGGTTTTTTGTAATTCCATACAAATTGTGAAATTATTTCTTCTAGTTCCCTGAAAAATACTGTTGGTAGCTTGATAGGGATTGCATTGAATGTATAGATTGCTTTGAGTAACATACCTATTTTCACTATATTGATTCTTTCAATCCATGTACATGGTGTATTTCTCCATTTATTTGTGTCCAGTTTCATTTCTTTCACCAGCATCTTATAGTTTTCTATATATAGGACTTTTGTTTCTGTAGGTAGATATATTCCTCACTATTTTATTCTTTTTGGTGCAGTGGTGAATGGAATTGTTTCTTTAATATTTCTTTCAGTTTTCTCCTTGTTAGTGTACAGAAATGCAAGGGATTTCTGCGTGTTCATTTTGTATCCTGCAACTTTACTCTATTCATTGATTAGCTCTAGTAATTTTCTGGTGGAGTGTTTAGGGTTTTCTATGTAGAGGATCATGGCATCTGCAAACAGTGCGAATTTTACTTCTTCTTTTCCAATCCGGATTCCTTGTATTTGTTTTTCTGCTCTGATTCCTCTGGCCAAAACTTCCAAAACTGTGTTGAATAGTAATGCTGAGAGTGCACACCCTTAACTTGATCCTGACTTTAAGGGCAGTGCTTTCAATTTTTCACTATTGAGGATAATGTTTGCTGTGGGTTTGTCATATATAGATTTTATTATGTTTAGGTATGTTCCTTCTATGCCTGCTTTCTGAGGTGTTTTGATGGTTAATTTATGTTGAATTTTGTTCAAGACGTTCTCTGCAGCTATTGAGATAAGCATATGTGTTTTTTTTTAATCTTTCAATTTGCTAATGTGGTGGATTATGTTGATTGATTTGTAGATATTGAAGAACCCTTGCATCCCTGGGATAAAGCCCACTTGGTCATGATATATGATTGTTTTAATATGTTGTTGGGTTCTGCTTGCTTGAATTTTGTTAAGGATTTTGCATCTATGTTCATCAGTGATATTGGCCTGTAGTTATCTTTTTTCGTGGCATCTTTGTCTGGTGTTGGTATTAGGGTAATGGTGGCTTCATAGAATGAGTTTAGAAGTCTCCATTCCTCTGCAATTTTCTGGAATAGTTTGAGTAGTATAGATATTAGCTCTTCTCTCAATTTTTGGTAGATTCCAGCTGTGAAGCTGTCTGGTGCTGGGCTTCTGTTTGCTGGAAGATTACTGATTACACTTTCAATGTCCGTGCTTGTGATGGGTCTGTAAAGATTTTCTGTTTCTTTCTGGCTCAGTTTTTGAAAGTTGTACTTTTCTAAGCATGTGTCTTCTTCCAAGTTGTCCATTTTATTGGAATATAGTTGCTGATAGTAGTCTCTTATAATCATTTGTATTTCTGTGTTGTCTGTTGTGATCTCTCCATTTTCATTTTTAATTCGTTGATTAGATTCTTCTCCCTTTGTCTCTTGATGAATCCGGCTAATGGTTTGTCAATTTTATTTATCTTCTCAAAGAATCAGCTTTTAGCTTTGTTGATTTTTGCTCTGGTCTTTTTTGTTTCTTTTACATTTATTTGTACCCTATTTTACGATTTCTTTCCTTCTATTAACCCTGGGGTTCTTAATTTCTTCATTTTCTAGTTGCTTTAGGCATAGGGTTAGGTTATTTGTTTGACTTTGTTCTTGTTTCTTGAGGTGAGGCTGTTTGGCTATAAACCTTCACCTTAGCACTGATTTTACAGCGTCCCATAGGTTTTGGCTTGATGTGTTTTCATTTTCAGTTGTTTCTATGCATATTTTGATTTCCTCTGTGATTTGTTGGTTATTTACCAGCGTGGCATTCAGCCTCCATATGTTTGAATTTTTAATAGTTTTTCTCCTGCAGTTGACCTCCAGTCTTACTGCATTGCGGTCAGAAAATATGCTTGGAATGATTTCAAGGTTTTTTGAATTTACCAAGGATGGACTTATGGCCAAGGATATGATCTCTCCTGGAGAACTTTCCATGTATACTTGAGAAAAAATGTGAAATTCATTGTTTTGGGGTGAAATTAGTATAGATATCAATTAGGTTTCTCTGTCCTATTGTATCACTTAAAGTTTGTATTTCCTTGTTGATTTTCGGTTTACTTGACCCATCTATAAGTGTGAGTGGGGTATTAAAGTCTTCCACTATTATTGTGTTATTGTTAATCTCCCCTTTGATGCTTGATAGCACTTTCCTAACATATTGCTGTCCTCCTATGTTGGGTGTTTATGTATTTTTAATTGTTACATCTTCTTCTCAGTTTGATGCTTTGATCATTATATAGTGTATTTCTTTGTCTCTTTCACAGGCTTTATTTTAAAGTGTGTTTTATATGATATGAGTATTACTACCTCTGCTTTCTTCTGGTTTCTTTTTCCAGCCCCTCATTTTCAGTCTGTATGTGTCTCTTGTTTTCAGGTGGGTCTTTTGTAGACAACATAATTAGAGGTCTTGTTTTTGTATCCATTCAGCTAGTCTTTGTCTTTTGATTGTGGCATTCAACCCATTCACATGTGAGGTTAATTATTGACAGGTATGATCCTGTTGCCATTTGCTTTACTTTTTGGGTTCAGGTTTATGCAACCTTTCTGTGTTTCCTGCCTAGAGAAGATCTTTAGCATTTGTTGAAGAGCAGGTTTGGTGGTGCTGAATTCTCTCAGTTTTTGCTTGTCTGTAAAGTTTTGATTTCTCCTTCAGATTTGAATTTGATCCTTGCTGGGTAAAGTAATCTGGGTTGAAACATTTTCTTCTTCATCACTTTAAGTATGTCCCGCCATTCCCTCTGGCCTGAAGAGTTTCTGTTGAAACATCAGCTGTTATTCTTGTGAGAATCCCATTGTGTGTAATTTGTTGTTTGTCCCTTGCTGCTTTTAATATTTGTTCTTTGTGTTTCATCTTTGTGAATTTGATTAATATGTGTTTTTTGGTGTTTCACCTTATGTTTATCCAGCCTGGGACTCTCTGGGTTTCTTGCATGTGGGTGACTATTTCCTTTCCCTTTTTAGGGCATTTTTCAACTATTATCTCCTCAAGTATTTTCTCATGGCATTTCTTTTTCTCTTCTTCTTCTGGGACGCCTCTGATTTGAATGTTGGGGACTTTAACGTTGTCCCAGAATTTTCTGAGGTTGTCCTCTATTCTGTTAATTCTATTTTTTTTCCCTCTCTGCTTCATTTATTTCTACCATTCAATTCTACCTCAGTTATCCTATCTTCTGCCTTTGTTATTCTACTTGTGTTTCCCTTCAGAGAGTTTTTGATCTCATATATTGCATTATCCATTATTGATTGACTCTTTTTTATTTCTTCTAGATTCCTGTTCAATGATTCTTCCGTCTTCTAAATCCTTGTCTGCAGGCTATTTATCTGTAACTTCGTTTTGTTTTCCAGATTTTGGATCATTTTTAACTTCCTTATTCTGAATTCTTTTTCCGGAAGACTCTCTATCTCTTCCCCTTTTGTTTGGTTTGGTGCACATTTATCATGTTCCTTTACCTGCTGATTTACATGTTTAAACCCGGACCTTGACTAACACACTTAAAAAATGATTAAAAGGACAAATTTTGTTACATCTCATTTACCACATTTAAAAAAAAATTGTAAAATACCCAAAGCAATTATACACTTTAAATGCTATCTCAATAAAGCCTTTTTAAAATGCCAACCACCTTGGCTTCCCAGTTCCTTCTGATCATAATTCAGCCCCCAAACCCCTTGATTTCTCTTCATTCTCTGACCTCATCAGCTCCATTTCCAATGCTCATTCCCTCATTCTGGCCTCCCTCACCTTCCTCCTATTCTGAGAAGATCCAGAAGCCCCCTCAGGTTTTTCTATTTGCTTCCCCTTCTACCATGGGCATTTTTCCAATCAGATTACAGGCTCTGAGATTTAACTGCCCAGCAGAATCACCTGAAGAACTTATGGATGCCCCAACCCCACCTGAGAGAGTCAGATATCGTTACTTGGGGAAAGAGGGTGGCACCTGAACATTTATTGTTGTTTTAATACTTGCCAGGAGCTTCTAACATTCAGCCAGCACTACGAAATCATTGCCAAAGATATCATGCTCAATTCCCGCATAAAGGTTTCAGTTCAAAGGCCAGTTCTACAAGAGGCCGTCCCCAATCACACCAACTACTTCCCTTCCATACTCTACATATTTGATTCTATCCCACCTAGGATTCTATCATATACAGATCTGCTTCCCAGTGAGAATGTCAGATGGATGAAGGCAGAGCCTGTGTCCTCAGTGCCTGGTTCACCACAGATGCTCAGCACACAGCTGTTTCATGAATGACCCTTCACCGGTGCCCTCCTGGGTCTAGCTCCAGCTCTAAGGGCTGCAGCTCTCCAAGACGACCACTAGGTGGCGATAATGCCTGGCTGCATTAAAGGTCATCTCTAGACCCACCAGTGGAGAAGGCAATGGCAACCCAATCCAGTACTCTTGCCTGGAAGATCCCATGGATGGAGGAGCCTGGTAGGCTGCAGTCCCTGGAGTCGTGAAGAGTCAGACACGACTGAGCAACTTCACTTTCACGTTTCTCTTTCATGCATTGGAGAAGGAAATGGCAACCCACTTCAGTGTTCTTGCCTGGAGAATCCCAGGGACAGGGGAGCCTGGTGGGCTGCCATCAATGAAGTCCCACAGACTCGGGCACAACTGAAGGGACTTAGCAGCAGCAGGAGACCTACCAGGCCAGCTGTGCAGGTCGGGGAAGTGGTAGAAGGGGGTAGGTGGTGGTGGCCATCCTGCCCTGCACTTAGCCATTGCTCAGAGCCAGGAGCAAGGCCCACGGCAGACAGCTGGTGGCCTTCCTCTCCTCCTCATTTCTAGACTCTGAGCCACTGAGCCCTGAGAACAGCTCATTCAGACTAAAATCAGAGGCAGAAGTTCCTGCTGCCCTGTCTGGAACCTCCAAGTCCTGGCCAGTCCCTGAGCCTTGGATGTAACCTCCTGAGATGAATTCCATAGCTTCCTCACCTAGCTCATGACTTGCACACAAGGCTGGTCTGCTGGCCATGGCTGATGTCAGCAGACAACCTGAATATCCATCAACTGGGAGTTGTGACACACACTGTCACCTTCCACATGGCAGGCTCCCATAACCAGAAAGAAGAACAAGGAAGCTCTTGTAAGGTCCTCTCTAAACCAGTCCCATCCCATTCCTTTCACAGCACCAGCCAGGGATGGCTTGAGGGGCCAAACCATGCCCTACTTTTGTCCAGCCATGGAGCTGAGGAGTGTTCACATGTTTAAATGATGGAAAGAGAAATACTTATGTGACCCATGAAGATGAAATGACCAGGATGTGCCTGGACAGAGTCAAGGTCACACGTTGCCCACAAAGCTCCTTGTAGCTCAGGTTGCCATCTTAGCCACTGAAAGACTAATTCATTCCCTCCCAGTGTTCTTCTGAGAATGACCCCGGATTTCCCTTCTGTCTCTGTCTCTGTCAGTAAATTCTCTAGAACTGGACTTCCCAGGAAAGCTCCCATTGGGGACATTTATTTATAATGTGGAGAGAAACCTTCCTGACCTCATGTGGCCACATCTCCGTCTTTGGCCCAAACCTGATGCATCCATCCTGACCAAACGGAAAACAGCTATTTCGAGGAAGAACAAGGCATTTTTTTTCCAAAACAGCTTCATTTTAAAAAGGTGAAGGAGGAGCGGGGCTGAGATGGCGGAAGAATAAGATGGGGAGACCACTTTCTCCTCCACAAATTTGTCGAAAGAACATCTGAACGCTGAGCAAACTTCACAAAACTATATCTGAACGCTGGCAGAAGACGTCAGGCATCCACAAAGATGGCACATTATCTTCAAAAAGAGATAGGAGAAATTATAAATGATAAAAAGTGAGACAAAAGAGTTAGGGACGGAGACCCATCCCGAGGAGGGAGTTGTAAAGAGGAGAAATTTCCAAGCACCAGGAAACCCTCTCACCGGTGAGTTTGGGGGAAGATTTCGAATCTCGGAGGGCAACATAACTGGGAGAAAAAATAAATAAAACCCACAGATTACGTGCCTAAAGGAAACTCCCAGCAAAGAACCCCAGATGCTTGCAGCCGCCACCAGCAAGAGGGGGCTGAACGGAGAGGAGCGGGCGGCACTGCTTAAGGTAAGGACTGGGCCTGAATGCCCTGAGGGCAATCTGAGGGAGCTAACGTGAGATAGTAACCTAAACTGTGGGACAGCCAGAGAGAGAGAACTATCCCGTGAAAAGCCCAAATCGAAGGCACTGCCGGCCGGCTCACAGAACAAAGGACTGAGCGATACCAGGGGAGACCTAGCCGGCTGCGGACCGCCCCATCCCCTGCCGGACACAGTGGGCAGGCGGGGCCAGCCAGAGCCGGAAAGGGGCAAACTCGCCCCGAGAGAGGGCACCCACTACCAAACTGCAAACAGGCTCCCAGTTTCTAAGCAAAGACTGCCTGAGGTGCCAGAGGGTCGACAGCCGCCGGGAGGGTCGCAATCAGAAACCAGCTCCCCAGAACCGACACAAAACACACCGGAGCCGGGCGCGCCCGCAAACCGAGACGGGGACCAGGGAGGTGATAAGCCGCACCGCCCACAGGGGAGAGTGCGCTCGCCAAACTCCTGGCTGCCTGAGCTGCTCCGATCGGGAACAGCACAAACCGCGGGCGCAACCGAGTCTGTGCCTTTGTGGAGTAACCGGGAGCCTGAACCTGAGTGGCTTAGACCTAGGAAGTGCACACATCTCAGGGCGCACTCCCCGACCGAGTAACCTGAAGCCTGAGCAGGGTAGACGGGGAAAGCACACACGCCATGAGCGGGGGCGAACCCAGTGTGGCCGAGACACTGCGAGCTCGCCACACACATGCCAGTGATATAGGTTTTCAGTGTTCCTCCCTCCTCACAGCATGACTGGACAAGCGAACCTAAAGAGACCACCTCTGCCCCTTTGTGGCAGGGCAGAAATTAGATACTGAAGAGACCTGCAAACAGAAGCCAAATAAACAGAGGGAAGCGCTTTGGAAGTGACAGGCCAACAGATTAAAATCGCTGTAGTGACCACCGACTGCATTGAAAGGGGTCTACAGATCTTGAAAAGTATAAGCAGGAACAAGGATCTATCTGAAACTGAACAGACCCCACACTGATCACAACAGCTCCAGAGAAAGACCGGGATACATATTTTTATTATTGTCATTATTTTTTAAATTTTTTTCTTTTTCTTTCTTTTTTCTTGAAGTCCTCTATTACACCTTCAACTTTCAGTTTCATAACCCACTATTACCTTGCAGAAAAAAAAAAAAAACCTATTTTTAAAGCAAACTGCATACATACATCTTATACCTTTTGTGGTTTCTTTTTTTTTACAATTTTTTTTCCTGTTTTACTTATTTTTTACTGTTTCTTTTTTTTTTTTTTACTGTTTTGCTATTTTATTTTTTTTCTTTTTACACTGTTTCCTTTTTTTCTTTTTTTATATTGTATGTTTTATAAGAGGCTATCCTCTACTCTAGATTTTTAATCTTTGATTTACATATTTGATATCAATTTTGCACACTTCAGAACCCAATCTTTAGGACTCATTTTTACTCAGGAGTGTGATTACTGGCTTCATTACTCTCTCCCCCTATTGACGCTCTTTCTTCTCCCCCAGGGAACCTGTATCTCCCACCCTCCTCCTTCTCTTCTCCACCCAATTCTGTGAATTCTGAGGGTGTTCTGGGTACTGCAGAACACATCGGGAACAGAATACTGCCCAGATCTCTCTCTCCCCTCCTGATCCCTCCCTTTCGACTTATGCTCACCTCTATTACCTTCCTCCCCCCTCTCTATGTATCTCTGTGAACCGCTCTGAGGGTTCCAGACTGTGGAGAGCACAGAGGGAAGTGCTTACTGGCTAGACTGCTCTCTCCACGTTGGAGTCCCCCTCTTCCCTTCCTGGTGACCTCAACCCCCCCCCTTCACATCTCCATGTAACTCAGTGAACCTTTCTGTGTATCCCTCACTGTGGAGAATCTTTTCACCATTAACCTAAAAGTTTTATTATTGATGATGTATGGATGGAGAAGTCTTGAGGCTACTACAAGAATAAGACTCAAAGCCAGGGGAAACATTAATTAATAAGAGATAATCCAATAGCCTCCACATATACACTGAAACCAAGCTCCACCCAAGAGCCAATAAGTTCCAGAGCAAGACATACCACACAAATTCTCCAGCATCGCAGGAACATAGCGCTGAACGTCCATATACAGGCTGCCGAGAGGCACACCAAATCCATAGACATCTCAAAACTCAATACTGGACACTCCATTGCACTCTAGAGAGAAGAAATCCAGCTCCATCCACCAGAACACCAACACAAGCTCCCCCATCCAGGAAGCCTTGACAAGCCACCCGTTCAACCCCACCCACAGTGTGGAACCTCCACAATAAAGAGGAACCTCAAACTACCAGAATACAGAAAGGCCATGCCTAACACAGCAAGCTAAACAAGATCAAAAGGCAGAGAAATACTCAGCAAGTAAAGGAAAATGAGAAATGCCCACTAAACCAAACAAAAGAGGAGATAGGGAATCTATCTGAAAAAGAATTTAGAATAATGATAATAAAAATGACCCAACATCTTGAAAACAGAATGGAGTTACAGATAAATAGCCTGGAGACAAGGATTGAAAAGATGCAAGACATGTTTATCAAGGACCTAGAAGAAATAAAAAGGAGTCAATATAAAATGAATAATGATATAAAGGAGATAAAAGACACTCTGGAGGGAACCAACAGTAGAATAACAGAGGCAGAAGATAGGATAAGTGAGGTAGAAGATAGATGGATGGAAATAAATGAAGCAGAGAGGAAAAAAGAATCCAAAAAAATGAGGAAAACCTCAGGGACCTCTGGGACAATATGAAACGCCTCAACATTCGAATCATAGGAGTCCCAGAAGAAGAACATAAAAGGAAAGGCCATGAAAAAATACTCGAGGAGATAATAGTTGAGAATTTCCCTAAAATGAGGAAGGAAATAGTCACAGAAGTCCAAGAAACCCAGAGAGCCCCAAACAGGGTAAAGCCAAGGTGAAACACCCCAAGACACATATTAATCAAATTAACAAAGATGAAACACAAAGAACAAATATTAAAAGCAGCAAGGGAAAAACAACAAATAACATACAAGGGGACCCGCATAAGGATAACAGCTGATCTTTCAATAGAAACTCTTCAGGCTAGAAGGGAATGGCAGGACATACTTAAAGTAACAAAAGAGAATAATCTATAACCCAGATTACTGTACCCAGCAAGGATCTCATTCAGATATGAAGGAGAATTCAAAAGCTTTACAGACAAGCAAGAGCTGAGGGAATTCAGCACCACCAAACCAGATCTCCAACAAATGCTGAAGGATCTCCTCTAAACAGGAAACACAGAAAGGATGTTTAAACACGAACTCAAAACAACAAAGTAAATGGCAATGGGGTCATACTTACAAATAATTACCTTAAATGTAAATGGGTTGAATGCCCCAACCAAAAGACAAAGGCTGGCTGAATGGATACAAAAACAAGACCCCTATATATGCTGTCTACAAGAGACCCACCTCAAAACCAGGGATACATACAGACTGAAAGTGAAGGGATGGAAAAAACATATTTCATGCAAACGTAGACCAAAAGAAAGCAGTAGTCGCAATACTCATTTCAGATGAAATAGACTTTAAAATAAAGGCTGTGAAAAGGGACAAAGAAGGATACTACATAATAATCAAAGGATCAATCCAAGAAGAAGATATAACAATTATAAATACATATGCACCCAACATAGGAGCACCACAACACATAAGGCAAATACTAACAAATATGAAAGGGGAAATTAACAATAACACAATAATAGTGGGAGATTTTAATACTCCACTCACGCATACGGATAGATCAACTAAACAGAAAATTAACAAGGAAACACAAACTTTAAGTCATACAATAGACAAATTAGATTTAATTGATTCTTACAGGACTTTTCACCCCCAAACAATCAATTTTACCTTTTTCTCAAGTGCACACCGAACTTTCTCCAGGATAGATCACATCCTGGGTCATAAATCTAGCCTTGGTAAATTCCAAAAAATTGAAATCATCCCAACCGTCTTCTCTGACCACAATGGAAAAGATCAGACCTCAATTACAGGAAAAAAAACTGTTAAAAATTCCAACATATGGAGGCTAAACAACACGCTTCTGAATAAGCAACAAATCACAGAAGAAATCAAAAAAGAAATCTAATTATGCATAGAAACAAATGAAAATGAAAACACGACAACCCAAAACCTATGGGACACTGTAAAAGTAATGCTAAGGGGAAGGTTCATAGCAATACAGGCGTACCTCAAGAAACAAGAAAGAAATAAAACAAATAAACTAACTCTACACCTAAAGCAACTAGAGAAGGAAGAAACGAAGAACCCCAGGGTCAGTAGAAGGAAAGAAATTTTAAAAATTAAGGCAGAAATAAATGCAAAAGAAACAAAAGAGACCATAGGAAAAATCAACAAAACTAAAAGCTGGTTTTTCGAGAAGATAAACAAAATTGACAAGCCATTAGCCAGACTCATCAAGAAACAAAGGGAGAAGAATCAGATCAACAAAATGAGAAATGAAAATGGAGAGATCACAACAGACTCCACAGAAATACAAAGGATCATAAGAGACTACTACCAACAGCTATATGCCAACAAAATGGACAACTTGAAAGAAATGGACAAATTCTTGAAAAGTATAACTTTCCAAAACTGAACCAGGAAGAAATAGAAGATCTTAACAGACCCATCACAAGCACGGAAATCGAAACTGTAATCAGAAATCTTCCAGCAAACAAAAGCCCACGACCAGACGGATTCACAGCGGAATTCTACCAAAAGTTTAGACAAGAGCTAACACCTATCCTACTCAAATTCTTCCAGAAAATTGCAGAAGATGGTAAACTTCCAAACTCATTCTATGAGGCCACCATCACCCTAATTCCAAAACCAGACAAAGATGCCACTAAAAAAGAAAACTACAGGCCAATATCACTGATGAACATAGATGCAAAAATCCTTAATAACATTCTAGCAAAGAGAATCCAACATCGTATTAAAAAGATCATACATCATGACCAAGTGGGCTTTATCCCAGGGATGCAAGGTTTCTTTAATATCCGCCAATCACTCAATGTAATACACCACATTAACGAATTGAAAGATAAAAACCATATGATTATCTCAATAGATGCAGAAAAAGCCTTTGACAAAATTCCACATCCATTTATAATAAAATCCGTCCAGAAAGCAGGAATAGAAGGAACATATCTCAACATAATAACAGCTATATATGACAAACCCACAGCAAACATTATCCTCAATGGTGAAAAATTGAAAGCATTTCCCCTAAAGTCAGGAACAAGGCAAGGATGCCCACTTTCATCACTGCTATTCAACATAGTTTTGGAAGTTTTGGCCACAGCAATCAGAGCGGAAAAAGAAATAAAAGGAGTACAGATAGGAAAAGAAGAAATAAAACTCTCACTGTTTGCAGATGACATGATCCTCTACATAGAAAACCCTAAAGATTCTACCAGAAAATTACTAGAGCTAATGAATGAATATAGTAAAGTTGCAGGATATAAAATTAACACAGAGAAATCCCTTGCACTCCTATACTCCAATAATGAGAAAACAGAAAGAGAAATTAAGAAAACAATACCGTTCACCATTTCAACAAAAAGAATAAAATACTTAGGACTATATCTACCTAAAGAAACAAAAGACATATATAGAACACTATACAACACTGATGAAAGAAATCAAAGAGGACACAAACAGATGGAGAAATATACCATGTTCATGGATTGGGAGAATTAAAATAGTGAAAATGAGTATACTACCCAAAGCAATCTATAGATTCAATGCAATCCTTATCAAGCTACCAATGATATTTTTCACAGAACTAGAACAAATCATTTCACAATTTGTATGGAAACATAAGAAACCTCGAATAGCCAAAGCAATCTTGTGAAAGAAGAATGGAACTGGAGGAATCAACCTACCTGACTTCAGGCTCTACTACAAAGCCACAGTCCTCAAGGCAGTATGGTACTGGCACAAAGACAGAAATAGAGATCAATGGAACAAAATAGAAAGACCAGAGATAAACCCACACACCTATGGACACCTTATCTTCGACAAAGGAGGCAAGAATATACAATGGAGAGAAGACAACCTCTTTAACAAGTGGTGCTGGGAAAACTGGTCAACCACTTGTAAAAGAATGAAACTAGAACACTTCCTAACACCATACACAAAAATAAACTCACAATGGAATAAAGATCTAAACGTAAGACACGAAACTATAAAACTCCTAGAGGAAAACATAGGCAAAACACTCTCTGATATAAATCACAGCAGGATCCTCCATGACCCACCTCCCAGATTATTGTAAATAAAAGCAAAAAATAAACAAATGGGACCTAATTAAAATGAAAAGCTTTTGCACAACAAAGGAAACTATAAGCAAGGTGAAAAGACAGCCTTCAGAATGGGAGAAAATCATAGCAAATGAAGCAACAGACAAACAATTAATCACAAAAATATACAAGCACCTCCTGCAGCTGAATTCCAGAAAAATAACGACCCAATCAAAAAATAGGCCAAAGAACTAAACAGATATTTCTCCAAAGAAGACATACAGATGGCTAACAAACACATGAAAAGATGCTCAACATCACTCATTATTTGAGAAATGCAAATCAAAACCACAATGAGGTACCATTTCACACCAGTCAGAATGGCTGCTATCCGAAAGTCTACAAGCAATAAATGCTGGAGAGGGTATGGAGAAAAGGGAACCCTCTTACACTGTTGTGGGAATGCAAACTAGTACAGCCACTAAGGAGAACAGTGTGGAGATTCCTTAAAAAACTGGGAATAGAACTGCCATATGATCCAGCAATCCCACTGCTGAGCATACACACCGAGGAAACCAGAATTGAAAGAGACGCGTGTACCCAAGTGTTCATTGCAGCAGTGTTTACAATAGCCAGGACATGGAAGCAACCTAGATGTCCATCAGCAGACGAATGGATAAGGAAGCCGGGGTACATATACACAATGGAATATTACTCAGCCATTGAAAAAATACATTTGAATCGGTTCTATTGAGATGGATGAAACTGGAGCCCATTATACAGAGTGAAGGAAGCCAGAAAGAAAAACACCAATACAGTATACTAATGCATATGTATGGAATTTGAAAGATGGTAATGATAACCCTATATGCGAGACAGAAAAAGAGACACAGATGGATAGAACAGTCTTGTGGACTCTGAGGGAGAAGGTGAGGGTGGGACGTTCTGGGAGAATAGCATTGAAACATGTATAATATCATATGTGAAACAGAACACCATTCCATGTTCGATGCATGAGACAAATGCTCAGGGCTGGGGCAATGGGATAAACCCAGAGCGATGGGATGGGGAAGGAGGTGGGAGGGGGGTCCAGGAAGGGGAACACATGTAAACCCATGGCTGATTCATGTCAATGTATGGCAAAAACTACTACAATATTGTAAAGTAATTAGCCCCCAACTAAAATAAATAAATTTATTTTAAAAAAATAAAATAAAATAAAAAAATAAAAAAGGTGAAGATTCTGAAAAAATTAGGGGGTAGGGAGAACCCATAAGAACATACCTCGTGAATCCACTGGTTCAGTCACAAAGAAACACCCTCATCAGACAAGATATTTAAGTTTAATACAAATGTTATGCAAAACAATTGTGAAAAAAATACTTCTGTATGTGAAAAGCAATTATGCTTCACAAATAAGGCTAGGTTTTTGTATCTTTTGACAACTGCAATTGACAAATGTTCTTTCTTGTTTTCTTCTAGTACTCTCTTTTCTATTTATTTTCTATTATGAGTAACTAGCTGGAAACTGTACAGTTCGCATCCTCTTATCAATAATGAAAAGAAAGAAAACAAGACTAAAATGTACAACAGAATGTACTGGAATGATATCGTACAATTAATTTTTATCCTATACATACATCACCTTTTTGCTTTGTTCAATGCTTCTTGAACATACATACAAAATGGTACTACAGCATACGGAGTGTAACGGCAGAGTGGTGTCCTGCTTCCCCTCAAACTGCCTTCGTTTCACACTGACATAAAAACCTAAAATTCTATTGTATAAATATCACATACATGCTTCATCTCAGGCTCAAATGTCCTCCACGTGTGTCTTGCCTTTGACTTTTCACTTCTATGAGGCATGGCCATCTCTTACCAAGAAGGTTTGAGTATCTTTAAAGGAACCACAAAGTAAAGAAAATCTCTGTTTTGGAGCTTCGGACTTGAATGGCTTCTACGGTCTTCTCTTCTGCAAACTGAGGTGAGCAGGGTTGTTTCTAGTTAATCATATGTAAACAAAGATATGGATTTTTTTCGTTTGTCCCTTTTATTGGAGTAGAGTCATCCTGGAAATCACATCAGATTAATGAGCACATCTATGTGCCCTTTTGGTCCAGAGAGCTTCCCATTGAAAACATGGTAACATAGTACTTGAAAGGGGCCAGTGGGTGCATGTGATGTGTCCATAGCAGCACTAAATTCTGTGCTGGAAATTCTTGATCCCAATGTGCTGTGTACAGACGTACAAATGGAAACAGCTCACAGGGTGTCACAGAGGAGGAGCTGTGCACCGTAAAACAACCCCTGTGCCCTCTCTGTACCCCTGTGACAGACTGGCTGGGTGACCATCCTTTCTCCAGCATCCAAACATTCCTTTTGTTGTTGGGTGTGTCTTTTGTTTTGTTTTTCTCTTTCTCTTTATCTCTCTCTCTCTTTTTTTTTTTAATAAGTTAAAGTTAGTACAAGTGTGAAAAGGGGAAGGTACTCTAGGCTTGATGACAGCCACAAATTGTGTATTATTTACATCTAAAGCAAAGGTTTCATGTGGGTGGAAGAGTCCTCAGTCAAGGATAATGCAAGACATGAAATAATGTGCCCTGCCCTCCATGCCAGTTGCAGAGGCCAAGTCAGAGGGTGGCAGTCCTCCATCTCATGTTTCTTTGCCGTTTCAGATTTCCCAGGTGCCTGAGTTGTTTCCCTCCATGGAGTGGGTGGCTTGTGTCCTGGCATGTCCCTAGGTACAGAACGTGTCCAGGTGGGACTCTTTCAGGATGAGGCTCTTTGAACTGGTACCAGTGTTCTGCTCAGAGCGGGTGGAGCTTTGCTTCTGCTCACTGCCGCTCCAGCAAGTGGATTTACTGCTCTGGGAATGGTCTGGGAGGGGGAAAGCCAAGGGGAAAAGGAGATTTAGCATGCCTTCCCATCCCCTTCTACTTGATATGCACCTGCTTCCCCAGGAAGCCACCTTCCCCTCCCAACTCTCCAACACACAGGGGGAAAATCCTGCCATCATTTACTGACCTGAATTTTTGGGTCTTTAAGGATTTAACAAGAGCTGGTTGGAAAAACAGAAGGGCTTCGTGCTCGGAGAAAATAAAGATGAGTGGGGAAACATACTAACGTATCGAGAAAGGTTTCTTATGCAGTAATTGGGACCAGGCACTCTTACTGCATGTGTAGACACAAAGAACCCCAGGCTCTTGTTATATTTAACCTTGGGCACCAAGAAAGGCACTGAGATTTGGTGTTCAATCTACTTAATTCTGTTAATGGAGTTTGTTTCATCACTGTATAGGCAACTTGAAAGCAGAATTATACCTCAACCAGCCAAAGGAAAAGAAGTGAGGACCAGAATGATTAAGCCCACCTGGGCTTAATGGTTAACCCCACCTGGCTCCCAGGATGGACAAGCTAATGGATCAACAGAAGGATGAAAGACCCACAGTAAGGGCTAAGGGAGTTTCAAGGACATGTGCACCATAAGGAGCTACATCGTGGATGAGTAAGATGTGAGGACACTGAAGGAAGAGCCAAATGAGGTGTCTGTCCAGTGGGGAGACACCCAGCCTGCAGGCTCAGCGGGATGGCCGACTCTGAGAGACCTGCCAGCACATCACTAAGATCTCATCATATGTTAGATCATTTACCAAGTTCAGACAGATTGGGACACAACTTTTTTTTCTTTTTTTTAACTTCTTGAGGTGGGATGATAATATTTGAACACAAGAAGTCGACTGTCAAACTTAGAGACAGAATCAGAGTGGGGGAACAAGGGACCAGATCATCACCTAGAAGAGAAAGTACTCTTATTATTGCCTAGTGATACGCAGGTTGTGTTTGGTTCTGAGCTCTGGTTCTGAAAGGGAAGCAGCAAAGACAGTGATAAGGATCTCCCAAATCACATATTCACTCAGGAGAGAACACACCCTCATCACTTGCATCTATGGCCCAAAGGGAGTGCTACTGTGGTGGACAGAGCTGGGGTCCAGGGTGGAGCTCTCTTAGGGTTCTTGAATCCAAATCCACCCCTTCTTAAACATTCTTCTCTACTTGTGACACCTACATTGTTAGTCCTCTGGAAGGTCGGTGATGGAGCTGGTCATCACGACGCAGAAACTGACAACAATATACTCAAGTCACATCGAATCTCCCCAGCTCTGCTGAAGGCGGAGACCAGCTAGGCAGCAGGGCTTAGCTTACTTAGCACAGAAGCCACATCCCGGAGCCAGGCCACCTGAGTAAGTGCAGAGCCTAACCTCTCCCGTGGACAGGACAGGGCACGCTGGCTGATTCAGCCAGTCACTGCGGAGGAAATGGGTGTTAATCCAGGACTCATCATGAAAAGAGCAAGGATGAAGCCCCTTCAAGAAGCCAGATCTGGAATTCCCTGGCTGTTCAGTGGTTAGGACCTGGTGCTTTCACTGTCAAGGGTGCAGGTTCAATGCCTACATGGGGAACTAAGATCTCATGAGCTGCTTAGCATGGTCAATAAATAAATAAAATAAAATAAAAACAGGAGAGAGAGAGAGAGAGAGACAGAGGCCAGACCATCCATCCTCTCTCTCTCATTTCCTACTGCTGCTTCCAATGGCCATCAGGAGCACAGCGAGGAAGAAACCAGGCAAAGCCAAGACCCATCACTCAGGAAAAGGCATGCTCACAAAGAAAACACACACACACACAGTCACTCAAGAGACGAGCACACTGCCTGCTGGGAAAAGATCCCCGTTGGCTGCCATGAAGTTGGTTCATACTTCCACTTCTGTGCTGGGTAGTTTGGGTGAGGCTGGCGCTCTGTGATGTTTGGGGGCAGAGGCAGGTGGTTTGTCACACCTGTTGCTAACTGAAGAGACAGCAAGGCAACCTCAGAGACTGGCTGAGGGCTAGAGTATGGAAGAGAGCTCAAGTCCATACAACCCCACCAGCTCTCTATCCTGCTGTCCAACAGGCTACTGATCTTAGCACTGGAGAACTGCTGGGTCAGTGTTGCCATTTTCCAACTTGAGGCATTCATAGAAGACTAAGGCTTTTACAAATGTATATTAAACCATGAACTAAGATCTCTGGACGCTGCACGAGATTACAGGTGGAAATAAGGCATACCATGATGTAAAAGCCATACATTCCCAGAAGTTTGAAAGCAAATTTCCTTCAGAACCACTCTGCCAAGAGCTTAGTTCATCCAGGGAAACTGGAGGCGCTGGCTCCACCACACTTAGGTGGCAAGGCTCCATCAAAGGAACCTAGATTATTTAGGGTAAATATAATCTTGAATCGACTGCCAAGGCTAATGACAGATCAGGAAAGAGTATTATGGAGGTGCATGGAGTGAGAAGAGTTGAGGAAGGAGCCACAGGTGAGATTTCAGTGGACCACACCTCAGCCATGACGGTAGGACACAGACACATACTTATTTGAAATGGAAGAGCCCAAAATGTGTGACATGAAAAGTGTCTCAAGAAAACAACTGTTATGGCAAAGAATTTGGCAGGGAAATGGTTGAAGATATGAGAGCAGTGAGCGGGGAGAAGAAACACGCAGGGAAAAGTAAGGCTGTACAGAGATGGAAATGTAATCACAGTGCACTAGTTGACTCTGAGACAAACAGAACGACCATAATGATGGACACACAGATGGTCATCTGGCCACATTTATGACTCAGCCAACAGCCAGAACTGAGACGGACCAACTACAGTTATAGAATAGAATGCACAAGTTCTCTCCACCTTGGTGATGGGAAATCAGAGCAGGAAGATGGAAAAGTCTGAAAATGACAATGGAGGAGAGGTGAGGGAGGAAATGTGCACCAAGAGAGGGGTCCAGAGACAGTTTCCTCCAGCTGGAGAACATGAACTAAGGAATAAGTGTTGTATTGGAGCAAGGAAGCCCATAGAGCACGTCAAACAGTGACAGAGTGGTCTGGGAGAGAGGGGAGAAGAGAGGTGGTAAGTGACCCCGATTCTCATCTTCTCAAGTGAGAAGTCAACACGCAATGTCTAGATAAAGTCAAGAAACAGAAATATGAGGAAACAAGTTATCTATAAATAAGTACAGGGTGCAAAAAATAGCCATGAAGACTGGGACGAGGAATTGTTTTCCCCTGTGTGATTTTATTTTCTCTGACTACACATATCCCGTTGTATCAGGGATGGCACAGGGGATTCATTCCACGACCCACCATGGACACCAGATTCCATGGAAACTTAGTCTCACGGTCAGCCCTCCATATCCACATCCACAGATTCAACCAGCTACAGATTGTGTAGCAATGTATTCATTACAGGAAAATAAATCCACTCAGACTTGGACCTGCACAGTCCAAACCCATGTTGTTCAAGGGTCAACTCGATATGCATGCATCACTTTAAACTCTTCAGCTGAAGAGACAAGTGAACAGGAAAGGCATATGGACACCCCAAGGAAGTTCCTATCTCCTATTTAACCTTTCTTTCTCTCAACTAGACCCTCATCTTAACCAGCCTGTTTCCAGAAGCTGATAAAGAGCACAGGAACCTCCATGTTTGTAACGTTCAGCTTTCCTCCCGCTTCCACCTCCACTGTCAGCAAGCAGTGAGCACAAACAGAAGTCCGGAGGCATATGAGGAATGACAAAATGAGCTGGTCTGTCTACTTTGACATAAGCCTTCAGCCAGATGGCTGTGGAGTGCAAACAGGGGGAAATGAACAGGCATGAGCTCACAGTCCTGATGAGTCCTCCAGGAACCTCCGGCTCAGCTCACACTCTAGAATAATCCTTAAACACTCCCTCATGAATGCTGACAATTTGGGTTCCTTCCCTCCCTCCCCCATAGTCATCAGGCTCCCTGAGATGTTCTTCTCCCCACTCCAGCCTCTGCACCAACTCACCAGCATCTCTAGACTCTTACTTCCTCTCTCCATCCTCCCTTTGTATCCTCTCACACACTAGGGTGCTTCAGGTCGGGGGGTCAACCAATGATGGTCCACAGGCCAAATCCAGCCCAATGCCTGCTTTCCCAAGGGCAAGTTCACTGCAGCACAGGAACATCTCTTTATGTGCCATCTCTGGCTGCTTTCACCTGACAACGGCAGTTCTGATAAAGACGGGTGGTCCAACAAGCCCCGGGCCAAGAAACACCTCATCCACCTCACGACTGGGAGATGCTGTATCTCCCAACCACGTTTGTACATGCAAGCCTCCTTGTCACACCAGATTCCATACCCCACAGCATCACCAATCCTCATCTTCCCATGTGGATGACACCACTTGGCTACTCCAAATCCCCAGCAGGGCTCCCTGCCTGCAGCAGTGTTTTCCCAACTTGAACCCTTCTCCCGGCCAACCACCTCCATGGCTTTGACACTTCCCATGTCCCCCTACTTATGGCTCAGCTGGTGTTCCTAAACTCACATTCCACTTAACTCAAACAGAAACTCTATCAACACCAAAAGCAGGAAATCAGAATACCTGCGCTACACAGACGGCAACTCCACAAATCAACATAATGAACACCCAACTGTAGCAGAAAACTCGAGGTGGGTGCTGCGCTGCTGTTGAAGTCTGAAGTCTGCTCTGCCATTGTTAAAAAGAGAAGCTAGAAGAAGGGATGAGGAAGACACTCAGCTCCAAACTCAACGTGTCCTCCAGATGCAGTCACAAGACCCGAGTGAGAGTGAGAAGGGAATTGACAGGCGGTTCAGCCATACTTCCATGCCTATACATGTTCGTATTCCCCCTATAATCAGCTCATGCCACTCTCCCATCTTTTCTGCTGGACCTAAACCCCGCTTCCAGTGCCACTGGGAAACCTCCAGCCACCCTAACAAGATACATCATTTCTTACTCTAAGTACTCAATATGCAGAAACTAACTAACAAAGAAAATTTGGTTTTCAGCTGAAGAGAATAATCTGGGAGAGAGAAAGACCCTGGAGCTGAAGGACCCTGAAAGAAGCAGAATTGTTCTCACTGAGAATGAACCATTTTAGAATGCCCTAAAACTTATTTGAGAGGGTGCAGGGGAAAGCCTAAAGAACACAGCTCAAATTCCACAGAAGAGAACTAGAAAAGTTAGTGCCAGATAATCTCCCCAAAACAGCCTGCCAGCTTATTCCTTGAGAGGAAAAATTTCTACAGAAAGATCACTTCTGTAGAAATGCTTTTCTCCTCTGAAGGCCTCCACGGACTGTGGGTGCTGGTACCTCAGGGACGGATTCACACAGTTTAATTTACTATGGTCATTTCTGAGGGCAGAAGAACTGTCCAAACCAAGTGTATTTTCTACCCCTCCCCAGTTCAACAATAGAAACTCTCTCTGTCTTAGATTCAGAACTGAAAAAAACAAACACAACACAGCAAAAAACAAAAAACAAACAAAAAAACCCACAAAACTCACACAAATAAGGTAAATTCTCGACTTGGAGAAATGCCTCAAAGCTGCTTGCTCAGCTATCCCTCACCTCTACTGACCAGCCCAGGGTTCCCTCAAAGATCACTAAGGAACCACAGTTTGCAAACCACGTCCCTGAACCCTTCAGGCTCCCCTGGAGGAGATGGCTCCCCTCTGCCCCTGTGGAACATGAGAGTACATACAACCATCAGGGGGCCATTTACCAGAGTCTATCTTGGAGCATAAGAGAAAGGAGAGGGTATTTCCCTGGACCCAGAGAGGTCAAGGATCTAGAAACACAGAAAGAGACAGATGGAGCCAAGGCACTGTGTTAAACAGGGCCTCCCCCCTACCCCACCCCAGGGAAGCCCGGGGATCCATGCGGGTGCTCATCACAGCCCCGACAACACCTTCACGCCCTCTGCCTGGCATGCTCAGGGAGGGAAGGCCAGACCAGTCAGTGTGGCCTAAGCCCTGTGCCCTTTTCTGCTCCATCTCCCTGGACACAGAACTAGGGAGGTCCCTTACTCAATGCTAGAGCCTCAGGTTCAAGAACACTGCTTGTCAACTCCCCCCTCTCTGACCTATTCCACTCTCTGGATTTCTACCCTATCCCCAAAGGATGTACAGCCATCCCCTAGGACCCAAGGTGGAATGGTTCCAGGACCTCCCAAGGATACTAAAATCCAAGGACGTGCAAGTTCCTTATATAAAATGCCCTAGAAGGATGAATACAACTATGCCTTTGTATCCAACGGTTTCACATTCACGTATTCAACCAAACAGAGATGGAATTTTGGTTGGTTGCATGTACACATGAGAAATCCATGGATAGAGAAGGCTGCCTATATATTAAATCATATTATATCAATTCACTTTTATTCCACAATAACCTCTTCCTAGTCAATGATATCAATGAAGTCAAAGAGGTTTGACTTCTGGGATGAATTGATGTTTTTCCCTGATGCACATGAATTAAAATCATAATGATTACAAATGTAAAAAATGACCAGTGTGTCCTCTAAAATAAGTCTGCATGCAATCCATATGGCACCCCCTGGGAAAATAAGAAATTTGACGTCTGTGTCCAATATGACAGTCACCAGCCACCCATGGCTATTGCATCTACATTAATTATCATTAAATTGATTTAATTAAATTAACCTGAAATCCAAGTTTTGGTCACACTATCCCCAGTTCAAGTGCTCATAGTTCAAGTGCCACATGAGGCTGGTCGGAGGTTCTCACAATGGGCAGAGGGGATGTAGAACATTCCCATCATCACAGAAGGTTCTACTAGACCACACTTGCCCTCAACACACACCTGGGGAGAAGAAGCCCTGCAGAGACTCTGTCACCTCTACATGCAGCCTGAAGACAGACAACTTCCCACATCACGGGAATCACCGTGGCATTGGGAGTGGGCTCCTCTGAGATTCTGCTTGGCCCTAGGTGTGTGCGATGGATACTCACCGAGCCACTGTCCTTGCATTTCTCAGCTAGCGTCCTCTTCGCGTTCAAGGCACTGGTTTCCAGGGGGGCTGCCTGAGTTTCGGAGGAGGTGCCCTGGGATAACTTATCAATGTTTCCGTGTTCACCTCGGGGTCTACTTCCTGCTGAGGGGTGGTAGTTGAGTGCAGAAGGGGACAGAAGTCACATATACGCCGAGCATAGTAGTTCCCAGGACTGCGGGGAACCCTGCTCTGTGCAAACCACCATGTGTTAAGACATACCAACCAGCTCCACCCAGGTTACAGTGTGGGCCCTGAATAGCTGGATCGAAGCCTTCCCAGACACAGGAATTCCAGACTGTGTGTGAAAATATGTTCATTTTTAAGAGTGAGAGAGAAGAGTGAAAAGGTTGGCTGAAAGCTCAACATTCAGAAAACTAAGATCACGGCAACTGGTCCCATCACTTCATAGGAAATGGATGGGGAAACAGTGTCAGACTTTTTTTTTGTGGGGCTACAAAATCACTGAAGATGGTGATTGCAGCCATGAAATTAAAAGACCCTTATTCCTTGGAAGGAAACTTATGACGAACCTAGAGAGCATATTAAAAAACAGAGACATTACTTTGCCAACCAAAGTCCATCTAGTCAAGGCTATGGTTTTTCCAGTAGTCATGAATGAATGGGAGAGTTGGACTGTGACGAAACCTGAGCCCCGAAGAATTGATGCTTTAGAACTGTGGTGTTGGAGAAGACTCTTGAGAGTCCCTTGGACTGCAAGGAGATCCAACCAGTCCATCCTAAAGATCAGCCCTGGGTGTTCACTGAAAGTACTGATGTTGTAGCTGAAACTCCAATTCTTTGGCCACCTGATATGAACGATTGACTCACCAGAAAAGACCCTAATGCTGGAATAATTGGGAGCAGGAGCACAAGGGGACAACAGGAGATGAGGTGGCTGGATGTCATCACCGCCATCCAGCAGAGTTTGGGTAAACTCTGGGAGTTGCTGAACGACAGGGAGGCCTGGCGTGTTGTGGTTCTAGGGGTCGCAAAGAGTCGGACATGACAGAGTGACTGAACTGACCTGAACTGATTTAAGTTTGATTAAATCATTCTGGAGATATAAGCATGTTCGTGAAGCAAACAGTACAACTCTTCCAGTTTCATAATTTCCTATTTTAGACGAGTGTACATCCCCATGCACTTGCTATCACTCTGTTACAGCATAGTTGAGAGGTTTTCACAGACCACATGGACCACAAATCATAAAATGTTTATTCTCTAGACCTTCTTAAAAAAAGCTTGCGAACCCCTGCCTAGAGCTTCTGAAACTTGGGTCATTTATCTACAACCCTTGAAAAATTTAGCACTCCACTGACACATTTCCTTGTTACATTATTTATGTTATTTGTACTTAAATATATTCTTTGAAGTGGAGACTTCTACTTCTAAATACAGAAATCTAGTATTGGCTATACATGAGCACTAAGTATAAAATATTACTAATACATATTATTAATCAAGTCTTACTAGGTGATGTCTCCAGCTAGAGTTTCCTGGCCTGGGATCTGCTTGCCGTGCTTTGGAAAGAGATTTAAAAGACAGATTAGTTCCAAAGCAGCACTTTGTCCTTCATGTAAGAACTAATGATTGTTAAAGCCTTGAGTCCAAGATGGGCTCCATGGTGGGGGCTGGCTTGTATAATGCTGCTTGTGCATTGTAGAAAGGGGTAGAAGATGCATTTGATGTGTGTGTGTGTGTGTGTGTGTGTGTGTGTGTGTGTGTGTGTGTGTGTGTGTCTGCTTAGTCACTCAGTCATGTCCGGCGCTTTGCAACCCCATGAAATGTAGCCTGCCAGGCTCCTCTGTCTGTGGCCTTCTCCAGGCAACAATACTGGATTGTGTTGCCATTTCCTTCTTCAAGGGATCTTCACGACCCAGGAAATGAACCCAGGTCTCCTGCATTGCAGGCAGTTTCTTTACCATCTTAGCTACCAGGGATGCCCACATTGCTTTGGGCAGAGACAAATATTGCCCCCAGCAGAGAACCACAGAAAACCACATGAAGCTAAAGTCATCTGGGCTGTCATTACAAGCTCCATTCACACAAGTGAATGCTGCCAAGTAAACTGGAGGGTGGAGACAATGGTGCCTGGAGACTTGGCTATGTGTCTGCCTGCTACTCTCGTGTATGTAGGAGTCACTTGTGGTGAGTGAGCGTGGCAAGTGCCCTGTGATCCAGGAGGAGCCAAGGGCCCGTCCACCACAGTCAGGGCCAGGGGACACTCCTAAGTCCCACCTGACCGGGTGCAAGACTTCATGTGCTCAGGCCAGTGGGCCTTCTGGCAGTGGTAGTCAGAGTAGCTGGTATTCCGAAGCAGTAGAAAACGGCCTCCTTCTTGCAGTTGGTACACCACAGCTTCCTCTTGGTCTCGGCCACTGCCTGCTGCTCCTCCAGCTCCAGTTGCTTCTTCACCTCAGCAATGAGCTGGTCGTGCTCCATTTCTAGGCTCTGCCGCATCTCTGCCTTGGTCAGCTCTGCCAGAGGAGGGGAGGGGAGAGGATACCGACTTCATCGTCCATCCCAAGCCATGGGCTCATTCACACCAGGTCCGAAGGTGAATCCTATCAGGTGTGAATCCTTGGGTCGGGGATGTCCTGGTCATATGAGCCCGTTCAGAGACTCACCCAGCTTCCCTGAGATCCAACGTCTTTATCTGTAGAACGGGCATCCACCATGCTGACCATGAATGTCAGCATGATCATGAACGTCAGGTCCTGAGGATACTGAAAATGGGGCCCTGCGGTGATTCTGCAGGAAGTACTCACATAAAACCTCTGAAAAATGTCCACTCAATTCACTTTGAAATTTATCATTTGTATAAGCTTGTTTCTCTATCAAATACAGAGTACCTATGATCTGTAGGCACTGTTGTAAAGACTTTATAAATATGAACTCTTTTAATCCGTACTCCAACCTTAAGGAGGTGTATACTCCTATAATACCCATTTCACAGATGAGGAAACTGAGGCACACAGCTAAGATGAGCAGAGCTGCGGCTACAACTTGGGTATATTTCCTTTTTGATGTGTTTAGTGGCAGCAGATCTAATCTTCCAGACAGGGCATCAGGACTGATCACTGGGCTGACAGGACAATTATCCAACTGCTCAGGCTACTGAGACTTCTCGCAATTTTACAACAGGACAGAGCTCACAAGCAGGAGAAGCTACCACAGCTGTTGTGATGAATTTGTTGCTGATGTTGGTATTTGGAAGAGAGGAAAACGGGTTTCTGCCAGCTCTTGCTTCATACCTGGTTTCTCCAGGTTAGACTCCCTAGGATGCTGTGTTCTCCCTAAGAGTGGTAAGGCGGCCTGGCCTACTTTTGACTCAGTGCACATTTGGGCCTAACTCTAGACATGCCAAGAAGTTCCTATCCAGAACCTTTGTCAGTGGAGGCCAGGTCAGCAGCACTTACCCAAGTTGTATTTCATGCCTGAGAGCTCCTGTTGGTGCAGCCACTGGAGGTTCCCCCCCCATACAGTTATATATTTATTCCTTGTTCAAATTCTCCATTATTATTGTTTTTTTTAATTTTTTAAATATAAATTTATTTATTTTATTTGGAGGCTAATTACTTTGCAATATTTTAGTGGTTTTGCCATACATAGACATGAACCTGCCACGGGTGTACATGTGTTCCCCATCCTGAACCCTCCCCACACCTCACTTCCCATCCCATCCCTCTGGGTCATCCCAGTGCACCAGCCCCGAGCACCCTGTCTCATGCATGAAAAATGGACTGGCGATTAATTTTGCATGCAATAATATACATGTTTCAATTCCATTCTCCCTAATCATCCCATACTTGTCCTCTCCCAAATAGTCTAAAATCCTGTTCTATACCTTTGTGTCTCTTTCCCTGTCTGTCTCGCATTTAGGGTTATAATTACCATCTTTCTGAATCATATATATGCATTAGTATGCTGTATTTGTGTTTTTATTCCTGGCTTACTTTACTCTGTATAATAGGCTCCAGTTTCATCCACCTCATTAGATCTGATTTAAATGTATTCTTTTTAATGGCTGAGTAATATTCCATTGTGTATTTGTACCACGGCTTTCCTATCCATTCGTCTGCTCATTGACATCTACGTTGCTTCCCTATCCTGGCTATTATGAACAGGGCTGCAATGAACACTGGGGTATACGTGTCTCTTTCAATTCTGGCTTCCCCTTTGTATCTAAATCCTCAGCCTGCAGATCTGTATGGAGACAGAAAGACCTATAAAGTGCATCTGGGTGTTTGCTGTCAATAGGGCTTGGAAGCTCCAGAATCACGATACGGTTAATGTCATCTGCTGAATCAAAGAGTGGGAAGCCTGGTCTCTGCTGGCCTCCCCCAGATGGTTGTCAGTGGGTTAATTCAAATTCATGAGAAGTTCTGCTTAAACAAACAAACAAACACAAAAAAAAAAACAAATACAAGTGGTCCATCTTTTCTGAGAGGTGCTGCAGTAAAAGCCATTTAAAGTGAAAAAGACCAGATTTTCAAAATAAATAGGACAGTGAGTGACCTACCTATGAACAAGTTCCATTCCTAGAGCACGGTCATAAGTGCAATTTCTTTGTAGAAGTCCAACAAAGTTAGCCTAAGCAACCAACTCACACAATCAGCTAGATAGTACAATACCAGGTACATCACTGCTGCTTTTATGCTTGCTTATGGACGTCCTGGGCTTGAAATAAAGATACTGTAATACTGCACTCTGTACAGTAAAGCACACAAAGCACAACGACTTGTAGAGGATGTGTGCGGGTGACAATGTACGCCAGGGAGGTGAACTAACTTACAGGATTAAACATGCAAACATTCACGTCTTTCAAAATTCCCAACTTGAAGGTTCACACATAAGAGACTTCAGTTCTATTCAGCCCCTCAGTCATGTCCAACACTCTGCGACTCCATGAACTGCAGGACACCAGGCCTTCCTGTCCATCACCAACTCCCGAAGTCCACCCAAACCCATGTCTGTTGAGTCGGTGATGCCATCCAACCATCTCATCCTCTGCCTTCCCCTTCTCCTCCTGCCTTCAATCCTTCCCAGCACCAAGGTCTTTGCAAATGAGTCAGCTCTTTGCATCCAGTGGCCAAAGTATTGGACTTTCAGCTTCAGCATCAGTCCTTCCAATGTACACCCAGGACTGATCTTCTTTAGGATGGACTGGCCGGATCTCCTGCAGTCCAAGGGCCTCTTAAGTGTTTTCTCCAACACTACAGCTCAAAAGCTTAAATTCTTTTGTTCTCAGCCCTCTTGATATCCCAATTCTCACATCCATACATGTCCACTGGAGAAACCATAGCCTTGACTAGACTGACCTCTGCTGACAAAGTGATGTCTCTCTGCTTTTTAATATGCTGTCAAGCTTGGTCATAACTTTCCTTTCAAGGAGTAAGCATCTTTAAATTTCATGGCTGCAATCAGCATCTGCAGTGATTTTGGAGCCCAGAAAATTTGAGTCAGCCACTATTTCCACTCTTTCCCCATCCATTTGCCGTGAAGTGATGCGACCGGATGCCATGATCTTAGTTTTCTGAATGTTGAGCTTTAAGCCAACTTATACGGAAATACATACACGTACATATTAGAAAAAGATCTTATGGTTAACAATACCTCTGAGAAAGGGTGGAGAATGAAATATGAATTCAATCAAGACAATAGATTTTTGTGTGTCTAGGTATCCATTTCACTTCGTTCTAAGAAGACATGTATGCACTGTCTGTAAAATGAGAAAAGAAAAGAGAAAAGTAAAACAGCAAGCTGCAAATTAATTTTTAAAAATAATGCCAAATGGAACGTGTCAGGCCTCTAGGATACAGTGGCCAGGCAACCAAGGGGAAGTAAACAAATAAAACAAGGACTATTTTTCTCCTGTCCATGTGGCAAAAAAAGAGCTGGTGCCATGGAGTGCAGATAGGGAGGCTTGGTACATTTCACAGCCTGTCTGTTCTGATATCTCGTCCTCTTGGAAGACTGAGGCTGCTGCTGCTGGCTTTGCTGCAGCTTCTGCTGGTGCTGCATCTTCTGCATGTGCCTCTTTTGGGTGGACGTTTGAAACTTACTTGATGAGGTCCGCACAACCTGTTGCATGGCCAGGGCAGTCTCCTTCGGTAAAACTGGCCTCTGCTTTTTCACCGGGTTTCTCAGGCTGCTGCTGCTGCTGGTGGTGGTGGTGGCTGGGCCGTGACCGTGCAGATGGTGCTGTTGGTGGCCGTGACCCCAGCCATGTGAGTTTGGGAGGATGAGTGGGTGAGGACCAGCATTTTGGGGGGAGACCGGCTGCCCGCTGTTGTGGATGATGAAGCTTCACCTATAACGGAAGCCAACACATGAAAAAACAAAACAGAAAGTTGACGGGACTCAGGCTGACCTGCAGGGTCTCCAGGCCAGTGAGTTCTAAGTGACCATCCCAGGCTGCCATGCCAAGGGCCTCCACGTGAATGGGCACATTCTTGCTTTACATGATTAAGCCACTTCTTCAGTGTGTGCTAGCTTCAAATATCAGGCTCCTTGGGGTACTCAAATGTGGGCTTGCTGATATTTGAGAAACTTGTCAAGACCTCTGAGGGACTGAGGCCAACATGACCCAGCCCTTGGCCTGGAGTTGCCCACCTGCTAGTCGATGACCCACTGGCTGAACAGAATCGTTGCAAGTACCTTGTTTTACAAAGTTAGAGTTAGTAAGCACTTTGAGAAAGACTTAGCCAAATTCCCTCTGGTCATTAACAGGAATCCTTTGCTTGGATAGGAAACCTACAGAGCATGTACCCCAAGGAACCAGACAGCCTCCCAGTGGCCAAAGCACTGAATACCAATGAATCACCCAGAACGAAGAATATTCCCTTTCATCTCTTCTAATTCCTTCACGAGAATTCTCAGTGTGGTCCTGGCAGTCTTGACACCTATCACTCAAGGGAACTCCACACCAAGGACAGAACCATCCCCAGCACAATGGTATTTATGGAGAATTTAGAAGCCTTGCTTTCGTTTTGACTGCAGTTCTCCATTTTGCATCTTTTATGCACAGCACAAAATACTGTTTTCCCTACTGTGTGGTAGTTAAGTTTAAGTTCAAAATTGAGTTCATTTTTTTAAACAGCTGCTGCTTCAGATAAGAAAATATACTAAGGCAATACGTGAACAAGCAGGTTTTGGGAATGACAAAAATAATGACTACGAGTGACTGAGTTTGAAAAATGCTTCCTTTTGGAGTGCATCTTCTGGGAGAAAATGAGCTATGAGAATGGAGGGCAGCATTTCAACAGACAGCAGGGAAAATTTGGAAGAGAACAGTTTTAGCCAAGACATGCCCAGGAATAGGCAGAATTTTGGTGGGTGAGGTCAGGCAGTGAGAAGGGCTGGCCCGGGGGTGACCACATGAGTATTTATCTGTAAGGGGAAGGAGTCTGTTACGACTGCAGGGGCCCCAGGCACTGGAGAGATGAACATGCATCCCCAGAGAGGATTCCCTCGGGTTCACACAAAAAAAACACGGATGCAAGTCAGCATCCTTGATCTCAGACAATGTGCCTGGACCTCAAACTGGGTTTAATAAAGACTGAAAGTGAGGTCGCTCAGTCGTGTCCAACTCTTTTGCAACCTCATGGACTGTAGCTCTCCAGGCTCCTCTGTCCATGGGATTTCCCAGGCAAGAATACTGGAGTGGGTTGCTATTTCCTTCCCCAGGGGATCTAACCAACCCAGGGAAAGAAACCTGGGCCTCCTGGATTGCATGCAGATTCTTTATTATCTGAGCCACCAAGGAAGCCCTTAATGACAACACCTTTTTTGAGGGGCTCAGCATGCTTCCACTGCATGACTCCATGACTGTCATTTTTAGATGTCTGTCACCCAGAAAAGACGTGAATTCTTGATTATTCTAGGGGACATTTTCAGTTAGCTGTCGTTCTAGGAAAATCAAGGAGTGTGAAAGGAAAAGTATGCTGACAGGTTGACTTTTCCACCCGAGGGCGGAGGGGGGAGGGGGTCTTGGTGGTTACACAACTGACTGTCCCTCTTGCTCCTCCGGGGAAGAATTCAACCAAAGTCCTGGGCCAGAACACAGGGTGGGGCTGGGAGAAGAGCTCTACCTAGAGTGAGGTTGCCCCCATCCTTTCCCAGGATAACCTTTCAGATATCGGTCACAGCCTCTACCCCTTCCCCTTGCAGGGGCAGAAGTGGCTTTGAGCTTGCCCCTTGTAAAACGTAGAGATCCCACAGGCAAGGCTTCTAACTTGCAAAAGCAAAAGCAACATTTGTGCCTCTCTTTTCTGCCATGTGATTAAAAATATGCTGTCCTTGTGGATTAGCTAGTCTGATACCTCCTTGGGCAAAGGGCAACCACAAAAAGGTCCTTTCTCTCTCTCATCTTGCCGAAGCAAGCAACTGGCTATGAGCAGAGTGGTAACTGCTCTGAAAGAGTCCCATTCGAGCTCTTTTCCAAATTAAAAGACAAACAAACAAACAACAACAAAGCAGGAGTATGCAATCTGAAAACTTTCCAGGCTTGACACACTTTTGGGGAGTCTTCATTTATACACTAAAACGTTTTAATTTCTAAAGGATATGGAAGGTTTACTGGGGCAGTGGGGAGGGAGAGGAAAGGCCATGGAAAATTCCATTTGTCCTAAAACTTTGGGAGTATGCACTCACCTGCTGTCTCAAAAAGAAGTGAATTTCTTAAAGGTCAACACTCCAAAGGCGACCCCACCCAACTAGCCTACTTATATCAGACCTAGGTCGCAGTCTTGTACATTAAAAAGGGACTTTTTAAGAGAAGGCTGGAAACGACTGATATGACACCTGTACGTGGAGTCAAGGTCCTGAAGCGAGCTCCCTTAGCCTCTGCTCTGGGACCTCTAGCTAGAAAAGCCATCTTTCGATCTGAGGATTCAGTTTCTCTGTATAAGCTGCACTCCTAACTGAAGATCACTTGGAGGTCACCAAGCACTCTTCAAAACACCAGTCACTTAATAAACACGTAAGTGAAAGCACACCTTTGAAAAGATGCTCAACTGCAGAGTCTGACATGAAGCCAATTCTTCAAGACCGAAATCATCCTCAGGTGGCTCTGGATTTCAACTTCTGTGAAGTTCCTCTAACTGACTTCTTGTTTCAGAATCATCCTTTGCGTAAAATTCCCACCAAGTTCAGAGGATCCTAGAGAAACTTCCTTCCGACACCAGTGAGAGGAACAGCTCAGCTTCATTTTATCACCTGGAGTGCTTTCTATTTGGGGGGGGAGCATGAGCTATTTTAAAGCACTCATATGTTTTTTCCCTTTTCACTTCAACTTCAGGAAGCTCAGGGTCAAAAAGGAAGAGTGACTTTGCTAATTCTGAAGGCTGACATAGTTATTTCTGTATACAAACTTTCCCTACATCTCTCACTATTTCATGTTCATTTTTCTCGCTCTCTTGATTTCCATTTTATCAGTATATCTGAAATCCTTTCTGGAAGCAGTGAAAAAACCCACAACTAAACAAACAATGTACTTCAGAAAGAAAGGAATAGTATAAATCTATCACTCATAGGAACACTGCCATCTGGGACCCAACAATTCCACAAACTTTATTGAAAAAATGCTACTCCCGTTGCCTTATGCAGCATCAGAAGTGCTCCCTCAAACCCCAATCCACACAGAATTGGATGTTTCAGATGCCACTCATAATTTTAAGGGATGAGGTGGTGATCCATCCTTCCTGACTGACTCAACTGCTCTCTCTCTTCCTGCCCCATATCACTGAGAGATATTCCATCCTCTTTCAATGAATTCCAGGAACTGAGGTTCAGGAACCTGAACAGTTCACAATGATACAAACACAGAGGATAAAAGCTCAAAACCCATCCCCCCTCCTGCTTTAAGCAGTGAGACGAAGAAAACCCCAGGGGACACAGAACTGAGAAGATGGGTCCTGTCAGAAGCTGCCCATTGTCTGTTTTGTCACTAAGTCATGTCCAGCTCTTTTGTGATCCCATGGACTATATAGACCACAACACTCCTCTGTCCATGGAATTCTCCAGGGAAGACTACTGGAGTAGGTTGTCATTTCCTTCCCCTGGGGATCTTCCCAATCCAAGGATCAAATTTGCGTCTCTTGCATTGGCAGGCAGATTCCTTACCACTGAGCTACATAATTAAACCTGGCTATCCGTGTATGTAACTCACAAACTACAAGAGTTTTTATGGCTACAATCTCCAATTTGTTCTTAGGCCACGTGTCTCCTGGGCCCTTAATTAATTCTTATCTTTCTTGGGCATATCAATACCCACTTGCCAAGCCAGCTGAGAAATTCACTGACTGCTTCACCAATGGGCTAAATATCTTTTAAATCATTCCTATGATCCACTGGTATGGACCTAAAAGAAGCAGAAGATATTAAGAAGAGGTGGCAAGAATACACAGAAGAACTGTACAAAAAAGATCTTCACGACCCAGATAATCACCATGGTGTGATCACTCACCTAGAGCCAGACATCCTGGAATGTGAAGTCAAGTGGGCCTTAGAAAGCACCACTAGATACAAAGCTAGTGGAGGTGATGGAATTCCCGTTGAGCTATTTCAAATCCCCAAAGGTGATGCTGTGAAAGTGCTGCACTCGATATGCCAGCAAATTTGGAAAACTCAGCAGTGGCCACAGGACTGGAAGGGTCAGTTTTCATTCCAATCCCAAAGAAAGGTGATGCCAAAGAATGCTCAAACTATCACACAATTGCACTCATCTCACAGGCTAGTAAAGTAATGCTCAAAATTCTTCAAGCCAGGCTTCACCTATACGTGAACTGTGAACTTCCAGATGTTCAAGCTGGTTTTAGAAAAGACAGAGGAACCAGAGATCAAATTGCCAATATCCGCTGGATCATTGAAAAAGCAAGAGAGTTCCAGAAAAAAACATCTATTTCTGCTTTATTGACTATGCCAAAGCCTTTGACTGTGTGGATCACAATAAACTGTGGAAAATTCTGACAGAGATGGCAATACCAGACCATCTGACCTGTCTCTTGGGAAACCTGCATGCAGGTCAGGAAGCGACAGTTAGAACTGGATATGGAACAACAGACTGGTTCCAAATAGGAACAGGAGTACATCAAGGATATATATTGTCACCCTGCTTATTTAACTTATATGCAGAGTACATCATGAGAAACGCTGGGCTGGAAGAAACACAAGCTGGAATCAAGACGGCCGGGAGAAATATCAATAACCTCAGATATGTGGATGACACCACCCTTATGGCAGAAAGTGAAGAAGAACTAAAGAGCCACTTGATGAAGATGAAAGAGGAGAGTGAAAAAGTTGGCTTAAAGCTCAACGTTCAGAAAAGCAGGATCATGGCATCTGGTCTCATCATTTCATGGGAAATAGATGGGGAAACAGTGTCAGACTTTATTTTGGGGGGCTCCAAAATCACTGCTGATGGTGATTGCAGCCATGAAATTAAAAGACGCTTACTCATTGGAAGGAAGGTTATGGCCAACCGAGATAGCATATTTAAAAACAGAGACATTACTTTGCCTACAAAAGTCCGTCTAGTCAAGGCTATGGTTTTTCCAGTGGTGATGTATGGATGTGAGAGTTGAACGGTGAAGAAAGCTGAGCACCAAAGAATTGATGCTTTTGAACTGTGGTGTTGGAGTAGACTCTTGAGATTCTCTTGGACTGCAAGGAGATCCAATCAATCCATCCTAAAAGAGATCAACCCTGGGTGTTCATTGGAAGGTCTGATGTGGAAGCTGAAACTCCAAAACTTTGGGCACCTCATGCGAAGGGTTGACTCATTAGAAAAGACCCTAATGCTGGGTAAGATTGGGGGCGGGAGGAGAAGGGCACCACAGAGGACGAGATGGTTGGATGGCATTACCGACTCGATGGACATGGGTTTGGATAGACTCCGGGAGTTGATGATGGACAGAGAGGCCTGGCGTACTGCAATTCATGGGGTCGTAAAGAGTCAGACTCGAATGAGCGACTGAACTGAACTGAACTGAACTGATGTTCCACTGCAGGCTTTGCCAACATGCCTGGGGTGTGGCAAGTTTGAAAGAAGCCACTGCTCTTTCAGTCCCCAACAGCAGTAAAGGGAGAACTGCGAAGACTCAGGCAGCAGTTCACAACTAGGTGAGATTGAGCTTTGTCTAGACACTTTTGAAGTCCTCCACTGGGTAGATGCTACTGACATCCAGTTTGTAAAGGCCAGGGATACTGCTAAGCATCCTTGAATAAACAGGACAAAGAACTGTCCAGCATAAAATGTCAATAGCGCCAAGGTTGAGAGGCCTGGGGCCCATGTCAGCTAAATGCAAATATGGCAGAAAACGGGCTCATGTGTGCATCATACAATGCCCCTTGGATTTCTACAGGCCTGAAGAAGAACTCAGCAGTCTGGTGCCGCTCACCCAGAAAACCTTATACTCTAGTAAGAAAATGTATTTTGAGATGCCTGGGCAGTGTGAGGGGAGGTAAGGGAGAATAAACTTATCAAGGTGTTTGACCTGAATGCTTTTATCAATTTCAGACCTGTCCAATGTCTTAGCATCGATAACCACTTGAGACATGTAAGTGAACATATTGGAAAGGAAACTGCTTAGGTTCAAAATGACCTGACTGCTGGAAGCAACTATTACTTTCTAAGAGACTTCTTCTCCTGTGCTCAAAATCAACCACATTGGGTATCAAGAAGGTTAAAGGTAGGCAGGCCCAGCTCAAGTCCTTGTCCTGCTCAGTAACTAGCTAGATGACTTGGAGCTAACCTAAGCTTTGTTGTGCACACTTCATGATGTCTGAGCATCATGTGACATGACATGTGCTGCTATAAATGGCAATGTGACATTCAAAAACCAAATCAAGAAACCAGAAACTGATACAGTCACTTACCCTCCTGTTTGGGAGATGTTTCTTTGGCTTCCTTCCTAGGTTTTCGACCCTCCAGCGCAGAAAGGTCTTCTCTTAAATCTATGACAAATCTGCTCTCTGAATCAGAATCCAGGCCCAAATGCACTCTTGGGGAGTCGGTCTCACCTTTTCCCTTCAGATTATCCTTTGTGGGATGAGGAAAGGGTTTTGCTTTGTCTGAAAAGTCCTTCTCAAGCTGGTGCCTCATCTTCTCCTTGACTGGTCTTGAGTCCACTTTCTCACTGGCTGGTGACGTGCTTTCAGCTCCTCTTCCATCTCTACTGGATTCAACAATTTGGACTTTTTTTTTTTTTTTTTGACAGCAGATGGCTCTTTTTCCATCTGAGACAACTCTGTGTTTTCAGCATCTTCTGGCTCATTCTTGGACCTCTATTCCTCTTCACTGATAGGGTCACTTCCGCTACTATCTGACTTCTCAGTATCCCTGGAATCGCTGGGTTCAACAGTCATATAAACATCTTCTGAGATTTCATTTATGCCTACATTAAAAAAAAAAAAGAAAGAAAACAGGATGCAGCATACTCACAGATAAAGGAGCAGGACCAGAAATCCACAAATATTTAACATGCTCAATGCTGAAAAAAAAAAAAAATCACATTGCGTCACACTGGCCTGGTGGCGTTAGCAGTAGACTTAACTTGCAGGTGAATAGAGGTGACAAATTGAGCTTGCCTGAAGAGTGTTTCAGTTACTGACATTCAAAAATGGCATCGGACCAAACCACGTGAATTCTAATTTATACAGATCTCAATCTTGGCAGCACAGGTTAACTACTGGGAAACATAGAATGGGAGGGATGGAAGGGAACACTACACAGGATTTGTTAAAACTGATCAATTTTCAGTTCAGTAGAGTTCAGTCGCTCAGTCTTGTCTGACTCTTTGCGACCACATGAACGGCAGCACGCAAGGCCTCTCTGTCCACCACCATCTCCCGGAGTCCACCCAAACTCATCTCCGTTGAGTCAGTGATGCCATCCAACCATCTCGTTCTCTGTTGTCCCCTTCTCCTCCTGCCCTCAATCTTTCCCAGCAGTAGGGTCTTTTCTAATGAGTCAGCTCTTCGTATCAGGTGGCCAAAGTATTAAAGTTTCAGCTACAACAGCAGTCCTTCCAATGAACACCCAGGACTGATCTCCTTTAGCATGGACTGTTTGGATCTCCTTGCAGTCCAAGGGACTCTCAAGAGTCTTCTCCAACAGCACAGTTCAAAGGCATCAATTCTTCAACTCTCAGCTTTCTTTATAGTCCAACTCTCACATTCACACATGACAACTGGAAAAGCCATAACCTTGACTAGACAGACCTTTGTTGACAAAGTAATGTCTCTGCTTTTTAATATGCTGTCTAGCTTCGTCATAACTTCCCTTCCAAGGAGTAAGCGTCTTTTAATGACATGGCTGCAGTCAGCATTTGCAGTGATTTTGGAGCCCAGAAATATAAAGTCAGCCATCGTTTCCTCATTTATTTGCCATGAAGTGACGTGACCGGATACCATGACCTTAGTTTTCTGAATGTTGAGCTTTAAGCCAACATTTTCACTCTGCTCTTTCACTTTCATCAAGAGGCTTTTTAGTTCTTCCTCACTTTCTGGCATAAGGGTGGTGTCATCTGCATACCTGAGGTTATTGATATTTCTCCCAGCCATCTTGATTCCAGCTGGTGCTTCCATTTTACAGATTAGAAATAAAAGAGGGCCTGAGAAATCCCTTGTCCTGGGACACAAAGAAAACCAAGACAGAGAGGCGAGGCCAGAGACATGGGTTCTTGAGTCACCACTTCGGCTCTTCCCACATATTCCCAAAGCATTTTGTCTTTTACTCTTTGTGTCCAGGACTCAAAGAAATAAGCCAAGCCTTAAAGCAGGGAACGCAAACTCACAGCCCAAGAGCCACGTGGGGTGAGCAGACGTGTTATTTAGGAAGCAATGATTTGACCCAATGCTTTCCAATCTTTCGTTATTTGTTGCTTATAACTTAGAATGTGCTGGCCAATTCAGAAATCTGGAAGTTTCACACAGAAATTAAGATTTTAGGCTTGCCTGAAAGAGCAGAAGACCTGGCCATTCTGGGTCACAGGGCTTCAAGGCTGGCTGAGGCTGAGAACTACTGGCCCATTTCAGTTGGGGGAGCACTGTCTCCAGGTCACCCAGCTGCCCAGCCCCCATCTGGCTCCCTGCCCGGAAACAGAGTCAACCACCATTGTGCTTCTACTGTTTCTCTACTTGTAACTGATTCCAGAGGAAAGGCACCCATTTCCATGTCTCAAACAAAAGGAAAACCGATCAAACAACAGGAGTTTCCTGCATATACAAGCAAAAATGGGGAAAAGTCTATTTCTAACAATAATTTCATTTAACCTGTTTATGTTTCCTCTCCCAGTAGTGACTGTCATCCATCTGTAGGTAAATAATCTGTTACCTACAAGTTTGCAAAGAGGAAATCCCCATCAACTCTGTATTGTCTTCGTTCTAGAGCAATGGTTACCATGAGTGGGATCATGGAAGAGAAAATCGTAAAAGGGCAAGAGCCACAAACAGCCCAGCAAGATCAGGAGTGAACTATATCCACCTCCGCCAGGGCTCAAAGGGAAAGAATCTAAAAACCAAATCTGGTTTGATTTCTGGATCTCAGGGCTGGTGCAGTTGGCAACTAAAGGTCAGACCCAAGAATGACAAGCATGACCACATTTGCTTGGGTACTGGAGCCCAAAGGAGGTGAATTCAGATCCTACGCCTCTGCTTCTATTAGTTGTGCGACCCTGAATGGGTGAACTACCTCTCTGAGCCTCAGTTTCTTCCCCTGGACAATGGGTTTGGTAACACTTTCAACCTTCCAGGGCAATCTTTGCACAGTGCAGGGGGGATAGGAAGTCCTCCGTACATCCTTACTGACAATAACAAATCGAGGAGCTAGACTAGCTGCCTGGAAGAACCCAAGAAAGGTATGGACTGCATAGTTCATCCATGTCACTCAATGACCTAACCAAATGGGCAACCCAGCAAGGAGTGCTTTGGTTAGACAGCCTAGGTGACACCCAACTACAGCTCCTTTCTCACCCGAAGGTCAAGAGCACCCAGTGAAAAGGAAACCTGAAGATTCCTTAAAAAACTGTGAATAGAATGGCCATATGACCCAGAAATCCCACTGCTGGACATACACATGGAGGAAACCAGAACCGAAAGAGACTCATGTACCCCAATGTTATTCACAGCAGTGTTTACAATAGCTAGCACATGGAAACAACCTAGATGTCCATTGGCAGACAAAAAGAGAAGAAGGCTCTGATCCATACACACAATGGAATTTTACTCAGCCATTAAAAAGAATGCATTGGAATCAGTTCTAATGAGGTGGATGAAACTGGAGCCTATTATACAGAGCAAAGTAAGCCAGAAAGATAAAACACCAACACAGTATATTAATGCAAATATATGAAATTTAGAAAGATGGTAATGATGACCCTATATGTTAGACAGCAAAAGAGACACATATGTAAAGAACAGACTGCTGGACTCTGTGGGAAAAGGTGAGGGTGGGATGATTTTAGAGAATAGCATTGAAACATGTATAGTATGTGAAATAGATCGTGAGTCCAGATTCGATGCATGAGACAGGGTGTCAGGGCTGGTGTACTGGGGTGAATGACTCTGAGGGATGGGATGGGGAGGGAGGTGGGAGGGTCGGGATGGGGAACGCATGTACACCCAGGGCTGTTACATGTGAATGCATGGCAAAAGCCACTACAATATTGTAAAGTAATTAGCCTCCAATTGATATAAATTTTAAAAAAGAGGTAAAAAATAAAAAGAAAAATTAGAAAATATTTTAACTCAGTAATAATAAAAAAACAGTGTACCAGAATTCATGAGATGCATGTTTGGAAGTGTTCATAATTTTAAATGCTTGTATTAAAAAAGAATAAAAGCCTAAGGCAATGGAAAAAAGAAAAAAAAAAACACAACTCCCACAAAGCGTTCAGCAAAGGCTATGTATAGGAAAGGTGAGGGATGGATGTGATTAGCTCTTGCAAATTTCCTGGTGTCAGATCTTGTGTTCTTGAAGTAACTGGTGGTCAGCTAACTGTGTTCCTGTAATCCTTGAGGGAAGCAAATATTCCCTATTCCCTATTTCCCGAAAGGATAGGTCCCAAGCTTGACAATCACCCTCCACGGTACTGGTTGGGATGTGGGGGTTCCCTGTGCAGGCCGGTTATCCTAGTCATGGAGCATTCATCTAGCACCCACTCTTGTTACTTCCAGAAGTGCCCAGTCCTAGGTGGAAGAGGCAGTTCTCAGTTCTCTGTGCCCTCCTCTTTCCAAGGCCCCCATACACTGTCCAGCCACCTTCAATGAGGGAGCCAGGTACCCACTATGTAGCTGACCCTCAGCCTCCTCAGTCTACCCAGTTGGAGAGCTTGGTCCTGTAGACTGTGACCCATGCAGATTGCCACAACCATTCAGTCGTGGAGGTGGGAATGGAACACGTTGGCCACTGCTTTGAAACCTGGGCCAGACCAGTCAGTGGCTTCAGCAAAGGCTCTGGGACTCTGCAAGACACAGCCTGTTCCCAAGCTCCACAGTTCATTCCCCATCCCAAGGCCCAAGGGCCTAGAGGGCTCTGTGGGAAGGCTGTAATATAGCTCACTACACTCTGCTCAGAGGCTTTCTGTGGGTGGTGTTGGGGTTTCTAACTCCACTGAAGGTCTTGGGCTGAGGCCTGCAACACCATTTTCCATCCTGCCTCTATTACAGTATCTTCCTTGATGAGCTTATTCAACCGGTGACTAAAAGTTGGTAACTTGGACCATCACGGGCCATTTCCAGTAGCCCGAGGACCACATTCTACTCTGTTTCTATAATGCAGGGATTTCAACTTCACAATGTCATGTGATGTAAAAGATTTCATCTTCCTCTAACTGAAATATTTAACTTAGAATAATGTCCCCATGGATATATATTGCAAACGAGGCTACCATTTATTTATTCACTGCTGGAATTATACTTGACATGTAATATGATTGAAACAATTATCATCGGGCTATAGTTGCATTACAATGTTGCTTTAGTTTCTGAGTACGTATGTCCAAGTGAATCCATTTTAAGTGTACATATATCCCCTCATTTTTGCATTTCCTTCCCATTTAGGTCACCACAGAGCAGAGTCGAGTCCCCTTGTTCTTTCACTTTTCTCAAACTGTAACATTTTCTTAAATGTTAACTGGAGGTTAATTACTATACAATATCGTGATGGTTTCTGCCATGCATCAACATTAAAAGCCATAAGTAAATCGGGGTCCCGCCCATCCTGGAGCCTCTCCCACATGCCCTCCGACGCTATTTTTCTGGGTTGTTCCAGAGCACTGCTTTGCATTCCCTGCTTCGTGCTGAGGAAAATCCGAAAGATGATTTTTCTGTATGAAATATGTAATTTTCTCTATCTCACATGTGAGAACATGGGTGCAGATTTTTCTACATGAAATAGGAAATATGTACTTCATGTTTGAAAATCTACTTGTATACTTTTTTCATCATATATGGAATCTTGTCTGTTTCACATGTGGATATCTGTGCACACGTTTTCCTACATGAATGGGGAATTCCAGGTATTTCAGATATGAAAAGTTGAGCATATGCTTTGCTGCCTGAACTCTGAAGTTGTATACATTTCCTATGTGAAAATCTCAATGAAATTTTACTGACATGAAGTATGCAATTAAGATATGGGAACCAACAGGGAATTGGAATTCTGTTTCATAAAAGAAATTCTGGGCACCACTGTTTCTTCGTGAAATACTTAATTCTTTGTATTTCTTATATAGAAAAGAATGACTGTCCACCATGAAGTCTGGAGTTTTCTTTATTAACTGCATCAAAATCTAGGCACTAATTTTCCTTCGTGAAACTCGAACTTCTCTATATTTCACATCTGATGATCAGAATGAACATTTCCCTATGAGAAATAAGGAAATCTTTGCATTTCCTGTAAACCATTGGTTCTTCAGTCTCTGAAACACCTGTTTGCATTTGTATCCCGGTGCGTTACGCGTATGTGTGTACACGTCTGTGCTTGTGTCACCTGTTCCTCTGTGTGTGTGTGTGTGTGTGTGTGTGTGTGTGTGGCCTAAGTTAGGTGCTCAGTGTGAAACACCAGACATCCTAGGAGGCAGAGTGTGAGCGTTGCATCTATCCAGGCACTTAAGTTCAGTGTGCCCACGTTAGCTATGTGGCCGAGAGGAAGAGAGGAAGCAATGGTCAGGAGGAGCATTTTGGTCCACTTGAAACACTTGCAGGAGGAGCTCTGCTTCTCTGGGAAGTGCATCCGCAGGAGCACATCCTTAGCCGCCGGGGTGCCTGCTCTAATCTCTGGGCCAGGGGAAAGGCCAAGAGCTGACAGACAGCAGGCCAGGGGCTCCAGGGTGGTTTGGCTTGGGGCTGCGTTGTGGGGCCCGAAGAGCTAGCCGAGGAAAGTGTGCTGCTTCATCCTCAGAGGATGGCTACATTCCTGACACTGCTCAAGCCTAAGGCACACGGTTAGGGACGGACTCTGCAGGCGGTGAACTTTGGTGAGGTCAGCGGTAATAGCGACTCCCCCGCCACCCCCCACCCCCCACCAAACCCACGCTCTGCCCGTGGCTTGCCGTTTAGATCCAAGGTGAGCACCTGTGTCCCTGACGTACCCACGAACCTTGTGTCACCTGTGTGAATCCCTGAGCACACAGAGTCGCCCGCTGCCCCAGTGGCAACTTCAAGCTTGACGGTGGCTGCAGTGTCACCTTCAGATTCCTTGCCTTCGACTCCAGCTGGCCTGGCTCGCCCAGTCGCTGGTCTGGCACATCTACACTGTTGGTCAGGCAAATGGCTTGTGTGGACCGGCGCACTGTGCACTGAGCCAAGTTGGGCCCCTGCGTGCCCAGAATTCCAAGGGGTGTGTCCCGTGAGCGAACGCCTTTTGACTCCATTAGATTGGTTCTGTGATGAGGTCTGGAGGTCAGGGTATAGAGTTCAGGTCCTTCCCGCCAGCATATTACCCATGCGTGGTGGCACACGGTTCTGCGCATGGCTGTCTCCCTTTCCCTGCTCATTGGCTGTGGGCAAGTAACCAGTTGGTTGTGCCACGTAGACTGCCACCGGTGGGCGGGCATTGCCGGCTGCCGGCTGTGCTCTCACGTCCAGCTTCTTGGTGGTTCTGGGCTACGGCCAGAACACCATGGAGAGTGAGACGGGGCCAGAGAAATGCGGCAGCACCCCAGGATCCTGGGTCTTAGTTGTGTGCCAAGGTCTTCACGAGAGAGGGACCCTGGGACCTACCAGCACGGTGGGGGCGGCAGAGGCAATGCAGGCCGCAGGTAGTGCACCAGGCGAGGAGGCCGCCCTCTTCTGGGTGGAGGCGGTAGAGGAAGGTGCGGCCCTGGAGGAGGGAGAGTTGGCGGGATTCGGGCAGGAGTTCCAGCTGCTGGTGTTAGACGTCATGGAGGAGGTGGAGGTGGTGGCCTACGAGGAGCAGGAACAGGTGTCCTCGCAGGAACAGGGCCAGGAACATCCAAGCCCCAGGGCCCCCAGGGACCAGCCCGCACTGGAGGCCCTGAAGGCCCTGCAGGTGGAGCTGGATTCTGAGAATAAGAAAGCCCAAAGGGCCCACACTCGCACAACAACTGCCAGAGGCGGAAGCTGAGTCTAGAACACAGAAGTGCCATCATCCAGGGAATCCGTGAATTCTGGGTCGAAGTTGTATCCCTTGGTGTGGTGCTTGTGAAGGTTTTTTTTTTTTTTTTTAACCTGGGTAATTGCAGAAGCGGTTTAGAGATCTGGCAGTTCTGGTACAAAATGTATTTTTTGGATGCTGGGTATTGGTTACCGTTCTGTGTATCTGTTCCCGATATTCGGTATGATGTCCTTGCTGTTCTGATTAGCACAAATTGCTACTTGGGCTTTACTTGCAGAGGTCCCAATCAGAACTGTCATTAGCACCAGGGACTCTTCAGAGGAAAGGCTTGTCTGGGATCCAGGTCTTCTCTGAAAAGCTGAGTGAATTTGGGGGTGAGGTTCGGTTGTGTAAATGCTCATGCACATAGGAGTGCCTGTACGTAGGAGTGCCTGTTTTCCAGAAGTAACCTATGTTTTAGGAGGCTGAGATGGAGCTTAGGGCCTTTCCTGTTAGGAACAGAACCTCCTCTGGTAGTGCATTCATAGGTACAGCCTTGGGGCTTGTCATGCCTTCATACAGTCTACGTTAACAGAAATGTGAGGAGTTAATTCATCGCAAGTTGAAGTCAGATAGTGCCATTTTACTCTTTAGGCTAGATTTGTCCTTCCAGCACTTTTTTCCTCTAGCATCTAGAGGCTCCTTGACCTAAAGCAGTTTATGAACCACCCCCAAATGTCAGCTATGATGGCTGACCAAGATGAAGACATGCTTCACTTCATCACCAACTTGAAGGTCAGGCAGGGGACACTGATAATTGTGGAGGGAAGGTGACTGGGGAGGGGAGAGGGCATGATTTACCCCTGGAAACAGGAAAGGACAGCTCTTCTGTAAAGATGTGTCATACCCACCCACCCCTACACCACTCCCCACACTTTGTCCTGGCAGGTGAAAGAACTCAGGAATCCCACTCATCACTGCAACATCACATTGCCCTTCTGGAAGAATAGGTATTTCCAGAATGAAGTGCTTGTTAAGGACTATCTCATTAATGTCACTGGTAAGAGGCAGGTCCTTGGATTTGGGGAGTGGGGGCAGAAAAGTGTAGGTTGAATTGGAAAGTGATTTAGGTCTTTCTCCCATACTCCTTTTCCTGCAGGATATCGAGCATCTCATTCCACCCTAATTCACTGGAACCAGGGATTTGAACGTAAGGCATACAGCCGCAGGCACCACGACAGCAGTGTTAACTTTTTCAACTGGTTCTTGGACCACAATTTCACAGGATCTGACCGGATTGCTGAGATAGGGCCCCACGCGGCCACTGGGCCAGAACTGATGATGTATGTTGGGGTTCTTGGAGGTGCACGGAAGGGCTCAGGGTCTGGCCAGTCCTGTGCTGACCTCCCTCATTGCCCTGACAAAGCGTCATAAAGGATCTGTGGCCCAATCCAGTGTGGTACTATATGAGGAGGAAGGCTCTTCCACGAGAGGTACTGGGAGGACGAGAGGTGAGGAGCCCAGGGATCGAGCACTGGCATAAGTGTTTCCCAGAAACTTGGGTCATTTATTTCACTTGTGGAGAAAGTGAGAGTCCGTGGAATGCAGTGTAACACCAAGGAACGAGGGAATCTGCAAGAGACAGCAGGAGTAGACAACTGTAGTGAAAAACAGGTTCTAAGTAGAGAAGCTTGAGGTAGATGAAGTGTTCTGGTCAGGGCAATGTCACTCCAATTTATATCTGACTCAGCTGAACATCTCTGAACTGGCATTCCATGGCCAACAAGGCTACCCTCAGGCTCCTCTTAAATTGGGGCCCACCTACTATTGAAGTCCCCTTTCTACAAAGGTCTGTGAGCCTTCTTTCTGGTAGGCTGTTCCCCACTGACCATCATTTGATTCCATTTTGATCATCACACTTGTTTCTGGTTTTGTTTTCTTTTACATCTTTTTCACCTGCCACTCTCATTCTGAGAATACTGACCACTGTGCAGGATTATGGAGAATAGTCTTTTAACTTATTTATTTTACCTGGAGGATGATTACTTTATAAAACCATGACGGTTTTTGCCATACATTGGCCAACACGAATCACCCACAGATATACACATGTCCCCCCAAATGCTGAACCCACCACCCACCGCCCTCCCCTACATGTCTTTGTGGGTTGTCCCACAACATGACTTTGGTTGCCTTGCTTCACGCATCAAATTTGCCCTGATCATCTATTTTGCATAAGGTAATATAAATGTTTCAGGGCTATTTTCTCAAATTAACCCAGCCTCACGTTCCACCACGGAGTCCAAAGTCTGTTCTTACATGTCTGTGTCTTATTTGCTGTCCTGCATGTTGGATGTCCAGTACGATCTACGTGGTCCTAAACTCCATATATTTGTGTTAACATGCAGTATTTGTTTTTTTCTTTCTGACTTACTTCACTCTGTTTAATAGGCTCCATATTCATTCCAACTCATTAGGACTGAGTTCAATGCATTTCTTTTAAGAGCTGAGTAACATACCATTGTGTATATGTACCCCAACTCCCTTAACCCTTCATCTGCCGATGGACATATAGGTTGCTTGCATGTCCTAGTTCTTGTAAATAGTTGTACGGTGAAGAATGGGGTACGTGGCTTAAAAACCTGTATGCAGGTCAGGAAGCAACAGTTCGAACTGGACATGGAACAACAGCCTGGTTCCAAATAGGAAAAGGAGTATGTCAAGGCTGTATGTTGTCACCCTGCCTATTTAACTCTATACACAGAGTACATCATGAGAAACGCTGGGCTGGAAGAAACACAAGCTGGACTCAAGATTGCTGGGAGAAATATCAATAACCTCAGATATGCGGATGACACCACCCTAAACCCATGGCTGATTCATGTCAATGTATGGCAAAAACTATAACAATATTGTAAAGTAATTAGACCCCAACTAAAATAAATAAATTTATTAAAAAAAAAAAAGAAAGTGAAGAAAAAGTAAAGAGCCTCTTGATGAAAGTGAAAGAGGAGAGTGAAAAAGTTGGCTTAAAGCTCAATGTTCAGAAAACTAAGATCATGGCATCTGGCCCCATCACTTCATGGGAAATAGATGGGGAAACAGTGGAAACAGTGTCAGACTTTATTTTTGGGGGGTCCAAAATCACTGCTGATGATGACTGCAGCCATGAAATTAAAAGACACTTACTCCTTGGAAGGAAGGTTATGGCCAACCTAGATAGCATATTTAAAAGCAGAGACATTACTTTGCCAACAAAAGTCCATCTAGACAAGGCTATGGTTTTTTTCAATGGTCATGTATGGATGTGAGAGTTGGATGGTGAAGAAAGCTGAGAGCTGAAGAATTGATGCTTTTGAAGTGTGTTGTTGGAGAAGACTCTTGAGAGTCCCTAGGACTGCAAGGAGATCCAATCAATCCATCCTATGGGAAATCAGTCCTGGGTGTTCATTGGAAGGATTGATGTTGAAGCTGAAACTCCAATACTTTGGCCACTTCATGTGAAGAGTTTACTCATTGGAAAAGACCCTAGTGCTGGGTAGGATTGGCGGCAGGAGGAGAAGTGGACGACCGAGGATGAGGTGGTTGGATGGCATCGCTGACTTGATGGACATTGGTTTGAGTAGACTCCTGGAGTTGGTGGTGGACAGAGAGGCCTGGTGTGCTACAATTCATGGGGTCGCAAAGAGTCAGACACGACTATGCGACTGAACTGAACTGAGAGAGGAAATGTAAAAGTTCACAGACTCTCTCTCCTGGGAACTGACTTGAAAGATTAAAGCTGTCTTTAGTGTTGTTGAGAGAGGATAGGTTGACATATCTGTGTCTGTGTCTCTGTCTGTTTTGAAAGGAAACCCCCGATTTTGAGAAGCTTATGATGGAGTGTCCCCCTTTACCTAAAATAGAAAATCTAAGAAGGTGCTTCACATGAAGATCAATGGCCAGCTAGTTCTCTCGGACAGGAAAGTAATGAAGAGTGGTCTGGTGGTGAAATAGATCGAGAGGGAGAAACAAGTAAGCATGAAATAATTCCGAAGGATAAATAGAAAGCATCAACCGTATGTGTCTGTGTATTGTTTGGCCAGGTCCTCAAGACAAATACTTCAACTCCATGTAGGGTCTCAGTTTAAGGCGTGGGAATTACCAGACCATGGAGAGTTGTAGAGGGGGTTAAGCCATATGTTGGGGTTGTGTCAGGGGACACAGTTCTTCCTGTGGGGCGGGGTTGGGGAGGAAGGAGAAGGAAGAGCAGGGGCCATTAACTGTGGGTCTGGCAACTTCACAAGGGAAATGTGGATGTTCATGGAAAGGGTCTGGTGAACAAGGGCCAGAGATTGAAATAATGGAACACAACTTTATTGGAAGGTGGTGTCCCAGGTATCATCACTGCTGGATATCATCAGGCATTTTAAGAGTACAGGACAAGGAAAAAGCCTTAACATTCAACTCACTATGAACCACATAGCCTTCTTGTGTATATGACTGCACGGTTCAGCTTTGCTGAGAGTCATCTTCCCAGAGCTAGGGTTCCAGGTAACATCTTAGGGGATGGGGGCATAAAGTATATGGAGGGGCTGTGACCCAGGGTGAAAGTGAGGGGGTGGGAAGGCAGTCAGGATATTAGTTTCTGGCAAAAGTGACCAGGGGAAAAGATAAATCGCCAGGAAACAGACAGACAAACAAAACCAGATCCCATCATATATGTTTGAGCTCATGTGAACTCTGTTCTTTTTTCCAGGAACTCAGTTTAGGTACAAAGTCTGCAGGGGCAGAAGTCAGGGGAATGGGGATGTTAAACAGGCAAGGTCCAGCCTACCGAGCCGTGCACTCTGTGTCCCATGATGGCTCAGCGGTTAATCTCCTTTTTTCCAGGAAGGCTTAAGCTCTGTGCCCAAGGCCCTCTGTCAGGACTAGGTGTAGAAATAACATTTTTCTCACGAACCCTCTGGTGACAGTGTCTCTTCCTTGCTGAATGGCTCAGCACAGACTGTATAAAACCACAAGGGACATTCTTCTGGGGCTTTGTCGCTACTCTGCGGGCCAAGGGCCAATGGGAACACCTGGAGAATACAGAGCTCACTGAGGGACTGGTCAGAACTTAGGGTGGCCCTTTCCAAGTAGATGGCTGCTTTTCAGAATCATGTCCACCTCTGGATTGGGCAAAGGACAGACTGGCACAAAGGGAGTAGGGAGAGGTCAACGTTTGCCCACTCGCCCCAGATACAATGGCTCCAATGTGCGCTTGCCTGAGGGTGATATTTCTGTCTCACATGGAGTTCTCACTCCAAAAATTGTCTCCCGACAGCAGCATCTCTTTTGAGGGCAAAGGGTAAAGAATGAACGTCAAAGTTCATGGGTTCATGGATGCCCCCTTCAAGGTGCACTGAATGAGATCTCCTGCTCAGGGCCAACTTTTGCATTTGACTATCTGCACCCCAGTATGCCCCTTCTGCAGAGGAGCATCTACAGTTCCAGAAGGCAAGGCTTGGCCTTCTCTGGGTGCTTTCTGTACAAGCAGCCCAGCAAACAATGGAAACATGTCTTCTTACTTTCTTAATCTGTAATCTTCAAAGAATCCTTGGGGCTCCGGCAGGCTGGTACCTGTGTTTCTCAGCACCAGTTCAAAACAAAACAACACAAAGCAGAAACTAATGTGTAATAACTCTGCTGTGGGTGTGGGATGGCATATTGGTGCATGTGTTTGGGGACCTTAGACTGGGCTCATTCTAGTTATCCACATTCAGAAGTTTTAGTAAGGCACTGCAAAGAACTTAAAGACAAGAAGAGTTAAGGACAGGGTGCCCCAACGCCTAATATCACCTGTCTTCAGTACCAGTGATTCAGTACCAGGGGTGGCTTTAGCTCTAACCTGTCCTGAAGTGAAGAGTGCAGAGATAGTCATGGATCGGTTAGTAAAACTGAACTGTGCATCGTTGACTTGATGGTCATTCTCTGGAAACTTGCCATGACATGTGTCCCAGTGTCTTTCGGGCTTTCACTTGGGCCCTAAGATCTAGGTGCTATTAGATTTGACTGCACACTTGGACGTGTTGTGTAAGGTTTTCTTCCACTGAATATCAATGCGTGTGAGACTTGGCGGGTTACTGATGATTTCTTGAGCATTCTGGCTCAATCACCCTGAGCTGCATTTGTTTCCTGTTCCCTGGATGTGTTCATGTTTTCCTCTGTTTAGAATGAAGATTGGGTGTCTCTGTTGTGCCTGCCCTTGAATGTGAGTTGATGTTTCTTCCTCTGGGTCTGCCTATGCCTCCTGTCTTCTTTGATATGACATCCATGCCTGTGCCATTATACACAGCTCTGCTGCAATAGCTGTGTCAGTTCTTGCACGGCCCTATTCAACATACGTGAATTGTGTTGCTTGTATTCACTTTTGTTTTTTAAGTTTGTGTGTCTTTGTCAGATTGTGTGTGAATTGGATGATTTCTTTCATTCCTGGATCAAATGTTTCCAACATCTTGACTTGTGACTTTTTTTTAAGAGATACACGATATTTGTGAACAGCAAGAAATGCTTTACCACAGGAATAGTTAACAGTGACCCCCGTTTGGAAACAGCAATGCCCACACACTTACAGAAATGCCCATGGGGCAAGAATATCACTCGTTGAAATGAGAATATTAATTAGGATCACAAAGGGCAAAGATGTTGCAGGAATGCATCTGTCACAAAATATTTGATCTGTCAGGAGAGATTTGGGGTTGACTTGTTAAGTGTTCTATAAACACTGCTGCAGGAAAGAAGGACATTGACTATTACCACTTCTTGCAGTGATCGTTAACCTGGCATTACCCATGCAGAATTTCTTCATGATTTTAAGTGAAGCATCACTCAGGCAGTAAGAGTTGGGACTTGCCTTTCTGTGAATAGGAATTTGTTAAAGAATTCTTGTCCTCAGTGACCTGCTATAGCCTGGGCAAAGGGGGTGCATGATCAATTTCAAGTTCAAAGCCCCTTGCTATTTCTGTGCTTTTTCTGGAAGGAAAGCACAGGGAATGGAATCATGCCACCATGATTGGCACTGTGAACCAGTCTGTTGTGATGGGAGTAGAGAACACAGGCACACGTCACTCAACCATCCACAGTGAGGACTTCCAACCCTGCCAACCTCTTTGTAAGTCAGCCCCCTCATGAGCAAATCCCATTCACCTTCCAGGATGTATCATAGAAGTAGAAGAGGACGCTGATTTGATCAACTAGTGAGTGAAAAAAATAATAATAACCGGGCCAAGAAAAGAGGGGTGCTTACCAAAGTTCATTATACTGGACAAGTAAACAATTAGCGGCACATCTGTGCAAGTTTCTTTTCAGGATTGTTTGTGTGGGGGGGTAGGTGGGTGGGAGAGCATGCACACACATGTGCTGACACAAATGTGTGTGTGAGCTGTCTGAGCTGGTCTGGCTGGGGGATGGAAGAATGGACACTGAAAACGTGAAAGAGCTTGTGTAAGGTAGAAAGATCATAGGGCAGCAGAAGCACTGACACCACGGAAAAAAGCCCAGGGGCCTCACCAACAGAGCAAGCTGGAAGTGTAAACAGGCATGTAAATGTAAACATGGATGCCTGATCAGAAAGGAGAGGCAGAAACGAAGCACCTGGGCGCAGTCAGGGAGGATACGAAGGAGCAGAAAAATGAAGCGGGCCAGATTCCCAGGCACAGAAGAGGGGCTCTGCACAGCCCCTAGGACACCCAGCTACAAAGGGTTTTCTGTCCTTCTCAAGTGCAGGACCATTCTATCCTCGACATGACCAGGCATCTGAGCACAGCTTGCCCTTTTCTGTAAGGTTTGGGAGACTGGTAGCACTGTAGCAGAAGCACCTGCTACATGCAGAGTTTGTCAGTTTGAAACATCACTCCTTAAAAGGGTGTCTTGGGTTGATCCTCTTACCCCTCCTAGTCCCACAGGCCTGGGCTGATGGGGTAGGCTGGGCTGTGTTCTCACCTGGAGGCTGGGTGAGAACAGAATCACTGTGAAAGGGCCTCTGTACAATAAATGGGCAGACTTCAATTCCTCTGACAATGGAGAGCCGTGGCCCTTGGTGGGGCACTATCCTTAGCATCTCTGTATAAATTTCTCTCAACAGAGAGAATTCCATGTGTGTATCACATTTTTACATGAGGGCAAAAGTGTTCTACGTGAAGCATGGAACTTGGTATTTCACATCTGAATACATGCATGTAGATTTCCTGAATGAAATACAGAATTCTCTGCATTTCATCTGTGAATATCTCACCACACACTTTCCAAATTGAGAATGAAATTCCCCATATTTTACAGTATGAAAATGTATGCACATATTAAAACATAATGTGACACACATGAGAAGCAAACTACTAAACGATAGAAAAGATAAAAGATATACTCTCTCTATATATCCTAGCAAATCAGTTCATGACAAAGTTTCCAAAATAATGAGTAGTCCTCAAGTAAGACCTGATGAAAACCTTTGTCACACTTTGTCCTAAATTCACCTGGTAACTAGGAGAGCTCTCAGTGTCTGTTAATTTGCTTCACACACAAGAAAAAACTGGTCATCCTTTTATGAGTGTATGTGGTTTTGAAATGAGACATTCTCTCAAGAGATTCTGTTAACCTCCACAGACTTGAGAGATAAGGTGTTACTGTAACTAAATACCCCTGTACCCAGCAACCTTGGGCCAAGCAATATCGAAACATTAGAGTTTAAAGCAGAGTATGTTTTATTGCAGAGCCATGCAAGAAGTGTGGCTTATGCCTTTAAAAACCTCAATCTACCTAAAGAGACAAAGGAGATACATATAGAAAACTATAAAACACTGATGAAAGAAATCAAACAAGACACAAATAGATGGAGAAATATACCATGTTCATGGATCAGAAGAATCAATATAGTGAAAACGAGTATACTACCCAAAGCAATCTATAGATTCAATGTAATCCCTATCAAGCTACCAGCGGTATTTTTCAGAGCTAGAAAAAATAATTTCACAATTTGTATGGAAATATAAAAAACCTCAAATAGCCAAAGAAATCTTGAGAAAGAAGAATGGAATAGGAGTAATCAACCTGCCTGACTTCAGGCTATACTACAAAGCAACAGTCATCAAGACAGTATGGTACTGGCGTGGAGACAGAAACATAGATCAATGGAACACAATAGCAAGCCCAGAGATAAATTCATGTACCTATGGACACCTTATCTTTGGCAAAGGAGGCAAGAAAATAAAACGGAGAAAAGACAATTTCTTTAACATGTGGAGCTGGGAAAACTGGTCAACCACTTGTAAAAGAATGAAACTAGAACACTTTCTAACACCGTACACAAAAATAAACTCAAAATGGATTGAAGATCTGAACGTAAGACCACAAACTATAAAAGCCCTAGAGGAAAACATAGACAAAACACTTTCTGACACAAATCACAGCAGAATGCTCTATGACCCACCTCCCAGAGTAATGGAAATAAAAGCAAAAATAAACAAATGGGAGCTAATGAAACTTAAAAGCTTTTGTACAACCACAGAGACTAGAAGCAAGGGGAAAAGCCTACCTTCAGAATGGGAGAAACTAATAGCAAATGAAGCAACTGACAAAGAGTTAATCTCAAAAGTATACAAGCAACACCTGCAGCTCAAGTCCAGAAAAGTAAGTGAACCAATCAAAAATTGGGCCAAAGAACTAAACAGACATTTCTCCAAAGAAGACATACAGATGGCTAACAAACACATGAAAAGATGCTCAACATCACTCATTAGCAGAGAAATGCAAATCAAAACCACAACGAGGTACCATCTCACACTGGTCAGAATGCCTGCCATCCAATAATCTACAAACAATAAATGCTCGAGAGGGTACGGAGACAAAGGAACCCTCTTACACTCTCGGTGGGAATGCAAACTAGTACAGGCACTATGGAGAACAGTGTGGAGGTTCTGCCATACAACCCAGCAAACCCACTGCTGCGCATATACACCGAGGAAGCCAGAACTGAAAGAGACACGTGTACCCCAATATTCATCGAAGGCCTGTTTATAATAGCCAGGACACGGAAGCAACCCAAATGGCCATCAGCAGACGAATGGATAAGAAAGCTGTGATACATATACACAATGGAATATTACTCAGCTATTAAAATAAATGCATTTGAATCCCTTCTAACGAGGTGGATTAAACTGGTGCCTATTATACAGAGTGAAGTAAGTCAGAAAGCAAAACACCAATACAGTATATTAACAAATATATATGGAACTTAGAAAGATGCTAACGATAACCCTATATGCGGGACAGCAAAATAGACACAGATGTATAGAACAGTCTTTTGGACTCTGTGGGAGATTACAGGGGTGGAATGATTTGGGAGAATGACATTGAAACATGTATATTATCATATGTCAAACCAGATCATATGCCATATCGTATCATATGACAGACCAGATTCGATGCATGAGACAGGGTGTTCGGGGCTGGTGCACTGGGAGGACCCAGATGGATGGGATGGGGAGGGAGGTGTGAAGGGGCTTCAGGATGTGGAACACATGTACACCTGTGGCGGATTCATGTCAATGTGTGGAAAAACCACTTAGATATTGTAAAGTAATTAGCGCCCAATTAAAATAAATAAATTTATAATAAACAATAAAAGTTACCTGAAAATGAACTAATTAGATTTTCGTAAAAAAGAAAAAAAAAAAAAAGAATGCTCTAGAGCTAACAAGTCCTGTGAACTGAACTTCATTCGTCCCATTCTGTCCCTTCAGTCTGGGCTAGTCATCAGGTTTTTTTGTTTGTTTGTTTGTTTGTTTGTTTGTTTTTTGACTACTGAAAAGATGGAGTAGATTTTCTTCCAGTCTTTACATCTACTTAGACATAATCTTTCACATTTTTATTGAATGAAACAATATATCTGTTTCTATTAAAATATTTATTGTTAGCAAAAACCAACCAAACAAACAGCAAAAAGGAAATTGGTGTCCAGATTTTCACATGAGAAACAGAGATAATGCCATCATTCATGCAGGAAAATATGCACCCTGATTTTCAGATGTGAAATATAAATAAGTCCGTATTTTATGTAATGAAAACTGTGCTGTGATGTAGATGTTGGAAAATTTGAGAAATTCATATTTAATATAGGAAAATGGATGCCCAGATTTTCTGATGAGAAATACACAGAATTTCAAAACTTCATGTAGTAATACAGACATGCAGATGTTCATAAATAAAATACTGAGTATTTCATATATCATGCCCCCAAAAAATTGCTTTCACAGTCTCATATGTGACATATACAGATGCACATTTTTCATATGGGAAAATCAAAACCTAGAAATACAACTGTTACTTCAGAGATTTATGCAATTCATGTAGAAATATTGGCACCCAGATTTTCATGTGTGAAATATGGATTATTCCATATATCATGCAGGGCAGTCTTCACCCAGATTTTCAGAAATGAAATCCAGAGAATTCCAAACTTCAATAGGGAAATCTGTGACCAGATTTTCATATATGAAATATAGCTCATTCTATATTTGACTGTCTGGCCCAGATGTTAATTTGCGAATCACGGAAAATCCCGTATTTTGTATGTCAAAATCTGACACAAATATTCACATGTGAATAACTGACATTTTGTATCTCACATGAGAAAATCTGTCCCCAGATTTGCAAATGCAAAATATACAGAATTCCATATTTCATACTGAAGAGCTTCATGCAAGTTTTCTTGGGTGAAATACAGAGAGTTTCACACCTCAAGCATGAAAATCACTTTATGAATGAAACAGAAATTTCCATATTTCTTTAGGAAAATCGATGCCAAGTGTTTCAATTGTTAAATATACAGTATTCTGTAGTTCAGGAAGTAAAGTCAGTACACAGGTTTTCAGATGAGAAATATGAAAAATTCCATATTTTGTGTTACAAAACGTGACCTTATTTATTGCCAATTCCATGTGAAATACAAGAATTTCATATTTCAGGGGAAAGTGCTCTGTGCCTTGAGTTTCAAATGTGAAAGTAGAGAAATCCATATTTCATGTAGGAAAATCAGTGCCTAGACTTTCATTCATGAAATATAGAGAACTGCATATCTCATTTGGAAAATCGCGACCCAGATTTTCCTAAATGAAATATAAAAAGTTCCTTATCTCATGGATTAGGTCTCTGCCAAGATTGTTTTTTTACGTGAGATATAAAAGTCTATCCCACAAATGCAGATGCTGAAGAAGCTGAAATAATCAGTTCTTATGAAGACTTACAAGACCTTGTAGAGCTAACACCAAATGAAAGATATCCTTATCATTATAGGGGGTTGGATTTCAAAAGTAGGAAGTCAAGAGGTACCTGGAGTGACAGGCAAGTTTGACCTTGGAGTGAAAAATGAAGCAAGACATGGACTAATCAAATTCTGTCATGAATTGCACTGGTCATAGCAATCATCCTTTTACAACAACAGAAGAGACGACCTTACAGAAGGATGTCATCAAATGGTCTCTGCCGATATCCGATTGATCATCTTCTTGGTAGCAATCAAGTGGGAAAAGCTGCATACCGTCAGCAAAAACAAGACCTGTGGATCGTCATCAGATCATCATCTTCTCATGGCAAAATGCAGGCTTAAACTAAACGGGGAGGAGTTGGGGTGGGGTGCAGAGGGCAGAACGACTAGGCCAGCCAGGTACAAATTGAATCAAATCCCCTCTGAATATGCAGTGGAGGTAACAAATAGTTTCAAGGGTTTATATCTAGTAAAGAGAGTGTCTCAAGTACTGTGGTAGGAGGTCCAAAATATTGAACAGTGAGCAAACCATCCTGACGAAAAATAAAAGCATGAAGGCACAGTGACTGTCTGAGGAGGGTTTACAAGTTGCTGTGGAAAGGAGAGAAGCAAAAAACATGCGGAAAAGGCAAAGGTACCCCAACTGAGCGCAGAGTTCCAGAGAATAACAAAGAGAGACAAACAGGGCTTCTTCAATAAACAATGCAAAGAAATAGAAGAAAACAATAGAAAGGAAAGACTAGAGATCTCTTCAAGAAAATTGGAGATATCAAAAGAACATTTCATCCAAAGATGGCCATGATAAAGGACAGCAACAGCAAAGACCGAAAATAAGTAGAAGAGATCAAGATGAGATGAAAAGAATCTACAGAAGTGTAGAAAAACAGGCCTAAACGACTCAGATAAGCACGATGGTGTGACCATTTGCCCAGAGCCCGCCATTCAGGAGTGTGAAACCAAGTGAGGTGATGGAGTTCCAGCAGAGCTACTTAGAGTCCTAAAAGACGATGCTATCAAGGTGCTGCACTCAGATCAATTCAGTTGAGTTCAGTCGCTCAGTCATGTCCGACTCTTTGCAGCCCCATGAATCGCAGCACACCAGGCCTCCCTGTCCATCACCAACTCCCGAAGTTCACCCAAACCTATGTTCATTGAGTCGGTGATGCCATCCAACCATCTCATCCTCTGTCATCCCCTTCTCCTCCTGCCCCCAATCCTTCCCAGCATTGGGGTATTTTCCAATGAATCAACTCTTCGCATGAGGTGGCCTAAGTACTGGAGTTTCAGCTTGAACATCAGTTCTTCCAATGAACACCCGGGACTGATCTCCTTTAGGATGGACAGGTTGGATCTCCTTGCAGTCCAAGGGACTCTCAAGAGTCTTCTCCAACACCACAGTTCAAAAGTATCAATTCCTCGGTGCTCAGCTTTCTTCACCATTCAACTCTCACATCCATATATGACCACTGGAAAAACCATAGCCTTGACTAGATGGGCCTTTGTTGGCAAAGTAATGTCTCTGCTTCTAAATATGCTATCTAAGTTGGTCATAACCTTCCTTCCAAAGAACAAGTGTCTTTTAATTTCATGGCTGAAATCACCATCAGCAGTGATTTTGGAGCCCCCGAAATTAAAGTTTTTCACTGTTTCCACTGTTTCCCCATCTATTTCCCATGAAGAGATGGGAGCAGATGTATGATCTTAGTTGTCTGAACGTTGAGCTTTAACCCAGCTTTTTCACTCTCCTCTTTCACTTTCATCAAGAGGCTCTTGAGTTCTTCTTCACTTTCTGCCAAGGGTGGTGTGGTCTGTGTATCTGAGATTATCACTATTTCTCATGGCAATCTTGATTCCAGCTTGAGTTTCTTCCAGCCCAACGTTTCTCATGATGTACTCTGCATATAAGTTTGATAAGCAGGGTGACAATATACAACCTTGACGTTCTCCTCTTCCTTTTTGGAAGCAGTCAGTTGTTCCATGTCCAGTTCTAACTCTTGCTTCCTGACTTGCATACAGGTTTCTCAGGAGAAACTTCAGATGGTCTTGCATTCCCATCTCTTTCAGAATTGTCCACAGTTTATTTTGATCCACACAGTCAAAAGCTTTGACATAGTCAATAGAGCAGATCGATGTTTTTCTGGAACTCTCTTGCATTTTCGATGATCCAGCGGATGTTGGCAATTTGATCTCTGGTTCCTCTGCCTTTTCTAAAACCAGCATGAACCTCTGGAAGTTCACAGTTCACGTATTGCTGAAGCCTGGCTGGAGAATTTTGAGCATTACTTTACAAGTGTGTGAAATGAGTGCAATTATACGGTTTTTAAGCATTCTTTGGCATTGCATTTCTGTGACATGGGAATGAAAACCGACCCTTTCCAATCCTGTGGCCACTGCTAAGTTTTTCAGATTTGCTGGCATAACAAGTGCAGCACTTTCACAGCATCATCTCTGAGGATTTGCAATAGCTCAACTGGAATTCTATCACCTCCACTAGCTTTATACGTAGTGAGGCTTTTAAGGCCCACTTGACTTCACATTCCAGGATGTTTGGTTGTAGTGAGTGATTGCACCATTGTGATCATCTGGGGCGTGAAGATCTTCCTTGTACAGTTTTTCTGTGTATTCTTGCCACCTCTACTTAATATCTTCTGCTTCTGTCAGGTTCATACCATTTTTGTCCTTTATCGAGACCATCTTTGCATGAAAAGTTCCCTTGGTATCTCTAATTTTCTTGAACAGATTGCTAATCTTTCCCATTCTGATGTTTTCCTCTGTGTCTTTGCATTGATCACTGAGGAAGGGTTTCTTATATCACCTTGCTCTTGTTTGGAACTCTGCATTCAGATGCGAATATCTTTCCTTTTCTCCTTTGCATTTTGCTTCTCTTCTTTCCGCAGCTATTTTTCAGGCCTCCTCAGAAAGCTATTTTGCTTTTGTGCACTTCTTTTCAGTGGGGATGGTCTTGATCCCTGTCTCCTGTACAGCGTCACATACCTCTGTCCATAGTTCATCAGGCACTCTGTCTATCAGATCTAGTCTCTTAAATCTATTTGTCAATTCCACTGTATAATTATAAGGGATTTGATTTAGGTCATACATGAATGGTCTAGTGGCTTTCCCTACTTTTTTCAATTTAAGTCTAAATTTGGCAATAAGGAGTTCATGATCTGAGCCACAGTCTTCCCCCATTATTTTGTTTGTTTGTTTGTTTTGCTGAATGTATAGAGCTCCTCCATCTTTGGCTGCAAAGAATATAATCAATCTGATGTCAGTGTTGACCATCTGGTGATCTCCATGTGTAGAGTCTTCTCTTGTGTTGTTGGAGGAGGGTTTTTGCTATGACCTGTGCTGCACTCAAGATGTCAGCAAATCTCGAAAACCTAACAATGGCCACAGGCCTGGAAAAAGTAAATCCTTTCCCCAATTCCCAAGAAGAGTAGGACTAAAGAACATTCAAGCCACCATATAATAGTGCTGGCCTCCCATGCTAAAAATTTATGCTCAAAATCCTTCATGCTAGGCTTCAGCATTACGTGAACTGAGAAATTCCAGATCTTCAGGTAGCTTTAGAAACAGCAGAGGAGCAAGAGCTCAAGTTGTCACCATTTGCTGGATGAGAGAAATAGCAAGTTAATTCCAGAAAAACCTCTACTTCTTTTTCACTGACGACTCTATACAGTCTTTGATTGTGTGGATCATAACAAATTGTGAGAAACCCTTAAAGAGATGGGAATACAGGACCATCTTTTACCTGGATCCTGAGAGACCTGTGGGCAGGTCAAGAACCAAGCATTAGAACAACGTATGGAAAAAGTGACTGGTTCAGGATTGAGAAAGGATGACAAGGCTGTTGATTGTCACCTTGTTTATTTAACTTAAGCACATAGCACATCATGAGAAATGCCAGGCTGGATGAGTTACACCTGGAATCATGATTGATGGGAGAAATGTCAACCATCTACAATATGCATATGCATACCACTCTAATGATAGAAAATGAAGAGGGACTAAAGAATCTTTTGATGAGGGTGAAGGAGGACAGTGCAAAATCAGGCATAAAACTCAGTATAAAAACGCAGATCACAATATCCGTTTCCATCACTTCATGGCAACTAGAAAGGGGAAACGGGAAAGCTGTGCCAGATTTCCTCTTCCTGGGCTCTAAAATCGCTGCAGATGGTGACTGCAGCCATGAAATTAGAAAACAAATGCTTATTGGCAGGAAAGCTATGATACACCTAAACAGTGTGTAAAAAGCAAAGCTATCATGTTGCTGACAAAGGTTCGTAGAGTCGAGGCTACGTTCTTTCTAGTAGTCATATATGGTTGTGAGAGATGAACCACAGTGGAGGCGGAACGCCAAAGAACAGATGCTTTTGAACTGTGGGGCTGGAGAAGACTCTTGAGAATCCCTTGGACAGCAAGGAGACCAAACCAGTCAATCTTCAAGGCAATCGACCCTAAATACTCATTGGAAGGACCACTGCTGAAGCTGAAGCTCTAAAACTTTGTCCACCTGATGCGAAAAGCAAACTCCCTGGAAAAGACCCTGATGCTGGGAAAGACTGAAGGCAGAATGCAAAGCCAGAAACAAGGATGAGATGGTTGGATGGCATCACCGATGCAGTGGATATGAACCTGGGCACACTCCGGGAGATAGTGGAGGACAGCTCCACACCCACGGCTTCACAAAGTGTCAGACACGACGTGGCCACAGAACAACGATGTGGAAGTTTCCTAATTTCATTCTTTTACCTTTAGCTGTCAAGATTTTCCACCATCACTTGTAAAAGAGATTGTCTTTTTTCCATGGAATATTGCTGCCTCCTTTGTCATAGATTAGGGGACCCATTTGGGCATGAGATTATCTCCAGGTTTTCTGTCATGTTCCATTGCTCTATATTCCTGTTTCTGTGTTAGTTCCATACCACATTGATTACTACAGCTTTGTAGTATAGACTGAAATCAGGGAGTCTGAATCCTCCAGCTCTTGTTTTTCTCTCTCAAGGCAACATGGTTCTTCAAGGTCTTCTGTATTTCCATACAAGTTGAAAAACTTTTTTGTTCTACTATCTGTGAAAAATGCCATTGGCAATTTCATAGGAATGGCACTGAATCTGTAAACTGCATTTTATAGTGTAGCCATTTTCACAACGTTTTTTCTTCCAGTACATGAGAATCGTGTATCTCACTATCTCTTTGTATCACTTTTGTTTCATCCATGCCTTATTTTTTTCTGTGCACAAGTTTGTTCCCAGCCTAGGTAGGTTTGTTCCCAGAAAATTTTCTTTTCTTGTTTCCATGGTGAATGGGATTGTTTCCTTCGTTTCTATTTTTTTGTTGTTGTTGTTATTTTATAGAAAAGCAAGAGTGTTCTGTGTGTTATCTTTGTATCCAGCTCCTTCCCTAAAGTCCTGGATTAGTTCTAGTCATTTCCTGGTGGCATCTTTGGATTCTCTGGGCATAGTATCATGCCATGTGCAAACAGTGACAGTTTCACCTCTTCTTTCCCAGTTCGTTTGAAAATTGTTTTCTTCTTCTCCTCTGATTGCTTGCAATTGGAGTCCAGAGACGATGCTGAATAACAATGGTGAGAGTTGGCATCTTTATCTTATTCATAACATTAGGGGGCATGCTCTCAGGTTTTTACCATTGTGAATCATGTGTGCAGTGGATTTATTCATATATGGTTGAAGAAGGTTCCCTGTGATCCCACTGCCTGTACATGTTTTTGCATATACCCATCATGAATGGGTGTTGAATGTTGTCAAAAGTGTTTTCTGCATCTGTATCCTGAAGAGTTTCAAGGCCTCTCCTTGGAAAACTTCGTTACCTTTCAGTGTTCTTTCTTCCTTTCGCCTCCTGATGCAAAGAGCTGACTCAGTAGAAAATGTCCTGATACTGGGAAAGATTGAAGGTAAAAGGAGAAGTGGTCAGCAGATGATGAAACGGTTAGATAACATCACCAACCCTGTGGACATGAATCTGAACAAGTTCTGGGAAATAGGGAAGAGAAGTCTGGCAGGGTAGAGTCCATGGGGTTCTGAAGAGTTGGGTATGACTTACTGACTGAATAACAACACAAATTCTCTCCTGTGATTGATACTACTATTCATTCTTGACTACTTCCTTTTCTAATGCACTTCACCCTATCCATACCTCAGTGTTGTTAATTTTACCCCTTATCATGCTTTAGATTCAGCCACATATCATTGTCTTTATTGACACTCACCTGGCACAAAATGTGCAGATTTCTCAACTGCAGATGACTCAAGGGACTGCAATTCATTCTCTAGCATCCACGTATGTTCCTCGGACACTGTCTACCTTGCTACAATCAGAGAAAATTGTCACTCACCAGCTAAGCCATGTGATGGAAAGCAAGATCTTGAGAAGAGCCTATGAGGACTCTGGATTCTACCTTATTCTCAGTCTTCACGTTGTTTCTTTAAGTCTATTCTTCAATCACACCGACCTTTCAATCTGTGCTCTTTTCTTCTTAGTCTCACCATCTGGGCCTATGCCATTCTACTGCTCCCCTTGGTTTCTCTTGTCTGTTAATGCCTATGAGATCTTATTTTAACTTCCTCATGCAGCTTTTTCTGACTTTACAGATTGTTATTAGACTACTATTTTAGATTGACCTGTTCAATGCACTTTGATAGATTGTCTTCTCTGACTGGAATAGACGATCATCTCCCAAGTCTATTTCGCTTGGGATTTTATTCAGTTGTCTTCTGGAATAGAGGTCTGTGTTTGAAACATACAACCTAAATAGTGGAATCGATAAGAAACATGTTTAACCTTACTATTCTTGATAAACTCTGGACTTGAAGACAGATTATTAAGATCCTATCCCTTGAAAAAAAGGAAGTATATTGTTTATAAGTTAAAACCACCAACTTTGGGTGTCCATCTCAAGATCAGCTAAAAAAAATCATCAGCTTCTAAGAAAAGCTTGTCTTTCCATGACTTATGTGGCCAAGGAACATCAAAAAGGAAAAAATAAAAATAAAAACATACAAACAAAGTAATCTCACAGGTCTGTACAAAGGATAGTAAATAGCAGCAGACAATGGCATTTCACCGTAAGAGAAATTGAGGCTAGAGTATGAATATTTTTCCCGTTCCTTTTCTTGACGAATGGTAGTTGTTATTCTGTGGTGGGAATGTTTTCCATCAGATTTCCTGAAAGCAGAGCCCATCTTTGTTACTCAGAGGACTCAATGGTGAGGGTTTTCCAGAAGAAATGGAATGAGGGAAACAGGGTATAGCAGAGGGGAAACAAAATCTAATGTCAAGCAGAGACCAAGTTACACCAGGCTTTATCTCACTTTGTATTAAGACATTTACTTCCGTGTCACTCAGTCCAAATCTCACCCACAGATGTGGGAATTTCACCTCTTGGGTGAGGAAGCTTTCATATGACCAAAGGCAATTTTCCAGAACAGGAAACTTTTCACAAAAATTAGTGGCCAGGGTTTATGGAGTTGAGGGATGCCTAGTGAAAGTAACCTGAGTGGTGCACTATAATAAGTATAGTCTGGTGTGTTCTACCCAGCAGGCCACACTGCTTCTCGTTTTTTACCGCTGGTCTTCCTACTTACTGTATGCCTGAAACAGAGGCTAACACTGACCCTTGGACCACTAAAATTTGCCATGAAGCAAGCCACATCCACATATTATAGGAATTAGAAAGTGTCAGTTGCTCAGTGGTGCCCAATCTTGGCGACCTCATGGACTGGACCCCACCAGGCTCTTCTGTCCATGGTATTTTCCAGCCAAGAATACTGGAATGGGTAGACAGTTCCTTTGCAAGGGGATCTTGACAAATTGAACCTGGGTCTCCCACGTTGCAGGCAGATATCTTATTGTCTGAGCCGTGCACATCAAGGACAAAGAGAATACCAGGTATTTCACTGACTAGCCGCCATACTCAAAGTCCAAGTCCAGGGTCCAATTGTCCTACTGAATGATTCCTTTAATGGTTGCTGCTAGTAATCCAGGCTCTAAAGTCAAAGAGAAAGTTGCTCAGGCATGTCTGAGCCTTTGTGACCCCATGGACTCAGCAGCCCATGGAATCTTCTAGGCCGGAATACTGGTGTGGGTAGCCTATCCCTTCTCCAGTGTATCTTCCTGATCCAGGAATTGAACCGGGGTCTCCTGCGTTGCAGGCAGATTCTTTATCAACTGAGCTATCAGAGAAGCCCAATCTTGGCAGTAAGGCCAACCTCTAAACTGCATGTCCTATTACAAAGTGATGTGCACAGAATTAGATAAGTACAAGTAAGAAGGCTTCTAAGGAGCAAAATGACCAAGTGGTTGCTATTGAAAATATCTCTATATGAAAGAGTTTAGAAGTTCCAGGGAGATGTCTTGATTATGAAGCTTGCAGGGAAAGGAAAAAATAGAAGACAGAGCTTTGCAGGCCCACATTCATTCCATAATTCAGCTCTAACAGCTTAAATAGTATCTATCGCATACACTGTTCTCTGAGGCAGAAAAGGTTAAAGCTTAGAGTTCGGCAACTGGCAATCTGATCCAATTGCTAATCTAATCCACGGACCAGGAGCTGACTGCGGCTCAGATCATGAACTCCATTATACTCTTTGCAGCCAAAGATGTAGAAACTTCATAGAGCCAGCACAGAAAGACCAGAAGCTCTCTGTGGCTCAGATCATGAGCTCCTTATTGCCAAATTCAGACTTAAATTGAAGAAAGTGGGGGACACCACTAGACCATTCAGGTATGACATAAATCAAATCCCTTATGATTATGCAGTGGAAGTAAGACACAAACTGAAGGGACTATATATGATACACAGAGTGCCTGATGAACTATGGATGAAGGTTCATGACATTGTACAGGAGATATGGATCGAGACCATCCCAACAAGAAAAAAAAAATACAAAAAAGGAAAATGGCTGCCTGACGAGACCTTACAAAGAGCTGTGAAAAGAAGAGAAGTGAAAAGCAAAGGAGAACAGAAAATATATACCTATTTGAATGCACAATTCGAAAGAATAGCAAGGAGAGTTAAGAAAGCCTTCCTCAGTGATCAGTGCAAAGAAATAGAGGAAAACAATAGAATGGGAAAGGCTCGAGATTTCTTCAAGAAAATCAGAGATACCAAGGGAACATTTCATGCAAAAATGGGCTTGAAAAAGGACCAAAAATGGTATGTACCTTACAGAAGCAAAATACATTAATTAGTGGTGACAAGAATACACAGAACTGTACAAAAAAATCTCCATAACCCAGATAGTCACCATGGTGTGATCACTCACCTAGAGACATGTATCCTGGAATGTGAAGCCAATTGGGCCTTAGGAAAAGCACTGTGTACAAAGCTAGTGGTAATTATGCAATTCCATTTTTAAATCCTAAAAGATGATGCTGTGAAAGTTCTGCGCTCAATATGTCAGCAAATTTGGAAAACTCAGAGGTGCCCACAAGATTGCAAAAGGTCAGTTTTCATTCCAATCCCAAGGAAAGGCAATGCCAAAGAATACTCCTTGCTTGGGCCTACAAAAAACACTACACTACACTTGCTTTCACCACAGCTCACAGTCAGTTGTTTGGCTTTACTGCACACAAGAGAGCACACCCAAGTTTTTTTGGTAAAAGTATTGACTTCTAAGTGTGTGTGTACCAAAGAGGGATACAATACTTTTATTTCAAGAACCAAGTAGACTTATTGATGTAACTTGTTTGTGTAAAATTTCTTGAGGAATGAAATTTTGCAAGTTTCATATTTGTGGTTTCTATTTAACTAAGCAGCCTATATTTTAGGTTGATATAATTTACTTCGTAGTAAAGTAAACACTGGCTGAGTGTTACCCTTTAACTGTTAGGAAACCAGTGATGTGTGATGTCACTGTTGCTCAGATTGAGAAACAGTGATGATCTGTGAGGATCTAGAGAGATTAGCTTTGTAGTGTAGTCATGCATTATTTGAATTTGCACTGTGTAAAATCAGACAAATTAGAAAAGTATCTGCAGAATGATTTCAAATGGCACGTAGTATTTTTCAGTAATTAAAGATGTGTTTCCTAAAGATGCATCAGTTGGTTCAGAAAACTGCATTAGATCTCCTTCATGATATCACACAATTACTGGGAACTTGATCTTGAGGTCTCTGATTGAAGAAGATCCTTTTCAGGTTTTGTCTGAAGAATTTGTGATAAAAGAACCATGTTATACATTTTCTATCTCTGATCCAGGTGAATCAGATGACTTTCCTTCACTCACATTTCCTCAAAAACGTTGGAATATAGTTGAAAGTGATCAGCTTAAATCTATTTGTTGGGGTGGGAGTGACCTTTCTATAGCCATCAATGAAAAGACGTCAAGAAAGAGCTCTTCACGATCAATGAAAAGACGTCAAGAAAGAGCTCTTGACTCTTTGCAACCCCATGGACTGTAGCCTACCAGAATTCTCCGTCCATGCGATTTTCCAGGCAAGAGTATTCGAGTGTGTTGCGTTTTCCTTCTCTAGGGAATCTTCCCGACCCAGGGATTAAACCCGGGTCTCCTGCGTTGTAGGCAGACGTTTTAGTGTCTGAGCCACCAGGAAGGCCGCCTCACAAGATATCTAAAACCGATAATATGAAAAATTTAGTACAACAGCTTAAATTTTATGGGTTTAGTAAAATACGACAAACTTTTCAAAGATCTCCTTCAGTAGCTGACTTTCTGGCAGAAAAAAAAAATCTCTGTTTTGAATATGGTGTTCATATTTTTTTTCACTTAGTTCAGCAATGTATGAGATTAATCCATGTGACCCAGTGAGTGTGTTCACATGGGTACTTAAAACTGACTTTAAAACTGAGAAAACATGTTATTGACTTTTGTTTTCTTTTTTCTTTTTCTTTTCTTTATTCTTTTTTTAAGTTGAGAACAGCTGGATATCAAAACATTTGAGATCTCAAAAATTTCCTAGCAAGTTTCAACAAGACACAAATCTTGAAGCCACTGAAAGTGGAACTTACTGTAGATATACAACATGATTTTACTTGTGGAACGCAGTAACTTCTAATATGTATGTATTTAAAACTGCTAATGGAGGTGTTTAGATGCTATTAACTTTGTATGCTTAAATGAATCAGTTTTGTAGTTGAGCTATGCTTTTCTGTTTTACCGTGCTTTAAAAAGTCATTAAATTTTCTTCTTGAGTTTTAGATGCACTTCTATCATAATCTGAGTTTTAAACGAGTCCATGCCCAGCTTTTTGTAAGAAGAAAAAGAATAAACTGGAATTAAAAATGTCTCTCCAGTATCTTCATTAATTCATGATTACAAGAAGAAGCATGTTAAAGCAAGGAGCAATGTGGATTATCATAAATATGCTTTTCTTTCTGAAACTAGAGGAGTGTATTTTCAGGTTCAACACGTTTAAGTGTGCCTTTCATACGAAAACCTTCTACTAGCCAGATAACTGGTAATACAAGTGCCCCAAATCAAAGGGATTTTTCTTCTCCATCATTAACGTCAGTTAGAACACCAGCGCAAACTGTGATAGATCAACCTATGGTTTACAATCACTTGAACATTTTTCCATCAACACTCACATAGCAGCTACATCCAACAAAAGATCATATTGAGAATTTTGCTACTATGACTACCTCTACTTCACAGTACCACATCTTATCGCCATGGCAGAGCAGTTATTTTGGACTAATGGTTGAGATGTCTAACTTTCCAGTTACATACAGAGATATGTGAGCCCTATATGATACTTTCTCTAAGCTGGAACATGCAGGCAATTCATGGTTCCTAGTGCCAATGACCGCTGATACATCTGCTGCCTCTCTTTCAAGGTTAACTCGTCAACCATCTTCCTTATATGGAAATTATCCTAATTACAACCGATCTAACAAATATGTGTCAAATATGCAGGATAATGAAGAGTGAAATTAATGTTGGTACATGTTAACAAATCCCTACATCTCTTAATTGAACAATAAGGTATATATTCATATTCATAGTTTGTTTTTTTAATAAGAGTAAAATTAGAATTTCCTTCAATGTCTGACTATTGGACAGTGCTTTAATATAAAGACTTCAGTTCAAGAAAACTTTTGATATGTATCCCATGTAAATTAAACAATCACTTGTTTTTTAAAAAAAGGAAATTAAAGTAAAGGGAAAAGAAGTAATGGATAAAGTGACTTTTGAAACCATCCAGGCTGATCTGAATGGATATCAAAATTAGGATGATACGGGAGAAATAACAGATACAAATCTAACTGAGGCAAGGCAAATGCACAATATATACCTTATAGCTGTCTCAGGTGCATCCTATTCTGTCACTTAAAATAAAGAGAGGTTAGACATGAGGTTGTCTCCATTAGAAACTATGTTTCACACTTGAAAATATATGTGGTGTAGCCTGCTCAGTTATCATGATCAGCATAATAATATCAGAGAGAAGATGACAGAGTGAAAAATTGTAACATGGCATAAAATAGTATGGTATTATAAAGAGTCACTTTTACTCTTCTGTCTTTAATGCGTGTGTTTATTGCCTACCAACAGGATTTCACCCTATATTTCCAAATGCATAATTTGATATTACTTTCCTGTTCCTGTAAAGACAGACTTACATCCTTCTGTGGAATGCAACACCTCAGTTTGGTTCAGATGTTCTTGGATGACCTGATATCTGCTTGCCTTAGTAGCTTCACTAAGTTCCTCTTTCGTTGTCCTTCTGTAGCTATGAAAGGCAAACTATTTTCAGGCATGCTAAGTCTCTTCTCACAACTTTGCTTCAACGTTTTCTTGCAGCTGGAAGGCGAATGTGTTAGCCTTCCTACCAAAGTAAGCACAGATATCAGGCCTTCTATGTGTTTACACACTTTTACTTATGTATCTTGCACATCAGCAAACATATAGCTCCTTCCAAATGACGTGTTTTAAGTACTTCCTGAGTTAGCAATAAAGAGATGTAATAACCAATCAAAAGCTTTATTCATTACTCAACAAAATCCCATATCCTCCACTATTGCTATAATTGACCCTTATAATTGACTGAGAATGTTTTCCTTTATCAAATACGTATTATATTTATGTGAAAGACAAATGAGGTACTTCAAATTATAAAATGATTGTATGCTCTCAGCAAATTTGCAGTCTATTAGAACCCATTTTAAGCGTTTTGTTTCAGCCTGCACTTGCCTAAAATTCAATAGCAATTATACATAAATATAAAACAAAGAATAAGCATTCAGTTTAATCATCTATCAAAGTCATGGAGAAAACATGGCCCAAAGTCAATGGCTGCTCCTTAATATACTGTGCAATGAAATATTCTGAGCAGAATATCTGCTTGCTGGTCTGTTCTATACAGACTCTTATGAGCTCTATTTAGAACTGTGGGCAATCTCAACTTGTAGCCATTCCTTTAGACAGTGGTGGAAACATGGAGTCATGTCCGTGTGTTTGTGTGCTACTCCACATAGGGCAACACCAAGTTAAGGTCATCATTCTCATTCTTCCAGCTAATTGACAGTGAGGCCTGGGAAATCTGTGTAGATAAGGGCACATTCACAGCAGCACTTTTTTTTTTCTTGCACTGAAAATTGTCTTTAAAATGCAGGTCAGAGTACTATGCATTAGAGAATTAAGCATTTTGCAGCACATCTGAGTCACTGAAATTGGTGTCTTTAATTATCATTTCAAGCACTAAGTTAAATGGCCTCAGTTTAGATTTCAAGCATCTTGATGTGTAGGCAAATGTACGTGCTTTGAGCACAATCAACACAAATGTGATTGAACCTTCTATTTCTTTGCCTTGTGCAGACTATTCCTTCTGACTCCCTTTCAGCTTCTTTTCATAGTCTACCTTGAGTGAAAGATCCTTCCCAAAGATAACAGGATTAATCTCCATAGATCTTTGGGATATCCATTAAAAGCCATGGCTATGGGCATCAAGATATCTCAAGTTGACAAACCTGTGTTTCTATCCACTCCTGAATATTATCAAATTATTGCACATATTATCAAATTGTGTCTCAATCATCCTACCTAGGGAAACCTGGTTACGTCCTCACATTTCATGACACATTAAAACTTTGATCTATTCTTATATGTCTTTATTGTATCAGTGTTTACAATCCTGATAACATTAAGAAAATATAGGTCAGTACATTAGTTAGACAACGTGCATGATTCCATTTTTTTAAGTCTGGTGTCTAAAATAGTAAAAGTGCAAAAGAAAATTTCTGGAACAAAACTGCAGAAATTTTGAGAAAAAGACAGATAACATGACGGGTAGGATCAGAGGATGGAATTGGATGCTTAAAGTATAACAAGAAAATAGGTAAATGCAGGACACAAAGGTCAGTGTGACTTCAATACTGTTTCCCGACAATATCATTTTATGTTACCAATCACAGAATAGTCTTATATACAAAATATTCTAAGATACCCTGAGATGTAGAACAAAGATGCATCTTTTAAAGTGGTCTTGTTTAGGATGTCACTAGCGTGAAACCATTTAACTAGAAAAATAATTTCCCACATTTGGTCAAGGGAAAAAAAAAGTGTGAGAGAGAGAGAGAGAGGAAAAAAAAATGGAATTAGTAAGAGTCCCTGAGTAAGAATTCTCAATTTTCTTTTCTTTTTTTTCCTGTTATTTGTGATTTGGGCACATAAGAGTGTGGCAGGGCTTCTGTGTGTGTGCATAGGAATAAAATGTGTTTGTGTATGTCTGGGTGTTCTTTTTGACTTCCACTTTACAGATTTTTTCCCTGAAAAAAAATGATTAACCCAGAAATACAAATAGGGAAATGAAATACAAATGAAAATGACCTTAGAAAAGACTACTTTCTCTGTTCACAGGGGTGAATTGAAAAGATTGAGAACAATTAGTTAATGATCAAGCTACTTCAGTAAAACAGCTAAAAACTCTGGAACTCTCACAGTTAGCCAAGAATAAGTTGAGAGGGACCTTAGATGTCTACTATCTCACAATAACAAAACAGCCTACCTCTATTATGGCAGTGACAGAGAAGGCTAATTCGACATGTGGATTTTCAATCAGATCACCATGTAATGGGATATTCCCTCCCTTCCTAGCCAGGAAGATACTGTTAAAAATGATGGAGAGCAGGTAGGCTGCACATTCATTATTAATGAAAAATACTCTTGGGAATCAAATGAAACAAAGAATGACATTTGGAATTCTGTCCCTACAAGGTGGAACATACCTTCCCCATGCCCAAGAGTATCAGAAAGAGAGTTAAAATAGACAGAAGGTATAACATCCATATTCTTCTCACCTAATATCTTCAAATTCCAATCCGCGCCCCACTGCTAAGCTGCTGACTATACAGGACTTCTGGCTTCAGCTGTCTGTGGCAACCAGCCAATAAGAATTTTATCAATATAATTTATTTTGATATGCATTGATAGTGCGTGTCTTTAAAAGGCCACAAGACTTCAGAGCTGACTCGAAGAGGAAAACTTTGTACTCTCTGTCTTCAATTTCATGGGGCTTCCATATACATTTCCTTACCTTCACAATCCTCACCCTTCATGTGTAGACAAAAACTGCAACATTAAGAGAAGAGGAATGGCTTCTTCACAGAGAAGGCAATAGGGAAAGTAAAAATGAAGCAGGTGGCCTACCTCCCTATATGCTCAGCAAAGTCAGCCCATATAAGTATTTCTAAGGGATACTAGCATGCATAGGTCAAAGATGCTGCTCCCAGGATTACAGAGCTTGATTGAGATATTTTAATTATATTTTACTTCTCATCTTCTTCCTCAGGTAACATACCAGGCATGCTAACACCTCCAAAAATGGGGAGGTCTGGGAAGTACTTAGAGACAATGTCTGCTGCTGCAGAAGACCAAGGTTGTACATTCAAGTGGTATGTGGGGTAAGGGTTCCATCTCAGCATTCCTCATGACTTTGCAGAAATTTTCCATCCCTGGAGAGCTCTCCAAAGTCTTTGTAAAAAGTATATTTTGAGGGAGGATAGGAAGGAAACTGATAAGAACTCTGTGCTTTCTCACTGTCCTCAATCTCACTTATCACACTATGTACTATGAGAGATTAATATGCTTTATGAACCATCCCACAAGCCGTGCCTACACTTAATTTTTGATGTTCTGTTGTGTCTGACACTCTAAAGATCATTTACTGCATTATACTGGGCTCTCTTTCATTGGGATAAGGCAGAGTTTGCTCAAATTCATATCCATCGATTCGGTGATGCCTTGCAACCATCCCGTCTGCGGTGTTTCCCTTCTCCTCTTGCCCTCAATATTTCCCAGCATCAGGTTCTTTCCAGTGATTTGGCTCTTGGCCTCAGGTGACCAAGTATTGGCCCTTCAGAATCAGCATCGGTCTTTCTGTGAATAGTCAGGGTTAATTCCCTTCATGGTTGATTTCTTTGATCTCTCTGCTCTTCACAAGACTCTCAAGATTCTTCTCCAGCCCCACAGTTACAAAGCATTGATGCTTTGAAGCTCGGTTCTTGTGGTCCTTCTCTCAGCTCCATACACGACTGTTGGTAAACAAGTTTGTATATTCAGATCTTTGCCAGGAATGTCTTCACATTTTAATATGTGGAATAGATTAGTCAAAGCTTTTCATCCAAGGGACAGGGTCTTTTAGTTTCATGGCTGCAGTCCATGCCCGAAGTGGTGTTGTAGGTCAAGAAAACAAAATATTTCACTGATTTCATTTTCTCTTCATTGATGCGCCTGGAAATGATGGACCAAATTCCGCTTTCTTAGTTTTTTGAATATTGAGTATCAATCCAGGTTTTCCACACTCCTCTTTCACTTTCATCGAGAGGCTTCTTGTTCCTATTCTTCTGTCATTCGGGTGGTGTCATCATGTTAATTAAGGTTATTCATAACTCCCACATAAATTTTATTTCAAGCTTGAGATCCATCTAGGATTTTATTTTTCATGATGTTCTCTGCACAGACGTTAAATAAGCAGAGTAACAACATATAGTTTTGACATATTCCTTTCCCGATTTTGAACCAGTTAATTGCCCCATGTCCAATTCTAACTGTTGTGCCTTGATTAGCATACACATTTCCCAGGAGGTGGTCTGGTATTCTTACCTCTTTAATAATTTTCCACAATTTGTTGTGGTTGTGTGTATGCTTCACAGTGTACACGTCATTAACAAGGACAATTAAGCAGATAACAATGATTTTATGATATTCCCATGCTTTTTCTACGATCCAAAAATCAAGTAATAATTATGATCAAAGCACTAACTACACTTGCCCGTTTTTTTTTTTTGTTTTGTTTTTTGGTTTTTTTGGTCGTTGTTGTTGCTGTTGTTGCTTTCTCTCTTTATCAAGTAGTAAAACAACAACTGGTAGTTTCCTGTGAACTTCCCATATTACTTCTACAAGAATTAAATTATGTCCATGGCAGTCTCTGGCCTTCAACACCGACTGAATGGAGTCAAACTTTGAGATCCGAAATCTGGCATGTGTACTCCGGGAAAATGTCAGGAACGTTAAAAATATTGCTAGATATATTCAAGTGCTGACTTTTCGAACCAAATTATGCTATTATATTTTATGTGGAAAAGTTCTGCATTCCTCCATGTTGACGACAATCCCTCATTGACAGACAAATCAGGGAGAGGACGGTAGAAAAACAACAACAACAAGATGTGCTTGATTGCATGTCAGAAGTCAAAGTTGTACCAATTATGTGTGTTTGAATGGGGCTTCCCATCACATAGATTAATTCATGTCAACTAATATTTCATGTTTTTTTATCAAGAGAAAAAAAAAAAGAATAACAGAGCTTGCCAGGAAAACTGATAAGTTCCAAAAAGGCAGAAATGTAGGAGAACGTGAAATGCATCTTTCTCAATGAATGGATTACAAATTATACGTTTATACTGCCTGAAAATAGTTCTCCCAGAGCATCAGATCAATACTAACAGAATACCATGGTCACCAGAGTGGCCCATGTGGATATCAGACATATCGGGATGGAAAGGAATTAAGATGGGAGAAGGAGGATGAGATGAAGCAAGACAAAACCTCTGTCTTAGAATAAGAGACACAGATGCATAGAACAATTTCATGGACTCTGAGGGAGAAGGTGAGGGTGGGACGTTCTGGGAGAATAGCATTGAAACATGTATATTATCATATGTGAAAGAGAACACCATTCCATGTTCGATGCATGAGACAAGGGCTCAGGGCTGGGGCAATGGGATGACCCAGAGGGATGGGATGGGGAGGGAGGTGGGTGGGGGGTCCAGGAAGGGGAACACATGTAAACCCGTGGCTGATTCATGTCAATGTATGGCAAAAACTATTACAATATTGTAAAGTAATGAGCCCCCAACTAAAATAAATAAATTTATAAAAAAACAAAACAAAACAAAAAACCTCTGTCTTGTGGGTGGTGGGAGATGGAGAAGCAGGAAAGAGATTTCCAGAAGAAGGCAAGCCCCTTCACTAAAGGGTAAATTACTTTGGACTGAAAGGAAGCATGGTAAAACAACTGATGAAATATAAACTGTATAGAGCAGGAGTCACACAGACAATGTGTGATGTGACCCTACATGCCCCAAATTGCAATACAGCTCAATCTGTGTGCATGGGGTCTGGAAGCTGGAACAGAGGATTTAGAAAGCCCTCCTGGGAGAGGACTGCTGTTGACTATGTGGAGATGGCATGATGGAACAAGTACAATTAGTTGTGCTGTAGGAAATTCCTGTTGAGCATTCCCAAACTGCCAAAGAGGCAGGACCTTACTTGCTGTGTCACACTCAGGAGGTAGAGATACCATTGCAGCTCCTTCTCTTCCCACCTTTTGAAAGCTACTACAAGGCAATAGAAAAAGACCAGCCAGAAGTACCACTCATGCTTCTTCAACCTCAGGATAGAAAAGGATCCCATTAAAGCCAAATATTTTCTGCCCATGGCTGCTATCTCCTATTGATAATTGGCACTGCCAGGTTCCAGCAGTCCAAGCAGCTGTACCACCCCCTGTGCTCACCAAGAGAGACCCCAGTGCTCCACAAGTGTCTCAGGGCAGACTCCTTTGGTGACCACATGTAAAAGAAGGATAAAAATTACATCTGAGACCAAGGAACAGAGCCATTAAGGCAGTGGCTAGCATATCTTCCAACCAGCTGAGCATGCTGCAGATTAAATATACATGATTGATGACACGGACATTGTGTCTATGAAATACATCAAAAGACAGTAAGAGTTCAAATGAAAGAAAATGCCCAGCCTCAGGCAGCTGTAAGAATGCACATGTGTTATAGCAGTTTTGAGTCTGAGCTCTCCCTAGAGAGATCCAGAGTCCAACTCTCTCCACCTCTGGAGAGCTTTCAAAAGAGGTGCAATTGTCCTGTGACTCATGTTGGGGACTAGGATGCTAATCAGATGAGACACAAGGCAATATGTATTATTCTTCTGATGCTTTGAATTCTTGTGTTGTCAGTGCACTATTTTTCTCAGTTGTAGGCTTCTTTATTACTGCATATTGATTTGGTATTTTAAGATTATTTTGACCATTTATTTATGTATATATACTTCTATTTTTACTTTGGTTTCCTATTTTCTGTGCCTTTTGCCGATGGTGCCCATCTTCATTTTTAAATAGATGTATATTTCTATATTAACTGTGATTTTCTGCTATTCTGTGGGGGCTGTATCTGATCTTGTCATATTTGCTTTCTTTATTTGTCAGTTGTCGCTCTGCTCTGGTGTTGTTTTTTTCTTGAGATTTATTTGATCAATTTTCTCTATGAATCTGCCATCTCCGCTGTTGTGTCTATTGTGCGTGCTACTGTTGGTTTTGTTTCCTTGCCATTTATCTATGCTACTTTTTTAATCTCCTCAAACACTTATTATGGTATTGTGGTTCTCTGAACATAAGTTGACCCTGATCGTGCAGGGTCCCAGCACTGAGACCAGGATCATACTTCCTGTCTACAGTGAATATTAACTAGGACAGTCTCCATGAAGGTTCCCTTTTTAATCTAAAATGCACTCCACCCCACTGCCTGAACAACCCAGAGCTGACGCCTCATGCCTCACAGCAAGCATGACAGAAACACAAACCAAATCATTGGCAGATAGACTGCCTAATGTCAGATTAACCCAATAGATACCTGCGAATGACACAAACAGATATGGTCCCACCATTAGACAGGGAAGACTCAGCTGTAGACTCAAGAACATAATTGCCATCTCTTCAACTCCAAAGCCCACACTAGCCACTTGACCAACCTTATCGACTTGGAGTGGACACTAGGACCAATAACGATAACCCAGAAGTCTGGGAAGAAATGACTGTAAACACAGTGAATAGGTAAATGTGAAGACAGAGAAATATGTTGTGGGCAAAGGGACATGGGAAAAACTCAAAGCATAATTAAAGAAGAAATGAGAACACTCCCTGAAAAAGACTTGGGAGTAATGATAGTAAAGATGATCAAACATTCCAGAAATAGAAGGGAAAAGACAAGAAATATTCTTGAAGTGCCTGGCAAAATGAATAAGCAACAACAAGTAATTAACAACCAAAAAACTGACATTGGTATACTATAGGCTAATACACATCGTTGTCCTGCTGAAGCCAACACAACATTGGAAAGAAAACATCCTCCTATTTACACATTGAAGTTTAACAAGAAATACAAGTGTTCAATGATACAACAGACCTGACAAAGTTATTTGGTACTTACAGGACATTTCACAAAAACACAGCAGAATATAAATTTTTCTAAAGTGAAAACAAAATCTCTCCAGGATAAATCACAAACTGAATCTCAAATCAAGCCTTGGTAAATTTAAGATAATGGAAATTGTATCAAGCATTTTTTTTTTCTTTTGAATCACAATGCTATGATTTACACCAGACTTTGGCCAGGGGGAAGGGCTGGTCATTCTAAAATACACAATTACATGTCCGCTAACAAATACGCCTCTACACCTCTATGTGGCCAAGCGATCACTGATGAATTCAGAGAAAATGAAAGAATAAGTTTAGAAACAAATAATACTTAAAACATGATTATCTAAAATTTATGATGCACACTAAAGCAGTAAAAGAGTGAAGTTGATAAATTCTACACATCTCAAGTAATCAACCTAACCTAGGTTTGTGGCACAACCCCCAAACTCATCCTCAGTAAATCTAAATCATTGACAGAAAGAAGAAAAAGCAGACAAAACTCCTAAAAGTGAATAGAAGGGAGAACATGATAAAAAATCAGAGCAGAAATTAAAGAAAATATAATGATGAAAAAATAGCCAACGTCAATATCATTAAAAAGAGTCTCCTGGAGAGGAAAAAAAAAAAAAGATATATCATGAGCCAGACTTATCAAGAAAAAGAAAAAAAGAAAAACACTTAAATCAGAGATATTTGTGATACAAAAGGAGACAATATAACTGATACTACAGAAATAACAAACGATCAGAAGAGACTACAACAAACAATTATAAGTCAATAAAATTTAGAATCTGAAATCCATGGACAAACGCTCAGAAATTCAAATAAGAAGAAACAGAAAATATGAACACAGCTATTAGAAACACTAATGTTGAAACTGTGATGGAAAAATTTTCCAGTAAACACAATTAAAGCCATATGGCTTTCCAGGGAAGTTTTATGAACCATTGAGAGAACCGCTAACACTTAAGCTTCTGAAACTCTTCCACAATTCTAGAGTAGAAGGAAAACCCACAAACTCATCCTACAAGGTCACCATCACCCTGATACCGACAGCAAGATAACACAGAAAAGGAAACTTAGAGACCAATATCACATAGATGAACAGAGTCACACATAGTTAACAAAATGCGACCAAGAAAATTCATCAATCCCTTAAAAGGATCGAACACCATTATTAAGTGGGGTTTATCCACGATATGCAAACATTCTTCAGTAGCTGCATATCAATATATATTGAAGGATTAAAACTATATGATCATCTCAACAGATGTTGAAAAACCTTTGACATAATTTAACAAGTGTTTGTGATAGAAACTCCTGAAACTGACCATAGCAAAAACTACCTCAACTTAACAAAGGCACACTAATCAAAACTACAATGGAGCATCACCTCATACCATTCTAAATGGCCATCGATAAAAACAAATCTACAACAGGGGGCTTCCCTGCTAGTCCAGTGGCTAAGGCACCATGATCACAATGCAGGGGTCCCAGATTTGATTCCTGGTCATGGAACTAGATTCCACATGCAGCAAATGACATTTGTCACAACCAGATAAAGAAGTAAATATATGTGTATATATATATATATATATATATATATATATATATATATGTGTGTGTGTGTGTGTGTGTGTGTGTGTGTGTATAATTGTATAATAATATATGAAGGAGATGGTGTAGAGAATACAGAATTCTCCTGCCCTCCTGCACTATTGTTAGGAATGTAATTGAATGCTGCCACGTTGCCTAACACTATGGGAGTTCTTTAGATAACCAAGAATAAAACTACCATATAAGCCAACAATCCCACTATTTGCTATATACTCAAAGGAAATGGTAATTTAAAAAATTATATGTACCCCAGTAACCATTATAACACCATTTATAATAACCAATAAAGGGAAGCAACCTTAGTGCCCATGGAAAGAAAAATGGATAAAGAAGCTATGTTACATATATAGGATGAAAAATTACTCACCCATAAAAAGAAACAAAATTGGATTATTTGTAGAGTTACAAATGAATCTAGAGCCTATGATGCAGTGAAATAATTCAGAAACAGAAGGGCAAATATTGAATATTAATGCATATAAATGGAATCTCTAAAATAGGTACTGAAGAATCCGTTTGGAAGGTAGAAAGAGATGCAGTCATACAAAACAGACTTGTGGACACAGAGTGGGATGGAGAGAATGGAATGAATTGAACAAATTGCACTGACAGATGTAAAATACCAAATATGTAGTAGAGAGCTAATGAGGAGTTCCTGCTCAGTGCTATGAAATGCTTTAGTGGAGAGTGTGGTGCGCTAGGAGAGCAGACCCCTGAGGGATATGGGAGGACTGTTCAAAAGGGAGGCTCAGCTATATTCACTAATAACTGATTTATTTTACTATGCAGCAGAAACAAACACAACATTGTATATTTCTTATACTCCAAATTTCAATCGTTTTGTTTCAAGTGAAGCTAGAAAATCAGTCCTCAGCCAAATTGTGCAAGTGACAAGAACAGCATCACAGTGTGTGTCATGGAAAATGTGTAACCGGGACTGCTTTAGTATGTATAGACAAAGAAAAAACAACAACAACAACAACAAAAAAAGAACTTAAAATACAGAGCTAAGTTACCCAGAATAAATTCAGGCTCTACACTTAGGTGTCCATTCACTTGACCCTTGTCATTGTTTCTAAAAGTAAAGAAGATGTTTTTAAAATAATATAAACATGTATGGTTATATGTTTTCCTAAATTGATGCCACAAATTAATGAAAACATAAATTCCCTCAGGTTTTAATAAGTAGGAGCAAGCCTTTGAGTTTCAGAACATTGGTAGGCAGGAATTAGTAAACATAGGCTAAAGCTGAGATGCTGCACAAGAATCCTTTTTTCTTTTTTTTTTTTAATTCTAGAATGTGTGCTAATGACTGAGAAAAATGCATAGCCTAAAAGGGACTAATTATGGTTCTTCATCAGGGCTTTCATCCTAAGAAGGTTTTAATCATGTGGAGCAACTTCTCAAGTAATGTGAAAATGCTGCTCTGAAGAAGGATGGGAGGAGCCAGGTTTTACAGAAGTTTTGGTACAACGATCAGGTGTGGAGGTTGTCCAAATATTATGGTTAACAAAATAAAATCAGGACACAGCAATTGAATGGATTGAGATATTTTCTACCTATGGGAAGATGAAAGAATCTGGGCCCCTTGAAATAATTTCTTTGTTAAGCACCTTAACTACGCTGGGAAAGATTGAGGGAAGGATGAGAAGGGAACGACAGAGGGTGAGATGGCTGCAAAGAATCACCGACTCAAAAATCATGCATTTGAGAAAGCTCTGGAGATTTGAAAGGCAGGGGAACCCAGGGTTTTTGCTGTACATGGAGTCGCAAAGAGTCAGACAAGACTGAGTGGTGAACGACATCAAAAAATTGGTATTGGCAGTGCTTGGGGGACTTTGTCATTGTACATGTGATGATAAGTGAGACTGAGGATAATTAGAAAGAACACAACTCTTGTTGGTTTCATTCCCTCAAAACATGCTTCTCACAATGTCTTTTGAGAGCTTTCCAGAGAAGGAGAACTTGTCAGGTGTCATGTGGTATCCTGAGATGGAAACCTTACCCTATATGCCACTTGGATCTACAACCTTGGTCTTAGGCAGAAGCAGGCATTGTCTCTAAATATGTGCAGAGCTGCCCATCTTTTGATGTGTTAACAGTCATGGTATGTGATCTGAAGGATGGGGTGAGAGGTAAACAAACTTATAGCCTTTCAATCAAACTCTGTAATCCTGGGAGAAGCATCTTTGACTTGTGTATCTTAGTCACCCTTAGGAATGCTTACAAGGGGTTACATTACTGAGCATGTATGTAGGTAGGAAACTGAATCCATTTTGACTTTACCACTGGCCTTCTCTGTGAATAGACCATTCCTCTTCTCTCAATGTCACAGTTTTTGTCTTCAGATGAAGGTTGAGCATTGTGGAAGTGTGTGAATGCATATGAAATCCCCATAAAACTGAAGATAGGGAGTACAGTTTTCTTATTTGAATCAGATCTCAAGACTTTTGGCTTTACAGATACGCACTATCAATGCATCTCAAATATTCATAAAATTCTTATATGATGATGGTCACACAGATTTGAGGCCAGACGACCTGCTTGTTAGCAGCGAGGTGGGGCTTGGATAGTTCAGGTATTATGTAAGAAGAATGTGAGCCATGTTATAACTTCCTTTTAATTTAACTGTCTATCTCATCCACTTGGGAAGGGGGAAGGTGACTTCCACCATGTGGGAACAGAATTCCAGGTTTCGTTCTTAGTTTCATTTGATGCCTAAGTGTGTTTATTACTGGTGAGTGTGATGCTTCCTATAGGAAGGTCATATCCTATTAAAGGAAGGCCCGGATGAAACTCCAGGCCTCTACATGGCCTTCTGTGGTACTGCCATATTAGAGGCTGGGTGTTTTGTTATGGCCAGACATAATAAACATTAAGGTCCCACGCATCTTTTGCTGGGCTGATTGGGAGAGCACCAGGGTTTTTAATTATGTTTGGATGGAGTAGCTTGGTTATTATTGAAATGCTTTCAACCTTTGACACATCCATTTGTCTTGCACTTTGAAAAGAAAAAAGACTTTTGAATGAGCATTTTAATTTCTGCCTGTTTATATTTTTGAATGAATTATTTCCTCAGCAGAAATTTCTAACAGAAAAGTCCAAAAGAGAGCCCAGACATACATTCACAAACACATTTTTAATCTGATGCACACACACACAAGCACAGTCACGATCTGACATGCTTAAACACAATTACAAAAAGAAAAGAAAACCCAAGGACTCGCTGAAGGACACCTATGAGCTTCCCAGAGTTCCTCTGATATGTCTCTCAGCTTAGTTTTGGAAATTATTTTGTACTTGAATGATTTCTCTCTAGTGACTTTTTAAATCAGAATGTTTTAAAAGATATAACTTTGTTGTGCATTCCATGGGATCTTAAAATATTTTGCATGTAAGACTATTCTGTGATTTGCTAAAATGAAAATAATTTGTAGGGTAACAATACTGAAGTCGTATTTACCTATTTCGGCCCTGCAGTTACACATTTGCTTGTTAAATTTTAAGCATCCAATTTTATCCTCTGACCTTCTCCCATCAAATTTCTACTTCTTGTCTCAATCTTCTGTGTTTAACTCACTTACATTTTTGTTCTAACTTTTACTATTTTAGGCACCAATTATAAAATAAATAAGTAAAGGAAAGAAAATTGAACTCTTGTACAATATTTCCCTAAGGTATTGAGCTATTTTCTCTGTCAACTTTTGAGAATTAAAGGTACTGATATGATAAAGCCATATGGGAACTGATCACCAAGCTAATGTATCATGTAACCAGGCTTCCCATGGTAGGGCAATTGAGGTATAGTTTAATAACATGTTTTCTGGAGGGAACAAAAACAGTAGTTTTGCCACATGATATAGTGACTGCCCTTATGCATGCCTTTCCCACTTACCACAGAGCACTAAGGGAGTTAATCCTGTTCTTTTTGAGAAGGACCTGCCACTCAAAACAGAACAGGAAAAAAGATAAAAGGGAGTGAGAAGGGATAATCAGTACACGGCAATGAAATAGAAGACATGATTGCTTTTAAGGTGCTATTTCTCAAAGCATGCAATTTGACTACATAGTAAAATGCCTGAAACCGAAAACCAGACCATTGGACTTTGGGCTTGAAATGATAACTAAGGACACCGATTTCAATAACTCTTACAATGGCTGCAAAATGCTTACCTCTCTAAAGCACAGTATTCTCAGCCAAATTCAATGAAAACTTTCAGTGAAAGAAAAAGAGTGTGCTGTGTGGACACCTCCCTTTTCTACACAAATATTCCACAGCTGTCACTGTCTAAAGGAACGTCCACAAAGTGCAGATTGCCAAGATCCCTAGGTAGTGTTCATGACAGTCTGCATAGTCCAAAGGCAGACACTCTGCTCGTTGTATTTCGTTGTGAACTATATGAAGGATCAGCCATTGATTTTGATCCCTCCTTACTCCATTACTTTTCTAGATGATTATCAGGAATGATTCCTTTTTTTTGTTTGTTTGTTTTTTCATAAGTATCTCTATAACTACTACTGAATTTTAGGGAACTGCGGCCTGAAACAACATGCTTAGTATGGGTTCTTATAGACTGTAAACTTCATAAGAGCAGCAATCATTTTATAATTTGAATTCCGACATTTCACATTCATGTAAATATATATATATATTTCTCAATGGAGAAAATATTCTCAGTAAGTAGGAAAGGCCAATTATGGTAATAGTGCAGGTTACAGGATGTTGTTGAGTAGTGTATATAGCATTGGATTGGTGACTACTTTTCATTATTGATAATTCAGTAAGTACTTACCAAATGTCATTTGCATGGTCTACGTTTTAGCTGATGTGAAAGATACATAAAGAAAAGAGGGTAGACGCAAAACACATTGAAGACCTGATACCTGTGCTCACCTTGGTAGGAGGGTGAACAGAGGTTCCTTCCATCCACAAGAAAGGGTTGAGGCAAAGTTGTAAGAAGGGGCTTAGCATGTCTGAAAGCAGTGTGTGTGTGATTGTAGCTCCAGAAGAACGGTGTAACAAAATGATAATGAAGCTACTATGGAAAACAAATATCTTGTCTTCAAAGAACTTAACCATCCTGAGGTGCTGTAATCACTACAGGAATTTATTTTGTCTCTGAGGGAACAGATAAACAAAATCTACATATGCATTAGAAAATATAGGGTGGAATCACCGTGGCGGGAAATAAAAGTATGCTTTAAGGACAGCAGAGCTAAAATGACCCTATACAATACCACTTGTAAAATCCTATCTTGTGCTGAGCATGTTCCAGTAACTGATCATGTCCTGTAATCTTTGGTATCACAGCGATGGTATAACAGTTATCCTAATTTTGGACATGCTACAATATCTATATTTTCAAGTATGAAATGAATTTCTATAATGAAGACAATCTCCTGTCTAATGTCTTAAGACTCTACTGCTGCTAAGTCATTTCACCTGTGTCCAACTCTGTGCGACCCTATGGACAGCAACCCACCAGGAGCCTCATTCCACGGAATTCTCCAGGCAAGAATATTGGAGCGGGGCATCATTTCCTTCTTCATCTTAAGACTCTACCTGTACCTAAAAGAATATCATGTAACTGTGAATGCAATAAGGTACGTACTGTGTATGTGTACTTTTTTAAATTGTATTTGTATCTCTTCCTTCACCCGTACCATCCTCATTTAGACACCCATTCATTTCAGCAGGGATGATTTCCCAAATCACTTTACATCCATTAACTCTTTTCCCTTTGCTCTCATTTTCTTGTTTACAAACAATAGATTAGGTGCCATTTACCTAGGATGCCTAATGGATGTTTTCTTGAACTGAAGAGTTTATAAAAGAGTGCAGAAGAATAGCCAGACATTGAAATAAAGCCTTAATTTACTCTTCATTGTTTCAAAATAGAAAACAAAACTGTGCAGATGAATGTGTAACTTTATTGTTCAAATACAAGAATTGTAGGTATTTGTTGACATCTCCCAACATAAATTTTAATCTTCATTAGGTTCCATAAGCTGATACTTATTTGATAGGTCAGTTTTAATTAGCATGGTTTTCACATAAGGAATATCGTTGATGAATTGACTTGAAAGAGCGGAGGTGGATGTATAAGCGATCGTTGGCACTGGGGACCTTGAGTTGCCTCTCTGTTGCTGGTTAGGAAAAGGACTGTCATGGACTGACATATCGTTATACATATCTGGAAATGTAGAAGGTTCCACCATCAGTCCAAAAGAACTGCTCCGAAATGGAGATACGATGTGGTTCTGAGAAGTAGAGGTAGCGGTAGTAGCAAAGTCCTCAACGTGGCCATTTACTTGAGTGTAGGTGCTATGGGAGTGCCAATTAAAAATGCTCAACTGGTTTAAAACAGAAGGTTGATCTACCACATTCTGTTCTGTTTGTCTAACTGATATTGATGATGGAGAAGGTAAGTCACGTGGAGATAGGGAGCTTGTTTTAGGGACGATCTGGCTGGTATGTGTCTTTTTTGTGAAAGGCACACTTAAACTTGTAGAAGCTGAAAATGGACTCTCTCCACTAGTTTCACAATGAAAACCAGAGTTACAATCATCTATGTTGACCCTTGCTTTAACATGCTTCTTGTAATCTGGAACTAATGAAGATTTTGGAAACACATTGTTAATCCCGACTCTTCTTTTCATTCTTACTAAAAGTTGGGGAAAATCTCTTTTGAAATTTGGATTTTGGTAGACCTGTAACTAAAATCAAAGGATGCAATCATTTAGTTATTTTTTGTAAACCAAGGTACACCTGACAAGCAAAGCTGAACTATAAAAATGTATTCCTTTAATGATACAAATTAAATAGCATCAAATAAAACATCTCCATTAGTAGTTTTAACACCCTACGTGTTAGAAACAAGTATGCTCCTCAGCTAAAAAATATGTTGTATATATACAATAAATACCAGTTAAAGTAGCTTGAGGACAAGTATCCAGTTTCAAGTTGCTAGGAGAGTTTGTTAAATACCAAATATTTTACCCTCCAGCTGTTCTCAACTTCAAAAAATAAAATGTTTTCAACAATTTGCTATCTCAATTTTAAATTCAGTTTTAGCTACATATGTGAACATGCTTTCTAAGTCACATGAATTAATCTTACATATTGCCAATAAGTGGAAAATGTTAATACCTTGCTCAAAACTGAGACATTGTTTTCTTCTTCCAGAAAGTCAGGTAGTGAAGCAGATCTTTGAAAAGTTTGTCGCTTTTTACTAAACCCATAAAGGTTAAGCTGGCGAACTAAACTTTTCATACTATCAGTTTTAAATATTCTGAAAGGGACCTTTCTTTCCAAGACTTCTTTCTTGAAGAGTTCTTCATTGATCACTATAGAAGTGCCACTTTTGTCCCACCAAATAGATTCAAACTGATCACTTTCAACTAGAGTCCAGAGTTTTTGAGGAAAAGTGAGTGAAAGAAAATCATTCCACTCATTTGTTTCAGAGACAGAAAATGTGTAGCGTGGCCATTTTATCCCAAATTCCTCAGCCAAAGCCTGAAAAGCATATTCTTCAATCATAGATCTCAAAACTGAGTCCCCAGTAAGTGTGTAATCACACAAAGAAGAGCTAATGGAGGTTTCGGAACCAGTTGATTCATCTTTACGAGGCACATCTTGAATTTCTGAAGGAATATGTGCCATCTCAGAGAACTCTTTCTTCAGATACTTTCCTCATTTGTCTGATTTTACACAGTCCAACTTCAAATGCTGCTTGGCTGGCGTACAGAGATAAACTCTCTAGACCATTAGCATGGTTCTCAAAGTCAAAAAGCTGTGACATCACAAAGTCATTGGTCTCCTAGCAATTGAAGAGTAGCTCTGACATCATAAAGTCACTGGTCTTCTAGCAATTGAAGGGCAATGTTCAACCAGTGTTTACTTCTACATCAACTTAATATAAAGTCTGCTTACATAAATAGGATCCAAAAACATGAAACCTGCAAAATGTCATTCCTAAAGAATTTTTACGCAGAAAAGTCACATCAATAAATCTACTTGGTTCCTGAAATAAAAGTGATTGATCACCCTTCTATACATATTCTTAACATTCAGGACTGTTACCAACCCAAACATGGGTCTGCTCACTTCTGTGCAATAAAGTCAATCAACTGACTGTGGGTTTCAGTGAAAGCAAGTGTAGTGTTTATTGTATGACCTTCAACAGAAGTGTTTATATTAATGCAGAGTAAAACAGGAACTTAAATTAAGACTCATTTTACTCTTAATTATTTCAAAATAGAAATTGGCACTATGAAGATGAATATGTAACTTTATGCTTCAAATAAGAGAATTGTAGGAATTTATTAACATCTCCCAACATTAATTTTACACTTCAATATCCTCCATAATCTGACTCCTATTTGGTAGATCAGTTGTCTTAGGACAGTTTTCAAATAATGAATATGGTTGATGAGTGGATCTTGAAAGAGAAACAGCAGATGTTTCAGGGACCTTGGCACTGGGAAAAATAAATTGCCTGACTGTTGTAGTTTAGGAAAAGGATGGTCATGGGTTGACATATTACCATACAAACCTGGAAAGGCAGAAGGCCCCACCCTCAGTCCAAACTGACTGTTCTGTAATGGAGATATGTTGCGGTACAGAGAAATAGAAGTAGACATAGCTGGAAAATTTTCACTGGAGCCATTTGATTTAGTGCAGCTGCTATGCGAAGTCCCATGACAAATGCTCAAACTAGATTGAGGGATGGGGAGGGAGATGGGAGGGTATTCCCAAAGGGAGGGGATATATGTGCCTCTATAATTGATTTATTTTGAATTCTAACAGAATACAGAAAAATTCTCTAAAGAAATTACTCTTCCATTAAAACAACAACAACAACAGCTAAATCAGCAGCAAATTGATGTATCACAATATGCTCCTGTGGTCTAACTGATATTTATGATGGAGAAGAGAAGTCATTTCAAGTTCGGACACTTGTATCAGCAGCTATCTGGATGCTAGAAGGCTTTCACATGAATGGCACACTTAAACGTGTTCAGGCTGAAAATACACTCTGTCCTCTAGTTTCAGGATGAAAGTCAGGGTTTTGATCATCCACATTACCCCTTGCTTTAACATGCTTCTTATAATCTCAGACTAACGAAGATACTGTACAGACATTTTTATTCCCAATAGCATCATATAACCCCCTGCATTAGTATTTTTAAAAACTTACATTACAGTAGAAATTATGCTCCTCAAGTAAAATATGTTACAAATCGCCAGTAAATACAACTTTAAATGGCTTCTGGACTTGTGTCTTGTTCCAAGTTTTTCTCTTTTTTTTTTGTCAAATGTAATTTAAAGCCTGTTTATTAAGCTGGCAAAACATTTGCCACACCAAAGACAGTAAATGAACTATTTGGTCAATCCAAGATTTGTTAACATGTTTCAGGCTGAACAATTTAGGTCCTCTTGCTCAAGGCTATGCCATTACCTTGTTCATCTTCTGCTATTCTTTCTATAATAAGAGCTAGATTTCAAATATCTGATGAGACCTTCAGCCCATAAAATTGCAACTGTAAAGTGTTTAAAGATATTGTTCTATGAAAGCAGCTGCTATCCTTACATTGGATAAAAAATTTAAAACTTAAAGTTCCAGTAACAAAGAAACATATCTGAACAATATTTCTAGTGGTCAACTGTTACATTTTGGATACAGCTACTATACTTTTAAAAATATATATATTTCCCTTTATTGGGTAAAATAGATGCAAAATGCACAGTGCATAGGTCATAATCAGGCTATTCTAGACAGCCTAACAATGAAATTCAATGTTGTATACATCAGAATATCTTCTCAATACATCAGTAGGTAAAATTTTATTTCATCACTAAATTTTTGCTGCAAATATTAGAACAGAAAGCATGGGTGAACCAGACTTCTGTCCCTTCATACCATGGTGGTTCAGCTGCCTGCCCCCTCTCCACATCATATATTCTTGGTATTGTCATAGTTTGCATTTGCCTGGTATCCATATTAGGGAAAAAAATAAAACAAACTAGATATCTTGAACAGGCTTAACACATTATGTTAATGTGAAAATATTTCAAAGATTGGGTATTTTATCAACATTTCACCCAGTTTTCACAGAATCATGGTACACACGGTTTCAGTAGGAAAATTAAAATCATCAGTATTATATGAAATGAGTAGCTATTGTGTTAGAAAACACACAGAGAGTAATTTCTTATCCTAAACACGGAGGGAAAACTTAGTTATGAGAAAACAATAATTGTCACCAATAATACGGAAACATTTGCTAAACAGTACATTTGAATAGTCAGTATTACAAAAAGTAAGATCATGGCGTCTGTTCCCACCAGTTCAAGGCAAATAAAATGGGAACATGCAGAAAAAAATGAGAGATTTCACTTCCTGTGGCTCTAAATTCATTGCAAATGGTGACGACAACCTTAAAATTACAAGACAGTTGCTTCTTGACAGAAAAGCTGTGACAAATTTAGAAGTTTTTTTTTTTTTAAAAACTAAGACCTGATTGGCCAATAGAGTCACAACCACTGTCTTTCCAAAGACACGTACAGATGTGAGAACACCAAAGAATTGGTTATTTTGAACTACTCTGCTGTGGTGGCCTAGTGAGAGTTCCTTGGACTGCAGGAAGATCAATCCAGTGAATCTTCAGGTAATCAACACTGAAGATTCATTGGAAGGCCTGGTGCTGAAAATAAAGCTCCAAAGCTTGTTCATCTGAGGCAAGGAGCTGACTCATTAAAATAGATCCTAATCTTTAAAAAATGTTGAACGCAGGAGGAGCAGTAGGTAAGAGAGGATGAGACATTTGGATAGCATCAACGATTCATAGGACATGATCTCAGGGAGTCTATGGGAGATGGTGAGGGACAGAGAAGCCTGATGTGTTACAGTCCAAGGGGATACAAAGAGTCAAACATGACTTAGTGGTTGAAGAACAGCGACACTTGAGTTAATCAAATGGGTCTTGCAGGTTGAAGGTTGGTTCCAAAATATCAGAGGAATAGGAGACAAAGACCACTCTCTCCCCAACGAGTTCATCTAAGGATCAACTACACATGGAAGAACTTTCAGAAAACAAATTGTGAACACGGTTGACTGGCCCAAGATACCGAGAAAGTCAAACATGTCTTTTCAAAAGGAGGTAGACAAAATAAAAGAGACATAAAAAGAGACAAAGTATTTAGGGGCTGAGGCTGGTCTTGGAGAGGACATTGTAAAAGAATAGTAAACCCTCTCAGATCAGTGACAGTGGAGAACTCTGGGATCACATAGAGCAACATAATCAAGGGAAAGAAAAACAAAAACACATGTCCTTAAGTGAAACTACCAGCAGAGAAGAAGCTCAGATGCTCCTGTCCACCATCATTGAGGTGGACCTGGGAGGGATATCTGGGCTGTATCATCTGCCCTATGGTAAAGACCCAGCTTTAATGCTCTGAGGACAATCTGACAGAGGTGAGGTGACGTAGCAACCGAAACCATTGGAATACCAGAGACAAAATGCAAAAAAGGGCCATTCTTGAGAGAAGTCTCTAAGACCACATAGCGAAAACTGACACACTCACAGCACAAAATTTTCCACCTTACAGATATCAAAGATGTGTAACCTAGCTAACATTTATGGCCATTTCCTCCACGGAGGCAGAGAGGAATGCTCGGATCAGTGAGAACAGAAGGCAAGATGGTGCTGTTATATCATCCTCCGAGACAAACATCTCCCTCCAAGATCTGAGCAGGCAGCCAGTTGCTAATCATGTCTTCATGCGTTCATGTACAGTTCACATAGGACAGAAGGGTCAGAGCCTGAGTTCAGCACCCGTCCAGAGACACATGCACTCTTGAAATTTGTTCTTATGGCAAAGCCAATAATAAAGAAAAGTTACATGTCTCTAAATCAGTTTAGTTCACCTCAGTCACTCAGTCGTGTCTGACATTTGCAACTTCATGAATCACAGCACGCCAGGCCTTCCTGTCCAATACCAACTTCTGGAGCTTATCCAAACTCATGTCCTTCTAGTCAGTGATACCATCCAGCCACCTCATCCTCTGTCGTCCTCTTCTTCTCATGCCCCAATCCTTCCCAGAATCAGGGTCTTTTCCAGTGAGTCAACTCTTCGCATGAGGTCACCAAACTATTGGGGATTCAGCTTCAACATCAGTCCTTCCAAAGAATATCCAGGACGGATCTCCTTTAGGATGGACTGGTTGAACCTTCTTGCAGACCAAGGGACTCGCAAGAGTCTTCTCCAACACCACAGCTCAAAAGCATCAATTCTTCAGCGCTCAGGCTTCTTCACTGTCCAACTCTCACATCCATACGTCATGTAAAAACCATAGCTTTGGCTAGACAGACCTTTGTTGGCAAAGTAATGTCTCTGCTTTTCAGTATGCTATCTAGTGTGGTTACAACCTTCCTTCCAAGAAGTAAGTGTCTTCTAATTTCATGGCTGGATTCACCATCAGCAGTGATTTCGGAGCCCCCCAAAAATAAAGTCTGACACTGTTTGCACGGTTTCTCCATATATTTCCCGTGAAGTGATAGGACCAGGTATCATGATCTTAGTTTTCTGATTGTTGAGTTTTAAGTCAACTTTTTCACTCTCCTCTTTCACTTCCGTCAGGAAGCTCTTGAGTTCTTCTTTGCTTTCTTCCATAAGAAAAGTTGGATGTCTCTAAATCAGTTCAGTTAAGCTCAGTCCCTCAGTAGTGTCTGACTTTTGCAACCATATGAATTGCAGCACGCCAGGCTTTCCTGTCCATCACCAACTTCTGGAGCTTATCCAAACTCATGTCCTTCGAGTCAGTGATACCATTCAGCCATCGCATCCTCTGTCTTCCACTTCTCTTCCTTCCCCCAATCCTTCCCAGCATCAGGGTCTTTTCCAAAGTGTCTAATCTTTGCATGAGGTCACCAAACTATTGGAGAATCAGCTTCAACATCAGTTCTTCCAATGAACACCCAGGACTGATGGCCTTTAGGATGGACTGGTTGGACCTTCTTGCAGTCCAAGGGACTCCACAGTTCAAAGGCATCAATTCTTCAGTGCTCAACATTCTTCCACCGTCCAAATCTCACATTCACACATGACTACTGGAAAAACCATAGCCCAGACTAGACGGACCTTGTTGGCAAAACGATGTCTCTGCCTTTTAGTATGATATCTTGATTGCTCATAACTTTCCTTCCAAGGAGTAAGGGTCTTTTAATTACATGGCTCCTAAATAGCCTGGAGTTAAAACTCCCCTTAATGTCCTCTAAACCATTCAATGAAAAACAAAGAACTGTCTCACCTGAAAAAAACATGGACATTAAGGCTGTTACACCCAGCTCCAAGTCGTTCTAGCTTCTGGCCGATCTCCAAAATTCCTGGCCCCAGCCATTTAAGAGATATCTACTCAAAACAACCTTGGAGAAGAACAGGCACCCTTAAGACAGTAGCTTTCCACATATATGTCTGTATATACTTACTCTTTTCTTGGGTTAGTGCAGCAGCTCATTTATCTGACTGCTGCCCCTTTTTGCCTCATTAAAGGTGATCTGTTCCTATAAAGTGCCAGTCTCATTATTTTGCTGAACCTCACCTTCTCTAACTCCCTTACCCTAAAAACAAACTGATTGGCTGGAACATGACAGATACTTAAGATGCATGGACTACCTTGGACAGTGCCTTGCCTGCCACCCAATTGCCTGAGAAACTTGGACCTGGGAGGGAAACAAAGCACATCGTCGATTGTGGTCAGTGCCCTTGCACACCACCCGAGAACTTGAGTGGCTTAGACTTGGGGAATGTGTGAATCAGAGGGCCCACTTTGGACAGTGACCTCGCAGATCACCCGGGAACCCGAGCAAGGTGAACTGAGAAAGTATATGTCACATTTGTCAGTGGCAAGCCCACCTTGGTGGCCAAAGCACCTTAACCACCCCACATATCCCAGTCGTATTTGTTCTCAGTGACCCCCCGCCCCCTCACCAGCACCACCACTGCACCGCTGAGCAAGTGAGGTCGAATAATGGCCTTCTGTCCCCTCGTGTCATGGTGCAAACTACTGCTGCTGCTTCTGCTAAGTCGCTTCAGTGGTGTCCGACTCTGTGTGACCCCATAAATGGCAGCCCACCAGGTTACCCGGTCTCTGGGTTTCTCCAGGCAAGAACAGGGGAGTGGGTTGCCATTACCTTCTCCAGGTGCAAACTAGTCATAAGTAAATTAGTCATGAAAGAGAGCTGCAAACTGAGGAAGTAAGAACAATCAAAGAAGGGCAAAGTAGCCCAGAAGTGACAGGTGCAACAAATTGAAACACTGACGTTAGTGCAGAAACTGTGTAATCTAGGGACAACAATAGCTTTTGACAACAAGTAAAAGCAGGATAAAGAGACTATCTGACACTGATCTGACACCACAAAGCTCAGAGCAACTTTAGAGAAATTGTTAGACTATTCTTTATTATTTTCATGTTTGTTGTTGTTGTTCTTTATCATTCCCTTTACTTTCGTTTCTATATACCGCGTTATATTTTGAGAATGACTTTGGCTTCCATCTTTTTTCCAGTATTTATAGTAGTTTAAATTCTATTCTAGTTTCTTAATCTTTGCTTTTTGATTTTTTTTTTTAAATCAATGATTATAACTTTAGGAATTCGATCTTTAGAATTGATTTCCATTTACGGATTTAATTCCTGAGTTGATCGTACTCTTCCCTTTTTACTCTCCCTTTTCTCCTCTTAGAAGTTTCTATCTCCCTCCTCACCTTGTTCTGCTCTGTATAACTCTATGAATCCCTTTGACTGTTTTTGGCTATGGAGAACTGCTTCACCATCAACCTTGGGTTTTATCTTCTGTTCTGTGGATACAGAATTCTTGTTGCTACTGTAACTCGGGGACCAAAACCCAGAGGCCACGAGGTCAATTCCAGATATTTAGATCATTTTGGAACCCCTGACATCAGTGAACATTAAAAGAGGAGTGCATCCAAAAGTTCCCATGCCTACATGGAAATCAAGCCCCAAGCTGAAGCCAGCAATTTCAGTGCACGACAACCCACAGGTATTCTTCAGCAAAGCCCAAACACAAAAATAAATATTACAAAAGGTGCTACATGAAGCCATATCAAAGTCACAGACACCACAAAGCACATTATAGGACAACTCATTGCACTTCATAGAGCAGTGATCATGCTCCACCTGACAGACCACAGGCACAAGATCCCCCAAGCATTAAAGCTTGACAACTTACAGGTCCAATCCCACCCACAAAGATCAGCTTCCACAGCAAAGTGGAGCCATAGCCCTGTAGCCTGCAGAAAGGGGACCCAAACCACAGGATCTAAGCAAAATGAAATGGGAGAGAAATATGCAGCCGGTGAAGGTACATGATAAAAACTCACCAAAATAAGCAAAAGAAGAGGAGATAGAAAGTCTTCCTGAAAAAGAACTCAGAACAATGATAGTAAAGATGACCAAAAGCTTGAAAGCTAAGTGGAGTCACGAGTAAATAGAACTGGAGGCCCACACTGAGGAGAAATGAACATATTTACCATGGATCTATAAGGAATAAAGAAAAGTCAAGCAGTAATGGTCAGTGCAATAATGGAGATTAACAACATCCTGGAAGGAACCAACAGTAGAATAACTGAGACGGAGAAAGAACTATTAAGCTGGAGGTAGAAAAGAAGAACCTCCATTAAATGTGGAAGGAAGTAACTCCCTCAGTCCCAACACACCAGAGAGTCCCACATAGGATGAACCCAAACTGAAACACCCCGCCACAAATATTTTATTCAAACTCAGAAAATTTAAGCACACACACACACACACACACACAAATAAAAGCAAACATCAAGTACAACGAGAAGAAAGACATAAATATCATACAGTTGGGTCCCCATAAGGATAGCTGCTGATCTTTCAGGAGAAATTCTTTTGGCCAATAGAGGATGGTAGCACATTCTCAAAATGAAACAAGCACGCACTCTTGCTCCTTTCACATGCTAGCTAGGTAATAGTCAAAATTCGTAGGCAGTACATAAACCAAGAAATCCCACATGTGAAAGCTAAATTTGGAAACAATAGATGAGCCAGAGAACCATTTGGGAACATTCATTGGCTCCTAGAGGAAACAACGGGATTTCAGAAAAGCATTTACTTCTGCTTCAGTGTTCCACCAAAGACATTGGCTGAGTGTGTCACACACAGTACTGAGTACTATCACAGCAAACTCTGGACAGTTTCAAAGAGACAGAAGTCACAGACAATCTTACCTCTTACCTGAGAAACGTGTACTCAGGTCAAGATGGAAGAACTGGAAAAAGACATGGAACAATTGACCAGTTTAAAACTGGGAAAAGATAGTGACAGAACTGCTGATAATCACTCTGCTTATGTGAAATATATGCAGACTATACTATTGAAAATGCCAGGCTGGATGAATAATTAGCTGGAATCAAGGTTTCTGTGACAAGCTTTAACAACCTTACATAGTCTGATGGGAACTCTGTAGGAAAAGAAAGTGAAGAGGAACTAAAGAGTGTCTTGAGGATGAATGAGGAAAGTGAAAAATTTTGCTGAAAACTCAACATTCAAAAAGCCAAACACCAGGGAATCTGGTCCCATCACTACTTGGCAAATAGAAGAGAAAAACGTGGAATCAGTGACAGACTTAATTTTCCTGGGCTCCAAAAATCACAGTGAATGGAGACTGCAGTCATCAAATTAATAGATACTTACTTGCTTCATGGAGGAAAAGCAATGACAAACCTAGACTTTTTTTGTTGTTTAAAAAAAAGAGACATCAGCTTATTAACTAAGGCCCCCTTAGTCACAAACGCCCGTGGTTTATCGAGTAGTCATGCATAGATTGTGAGAATTGGAACATAAAGAAGCCTCAGAGCTGAATAACTGATGCCATCGAACTGTGATGCTGGATAAAACTCTTAGGGCTTCCATGGACTGCAAGGAGATCAAATCAATCAATCCTCAATGTAATCAACCCTGAATATACTTTTAAATCACTAATGCTGAAGCTGAAACTCCAGGATTTTCCAAATCTGACGCAAAGAACCAACTCTGGAAAACACCATGATGCTTGGAAAGACTGAGGACAGGAGGAGAATGGAGTGACAGAGGATGAGATGGTTGGATGGCTTCACTAAGTCCATGTACATGTGTTTGAACAAACTATGGGAGACCGTGAAAGAGAGGGTTGCCTGTAGTGTTTCAGTCCAGGGAGTCACAAAAGAGTTGGACATGACTGAATGAATGAACAATAGCAATCAAAATATCTAGAGTTAATCTTTACAATCACTCTAAAATCTATTTAGTAAAAGAAATACAAACAACGAAAACAACAGAACACATTAAGGTGGTATACTAGAAGACAGGACAATGTTTTTGTTTGTTTGTTTGATTGTTTTGTAATATGGCAACAATAGACTGTCAAAGAGACAACTCTTACAATTGAATAGATTTTAAACATTATGTTGTAAACAAAATTTTATGCAAGCGATAAGTGATAGAGTGCAATAGTTACTATACTAACAGTAGACAAAACAGATTTTAAATTAAAAAAAATTATATGAAACAAATGACATTAAATATATTCAGTTCAGTCACACAGTCATATCTGATTCCTTGCCTCCCCATGGACTGCAGCACGCCAGACCTCCCTGTCCATCACCAACTCCCAGAGTTCACCCAAACCCATGTCCATTGAGTTGGTGATGCCATCCAACCATCTCATCCTCTGTGGACCCCTTCTCCTCCTGCCCTGAGAAGGGCAGAGGTACCTGATGTACTAGCATCAGGGTCTTTTCTAATGAGTCAGCTCTTTGCATCAGGTGGCCAAAGAATTGGCGTTTCAGCTTCAGAATCAGCCCTTCCAATGAATATTAAGGCCTGATCGGAAATCAATAAATATTAGTATGGGTATAAGATACTATAAATAGTAAAGGAGTAGAGAAAATTGAACAAAAAACAAAATTAGTAATAAGAATATTAGGTAAACTAAACAAACAAAAAGAGAAGATTTAGTTACTGAAATGAGAATGAATAGTATATCATTGCTTTATTTATTTTAATTAGTTTATTTATCTGTTTTTAAGTTACAATATTGTATTGGTTTTGCCATACATTGACATGAATCCACCATGGGTGTATATGTGTTCACCTTCCAGAACCACGCTCCCACCTCTCTCCCTATCCCATCCCTTCGGGTCATCCTGGTGCACAAGTCCCGAACACCCAGTATCATACATCGAACCTGGACTGGTGATTCGTTTCACATATGATAATTTATATGCTTCCGTGGCATTCTCCCATATCATCCCACTCTCATCCCACTCTCAACCTCTCCCATAGACTCCATAAAACTGTTCTATACATCTGTGTCTCTTTTTCAGCCTCGCATACAGGGTTACCTTTACCAATTTACTAAATTTCATATATATGTGTTAGTATACTCTATTGGTATTTTTCTTTCTAGCTTACCTCACTCTGTATAATAGACTCCAGTTTCATCCACCTCATTAGAACTGATTTGAATGTTTTCCTTTTAATGGTTGAGTGATATTTCATTGTGTATATGTACCACAGCTTCCTTATCCATTCGTTTGCTGATGGGCATCTAAGCTGTTTTCATGTACTGGCTAGTATAAACAGCACTGTGATGAATATTAGGGTACACGAGTCCCTTTCACTTCTGGTTTCCTTGGTGTGTATGCCCAGCAGTGGGATTGCTGGGTCATGTGGCAGTTCTTTTCCCAGTTTTTTGAGGAATCTCCACACTGTTCTCCATAGTGGCTGTACTAGTTTGCATTCCCAGCAACAGTGTAAGAGGGTTCCCTTTTCTCCACACCCTCTCCAGCATTTATTGCTTCTAGACTTTTGGATAGCAGCCATTCTGACGGGCGTGAAATGGTACCTCATTGTGCTTTTGATTTACATTTCTCTGATAACGAGTGATGTTGAGCATCTTTTCATGTGTTTGTTAGCCATCTGGATGTCTTCTTTGAAGAAATGTCTGTTTAGTTCTTTGGCCCACTTTTTGATCGGGTCGTTTATTTTCCTGGAATTGAGCTGCAGATGCTGCTTGTATATTTTTGAGATTAATTATTTGTCCATTGCTTAATTTGCTATTATTTTTCCCATTCTGAAGGCTGTCTTTTCACCTTGCTTATAGTTCCCTTTGCTGTGCAAAAGCTTTTAATTTTAATTAGATCCCATTTGTTTATTTTTCCTTTTATATCCAATATTCTGGAAGATGGATCATAGAGGATCCTGCTGTGGTTTATGTCGGAGAGTGCTTTGCCTATGTTTTCCTCTAGGAGTTTTATCGTTTCTGGTCTTATGTTTAGATATTTAATCCATTTTGAGTTTATTTTTGTGTATGGTGTTAGGAAGTGTTCTAGTTTCATTCTTTTACAAGTGGTTGACCAGTTTTCCCAGCACCACCTGCTAAAGAGATTGTCTTTTCTCCATTGTATATTCTTGCCTCCTTTGTTGAAGATAAGGTGTCGATGCTGCTGCTGCTGCTAAGCCGCTTCGGTCGTGTCCAACTCTGTGCGACCTCATAGGCGGCAGCCCACCAGGCTCTGCTGTCCCTGGGATTCTGCAGGCAAGAATACTGGAGTAGGTTGCCATTTCCTTCTCCAGTGCATGAAAGCGAAAAGTGAAAGTGAATTCGCTCAGTCGTGTCTGACTCTTGGCGACCCCATGGGCTGCCGCCTACCAGGCTCCTCCATCAATTGGGTTTCCCAGGCAGGAGTACTGGAGTGGGATGCCATTGCCTTCTCCAAGGTGCCCATAGGTGCGTGGATTTATCTCTGGGCTCTCTATTTTGTTCCATTTATCTGTATTTCTGTCTTTGTGCCAGTACCATACTGTCTTGATGACTGTGACTTTGTAGCAGAGCCTGAACTCAGGCAGGTTGATTCCTCCAGTCCCATTCTTCTTTCTCAAGATTGCTTTGGCGTCCGAGGTTTTTTGTAGTTCCATACATATTATGATATTTGTTCTAGTTCTCTGAAAAAATACCGTTGCTAGCTTGATAGGGATTGCATTGAATCTATACATTACTTTGGGGAGTATATTCATTTTCACTATATTGATTCTTCCGATCTATGAACACGGTATATTTCTCCATCTATTTCTGTCTGCTTTGATTTCTTTCACCAGTGTTTTATAGTTTTCTATATATAGGTCTTTCATTTCTTTAAGTAGATATAGTCCTAAGTATTTTATTGTGTTCGTTGTGATGGTGAAGGGAATTGTTTCCTTAATTTCTCTTTCTGTTTTCTCGTTGTTAGTGTATCAGAATGCAAGGGATTTATATGTGTTAATTTTATATCATGAAACTTTACTATATTCATTGATTAGCTCTAGTAATTTTCTGGTGGAGCCTTTAGGGTTTTCTATGTCGAGAATCATGTGATCTGCAAATAGTGAGATATTTCCATCTTCTTTTCCAACCTGGATTCCTTTAATTTCTTTTTCTGCTCCGATTGCTGTGGCCAAAACTTCCAAAACTATGTTGAGTAGGAGTGGGGAGAGTGGGCACCCTTGTCTTGTTCCTAACTTTACGGGAAATGCTTTCAGTTTTTCACCATTTATGATAATGTTTGCTGTGGGTTTGTCATATACAGCTTTTATTATGTGGAAGTACGTTCCTTCTATTTCTGCTATTTGGAGGGTTTTTATCACAAATGGATGTTGAATTTTGTCAAAGGTTTTCTATGCATCTATTGAAATAATCATATGGTTTTTATTTTTCAATTTGTTCATGTGGTGTATTACCTTGATTGATTTGCAGAGATTCAAGAATCCTTGCATCCCTGGGATAAAGCCCATTTGGTCTTGATGCATGATGCTTTTAATATGTTGTTGGATTGTGTTTTCTAGGGTTTAGTTAAGGATTTTTGCATCTATGTTCATCATTGATACTGGCCTGTAGTTTTCTTTTTTTGTGGCATCTTTGTCAGGTTTTGGCATTAGGGTGATGGTGGCCTCCTAGAATAAGTTTGGAAGTTTATTTTCGTCTGCAATTTTCTGGAAGAGTTTGAGTAAGATAGGTGTTAGCTCTTCTCTAAATTTTTGGTAGAATTCAGCTGCTTTTAAACATATTAAATAAAGAGGAATTTTTGGTATTTAAAAAATGTATTTCTGTCAACAATAGTCTCAAGTTACGTGAAGCAGTCAAATAGCTAGAATAACAGAACGGCTAAAACAATTTTGGAAACTGGAAAAAACGAATAGATTCATAAAAAAAACTTGAATTGCTTAATGCATTGCTCATAAATAAGTGCATAGAACCGATTTTTTTTTTTATGCTGTACTATATATAGTGCTATTTGTGCTGAGTATCTCATTGGCAATATATTAAAGACACAGGTATACTATATATATATTAGTAACACCTTAAAGTGTATTAAGTCACTACACTCCTGTCTGACACTCTTCATCACACAATTGTTGCCCACATTTATTTTCGATCCATGGGATTCTAAAGGAGAAGAAATAAAATGTGCTGCAATGCCTAGTTCCAGGAGATCTTCCCGACCCATGGATCAAAACAACATCTCTGTGACACATTATATGTGTGTGTGTGTGTGTGTATACACACACACACAAATATATAATGTGCATATATATATATATATATATGTTTAGACATATACACACATACAAATATATATATGTACATATATATATATAAGAGAGAGAAAGATTTTGCCAAGCCTGTGATGGTGTGTATCACAATAATCTGTTAAAAATTCTGAAAGAGATGGGAATACAATATCACCTGACTTGCTTCTTCAGCAACATTTATACAGGTCAGGAAGCAACAGTTAGAATGGAACATGGAACAACAGACTGGTTCCAAATAGGCAAAGGAGTACATGAAGGCTGCATTCTGTCACCCTGCTTATTTAACTTATATGCACAATACATCTTGAGAAACACTGGGCTGGAAAAAGCACAAGCTGGAAACAAGATTCCTGGGAGAAATACCAATAACCTCAGATACGAAAATCACACCACTCTTATGGCAGAACATGACTTCAGGTCAGTTCAGTCTCTCTGTCATGTCCATCACTTTCGACCCCATGAACCGCATCATGCCAGGCTTCCCTGTCCATCACCAACCCCCAGAGTCCACTCAAGCCCATGGCTAGTGGATCAATGATGCCATCCAGCCATCTCAACCTCTGTCATCCCTTTCTCCTCCTTTCCATAATCTTTGCAGGCACCATGATCTTTTCCAGTGAGTCAGCTCTTCTCATCAGGTGGCTGAAATATTGGAGTTTCAGCTACAACATCAGTCCTTCCAATGAAGCTGAAGGACTGATCTCCTTTAGGATGGATCTCCTTGCAGTTCAAAGGACTTTCATCAGTCTTCTCCAACACCACAGTTCAAAAGCATTAATTCGTTGGCACTCAGCTTTCTTTATAGTCCAACTTTCACATCCATACATGACCATTGCAAATAGCATAGTGTTGACAATACAGACCTTTTTGGTAAAGTAATATCTCTGTTTTTTAATATGCTGTCTAGGTTGGTCATAACTTTCCTTCCAAGGAGTGAACATCTTTGAATTTCATGGCTGCAATCACCATCTGCAGTGATTTTGGAGCCCAGAAAAATAAAGTCAGCCACTGTTTCCACTCTTTCCTCATCTATCTGTCATGAAGCGATGGGAACAAATGCCATGATCTTAGTTCTCTGAATGCTGTGCTTTAAGCCAACATTGTCATTCTTCTTTCTCACATTCATCAAAAGTCTTTTTAGTTCTTCTTCAGTTTCAGCTATAAGAGTGTGCCATCTTCCTATCTGAGGTTATTGATATTTCTCCTGACAATCTTCATTCCAGCTTGTATTTCCTCCAGTCAGCATTGCTCATGATGTACTCTGCATATCAGTTAAATAAGCAGGGTGACAATATACAGCCTTGACGTACTTATTGTTTTTCCTATTTGGAACCAGTCTGTTGTTCCATATCCAGTTCTAACAGTGACTTCTTGACCTGCATACAGGTTTTTCAAGAGGCAGATCAGGTGATGTGGCATGCTCATCTCTTTCAGAATTTTCCACACTTTATTGTGATCAATACAGTCAAAGGGTTTGGCATAGTCAATAAAGCAGAAATTGATTTTTATTTTTATTTTTGGAACTCTCTTGCTTTTGCAATGATCCACAAAATGTTGGCAATTGGATCTCTGGTTCCTCTGCCTTTGTGAAAACCAGCATGAATATCTGGACTTTCACTGTTCACGTATTGCTGAAGCCAGGCTTGGATAATTTTTAAGTATTATTTTACTCCCGTGTGAGATGAGTGCGATTGGGGGTAGATTGAGCATTCTTTGGCACTGCCTTTCTTTGGGATTGGAATGAAAACTGACCTTTTCCAGTCCTGTGGCCACTGCTGAGGTTTCCATATTCGCTGGCATATTGAGTGCAGCACTTTCACAGCGTCATCTTTCAGGAATGGAAGTAGTTCAACTGGAATCCCATCACCTCCACTAGCTTTGTTCATGTTGATGATTCCTAAGGTTACTTTACTTCACATTCCAGGATGTCTGGCTCTAGGTGAGTCATCACACCATTGTGATTATCTGAGTCATGGAGATCTTTTTTTAATTATTCCTCTGAGTGTTATTGCCACCTCTTCTTAGTATCTTAATATCTCTCTGCAGAAAGTGAAGAGGAACTAAAAAGCCTCTTGATGAAAGCAAAAGTGGAGAGTGAAAAAGGATGTCTTAAAGTTTAACATTCAGAAAACTAAGATCATGGCATCTGGTCTCATCACTTCATGGGAAATGGATGAGGAATCAGTGACAGGCTTTATCCTTTTGGGCTCCAAAATCACTGAAGATGGTGATTGAAGCCATGGCCTTAAAATATGCTTACTCCTTGGGAGGAAAGTTTTGCCCATCCTAGATAGCGTATTAAAAAGCAGAGACATTGCTTTGCCAAGAAAGCTCCATCCAATCACGGTTATGGTTTTCCAGTAGTCATGTATGGATATGAGAGTTGAAATGTGAAGATAGCTGGGCATCGAAGAATTGATGTTTTTGAACTGTTGTGTTGGAGAAGACTCTTGAGATTCTCTTGGACTGCAAGGAGATCCAACCAGTTCATCCGTAAAAAGATCAGCCCTGCGTGTTCATTGGAAGGGCTGATGTTAAAGCTGAAACTCCAATACTTGGGCACTTCATGTAAAGATTTGAGCCATTGCAAAAGACCCTGATGCTGGGAAGGATTGGGGACGTGAGGAGAAGGCGAAAACAGATGACGAGATGGCTATATGGCATTACCAACTCAATGGATATGAGTTTGGATAAGCTCTGGGTGTTGGCGACGGACAGGGAGGCCTGGCGTGCTGTGATTTGTGGTGTCACAAAAAGTTGGACACGACTGAGACACTGAACTGAACTGATATACACACATACCTGCACATATACATGGCTATGTATATGTCGACAGTTTAGATATATAATTTTGCTGTCTATACATTATAGTATATATTTAGCAGGAGGTATGTAACTGTAGACATTTACTTTGCAGGATCTGATGATTTGCTAAATGTGCTTTAGCTTACATTCACCTCAGAGTAGTATCTAATTTCCGTTGTGACTTACACTTTAACACATTTGGTTTTTAGAAAAGTATTCTTTAATTTTCCACAGATTGACAAATTTGCAAACACGTATCCCATTTTTAACTTTTAGCTCCACTTCTTGATTTTCAGAGAACACACTGTCTATCATTTGAAATATTTAAAGATTTTTTATGGCTTAATGTAAAGCGTACTTACAAGAATATTCGAGAGAATGTTCAGATACTTATGAATATGTGTGTGTGTGTGTATGTGTGTGTGTATACATATATGTGTGTGCATGTGTATACACACAATGTATATATACAATATATATGTATATATAGGTATATGACTTGAAAACCTAACATCCCCCTCCTACTTACCCTTCCTTGATCTTGAAGTGTTTCAGATGATGCTCTTTAAATTTATATATTGCATTCAGTCTCCTCTCTCTTTGGGACTTGTAGTAAACCTGTGTTAAGTACGTTCACATTACCTTCGGTCCACTCTATGTCCTGTGGAGGGAGAAGCCAACAGTCACCTTTTTTGTTGTATTTTTTTTTTTTTTTAAGTATAAGAATCACTCTACAGACAGTAACTTATTTCTCAGGTGGTAGGGAATAGAGCACACTGTGAATCAAGAATGTTGCCAGCCATATCAGTAAACAAAAGAGGCTGCGGGCATCAAGTTATAAGCCATTGTATCCATCTCTAAATGTAAAACACGAGGGCACCCTTGATGAAATCAGGTTGCCCACTGTCAAGTTCTTAGCTACTACAGCTGTCACCAGTGCCCGAAAAACTGACTTGAGACAGAAAGAATAGATACTAGCCCTAGTTAAGGTGCTTAACAAAGGAATTATTTCAAGGAAGCCAGATTCTTGCATCTTCCCATAGGTAGAAAATATCTCAATCCATTCACTTGATGTGTCCTGATTTTATTTCATTAACCATAATATTTGGACCTTCTCCATACCTAATCATCGTACCAAAACTTCTGTAAAACCTGGCTCCTCCAATTCTTCAGAGCAGTCTTTTTGCATTACTTGAGAAGTTGCTCCACATGATTAAATCCTTCTTAGGATGAAAGTCCTGAGGAAGAAAACATAATTAGTCACTTTTAGGCTATGCATTATTCTCAGTCAGTAGCACACATGCTAGAATTGCAAAATAAGGGATTCTTGTGCAGCATTTCAGCTTTAGCCTATGTTTACTAATTCCTACGTAGCATTGTTCTGAAAGTCAAAAGTTTGCTACTATTTATTAAAACTTGTGGGAATTCATCTTTTCATAAATTGGTGACATCAATTTAAGAAAACCTATAGCCATACATGTTTACTTTAATTTTAAAAACATCTTCTTTACTTTTAGAAACAATGACAAAGGGGAAGTGAAGGGACACCTAAGTGTAGAGTCTGAATTTATTCTGAGTAACTTAGCTCTGCATTTTAAGTTTTTTTTTCCTTTGTCTATACATACTAAAGAAATCATGGTTATACATTTTTCTCGACACACACTGTGATGCTTTTCTTGTCACTTGCACAAGTTGGCCAAGGACTGAGTTTCTTGCTTCACTTGAAAAAAATGATTAAAATTTGGTGTATAATAAATATACAATGTTATGTTAGTTTCTGCTGCACAGTAAAATAAATCAGTTATTAGTGAATATAGCTGAGCCACCCTTTTGAACAGTCCTCCCATATCCCGCAGGAGTCTGCTCTCCTTGCCCACAATGCACTCCACTAAAGCACTTCATAGCACTAAGCAGGAACTCCTCACTAGCTATCTACTACATATTTGGTATTTTACATCTGTCAGTGCAATTTGTTCAATTCATTCCATTCTCTCCATCCCACTCTGTGTCCGCAAGTCTGTTTCCTATGACTGTATCTCTTTCTACTTCCAAACGGGGACTTCTTTTACTGGTTTATAGATTCCATTTATATGCATTAATATTCAATATTTGTCCTTCTGTTTTTGAATTATTTCACTGAATAATGGGCTCTAGATTCATCTGTAACTCTACAAATAAATCAATTTTGTTTCTTTTTATGGGTGAGTAATTTTTCATCCTACATATGTAACATAGCTTCTTTATCCATTCTTTCAATGGACACTAAGGTTGCTTTTCTTTATTGGCTACTATAAATGGTGTTGCAGTGGTTACTGGGGTACCTATGTCTATTTCAATTATCATTTCCTTTGAGTGTATATCAAATAGTGGGATTTTTGGGTTATATGGCAGTTTCATTCTTAATTATCTAAAGATCTTTCATAATATTTGGCATCCTGGCAGCATTCATTTACATTTATAACAATAGTGAAGGAGGGCAGGAGGATCCTCTATTCTCTACACCATCTTCTTCATATATTATTATACAATTATATACACACAGAGATGCATACATATATATATACTTCTTTATTGGTTGCGACAAATGTCAGTTACTGCATATGGAATCTAGTTCCATGACCAGGGGTCAAATCTGGGACCCCTGCATTGTGATCATGGTGTCTTAGCCACTGGACTAGCAGAGAAGTCTCCTGTTGTAGATTTGCTTTTATCTATGGCCATTGGGAATGGTATGAGGTGATACTTCATTGTAGTTTTGATTTGTGTGCCTTTGCTAAGTTGAGGTAGTTTTTGCTGTGGTCAGTTCCAGGAGTTTCTATCACAAACACTTGTTAAATTCTGTCAAAGGTTTTTCAACATCTATTTAGGTGATCATATAGTTTTAATCCTTCAATATATATTGATATGCAGCTACTGAAGAATGTTTGCATATCTGGGATAAACCCCATTTAATGATGGTGTTCAATCCTTTTAGATTGATGGGGTGTTTTTTTGTGGCATTTTGTTAACGATGTATGATTCTGTTCCTCTATGTGATATTGGTCTCTAACTTTCTTTTTCTGTGTTATCTTGGTGTCGGTATCAGGGTGATGGTAACCTTGTAGGATGCGTTTGTGGGTTTCCCTTCTTCTCTAGAATTTTGGAAGAGTTTCAGAAGCTCATCTGTTAGTGGTTCTCTGACTGGTTTATAAAATTTCCCTGTTAAGCCATATGGCTTTAATTTTGTTTACTGCAAAATTTTTTGCCATCACAGTTTCAATGTTAGTGTTTCTAATAGCTATGTTCATATTTTCTGTTTCTTCTTATTTGAATTTCTGAGTGTTTGTCCATAGATTTCAGATTCTAAACTTTATTAACTTAAAATTGTTTGTTATAGTCTCTTCTGATCCTTTGTTATCTCAATATTTCCTAAGGCACAAACTACAAATACTAAAAGAATTTACAAAACACACGCAAAGTTTGAATTCTCCTTTCTGTGTTTGGCTTCTGATGGCTCAATAATATTTGACTTGTTTCACAGATCCTTCTTCTAAAAAAAAAAAATCTCTTACCTGCACCCCAAGAAACTGTAACACTCAGGCTAATTTCCTGCAATAAGTAGTCATTTAATTAAAGAACAAATTTAACAGAAAAAAAAAGAAACTCATCAAATGAATCTCAAGGCAAAAAATAACAACATTGTAGAGTGTCAACTGATGAATAAAGAAAGCAAATCTGATACATTTGAATCGGTTCTACTGAGATGGATGAAACTGGAGCCCATTATACAGAGTGAAGTAAGCCAGAAAGAAAAACAACAATACAGTATACTAATGCATATATATGGAATTTGAAAGATGGTAACGATAACCCTATATGCGAGACAGAATAAGAGACACAGATGCATGGAACAATTTTATGGACTCTGAGGGAGAAGGTGAGGGTGGAACGTTCTGGGAGAATAGCATTGAAACATGTATATTATCATAAGTGAAACAGAACAACATTCCATGTTCGATGCATGAGACAAGGGCTCAGAGCCGGGGCAATGGGATGATCCAGAAGGATGGGATGGGGAGGGAGGTGGGTGGGGGGTCCAGGAGGGGGAACACATGTAAACCCATGGCTGATTCATGTCAATGTATGGCAAAAACTATTGCAATGTTGTGAAGTGATTGGCCCCCAACTAAAATAAATAAATTTATAAAAAAATAAAATAAAAAAAAATAAAAAAACTGTGGATCAGTTCTATAATAAATATGTAAAGTTCTGAAAAAAAAAAAAAAGAAAGCAAATCTGACAAGAACACATGCAGCTCATACAGAATAGCCGAATATCACAGTTAATAGAGAAATACACATCTATTTAAAAAATGAAGATATGCAACATCACCAAAAGGCACAGCAAATAGGAAAACAAAATAAAAATATAAATATATATACAAAAAATTGGTTGAAATAATCTTTAAAGACCAAATTAATGTGTAGGAACAAAGAAGCCTACAACTGAGAAAAATAGTGCACCGACAACACAAGAATTGAAAGCATCAGAAGAATAATACATATTCCCTAGTGCCTCATCTGATCACTGTCCTCCCCAACGTAAGTCACAGGACAATTACAACTTTTTTGGAAGCTCTCCAAAGGTGGAGAGAATTAGACTATTGATCTCTCTAGGGACAGTTCAGACTCAAAACTGCTATAACTCCTGTGCATTCTTACAGCTACCTGAGCCTGGGCATTTTCTTTTGTTTGAGCTCTTATTGTCTTCTGATGTATTCCATAGACACAGGGTCTGTGTCATTAATCATGTGTATTTAAGCTGCAGTATGCTCAACTGGTTGAGCATTTTAACCTTAATTATTTCAAAATAGAAATTGGCACTAAGAAGATGAATATGTAACTTTATTCTTCAAATAAGAGAATTGTGGGAATTTGTTGACATCTCCCAACATTAATTTTACACTTCAGTATCCTCCGTAATCTGACACCTATTTGGTAGATCAGTTGTATTAGGCCAGTTTTCAAATAATGAAGATGTTTGATGAGTGGATCTTTAAAGAGAAGCAGCAGATGTATCAGGGATCTTTGGCACTGGGAAAAATAAATTGCCTGACTGTTGTAGTTTAGGAAAAGGATGGTCATGGGCTGACATATTACCATACAAACCTGGAAAGGTAGAAGGCTCCACTCTCAGTCCAAACTAACTGTTCTGTAATGGAGATAGGTTGTGGTACGGAGAAATAGAAGTAGACATAGCTGGAAAATTTTCACTGGAGCTATTTGATTTAGTGCAGCTACTATGTGAAATCCCATGACAAATGCTCAACCTAGATTGTGTGATTGGTAGGCAGATCGGAGGGTATTCCAAAAGGGAAGGGTTATATGTGCATCTATGGTTGATTTTTTATTTTTTTACTTTTTTGATTTTGGATTCTGACAGAATACAACTAAATTCTGGAAAGCAATTACTCTTCAATTAAAACAGCAACAATTAAAGCAGCCGTAGATTGATGTCCCACAATAAATGCTCCTGCGGTCTAATTGATATTTATGATGGAGAAGAGAAATCATTTCCAGTTGGGGCACTTGTATCAGCAGGTATCCGGAGGGTAGAAGGCTTTCGTATGAATGGCACACTTAAACTTGTGCAGGCTGAAAATACACTCTGTCCTCTAGTTTCAGGATGAAAGTCAGAGTTTTGATCATCCACATTACCCTTTGCTTTAACATGCTTCTTGTAATCTCGGACTAATGAAGATGCTGTAGAGACATTTTTATTCCCAATTCTTCTTTTTGTTCCTCAACAAATGCTAAAGGATCTTCTCTAGGCAGGAGACACAGACAGGTTGTATAAATTCAAACCCAAAACAGCAAAGCAAATGGCAAAAGGATCATTCTTATCAATAGTTACCTTAAATGGAAATGGGTTGACTGTCCTAAGCAAAAGACAAAGACTAGCTTAATGGATACACAAACAAGACTGCTGTTTAAGTTGTGTACAACAGACCCACCACAAAACAATGGACACTTACAGACTGAAATTGAAGGGCTGGAAAAAGATATTCTAAGCAAATCAGAGACCAAAAGAAAGCAGGAGTAGCAATACACATATCAGACAAAAATAGACTTTAAAATAAAGCCTGTAAAAGAGACAAAGAAGCACACTACATAATGATCAAAACTTCTATCTGAGAAGAAGATAGAACGATTAAAAATACATATGCATGCACCATAGGAGGACCACAATATATAAGGCAAAGGCTAACAAGCATTAAAGGGGAAATGAACAATAACACAATAATAGTGAAAGACTGTACTACCCCACTTACACCTATGGATAGATCAAGTAAACAGAAGATTGACAAGGAAATACAAACTTTAAATGATACAATGGACCAGTTAGAAATAATTGATATCTATATGACATTTCACCACAAAACAATGGATTTCACCTTTTTCTCAAGTACATATGGAAACTTCTCCAAGATAGATCACATACTCGGCCATAGGTCCAGCCTTGGTAGATTCAAAAAAACCTTGAAATCATTCCAAGCATATTTTCTGACCACAGTCAAGTAAGACTAGATGTCAACTGCAGGAGAAACACTATTCAAAAGTCAAATATATGAAGGCTGAATACCACGCTGGTAAACAACTAACAAATCACCATGGAACAAAAAAAAAAAATATATCAAAATATTCATAGAAACAAAAGAAAATGAAAACACAACACCCCAAAACCTATGCGACCCTATAAAATCAGTGCAAAGACAACGGTTCATAGCAAAAGAGCCTTACCTCAAGAAACAAGAACAAAGTCAAACAAACAACCTAACTCTAGGCCTAAGGGAACTAGAGAAGGAAGAAATGAAGAATCCAGGGTTAGTAGAAGGAAAGAAGTCATATAATAGGGCAGAAACAGATGTAAAATGAACAAAAGAGACTAGAGCAAAAATCAACAAAGCTAAAACTGGGTTCTTTGAGAAGATATATAAAATTGACAAACCATTAGTCGGACTCATCAAGAAACAAAGGGAGAAGAATCAAATCAACAAAATAAGATATGAAAATGGAGAGATCAAAATAGACAGCACAGAAATTACGAAGGATCATGAGACTATTATCAACTAGTAGATGCCAATAAAATCAGCAACTTGGAAGAAGTGGACAAATTCTTAGAAAAGTACAACTTCTAAGTACAACTTAGTCTGTCACTGAGCCCTTTCCGATTAAGTCAGCATCCTTCTGGTCTGCCTGCCCCAGTGGTGAAATTTGCTTTCGAAGTTGAGGTATCACTCAAGGCATCTCTGTGGATCCTGCAGGGGTTTTGTTGTCCCTGGTTTGATATTCAAGCTGAGCCTGAAGCACAGGAGAGTATGACCCAGTGCTTCCCATTTTCCAATTTGTTTTCTCTGTGGCAGCACTGGCATTAAACTGGGGATACCTTAGGTGCAATTCCCAAGTGTTGTTTCATTCCTAGTACCTCATATCTCTACCCTTAAACTCATCACAAAAAAATCCAGAAACAACAAAATAATAGAAAAAGAAAAGTGTCAGCCAAATCCAACCATGGAGAGGCCCTGGTGTACCATGCTGAACTGCTCCCCACCCAGGCTTTTTCTCTCTGAAAAGGCTTTCACTTTTGAAGTTTTTGGTCTACACATTGCCTTGGGATGTCCAGTGATTTTGCAGACCTAAACCAGGCCTCTGGTGGGGGGAAAGAAAATGGTGTTCCATGAGAGCTGGGATTTTCATTTTCATACTCTAGCTGCTATCGGTGACAAATTCCCCACAATTCCCCTACTGGCTCCCAGCTACCACTCCTGTCATTAACGTCCCATGACACTCCGACGTTGTCCCAGGGCATGCTTCATGCTGAAGGAGGGTAATGTATGCAAAGTACACTGTACGTATTCAATTGGCTCTGCCTGATTATTATTATTTTTATTATTATTATTACTTTTTTTTTTTCTCCATGGCTGTGAACAGTCTTTCTCTAGTTGGGGCAAGCAGAGGCTACTTCTTACTGCAGAGTGCAGTCTTCTCATTGAGGTAGCTTCTCCTGTTGCACAGCAAAGATTCTAGAATATGGTGTCAGTTATTGTGGCCTGGGGGCTTAGCTACTCTATAGCATGTGAAATCTCCTGGGGCCAGGGATTGAACCTGTGTCCCCCTGCATTTCCAAATGGATTCCAAACCACTGGACCAGCAGAGAAGTCTGACTCCACCTAATTGAAAAGATGAAAGTAACATGAGGAATGCCTATAGAAAGATATAGAGATGCTCACAGAATAGGAAGAAAAGGTTAGCAGCCAGGCCTTTTGAGGCATGTGAAGCAGGCAAATTTGGGGATCAAAGTATCAAGAGCCCGCTGATATTTTCTTCTGCACCCTACTCTTGGGATGAACCAAGGCCAACCACTTTTTGGAGTTGCCTTCGAGCTTCAAAGTCCAAAGTGGGAGATAGAGAGGGTTTCTTTGGCTTGGCCACTCACTGCATGCAGGGGACAGAATGACTGCCTCTCAAAAAACCAAACATGCTCCGTGATACCAGAAGAAAAGAGAATGGAGGCTGACTGGGTACGAGCACAGGAAGCTACCGTTGTTTGGGAAGTTAATGGAAGCTCTGATCCTGCTTCTCCCCGAAGCCAGATACTCACAGCACCCTCACGCACTCGGGGACATAGTGAAACACAGCCGTAAGCCAACCCATGGGTCTCCTGGGAAAAAAGCTCCGAGCTCCCCACAGTAACACTGTCTCCTCTCCATCCCCATGTCCTCTTCCATCTCCCTAGCCCCTACAACTTCTCCACTGATGGCTTCCACAGTTCCGCCCGGGAGCCAGGCTATGCCTGGATTCCAGTGTGCACGATGGTGCGGACTGGATGAGAAAGCTGTCCTTCTGCGACCATTGGGTGAAGGAGATGCACAACGCCTACAGGAACAATGTCGGCAGTGAGTGAGCCAGGGAGAGGGCCATCCATGGTGGTTGAAGGGTCTGTCTGCCTGGGCTCCAGGAGCACCCCAAGACCAAGGGAAATTCATCAAGAATGGATGCTGTCACTCATATCCCACCTGCTCGGTGCCAGCTTCCAAGAGGCTTACAAATCCTAGCCCACTCAGTGTCGCCCTCATGACACCCTCTGGGAGAGGATCTCATCATCCCCACTTTGGGTCTGGGGAAGCTGAAGGAGAGATGACTTGTCTTGCCTATCCATGATTTTGCCTCGGGCCCTACCGTGGTGCTCCACATGTGGTCCTTGGACCAGCAGCATCAGGGTCACCTGGAGGTTCCTTGGAAATGCAGACTCTCTGGTCCCCACCTCAAACCTGTCAGATCTGCAGCTCTGGGGTGGGCCTGGCCCTCTACATCTTAAGTGGACTTCCAGGTGATTCTGATGCTTGTTGAAAGTTGAGGACCACGGGGTTTGCCCTGACTACTCTGGCCGTGGTCCCTGAAGCAACCACACGAGTTCTTCTCCTGGGAGCTTGTTAGAAATGTAGACTCCAGGCCCCTCCCAAGGCAACTGAGTCAGATCTGTGTCTTTAACAAGACTCCCCGGTGATTTGTGAAAACACTGGTGTGTAAGCTTGGCTCATTTTGGGATCCCCTGAGGAATTTACCGTTCTGCTGTTTTTGGCCTATCCGCTGCTTGGCATTGGGACTTACTGAGTTCCCTGGAGGATTCTACTGTGTGGACAAGTTATGAAAGCCACCAGCTACCATGTCAGGAGAGCATTGGTTTATCACACTGAACAAGAAACCTGCAGGGTGCCGGAGGCAGGGTTGATTCACCAATGACCCTTGATCACTATTTCTGGAATTCTCTAGGTCTTTGACCTTTACAGGTGAGGCTGCTTCTCCCCCAGGAGGCACATGGGGATGTTTTTGATTATCATGATGTCTCTAAGCAGCTACTGGCTGGTAAAGGGAATACGATTTGTGTATGTGGATAATAAACTGTTCCATCTGCTCCTTGACCCCATTTTCAGAAAGAGTAGAGTCCCAGGAAGATCTTCGGGCCTCTGGCTGGACAGAACCCATTTCTAGTCCCAACGCTGCCACTTTCTTATTCCCCAAGCCTTAGTTTCTAAGTCAGTGAAATGGGGATAAAAATAATTCTGCATCCCTGGTGACTGAAAGGTTTGTTGTTCATGCATACAAAAGGCAGGATTCTGTGCCTGGAGTACAGCAGGTACTCAGTAGCATTTATCACTAGTTCCTTTCAGTTATGCTTCAGAGTCTTTTAGATTCTTCTCTGTTGTCTGCTTTCTGCAGAGAAACCATCAGTTCTTCAGGACAGATTTTCTGTGGTTGCAGCCCTGGCAACCGGGCATGGTTATTGAGCATATCCTCTATGAAAGGCTCTGTTATGAAGACTTTTTGTCCAAGAGTAATAGCTTCTTTTGCTCTTTGCAACATCTCTGTAATGTAAGAATTTCATATAGATAAGTACTCTATTGATTTATTTTGGGCTGTGCTGGGTCTTCATTGCTGCACGAGCTTTTTCTCTAGTTGCAGAGAGCAAGGGGCAACTCTAGAGTTGTGATGCAAGGGCTTCTCGTTGCAAAGGGGTTCTGGTGGCCACGGCTCCATTCTTGGAAAAGAAGGAGCTGCTAAAGTCCTGGATCTGGACCTGTGTGCACCACCCCACAGAGCCTGCCAGCCCCCACCCCACCCAGAGGCCTGGCAAGTGGATTGTTAATGTCACAGAGCTTAATTTGGGGGACATGGTTTGCCACTTCCTGCCTCAGAAACAGATTCTAAGGAAATGCAAAAATGGTTAGGGTCTCAGCAGATGAAACCCATGAGAAGATGGAGGGTCCTGAGAGAAGGGTTCATGAGAGGAAAAGCTGAGAAAGCTTTACATATATCGTTCCAGCCTCCTGGAAGGCTCCTCCCCTTGCCCAGCTCTATGGACTCATCCTTTTCCAGCCTCGGCCTCACTCCAGAGCAAGCATTCCCTCCCAGCTCGCACTCGAACCTTTCAGCTCAGTCAGGCCTGCCTGCACTTCCCTCCCCCAGCTCCCAATATTCCTCCTCCCCTCTTGTCAAGAAAGAGTTACCTTTGTGACATATGGCTTCATCACCGACCCTCCACGTGGAGTGTAAGCTCCATTAGCTGAGCACATACTGTGTGCTGGTCTCTCATGCACAGTCGCTCTGCACGGGCAGTGAGCAGAATATGCAGGCCGTCTCACCCATCACTCAGCTCATGGCCTGTCTACAAGCAGTCAGCACCTAAGTGTAACAAGCGTATCAGTTGACCACCAGATCTTTGGAGAAAAAATAAAGTGGAGAATGGAGAACAGAGCAGGCTCTATGGATAGGCAGGATGGGGGGGTATGTGGTGATCAAGGCCTGCCTGGTTTTGACGTGACAGTAGGAAAAAGGTGGCAGGAGAGGAACTAAGCCTAGACAGCATAAAAGGGATGGAATTTCCGGAGAGGAATCAAGGAGTTCAAAGGTTGGAGCTTCGTGTGGAAAGACAGAGTGCCCTCAGGGATGCACCAAGCAAAGGGCAATGTGGGTACGGGTGGTGTGGTCATGGAGGTGCCTGGGGCCTTTGGAGGCACTTCAACATTTTGTCCAAGCACTTATTTTTAAAGCAGATTTCTTTAACTTTAACAATGAATCGATATAGAGGAACTTTGTTACCTGGCTGTCCTTAACACTGGTGGTTCAGGGGCCCCAATGCAGGGGCACAGGTTTGACGTCTGCTTGGGGAACTGAGTTCCCACATGCCACATGGCATGGCATATATTCAGTTTGGAGGAGACAATATTAATAATAGCTATAAGAATGACCATGGGAAAAACTGAGCGCCAAAGAATTGATGCTTTTGAACTGTGGTGCTGGAAAGACTCTTGAGACTCCCTTGGACTGCAAGGAGATCCAACCAGTCCATTTTAAAGGTAATCCATCCGGAATATTCATTGGAAGGACTGATTCTGAAGCTCCAATACCTAGGCCACGTGATTGGAAGTAGTGACTGATTGGAAAGGACTCGGATGCTGGGAAAGATTGAAGGCAGGAAAAGAAGGTGACAACAGAGGATGAGCTGCTGGGATGGCATCACTGACTCGATGGACAAGTGTTTGAGCAAGCTCTGGGAGTTGATGATGGACAGGTAAGCCTACGGCAGGGCGTACTGCATTTCATGGGGTCGCAAAGAATCAGATATGACTAAGCGAGTGAACTGACTGATAGGGGTGATACACCAAGATCTGACCAAATCAGTGGTGTGAATCTAATGAATTAGCACATGTTTCCAGAATTGGTGTACCAGGTCAAGTGCCGGTCTCAGGTGAGCCTATGTGAAGCCCTCTGTTGGGGTGAGAGGGAGAGTCTAGAGACCCTTTTCCAAGTTCAGATCTAATTGAGAAGAATCTCTACCCTGAGCATGCGACAGAGATCAAAAGAAACTTTGCTTCTGTCAGAGTTAGATTGAGAACCTGCTTAGGCTTCTGGTCGTGGGCACCCCACTACATGCACACTCATTCTTACCTGGAGAATGACAGAGAAGTCCATAGAGCTGTTACTGCTATTCACTTGGTTTCTCACGTTAAAGGGGGTTTCCTAGGGTGGTGTAGCAGATGTTTTGAAATGATCATTTACTATCGTGAAGTGAAATACTAATGGATAATAATACCTCCTTAAAACTAAAATGTTCTGTCCCAGGAAATTTTTAAAAAGAAACAAAAAGAAAAACACAACTGTCTTGGAGATCAACATCCAGTACTACAAAGAGAAATAGGGAGTGAACACTTTGTTGGTTCAGTGGTTAAGACTTGACCTTCCAATGCAGGGGGTGCAGCTTCTATCTACATGGAGCTAAGATCCCACATGTCTCAAGAACAAAACATAAAACAAGTGATATGATAACATAAACATAAAAGAAGTGATATGATAACAATTCAGTAAAGAGCTCAAAAATGGTCCACATGTTTTTTTTTAAAGAACTAAGAGTAGGTCATTTATACTCAAGGGTTCCTCAGATGGTGGTAGTGATAAAGAACCCACCTGTTAATGCAGGAGAAATAAGAGACACAGGTTTGATCCCTGGGTCAGGAAGGTCCCCTGAAGGAGGCCATGGCAACCCACTCCAGTATTCTTGCCTGGAGAATCTCAGGGACAAAAGAACCTGGGGTCTATAGCGTCACAAAGAGTTGGACACAACTGAACACACACATGTATTCATACTCACAAGAACGCATGCTCCAGTAGGTCAATGTTTGAGCACTCACACTTGCACCCAGATGTGTCCTCACTGAGGATTCAGCCTGGCAAATGCAGGAGGACACAAGTGTGCAGTCTCAGCCATTCAGAAAGCCATCGAGGCACTGTGGTCATCATGTGATTGCAACAAACTGCAAAGCAACCCATGGTTAGGCTCTGAATAAAACAAAATATAGATTTCTCAGGTTTACACAATAATTGCAGCCCTGGAAAACTTTTATTAAACTCATGGGACAAAGTGCAGATAAGGGTCTCCACTCAGGGTATTATGAATGGTTTTGGACTAACTTAAATATCTGGCAGAACATTTGAGAATCATTCACGTCTAACGTGTATGCCATGAAGCAGGCACCTGCCCCCATGTGTAGTGCCCCCCCACCCCGTATCAAGACAACAGTAAAAAACCACACCCCTAGAATTTGTCACAGTCACTCCTTCTTCTTCAAGAACTGCTGGTCTAGGGCCGCCCTCTCTTAGTGAGCCAGGAAGAGGTAGAGCTGACAGAGATGCCACTTTATAAACTAAAGTGAAGTGAAGTGGATTCACTCAGTCATATCCGACTCTTTGTGACCCCTTAGGCTATACAGTTCATGGAATTCTCCAAGCCAGAATACTGGAGGGGGTGGCCTTTCCCTTCTCCAGGGGATTTCCTGACCCAGGGACCAAACCCAGGTTTCCTGCATTGCAGACAGTTTCCTTATGAGCTGAGCCACCAGGGAAGCCCAAGAATCCTGGCTTGGGTAGCCTATCCCTTCTTCGGGGGATCTTCCCAACCCAGGAACTGGGGTCTCCTGCCATTGCAGGGTCTCCTCCATTTCTCCTATGGGATTCTTTCCCAGTGTAGTAGCTATAATGATCACCTGAGTTAAATTTGCTCATTCCAATTCATTTTAGCTCCCTGAATCCTAAGACTTTGAGGTTTTCACTTGCTCTCTCCTGCTTGACCCCGTCCACCTTACCTTGATTCATGCACCTAACATTCCAGGTGCCTATGCAATGCCATTCTTTACAGCATCAGATCTCTACTTTCATCTCCAGACACATGCCTAGCTGAGCTGCATTTCTGTTTTGCTCCAACCACTGTGGGATTGCTGAAGCCGTTGTTGCAGCTCGGTAAGGAGGCTGTTCCTACTGGCATCTAGAGAAGGCTCTGCAACAGAGATTTGCTGGATTGTGCCTGGGTTGACAGATTTGGTTAGAGCAGGAGAAACAGGAGACAGGGGCTCAGTTTTCAATTTTGCAAGTTTGAGATGCCTGCTAGATTCCTAGGTGGGGAGGACATGAGGGCAGGTGGAGGCTTGAATCGGGCCAGGTCAGGACAGAACATGTAATTCTGAGAATATGGATTTATTCATGGGGTTGGATTCAAAGCAGTAGGTCTCATAACTTAGGGGAGGTGGGGAGTGAGGGATGCTGCTGGCAAGTGATTGCTGAGCAGGGGTGCTGCTAAATTTTCTGCAGTGCACAGAACATTCTCCATGACATAGAATTATCCAGCTGCAATGGCAGTAGTGCTAACGTTCAGAGACCCTGACCCAGAGCATAAAGAAAGAGTGAGAGGCCTGAGCCACTTGCCCATGTTATTGTTGTTTAGTTGTTCAGTCCTGTCTGACTCTTTGCAGCCCCATGGACTGTAGCCCCCAGGCTCCTCTGCCCATGGGACTTTCCAGGCAAGAATACTGGAGTGGGGTGTCATTTCCTTAGCAATATAAATATAAAAATATACATTAAAATATATAGTAACCTTCAAGGTAAGGCCCCATTGCACAGAGAAATAAAGTTACCTACCCAGGATCATGCATGATTTGTGGTTGAAATTGGCCTTTAGACTTGGGTCTGTCTGCCATGTAGCTTGTGTTTTCAACTAAGACCAATGAACTGCAATGTTGCAGGACAGGGCATCTCTTCACTTTCATGGGTCCTCACCACTTAGTGTTGTAGGGTTCGTTGTCCCAGAGGTAGGAATCAAGGCTTAGGTGAGGATTTTTATGGGAGTGGAATGAAGCACAAAGTGCTTTCTTCAAGAAAGCAGCTCCCACCCATCGAAATAGTTCTATCCAATCCTGAATTTTGAAGAAAAAGGGCGATCCTCCCACCTGAAAACTTTCCTCTTTTTTATTCTTTCACTGTCAATATCACCAGCCTCCTTGCTTTTCTCTGCAGAAAGCAAGACTTTGGAAGCCAGGCTTTCTTTGAGGGCATGGATGTAGGGCCGGGTACCCCGGATTTCCAGATGTTGTCTTGAATTTTTTTTTTTCTTCTTACAGAGTGAATGAGATGAGGAAGATCTCTGATTTACTGATTGATAAGAGCATCTGCCAGGATGTCCTGTCTAAAAATACTATTCCTGTGAAGGAGCCATTATCTGGTGCCTCCTGAAAGACCATTCTTTACAGTCTGCCTATGTCTTCTGAATAAAGGAGTTTTTACCTTTTTTTAACTTAAAAAGAAGTGCTTATATTTTTGTTGTAAAACTTTGTTGTAGGTGGGGCATGACTCATGGCATGCAAAATCTTAGTTCCCTGACCAGAGATGGAACCTGTGCCCCCTGTAGTGAAAGCATGGTCTTAACCACTGACTGCCAAGGAAGTGCCCTTAAAGCATTTTGTTTGGATGGCTGTTCCTCTTATGGCTGGAGACATAGGTAGTGGGATTTTAGTCCATCATGTATCTAAGCTGGCTTGTCTTCTTTCAGGACACCACAGGGATGAGTTGGGCGTTGGTTAGTGTGTTTTGATTTTTGCAGAATCGCATAGTTGAAGAAAAAGAAATGTTTTTATTTACATAATGAATGCACATGGGAGCAAACAAAGTACGATCCCATTATGGCCCGCCTGGCTCTTCTGTCCATGGAATTCTTTTTTATTTTTTATAATAAATTTATTTATTTTAGTTGGGGTACTTACTTTACAATATTGTAGTGGTTTTTGCCATACATTGACATGAATCAGCCATGGGTCCACTTGTGTTCCCCATCTTGAACCCCCCTCCCACCTCCCTCCCCATCCTACCCCTCTGGGTCATCCCATTGCCCAAACCCTGAGCCTTTGTCTCATGCATCGAACCTGGGTTGGTGTTCTGTTTCACATATGATAATAAACATGTTTCAATGCTGTTCTCTCAGAACGTCCCACCCTCACCTTCTCCCTCAGAGTCCATAAGACTGTTCTATGCATCAGTGTCTCTTATTCTGTCTCGCATATAGCGTTTCGTTACCATCTTTGAAATTCCATATATATGCATTAGTATACTGTATTGGTGTTTTTCTTTCTGGCTTACTCCACTCTGTATAATGGGCTCCAGGTTCATCCATCTCAATAGAACTGATTCAAATGTATTCTTTTTAATGGCTGAGTAATATTCCCTTGTGTATACGTACCACAGCTTCCTTATCCATTTGTCTGCTGATGGACATCTAGGTTGCTTCCATGTCCTAGCTATTGTAAACAGTGCTGCGATGAACATTGGGGTATATGCGTCTCTTTCAATTCTGGTTTCTTCGGTGTGTATGCCCAGCAGTGGAATTCTTAAGGTAAGAATACTGGAGTGGGTTGTCCCCCCTTATGCAAGTCAAAGTACAGAAAGATGATTAATGAAAATCCAGTCTATACCTGCAACTTATGATCACTGTTCCTCTTTATCAACCTCCTCACCCACCAAAAAAAAAAAAAGTGTGACCAGTGTTGGCCCCTTTTTTTTTTGTCCATCCTCGGTCCCTGTTGTCTCTATTTAGTCTCCTTGGGTAGCTCTTTTAAACCTCAGTCTGGGTGATCTGGTCCCAATCTTACAATGTCTAGACACTTTTGAAGCAGGAAGTCCAGGGGAGGGCTGCACTGTGTGTCTCATATGGGATCTTAGTTCCCCAGGGATCAAACCTGTGCTTCTTGAGTTGGAAGATGAAGTCATAAACACTGGACCACCAGGGAATCCCCTGGACCCCTTTTTATTGTCCCAACTGGAATGTGAGTGCTACTGCCATCTAGTGCGTGGAGGTCAGCAATTCTGTCAAACATTTTGCAGTGTCAGAATCGCTCCAGGCCCTCTACCCCGACCCCACTAGGCCCAAATGTCCACACTGAGAAACACAAGAACACACATATTAGTATCTGCATTTCCTTTCCTCCTTTCCCCCCCTTCCTTCCTTCCTTTCTTCCTTCCTCTCTTTCTTTCTTCCTTCCTTCCTTCCTTTTTCTTCCTTCCTTCCTTCCTTTCTTTCTTTCTTTCTTTCTTTTAACCCCTGGTTTGCATTTATAGCCTAAGCTGTCTTCCTATCGGCTGAGAAGTTCAAATGTTGACAGCCAGGGTGAATTCTGCAAGTATTCCCCATGTAGAAGGGCAGAGGTAGAAGGTGTCCTGATAAGCTAGTAGGAGCTAAATGAGAAAGAGAAGCTCATCTTTTCTCTCTGTGGAAGATGGTTGAGTCCATACACAGTTGAAAGTTTGAGAGACTTAACTCCTAAAGGTCCACTCCCAGGGAGCCTAGAGCAGTCCACTCCCTGGCTTTGGGTGGTTTCTCCTTAGAATGCACATTACAATAGCTCCTTGACCTCATGTTTTGTGAAAAGAAGTGCTTTATTTTTCATTGTTCTTGATTATGAATATTCAGTTTTTAGGCTAAAATTAAGAGATTGCACTTACTCTAGATACACCCGGGGAGGCAACATGCCCTTTAGGCTTCCCATGTGGCTTTGTGGGAAAGAATCCTCCTCCAGTGCAGGAGACGTGGGTTCGATGCCTGGGTCAAGAGCATCCCCTGAAGAAGGAAATGGCTATCCATTCCAAAATTCCAGCCTGGGAAATCTCATGGACAGAGAAGCCTGTTGGACTGCAGTCCATGTGGTTGCAAAGAATCTGACATGACTGAGCACACACACACAAACAAAAGCAAAAATAAACAAACAAAATTCAGTGCAGACACACACAGGTACACACGCATGCTCAACCCTGAGTATTTTGGTGATGTGTAGATCTGTTTGTATGAACCCCAAAGATTCATACAAGGTACACAAGGATTAAGGCAAATCATGCAGCATTTTCTGTACTCATGGACAGCATTGGTCCAAAACAGGGGCTTAAGGCCTTACCTGCCAATTGTAAACACCTAAGGAACCTTTATATGGCCAGTGCTCGGGCCTTCCCTCATGCCGCTGAATTCAGTGTTTGGGGCTGGGGACAAGTAGTCAGGCTTATTTTTCTAAACTCTGGACTGGAGCAATGCCAGTGTTAAGCCAAGTTTAGCAGTCAGCAGCTGGCACAGTTTCCAGCCTGTGAACAGAATCTGGCTCCCAACTGGTTTCTGTAAATGAAGTTTTATTGGAACGCAGCCACCTGCATGTAACACAATATTTTATGGCACTTTTGGAGTAGAGCCTGTACTCCTGCAGAGATTCATTTACTCTGTGGCTTGTTATGGAAAATATTGGGTGACCCCTGACTGATATGATTAGTTGTGTTTTTCGGTAAGAGCTGTGTGGAATCTGTTAACCACATAGGAATGTTGTAGAGAACAAGATGTCCTCCCGTAACATGGGCAACACCGCCATCCCCAGCTACTCCGCTTCATGGGAAGAATTTTTGTGAGATACTTCTTTTCCAACTTTATGCATGAAAGGGCTGCCTGTGTTTTCCCTCTGGAATGCAGGGGTTCCTCATTTCTGAGAGCAGAAACGATGAAATGGGCCTCCTGTCTTTCCCCTTTTACTCTCATGTTCTCAGTTCAACTGTTGAAGTCCTAATCATACTGCTGTTTAGTTGGAACTTCCTCTTTTCTATGTTCATCAGTCCTCCTCCTCCTTTTTTTGGGGGGGGTGCACTTTTATCCCTCTTTCATGCTGCCTGTTCAGTTTGTAAGAGGCCTTTCCAGTAAAATTGAATGCACATTTTTCCCCCTCTAAAGTAGCTGCACATTCAGCCATTCTCCTTGCAAGCATCTTCAGCCCTGGTCCTGAGAGTGTCTCTGAAGGGCCCCAGATCATCAGGTACACACACACCAGACAAACACATGAATGCACACGTGCACACTCGGGTCAGAATTTTTAGAGCTATTTCCTTAATGACAAGATTGCTGTCCCAGTTTGCTTTGAAAGCTCACTTTTGGATTCTCGCTGGTGGCCAACCCCAAGTGTTTCCTTGGGACAGGGCCCTTCCTAATCTTGCCTCATTATGGTAATAAATGAAGTTGGAGCGATTTGTGGCTCCAGTCTCCTATGAGTGGGTTGGGTGGGGATTTGGGGTGACTACCTGTGGCCCCTTAAAATGGTAAGTCTCTGGTGTGTGGTATTAGGAGCACCCCCCCCACACTTCTTGGGTGCAGGGCAGCATGCAAGGGTCATGTTAAGAGGGAGAATGAAGGCTTTGGAGGAGCCCTGCATTCCAGCATTCAGTCTGTACCTTGGTCTTTCTACCAGGTTGGTGGATGGAGCTGACGTTCCGGGTAGGGGTAGCAAAGAGATGGGAGAAGTCAGTAGTGAGCTCACAGCCAGTGGAACTAGCTCAGAGGTGGCTCATCTTTGTTCCTGAGGGATCCTTGAGGGAGCCTACATCCTTTCTGACCTGCTTTCAGGGAACAGTCAGAGGAACTTGGCACCCCTTATCAGAGCCTAAGTGCATTCGGGTCTATCGGAGGTGATGTCAGGGTGAAAGACAATGTTTCCTGTCTGCATAGTCTCTCACTGTTTTCTGGGCCTTTGCTGCTTCCACCGTTTTGTCCCTTTGCTACGTTTTGGGGGTCACTAGAGGCAGCAGCTGAGGAAGAGGGGAAGGAATTCAAGAAATGCAAGCTCATGGATCTTTGGGAATCTGGGCCAGCTTGGTGAAACAAAGACCCACAGCAGACATGGAGGTTGGGTTGGTGGTAGGGACAGGCAGGAACTTTGGATCTGAGTCATTAAGTAGAGGCATTTTCCCACAGTCAGTGTGAGGAGGAGTTGGCACCCTACCTGAGCAATAAGACACATGTTCATGTCGAAGACTAATTAGTCCCCATTCCTCAGATAGATGCAAGGAGCCAAAAGGAGGTACAGCACACCACCTGGAGTATATGTCTGTCTTCTATTTTCCCATTCTCTAAATATTTATTTGGCTAGGCAGGGTCTTATTTGTGAGGCACGGGATCTTTGACCTTCCTTGGTGGCATGTGAACCCTTAGTTGTGGCATGTGGAATCTAGTTCCCTGACTAGAGATCAAACCTGAGCTCCCCGCATTTGGAATATGGAGTCTTAATGTCTGTACCTGCAGATACCAAGGACATTCCTATTTTCCCTTTCTTTCTAACGTGAGCTTGAGACTAGGTTGATGAAGAATGAAGTCTCTGGGTAAATGAGGAGCTGGGCTCCCCATCTTTATCAAAGAATTGATGCTTTTGAACTGTGTTGTTGGAGAAGACTCTTGAGAGTCCCTTGGATTGCAAAGAGATCCAGCCAGTCCATCCTAAAGGCAATCAGTCCTGAGTGTTCATTGGAAGGACTGATGTTGAAGCTGAAACTCCAAGACTTCGGCCACCTGACGCAAAGAGCCGAATCATTTGAAAAGACCCTGATACTTGGAAGGATTTGTGGGCAAAGAGTTGGGCATGACTGAGCAACTGAATTGATTACAGTATCATCAGGAATTCTGTGTGCATACAAAACTGAAAATAAAAATCAAGGTTAATGATGAAGCAACTCTCCATAGCCAGAAATAGCAAATTGGATTCACAGAAATACATAGAGCAGAGATATAGAGGTGTCTGGGAGCAGAAAATGGAGAATCAAAGTGGGATACAGAAGTCAACTCAGGATTAAAAAACATAAATTAAAACAGATCCTAAAGGTTAGATTCCTAAGGTTATATCATTCATAGCAAATTTTAAAAACAAATTGAGAACCTAGAAAGAGGGGAGACTCCCAGATCACAGTTGTTTTCTACCTTACTATATATGAGATATATATATATATATATATATATATATATATATATATATATATATGAAATATGTTAATAAATAGGTTTGCTTAGTATTATTAGTATTATTAGTATTAGAAAGGCAATCATTCATTTCAGTTCACTTCAGTTATCCAGTCATTTGTGACCCCACGGACTGCAGTATGCTAGGCCTTCCTGTGTCTCACCAATTCCTGGAGAGTACTCAAATTCATGTCCATTGAGTCGGTGATGCCATCCAACCATCTCTTCCTCTTTCGTCCCCTTCTCCTCTCACCTTCAATCTTTCCCAGCATGAGGGTCTTTTCAAATGAGTCAGCTCTTTGCATTACATGGACAAAATATAGAAATGAAAGTTAAGGAAATAATAATGAACACAAATTTGAAAAATGATAATAAGCATAATTTAAAGAGAGGTCTAGGTATTTCCTTTGAGTTGTTTGTTATGTGGTGCAGTTCAGTGTCAGATAGTCACTTGTTCCAGATTCTGCTTGTCATGATTGGCTACGATTGACCCTCAACTGAACAATCTCCATATTAGCTGCTGAATTTTAATCTGTTGCACATGTCACTTCTGGGGTATTTTACCCTTCTTTGCTTAATTTCACTTCCTTTGTTTGCAAGTCAATTCTGTGTTGATTTTCCACCCTGAGGTGAGGGAGCAGCGACCCCTCATTCAAGCTCACATGCTCAGTGGTTTGGTGGTGAGAATGGGAACATTGAAAACAATTATCACTGAGATATCTGTGGATTTTTGAATGGATGGACCACAGTGGGCTTACCATTTCCAAAGGTGTCATGTAATTTCTTGATCCACTCTGCTCAGGTACCTGGCTGTTCCACAGGGCCACTGAACCAAATGAGCCCTGCATTTCATACATTTCCCAGGTCTAAGCAACTCAGTTTCTCAGGTTTTCTGCAAGGCAACTGATTTTGTTTGTCTATGTGCTTTGTCCCCTGACAAGGTCCATGAGGAACAAGTGAGTGGGTGGGGAGCAAGGCACTGTCTCAGATGGGCTATACATCTTACTCACCTGTATGGCCCCAGGCACTCTCTTTGCTGGCTGTGCCAAAAAGGCACGGTTGCAGGTGTGCCACTTGTCTCCAGAACGGAGCTGGTCTCAGGCTGTGAGGCTGCTGGCCAATGTGAACTGTCCATGAACCCAGGAAGACACGGTGAACAATTGGCAGCCTGTTCAGAGCTTGGTGGGAGATGTCGTCTCTGTGGCTGAGATATGAGCAGCCCCTTGGCTTCTGCCTCTTGCTGTCACACACATTGCACTCTGCCTCCCTGGTGAAAAGGTCATAAAAGGTGGCTGACGTGGTCTCCTTTTGTATTTTCCAGTGTGCAAATGTTTGTTTTGTGAGCATGACAGCATTCACTATGTGGCCTTATAGCCTATTTGGAAGAAAGTTGTTGTTGTTGTTTTTGTTGTTTTTGCATAAATTTTATCTCTAGTTTCCCCACAGTTTAGGTTGCTCTGCCACCTTTGCTCTGTCAAATTGTCCTCAGGACATTAAAGGCTGGCCTTTACCGTGAGGCAGATGATACAGTCTGGGCCTACCTTTTAAGACCCATTAAATGATTGTGTACAGGAGTTTCTGAGTCATTTCTTTGTGGATAATTGCATTTAAGGGTATAGTCTGTGTTTTTGTTTTTGTTTTGTTCTCCCCAGTTAGGCTGCCCTCTGTGATCGCAAGCTCCCCATTGACACGGATGTGAGAGGGTTTCCTATTGTGTGCAAGCTTCTCCTCCTTTACGACTCCTTCTACAAAACGGGAATCCATCCCCAGATTAATTTATCTCTGTTTATGTTTCTTATACTTTGTCCTTCCACCTCTTGGAGACTGGTTTGCCTTTATGGATATCTAGGTGGTGAAATTCCAGTTGGGCTATTTCAAATCCTGAAAGATGATACTGTGAAAGTGCTGCACTCAATATGCCTGCAAATTTGGAAAACTCAGCAGCAGCCACAGGACTGGAAAAGGTCAGTTTTATCCCAATCCCAAGGAAAGGCAATGCCAAAGACTGCACAATCTACCGCACAATTGCACCCATCTCATGCTAGTAAAGTAATGCTCAAAATTCTCCAAGCCAGGCTTCAGCAATACATGAACCATAAACTTCTAGATGTTCAAGCTGGTTTTAGAAAAGCCAAAGGAACCAGAGATCAAATTACCAACATCTGGTGGATCATCAAAAAAAGCAAGAGAGTTCCAGAAACAAACAAACAAACAAACAAACAAAAACCCCATCTATTTCTACTTTATTGACTATGCCAAAGCCTTTGACTGTATGGGTCACAGTAAACTGTGGAAATTTCTAAAAGAGATGGGCATACCAGACCACCTGACCTGGCTCTTGAGAAACCTGTATGCAGGTCAGGAAGCAGCAGTTAGAACTGGACATGGAACAACAGACTGGTTCCAAATAGGGAAAGGAATAATTCAAGGCTGTATATTGGCCCTGCTTATAAAACTTACATGCAGAGTACATCATGAGAAACGCTGGACTCTCACGAAGCACAAGCTGGAAACAAGACTACCAGGAGAATTATCAATAACAACAGATACGCAGATGACACCACCATTATGGCAGAAAGTGAAGACCTAAAGTGCCTCCAGATGAAAGTGAGAGAGAAGAGTGAAAAAGTTGGCTTAAAGCTCAACATTCAGAAAAAACTAAGATCATGGCAACTGGTTCTATCAGTTCATGGCAAATAGATGGGGAAACAGTGTCAGACATTGTATTTTGGGGCTCCAAAATTACTGCAGATTGTGGTTGGAGCCATGAAATGAAAAGACACTTACTCCTTGGAAGGAAAGTTATGACCAACCTAGATAGCGTATTACAGAGTACAAGGGGCTGGTGCACCAGGATGATGCGGAGGGATGGGATGGTGAGGGAGGAGCGAAGGGGATTCTGGAAGGGGAACACATGCACATCCACGGTGAATACATGTCAATGTATGGCAAAACAAATACAATATCGAAAAGTTAAAAAATAGATAAATAAACTAATTTTAAAAAAATAAAATAAAATAAAAATCAGGGAAATTACTTTGCCAGCAAAGTCCATCCAGTCAATGCCATGATTTTTCCAGTAGTCATGTATGGATGTGAGAGCTGGACTGTGAAGTAAGCTGAGCACCAGAGACTTGATGTTTTTAAACTATGTTCTTGGAGAAGACTCTTGAAAGTCCCTTGGACTGCAAGGAGAACAAACCAGTCCATCCTAAAGGGGATCAGCCCTGGGTGTTCATTGGAAGGACTGATGCTGAAGCTGAAACTCCAATACTTTGGCCGCCACTTGCGAAGAACTGACTTATTGGAAAAGACCCTAATGCTGGGAAGGATTGTGGGCAGGAGGAGAAGGGGACGACAGAGGACAAAATGGCTGGATGGCATCACTGACTCAATAGACATGAGTTTGGGTAAACTCTGGGAGTTGTTGATGGACAAGGAGGCCTGGCATGCTGTGGTTCATGCGGTCGCAAAGAGTCGGACACAACTGAGCAACTGAAATGAACTGAACTGAACTGAGTTGAAGAGCCAGGCAACAGAGTATACAAGTTGTTTTATGGAAGTTGTTCCATGTGCCAATGATCCTTAGATATATTTATGTGGAAAGAATTGGTTTCTGACTCCTATTCCTCTGACATTTTGAGACCCAAATGACACCCTTGGAAGGGCTATTTTATGAACTGAAACACTGTTGTTGTTCAGTCACTAAACTATGTTTGACTCTTCATGTCCTCTTGGACTACAGCACACCAAGACTCTGTATCTCATCTTCTCCCAGAGTCTTCCTGAGATCGAATCCTTTGAATCAGTGGTGCTATCCAAAATTTTCATCCTCTCTTATCCACTGCTCCTTCTTCTGCCATCATTTCCTAAGGATCGGTATTTTTTCTAATAAGCCAGCTCTTCATGTGGTCAAAGCATTAGCTTCATCTTCAACATCAGTCCTTCCATTAAATCATCAGGGTTAATTTACTTTAGGATCGACACATTTGATCTCTCTGCCATCCAAGAGAATTTCACAAACCCTTCCCAGTAGAGCAGTTCAAAAGCTTCAATATTTTGTTGTTCTGACATCAGTACACCCCTACTGGAAAGACCATAGATGAGACACTACGGGCCTCTATTGGCCAAATCATGTCTTTGCTTTTTAACACAATTTGCTGATCTGTCATAGCTTTTCTACTGAGAAGAAATTGTCTTCTAAATGTGAGGCTGTTTTCATGATTTGCATAAATTTAGAACCACAAAAGAAGAACCCAGTCACTGCTTCTGTCTTTTCCCCTTAGATTTGTCATGAACTGTGGGGCCAGATGCCGTGATCTTAGTTTCCGCCATACTGAGAATTCAAATGTACTGTTTAACAGATAGTTCCCTATCAACATTGATATTTTTTTTACTCTTGTTTTTCCTCAGTTTTTTGGATAAGAAATCGTGTCTAGGAGATTTCTATGAAAATATTTACTCATTATATATAATACTGCTGTTTTAAGTTTTCTACTGTGCTATAGTTTTGTGACAACTGGTTAAAATATTTATAAAATGCACAACCTATGAAAACTGTCCTCATTAACATAATATCTTGAGATTGTTTATGATATCTAGTTAGTTTTTCCCTAGTGTGGGCTCTAGGCAAATACAAAGGAGGGCAAGCCCCAAAGATTGTCATGTGAGAGGGGGCAGGGGAATACATTAAAAAAAGAAAAATGGGGTAGCTCTTACCCGAAATGCAGCTAGGTGACCATTGGGGATATTGTTCAGACTTGTTACTATTTTACTGAAACTTTGAATGCTTAAAATTCTATTTAATGTAAGGAAAGGACAGCTTTCTTAGAACAATATCTCGAATCAAGTGACAGTTGCAACTTTATGGGCTCAAGGTCTCCTCATAAGGATAAATACCATCTCTTATTACAGAAAGAATAGAAGAAGATGAGCCAGATTAAGATTTAGCCTTTCAACGAAAAGCACTAAATTATTCAGCCAGAAGGTTAGTAACAAATATTGGGTGGTGCAAAGAGTTCATTAGTCTATTTAGAGCAGATGTAAACTGTGCAATCAACTGAAAAATTGACTTAAATTATATTTTGAGAAAAAAAAAGACTCTAGAAAAGTACATTGGCTTATAATTCCTGTTATGTATAACAGCGATGAAGAAAAATTAAAATCCAAGTATAAAACGATTTGAAAGCCTACTTTTTCTTTTTTTTTTCTTTCTTTTTTTTTTGCGTAATTGTAGAGAATACAGGTTTCCAAATGTATACTCTTCGTGGCATCTAATATTTGAGGGCCCTTTTGTGTAACCATCCTCTTTTCTTAAAAAAAAAAATACCCTCTGGTTTTCAAACAGTTGTACAAGTTTTATGGCAAAACAAGGAGTGATATAACACACAGAAAAATATCAAAAGCATTGATGACAAGCTTAAATCGCAGGATTATTTAAACTCTGTGTTACATTTCAACAGGAAATAATCGGTTAGTTTTGATGGAATCCCTCCAAGAGCTGGGGGAAAATGAAACAGAATTTGAACCTGTAACTGAGATTTTCTGCCACAATTATGATCTAACTCTTTCCCATCTTTACTCCCTTTCTTGTTCTAAGCAGTCCCTAAATAAGATTGAAAAGTATGAAAATGATGAAGAGAGAAAGAAGTAGGAGATTGTAGACTTCTGTGAGTTCCAAGAATAATTTAAATCAGAGAATTGAAAAAAGGCAGAAACAAAGGAAAATAGTCAAACAAAAGAAAATGATAATGCTTTAAACATTCAGTCAAGTCAAAGACCTTTAGTTCCTCCACAAGAGCTAGAGATAATATTATGATTGATATACTATGAGCATTCTTATAGATATGGATCCCCAACCAGGCTGGACATGTTAAGTGTATATACTCCAGAGAAGTTGGAGCTGGACGATCAAACACATTGACTCCCAATTTCCTTGGTAACAACCCATTAGAAGACTGTCCTAAAACTGATCACACACACACCCCATGGGTACCATTCTGACTTTGAAAGTCTTTCCCTGAAAGCCGTTGGGGAGTGTGGGTCTCTTAAGCATTAGCTGCTTGGACGCCTCAGGTCAGTTCAGATCAGTGGCTGAGTCATGTCTGACTCTACCACCCCACAGAATACAGAACGGTAGGCCTCCCTATCCATCACCAACCCCCGGACTTTACTCAAACTCATCTCCATTGAGTCAGTGATGCTATCCAACCATCTCATCCTCTGTTGTCCCCTTCTCCTCCTGCCCTCAATCTTTTCTAGCATCAGGATCTTTTCCAATGAGTCAGCTCTTCTCATCATGTGGCCAAAATATTGGAGGTTCGGCTTCAACATCAGTTCTTTCAATGAACACCCAGGACTGATCTGCTTTAGAATGGATTGGTTGGATCACCTTGCAGTCCAAGGGACTTTCAAGAGTCATCTCCAGCACCACAGTTCGAAAGCATCAATTCTTCAGTGCTCAGCTTTCTGTGTAGTTCAACTCTCACATCCATACCTGACTACTGGGGGGGGGGCATACCTCGACTAGACTGACATTTGTTGGCAAAGCGCTGTCTTTGGTTTTTAATATGCCATCTAGTTTGGTCATAACTTTCCTTCCAAGGAATAGGCGTCTTTTAATTTCATGGCTGCAGTCACCACCTGTAGGAATTTGAGAGCCCATAAAAATAAAGTCAGCCACTGTTTCCTCATCTATTTGCCATGAAGTGATGGGACCATATACCATGATCTTATTTTTCTGAATGTTGAGCTTTAAGCTACCTTTTTCAGTCTCCTCTCTCATTTCCTCTGGAGGCTCTTTAGTTCTTATTCATTTTCTGCCGTAAGGGTGGTGTCATCTGTGTATCTGAGATTATTGATATTTCTCCCAGCAACTTTGGTTCCAACCTGTGCTTCAACCATCCCAGCATTTCTCATGATGTATTCTGCATATAAGTTAAATAAGCAGGGTGACAATATACACCCTCGATTGTGCTCCTTTTCCTAGTTGGAGCCAGTCTGTCTTTGCCAGTCCGGATCTAACTGTTTCTTCCTCACCTGGATGCAGATTTAGCAGCGAGTGGTGGCTGTGTGGCACTGGAGATGGAGTGGGAAATGGCGGCTGCATGGCGCTGGAGTAGCGAGCTACAGAGTGGAGGTACCCTACAGCCAAGGTCAGTAGTGGCAGCTGTGAGGAGATACCCCACGTCCAAGGTAAGGAGCAGTGGCTACACTTTGCTGGAATAGCTGTGAAGAAATACCCCACATCCAAGTAGGAGCAACTGCATTAAGACGGTAGGTGATGAGAGAGGGCACCAGAGGTTAGACAGACTGAACCACAGACACAGAAAACTAACCTATCAAATCACAAGGATTGCAGCCTTGTCTAATTCAATGAAACTAAGCCATGCCGTGAAGGGCTAACCACGACGGATAGGTTTGGTGGAAAGCTCTGACAAAATGTGGTTCACTGGAGAAGGGAATGACAAACCACTCCAGTATTCCTGCCTTGAGAACTCCATGAACAGTATGAAAAGGTAGAAAGCTAGAACACTGAAAGATGAACTCCCCAAGTCGGTATGTGCCCAATATGCTACTGGAGATCAGTGGAGAAATACCTGCAGGAAAAATGAAGAAAAAGAACCAAAGCAAAATGAACACCCACTTGTGCATGTGCCTGGTGACGGAAGCAAAGTCCCATGCTGTAAAGAGCAATATTGCTTAGGAATCTGGAATGTTAGGTCCATGAATCAAGTAAAATTGCAAGTGGTCAAACAGGAGATGGAAAAGCAGTATTTTAGGAATCAGCAAACTAAAATGGACAGGAATGGGTAAATTTAACTCAGATGATCATTATATCTACTACTGTGGGCAAGAGTCCCCTTGAAGAAACGGAGTAGACATCATAGTTGACAAAAGACATGCAGTATTTGATTGCAATCTCAAAAATTACAGAATGATCTCTGTTCCTTTTGAAGGCACACCCTTCAATATCATGGTAATCCAAGTAAATACCCTGACTAATAAAGCAGAAGAAGGCCGAACGGTTCTATGAAGATCTACAGGACCTTACAGAACGAACATCCAAAAAAAGATGTCATTTGCATTGTAGAGGACTGGAATGGAAAAGTAGAAAGTCAATAAACCCCTGGAGGAACAGGCAAATTTGATCTTGGAGTAAAAAACATGAAGCAGGACAAAGGCTAATAGAGTTTTGCCAAGAGAATTCATGGATCATAGCAAGCACCCTTTTCCAACAACACAAAAGAAGACTCTCCACATGCATATCACCAGAAGGTCAACACCAACATCATACTGATAATATTGTTTGCAGCCAAAGATGGAGAAACTTCCTATGGTCTGCAAAGAAAAGCCTGAGAGCTCACTGTGGCTCAGATCATAAACTCCTTATTGACAAATTCAGACTTCAATTGAAGAAAGTGGGGAACACCACTAGACCATTCAGGTATGACTGAAATCAAATCCCTTACGATTATACAGTGAAGTAAGAAACAAATTGAAGGGACTAGATCTGATACACAAAGTGCCTGATGAACTATGGGCGAAGGTTCATGACACTGTACAGGAGAGATGGATCAAGACCATCCCACAAAGAAAAAAAAAATCAAAAAAGGAAAATGGCTGTCTGATGAGACATTACAAATAGCTGTTAAAAGAAGAGAAGTGAAAAGCAAAGGAGAAAAGGAAATATATACCCATTTGAATGCAGAATTCCAAAGAATAGCAAGGAGAGTTAAGAAAGCCTTCCTCAGTGATCAGTGCAAATAAATAGAGAAAAACAATAGAATGGGAAAGGCTTGAGACTTCTTAAAGAAAATTAGAGATACCAAGGAAACATTTCATGCAAAGATTGGCTCGATAAAGGACCGAAATGGTATGGACCTAACAGAAGCAAAATATATTAAGAAGAGGTGACAAGAATACACACAACTGTACAAAAATATCTTCATGACCCAGATAGTCACCATGGTGTGATCACTCACCTAGAGACAGGCATCCTGCTATGTGACACCAAGGGAGCCTTAGGAAGAAGCACTACATACAAAGCTAGTGGAAATTATGGAATTCCATTTTTGAATCCTCAAAGATAATTCTGTGAAAGTTCTGCACTCAATACGTCAGCAAATTCGGAAAACTCAGCAGTGGCCACAGGACTACAAAAGATCAGGTTTCATTCCAATCCCAAGGAAAGGCAATGCCAAAGAATACTGCTTGCTTGGACCTACAATAAACATTACACTACACTTGCTTTCACCACAGCTCACAGTCAGTTGTTTGACTTTAATGCACACAAACGAGCACACCCAAATTTGTTTTGGTAACAGTATTCACATCTAAGAGTGTGTGTACCAAAGAGTGATACAATACTTTTATTTCAAGAACCAAGGAGATTTATTGATGTGATTTGTTTGTGTAAAATTTCTTGAGGAATGAAATTTTGCAAGTTTCACATTTGTGGATTCTATTAAGTAAGCAGCCTATAATTTAGGTTGATATAATTTACATAATAGATCACTCACCTAGAGCCAGACATCCTGGACTGTGAAGTCAAGTGGGCCTCAGAAAGCATCGCTAGAAACAAAGCTAGTGGAGGTGATGGAATTCCAGTTGACCTATTTCAAATCCTCAAAGGTGATGCTGTGAAAGTGCTACACTAGATATGCCAGCAAATTTGGAAAACTCAGCAGTGGCCACAGGACTGGAAAAGGTCAGTTTTCATTCCAATCCCAAAGAAAGGCAATGCCAAAGAATGCTCGAACTACCACACAATTACACTCATCTCACAAGCTAGTAAAGTAATGTTGAAAATTCTCCAAGCCAGGCTTCAGCAATAGGTGAAGCGTGAACTTCCAGATATTCAAGCTGGTTTTAGAAAAGGCAGAGGAACCAGAGATCAAATTGCCAATATCTGCTGAATCATCAAAAAAGAGTTCCAGAAAAACATCTATTTCTGCTTTATTGACTATGTCAAAGCCTTTGACTGTGTGGATCACAATAAACTGGAAAATTCTGAAAGAGATGGGAATACCAGACCATCTGACCTGTCTCTTGAGAAACATGTATGCAGGTCAGTAAGCAACTGTTCGAACTGGACATGGAACAACAGACTGGTTCCAAATAGGAACAGGAGTCCGTCAAGGCTGTATATTGTCACCCTGCTTATTTAACTTATATGCAGAGTACATCATGAGAAATGCTGGGCTGGAAGAAACACAAGCTGGAATCACGATTGCTGGGAGAAATATCAATAACCTCAGATATGTGGATGACACCACCCTTATGGCAGAAAGTGAAGAAGAACTAAAGAGCCTCTTGATGAAGATGAAAGAGGAGAGTGAAAAAGTTGGCTTAAAGCTCAACGTTCAGAACACTAAGATCATGGCATCTAGTCCCATCACTTCATGGGAAATAGATGGGGAAACAGTGGAAACAGTGTCAGACTTTATTTTGGGGGGCTCCAGAATCACTGCTGATGGTGACAGCAGCCATGAAATTAAAAGATGCTTACTCCTTGGAAGGAAGGTTATGGCCAACCTAGATAGCATATTTAAAAGCAGAGATATTACTTTGCCAACAAAAGCCCGTCTACTCAAGGCTATGGTTTTTCCAGTGGTCATGTACGGATGTGAGAGTTGGACGGTGAAGAAAGCTGAGCGCCGAAGAATTGATGCTTTTGAACTGTGGTGTTGGAGAAGACTCTTGAGAGTCCCTTGGACTTCAAGGAGATCCAATCAATCCATCCTAAAAGAGATCAATCCTGGGTGTTCATTGGAAGGTCTGATGTTGAAGCTGAAACTCCAATACTTTGGCCACCTTATGTGAAGGGTTGAGTCATTGGAAAAGATCCTAATGCTGGGAAGGATTGGGAGCAGAAGGAGAAGGGGACGACAGAAGACGAGATGGTTGGATAGCATCACCGACTCGACGAACATGGGTTTGGGGAGACGCTGGGAGTTGGTGACGGACAGGGAGGCCTGGTGTACTGCAATTCATGTGGTTGCAAAGAGTCGGACACGACTGAGAGACTGAACTGAACTGAAGCAAACACTGGGTAAGTGTTACCCTTTAATTTTTAGGAAACGAGTGATTGTGTGATGTCAGTGCTACTCAGATTGAGAAACAGTGACGATCTGTGATGAGGTAGAGAGATCAGCTTTGTAGTGTAACTACACATCATTTGAATTTGCACTGTGTAAAATCAGACAAATTAGAAAAGTGTCTGAAGAAAGATTTGAAATGGCACATAGTTTTTCAGAAATTAAAAGTGTATTTCCCAAAGATGGATCAGTTGGTTCAGAAACCTTCATTAGATCTCCCTCATCATTTCACACAATTACTGGGAACTTGGTCTTGAGGTCTCTGATTGAAGAAGATCCTTTTCAGGTTTTGTCTGAAGAATTTCTGATAAAAGAATCATTTTACACATTTTCTATCTCTGATCCAGGTGAACCAAATGACTTTCTTTCACTCACTTTTCCTCAAAAACGTTGGAATATAGTTGAAAGTGATCAGCTTACATCAATTCGGTGGGATGGGAGTGACCTTTCTATAGTGATCAATGAAAAGAGGTCAAGAAAGAGCTCTTGACTCTTTGCAACCCCATGGACTGTAGCCTACCAGAATTCTCCATCCACGAGATTTTCCAGGCAAGAATATTGGAGTGTGTTGCCATTTCCTTCTCTAGGAAATTTTCCTGACCCAGGGATCAAACCCCAGTCTCCTGCATTGTAGGCAGACGTTTTACTGTCTGAGCCACCAGGAAAGGCCCCTTGCAAAATATCTAAAACCGATAATATGAAAAATTTAGCACAACAGCTTAACCTTTATGGGTTTAGTAAAATGCAACAGACTTTTCAAAATCTCCTTCACTAACCGACTTTCTGCCGGAAAAAAAAAAAAAAATATATATATATATATATACACACACATATATATGTTTTGAACATGTTATTCATATTTTTTCACTTAGTTCAGGGACGCATGAGATTAATCCGTGTGACCTAGTGAATGTGTTCACATAGGTACTTAAAACTGATTTTAAAACTGAGATAACATGCTACTGATATTTGTTTCTTTTCTTTTTTTTTCTTTTCTTTTTTCTTTTTTAAGTTGAGAAGAGCTGGATGTTAAAACATTTGAGACTTCAAAAATTTCCTAGCAATTTTCAACTAGAAAGAAATCCTGAAGCCACTGAAAGTGTTATTTACTGTTGCTATACAATATATTTTTACTTGTGGAACACAATAAATTCAAATATGTATGTATTTAAAACTTCTAATGGAGGTGTTTAGATGCTAATAAGTTTGTATGCTTAAATGAATCAATTTTATATTTGAGCTATGCTTTTTTGCTTTACCGTGCTTTATAAACTCACTAATTTTCTTCTTGGGATTTAGATGCAGTTTTATCATAATCTGAATTTTAAACGAGGCTATCCCCAGCTTTTTGTAAGAACGAAAACAATAAACTGGAATTAAAAATATCTCTCCACTATCTTCATTATAATCAATGGTTACAAGAAGAAGCATGTTAAAGCAAGGGACAATGTGGATTGTCATAATCTGGTTTTCCTCTGGTTTTCCTTCTGAAACTAGAGGAGTGTATTTTCAGCCTCAACAAGTTTAAGTGTGCCTTTCATACTAAAACCTTCTACTAGCCAGATAATTGGTAATACACGTGCCCCAAATCAAAGGGCTTTTCTTCTCCATCATCAATATCAGTTAGACCACCAGAGCAAACTGTGATAGATCAACCTATGGTTTTCAATCACTTGAACATTTTTCTATCAACACTCACAGAACAGCTACACCAAACAAATGAGCATATTGAGAAGTTTGCTACTATGACTACCTCTACGTCACAGTACCACATCTTATCTCCATGACAGAGCAGTTATTTTGGACTAATGGTTGAGATGTCTAACTTTTCAGTTAGGTACAGAGATATGTCAGCACATTATGGACCTGTCTCTGAGCTGGAACATACAGGAAATTCATGGTTCCCAGCGCCAATGATCGCTGATACATCTGCTGCCTCTCTTTCAAGGTTAACTCATCAACTGTCTTTCTTATATGAAAATTATGCTAATTACAAATGATCTAACAAATAAGTGTCAGATTATGCAGGATAATGAAGAGTGAAATTAATGCTGGTACATGTTAATAAATTCTTACATCTCTTGTTTCAACAGTAAGATATATGCTCATCATAATAGACTTTTTTTTTAATAAGAGTAAAATTACACTTTCCTTCAATGTCTGGCTATTGGACAGTGTTTTAATATAAACACTTTACTTCCAGGAACCTTTTGATAAGCATCCTATGTAAATTACATATAATCAATTGTTTGAAAAAAAAAGGAAATGAAAGCAAAGGGCAAAGCAGTCATGGATAAAGTGACTTTTGAAATCACTTAGGCTGATCTGAATGGATAACAAAATTAGGATGGTATGGGAGAAAGCACAGATACAAATCTATCTGAGACAAAGCAAATGCACAGTATGTATCTTACTGCTGTCTCAGCTGCATGCTAGTCTCTCACTTAAAAGAAAAAGAAGTTAGACATGAGGTTATCTCCATTAAAAAGTATGTTTCACACTTGAAAATATATGTGGTGTAGCCTGCTCAGTAATCATGATCAGGATGATAATATCAGAGAGAAGATGACAGAGTGAAAAATTGTAACATAGCACAAAATAGGTATTTTACAAATGGTATTATAAACGGTCACTTTTGCTCTTCTGTCTTTAATGCGTATGTTTATTACCTATCAACAGGATTTCACTCTATTTTTCCAAATGCATATTTTGATGTTTCTTGCCTTTTCCTGCAAAGACAGACTTACATCCTTCTGTGGAATGCAACACCTCAGGTTGGTTCAAATATTCTTGGAAGACCTGATATCTGCTTGCTTTAGTAGCTTCATTAAGTTTCTCTTTCATTGTCCTTCTGTAGCTGCAGAAGGCAAACTACTTTCAGTCACGTTAAGCCCTTTCTCACCACTTTGCTTCAACCTTTTCTTGCAGTTGGAAGGCACCTGTTAGCCTACATGCCAAAGTAAGCACAGATATCAGGCCTTCTATGTATTTACACACATTTCCTTATGTATCTTGCACATCAGCAAACATATAGTGCCTGCCAAATGAGGTATTTTAAGTACTTTCTGAGTTAGCAATAAAAAAGTGTAATAACCAATCAAAAGCTATATTCATTACTCAACAACATCCCATATCCTCCAGTATTGCTATAATTGACCCTTATAATTGACTGAGAATTTTTTGCTTTATCAAATATGTATTATATTTATGTGAAAGGCAAATGAGATAATTCAAAGTATAGAACGATTGTATGCTCTCAAGAAATTTAGTCTATTAGAACCCATTCTAAGCATGCTGTTTCAGCCGGCACTTCCCTAAAATTCAATAGTAATTACAAATGAATATAAAACAAAATGTAATCATTCAGTTTAATCATCTAGCAAAGTCATGAAGAAAGCATGGCCCCAAATCAGTGGCTGCTCCTTAATATATTGTGCAATGAAATACTCTGAGCAGAGTATCTGCTTGCTGGCCTGTGCTACCCAGACTTTTATGAACTCTATTTAGAACTGTGGGCAATCTCACTTGTAGCCATTCCCTTAGGCAGTGGTGGCAACATCGAATCATGTCCGTATGTTTGTTTGCTACTCCACATAGGGCAACACCAAGTTAAGGTCATCATTCTCATTCTTGCGGCTAATGCACAGTGAGGTTTGGGAAATCTTTGTGTAGATAAGGGAGTTGTTCACAACAGCACATTCTTCTTGCCCTGAAAATTGTCTTTAAAATGCAGGTCAGAATACTATGCATTAGAGAATTAAGCATTTTGCAGCAAATCTGAGTCACTGACACTGGTGTCCTTAATCATCATTTCAAGCACTAAGTTAAATGGCCTCAGTTTAGATTTCAGGCATCGTGATATGTAGGCAAATGTGCGTGCTTTGAGCAGAATCTACATAAACGCGATTGCATCTTCAATTTAATTGCCTTCTACAGACTATTCCTTCTGACTCCCTTTCAGCTTCTTTTCATATTCTACCTTGAGTGAAAGGTCCTTCCCAACGATAACAGGATTAATCTCTATAGTCCTTTGGGATAGCTACTAAAAGGTATGGATATTAAGCCAGAAACAAAAACACCAATACAGTATACTAATGCATATATATGGAATTTGAAAGATGGTAATGATAACCGTATATGTGAGACAGAATAAGAGACACAGATGCATAGAACAGTCTTATGGACTCTGAGGGAGAAGGTGAGGGTGGGACGTTCTGGGACAATAGCATTGAATCATGTATATTGTCATATGTGAAACAGAACACCATTCCATGTTCGATGCATGAGACAAATGCTCAGGACTAGGGCAATGGGATGACCCAGAGGGATGGCATGGGGAAGGAGGTGGGAAGGGGGTTCAGGATGGGGAACACATGCAAACCCATGGCTGATTCATGTCAATGTATGGCAAAAACTACTACAATGTTGTAAAGTAATTAGCCCCCAATTAAAATAAATAAATTTATTTTTTTAAAAAAAGGCACGGATATTGACGTCAAGATATCTCAAGTTGACAAGCCTCTGTTTCTATCCACTCCTGAATATTATCAAATTGTGGCACATATAATCAAATTATGCCTCAATCATCCTACCTAGGGAAACCTGGCTACATCCTCACATTTCACGACACATTACACCTTTGCTCTATTCCTATATGTCTTTGTTGTATCAGTGTTTACAATCCTGAAAAGGATAAGAAAATATATCTCAGTATATTAGTTAGACAGTGTGCATGGATTCATTTTTTTTTCTGTCTGGTGCCTCAAATAGTAAGAGTGAAAAGGAAAATTTCAGGGATGAAAATGCAGAAATTTTGGAAAAAAAGACAGATAAAATGATGGGTAAGATCAGAGGATGGAATTGGATGCTTAAAGTGTAACAAGCAAATGGGTAAATGCAGGATACAGAGATCAGTGCAACTTCAAAATTGTTTCCTGACAGCATAATTTTATGTAACCAATCACAGAATAGTCTTACATACAAAATATTCTAAGAAACCCTGAAATGTAGAATGAAGATGTATCTTTTAAAGTGTTATTGTTTAGGATGTCACTAGAGTGAAATCATTTAACTAAAAAAAATAATTTCCCACATTTGGTTAAGAAAAGAAAGAGAGAGAGATTTTTGGAATCAATAAGGGTCCCTGAGTTACAATTCTCAATTTTCCATTTTTTTCCCTGTTATTTGTGATTTGGACATATAAGAGTATGGCAGGGCTTGTGTGTGTGTGCATAGGAATAAAATGTTTGTGTATGTCTGAGTATTCTTTTTGACTTCCGCTTTACAGATTTTTCCCTAAAAAAATGATTAACCCAGAAATATAAATGGGGAAATGAAATACAAATGAAAATGAACTTACAAGGACTAGTTTCTCTATTCACAGGGGTGAATTAAAAAGATTGAGAACGATTAGTTAATAACCAAGCTACTTCAGCAAAACACAGCTAAAAACTCTGGAACTTTCACAGTCAGCCAAGCATAAATTGAGTGGGACCTTAGATGTCTACTATCTGGCAATAACAAAACAGCCTCCCTCTATTATGGCAGTAAGAGAGAAGGATAACTAGACATGTGAATTTTCTATCAGGCCTTCATGTAATGGAATATTCCTTCCCTTTCTAGCCAGGAAGATACAGTTAAGAATTATGGGGAGCAGGTAGGCTGCTCACTCATCAATAAGGAAAAATACTCTTGGGAATCAAATGAAACAAAGAATGAAATTTGGAATTCTGTTCCCACAAGGTGGAACATGCCTTCCCCATGCCCAAGTGTACCAGAAAGACAGTTAAAATAGACAGAAGGTATAACATCCATATTCTTCTCACCTAATACCTTCAAATTCCAAGCCGCACCCCACTGCTAAGCTGCTGACTATACAGGACTTCTGGCTTTAACTGTGTGTAGCAACCAGCCAATAAGAATTTCATGAATATAATTTATTTTAGTATGCATTGATAGTGTGTGTGTCTTAATAAGGCCACAATATTTGAGAGCTGACTCGAAGTGGAAAACTTTGTGCTCTCAGTCAATTTTGGGGGGCTTCAATACACATTCACTTACTTTCCCAACCCTTACCCTTCATATGTAGACAAAAAATGCAACATTAAGAGGAGAGAAATGACTTCTTCACAGAGAAGGCAATTGGGAAAGTAAAAATGAAGCAGGTAGCCTACTTCCCTATATGCTCAGCAAAGTCAACCCACATAAGTATTTCTAAGGGCTACTAGCATCACAGGTCACAGATGCTGCTCCCAGGATTACAGAGCTTGATTGAGATATTTTAGTTTTGTTTTACCTCTCATCTCCTAGCTCAGGTCACATGGCAGGCATGCCAACACCTCCAAAAATGGTGAGGTCTAGGAAGTATTTAGAGACAATGCCTGCTGCTGCATAAGACCAAGGTTGTACATTCGAGTGACACGTGGGTAAGGCTTCCATCTCAGCATTCCACATGACTCTACAGAAGTTTTCCTGCCCTGGAAAGCTCTCCAAAAAATTTGTAAAATTACATTTTGAGGAAGGATAGGAGGGAAACTGACAAGAACTGCGTGCTTTCTCATTGTCCTCAATCTCACTTATCACCCTATGTACTATGAGAGATTAATATGCTTTATGAAATGTCCCACAAGCTGTGCTACACTTAATTTATGATGTTTTGTTTTGTGTCTGACACTCGGAGACCATTTACTGCATTATATTGGGCTCCCTGTCACATTCATGTCCATCGATTCGGTGATGCCTTGCAACCATCCCGTCTGCGGTGTTTCCCTTCTCCTCTTGCCCTCAATATTTCCCAGCATCAGGTTCTTTCCAGTGATTTGGCTCTTGGCCTCAGGTGACCAAGTATTGGCCCTTCAGATTCAGCATCAGTCTTTCTGTGAATAGTCAGGGTTAATTCCCTTCATGGTTGATTTCTTTGATCTCTCTGCTCTTCACAAGATTCTTCTCCAGCCCTAGAGTTGCAAGGCATTGGCATTGATGCTTTGAAGCTCAGTTCTTGTGTTCCCTCTCTCAGCTCCATACATGACTGTTGGTAATCAAGAGTTAGTATATTCAGATATTAGCCAGGAATGTCTTCACATTTTAATATGTTGAAAAAATTAGTCAAAGCTTTCATCTAAGGGACAGGGTCTTTTAGTTTCATGGCTGCAGTCCATGCCCTCAGTGGTGTTGTAGGTCAAGAAAACGAAATATTTCACTGATTTCACTTTCTCTTCATTGATGCGCTGGGAAATGATGGGACCAAATGCCACATTCTTAGTTTTTTGAATATGAGTATCATTCCAGGTTTTCCATTCTCCTCTTTCACCTTCATCAAGAGGCTTCTTAGTTCCTATAGTTCTTTTGTAATTTGGGTGATGTCATCTTGATAACTAAGGTTATTCATAACTCCCACATACATTTTATTTCAAGCTTGAGATCCATCTAGGATTTTATTTTTTTATGATGTTCTCTGCACAGAAGTTAAATAAGCAGGGTAACAAATATATAGTTTTGACATATTCCTTCCTGATTTTGAACCAGTTAGTTGTCCCATGTCCAATTCTAACTGTTATGCCTTGATTAGCTTACACATTTTCCAGGAGGTGTTCTGGTATTTTTATCTCTTTAAGAATTTTCCACAATTTGTTGTTGTTGTGTGTATGTTTCACAGTGTACGCGTCATTAACAGGGACAATTAAGCAGATATAGATGATTTTATGGTATTCCCTTGCTTTTTCTATGATCCAGGAATCAAGTCATAATTATGATCAAATCACTAACTATACATGCCCTGTTTTTTGTTTTTTGTTTTTTGTCGTTGCTGTTGCTCTTTTCTCTCTTTATCAAGTAGTCAAATAACAACTGGTAGTTTCCTCTGAATTTGCCATATTACTTCTACAAGAATTAAATTATGCTCATGGTAGTCTCTGACCTGCAACACCCACTGAATGGAGTTAAGCTTCAAGATCCGAAATCTGGCATGTATACTCTGGGAAAATGTCAGGAACATTCAAAATATAGCTAGATATATTCAAGTGTTGATTTTTGAGCCAAATTATGCTATTATATTTTATGTGGAAAAGTTCTGCACTCCTTCATGCTGAGATCAACTCCTCATTAACAGAAATTTCCGTGTTGGGGTAGAAAAACAACAACAACAAAATGTGCTAGATTGCATGTCGGAACTCAAAGTAGTATCAATTACATGTGTAGGAATGGTACTTTCCATCAAATAGATTAATCCATGTCAACTAATGTTTCATGTTTTCTTATCAAGGAAAAAATGAATAACAAAGCTTGCCAGGTAAAACTGAGAAGTTCCAAGAAGGCAGAAATGTAGGAGAACGTGAAATACATCTCTCTCAATGAATGGATCACAAATAATACATCAATGCTGACCATAGTTCTCCCAGAGCATCAGACCAATACTAACAGAAGACCCTGATCACCAGAGTGGCCAATGTGGATATCAGATATACCTGGGTGGAAAGGAATTAAGATGGGAGAAGGAGGATGAGGGGAAGCAAGACAAAACCTCTGTCTTGTGGTGGGAGATGGAAAAGCAGGGAAGAGATTTCCAGCAAAAGGCACGCCCCTTCACTAAAGGGTAAACTACTTTGGACTGAAAGGAAGCAAGGTAAAACAGCTGATGACATATAATTTGTATAGAGAGAGAATCACACAGACAATGTGTATTGTGGCCCTACCTACCCCAAAGTGCAATACAGCTCAACCTGTGTGCATGGGGTCTGGAAGCTGGAACATGGGGTTTAGAAAGCACTCCTGGGAGAGGACTGCCATTGACTATGTGGACATGACATGATGGAAGAAGTACAAATAGTTGTGTAGCAGGGACTACCTATTGAGAATTCTCAAACTACTAAAGAGGCAGGACCTTACTTGCTGTGTCACACTCAGGAGGTAGAGATACTATTACAGCCCCTCCTCTTCCCACCTGTTAACATCTACTACAAGGCAATAGAAAAAGGCCAGCCAGAAGTATCACTCATGTTCCTACAACCTCAGAATAGAACAGGATCCCATTAAAGCCAAATATTTTCTGCCCATGGCTGCTGGCTCCTATTGATAATTGGCACCACCAGCTTCCAGCAGTCCATGCAGCTGTACTACCTCCTGTGCTCACCAAGACAGACCCCAGTGTTCCACAAGTGTCCCAGGACAGACTTCCTTGGTGACCACATGTAGAGGAAGGAAGAAAATTACATCTGAGACTCAGGAACAGAGCCATTATGGCAGTGGCTAGCATATCTTCCAACCAGTTGAGCATGCTGCAGCTTAAATACACATGATTAATGACACAGACCCCATGTCTATGGAATACATCAGAAGACAATAAGAGTTCAAACGAAAGAAAATGCCCAGGCTCAGGCAGCTGTAAGAATGCACAGGAGTTATAGCAGTTTTGAATCTGAACTGTCCCTAGGGAGATCCAGAGTCTAATTCTTTCCACCTTTGGAGAGCTTCCAAAAGAGATGTAATTGTCCTGTGACTTAAGTTGGGGAGGACACTGATTAGATGAAGCACTAGGGAATATGTATTATTCTTCTGATGCTTTGAATTCTTGTGTTGTCGGTGCACTATTTTTCTCAGTTGTAGGCTTCTATGTTCCTACACATTTATTTGGTCTTTAAAGATTATTTCAACCATTTTTTGATGTATATTTATATTTTTATTTTGTTTTCCTATTTTCTGTGCCTTTTGTTGCTGTTGCGTATCTTCATTTTTTAAATAGATGTGTATTTCTCTATTAACTGTGATATTCGGCTATTCTGTATGAGCTGCATGCGATCTTGTCAGATTTGCTTTCTTTATTCGTCAGTTGACACTATTCTGGTGTTGTTTTTTGCCTTGAGATTCATTTGATCAGTTTTCTTTCTGAATCTGCCGTCTTCTCTGTTGTGTTTATTGCTCGTGCTACTTTGGGTTTTGTTTGGTTTGGTTTCCTTGCCATTTAACTATGCTACTTTTTTATCTTCTCAATCACTTACTATGGTATTGTGGTTCTCTGAACAGAAGTTGGTCCTGATCTTCCAGCGTGTCAGCACTGAGACCAAGATCATGGGACACCAGGTACTTCCTGTATACAGTGAATATTAACTGGTGGCATTCTCCATGAAGGGCTCCTTTTTAATCTAAAATGCACTCCACCCAACTGCGTGAACAACCTAGAGCTGACGCCTCATGCCACACAACAAGCATGACAGAAACACAAACCAAATCATCGACAGATAGACTGGATAATGTCAGACTATCCCCATAGACACCTGCGAATGACACAAACAGACATGGTCCCACCGTTAGACAGGGAAGACTCAGCTGTAGACTCAAGAACATAGTTGTCATCTCTCCCACTCCAAAGCTCACACTAGCCACTTGATCAAACTTATCGACTAGGAGTAGAGGCTAGGACCAAGAACTATAACCCAGCAGTCTGGGAAGAAATGACTGTTAATACAGTAAGCAGGGAAATGTGAAGACAGAGAAATATGTTGTGGGTAAAGGGACATGGTAAATACTCAAAACATAATTAAAGAGGAAATGGGAAGGCACCCTGAAAAAGACTTGGGAGTAATGATAGTAAAGATGATCAAACATTCCAGAAATAGGAGGGAAAAATACAAGAAACATTTTTGAAGGACCTGGCAAAATGAATAAACAACGACAAGGAATTAACAACAGAAAAACTGGCATTGGTATACTATAGGCTAATACACATTCTTGTACTGCTGGAGACAACCCAACATTGGGAAGCAAATATTCTCCAATTTACAAGTGTAGTCTAACAAGAAATACAAGTGTTCAATGATACAACAGACTTGACAAGGTTATTTGGTACTTATAGGACATTTCATCCAAGCACAGCAGAATATACACTTTTCTAAAGTGGAAATCAAGTCTCTCCACAATAAATCACAAACTGGATCTCAAATCAAGCCTTGGTAAATTTAAGATAATGGAAATTGTATCAAGCATTTTTTTTTTTTAACCACAATGCTATGATTTACATACCAGATTTTGGGGTGGGGGGGAGGGTTACTCTAAAATCTCAAATACACGTAGCTAACAAATACACCTCTACATGGCCAAGCAATCACTGATGAATTCAGAGAAAATAAAAGAATAAATTTAGTAGCAAATAATATTCAAAATATGATTATCCAAAACATATGCAGCATGCTAAAGCACTACAAGAGGAAGTTGATAAATACTACACATCTCAAGTGATCAACCTAACCTACGTTTGTGTGAAAACCCCCAAACTCATCCTAGGTAAATCTAAATCATTGAGAGAAAGAAGAACAAGCAGACAGATTTCCTAAAAGTGAATAGAAGGGAGAAAAGGATAAAAATCGGAGCAGAAATTAAAGAAAACATGATGATGAAAAAACAGCAAAAGTCAACATCACTAAGAAGAATCTCTTGGAGAGGAAAAAATATTTGGATAAATCATGAGCCAGACTTAACAAGAAAAAAAGAAAAAGAAAAAAAAAGGTCAAATACTTCAATCAGTAGAATTTGACATGAAAAATGAGACAATATAACTGATACCATAGAGATAACAAAGGATCAGAAGAGACTACAACAAACAATTATAAGTTAATAAAATTTAGAATCCGAAATCTATGGACAAACACTCAGAAATTCAAATAAGAAGAAACAGAAAATAAGAACACAGCTATTAGAAACAATAACTTTGAAACTGTGATGGAAAAAAAAAAAAAATTCCAGGAAACAAAATTAAAGCCATATGGCTTCACAGAGAATTTTTTGAACCAGTCAGAGAACCACTAACAGATGAGCTTCTGAAACTCTTCCAAAATTCTAGAGAAGAAGGGAAGCCCACAAACTCATCCTACAAGTTCACCATCACCCTGATATCAACTGTAAGATAACACAGAAAAGGAAAATTAGAGGCCAATATCACATAGATGAACAGAGTCAAACATCGTTAACAAAATGTGACCAAAAAACCCGTCAAGCCCTTAAAAGGATTGAACCCCATTATTAAGTGGGGTTTATCCCAGATATGCAAACATTCTTCAGTAGCTGCATATCAATATATATTGAAGGATTAAAACTTTATAATCACCTAAATAGATGTTGAAAAACCTTTGACAGAATTTAACAAGTGTTTGTGATAGAAACTCCTGAAACTGACCATAGCAAAAACTACCTCAGCTTAGCAAAGGCACACAAATCAAAACTACAATGACGTATCACCTCATACCATTCCCAATGGCCATCGATAAAAGCAAATCTACAACAGGGGACTTCTTTGCTAGTCCAGTGGCTAAGACACCATGATCACAATGCAGGGATCCCAGATTTGATCCCTGGTCATGGAACTATATTCCATATGCAGTAACTGACATTTGTCGCAAGCAATAAAGAAGTAAATATATGTATATGTATGTATATATATATACATATATATATATAAAATTGTATAATAATATATGAAGAAGATGGTGTAGAGAATAGGGAATCTTCCTGTCCTCCTTCACTATTGTCAGAAATGCAAATGAATGCTGCCAGGATGCCGAATATTATGAAAGTATTTTAGATAATTAAAAATAAAACTACCATCAGTTCAGTTCAGTTCAGTCGCTCAGTCGTGTCTGACTCTCTGCGACCCCATGAATTGCAGCACGCCAGGCCTCTCTGTCCATCACCAACTCCCGGAGTCTACCCAAACCCATGTTCATCGACTCGGTGATGCCATCCAACCATCTCATCCTCTGCGGTCCCCTTCTCCTCCCGCCGCCAATCCTACCCAGCATTAGGGTCTTTTCCAATGAGTCAACCCTTCGCATGAGGTGGCCGAAGTATTGGAGCTTCAGCTTCAACATCAGACCTTCCAATGAACACCCAGGATTGATCTCCTTTAGGATGGATTGATTGGATCTCCTTGCAGTCTCCAAGGGACTCTCAAGAGTCTTCTCCAACACCACAGTTCAAAAGCATCAACTCTGCGGCACTCAGCTTTCTTCATCATCCAACTCTCACATCCATACATGACCACTGGAAAAACCATAGCCTTGATTAGATGGACTTTTGTTGGCAAAGTAATGTCTCTGCTTTTAAACATGCTATCTAGGTTGACCATAACCTTCCTTCCAAGGAGTAAGCGTCTTTTAATTTCATGGCTGCAGTCACCATCAGCAGTGATTCTGGAGCCCAAAAAAGTAAAGTCTGACACTGTTTCCACTGTTTCCCCATCTATTTCCCATGAAGTGATGGGACCAGATGCCATGATCATAGTGTTTTGAACGTTGAGCTTTAAGCCAACTTTCTCACTCTCCTCCTTCACCTTCATCAAGAGGCTCTTTAGTTCTTCTTCACCTTCTGCCATAAGGGTGGTGTCATCTGCACATCTGAGGTTATTGATATTTCTCCCGGAAATCTTGATTCCAGCTTGTGTTTCTTCCAGCCCAGCGTTTCTCATGATGTACTCTGCATAGACGTTAAATATGCAGGGGGACAATATACAGCCTTGACGTACTCCTTTTCCTATTTGGAACCAGTCTGTTGTTCCATGTCCAGTTCGAACTGTTGCTTCCTGACCTGCATACAGGTTTCTCAAGAGACAGGTCAGATGGTCTGGTATTCCCATCTCTTTCAGAATTTTCCACAGTTTATTGTGATCCACACAGTCAAAGGCTTTGGCATAGTCAATAAAGCAGAAATAGATGTTTTTCTGGAACTCTCTTGCTTTTTCGATGATCCAGCGGATATTGGCAATTTGATCTCTGGTTCCTCTGCCTTTTCTAAAACCAGCTTGAACATCTGGAAGTTCATGGTTCACGTATTGCTGAAGCCTGGCTTGGGGAATTTTGAGCATTACTTTACTAGCGTGTGAGATGAGTGCAATTGTACGGTAGTTTGAGCATTCTTTGGCATTGCCTTTCTTTGGGATTGGAACGAAAACTGAGCTTTTCCAGTCCTGTGGCCACTGCTGAGTTTTCCAAATTTCCTGGCATATCGAGTGCAGCACTTTCACAGCATCACCTTTGAGGATTTGAAATAGCTCAACTGGAATTCCATCACCTCCACTAGCTCTGTTCGTAGTGATGCTTTCTAAGGCCCACTTAACTTCACATTCCAGGATGTCTGGCTCTAGGTGAGTGATCACACCATCGTGATTATCCGGGCCGTTAAGATCTTTTTCGTACAGTTCTTCTGTGTATTCTTGCCACCTCTTCTTAATAGCTTCTGCTTCTGTTAGGTCCATACCATTTCTGTCCTTTATCGAGCCTATCTTTCCATGAAATGTTCCTTTGGTATCTCTAATTTTCTTGAAGAGATCTCTAGTCTTTCCCAATCTGTTGTTTTCCTCTATTTCTTTGCACTGATCGCTGAGGAAGGCTTTCTTATCTCTCCTTGCTATTCTTTGGAACTCTGCATTCAGATGAGAATATCTTTCCTTTTCTCCTTTGCTTTTCGCTTCTCTTCTCTTCCCAGCTATCTGTAAGGCCTCCTCAGACAGCCATTTTCCTTTTTTGCATTTCTTTTCCATGGGGATTTTCTTGATCCTTGTCTCCTGTACAATGTCACAAACCTCTGTCCATAGTTCATCAGGCACTCTGTCCATCATGTCTAGTCCCTTAAATCTATTTGTCACTTCCACTGTATACTCATAAGGGATTTGATCTAGGTCATACCTGAATGGTCTAGTGGTTTTCTCTACTTTCTTCAATTTAAGTCTGAATTTGGCAATAAGCAGTTCATGATCTGAGCCACAGTCTGCTCCCGGTCTTGTTTTTGCTGACTGTATAGAGCTTCTCCATCTTTGGCTGCAAAGAATATAATCAATCTGATTTCGGTGTTGACCATCTGGTGATGTCCACGGGTAGAGTCTTCTCTTGTGTTGTTGGAATAGGGTGTTTGCTATTACCAGTGCGTTCTCGTGGCAAAACTCTATTAGCCTTTGCCCTGCTTCATTCTGTACTCCAAGGCCAAGCTTGCCTGTTACGCCAGGCGTTTCTTGACTTCCTACTTTTGCATTCCAGTCCCCTATAATGAAAAGGACATCTTTTTTGGGTGTTAGTTCTTGAAGGTCTTGTAGGTCTTCATAGAACCGTTCAACTTCAGCTTCTTTGGCGTTACTGGTCGGGGCATAGACTTGGATTACCGTGATATTGAATGGTTTGCCTTGGAAACAAACAGAGATCATTCTGTCGTTTTTGAGATTGCATCCAAGTACTGCATTTTGGACTCTTTTGTTGACCATGATGGCTACTCCATTTCTTCTAAGGGATTCTTGCCCACAGTAGTAGATATAGTAGTAGATATAATGGTCATCTGAATTAAATTCACCCATTCCAGTCCATGTTAGTTCGCTGATTCCTAGAATGTCGTCATTCACTTTTGCCATCTCCTGTTTGACCACTCAATTTGCCTTGATTCATGGACCTAACATTCCAGGTTCCTATGCAGTATTGCTCTTTACAGCATCCGACTTTGCGTCTATCACTAGTCACATCCACAGTTGGGTACCGTTTTTGCTTTGGCTCCATCCCATCATTCTTTCTGGAGTCATTTCTCCACTGATCTCCGTTAGCATATTGGGCACCTACTGACCTGGGGAGTTCATCTTTCGGTGTCCGATCTTTTTGCCTTTTCATACTGTTCATGGGGTTCTCAAGGCAAGAATACTGAAGTGGTTTGCCATGCCCTTCTCCAGTGGACCAATTCCTATCAGGTATAGGTACAGTCTGATATAGGTATAGGTATAGTCTGGTGTGTTCTACCCAGCAGACCACACTGCCTCTCGTTTTTACCACTGGTCTTCCTACTTATTGCATGCCTGAAACAGAGTCTACCTCTGACCCTTGGACCACTAAAATTTGCCATGAAGCAAGCCACACACACATATTATAAGTGTTGGAAAGTGTCAGTTGCTCAGTGGTGTCCGATCTTGGCGACCCCATCGACCGGACCCCACCAGGCTCTTCTACCCGTGGAATTTTCCAGCCAAGAATACTGGAATGGGGAGACAGTTCCTTTTGCCAGGGGATCTTGACAAATTGAACCTGGGTCTCCCATGTTGCAGGCAGATATCTTACTGTCTGAGCCGTGCACATCAAGGACAATGAGAATACCAGGTATTTCACTGACTAGCCACCATACTCCAAGTCCAAGGTCCATGGTCCAATTGTCCTATTGAATAGTTCCTTTAATAGTTGGTACTAGTAATCCATGATCTAAAGTCAAAGTGAAAGTTGCTCAGGCATGTCTGAGTCTTTGCAACCCCATGGACTCAGCAGGCCATGGAATCTTCTAGGCCAGAATACTGGTGTGGGTAGCCTATCCCGTCTTCAGCAGATCTTCCTGATCATCAAGGAATCGAACCGGGGTCTCCTCCATTGCAGGCGGATTCTTTACCAACTAAGCTATCAGAGAAGCCCAATCCGGGCAGTAAGGTCCACCTCTAAACTGCATGTCCTATTACAAAGTGATGCACAGATTCAAATATGTACGAGTAAGAAGGCTTCTGAGGAGCAAAATAATCAAGTGGTTGCTATTGAAAATATCTATATATGAAAGAATTTAGAAGTTCCAGGGAGATGTCTTGATTATGAAGCTTGCAGGGAAAGGAAAAAAAAAAAGGAAGACAGAGCTTTGCAGGCCCACATTCATTCCATAATTCAGCTCCTACAGCTTAAATAGTACCTATTGCATACACTGTTCTCTGAAGCAGAAAAGGTTAAAGCCTAGAGTCTGGCAACTGGCAATCTGATCCAATTGATAATCTAATCCACAGACCTGGAGCTGACTACGGCACAAATCATGAACTCTATTATACTCTTTGCAGCCAAAGTTGGAGAAACTTCATAGAGTCAGCACAGAAAAGACTGGAAGCTCTCTGTGGCTCAGATCATGAACTCCTTATTACCAAATTCAGACTTAAATTGAAGAAAGTGGGGAACACCACTAGACCATTCAGGTATGACATAAATCAAATCTCTTATGATTATGCAGTGGAAGTAAGACACAAACTGAAGGGACTAGATCTGATAGACAGAGTGCCTGATGAACTATGGACGAAGCTTCATGACATTTTACAGGAGACATGGACCAAGACCATCCCAACAAGAAAAAAAAAATACAAAAAAGGAAAATGGTTGCCTGACGAGACTGTACAAAGAGCTGTGAAAAGCAAAGGAGAAAAGGAAATATATACCTGTTTGAATGCAGAATTCCAAAGAATAGCAAGGAGAGTTAAGAAAGCCTTCCTCAGTGATCAGTGCAAAGAAATAGAGGAAAACAATTGAATGGGAAAGACGAGATTTCTTCAAAAAATTAGAGATACCAAGGGAACATTTCATGCAAAAACGGGCTTGAAAAAGGACCAAAATGGTATGTACCTTACAGAAGCAAAATACGTTAATTAGTGGTGACAAGAATACACAGAACTGTACAAAACACCTTCATGACCCAGGTAGTCATCATGGTGTGATCACTCACCTAGAGACATGCATCCTGGAATGTGAAGCCAAGTGGGCCTTAGGAAGAGGCACTACGTACAAAGCTAGTGGTAATTATGGAATTCCATTTTTAAATCCTAAAAGATGATGCTGTGAAAGTTCTGCGCTCAATGTGTCAGCAAATTTGGAAAACTCAGAGGTGCCCACAGGACTGCAAATGATCAGTTTTCTTTCCAATCCCAAGGAAAGGCAATGCCAAAGAATACTCCTTGCTTGGACCTACAATAAACATCACACTACACTTGCTTTCACCACAGCTCACAGTCAGTTGTTTGACTTTACTGCACACAAGCAAGCACACCCAAGTTTTTTTGGTAAAAGTATTGACTTCTAAGAGTGTGTGCACTAAAGAGGGATACAATACTTTTATTTCAAGAACCAAGTAGACTTATTGATGTAATTTGTTTGTGTAAAATTTCTTGAGGAATGAAATTTTGCAAGTTTCATATTTGTGGTTTCTATTTAAGTAAGCAGCCTATATTTTAGGTTGATATAATTCACTTCATAGTAAAGTAAACACTGGCTGAGTGTTACCCTTTAATTGTTAGGAAACCAGTGATTGTGTGATGTCACTGCTGCTCAGACTGAGAAACAGTGATGATCTGTGAGGATCTAGAGAGATTAGCTTTGTAGTGTAGCCACACATCATTTGAATTTGCACTGTGTAAAATCAGACAAATTAGAAAAGTATCTGCAGAATGATTTGAAATGACACATAGTTTTTTCATAAATTCAAAGTGTGTTTCCTAAAGATGGATCAGTTGGTTCAGAAACCTGCGTTAGATCTCCTTCATGATATCACACAATTACTGGGAACTTGGTCTTGAGGTCTCTGATTGAAGATCCTTTTCAGGTTTTTTTTTTATATATATAAATTTATTTATTTTAGTTGGGGGCTAACTACTTTACAATATTGTAATAGTTTTTGCCACACATTGACTTGAACCAGCCATGGGCCCACATGCGTTCCCCCTCCTGGGCCTCCCACTCACCTCCCTCCCCATCCCATCCCTGCGGGCCATCCCACCGCCCCGGCCCTGAGCATCTGTCCCATGCATCTAACATGGAATGGTGTTCTGTTTCACATATGACAATATGCATGATTGAATGCTATTCTCCCAGAACGTCCCACCCTCACCTTCTCCCTCAGAGTCCATAAGATTGTTCTATGCATCTGTGTCTCTTATTCTGTCTCGCATATAGGGTTATCATTACCATCTTTCAAATTCCATATATATGCATTAGTATACTGTATTGGTGTTTTTCTTTCTGGCTTACTTCACTCTGTATAATGGGCTCCAGTTTCATCCATCTCAGTAGAACCGATTCAAATGTATTTTTTTAATGGCTGGGTAATATTTCATTGTGTATATGTACCACAGCTTCCTTATCCATTCGTCCACTGATGGACATCTAGGTTGCTTCCATGTCCTGGCTATTGTAAACAGTGCTGCGATGAACATTGGGGTACACGTGTCTCTTTCAATTCTGGTTTCCTCGGTGTGTATGCCCAGCAGTGGGATTGCTGGGTCATATGGCAGTTCTATTCCCAGTTTTTTAAGGAATCTCCACACTGTTCTCCATAGTGGCTGTACTAGTTTGCATTCCCACCAACAGTGTAAGAGGGTTCCCTTTTCTCCACACCCTCTCCAGCATTTATTGCTTGTAAACTTTTGGATAGCAGCCATTCTGACTGGTGTGAAATGATACCCCGTTGTGGCTTTGATTTGCATTTCTCTAATAATGAGTGATGTTGAGCATCTTTTCATGTGTTTGTTAGCCATCTGTATGTCTTCTTTGGAGAACTGACTGTTTAGTTCTTTGGCCCATTTTTTGATTGGGTCGTTTATTTTTCTGGAATTCAGCTGCAGAAGTTGCTTGTATATTTTTGAGATTAATTGTTTATCTGTTGCTTCGTTTGCTATGATTTTCTCCCATTCTGAAGGCTGTCTTTTCACCTTGCTTATAGTTTCCTTGGTTGTGCAAAAGCTTTTCATTTTAATTAGGTCCCATTTGTTTATTTTTGCTTTTATTTCCAATATTCTGGGAGGTGAGTCATGGAGGATCCTGCTGTGATTTATGTCAGAGAGTGTTTTGCCTGTTTTCCTCTAGGAGTTTTATAGTTTCTGGTCTTTTGTTTAGATCTTTAATCCATTTTGAGTTTATTTTTGTGTATGGTGTTAGGAAGTGTTCTAGTTTCATTCTTTTACAGGTGGTTGACCAGTTTTCCGAGCACCACTTGTTAAAGAGATGGTCTTTTCTCCATTGTATATTCTTGCCTCCTTTATTGAAGATAAGGTGTCCATAGGTGCGTGGGTTTATCTCTGGGCTTTCTATTTTGTTCCATTTACCTATATTTCTATCTTTGTGCCAGTACCATACTGTCTTTATGACTGTGGCTTTGTAGTAGATCCTGAAGTCAGGCAGGTTGATTCCTCCAGTTCCATTCTACTTCCTCAAGATTGCTTTGGCTAGTCAAGGTTTCTTATATTTCCATACAAATTTTGAGATGATTTGTTCTAGTTCTGTGAAAAATACCATTGGTAGCTTGATAGGGATTGCATTGAATCTATAGATTGCTTTGGATAGTATACTCATTTTCACTATATTAATTCTTCCAATCCATGAACACGGTATATTTCTCCATCTGTTTGTGTCCTCTTTGATTTTTTTCATCAGTGTTTTATAGTTTTCTATATATAAGTCTTTTGTTTCTTTAGGTAGATATATTCCTAAGTATTTTATTCTTTTTGTTGAAATGGTGAATGGTATTGTTTCCTTAATTTCTCTTTCTGTTTTCTCATTATTGGAGTATAGGAATGCAAGGGATTTCTGTGTGTTAATTTTAAATCCTGCAACTTTACTATATTCATTGATTAACTCTATTAATTTTCTAGTAGGGTCTTTAGGGTTTTCTATGTAGAGGATCATGTCATCTGCAAACAATGAGAGTTTTAATTCTTCTTTTCCTATCTGTATTCCTTTTATTTCTTTTTCCGCTCTGATTGCTGTGGCCAAAACTTCCAAAACTATGTTGAATAGTAGTGGTGAAAGTGGGCATCCTTGCCTTGTTCCTGACTTTAGGGGAAATGCTTTCAGTTTTTCACCATTGAGGATAATATTTGCTGTGGGTTTGTCATATATAGCTTTTATTATGTTGAGGTATGTTCCTTCTATTCCTGCTTTCTGGAGGGTTTTTATCATAAATGGATGCTGAATTTTGTCAAAGGCTTTTTCTGCATCTATTGAGATAATCATATGGTTTTTATCTTTCAATTTGTTAATGTGGCGTATTACATTGATTGATTTGCGGATGTTAAAAAAAAAACCTTGCATTCCTGGGATAAAGCCCACTTGGTCATGATGTATGATCTTTTTAATACGATGTTGGATTCTGTTTGCTAGAATGTTATTAAGGATCTTTGCATCTATGTTCATCAGTGATATTGGCCTGTAGTTTTCTTTTTTTGTGACATCTTTGTCTGGTTTTGGAATTAGGGTGATGGTGGCCTCATAGAATGAGTTTGGAAGTTTATCATCTTCTGCAATTTTCTGGAAGAGTTTGAGTAGGATGGGTGTTAGCTCTTGTCTAAATTTTTGGTAGAATTCCGCTGTGAAGCCGTCTGGTCGTGGGCTTTTGTTTGCTGGAAGATTTCTGATTACAGTTTCGATTTCCGTGCTTGTGATGGGTCTGTTAAGATCTTCTATTTCTTCCTGGTTCAGTTTTGGAAAGTTATACTTTTCTAAGAATTTGTCCGTTTCTTCCAAGTTGTCCATTTCGTTGGCATATAGCTGTTGGTAGTAGTCGCTTATGATCCTTTGTATTTCTGTGGAGTCTGTTGTGATCTCTCCATTTTCATTTCTCATTTTGTTGATCTGATTCTTCTCCCTTTGTTTCTTGATGAGTCTGGCTAATGGCTTATCAATTTTGTTTATCTTCTCGAAAAACCAGCTTTTAGTTTTGTTGATTTTTGCTATGGTCTCTTTTGTTTCTTTTGCATTTATTTCTGCCCTAATTTTTAAGATTTCTTTCCTTCTACTGACCCTGGGGTTCTTCCTTTCTTCCTTCTCTAGTTGCTTTAGATGTAGAGTTAGTTGATCTATTTGACTTTTTTCTTGTTTCTTGAGGTACACCTGCATTGCTATGAACCTTCCCCCCATAGGTTTTGGGTTGTCGTGTTTTCATCTTCATTCATTTCTATGCATAATTTGATTTCTTTTTTGATTTCTTCTGTGATTTGTTGGTTATTCAGAAGCGTGTTGTTTAGCCTCCATATGTTGGAATTTTTAATAGTTTTTTTTTTCCCGTAATTGAGGTCTAATCTTACTGCATTGTGGTCAGAGAAGATGGCTGGGATGATTTCAATTTTTTTTGAATTTACCAAGGCTAGATTTATGGCCCAGGATGTGATCTATCCTCGAGAAAGTTCTGTGTGCATTTGAGAAAAAGGTAAAATTGATTGTTTTGGGGTGGAAAGTCCTGTAAATATCAATTAAATCTAATTTGTCTATTGTATCATTGAAAGTTTGTGTTTCCTTGTTAATTTTCGGTTTAGTTGATCTATCCATATGTGTGAGTGGAGTATTAAAGTCTCCCACTATTATTGTGTTATTGTTAATTTCCCCTTTCATACTTGTTAGTATTTGCCTTATATATTGTGGTGCTCCAATGTTGGGTGCATATATATTTATGATTTTTACGTCTTCTTCTTGGATTGATCCTTTGATCTTTATGTAGTGTCCTTCTTTTTCCCTTTTCACAGCCTTTATTTTAAAGTCTATTTTATCTGAAATGAGTATTGCGACTCCTGTTTTCTTTTGGTCTCCGTTTGCATGAAATATGTTTTTCCATTCCTTCACTTTCAGCCTGTGTGTGTCCCTAGTTTTGAGGTGGGTCTCTTGTAGACAGCATATATAGGGGTCTTGTTTTTGTATCCATTCAGCAAGCCTTTGTCTTTTGGCTGGGGCGTTCAACCCATTTACATTTAAGGTAATTATTGATAAGCACGATCCCTTTGCCATTTACTTTGTTATTTTGAGTTCATGTTGAAACATTCTTTCTGTGTTTCCTGTTTAGAGAAGATCCTTTAGCATTTGTTGGAGAGCTGGTTTGGTGGTGCTGAATTCCCTCAGCTCTTGCTTGTCTGTAAAGCTTTTGAATTCTCCTTCATATCTGAATGAGATCCTTGCTGGGTTGTAGGTTATTCTCTTTCTTTACTTTAAGTATGTGCTGCCATTCCCTTCTAGCCTGAAGGGTTTTTATTGAAAGATCAGCTGTTATCCTTATGGGGATCCCCTTGTGTGTTATTTGTTGTTTTTCCCTTGCTGCTTTTAATATTTGTTCTTTGTGTTTGATCTTTGTTAATTTGATTAATATGTGTCTTGGGGTGTTTCGCCTTGGGTTTATCCTGTTTGGAACTCTCTGGGTTTCTTGGACTTCTGTGACTATTTCTTTCCTCATTTTAGGGAAATTTTCAACTATTATCTCCTCGAGTATTTTTTCACGGCCTTTCTTTTATCTTCTTCTTCTGGGACTGCTATGATTCGAATGTTGGGGCGTTTCATATTGTCCCAGAGGTCCCTGAGGTTTTCCTCATTTCTTTTGATTCTTTTTTTCTTTTTTCCTCTCTGCTTCTTTTATTTCCATCATTCTATCTTCTACCTCACTTATCCTATCTTCTGCCTCCGTTATTCTACTGTTGGTTCCCTCCAGAGTGTCTTTTACCTCCTTTATTTCATTATTCATTATATATTGACTCCTTTTTATTTCTTCTAGGTCCTTGATAAACATTTCTTGCATCTTCTCAATCCTTGTCTCCAGGCTATTTATCTGTAACTCCATTTTGCTTTCAAGATTTTGGATCATTTTTATTATCATTATTCTAAATTCTTTTTCAGATAGATTCCCTATCTCCTCCTCTTTTGTTTGGTTTGGTGGGCATTTCTCATTTTCCTTTACTTGCTGAGTATTTCTCTGCCTTTTCATCTTGTTTAGATTGCTGTGTTAGGCGTGGCCTTTCTGTATTCTGGTAGTATGAAGTTCCTCTTCATTGTGGAGGTTCCTCACTGTGGGTGGGATTGGACAGGTGGCTTGTCAAGGCTTCCTGGTTGGGGGAGCTTGTGTCGGTGTTCTGGTGGGTGGAGCTGGATTTCTGCTCTCTAGAGTGCAATGGAGTGACCAGTATTGAGTTTTGAGATGTCTATGGATTTGGTGTGCCTCTAGGCAGCCTGTATATGGATGCTCAGGGCTATGTTCCTGCGTTGCTGGAGAATTTGCGTGGTATGTCCTGCTCTGGAACTTATTGGCTCTTGGCTGCAGCTTGATTTCAGTGTATATGTGGAGGCTATTGGACGGTGTCTTATTAATTAATGTTTCCCCTGGCTTTCAGTCTTATTCTTGCAGTAGCCTCAAGACTTCTCCATCCATACAGCATCAATAATAAAACTTTTAGGTTAATGGTGAAAAGATTCTCCACAGTGAGGGATACCCAGAAAGGTTCACCGAGTTACATGGAGAGATGAGGTGGTGGTGGTGGAGGGGGGGGTTTGAGGTGACCAGGAGGGGAAGAGGGGAATTCAAATGTGGAGAGAGCAATCTAGCCAGTAAACACTTCCCTCTGTGCTTTCCACAGTCTGTAACCCTCAGAGTGGTTCACAGAGATACATAGAGAGGGGGGAGGAAGGTAATAGAGGTGAGCATGAGTAGAAAGGGAGGAATCAAGAGGGGAGAGAGAGATCTGGGCAGTATCCTGTTCCTGAAGTGTTCTCCGGTACCCAGAACACCCTCAGAGATTCACAGAGTTGGGTTGAGAAGAGGAGGAGGGTGGGAGATAGAGGTTCCCTGGGGGAGAAGAAATAGCATCAATAGGGGGAGAGAGCAATCAGGCCAGTGATCACCCTCCTGAGTAAAAATGGGTGCTAAAGATTGGGTTCTTAAATGTACAAAATTGATATCAAATATGTAAAACAAAGATTAAAAATCTAGAGTAGATGTTAGACTCTTATAAAACTTACAATATAAAAAAAATAAAAAAGGAAACAGTGTAAAAATAAAATAAAACAGTAAAACAGTAAAAAAAAAAGAAACAGTAAAAAAAGTAAAACGGGGAAAAAAAAACAGTGAAAAAAGAAAACACAAAATGTATAAGATATATGTATGCAGTTTGCTTCAAAAATAGGGTTGTTTTTTTTTTCAAGTTAATAGTGGGTTATGAAAATGAAAGTTAAAGGTGTAATAGAAGACTTGAATAAAAAGGAAAGAAGAGAAAAAAATTTAAAAAAAAATTGATAATAGTAAAAATATATATATCCCGGACTTTCTCTGGAGCTGTTGTGAGCAGTGTGGGGTCTGCTCAGTTTCAGATAGATCCTTGTTCCTGCTTATACTTTTCAAGATCTATAGGTCCCTTTCAATGCAGTCGGTATTAACTACAGGGATTTTAATCTGTTGGCCTGTCACTTCCAAGGCGCTTCCCTCTGTTTATTTGGCTTCTGTTTGGAGGTCTCTTCAGTATCTAATTTCCGCCCTGCCACAAAGGGGTGGAGGTGGTCTCTTTAGGTTCGTTTGTTCAGTTGTGCTGTGGGGAGGGAGGAACACTGCAAAACTGGCGTGTGTGTGGCGAGCTCGCAGTGTCTCGGCCGCACTGGGTTCGCCCCCTGCTCACGGCGTGTGTGCTTTCCCCGTCTACCCTGCTCAGGCTTCAGGTTACTCGGCCGGGGAGTGGGCCCTGAGATACGTGCACTTCCCAGGTCTAAGCCGCTCAGGTTCAGGCTCCCGGTTACTCCACAAAGGCGCAGACTCGGTTTCCCCCGCGGCTTGTGCCGTTCCCGGTCGGAGCTGCTCAGGCGGCCAGGAGTTTGGCGAACGCACTCTCCCCTGTTGGGGCAGTGTGGCTTATCACCTCCCTGGTCCCCGCCTCGGTTTACCCGGGCGTCCGGCTCTGGTGTGCTTTGTGTCGGTTCTGGGAAGCTGGTCTCTGGCTGCGACCCTCCCGGTGGCTGTCGACCCTCCGGGATCTCAGGCAGTCTTTGCTTAGAAACTGGGAGCCTGTTTGCAGTTTGGTAGGGGGTGCCTTCTCTGCGGCCGAGTTTGCCCCTTTCCGACTCTGGCTGGCCCCGCCTGCCTGCTGTGTCTGGCGGGGGATGGGGCGGTCCACAGCCAGCTAGCTCTCCTCTGGTATGGCTCAGTCCTTTGTTCTGTGAGCGGGGCGGCAGAGCCTTAGAGTTGGGCTTTTCGCAGGATAGTTCTCTCTCTCTGGCTGTCCCGCAGTTTAGGTTGCTATCTCACATTAGCTCCCTCAGATTGCCCTCAGGGCACTCAGGCCCGGTCCTTACCCTAAGCAGTGCCGCCCCCTCCTCTCCATTCAGCCCCCACTTGCTGGTGGTGGATGATGCGAGCGTCTGGAGTTCTTTGCTGGGAGTTGCTTTAGGCACGTAATCTGTGGGTTTTATTTATTTTTTCTCCCAGTTACGTTGCCCTCCGAGATAAGAAATCTTCCCCCACACCCGCCGGTGAGAGGGTTTCCTGGTGCTTGGAAATTGCTCCTCTTTTACAACTCCCTCCCCGGGACGGGTCTCCGTCCCTAACTCTTTTGTCTCTCTTTTTATCTTTTATAATTTCTCCTATCTCATTTGAAGATAATGTGCTGTCTTTGTGGAAGCCTGATGTCCTCTGCCAGCGTTCAGAAGTAGTTTTGTGAAATTTGCTCAGCGTTCAGATGTTCTTTCAATAAATTTGTGGAGGAGAGAGTGGTCTCCCCGTCCTATTCCTCTGCCATCTTAGCCCCGCCTCCCTTTTCAGGTTTTGTCTGAAGAATTTGTGATAAAACAACCGTGTTACACATTTTCTATCTCTGATCCAGGTGAATCAGATGACTTGTTTTCACTCACATTTCCTCAAAAACGTTGGAATATAGTTGAAAGTGATCAGCTTAAATCTATTTGTTGGGGTGGGAGTGACCTTTCTATAGCGATCAATGAAAAGACGTCAAGAAAGAGCTCTTCACGATCAATGAAAAGACGGCAAGAAAGAGCTCTTGACTCTTTGCAACCCCATGGACTGTAGCCTACCAGAATTCTCCGTCTATGTGATTTTCCAGGCAAGAGTATTGGAGTGTGTTGCCAGTTCCTTCTCTAGGGAATCTTCCCGACCCAGGGATCAAACCCGGGTCTCCTACGTTGTCGTTAGCTGTTTTACTGTCTGAGCCACCAGGAAAGTCACTCACAAAATATCTAAAACCGATAATATGAAAAAATTAGTACAACAGCTTAAACTTTGGGGGTTTAGTAAAATGCGACAAACTTTTCAAAGATCTCCTTCACTAGCTGACTTCCTGGCAGGAAAAAAAAAATCTCTGTTTTGAACATGGTATTCATATTTTTTTTTCACTTAGTTGAGGAATGTATGAGATTAATCCGTGTGACTCAGTGAGTGTGTTAACATAGATACTTAAAACTGAGAAAACATGTTACAACCTTTGTTTCTTATTTTTTTTCCCTTTTCTTTTTTTTTTTGTGTTGCTTTATATACTTTTTTTTATAAATTTATTTATTTTAGTTGGGGGCTAATTACTTTACAATATTGTAATAGTTTTTGCCATACATTGACATGAATCAGCCATGGGTTTACATGTGTTCCCCTTCCTGGACCCCCCACCCACCTCCCTCCCCATCCCATCCTTCTGGAGCATCCCATTGCCCCGGCCCTGAGCCCTTGTCACATGCATCGAACATGGCATGGTGTTCTGTTTCACATATGATAATATACATGTTTCAATGCTATTCTCCCAGAACGTCCCACCCTCACCTTCTCCCTCAGAGTCCATAAAATTGTTCCATGCATATAGCTGGATATTAAAACATTTGATATTTCAAAAATTTCCTTGCAAGTTTCAAATAGACATAAATCCTGCAGCCACTGAAAGTGGAATTTACTCTAGATATACCACATGATTTTACTTGCGGAACACAGTAACTTCTAATATGTATGTATTTAAAAATGCTAATGGAGCTGTTTAGATGCTATTAACTTTGTATGCTTAAATGAATCAGTTTTATAGTTGAGCTATGCTTTTTTGTTTTACCGTGCTTTAAAAAGTCACTAAATTTTCATCCTGGTTTTTAAATACAGTTCTATCATAATCTGAATTTTAAACGAGTCTGTGCCCAGTTTTTTGTAAGAATGAAAAGAATACAGATGGCTAACAAACACATGAAAAGATGCTCAACATCACTCATTATTAGAGAAATGCAAATCAAAACCACAATGAGGTATCATTTCACACCAGTCAGAATGGCTGCTATCCAAAAGTCTACAAGCAATAACTGCTGGAGAGGGTGTGGAGAAAAGGGAACCCTCTTGCACTGTTGGTGGGAATGCAAACTAGTACAGCCACTATGGAGAACAGTGTGGAGATTCCTTAAAAAACTGGGAATAGAACTGCCATATGACCCAGCAATCCCACTGCTGGGCATATACACCGAGGAAACCAGAATTGAAAGAGACGCATGTACCCCAATGTTCCTCGCAGCACTGTCTACAATAGCCAGGACATGGAAGCAACCTAGATGTCCATCAGCAGACGAATGGATAAGGAAGCTGTGGTACATATACACAATGGAATATTACTCAGCCATTAAAAAAAATACATTTGAATCGGTTCTACTGAGATGGATGAAACTGGAGCCCATTATACAGAGTGAAGTAAGCCAGAAAGAAAAACACCAATACAGTATACTAATGCATATATATGGAATTGAAAGATGGTAACGAAAACCCTATATGCGAGACGGAATAAGAGACACAGATGCATAAAACAATTTTATGGACTCTGAGGGAGAAGGTGAGGGTGGGACGTTCTGGGAGAATAGCATTGAAACATGTATATTATCATATGTGAAACAGAACACCATTCCATGTTCGATGCATGAGACAAGGGTTCAGGGCCAGGGCAATGGGATGACTCAGAGGGATGGGATGGGGAGGGAGGTGGGTGGGGGGTTCAGGAAGGGGAACTCATGTAAACCCATGGCTGATTCATGTCAGTGTATGGCAAAAACTATTACAATGTTGTAAAGTAATTAGCCACCAACTAAAATAAATAAATTTATATAAAAAAAGAATGAAAAGAATAAACTGGAATTAAAAATGTCTCTCCAGTATCTTCTTTAATACAGGATTACAAGAAGAAGCATGTTAAAGCAAGGGGCAATGTGGATTATCATAACTCTGCTTTTATTTCTGAAACTAGAGGAATGTATTTTCAGCTTGAACAAGTTTAAGTGTGCCTTTCATACTAAAACCTTCTACTAGCCAGATAACTGGTAATACAAGTGCCCCAAATCAAAGGGATTTTTCTTCTCTATCATTAATGTCAGTTGGGACACAAGCACAAACTGTGGTAGATGAACCTATGGTTTACAATCACTTGAACATTTTTCCATCAACACATAGCAGCTACATCCAACAAAAGATCATATTGAGAATTTTGCTACTATGACTACCTCTACTTCACAGTACCACATCTTATCGCCATGGCAGAGCAGTTATTTTGGACTAATGGTTGAGATGTCTAACTTTTCCAGTTAGGTACAGAGATATGTGAGCCCTATATGATACTTTCTCTAAGCTGGAACATGCAGGCAATTCATGGTTCCCTGTGTCAATGACCGCTGATACATCTGCTGCCTCTCTTTCAAGGTTAACTCATCAACCATCTTCCTTATATGAAAATTATCCTAATTACAACCAATCTAACAAATACCTGTCAAATATGCAGGATAATGAAGAGTGAAATTAATGTTGGTACACGTTAACAAATTCCTACATCTCTTAACTGAACAATAAGGTATATGTTCATATTCATAGTTTTTTTTTTATAAGAGTAAAATTAGACTTTCCTTCAATGTCTGACTATTGGACAATGCTTTAATATAAAGACTTCAGTTCAAGGAAACTTTTGATATGTATCCCATGCAAATTAAACCTAATCAATTTTAAAAAAAGGAAATTAAAGCAAAGGGAAAAGAAGTAATGGATAAAGTGACTTTTTTTTTTTTTTTTAGGGTGAATGTATTTTTTTATTTTTTTTTTATTTTTTTTTATTTTTTTTATTTTTTTAATAAATTTATTTATTTTAGTTGGGGGCTAATTACTTTACAATATTGTAATAGTTTTTGCCATACATTGACATGAATCAGCCATGGGTTTACATGTGTTCCCCTTCCCGGACCCCCCACCCACCTCCCTCCCCATCCCATCCTTCTGGATCATCCCATTGCCCCGGCCCTGAGCCCTTGTCACATGCATCGAACATGGAATGGTGCTCTGTTTCACATATGACAATACACATGTCTCAATGCCATTCTCCCAGAACGTCCCACCCTCACCTTCTCCCTCAGAGTCCATAAAATTGTTCCATGCGTCTGTGTCTCTTATTCTGTCTCGCATATAGGGTTATCGTTACCATCTTTCAAATTCCATATATATGCATTAGTATACTGTATTGTTGTTTTTCTTTCTGGCTTACTTCACTCTGTATAATGGGCTCCAGTTTCATCCATCTCAGTAGAACCGATTCAAATGTATTTTTTTTAATAGCTGAGTAATATTCCATTGTGTATATGTACCACAGCTTTGAAACCATCCAGGCTGATCTGAATGGATATTAAAATTAGGATGATATGGGAGGAAGAACAGATACAAATCTAACTGAGGCAAGGCAAATGCACAATATATACTTTACTGCTGTCTCAGGTGCATCCTATTCTGTCACTTAAAATAAAAAGAAGTTAGACATGAGGTTGTCTCCATTAGAAACTATGTTTCACACTTGAAAATATACGTGGTGTAGCCTGCTCAGTTATCATGATCAGGATAATAATATCAGAGAGAAGATGACAGAGTGAAAAATTGTAACAAAGCACAAAATAGGTATTTTACAAATGGTATTATAAAGGGTAAAAATATACGTGGTGTAGCCTGCTCAGTTATCATGATCAGGATAATAATATCAGAGAGAAGATGACAGAGTGAAAAATTGTAACAAAGCACAAAATAGGTATTTTACAAATGGTATTATAAACGGTCACTTTTACTCTTCTGTCTTTAATGCATACGTTTATAGCCTACCAAGAGGATTTCACCCTGTATTTCCAAACGCATATTTTGATGTTGCTTTCCTGTTCCTGCAAAGACAGACTTGCATCCTTCTGTGGAATGCAACATCTCAGCTTGGTTCAGATATTCTTGGACGACCTGATATCTGCTTGCCTTAGTAGCTCCACTAAGTTCCTCTTCCGTTGTCCTTCTGTAGCTATGAAAGGCAAACTATTTTCAGGCATGCTAAGTCTCTTCTCACAACTTTGCTTCAACCTTTTCTTGCAGTTGGAAGGCGAATGTGTTAGCCTTCCTACCAAAGTAAGCACAGATATCAGGCCTTCTATGTGTTTACCCACTTTTACTTATGTATCTTGCACATCAGCAAACATATACTTCCTGCCAAATGACGTATTTTAAGTACTTCCTGAATTAGCAATAGAGAAATGTAATAACCAATCAAAAGCTATATTCATTACTCAACAACATCCCATATCCTCCACTATTGCTATAATTGACCCTTATAATTGACTGAGAATTTTTATTTATGTGAAAGACAAACGAGGTAATTCAAATTATAAAATGATTGTATGCTCTCAGCAAATTTGCAGTCTATTAGAACCCATTCTAAGCATGTTGTTTCAGCCTGCTCTTCCCTAAAATGCAATCGTAATTATACATAAATATTAAAAAAAATAAACATTCAGTTTAATATCTATCAAAGTCATGGAGAAAGCATGGCCCAAAATCAACGGCTGCTCCTTAATATATTGTGTGATGAAATATTCTGAGCAGAGTATCTGCTTGCTGGCATGTGCTATACAGACTCTTACGAACTCTATTTAGAACTGTGGGCAATCTCAACTTGTAGCCATTCCTTTAGACAGTGGTGGAAACATGGAGTCATGTCCATGTGTTTGTGTGCTACTCCACATAGGGCAACACCAAGTTAAGGTCATCATTCTCATTCTTCCAGCTAATTGACAGTGAGGTCTGGGGAATCTTTGTGTAGATAAGGGCACATTCACAGCAGCACATTTTTTTTTTCTTGCACTGAAAATTGTCTTTAAAATGCAGGTCAGAATACTATGCATTAGAGAATTAAGCATTTTGCAGCACATCTGAGTCACTGAAATTGGTGTCTTTAATTATCATTTCAAGCACTAAGTTAAAAGGCCTCAGGTTAGATTTCAGGCATCTTGATATGTAGGCAAATGTGCCTGCTTTGAGCACAATCAACATAAACGTGATTGCACCTTGTATTTCTTTGCCTTGTGCAGACTATTCCTTCTGACTCCCTTTCAGCTTCTTTTCATAGTCTACCTTGAGTGAAAGATCCTTCCCAAAGATAACAGGATTAATCTCCATAGACCTTTGGGATAGCCAGTAAAAGCCATGGCTATGGGCATCAAGACATCTCAAGTTGACAAACCTCTGTTTCTATCCACTCCTGAATATTATCAAATTGTGGCACATATTATCAAATTGTGCCTCAATCATCCCACCTAGGGAAACCTGGTTACATCCTCACATTTCATGACACATTAAAACTTTGATCTATTCTTATATGTCTTTATTGTGTCAGTGTTTACAATCCTGAAAAAGTTAAGAAAATATAGTTCAGTATATTAGTTAAACGTTGTGCATCATCTTCATTTTTTTTAAGTCTGGTGCATAAGATAGTAAAAGTGCAAAAGAGAATTTCTGGGATGAAACTGCAGAAATTTTGAGAGAAAGACAGATAACATGTCGGGTAAGATCAGAGGATGGAATTGGATGCTTAAAGTATAACAAGCAAATGGGTAAATCCACGACACAAAAGTCAGTGTAACTTCAATATTGTTTCCCAACAATATCATTTTTTTGTATCTTTTTTTTTTATAAATTTCTTTATTTTAGTTGGGGGCTAATTACTTTATAATATTGTAATAGTTTTTTTCCATACATTGACATGAATCAGCCATGGGTTTACATGTGTTCCCCTTCCTGGACCCCCCACCCACCTCCCTCCCCATCCCATCCTTCTGGGTCATCCCATTGCCCCGGCCCTGAGCCCTTGTCTCATGCATCGAACATGGAATGATGTTCTGTTTCACATATGATAATATACATGTTTCAATGCTATTCTCCCAGAACGTCCCACCCTCACCTTCCCCCTCAGAGTCCATAAGATTGTTCTATGCATCTGTGTCTCTTATTCTGTCTCGCATATAGGGTTATCGTTACCATCTTTCAAATTCCATATATATATGCATTAGTATACTGTATTGGTGTTTTTCTTTCTGGCTTACTTCACTCTGTATAATGGGCTCCAGTTTCATCCATCTCAGTAGAACCGATTCAAATGTATTTTTTTTTAATGGCTGAGTAATATTCCATTGTGTATATGTACCACAGCTTCCTTATCCATTCGTCTGCTGATGGACATCTAGGTTGCTTCCATGTCCTGGCTATTGTAGACAGTGCTGCGAGGAACATTGGGGTACATGCGTCTCTTTCAATTCTGGTTTCCTCGGTGTATATGCCCAGCAGTGGGATTGCTGGGTCATATGGCAGTTCTATTCCCAGTTTTTTAAGGAATCTCCACACTGTTCTCCATAGTGGCTGTACTAGTTTGCATTCCCACCAACAGTGCAAGAGGGTTCCCTTTTCTCCACACCCTCTCCAGCAGTTATTGCTTGTAGACTTTTGGATAGCAGCCATTCTGACTGGTGTGAAATGATACCTCATTGTGGTTTTGATTTGCATTTCTCTAATAATGAGTGATGTTGAGCATCTTTTCATGTGTTTGTTAGCCATCTGTATGTCTTCTTTGGAGAAATTACCTACTCTCCATAATTTTTAACAGTAACTTCCTGGCTAGGAAGGGAGGGAATATCCCATTACATGGTGACCTGATTGAAAATCCACATATCTAATTAGCCTTCTCTGTTACTGCCATAATAGAGGGAGGCTGTTTTGTTATTGCCAGAT